>NW_026526810.1:104534160-105737660 GCF_024362965.1 Panthera pardus
TTTATCATGGCTGAGAACATTAGGGAAAAAAAATATGTGTGTATTATTCCCAAATTGAAAAGGCTAGAAAACAACAACAAGAAGCCAAGGTGAAATTGCCAAAGGTGATTAATAATACATTTATGAAAGGTACATGAAAATAAGTGACAACAAAAACTATTTTTATGGTAATCTCACATCCTACAAATGATGAAATGAAACTCAATTGTCACGGCCTGGCTTCTACTTCCAATCTTTCGATCGTGGTTCAGGGGCGAGGAACACGTTGTTCTCATTCTCTGAGATTGGTGCTTTTCATCTAAAAGCAGAGACCGTGGTGGTGATGGAGCGTAAGGCCACGAAACCACGGGACACCGGGAGGAAGAAAAGCCAGGTATCCCCATTCAGGATGCTCTGCTTCGCTTGTGAGGACCGTCCTGTGGGTACACACTTGGAAACGGGATCCTAAAGCAGAGAAGAAATGGAAATCCTCCGGCAGGGCGAGCCGACTGACGAAGCAAGCGGGAAGGTGAGGCGGGACAGGATAACTCCTTCACTACGGCGGGCTCTCGGTTTCAGTGGCCACCGTTCTGCCACCCACGTAGCTTTCTAAGCCACTTGCAGGTTTCCTGGCGCTTTCATGGGGTCGAGCGGCTGCACGAAGAAGCCCCGTATGCTGAGTCCTTTTCTCCTCCCCTTGGGAGAGCGGCTCCGCGGCCCGGAGAGCTGGCCCGCGGCTAACGACGACGCGCTGGCTCGGCAGGGGATTGCTTCTGTCTGGGGCTCGGCTGAGGCGGCGTTCGCGTCCCGCGCGCACCCGCTCCGCGTTCTCCAGCCAATCCGCCGCTACTCGCGCGCCCAGGAGCGTTCCTCCGTCCTTCTCGGGCTGGGCCGCCTCCTTCCCGCTCCCAGTACTCTGCAACCCGAGCTCTCACACCTCCCCTCACTCTCCACGAGTTCCACGCCTCGCGGAGTAGCTCCGCCCCTGTCCCCGAGTCCGCCCCCGCAACCCTCCGAGCGTGTGCACTCCTTTCCCTTCACTCTCCTGCTATCTAGCCGGTCTCGGGCTCGCTCTCCGCAGAGCGGTCTGGGTCTCAGCGGCCTCGTCGGACGCCTCCGCGCGCTCTCCCCCTGCGGCCCGCCCCCCGACCCCTCTACCGCAGCTAGCCTCCTCCGACCTGGACGCGGAGTCGCGCGCTCTGACTCCGCCCCCCCCACCGCGGACTCGCGCACTCCCGGCCGGGCCTCTCCCCCGCGCAGGCCGCGGAGCGCCCGGCCGCCTCCCCCTCCTTGCCCGGTCGCCGCGAGCTCCCCGGGCGCTCTCGCTCTCGCGCTCTCCGAGGCGAGCGCGCTCCCGGCCCGCGCGCTCCGGGCTCCGGCTTCTCCCGGCTCCTGTCAGTGCGGTGACTGCGCTGGGAAACATGGCGACCGAGGGAATGATCCTCACTAACCACGACCATCAAATCCGTGTCGGAGTCCTCACAGGTAACCGGGGGAGGAGGTCCGGGGCCGTCGCGGCCGCTGTCCCCGACTAGTCTCAGGCTTCTCGTCTGTGGTGACTCTTCTCTGCGGCCTCGGGAGGAGGGAAGACTGAGGAGGGGGACGGGGGGGGCGCGTTTTACAACCGCTGAGAGCCGCCGGAGGTTGGGGTGTTCCCGCGGGCCCCCCAGGAACTGGGGCCGGCCCGTGGGACATCAGGCCCCAGTGCCTTCGCAGCCGAAGTCCCCGGCCCCCGGGGACTGAGGGGCTGGTGCGGCGGGCGCTGCGGGGCTCCTTGCTGCCGGTGCAGGCGGCGGGATCCCGGCTCCGCAGCCTGAAGCACGCCGCTCTGACTGGCCGGCGCGCTTCCTCCGCCAGTGCTCGTCTTAGAGAGGGGGGATTCCCGTTTCCACCCCCTCCCTCCCCTCCCCCCTCCGCTGGCGGCCCCGCGCTGCTGTAGCTGTGCTTGCCCCGGGCACCGGCCGGACACCACACTG
This sequence comes from Panthera pardus, assembly GCF_024362965.1. NCBI lineage: Eukaryota > Metazoa > Chordata > Mammalia > Carnivora > Felidae > Panthera > Panthera pardus. The sequence continues at coordinate 104,536,116 of NW_026526810.1, forward strand.
GGGAATATCAGGCGAAACTCTGCTCTGCCTCAGGCTACCCGTCGCCAGTCGGGCATCCCCTCAACCACCCGTGGGACACCCCTTGTCTGTCCCGAGAGGTGGGGGATCGCTTGCACCCAGACCTCGGAAAGTGTCTGCATTCCGCCTTCCCCAGCAAAGGGCCCTCTCTCTGCCCGCCTCTTGGTTTTCTTAGAGGGACGGGCTGCACCCTGCGGCCGGGGCTTTTTATTTGAGAGGGTAGGATTCCCCGACTTGGGCTTCTCTGTCCCCCTCCTTTCTGGGAACCCCCCTCTCCGGTTGGTCCCAAGGCTTGTGAGCAGCGCACTTTTCCTGGGTCTCGTTTCCCTCCCTCGCAGAAGCTGTGTGTGCTCTGCATGTCTGATTCCGTTGCGTTGTATTTGGGTAATATCCCTCAGTTCGGCGGTAGGCAGTTGCTGCAGGGCATGACTTCCGAGATGAATAGCAAGCCAATTTGTTGGGGGTTCTGCTGTGGTTCTGTAATTGGCAAGGTTTGTGTGTAATTCAGTGGCGAAGTGGGGGTTAAAGAACTATATTTGGAATCTGAGGGCTTAGTTTGGAGTGAAGGAAATCCAAGGCACACTTGCTGTGATTTTGGAAAAAGAAGAGATGTAGACGGGAATCCTTGTGTCTCCCTAGTCCCCCGCCCCTCACTTCTTATTTATTTATTTTTTTCTCTTGTCAAATTCTGACAGGTTGAGACGGTGCTCGAGAAGGGACTAAATTGAATGAGACTTGCTTTTATTAGGTAGAAAAAAAAAATCTCTGTCGGTAGATATTGAGTGGTAAGCTTATTTGGCTGCTGAGTTTTATGAAAAGGAGATATCCGTGGCACCCCTTCCTCTCTTTTAAGTAAAAGGGTTGCCTTGCCGTGGTATTCTTTCCAGATGTTAATGCTGGTTGGTTGAATTCTCCTAATGGAAAGCCCCTGGGATAGAGAAACTAGTGTAAGCCAGTTGCGGGGAAGGGACCCCCCCGCCAAAGCAGATGATGCGCTGTTCTCTTCTTTTGGTGCTGAAACTGTTGCCTTGTGTGAAGATTCAGTTGTATCAGAATTCTTAGAGTTGACACTGCTGATTTTCAAAGAATCTAATCACGGGTGTAAAAATGTACAGCCTCTATCAGCCTTCAACTTGCTCTTTACAGTCCAGCCGGTTTTGAAAAATGATAGAGTAGTAAGAGTGAAGCTTAATAGAATCCAAAGTATTTCAGCTGTCCATGGAAACGAAAGGTCAAAGCTGTTTTCAAGTTAAACCATAGCGTTTAAAAAAAAAAAAACAACGTATTTTTTTGTTGTTGTTAATTTAAGCTTTCCCTAATAGTTTTATTTAGTGAATCTTCTTACCTGGGTAAAGTGACACAGTAGATAGGTGTACAGAATGCTTTGAAAGATAACAGCCCTTATCTCTATCCCTACAGTACAATAGGGATAATATTGGTATGGAAACAACTAAAGAAACAATGTATGTAATTATTGTGCTACTATTTAAATAAATTACGGTGTGTTTGAGGGCTAAATGTAAAAGGAATTCCATTCCCAGATGAATTAGGAGCACATGTGACTATCTGAAGGGAGAATTTGGTTCATTTACTAAAGGTAAGAAGAAACTGGCATTTCAAAGGGGAGTTGAAAGTCAGTGGCAACCTTATAAATGAATATATTGTGAGGATGAGGTTCTTGAGCAGAATAAAAATGAAATGCAAAGACCTTGAAAAGCTTAGGTGGAATAGGTAGGTGGCACAGGCAAGATGTCAAGGAGAAAACTTTGGCAGTGGAATTAACAGTAATCTGGAGAAGCTGTCTCATGAAAATGAGGTACAGTAGTTTAGGGGGAAAAGTCTAGGGTCAAGAATAAGGATATAGCTGAAGGAACGAAAAAGAAGTTTCAGAATTGGAAGAAATGGTAATGGAGGACAATAGTATGTGATGATAAAATGGACATGTGAAGTCAGAAATAACTTATGTTTTTACTTGAAAAGTTATACTCAACTTCGACAGAGCCTGGAAACAGAAGAATCAGAGGAAAGAACACAAGTTCTCAGTCTGCAAATAGAGGATTTTTATTACAGACAGCTTAAAATTTGTGGTCTTGATATTCCATGTGATTTTGTGCAAGAAAAAACCCTACAAAAATGAACCTATGTTGTGTGATTTTGTGTCTTATATAACTTAAAGTTTTGCAGTTTTACTGTGTAAAAGTTTTCTTTATTGAACTTAGTACTATGACTTCATACTTAAGAAAAATTGAATTAAGAGGCCACACTTAAAACTGTGATTTTTATGAGTTATAATTTGTGGCTCTCTTAAAGGCGGAGAGCTTGTTTTAGAAAATATCTTCTACATGCTTCATGATAATGATGTTAAGTATTTTATCTATTTTAAAGAGGTGATTGAAAGTATTGTCTATCTATGCACACATTTTACAATGTGTTTGTATTTTGGTGAAATTGTGTTGTCATTTCTCAAGTCTTTAATTGACTTTCATTGTGACATTTTTTTATTATCTGTTAAAATCATATGTATACTTTGAAACTTCTCATCCTTTGTATTTTTTTTAGTCTTCATCTTGGCTATGAATTTTGCAAATAGATGTAGTATGCAGTCTGTTGAAATTCTCATCAAATATTAGAATTTTGAAACTGTGGTAGGAAAATATTTAGCAGAGGCATTTCTTTTTGCTTAATGGTCTTGAATCATTTTGGACTTGAAAATTAGATTATAATAATTAGTGTGACATGGCTATTTTAGTTATGCTGATTATTATCAGGAAAATGGGAACATTTAGGTACATAAAAATTGGTTATCACGGAAACATTTTAGGTTTATAGCAAACTCATTATATATTAATGTGTCACTTTTCACCTACTTTTTTCTATTTCTAAATAAACTCTTTATCCAGGGAGCACACTAGTTCTCTGTTAAAGCTTCACAGAAACATCAGGAAACTAATGAATGCATGCATTTATATAATATAGAGAATGAGAATAGAGATCTGTAATCAGTTGAAGATATTAGAACAAATATAAGACTAGATAATAGAGATTAAAAACTACTTGTAAAGTAGAACACCAAATATATTACATATAGGCAGTATTTTAGTCATTCATAAATAAAGTCATTCAAAATATTTAACAGATTCTAAACCGAGGAGATTATAATCATGTAAGTCTAGAATTGTTGAAGCATTTATTTCATTCCTCAAGTTTATCCTTGTATATTTTCTGTAAAGCTTATTTATTGATGTTTATATATCTTTGTTTTGAGAATCGGTGTTGTCATTAACTAGGCAAATTAGTATTGCAAACTAAACTTAAATTCTACCGAATGGAATTTTGTGTTCAGGCAAACATACCAATATTGATCTGTATGACCATTGTTAAAAAGAATCCTATTCCTCAAACTAGGTCATTCTTCCACGAATTTTTGGTTGAAATCAACGTATTAGAGAATTAAATGTTTAGCTAAAGTAGGAAATCATTAATTTCTAACGAATATACTATCATCACTGGCTAACAACCTTATAAGCTAGCAGTACCTATGTTGTTATATATTAAGAGTATATTAAAATCGTGTATGACTATTTGACATTAACTGAGGTGTGGAGAATCAGCAGTATGTTGCTGGGGAAGAAACAATGAATAAGAGTTTAATTTTATTCTTACTGGTGATACATTCGTATTTAAGGTGAATAAAGTACTTTGTGAAACACTCAGTAAAATAGACAAAACTTATACTTTCCTCCTGTAAATAGGATTGAAGAACAAGGAAACATATTTGGAATTTGAGCTGTTAAAAAAAAGATCCTAAAAAAGAAGCAATGAAACCACAAGAGATTTTTTTCCTTCACATCTGGGCAGAGAAGATAAATACCACAGAAGAAGAAAAGATTATTTAACCTGCTCAAAAGTATTTGGGACTGTAGTTAGTATGGATAGCATGCAGTCTTGTTTAATTTTTGAGCAACCACCCCAAAAGCAAAAGTCTAATGAAGTATCTTCATGTAGAAGTTCTATCCAGGTTGTTCAATGAATTCATAAGTGAATTTGTGTTCAATATATTAATTTTAATTAAACTTTCTTAAATTTTATAATTAAACAATCCAGTTATTTTTACAGTTTTTCCAGTAAGTATGCATTTTGAAAGAATGGAATTAAACTTACTATATGCTTTAAAAAAAATTCCTAATTTGAAAAATAAGGGGGCAAGGAAATGAGATGTGGTAAAAAGGGGCATTATACAATTTGTGTCCTGCTTTTCATATTGGGTACATGATATTGTGTCAAGGGATACTCTTTAAGGATTCTAAGTCTTAGAATCAATTTTAGTCTTACTAAGTCTTAGTATCAATTTTACTTGACAATGTATAATTTAAACCGCTTTAAGTATGTGTAAATTAGGAACAGAATGTAGAATTCACATGAATTGTTAAGATAAAATTAGAAACTTCAAAGAAATTTCAAGTCAACCCATTTTATAGCTCCAGACCTCATCAATCTTCTCTGTTATTGGTCCTTTGACACCAAAAATTTAAGGAGCACTGGGTCATGGGAAGAACACTAGAAGACTGGCTTTCTGATGCTAGATTGGCCAGTAAAGTTTTGTAATATTACTTAACTCTTAGCTTTTCTTACCACTAACCAGAAGGAGTCATTCTCTAAGATCACTTTAAACTCTCATGGCAATGTTTCTATACTTTAGCATCTTGAACAACTGGAAAGAGAAATATTGGATATCAGACTTAGTTAATATTTTTTGTCTCCATAATGAAAATCATGATGGGAGGGGTTAGAAAAATGCAAGAGAATAAGAAACAGAAGAAAAGATAAAATTTTAGAGGTTAAGTCCTGTCAGTATAAACTGAAGGAAAAATATTTAGATTTTTTTTCATTTGGAAATTTTTGTGTTGGGGCACCTGGGTGGCTCGGTTGAACTTCAGACTCTTGATTTCTGCCACATGTCATGATCAATCTCATGACTCGTGAGATTGAGCCCCACGTTGTAGGACTCTGCTGATAGTGTGGAGCCTGCTTGGTTTTCTCTCTCTTCCTCTCTCTCTGCCTCTCCCCCTCTCATGCTCTGTCTCTCTCAAAGTAAATAAACATTGAAAAATTTTTGTGACATTGATAATCCTCTGTTATCAGTAGTTTCAGTCTTATACTTAATTTCAGACTTAGCTCAAGCATTACTTCCTCAACAAAATCCTAGAAATTATTCTCTACAATGATGTCTTTGTTTTCCTGCAGTATTTATAAATGTTGTCTATACCCTGTAATCATGTATATGTGGGAGGCTACAAGGTATAGTTTTAAAAAAAGACAAAAGTACTTTAGAGTCAAACAAACTTAGATTTCAGACCCAGATTTGGTCTTTATTTTGGGAAGTCATTTAATCTCTCTGAATTTCAGTTTCCCTCTCCAAAATGAGGATGGCAATACTTATTTCACAGAGTTGTAAGAACTGAGATAATGTATGTGAAAATGCCTACCATATATGTCTAACTTGGAGTGTATATTTAATAATCTTCCTTTTCTCATCATATGTTGCTTTGATGCAGTTTGGTAATGTCTTCATGTATAAACATCTTAGTCAAAGTAGGTTTTAAAGTTCTTAAAACAGAAGATTGTGTGCTTTACGTCTTTTGTGTCCTTTTGTTGTAGCACCTACTAATGAAGTAATGGCGTAGGAGATGTATAATAAAAAAATTGGGTGGTGTGACATTTATATAGTGGCTTAGGAAGCAGCTACCCAAAAACACTTAGGTTAACCAGAACTTCACTGTTACTAGTAAGAAGACGGTTCAGGGGTTTAGTATTTTTCTATATATTGCTAGTAAGAGGATGATATTAATAATGTGTATTTGAAACATTTTTATACTATCAGGTTTGATATCTTAGTTGCTTCTTAGTTGATGGGCAAGTCTTATGAGGATTACTTTAGAGTAATTTTATAGTAATTTTTAAAAATGTCATCTTAAAAAACGAAAAATTTATAGGTTGAAGAAATTCTGAAAATGTTATTTTGAAGGTCAGTTCTGATGGTCAAAATAGCATAAAATAGGAATCAAAAGTTCTACGTCTTCTATGACTTTCAAGACACTTAACTGCATTTTACCTCTGTTTCCTTAGCTTTGAGTGGGGGTAATTGTGCTTACTTAATAGAGTTAATGTGACGAACAAAGGAAATAATGTATTCAGTATTCAACATCTATGTGCTAGGGTCTGTGCTAAAGTGAGGGATACAATAGTGAATGAGACAAATACAGTCCTAGTCCTTTTGGAGCTTCTATTTTAGCATTAATAGGAACACGCTATTTAGTCAACTTGGATATTGACAAATTCATGCTTCATTTATGTTGCATTTCAAGGAATAAAGTGCTTCTATATTTTCTTTTTGATGTAGATTACTTAAGTATAAACATCAAAACTTTTCGTGTAAAGCCATCTGTGACACAAATTTTTAAACCATTACATATTTCCTACTTTCTAACAGAAGATGTTGAACATAATTTATTTTTGTTCAATCAGGTTTAAGTAATTATAGCTAACAATTATCAGGCCTATATACATGGTATAAACATGTTCAATTTGTTCTAAGCATTTGGCGCATGTTATTTAATCCTTATGGCCTTTATAAGTTGCCCTTCACCTTCTAGTTTCTAATCTATACCCTTGGGAAGCACACAAACTACCTTGCTAAAAATTAAATATGGTAGCATATCCATTTAGACTTGCAGGTCTAAAGAATGATTGTTTTCACTTTTGGGTTGAGGGCATTAGAGAAGGAATGGTTATTACTATAAGACTAAAAGAAATTTACATATTTCTTTGTACTTTGACATTTCAGGATCACGGCTAATTGTGTCTGCCTGATGCTGAAAATGTTAATAAAAATGCAGAAACTCATGAAAGGAAGAGACCAGCTTGAGTGCTAAGTGGAAATGTACTGTTAAGTTCTTTTTTTTTTTTTTTTTTTTTTTACAAACAGTAAGAAAAAAGTATACTTAGAATTAATGATCTTTAAAGTCTAATTCAGGTTAAGAACTTTTGGATATCTTGGACACAAGAAATTGAATAGGGTAAATACTATTTTCAGACACAAAAAGGATGAAACATTAAAAATGTGATCACCTTTCCTCCCTTCCACTTAAGAGTCAATAGTGAATTTTGATCCTAATGCAAATTTAAAAAATTATGCTATGATAGCATTGATGTCTCCATGATAGTAGTTACATTTGAATTTAGTTGCAAATGGGATAGCTTCTGAATACTTAGCATGTTGTTAATGAATTTTAAAAACTTATGGAGTATGTTTGTGTTATTGTAAAATATGTAACAGTTCAGAAAGGTAAAGTGTAAAATTAAGCCCTACCACTCTACTTTCCCAGTCTCTTTCTCTCTAGTGTTAATCATTTTTAAGATTTTTAATTTTGGGGTGCCTGAGTGGCTCAGTTGGTTAAGCATCTGACTTCAGCTCAGGTCATGATCTCATGGTTCATGAGTTCAAGCCCCCCATGGGAATCTCTACTGTCAGTGCAGAGCCTGCTTCAGATCCTCTGTCTCCCCCTCTCTGCCCCTCCCCCACTCACTCGCTCTCAAAAATAAACATTTAAAAATAAGAAAAAGATTTTTATTTTTGTTCTTCTGTATACAAGCATATGCTTATTACATCAGAGTTTGCAAATTGACAGACCAATGGCCATAACTGACCAATACACATGATTCATTAGGCCCCGGCTGTGTTTTTACAAAAAAAGTGTGTTTCTAATATTTTAAAAATATATTTCATATAAACCCATATTTTTAACTTTTTAAGATTCAGCAACATGGCAACCTCTTTTTCATATGACAATAATTGGTTAAGTGGTTGTCCCCTGGAAATAGAGCATGTGTTCTCCAGTTTCTCTCAATTCCCACTGAACCTATTTATATTCTTTACCTAGCTCTGTCATTTGAATTTGTGATCTTTGCTCATACATAGTATTCTGCACCTACCACCCTTTCCAGCATGTCTTGGACATGTTTTCATATTAGTGAAAATAATAATAGTTAACTTTTTTGAGAGCTTACCAAATGTAAAATGCTTTTTAGAGCCTGTCATAGAGCCTATTAATTTAATCCTCATAATAGTATCACTGTTTTACAGTTGAGGAAATTATAGCAGAGAAAGATTAAGTAATTTGCTCAAATTATTTTGATGGGCAAAATTTAAAGGCCAAGCTGCAAGTCAAACCCATGTAGTCTCTTCCTAGAGTGTAAGCTCTTAACACATTATACTTCTTGGCATGTAACAATTAGTTCATATAGATATAAATTTTTCTTTTTATGCTGTATTTAATCATCACTCATAGGTTATTCTGTATTTAATCATCAATCCTCAATTGATGAACCTTGAGATTTCTAATTTTTCACTGTGACAAATGTTGTAGACAGTAACATTGTACATTTATCATTGCATATTTGTGAGTTTTTTTAAATGTGAGATTAATTACTCTAGACTTTTTGGGTCATTGGTATATGAATTTTAAAATTTTGATAGAAATTAGAAACTTGCCTTCCAAAAATAATGTACTAATTATAATTAATATTCTCCTCTTCATTTGGTATGATCTTTTTTGTTACTTAACTGGTTCTTTTGAGATCTCTTTCTTGAATTACATATGTGGATTAGTACCCTTTTACTGCAAATGACAGGTACCTAGCTCAAAATTAAGTGAAAATGGGAAGTTACTAATTTACGTAGCTATGTAGGAGTATAGAGGAAGAATTGATTTTAGGATTTCAAGCAGTGTGATCAGGGAATTAATATAATCATGAACTCTTACTCTTCATTTCAGTGCTTTGTTTTCCTGAGTATGATGCAAGTTGCTCCTTTGTCCTTCTTTGAACCAATCATTATGACTAGGAGAGTGAGTACTTTTTTTCCCTAAGAATATAGTCTATTACATCTTTTCCTTTTTCTCCTGCTTTCTCCTTTTCCTCTTTCTCCTGCTTCTTCCATGAAAAGGGTTCTCTGGCAGATAGTTATAAATTCAAACTGGAGCAAGTTAAGTTGTGAGAATTAGTGGGCTAAACTCAGGACCCCTTAATATCAATAGTGGCTAATTGATTTGTCAGTTAACTATGACTGACTTCCACTTCTTCATGCTGTGTTTAAGAATGCTTATGTAATGACATTTTAGAATAGTAATATACGTGTAATAGTAAGATTTTACTGGTTTTTACAACAGCCTTTTTACGTTACTTTATTTTACACTTATGATCAGTTATGGGTCTTTAGTCTTTTTTTCCTATGAACAATCTCTCCCAGTGTTTTCTAAATTTTGTTCTAGCAACACTTCTCTGGGAGATATTACAATAGGTATGGTGTGAAGAGGTTTTTCTTTTCTTTTTTTTTTTTTTTAATTTTTTTTAATGTTTATTCATTTTTGAGAGACAGAGAGAGACAGATAGGAGTGGGGAATGGGCAGAGAGAGAGGGAGACACAGAATCTGAAGCAGGTTCCAGGCTCTGGGCTGTCAGCACAGAGCCCGACGCGGGGCTTGAACTTACGAACTACGAGATCATGAACTGAGCCGAAGTCTGACGCTCAACTGACTGAGCCGCCCAGGCGCCCCAAGAGGTTTTTATTTTCAAATAAATTTGAAAAAAAGTGCTGTATAACATCCCTTTTTTTGGAGATTCATAGTATATTAAAGCATATTAGCATATTAAAGACATGAGTGATATTATGGTTGTGGATCCTGTTGAACTTTAGTGTTTCTAAAACTTTTTGAGAATGGAACACTTTCTCAAGGCACACCAGAATTCAATACTTCTTTGGGAAATTGTGTTTTTTTCCCCCTATAAATGGTCTTCTGGAAGTCCGTGTAAGACCCTTATATTTATTCTTTTAGCTTTTTGCTGTAGAAATAGTGGTTACCTATAATAATCTCCACCATGAAGATTCTTTTAGTTTGGATTTGTGTATATATATATATATATGTATGTATATATACGTGTGTATATATACACACACACACACACACACACACACACACACACACACACATATTCAATTGCTTACCAATTCCCATTTCTTTTTTTTTGTATTAAAATATTGACTGAATATATTATTCAGAAAATCTGTGATAGCGAAAACTAGAAAGAGCAATCTTGTTTTGTTATTATTATTACATGAGAGAGAACATTGGATCAAATTGTTTCGGATTTTTCCAGTGGGAGTTTGGTATCATTATCTGTGAAGTGTGAAGTTGAAGAGATGCTCTCTAAAATCTCCTTCAGCTCTAAAATCTTATTAATCTCAAACTCAGAACATGCCTCATATTTACCATTCTATTATTGCTTGTATTCATGTTATGTACAATCTGTTACTGACAGCACAATTATTGATCTGAAATGCCTTCCTTACTTCAAATAGGAAAAATTGCTAGACATCGACACTGACATTCATACCAAATATAAATGGAAATAAATGTCTGTTACTTCCACTGCATAATATGTGCAATTTATTTCCTTCAATATCACATGCTACAGAGTTCAAATCACAAAGTGCTTAAGATTTGGAATAAACATTACATACATGTAAGTGTAATAACTGTCAAGCTTAGAAGAATTAACATGATTTGTGTGATTTGGATGTATTGAAGTATTACATTTTTCTTCTTTAATTAACAGATATATATCAAGATCTGGAAAGCCAAGATTAGTACTCCTCCCCTGCAAAAAGTTGTAAATATTTCGCTTACATATTTAAAATAAAGCTGTTGTAAAAATAAGACCTATAATTCTAATGAACACTATTGTTTTAGGATCACACAGATACTTGGAATAGTGGGTTCTGGATTAGACCACCTGGGTTTATACCTAAATTAAATGAAGTTAAATTTTTAGAGTTACTTAACTTTTCTAAGCTATGGTTTTCTCATCTGAAAAATGGGGAGTAATACCAATGCCCTCCCTAGAGGGTTGTTGTGATAAGTGAGATAACTGTAAACATTTAATGAACGTGCCCACATAATAAGTACTCATTAAATGTTTGTTTATTGTAATAACTTTGAATGTAATTACCTTTATAAACATGGTAATGGAAATCCATAAATATAACTGCTATTATTATTATTATTTTATTATTATTTTTAAGTAAGCGCTTTGTGTGATGTGAGGCTTGACTCATGACCCTGAGATTAAGAGTTGCATGCTCTACTGACTGAGCCAGTCTGCTACCCCACTAATACATCTTTTAGATAACTGATCTAGTCATGGTTTATCTTCATGCTGTTTTTCCACTATTTCATATTATCTTCTTTTAGGAGCAGCATTAAAGATTATTATTATACTGGGGTTGTCTTGATCTAAATTCTTATTTTCTATCTTAAATTTTGGGCTGTTAGGGTAAGAAGATGGTATTTGTAGTGTAATAACTAATGACAATTTGAGATTTTTGATATATACATTTAAAGTAAAGTATAGATGGGAAACTGTTTCTGATATTCTTTAAGTCTTATTAAGATCTGTGGAGAAAACTGCCTCTACCTATGTGGGTAATTTAATGGAGTTCTATTCTATAGTAAAGAAAGTAGAAAAGTTTTAAATATTATACAAATGATGCAGTAATACAGGGTGGTAAAGCAATAGTAAAATAAAACTACATAGATGATTGTTGATTTGTAGAAGAGAGATTTTTAATTGGTAGATGAGGAAAAGAGTAAGCCCCAGGGATAAGGAGCCAAGACTTGGGCCTGATTGTGCTTGGATTGAAGTAACAATTAGTTGGGGTATAAGGCAAAGGAATATTATGTATAAAAAGGGGGAAATGCTTATGAAATATCAGATGCCAAAAGAAAATCTGTAGAATTTACAGCATTGTGCAGATCGGTCTGTGAAGTATTATTAGGTGGAAAAAAACCCTGTCAACTATACATTGTGGTGAAACATTCATGCTTTTCTGATTTTTAATGCAATTCAGAAGTGGGTCATATCTAATATATGAGAAACTTGAAATGGAGATCCCCTACCCGCATAGTAGGAACTGATAAGCAAAATAATTATGGATCTGATTTTATTACTCTGTTGTTTTCCTGCCCATGATTAATATATTAGTCTGACTGTAGTCTGACTTGTTAACAAACAATACAGACCAGTTCAATATTGTCTTAGTCCTTTTGGGTTGCTCTAATAAAGTACCATAGACTGGGTGGCTTATAAACAACAGAAATTTATTTTTCATGTTTCTAGAGGCTGGCAAATCTTAGATCAAGGTACCAGCAGCTGATCTGATGTCCAATGAGGGTCCACTTCCTGGTTGATAGACAGCTATCTTCTCTTTGTCTTCTCACATGGCAAAAGTGGGAGGGGAAGTCCCTGGGTCTCTTTTTTAAGGGCACTAATTCCATCCTTATGACCCCATCACCTCCCAAAGGTCTCACCTTCAAACATCATCCCACTGATTTTAACATAATGAATTTTCGGAGGACACAAACATTCAGCATGTGGCAAGCATGTGATTTGCTTCACATTATGTGAGGCTAAAACCACTAAATATTTATAGTGTCATCCATCCTTTGAGTATGAGGAGTTAGTTGTAAAGTAGGTTTACATTTTAAGTCATTTATATATTAAAAACACTTGCCAAGTACTGTATGATAGAATTTACCAAACTTTTTCTGTAAAAGGCCAGATAGTAAATATTTTGGGCTTTCTGGACTATATGATTTCTGTCACAGCTATTCAGGTCTGCCTTTGTAGCATGAAAGTAGTCATAAACAATATGTAAATGCATGAGCACAACTGTATTCCAATAAAACTTTATTTATAAAAATGGATTGTGGGCCAGAGTTGGCACAAGAGCCATAGTTTGCTAAACCATGCTCCAAGACATAGTCTGTGTTAGAAAAGTATAATTCCAAATTACTTGTATGTGAATTGAACTTTTATGTTAGTTAAAATTTGCATTTATAAACCATCACAAAACTTAGTGGCTTAAAACTACAGTTTAATGCCTCTCACATTTCTACAAGTTAACTCAGTGGTTCTGCTGTAGGTGGCATTAGTTGGGGTTCTGGTATAGCTGCAGTCGTCTGGAGGCTTAAATGGGACTGTTGTCCAGGGCCTTGGTTCTCCTACATGTGGATTTATCCACATGGCTGATTCATTAGCCTCATGGTGTGATGGCTGGGTTCCAAGAAGCATTCCAAGAGCAAGCATTATGAGAGGGAGGAAGCAGAAGCTGCCAGCCCAATTAAGGAATAGGCCTGAAACTGGCACAGCTTCATTTTCACCATTTTTTATTGGTCACAGCACTAGCCCAGAGTCACCGTGGGAAGAGACTAGGAATACTAGGAAGAGTGGTTAGTTGGGGGTCGTCAAAGTAACTGTCTATCGCAGAATTGTTCAAATTGAACTAGCTTTAGTAAAGAGGAAATTTGTTATAAGAATAATGGGGTGTCTAATCTCATAAAACCTAAGTATGGGATGAAGCCTTAGGAATATTGGATCTAGGGTTTGAAGGTCCTCAGGACTGTTTTTCATTTTTGCTTTGTTCTGTAAGTTTTATTTTGTTTCACCACAGATTTGCCTTTTTCACAATGGAAAAAACAGTGCCATCAACAGTTTCTATATTATTTATATCTTCCCATTTCAGCCATCCAGAGAAGGACTGACTTTATTTTCACAGTTGTGTTTCTAAAATTTTTGAGGAAGAACTTTGTCCTGGACCAGTCATTTGTGATCAAAGGATAGAGGTTATGCTGTACCAACCATGTGGACAGGAGCAGGGTCAGTTAACAGAAAAATGATGCTGAATATGTAATCCTAAAATAGTTTACTTATTTCTTCCCTAACCATCTGTTTATTAAGATAAAATAATTTCATAAATAATTTGTTTCCCCACTGCAGGACTAACTTACTCCTTTCTTCAGCTGTCTGCCTACAGATATTTCATTTTTTGGAGAGTAGACTAAAGTAAGGACTGGGATTAGTTCAGTATCTTGAATATTCATAATAATCTCTTACTGCTTTGAGTAGGGGACAGCAGCATTTAGTATATACTATCTCACTTTGCCACTGTTAATATAGAATCAAATATGAAAGTTATCTTACTGTGCTGTTACTCATTGATTTCCAGGATTGATTTGGCTGATCTAGCTGGCTAAGTGAGTATATTTTTCCTTTGGAAAGGGTCTACTTACATACATGAAAGCAAGTTAACTGTAAGGGATACCTGGTTGGCTCATTCAGTTAAGTGTCCGACTTCAGCTCAGGTCGTGATCTCGTGGTCCCTGAGTTCAAGCCCCGTGTCAGGCTCTGCACTAACAGCTCAGAGCATGGAGCTGGCTTTGGATTCTGTGTCTCCCTCTCCTTCTACCCCTCCCTTGCTTGCACTCTCTCTCTCGAAAATAAATAAACATTAAAAAACAAGTAAGTATAAGACAGAGTGAAGAGCCATAATAGAAGTATAAGCAACATACTGTGGGTGCACAGAGGAAGGAACAATGAATTTAGACTGAATGGCTGTAGGAGGGATGGTATTTTATTTTATTTTATTTTATTTTATTTTATTTTATTTTATTTTATTTTTTATTTTATTATTTTATTTTTATTTTTTATTTTATTTTATTTTATTTTATTTTTATTTCTATAATTTATTTTTTATAATTTGCATCCAGGTTAGCATATGGAGGAGGGATGGTATTTTAGAGAAGGTAGTGTTTGAGTGGGGCCTGGAAGAATGAATAACCCATCCTGGGAAAAGCAAGGAAAGTTAATCTGGCTGTCAGGTTTTTTTGGCTGCTGAAGGGGTGGCACTAGAATGTCTTGGCTAAAGTAGATGAACTTAAATATAGGTATAGGAAATTCAGTATGAACAGCTGCATGACTTATCTGATTTAACCTTCCTTAATTAGAATTACAAGAGCTAACTTGGTTTTGCTACATTCAGGCCTTAGGTGACTGTGTGGTAGTTTGAAGTTTAAGAATTAGATTTTTTTTTTAATTTTTTTTTTAACATTTATTTATTTTTGAGACAGAGAGAGACAGAGCATGAACAGGGGAGGGGCAGAGAGAGAGGGAGACACAGAATCTGAAACAGGCTCCAGGCTCTGAGCTGTCAGCACAGAGCTGGACACGGGGCTCGAACTCACGGACCGCGAGATTGTGACCTGAGCCGAAGTCGGACGCTCAACCGACCAAGCCACCCAGGCGCCCCAAGAATTAGATTTTTTAATTAAGTAGTTTATCTCAAAGACTCAGATTTTTAGATACAGAACTTTAAGGATTATCTGGGCAAACCCATTCTACTAGGTAAAGAAACTAAGACCCAGTTAAATGACTTATTTAGGGTTACATGATAAAGTATGGGGCTAAAACCCAGGGCACCTTACTCGTAGTCTTGGGTATTAAAAACATTATACAGTGTATCCTTTGTAGTAAGATGATTTACCCCAGTATACACCCATTTGAATTTCCTGCTGTAACATTTTTAAAATGTGAGATATAACATGCATACAGTAAAATGCACAAATGTTAATTGCACAGCATGATGAATTTTTCATGTATATAGACTCTTGTAAGTACCACCCAAGATCAAGATATGGAGCATTTCCAGCACTCCAGAATCTTCCTTCATGCCTTTTCCTAGTCAATATCCATTTCCCATGCCACGCCCAAGTAATCACTATTCTGATTCTTGTCCTCAGGGATTACTTTTGCCTATTCTTGAACTTTGTATAAATAGAATGACTTCTGTCACTCATCATTATGTCTATGATATTCATCCATGTTGTGTGTAGCAGTTGTTCATTTTATTGCTATGTAGTATTCCATTGAATGAATGGATCATTATTCTTCTGTTAATAGACATTTGAATTATTGCTAGTTTTGACTATTGTTAATAAAGCTATTATGAATATGATTTTGTATGTCTTTTGATGAGTAAATTGCCTCATAGGTGTAGAATTGCTGGGTTGTCATTTCCCAAAAAAGTTTTACCATTTTCTATCCCCACCAGCAAAGGAAGATAGTTTCAGTGTTCTGCATTCTTGTCAAAATTTGGTGTTGTCAATCTTTTTACTTTTAGCTGTCCTGGTCAGTGTATAGTGGCTTCTGATTTACATTTCCCAGATGAGTAATGATGTTGAGCACCTTTTAATATATTGAGATATATTAAATATTTAATATTTTAAATACATTTTTTAATAGGGCTGTCTTACAGATTTGTAGGAATTCTTTATAATTCTGAATGTAAGTATTTTGGACATATATGTGGCAAATATCTCCTTCCAGTCTGTGGCTAGTCTTTTCATTCTCTTAATAGTGTCTTTTAATAAATAAAACTCTTAGTATTAATGAAGTTTCATTTATTAAAATTTATGTGTAGTGGGTTTTTTTGTGTGTGTGTGTGCATGTATAAGATATCTTTGCTTACTATAAGATGATGAACATATTCTCCAGAATTTTCTTCTAGAAGCTTTATTGCTTTCCCCTATACTTGAACTTTTTTGGTGCATTTCAGATTAATTTGTATGAATGAGGCAAGGTAGAAATCAATAGCTTTTTTTTTTTTTTTTTAACAGCCTATGGATATCCATTTGCTCCTACTCGATTGTAGGGTACCTTTGATATAAATCAGATGGCTCTGTTTCTAGAGTGTATATTGTGTTCCACTGGTCTGTTTGTGTATCCTCACACCAGTATTATCCTGTCTTAGTTACTAGGAATTTATACTGAGTCTTGATACCTGGTGGTATAGGTTTTCCAATTTTTTTTCTCCTTCAGTGTTTTTCCTTTTGAGGGGAGCTATACTTCATATACTAATACTAAATACATATGCATCTAGAATCATTACAATACAAAAATCGATTGGTATTACATTTGGGATTGCATCGAAGCTGTACATCAATTTGGACAGAATTGGCATCTTTAACAGTATAGAATCTTCTATAAACCTGTAAACATGGATGGATATCTATCTGTTTACTTGGATAATTTTTAAAAAAATGTTTATTTATTTTGGAGAGACAGAGCATGAGCTGGGGAGGGGCAGAGAGAGAGGGAGACACAGAATCCAAAGAAGGCTCCAGGCTCTGAGCTGTCAGCACAGAGCCCAACGCAGGACTCGAACTCACGAAGTGTGAGATCATGACCTGAGCCGAAGTTGGACGCTTAACTGACTGAGCCACCCAGGTGACCCTCTATTTACTTGGATCTTTAAGTTCTCTCAGCAGTGTTTTATGATATTCAGATAATTCTATTTTATTTTTTTAATCTATTTTTTTTTTTTTTTTGAGAGAGAGAGAGAGAGAGAGAGTGTGGGAGGGGTAGGGGCAGAGAGAGAAGGAGACACAGAATCCAAAGCAGGCACCAGTCTCCAAGCTGTCAGCCCAGAGCTCAATGTGGGGCTTGAACTCAAGAATCATGAGATCATGACCTGAGCCGAGCTTAACCGACTGAGCCATCCAGGTACCCCTTTGGTATTCAGTTTAGATGTCTCATACATCCTTGGTTTATGGCTAGATATTTGATGTTTCAAAGATGCTGTTGTAAATGATATAGTTTATTTAAATTTCATTTTCCAATTGTTTCATATTAATACATAAATACCACTGATTTGCTGTATTTTCATCTGTAAACCATAACCTTCCTAATCACTTTAATATTTCATAGTGTGTAGATTTTTTTTTTGTATTTTCTATGCAGCAATATCATCTGGGAGTAATGATATTACTTACTCCTTTCCAGTCTTTGTACATTTTTTTCTTTGTTCCTTATTGCAGTGGCCAAGACTTTCAGAACAATGGTAATAGAAATAGTGATAGTTTTATTCCTAAACTTAGGGGAGAAAATATTTAGTATTTCAATATCAATTATTTTGTTGGCTGTAGGTTTTTGTAGGTATCTTTATCAGATTAAAGAAGTTCCCATGCATTTCTAGTTCTCTGAATCATTAATGGCTGTAAGTTTTATCAAATGGTTTTCTGCTTTTATTGAGATAATCTGGTTTATGTTTTTAAGTATATAATATGATGAATTACACTGATTGATTTCAGTGTTAAACTATCCTGTTACTCCTAGAATAAATCCAACTTTGTCATGATGTATAATTGGATTCAATTTGTTAATACTTTAGGATTTTTACATCTATTGATAAGAAATATTAGCCTATATTTTCCTTTCTTGTAAAATTTTTGTCAGGTTTTGATATGAAGATTTGCTGACCTCATAAAAACTATTGGGAAGTGTTCTTTTTGTCTCCTTTTTCAATCCTCTGAAGGAGTTTGTGTTAGATTGGTATATTTCATCTGTACTAGGAAAGAATGTTTATTCTGAAGTTTGTTGATGTTAGTGTTAATTGAGTTGTTGATGTTAGTGTTAACTGAGTTCTTCAAATCTTTTAAAGACTTTTTTTCCCTGTTTTTATCAGTACGACGAAAGAATCTTAAAATCACCAACTATGATCGTATCTCTTTTCCTTTCAGTTTTTTTCAGCTTTTCCTTTATATATTCTGGAACTCTTATTAGGTATATAAAAAGTTAGAATTGTTACAATTTATGGTTGAACCATTATGTCATTATGAAATGTCCTTCTTTATCTCTAGTAGTATTTCTTGCTTTGAGGTCTACTTTGAACTTCTATTAACATAGTCACTCAGTCTTTTCATCAGTAATTCTGTGGTTTACTTTTTTCCTTCCTTTTATTTCAACCTATCTTATATTTCAGACACTTATATTTAAGTGTCTTTTGGAAATAGCATACTATTCAGTCATGTTTGTTTAATCCAGTTTGACAATCTGTGTTTTAACTGGAATGTTTATTCTGTTTACATTTAATGTAATTACTAATAATAGTTGGATAGAAATCTATCATTTTTCTTGTTCTTTTCTATCTCATATTCTTTCTTTTTTTTATTCTTTAAAATTTTTCTATTTTTTGATTTGCCAAGTTTTCTAAATTTCATTTTTATTAGCTTTTTGTTTAGAGTTTCCATAATTATAATTTTTTAGTTATCATAGAGATTTTAATATTTTATTAGTATCTGTACTTTTACCACTTATTGAACAATGGAAAACTTAACACAGTTTAATTTCATTTACTCCTTCTCTGCTGTTTGTTTATATGTTTTACTTCAACGTGTGTTATAAACCACATAGACATTTTTTAAACAATCAGTGTTCTTTTGTATTTATCCACATATATCCCCTTTCTAGTGCCCTTCATTTACTTTTGGAGTTCTTTGCTACCATCTGGGATAATTTCCCTTTTCCCTGAAGAAATTCCTTTAATATTTCATCTAGTGCTGATCTGCTAAATGCAGATTTTCTTAGCTTTCGTCTGTGAATGTCTCTATTTTGACTTTTTGAAGAAAAATTTTCCTCATGCTGAATTCTAGGTTGGTATCTTTTATTCTTTCAACACTACAAATATTCCTTTTCTGGCTACCATAATTTTTGTTGAAAGTCAGCCATCAGTCTTATTGTTGCTCCTTTAAAAGTAATGTGCATTTTTTGACTGCTTTAACAAATTTTTTTTTTTTTGTAGTTTATAACAGTTTGTGTAGTGTCTAAGCATGATTTTATTTGCATTCATCTTTTGCAGGAAAAATTTCAAATAAATAAATATTTTAAGTGTTGTTTCCACCCTAATCTCTCTCCTCTCTCCTCAACTTGTTAGATGTTTTGTCATCATTAGATGTCATATGTCTGTTCTGCCTATTCTTTTCTTTCTATGAGTTAGGTATTTCTACTGTTTTTTTTTTTTGTTTTGTTTTTTAAGGATATTTATTTATTTTGAGAGAGAGAGAGAGAGAGAATGCAGGAGAGGGGCAGAGAGAGGTAAAGAGAATCCCAAGCAGACTCTGCACTGTTAGCACAGAGCCTGATGCAGGAATTAATCCTATGAACTGTGAGATCATGACCTGAGCCAATATCAAGAGTCAGATGCCTAACTGATTGAGCCACCCAGGCGCCCCATCTACTAACTTGTTTTTTAAGCTTACTAGTTCTCTCGTTTGCTGTGCCCAGACAAATATTAAATCCATCCAGTGAATTTAAGTTAATTTATCTTATTTTTTCAATTCTAAGAAGTCTGTATGATTCTTTTTTTAATAGATTTCCATTTTTTTTGTTGACTGTCTTCATACTTTTATATATTTTGTCTACTTTTTTCTCTGTTTATGAACATATTAATAATTGCTTGAAGTCTTTGCTTATCCCACTACCTGCATCATTTCTGACTGCTTCTGTTTTCTGCTTTTTGTCTTGATTACAGGTCATATTTTCTTGTCTCTTCACATATGTTGTTAAGGAAGGAAAAAATATACTATGAATAATAATGAAAAGTAGAGTAGTTATATGAATAGATGTTCATTTTTTTAAAGTTGTATAGTAAGCAATATATAATTTAACTAGATAGAGGCTGAAAAAAATCTCTTCCTCCAGAGATGGTTTTCCTTTCCTTTTCTTTTTTTTTTTTCATTTTTTATTTTTTAAAATTTTCATCCAAATTAGCATATAGTTCAACAATGATTTCAGGAGTAGATTCCTTAGTGCCCCATTTAGCCCATCCCCTCT
Organism: Panthera pardus; assembly: GCF_024362965.1. NCBI lineage: Eukaryota > Metazoa > Chordata > Mammalia > Carnivora > Felidae > Panthera > Panthera pardus. The sequence continues at coordinate 104,556,696 of NW_026526810.1, forward strand.
CCCACAACCCCTCCAGTAACCCTCAGTTTGTTCTCCATATTTGAGTCTCTTCTGTTTTGTCCCTCGCCCTGTTTTTATATTATTTTTGTTTCCCTTCCCTTATGTTCATCTGTTTTGTCTCTTAAAGTCCTCATATGAGTGAAAGCATATGATTTTTGTCTTTCTCTGACTGACTCATTTCACTCACATAATATCCTCCAGTTCCATCTACGTAGTTGCAAATGGCAAGATTTCATTCTTTTTGATTGCCGAGTAATATTCCGTTGTATGTATATGTGTGCGTGTGTGTGTGTGTGTGTGTGTGTATACATACACACCACATCTTCATCCATTCATCCATCAATGGACATTTGGGCTCTTTCCATACTTTGGCTATTGTTGATAGTGCTGCTATAAACATGGGGGTGCATGTGTCCCTTCGAAATAGCACGCCTGTATCCCGTGGATAAATGTCTAGTAGTGCAATTGCTGGGTTGTAGGCTAGTTCTATTTTTAGTTTTTTGAGGAACCTCCATACTGTTTTCCAGAGTGGCTGTACCAGCTTGCATTCTCAGAGATGGTTTTCCTTTTCAACTGTTGAGCCAATTGGCTGTGGTGCTGACACTACAGTTTAATTAAGAATTGAACTAAATTTAATTAGGGTCAGTCTGGATTGCAGTTTTAGTAAGATTTAGTTAGTCATGTCTCTTTTACCAATCTTGAGCTACTAGGTTTTTGACTGAGAAACTGTCAGGTTGTTTCTTTACCATCTAGAAGATTACAGGAGATTCAAGTCTGTTCTTTGGAAGTTTTGAGGTTGGACTTTTGATCTCTTGCTTCACACTGCTTCAAATTCAGGCAAATATTGAAAACCTGCTTATGGTTATTTCCCTTTTCTAGCAGGTTTTTTGCTAAGTACCATGAGACTGAGGGAGATTTCACTCTGCCATTCTAGCTCATTCTCCCAGCGTCCTGCATCACCATAGAACTCAGCAAATATCCCTTTTAGCCTTGCATTTGGCACTTTCTAATTTTTAGTCCACCACTCTAAAAAGCTCTGCTGCTTTCTGTTTTTACCAGTCCTTCTGCCTGGATCAATCTCCATTCTCAGTCAGTGCCCAGAATGTTTAAATGCTCCTGGGAAAGAAATAGCAGGTGATTGTCAACTCAGCTAACAAGGGCTCTTCTCTTTTGGAATTTTAGTTTATCTACTTCTTACTTCATAAGCTCTCTGATATCTTAAGAGTAGGATTTCATGGGGCACCTGGGTGGCTCAGTTGGTTAAGCGGCCAACTTCAGCTCAGGTCATGATCTCACGGTCCGTGAGTTCGAGCCCCGTGTCGGGCTCTGTGCTGACAGCTCAGAGCCTGGAGCCTGTTTCAGATTCTGTGTCTCCCTCTCTCTGACCCTCCCCCTTTCATGTTCTGTCTCTCTCTGTCTCAAAAATAAATAAACGTTAAAAAAAAATTAAAAAAAAAAATAGGATTTCATGGGGCACCTCGGTGGCTCAGTCGGTTAAGCGGCTGACTTCGGCTCAGGTCATGATCTCACAGTCCGTGAGTTTGAGCCCCGCGTCGGGCTCTGTGCTAACAGCTCAGAACCTGGAGCCTGTTTCAGATTCTGTGACTCCCTCTCTCTGACCCTCCCCCTTTCATGCTCTGTCTCTCTCTGTCTCAAAAATAAATAAACGTTAAAAAAAAAAAATTAAAAAAAAAAAAAGGATTTCATTCATTTTTTGCTTTTGAGATATCACAGTAACTGATGTCTTTAAAGATTGAAGCAGTGAACTGTATTTTTTTCTGGTTATAAAAGTAATACATGCTGTATTAACTTTTGCTGAGTTAGGCTGCATAACAGATTACAATACTTCAGTATTTCATTGGCTTACAACAGCAAAGGTTTATGTTTTGCTCTTGCTACGTGTTAGCTAAGGCTGGCGGTGCTTTGCTCTTGCTCCATGTGTCTTATGATTCTGAGATCCAGGCTGGAGAACAACTTCTATTTGGGACATGCTGTTCTTATAACAGGGAAAAAAAGAAAGAAATCTGGCCGAAATACACAGTGGCTCTTGAAACTTCTGGTTGGATGTTTGTTTATATGTCATTGGCCAAAGCAAATCAATAGCCAAAGTCAATGGGGCAGAGATGTTTACTTCTCTATAAGAGTACTGTCAGGTACTTAGGAACAGGTGGAGAGGATTATCTTTTTGAAGGAAGGTGGAAAGAATAATTACAAATTATAATAAAATTTACCACACATACAAACTGAAAATAAATACAGAGATGTGTAGTATTTCTAGTAGAATTCTACCTTCTGCCCTCTAAGGTCATCAGTGATGATACTTTGGTGTATATTCAGGATTGAAACCTTACTGTTATGCTAATCTGATAGTTCTTTGAAAATGATAATCTTGACATAAATTAGAAATAAGATTTTGTCTTTTTAACTATTTACTCATAATTACAGAAGAGCCCTTAAACTGGTTACATTCAGTTCTTCCTTTGCCAGGTAGTCCCCGACTTACTATAATTAATTTTCAATTTACTTATTTATTACTTTCAATTTACTTCAATTTATAATATTTCAGTTTCTAAATATAAAACATCTTTAACCAAAGTTTGGGTCTGATCCATGACATGTAGTATCATCACTTTCTTATTCTCTGAGAGAAGATAAAATTCAGAATTGTGGAATTATGTAAAAGGTATATTTTTTAAGGGAAAGAGTACTAGAAATAATAAAAGTTAACAAAAAATTCTTGGTCCAGCTCAACTATTTCTACCTAATATATTTCACAGTAAGTTTAAAATGGGTCAAACAGACACCCTGTTAGAATGAGACTACCCATGAAGAAGGTTAGGTTTATTTAGTCATTTATAGATATTTTCATATTGAGAGCAATTTTTAGTGCTTCAGATTTTCATGAAGGGGTTTCATTGGCAGGGAAAAGTGCAAGTAACTTTATACAAATTGGGGAGGACAAGACTCATGTGTGCATTTGGACTCTGAAAGGCTCTTAGCATTTGGGCCATAGAAGAAGAGGGAGGTGAAAGAGGGCTGGGAAAAATGGTCTAATGTGTAATTTTGCCTTAGGTCCAACCCAATGGAGTTTGGCATGCCAATGAAAATTAAATTTACAAGACAGGTTGGTGTTGTTGGTACCATGGAAGAGTGACTTGAATGAGGCACATTTGGATTCAGATTCTTTTCTAGTTGTGTGACTAAAATGCTGTGTGATTTGGGCAGTTTATTTAAGTTGTATTTATAAAATCGAAATAATAATTGATTTATTGATCCAATCTTTAAATTGTCCCTCTGTTCCTTCAGTCATCACTTCCTCTTTTATCTAACTTAAATTTTATAGGTTTTTTATTATCTGTAGCATGCATTCTCAGCTCCCTGGCATTTACCCCTTAACTTTCTTGTCTAAGTTGGTCATACTCAGAAAAAGTATAACCCAGGTGGCATTCAGTCTTCTTTTAAATTCAATCTGTACCTGTGGACCTCTATGTCTAGAGGAAAATGCAAAATCGTGCTGACGAGTTTTGTTTTTTTATTTTTTAATGTTTATTTATTTTTGAGACAGAGAGAGACAGAGCATGAAGGGGGAGGGTCAGAGAGAGAGGGAGACACAGACTCTGAAACAGGCTCCAGGCTCTGAGCTGTCAGCACAGAGCATGACACGGGGCTCGAACTCACAGACCGTGAGATCATGACCTGAGCCGAAGTTGGAAGCTCAACCGACTGAGCCACCCAGGTGCCCCAGTTTTACTTTAAATTAATGGTCATAAACATCAAGTGAGTCCTTTATATTATCTGGCATTCATACTATATTTTCCTAGGGCATTTATTTTTTTATTCTCTTAGATGGCTTATTTCATGTTTTCTCTCATCAGACTTCCTGACAGTATCTTTTCCCCAATCTTGTCCTCAGCTGATGATTTTGCTTAAGTCACTGAAAAAAAATGGAAGCAATCAGAAGGGAACTTGCATGGACTCCTTTTATCACATCCATCTACCTACCAAAATCTCTAATTCCTATACTCTATATTCTCACCTATTACTTTCAACTTTTCTAAAGCCAGTATCTCTGTTGTGCGTTATATTCACTTATTTATGCATCCTCAATAATATTGTTTCATCAATTCTCTACTCACTAAAGTTTTCTCAGTACTGCATCACTGCCATAAAAAGACAAAAGATGTTTTATTTTTATAACATCTTTTATTTGGCCGTCCTTCCCTTACCAGGTAATACTTTATTTGCTCTCCATTTACAACAAACTACTTGAAAGAGTTGTCCATGCTCACTGTGTCCAATTACATTTTTTTCTATTTCCTTTTAAATCCAGTACAGTTATTTTTTATCATTGCATTGAAACTACTCTCAATAAAGTTACCAATAACTTTTATATTGCCAAATCTCAAGTTAATTTCTCAATACACATCTCCCTTGACTTAGCAGCAACATTTGATAACAGTTGATTATTGTCTCTTGCCTATTCCTTCTTGGCTTCCAGGAAATTATACTTTAAAAGATCTTTCTTCCTGTATCATTTTTCCTTCTTCTCAGTCTCTTAAAAGTTGGGGTATCTGTCTTTGGTTCTCTTCTCTGTCTACACTCACTCCCTTGTGACCATGGCTCTAAATACCAACTATATACTGACAACTGCCAAATTTATATTTATATCTCCATTTAAGACCCCTCTCTTGAATTCCACACTTCTATATCTATATGTCTGTAGGGGATATATATTTGTGTATATACTACTTGACATTGCCATTTGGATGTCTAATTAACATTGTGTAATTAATATGTCTCTATCCAAATTATTGATTTCCTGCTCAAAACTTGCTCTTGCCACAATATTTTTCAGCTCTGTAAATGTCTACTACATTTTTTCCAGTTGGAGCCACCATTGATTTCTTCTCTTTCTTACTCCCACAACCAATTTGTAATCAAAAGCTTGTCAAGCCATACTTTGAAAATATGAAAATGTATTTAAAATACATCAATTTCTTACTATTTCCACTGCTATTACCCTGGTCCAAACCATTTTATCTCACCTGGATTACTGCAGTAGTCTGGTAATTTGTCTCTCCATTGCACTTTTACACTCCCTCTTACAGTCTTTTCTTAACACAGTAGCCAAGTGATCCCCTTCCAAAAGTAAGTAAGATGTTTCACTTCCCTGCTCAGAGTTGTCTCCTGGCTCCCAGGAACCACAGGACCAACTTCCTTAAATGCCACTTTCTCAAACTCTCTTTTTCACATATATTCCTCCCTTGTATACTCCTAATTTCCCTTACCTGCTCTATTTTTTTTCTATAGCATTTATTGCCATTTAACATATTTTTTAATTTACATGTTGAGATGTTTATTGTCTTTTCCCTTTGTTAGAATAAGCTTCACTAGGGCCGGGATCTTCATCTATTTGTTTTATTTACTGACACATTCTTAGTAACTGAAACAGTGCCTAGCATGTAATAAGTGCCCAGTAAATATTTTTTGAGTGAAATAAGAATGCCTGTTCCTCAAGATTGTATAGATATTAACTGTGACAGTATACTTGAAGTCCAGACGATAACAGGCAAGCTATACATGCTTAGTAGTTTTGTTATTTTTCTTCCCGTTTCTTAGTTACTCAGGAAGTGTTGGGAGTTCTGTGTTTATTTCATTATCCCTGATGTAGTCTTTGCATCTGAACCAGCTTTTCCTCATTCTTCTTTATGTTCTCTCCCTCTTTCTAACAGAGAAGGGGGAAGGAGTTAAAATTAAAGGAGTAGAAATATAGAGGAGGAAAAAGATCTCTCAGCTTCTTGTAGGTGGAAAAAAATTTATCAGACATCAGACTACTACTTTTAATGATGTTTCTCCCATTTTAGGAAATATCTTCTTTTTCTCCATATATTATTTTCTGGTTCACAGTTCCTGGCGTGTAGTTGATGCTCGACAAATTTTTGGGTTACCATGTTAGTTTGGTTCAGTGGAATTTACTTTTCCAAACATAGAAGATCTAAAAGGAGCAAAAGAGTCTGAGAACTAATTCAGAACAGTGAGTAAAAACTGATACAATCTTATGCTACTACATTGGCCAAGGGGAGAAAATATAATTATGCGATGAATCAGACATAGACAGGTGTTGGCAACAACAAGGTGTTGAAAAAAAGTATAGCTCCTTATTTTATGAAACATATTTTTGTTGTTGTTTTATTCTTACAAACCTTTTTGTTATCCCAGTGTTATAAATGTGGAAACTGAGGTTCAGAGTGGTGATATATCCTGTACAAAGTCAAACAGTAAGTATCAGAGTTGGTGCTCAAAATTAAGTCTTCTCAATAACTAACTTCATGCTCATTCTAGTAAGATAGGGAAAGTAAGGAATAAATACTAAAAATTAAAATATTAAAACAATATTTTGAGGTGTTTATCCTAGTTTTATATTCTGGTTTTGCATGTTATAAGTCACATCACATTCTTTCTGAGTGTGATAACCTTTTACAGCGTGATGCTTATGAGACTTAAATGGAAGAATGTTGTAAAAATGTTGTGCTTATTGGTGTTCTTATTCCCTCATAGTGTGGCAAACCACAGCTAGACTGGGTTATAGGAAATGGTCTGAGTAGAGACAAGTAAGAATTTAATTGTATCAAGCCCCTAGGAAGATATCAGCAGAGACAAGTAAGAAAAAAAATGGGACTGGTGAATCTAAAGAAAATTAGTTAAATATTAAAATGAATGAAAGTAAATGAGATGGGAGAAAGAAAGAATTTCAGAATGAGCAGGGGAAAGAGATGAAATGAGCTCCTAATTTAATGAGAAAGAGAAGTAGCTGTGAATTTTCTCCTTGATGTTACAGCATAATGAGAGATTCTCATACTGAAAGAGGGCTTAGAGTCCACCATTTTATCGGTAAGGAAGTGGAGGAGGCTCATAGAAGTTAAGTAAATTGCTCAGAGATGTAACAAGTGGCAGAATCGACATATAAGCCCCAATCCAGGGCTTTTTCTATGTAACAAGAGAAAATCATCATCATCATCATCACTAACCCATATGTTTACTATATATCAGGCTCTGTACTGAGCACTTTTATATATGTTAACTCAGTTAAAGTTAATAAGCTGATGAGATAGTGTGACCTGTTTTCCCAATGTTACATATGTGGAAACTAAGGCACAGAGAATTGGAGTGATATGTCACATAGATTACTGGTGGAGCTGGAATTTCAGCCTGGGTAGTCTGGCTTGTACATGTTGTTAACCCCACTACATTATATTATACTACAACTTTATTTCGATGAAGTAAATGACTTAGGGGTGCCTAGGTGGCTCAATCAGTTAAGCGTCTGACTTTGGCTCAGGTCATGATCTCGCGGTTCATAGGGCTCTGTGCTGACAGCTCAGAGCCTGGAGCCTGCTTTGGATTCTGTGTCTCTCTCTGTCCCTCCCCTGTCATGCTGCATCTCTCTCTGTCTCTCAAAAAATAAACAAACATTAAAAAAATAAAAATAAAAAATAAAGAACTTAAAGGTAACCTAGTTTTTGAATGAGGGAGTTTAAAAAAGGGATTTCAAAATCTCACATTCTATAGCTACTTAGTAAAGTGGAATCCTTGTTTGTACTTTTCAAAAGAATGCTGAATTATTCAGGTATCTAGTTTTTAAGTTACCATATTCAGTTAATATAAAGCTGTTAACTTGTGATTTTTGATTTATTTATGACCAGCTGATGCCAATTTTAAATGTTTTAGTGTAACTGAAAGGAAGATGGCATTGAAATATCTTTTCCAGTGAATCCTTTGAAGTTACTCACCTTTCTAAAACAAGCGTTATCAATTTGAATTAATGTAAAAGAAATATCACTGAAAAATTTATTCATACAAAATAATGCTAAGGTAAGATATTTCCAAGTGTGCTAATATTAATAAGTCATCCAGTCAACTTTGGTAGCATTTTGAGAAGTCCTTAAGTTATATTAACTTAGGTTTAAAAATATATAGTTTTTTTTTTGTTTTTTGTTTTTTTTTTAATGTCATTTTAGGCAACCCCATTTAGGCTTTTTCATAGTGATTGTTTCAGTAGTAAGGATATGTAATATGCCATTTCCATGACCCTCTTGTCTTTTAAAGAAATTCTCATTATCTTGGCTTCTAAGTTTCTTTGGTGGTTATTTGGTACCTATTTTACAGTTCTCTGCATCCTGTGTACTTCACATGTTCCAATGACCATCAACTCATTGGTTTCACTGTTAGTAAACTGCCTCTTTTCTGTGTCTTTTCTTTATTAAACATACTGTGGTAAATTGCAAAAATGGGCACAGTTTTTGGATTCTCCTTCCATTGTGAGGGCCTTTTGTCTCACCCTTGTGTTACTTTCTTTGGCCAATTGAATAAGGTTAAGGGCTATTTTGCAGGTCCTGATCCTACATCTCAAGAGATCTTGCAGCTTTCTCTTGTTTTTTGGAGTTTTCCCACTCCTGCTCTGTAGAAGCCTGAATTAGCTTCTAGTATGTTAAGATACATATATGACCCAGTCACCTCTGTTGCCCCAATTGACAACTTATCCGTATATCTTCCACATAATCACCAACACAAGAATATTTCTGTTTCCTTGGAAAGTTACCTCACATTTAACCTTTCCTACATCTCTCTGTTGATGTCTCATTTTCCACTTGACTCGCCCTGCTTCCTTGTTCCAACTTCCAGTGTAAGACCTTACAACAGTATGATTCCATTTTATTGCCCCTTTTTGGATGTAATTTTTGTTATATATTTTACTTCTATGTATGTTATAAACTTCACCTTACAGTGTTGTATTTTGCCTTGAATAGTTATTTGACTTTTAAGCAAAATGAGAAGAAAGAAAACATAGTCTTTGTATTTTACCAACTTATTTACCATTTCTGGTGTTCTTTGTTCCTTCCTGTAAGTCTAAGTATCCATTTGGTATCCTTTCTCTTTGGCCTATAGGACATGCTTTAGCATTTCATATTGTGTATATAGGCTGGCAAGGAATCTCTCAGTTTTTATTTAGCTGAAAATGCCTACCTCATTTTTGAAGAATATTTTTGCTGAATACAAAATTTTACGTGCTTCTACCCTCCCCCCTCCTCACCCTCATACTTTAAAGACATCATTTTAGGGACGCCTGTGTGGCTCAGTCAGTTAAGCATCCAACTTCAGTTCAGGTCATGATCTCACAGCTTGTGAGTTCAAGCCCCGCTTCAGGCTCTGCTGACAGTTTAGAGCCTGGAGCCTGCTTCAGATTCAGTGTCTGTCTTTCTTCCCCGCCCCCATTTAATACATTATATTAAATGTATATAAATAAACATCTAAAAAATTAAAAAAAAAAAGACACCGTTGTATTGCCTTCTGATCTCCAATGAGAAGTTAGTAGTCATCCTTGTTTGTGTTATACATGAAGTCTTTTTTCCTTCTTTTTTCCATCTCTGACTGCATTCGATCAGTATTTTTCTTTATCTTTGGTTTTTATCAGTGTGACTATGATATGCCCAGATGTGGTTCTCTTTGTATTTATTCCTCTTGGGATTGGCTACACTGCTTGAAACTTGGTGTTTTTCTTCATATGTGGGAAGTTCTAGGCCATTATTTTTTAAATATTTCTTCTGCCCCAGTCTCATTCTTTTTTCCTCTAGCAACACAATTACACATATTTTAGATCATCTCATATTGGTTCTCAGGTCCCTGAAGGTTTATTCATTTTTCTTCAGTCCCTTTTCTCTCTGCAAAGTTGAATAATTTTAATTGATTGGTTTTCAAATTCACTTTCTTTTACCATCTCCAGTATATTGTTAAATGCTTCCACTAAAGTTTTAATTTCAAATAGAGTACTTTTAAGAACTCATTTGGTTCTTTTTCATAGTTTATATTTAATTTCTCATTTAATCTAAATTACTGGTTTTCAATATGAATTTTAATTTCTTGGCTTCTTTATCTTCCTTTTTAATTTTATTAAAAAGCCTTGTTATTTCATCTTGATTGTGAAATGGTATTAGATATAATTTAGTACAAATTAAAAGTCTTAGGCTACTTATCTAAAAGTTTACATTTTAGGATATTTTATTTTCCTGGACTTTCTGGGTTTTTAATGTTTGAAAACCACATGGACTTAGGATTTATGCTAGGATGGATGTGTAATCAAGGGTAGAGATGAGGACAGAAATAAACTTAAGGTTAGGTTCTGTAGGATGGCCAATTCAACAATGGGACTAATGACATTTTAAATTAAGTACAGAACCTGTTAGGTGATTGGATTTTATGTATGCTTTGCTCTTATACTGTAAATTATATAGTCAGGGAATCAGACTTTCAGAGCCACAACAGACTTTAGAAATGATCCTAATTACCTCATTTTCATTCTGTTAAAATGGGTGTGTAAGGACTTCATTCCTACTAAGTTGAATTTTTCTAGTGCAAATTATTATGGCAAGAATAGAATCATACATACATGGTACAATATAAAGGTTTTGATAGTTCTCAGCCAATATATGACAGATAATATATTTTTATTAATGTTTTTATGTAAGTATAATTAATATAGTGTTCTATTAGTTTTAGTTGTACAATATAATGATTCAACAGTTCCATTCATCACCTGATGCTCATCACAACAAGTGCACTCCATAGTCTCCATCATCTATTTAACCCATACCCCCACCCACTTCCCTTCTGGTAACCATCAGTTTCTTCACTATAGTTTTTTTTTTTTTTTTTTTTTTCAATTCCCGTTAGTTAACATACAGTGTAATATTAGTTTCAGGTATACAATAAAGTGATTGAACACTTCCATACACCACCTAGTGCTCATCACAACAAGTGCGCTCCTTAATCCTCATCACCTTTTCTCTATGGTTAAGAATGTGTTGTTTGGTTTGCTTCCCTCTCTTTTTCCCCCCTTTGCTTGTTTGTTTTGTTTGTTAAATTCCACATATGAGTGAAATCATATGGTATTTGTCTTTCTTTGACTTATTTCACTTAGTATAATACTATCTAGCTCCATCCATGTCATTGCAAATGTCACGGTCTCATTATTATGGCTGAGTAATATTTCAGTGTGTGTGTATAAATATATACCACATCTTCTTTATCCATTCATGAATTGACGGACACTTGGACTGTTTCCATAATTTGGCTATTGTAGATTAGATAATGCTGCTATAAACATTGGGAATACATGTATCCCTTTGAGTTAGTGTTTTTGTATTCTTTGGGTAAATATCTAGTTGTGTGATTGCTGGATCATAGGGTAGTTCTATTTTTCACTTTTTGAGGAACTTCCATACTGTTTTTCCAGAGTGGCCACACTAGCTTGCATTCCCACCAGTAATGCAAGGGTTTCCCTTTTCTCCACGTCCTTGCTATCACCTGTTGTTTTTTGTGTTGTTGATTTTAGCCATTCTGACAGGTGTGAGGTGGTATCTCATTATAGTTTTGTGTGTATTTCCCTGATGGTAAGTGATGTTGAGCATCTTTTCATAGTGTCTGTTGGCCATCTGTGTGTCTTCTTTGGAAAAATGTCTATTCATTTGTGACAGGTAATGTTAATGTATAGATTTAAAATATTGGAACAAAAGTGGATTCAGAATTTGAAGGATAAACAAGTTACTAGTTTAAAAACAGAAAACAAAAAACAGAAAATGGTAGTAGCATGAGCACCCAGTGATTATTTATTGTGTCACAAAATAAAATCTCTGTAGCAGATCCTGAACATATGGTAGATTACATGGAATGGTATATTACACATATGGTATATCAAATATATATGTACATCTATGTACACACATTTGTTTAAGTTGTATCAAGTTCTATATTACCAAGTGATAATTTTCATTTTCCTTCCTAAATTGATTGATATAGTATTCATAAATATTTATCAAAAGGGGAATGAAGTGGCTATTTTATAAATGTCTCTATTGTTTATCACTCTGTCTCCCTAGCATCTATGACAGTGTCTGGCATACAGCAGATGCTTAATAAATATTTATTGAACAAGTAAATGAATCATCCTGTTTTTTAAAAGAATCATTCTTTTGAAAGAGTGCACAGAGAGATGGATTCCATTTTATATTGACTGTACTACCAAATGCATCATAAAAAGTTTAAGAATAAACTTACACAAAATCTTCTGAAATAGAGTTGTTATCCTAAAAAAATAGGGTTTGTCTTAGTATTTGGGATTTCTCCCGAGTTTGCTTTTTTTTTTTTTTTTTTGATGTTTATTTATTTTGAGTGGGGAGGGAGGAGCAGAGAGAGAGAGAGGGAGAGAGTGAATCCTAAGCAGGCTCCTAACTGTCAGCTCAGAGCCCAGTGTGGGGCTCGATCATATGAATCGTGAGATCATGATCTGAGCTGAAATCAAGAGTCACACAATTAACCTACTGAGCCACCCAGGTGCCCTTCCTGAGTCTGCTTTGATGAACGTGAACTTACCGGTTAATGAATGGGTAACTACTACAACATTTTTATGTGATGAGTATCTAAAATTATTGTAAGACTTTTTTTCAAACCCTTACTTTTCAGTGGTTTCTATTCATTTTGGCATTTAATCACATTCTACCTTGTATTTGTTATTTAAGTGTTTCATGTATATGAATATTATCCAACTAGATCGCGTACTTCCTAAGTATGGGGACCCTCTTTTACACAATTATTTGCCATATGGCATAATATTATTCATGTATAGTTGATAGTCAGTATATATTGAATGATTTAAGAGGAGGTTGCAGAGCACAAGTATTAATTTTTGAGACTCTGTTGGCCTTTAAGCCTAGACTCTAAAGTGATTGCTTTTCCACCTGCATATCTTTCTGAGGGATATCGCTTCTATAATACTGGCCTCTGCATAAGAAGTATACCCAGGCAGGTGTGCATTTTCTATCTCTTGATACTGTTCTTTCCAACCATAGCCATTTGGACTTAGGAGAGGGAACCAGGTTTAAGAGAACTCCAGTAAATAGAGTGACCGGCAATCTTTTTATCTTTTTGTGTATAAAAATGATTTCATCTAATCTGATTGGAACTAGGAAAATGAATGATTTAGCAGAACAGCTGAACTAAGATTTCATTAGGTTGAATTAGCTTATGTTAAGTTGAATCTTTTACCAGCTGAATTCATAGGAAGCAGGAAAGAGAAAGGATAGAAGGTAAAGTAGCTTATTATTAGATCAGAGCAACAGCTATATGAATACTGAAGTACTATGAGACATAAACTGGCTTCACATGAATTAGCTGTTTTAAATCCATACAATAGGAAAATAAGTATTTGAAGGCTTACACTTAAAACGGGCATGATATTTTGATGTAAAATATTTACATGTCTGTTTTATGAATTATTTTTGTGATCTTGTTTTAGGCTTTGTTAGGATTGAGCTATTTCACTTTTGTTCTTATTTGATGTTGGGGCCTTTAGTCCTAAACCCAGGCCATTCTGAAGTCTCAGCTCAAAGGCCAGGTTATTTTATCAAGGTCCTTTTAAATTGCCAGGCCTTAAATTGTAATCTCTTCAGTTGTGAGGTTACTGAAATCTCAGCTCAGATCTTTAACTTCCCAGCTGTCCTTTTCTTTTGGCATTCTTAGAGTTTTGCCTTATATATATGCAGTTTAGGAGTAAGTCAACAACTTGAGGGGAATAATATCTTTGCAGGTTTTTGGGCTCCTTCTCTGCAATTCCTTTAAAGCCTTAGTCTCAGTAGTATTTTGACAGTAGTTTTATTTTTTCCTCCCTCATCCTTCTTTCCAGAGACTAGGGTTGTAGTGTAAGTTCAAGCAGTGAGTCTAGCTGTGGTCTTTGCTAGAGCTAGCAAACTTTAGTTCCTATTACCCTACAGGAACTGAAAATCTGCTACTGCTTTCTTCTGTACAAAGGAGCTCAATAGGTTTGTAGCTTTAGCTCTGCTCACCACTTTACATTTTTATTTTATTTCTGGACCACAAGATAGCAATGTGGGGAATAAATATAAATATTTAAATACTATTTACGTAATTATTAAAATATGTAAATATAGATTTAATTCTTAAATTTTTTTTAAGTTCAGTTATTATTTTTTAAAGTTTATTTTGGGGGAGAGAGAGAATGAGCATGGGTACACGCACTGGGGAGGGGCGGAGAGAGAGGGAAAGAGAGAATATCCTGAGCAGAGCCTGATGCAGGGCTCAAACTCATCAACTATGAGATCATGACCTGAGTTGAAGTTGGCCACTTAACCAACTGAGCCACCCAGGCCCCCTAATTTTATTTTAATTCTAATGTAGTTAACATACAGCATAATATTAGTTTCATGTGTGCAAGATAGTGATTCAGCAATTCCAGATATTACTCAGTGCTCATCAAGATAAGTGTGCACTTAATTCCCTTCACTTATTGCATCCCCCTTCCTTTTTTGGCATAGTTGTATGAATTTTAACACATGTATAGGTGCAGGTCTCCATGACCATAAAATAATCCCAATGAAACCAAAACTTCTCATGTGCTATTTCATTTTAGTTATGCCTTCCTTTACTTATAACCTCTGGCAACCACTGTTTTGTTCTTCATCACTGTAGTTTTATCTTTTTAAGAATGTTGTATCAGTGGAATTATACATTATTTAGCCTTAGGTGAGACTGGTTTCCTTCATTCTGCATAATGTTTTTGAGATTCAACCAAGTTGCATGTATCAATAGTTCATTCCTTTTTATTGCTGAGTAGTATTTTGTTGTACAAATGTGCCACAGTTCATCCACTCACCAGTTGAAGGACAGTTAGGACATCTGGGTGTTTTTGTTTTTGTTTTTTGTTTTTGTTTTTGTTTTTGTTTTTTGGAGCATTTGAGCAGAGCTGCTGTAAACATTCATGTACAGGTTTTTGTGTGAACATATGTTTTCGTTTCTCTAGGGTAAATACCTAGATTGCTGGGATTGCTGGGTCCTATGGTAAGTGTATGTTTAACTTTTAAGAAACTGCCAAACTGCTTTCTTGAGTAGCTGTGCCATTTTGCATCCCCCAACAATGTGTGAGAATTCTAATTGCTCCACATACTTGCTAGCATTTGTTATTGTATTTTTATTTTAGTCATTCTAGTAGGTATGTACTGATACCTCATTGTGATTTGCATTTCTCTATTGGTTAATGATGTTGAACATATTTACATGTGCTTATTTGCCACCCATATATCCTATTTGGTGAAATGTCTGTTCAGGTCTTTTGCCCATTTTTTAGTTGAGTTGTTGTTGTTTTTTAAGGCTAGCTAAATATCTCCCCATCCCCATCCCCCATCCCCCATCCCCCTCAGTTTTCTTCTTTTCTCTTTTGTCATTACCATGTGTTTGGAGCTGTTATAGGGTCAGTCTAAATATAAACTCACTATGCCATCTTGATAGGAAGTTCAAGGCAGGATATTTTTGAAGTCAGAATTATTTATGTGAAAGGATTGCAAAAAAACAATAGAAATGGAAGGGCATAATTAGAAAGATTTAAATAATCCCACTAGATATTCCTTTTTAGGTATGTATTCTGATGTAGAAAATGAAACGAAACTAGTTTATATTCAGAGCAACTGATTTTGAGAGATTAGCCTAACTTTGGGCCCCAAATTATAAATGCCTCCATTTAAAAACTAGTTTTAAAAACCTGTTTATACAGTCTTATATTAAATGAGTTCATTTAATTTAATTCTTATATTATTGAGTTCATTGAAGATTTACAGACATGTTTTCTTTCATTGCCGTTTTAAATCGATGATCCTTCATGGCAATTGTAATAGCATCTTTGGGTACTAGAATATACAAAGACTTCTACTTCAAGCATTTGTTACATGTTCTAATTAAAAAAACAAATTGATAATGTTTATTGAGTACTAAGATTTTAAAATATTTTCCCAAGCTTTGTCAAGAACGTAATGATAAAATGATGGCTTAATAGAAAGCAACTTGTAATTACCACTTTTAAATAAAAGGCAAGGCAACACTGATTTAAGTGAACAAAGACTGAGATGTTTGGCATTTATAAATAGAAATGACTGCTTATATAAATTACATCTTTAGAAATTTGTCTATAATTATATTGGCAGAATTACGTTTTCTAAGGGAAATATTCTAGGAGAAAGAAGATACTTTTTTTAACATTAAATCATAAGGTAGAACATGCTATGTGGTTTTTGAAGGTACTGTGTAATTTTATTCTTAAAGCTTCCATGTTTTTCTCATAAACCAAAGTATTAAATTACAAGAAAGGTAGTTGTGGTTTCACTGTCATTATTTATATGTTCCCTTCTGAATCCACTGGATTCTGTGATTTAAGTGTGTTTAAACAAGGCTGTCGTCAAAAATCATCTTGACTGTTAAAAAGTGTGTGCTAATATATTTTCCAAGGGATAGTTTTCTTCCCCTTCTAGAGGTTTCCAGGACAATCTTATTGTTCCCATTCGTTCTGTCTGCCTTCCATTCATTTTGTGTAACACAGGATTCAATATTAATAATACAGGATATTTGTAGCATCCTCTGTCAGATATGTTGTATAAGAAAACACCCCAAAACTTAGGAATCTAAAACAATAACAATTTATTTATAACAGTTCTGTTGGTAGCCTGGTCAGTTATGCTGGCTTCACCTGGACTTAGTCTGGTCATCTGGTTGCATGTAGCTGATAGATCATCAGGGCACCAGGCTCAGCTAGAGTGACTGGAATGCCTGGGTTTCTCATTTCATGTGATGTTTCATTTTCAGGGAGGCCAGTTCAGGTTTTTTCACCTCATACTGGTACATATTAGTAGGAGAAAGTCCTATGCACAAACCCAAATCAAGCTTCTGATTGATTCATGTTTGCTAGTGTTCCATTGGTCAAAACAAGTCACATGACCATATCTAGAGTCAGTGAGGAAAGGGACAACCAAGGATAGATATAGGAAGTGAGATTTATTGAGGGACATTAATGTAACAATTCACCACAAACACAAATGTTCACAGCACTTTTAGGATTTAACATATTATGCCTTGTAACTTTATGTTTCCTTATAATTAGCTTTAGTGGGAATCTCTGTTGCTATAAAACTTTACTTAGCATATAATACTAGAGGAGTTTTATGAAAAAGGACCGGGTATTGGGTAAGAATACAAAAACTGAAATTAAAAATTTCTGGTTTACATAGATCTGCTAATATTTGAATAATATTTTCTATTAGCTATTATCTTAATGATGAATATCTCAAAATACCCACCTGGCTCTGCCCATGCTATATTCATAGTGGCTTAAATAAAATAGATTATGTATCTTTTTATTCTTTGAGAATCTGAACAAGTAGCCTTTTTTTTTTTTTTAATTTCAAGTTTTTGTTTAAATTCTAGTTGGTTAATATATATGGTAAAATTGGTTTTGGTTGTGGAGTTTGGTGATTCATCACTTATATGTGGCATCCAGTGCTCATCACTAGTGCTGTCCTTGATGCTCATCACCCATTTGACCCACCCACCATCCACTTCCCTCCATCAACCCTGAGTTTTTGTTCTCTATAGTTAGGAGTCTCTTTGGGTTTGCCTCCCTCTTTTTTTTTTTCTTTCCCTTCCCCTATGTTTGTCTATTTTATTTCTTAGATTCCACAAATGAGTGAAATTGTGTGGTATTTGTCTTTCTCTATCTGACTTATTTTGCTTAACATAATACACTCTGGCTCTATCCGCGTTGTTGCAAATGGCAAGATTTGATTCTTTTTAATGGCTGAGTAATATTACATTGTATGTATACCATATCTTCTTTATCCATTCTTCAGTCAGTGGCCATTTGGACTGTTTCCACAGTTTGGCTGTTTTCGATAGTGCTGCTGTAAATATCAGGGAGCATATATGCCTCTTTGGTTCAGTATTTTTGTCTCCTTTGGGTTAATACCTAGTGTTGCAGTTGCTAGGTCATAGGGTATTTCGAATTTTGACTTTTTGAGGAACCTCTGTACTGTTTTCCACAGTGGCTGCACCAGTTTGTATTCCTACCCACAGTATACACGGGTTCTCCTTTCTCCGCATACTTGCCAACATCTGTTTTTTCCTGTGTTGTTAATTGAACAAGTAGCTTTTTAAAGGCAATATTGAGTTTATTTATTTTAATTCTTCAGAATGTAGGAATTTCAACGCCTAAGAGATAACAGTATCATTTTATCTGTATAAATGTCTTTTTTTTTTTTTAAAGATTGCTTTTAAATTTTTTTTTTTTTTACATTTATTTTTGAGAGACAGAGACAGCATGAGCAGGGAAGGGGCAGAGAGAGAGGGAGACACAGAATCAGAAGCAGGCTCCAGGCTCCGAGCTTTCAACACAGAGCCCGATGCGGGGCTCGAACTCACAAACCGTGAAATATGACCTGAGCTGAAGTCAGACGCTTAACTGACTGAGCCACCCAGGCACTCCTGTATAAATGTCTTAAAAATATTTTTGATAAATTAATTTGCCCAGACATGTGTTTTAAGACAAACTTGCTCCCAATTAGATAAAACACATATGTCTGGGAACCAAGAGTAGAAGTGGGGCTGCCCATTGACACCTGGGCTCTGTTGCATTCAAGATTTTAGAATCCAAGTGGGCAGTGCTCCTATAGGGCTATAATGGTTCTATTAAAATTAAAGCTGAGACTTGATACCTGGCCACTTGCAGCTCTAGATACTACTGGACAAAGAGGCAAGGGGGAGGGGGGTCTGGTGGTTGTTAATAGGTTGTTAGAAGTTATTGATTTTGGCTATCAGGGGCATGTAAGGTTGTTGCTATGTAATGCAGACAAGGAGAAGTATGGATGGAACCTAAGTTATTTATCTGCCAAGCTGCAAAAAGTTAATGAAGACAACTACATTGTTATATGGGAAGGGCCCCCAAAACCAAACCCTGGCCAACTAAGATGCTGTCTGAAAGGAAAGGGAAGATGAAGTAGGGAGTGAGAAAAGAAAGTCACATGCACCACATATCGTAAATATCTTGTGAAAAATTATAGATGTGACTGCTGTTGTTTTGTATTTACTTCTTTATTTTGCCATGTATTTCACGTAATCTCCCTTTCTTCCACACTATTGTGTATTGTGTTATGTTGGTGGTTTGCTTTACAGTTTAGACCGTAGTTACATTATATAAAGATAGGATTATATCATCACTAGAGGAGGAATAAAATATCACAAAGAATAAAATATTCAATTTGGAGCTGACTGCAGAGACTATTGAGACATTGGGTCATTTCCCTTTGGGAAGATGAGTACATTTTCTATTCTGTGATGGGTCATTGTTTTTAGGCAAGAGGATTTATTTTATTTAATTTTTAAAATTTTTATTTATTTTTGATAGAGCACGAGTGGGGGAGGGACAGAGAAAGGGAGACACAGAATCTGAAGCAGGCTCCAGGCTCTGAGCTATCAGCACAGACCTCAACATGGGGCTTGAACCCATGGACTGCAAGACCATGACCTGAGCTGAAGTCGGACTCCTAACTGAGTTACCCAGACACTGTAGGAGGATTTATTTTAATGTAGAGATTTTTTTTTTAATTTTTAAAAAAAAATTATTTATTTTTGAGAGAGAGTGAGCGGGGGAGGGACAGAGAGGGAGGGAGAGAGAATCCCAAGCAGGCTCCGCACTGTCAGCACAGAGCCCTATATGGGGCTTGAACCCACAAACCATGAAATCATGACCCGAGCCGAAACCAAGAGTCAGACACCTAACCAACTGAGCCACCCAGGCACCCCCAGATTTTTGTTTTAACATAAAGGACGAGTGGTGCATATGGATGTTAGGAAAGCAAAGTGGTAGACAGCAGTGAGTCTTGCCATTTTGTTGGCTGTCCAACATCTGAATCTTCTTTCCATTTCAAACCTTGTTCACCAATTAATCAGTTTTGGTGGGGACAGAGTTCTGCCTACCCTTGTTAGAGTCACGGGACATACATTCCATTTCTTACTTGGCAGCAAGGAGTGAGCACATGACCTAGCTTTGTCCCAACACAAACTCTACTGGAACTTTGAATCTGGAGAGTTATGCAGTGATACAGGAAACAAAGATTATTTCCTCGGGTGGTAGTAAGTGTCCAGGGGCTAATGTCCAACTGTCCCAGTACTAGTGCAAGAGGTTTTCACAGCATAATCTTAATCAGTATTTCTGAGCCAAGACTCTTCTGCTTATATTTCCTTGATTCCTTACCATTTTCCAAATCTGGTTCTCCATATTTCTTAGATTCAGTAGGTTAGCTGTTAATTTCCTTTCTGTTTAAATATGCCAGAATCAGCTTCTGTCATCCACAACAGGATCTCTGAACAGTGTAAAACAAAAAAGTACCCATCACAGGGCTTTGTAGATGCACACTTAATGGTGATGTCTTTGCCTTCTTCCTTTCCTTCTTGCTCCCTTCCCAGTTGCATTAAAAGATCTTTAGACACCTATTTCTCTTCACTACCCTCCCTCACCTCCCCCCGAAAGGGTGCTTAGTATGTTGCCTTATACAAAGAGTAGTTAATGTTGACTTATGCCTAACCTGCACACTTAGCAAAGTAGAATTCATCACTAATTCCTCAAAGGTTCTAGATAGCATGTATGAAAATACAAAAATGCCCTGGCAAGCGAACTGAAAACATAATTGGTGATACAGTTTTGGCTAGCTTCTTTGGTTACAGCATTTATAATGCTTAAATGGTAGGAAGAGTTCAATATGTTTACTTTTACCTAACAAACAATATGGGAGTTCCTTCTTGAAATTTGCTTGGGCCATAAATTTCTAGGAATGACTGATTAAAAGTGGTACTCCTACACACAAAAGAGGAGAAAAATAATAAACTGTGGTAAATTTTAACAAAAAAAAAATGTGTGCTACTTCAGAATTATGTGTGGATTAAATCCCTTAAAACAGAGTTATTTTTTTCAGTTATTTGAGTTATAAATATATCTAGTAGTTGTGGAATTCCATATTTTTATTTGGGATTTCCTCTTGCCCTTGATTTTCATTTTGGTTTGAAAATGTTTCTTTGATCTGGCTGGAATTTATAGTAAATGGCACTGATTACTGTCTGCCAGAGATTTGATAGTCTTAACATATTCATTATTTTAGGAGTAGTTTAGTAATTCATTTGAAAAATTATTTAAAATTATTTTCTGTTTAAATCTTGAAAAAGTGACATTTTTCCCACTTAAATCCTTCAAACCAAAGTTAGGTAGGTTTCCAGTTGAGGAGTTTAGTAATCTTTATCATGATGTATTAACAAGTATCACTGTAGAAGACTGATGGTTTATTAGCTTCATGAAGAACTATAGCATTCTGATAGTATATACTCTCAGAATTTATTTTAGGAAATGACATAAATACCTTGTTATAATTGATCTTTTTTACAATATTTTGTATATAATCATCAGACCCATATATTTTTTATATCGTAGACTTTAAAGAAATCTTTGTTTTTTCCAGCCTTGAAATGTGGTTCTTCTGTTAAGGGCTTTGGTACACATTTGAAGTCATTCTTCTTTTATTTTTTATTTATTTATTAAAATTTTTTTAATGTTTATTCTTGAGAGAAAGAGCATGAGTAGAGGAGGGCAGAGAGAGAGAGGGAGACACAGATCTGAAGCAGGCTCCAGGCTCTGAGCTGTCAGTACAGAGCCTGACTTGGGGTTTGAACCCATGAACTGCGAGCTCATGACCTGAGCTGAGGTTGGACACTTAACTGACTGAGCCACCCAGGTGCTCCAAGTCATTCTTCTTTTAATTGTTCATATCATTTAGTATAGAATTCACTGTTATAAATGGAATTAATAATGCAATGCTATTATTAATATAATCTTGAATTAATAGATATTTCTATACTCTGTTTAATCCTGAGATTTCTTGAGTCTAAGATAGCATTGACTATAATTGCTGTTTTGACTTATTTCATAACCATTGCTTTATAGAATCATGTTATGGATGGAGAAATTGGTGTCCATATGACAAAGAAATAGTTTACCCAGGGTCAGACAGATATTTAGTTGTCAGACTAACTGGAATATAAATTATCTTATTTTTAGTCTAGTGTTTTTGTCTATATGTATGTTTGTGTCTTATTTCGTGTGTGTGTATTGTTTATAAAATTGGGCTGAGTAAATTGAAGTTAATATCTTAATTTGTAAACCTAGTTACTTGCAGAATATGTACTGCATTAATTTTCTATTTCTAGAACATATTGTTATTTCTGTAACAAATTACCATAAACTAGGTAGCTTAAGCAATACAAATTTGTTATCTTATAATTTTGTAGAATCTCCTTGGGCTAACACCAGGGTGTCAACAGTGCTGCCTTCTTTTCTGTAGGCTGTAGAGGAGAATGCGATGATACCTTGCCCTTTTTGCTGCTGGCTTTCTTTGGCTTGTGGGTACCTCTTTTCATTTTCAAAGCCAGTAATACTGGGTCTAGTCCTTCTGACATTGCCATCTGTTCTGTTCTCTTTCTTTGAAAACAACTGAGAAAGGTTCTTTTTTTTTTTTTTTTTTTTTTTTTTTTTTAAAAGACTCAAGGTATTATAGTGGGCCAAACCAGATAATCCAGGATAATCTATCTCATGGCCCATAATCTTAATTACATTTGCAAACGCCCTTTTGCCATGTGAGATAATAAAATCTGGGGATTAAGATGTTGACAGCTTTTAATAAGGAGGCACATAAATAATTTTTTATTCTTAAGGGATTTTATTGATTTAAATATATAATCTGTGAAGAACTTTTTATTAAACAGTATGTAAAGCTCTAGACTTCTTTAAGAATTACAATCATTTAATCATAAAACTCATAAACTTAAGTTTCTTTAATGCTAGAAATGTAATTGTAAAGAATAGTATAGGATGTAATATCTGGCACAGGTAATTTTGTACACAACAAATTAAGATGGAATTTAAACCTCATACTGCATGTATAGGGTTTGCAATTTAGTGGGTTTATTATATATGTATCTAATTCTTTGTTGATGGTTTCACTTTTGTTTCAAAGGCAGAGAAATAAAAAGTTCTTTCTGTATTCTGAATACTAGACTTCATTTAAATGACCTTGCTGCTTTTCATTTAGTTCTCTAAATTTTTCATCTGACACTTTTTAATGCTCATTTGAAAGTTCAGCTAGACCTTAGTATAGGACCAACCTCTTTCTAGTTTAAAGGAAATGTTCATTACTAAGTTAGTAATGAAACTAGCTGCTATATTCTTATTTTTACATATCAGTTTCAGTATATTTGTTTCTGCTTATGATAACCAAATACTTTTTTCAGTACTTTGGTTCTAGTATTAGGTATCCTGTCTAATTCATTGCCATCTCTTTTTAGAGAAAGGACATTTGCTCCTAAAACCTAGAGCCTATGGCTGTTTATTTATTTTGCCAACTCATCTTGGTAATTTTGTTTGACTGCTTGCATTTCTATTCACTGGACATGTGTATGACTTTCTGATACCAAGTACTGGTAATTTCTAGTCTGAGTTTTCTTGCCCACTGACAAGCCCTTGGTTCTGCTATTCAGTTTAAGTGAGACCATAGCAAGTTTTTATTATCTTAAATGTTTTACATACTGACATGGTAGATACACAATAGGTACTTGATGAATAAAATAATTGCATCTTCCATTTGAAGCATTCAGAGGGCATGAACATATATTCTAAATGATTTCCTAATGATTTCTGAAGTCCTGTTCATCCTTAAACCTCCAGGGATATAGATAGCTATTTCTATGTAAATGTGGCTCCTTATTAAATTACAAGGAGATTTAAACCTTCCATTGGACTCAAAAATAACTATGCTTAGCATTTACCATAGTGGGTCCTACATTTTTGGATTTCATGGACTAGTAAAATGTATTAAAAAAGTGTGGAAGATGGACAAAGAAGTGACAACTTTTTATTTTTCTAAGAGCATAATAAAATACAACTGTTATTAGCTGTTGCTGTTGTATCATAAATATCAAAAAAGTGGGAAGGACAAAAATCATTGAATAAAAAAGGCCTCTAAATTCAGTAAAGTTAGCTTTATAGAAAAACTTAATACATTATCATTCAGTTGTTTCAATTTACTGAGAATGACTAAAATTCATTTAAAAAAATTGATCTTGGGTACCACTAATGTAGTTCTAGCCTTTTATTTTATTTAGGTGGGGCTCGAGACTCTGTAGGTGGCTTTTTTTAAATCCTAAAGCTAGCCAGTGGTTGAAAGTAGGAGGAATTTAGAAGTAGTAGTATTTTTCTTAAGGTGACTTCTTTTGATCACAAATCCAACATTTTGGTGTGGTAAATAGCAATTTATCCTTTCTGCCCACGGCTATACTCCATTTCCTACAAAAATACCACATTCTCTCCACTTAAAGGGTATTTAGTACTATCTAATCCTCTGTTTTCCATGCCCTTGAACCTTAATTTTGTTGTTGTGGCAACCTAACACTTCTTTTCTCATGGTCTACTTAGTACTTTATTTATGATTATTTGTATTTGAAAAATTAAAATATATACACATGATATATTCAGCATATTATATTTGTTTAAAATGAAAGATATTTCTTGACCTCAACCCCTTGTCTTTTTCTTTAAAGGTAATCACTATAAATTTCTAGTGTAACCTTTTAAAAAAACATTTTATACAT
Source organism: Panthera pardus (assembly GCF_024362965.1). Classification (NCBI taxonomy): domain Eukaryota; kingdom Metazoa; phylum Chordata; class Mammalia; order Carnivora; family Felidae; genus Panthera; species Panthera pardus. Next base: position 104,581,269 of record NW_026526810.1, read on the forward strand.
GTACTGGTAGCTGGCTTTATTTAGATATGTCTTCTAATGTATACAGCTATTAAAACAGACACATATGGGTTTACACTAATGGTACATTTTTAGCCTTATTTCAGGTTTTACTTTGGCCTCACTGTTGTGTTTTGTTTTGTTTTTGTATTTAAGAGCACATGTTTAATTTATGCTCTCTCTCATTTTTTTTTTTTTTTTTTTTATTAGTATACTTGTACTTGAAATTCTTCCTGGTACAAGTAAGGATAGAAAAAGAAATAGTACTTTGTTTTATTTTTAGTATGCTACAATTAAATCTAGATTGATAATTATAAGTTACTTCTTTACAAGTGTTAATATAATTGTAAGCCAAGAATTTTTTAACACTGGAAAGTATTAGAAAATGTTATTCCTTGCCGTGTATATCATTAAATCTTTTCCTCGAATTTTATGGCAAAGTTTTTGTAATTAGTAAAGTTTGCTATGTCTAGTTAGTGTTTATGTTGGATGATTCATCTATAAAATGGGAGGAAGATAAGGGGGTTACGTGTGTATGTCAGATTTTGTTTAATTTACAAAGGTGGTATTAAAAGAAATTACCACAAGGAAAGGGTTATTGTATGCCACTATTTATGCCCATTCATAAAAATTCAGTTTATTATAGCAGTCACAGTTTAAAGGATTTGGTAGAACCTGTGATGGTAAATATATTGTCCATTCCATTTGCTGATCTTTTATGGCTGAGTGTTGTGTACTTCTTTAATTGCACTTCTCTTTCATACTGAAAAATACTATTGTTTTGGGCAAATTATTGAACTGTGGGCTGAGAGTCCTTCTCTTTGATGACAGTGGACATCTTTCAGAAAAAAGTGGTGCTTTGAACATCATAAGTTAGTTTTACCTGGACTTGACACATTTCTTAGTGAATGTGGTGTCTTGACAAAAGAAATCTGCTAAACTGGTGTAGGATACATGCATTTTTTTGGTCATGCTGTTTCTTATTGTGTTTAACTTAGATATGCCGTTTATATAATAAAAGGTACTTCTTAGAAGCAACTAGTAAGTAACCCAATAATGCTGGGTGTTTGACCTTTCAAAATTAAGTAACTTTATGTGAAAACCTTCTCGTATAACGAACAAGATAAACCTAATGATTATACAACCCATAATTCTGAAAGAGTTGGTTGCATTGTGTGATTCACAAATTTGGAAAACTATTTCTCACTTTTAGGCCTTGCTTGATGTACTTTACATATAAACTTAAATGTATGAGTATAAATATGTTTGCTAAGGTTATTTAGCTTGAAAACTGGTTGTCAAATTTCTTTTGTTTTCTGAAGTTCTGATTTGTCTCCATACCATACCAAAAATCAATGTTGTAATGATGGTAGTAATGACTATTAATATGTTTAAAGTGACATGTAGTTTGAGTTTGCTATATCCAAAGTTAGGAAGGAATTTCTGCTTTGTAGGGTATGGGAAACTGTTAGTTTATTATCAGGGAATAGTATTTAAATAATACTAGTTTTTTTGTTTTTGCTTTTGAGCCTAAACTTTCTAAAAAAATTTTTTTAATGAGCTAGCAAGTTTGGTTATTGTATTCATCAACTAAGAACTGAGTAAACTTGGGTTTCAGTTCCAACTCTGCCATTTATTTAGTTGTATGACCTTGGGAAAAACCCTGTGGCATTAGTTTTTTTTACTTTTTAAATAGTGGAGTTGAATTCCTAGTTTATGTCTGAAATCCAGTCTGCTTCTAAAATATTTGGTGACATTTTATGATTCCCACCCCCGCCCCGGCCAAAATATTTTGACTTGTACTTAAATATACCTCTTTCTATACATAAATATCATTTAGGACTCAGAAATTGGTAGGGTGCAAGTTTTAAATCAGACAGAATCAGAAGTGGCATAGGGGCACCTGGGTGGCTCAGTATGTTAAGTGTCTGACTCTCGATTTTGGTTCAGGTGATGATCTCGTGGTTTGTGAGATCAAGCCCTGCATTGGGCTCTGCACTGACAGTGCAAAGCCTGCTTGGGATTCTCTCTCTCCTTCTCTCTCTGCCCCTCCATCCCCTGTCAGAATAAATAAATAAGCATTTTAAAAAAAGCACCATGGATTTAGAGGGAATATATCTCAACATAATAAAGGCCTTATATAACAAACCCACAGCTAACATCATACTTAATGGTGAAAAGCTGAAAGCTTTCCCTTCAAAAAAAATGTTTAATATTTATTCATTTCTGAGACAGAGCGTGAATGGGAGAGGGGCAGAGAGAGAGAAGGAGACACAGAATCTGAAACATGCTTCGGGCTCTGAGCTATCAGCACAGAACCCAAGGCAGGGCTCAAACTCGGAAACGATGAGATCATGACCTAGGCTAAAGTCGTACACTTAACCCACTGAGCCACCCAGGCGCCCCTGAAAGCTTTTCCTTTCAGATCAGGAACAAGACAAGGATGTATATTCTCACTGCTATTATGCAACATAGTACTGGAAGTCCTAGCCATAGCAATCAAAGAAGAAAAATAAAAAACATCCAAATTGGTAAGGAGTAAGTAAAACTGCCACTCTTTGCATGTGACATATTATATATAGAAAAGCAAAAAAGACTCCACCAAAAAACTGTTAGAACTAATAACTGAATTTAGTAAAGTTGCAAGGCTCTGTATTAATGTACAGAAGTCTGTTGCATTTTTGTTTTTAGAAATCTGTTGCATTTTTATACACCAATAACAAAGTAGCAAAAAGAGAAATTAAGGAAATAATCCCATTTATAATTGCACCAAAAAGAATAAAGTACCTAGGAATAAATTTAACCAAGAAAGACCTGTAAAGTGAAAACAAAGCAATGTTGATGAAAGAAATCAAAGATAGACTTGAAAAAAAAGAAAGATGTACCATGCTTCTGGATTGAAAGAATTAATATTGTCAAAATGTCCAAACTATACAAAGCAATATACCTATTCAGAGCAATGCCTATCAAAATAACAACAGGATTTTTCACAGAAGTAGAACAAATAACCCTAAAAGATGTATGGAACCACAATAGACTTTGAATAGCCAAAGCAGTCTTGAGAAAAAAAAAAACAAAAACAAAGCTAGAGGTATTACAATCTCAGATTTCTTTTTTTTTCTTTTTCTTTCTTTTTTTTTTTTAACGTTTATTGATTTTTGAGACAGAGACAGAGCATGAACAGGGGTGGGTCAGAGAGAGAGAGGGAGACACAGAATATGAAACAGGCTCCAGGCTCTGAGCTGTCAGCACAGAGCCTGATGTGGGGCTCAAACCCACAAACTGTGAGATCATGACCTGAGCTGCAGTCGGACACTTAACTGACTGAGCCACCCAGGCGCCCCTACAATCTCAGATTTCAAACTAAACTACAAAGCTGTAGTATGGTACTGATGCAAAAATAGATACGTATATCAATGGAATAGAATTGGGAATTTAAATATATACATGCTTATATGGTCAATTGATCTATGACAGAGGAGTCAAGAATACACAATGGGAAAAAGACAGTCTTTTCAGTAAATGGTGCTGGGAAAACTGGGCAGCTACATGCAAAAACATGAAACTGGGCTAGTTTCTTCTACCATATACAAAAATAAACTCAAAAATGGAAAGGGGCGCCTGGGTGGCACAGTCGGTTAGGCGTCCGACTTCAACCAGGTCACGATCTCGCGGTCCGTGAGTTCGAGCCCCGCGTCGGGCTCTGGGCTGATGGCTCGGAGCCTGGAGCCTGTTTCCGATTCTGTGTCTCCCTCTCTCTCTGCCCCTCCCCCGTTCATGCTCTGTCTCTCTCTGTCCCAAAAATAAATAAAAAACGTTGAAAAAAAAAATTAAAAAAAAAAAATGGATTAAACACCTACATGTAAGACCTGAGACCATCAAACTCCTAAAAGAAAGCATAGGTAATCTCTTGGACATTGGCCTTAACATATTTATGAATATGTTTCCTCAGGCAGGGGAAACAAGCAAAAACAAACTTTTGGGACCACACCAAAAGAAAACGCTTTTGCACAGTAAAGAAAGCCATCAGTAAAATAAAAAGGCAGCCTACAGAATGGGAGAGGATATTTGCAAATGATAAATCCAATAAGGTGTTAATATACAAGATATGTAAAGTGCTACCACTCAATACCACAAAAACCCAATTCAATTAAAAAATGGGCAGAAAACCTGAATACACTTTTTTTCCAAAAAATACATGCCAATGGCCAATAGACACATAAAAAGATACTCAGTAATCATCAGGGAAATTCTAATCAAAACCACAATGAAATAACACCTTACCCCCAGACAGAATGGCGAATTTCAGAAAGACAAGAAATAACAAGTGTTGGTGAGGATGTGGAGAAAAAGGAACTCTTATGCACTGTTGGTGGGAGTATAAATTGGTGTAGCCACTGTAGAAAACAGTATGGGACATTACTCAAGAAATTAAAAATAGAAATACTATATGGTCTAGTGATTCCAGTTCTGGGTGTTTCTCTAAGTAAACAAAAACACTAATTTGGAAGGATATGCACCCCTCTGTTCATTGCAGTATTATTTACAATGAGTTGGATATGGAAGTAGCTGAAGTGTCCATGAATAGAGGAATGCATAAAGATGTGTCATGCACACAGTCTCTCTTCCCCCCACCACACACACATACATACGATGGAATATTATTCAGCCATAAAAAAGAATGAGATCTTGCCATTTCTGACAACATGGATTGTCCTCGTGGGTATTAGGCTAAATGAAGTAAGTCAGAGAAAGACAAATACCATACTATTTCACTTATTTGTGGACTCTGAAAAACAAAACAGAGAAACAAACAAAAAGATGGAAATTCACTGGTAAATACAGAGGACAAATTGGTAGTTTCGAGAGGGGAAGGGAGTGGGGGTATGAGCAAAATAAGTGAACAGGATTAAGAGGTACAAATTTCCAGTTATGAAATAAATAAGTTACAGAGATGAAAATTGCAGCATAGGGAATATAGTCAATAATATTGTAACAATGTCATATGATGACAGATGGTAATTATGCTTACTGTGTTGAGCGTTGCATAATGTATAGAAATGTGGAATCACTGTTTTATGTACTTGAAACTAATATAACATTCTATGTCAACTATACTTCAATAATAAAAATTAAAAAACAATCATTTTGTTGACTGCAATATGTGACCTAATGAAGGAATTAAAGAAAACGGGGTTCTAGACTAATGTGGGAATAATTCTTTGTGAGTGTGTGTGTGTTTGGTGGTGGTGGTGGTGTGTGTGTGTGTGTCTGTTTGTGGTTGAACGTATGTATGTATGGGTTCATGTAAGTGTACATACACTCTCCTACTATTGTGATGTTAACATTAAGTCTCGATTTTAGGCAGGTGTTTTGAACCTGGATATTGAGATTAAGGCCTTTACAAGTATATCTGTTCCTTTTTCAGTTGTAATGCTGAGACCAGCATGTATTCCTACTTTTCCTCTAAGGGTAGACCAACCCCGCACCCCTCACCATGTTTTCTTCTCACAGCTGTAGTGTTTCCAGGAAGGTGTGGTTTTGATGCACCTCTTCCTGAATATTGAAGATTTTGCTCAGGGGAGATAACCAAATAGTTGTAGTCAAAGTTTCTGACCTGGGTTGAATAGAATTGCATTAGTGCCCTCCAGTACAGGTTTGCTGCAGATTAAGGTTTTGTTTTGTAAGGGAGGTAAGCTAGATGGTTCCGGGTGGAGTGGCAGCATTGTTTACTGTTCTCCTTTAGCCAGCAATGGGGAGCTTATTCAGAATTCTCCCTCAGCTTTTCTGTGTTCCCAGTCAGGTTCCAGGAGGAAGAGTGTGCAAGAAGGAATGTGTAAAGGAAAAACACTCCTGTATGTGTCCTCGACTTTCAACATTCTGCTTGGCTCAGAACACTCAACTTTACAACACTTGTGGATTTTCCACATACCCAACAGTTCTATGACATCATCTGGGTGTCCTGCAATTTAACTCAATTCTGACATTATCTACCTGGAGTTAGCATCAGATCCCACCAGTTAGGGGTTTAGTCCTATAAGACTTCTCCCTCCCAACTTCAGATGCTGTTCTCAAGTCCAGGTTGTTAAATTACCTAAGTTCAGGTTGTTACCTACACTTCTGACCAAAGTCGCAGAAATCAGAGATTCCCATCTTCCTCTTTGGATTCAATTAGTTTGCTAGAGTGGCTCACAGAACTCAGGAGAACAGATTACTTATTAGATTACTGGTTTATTATAAAAAGATATTTTTCAGGAACAGCCAGATGGAAGAGTTGCATAGGCCAAATTATGTGGGAAGAGCCAAGGGGTTTCCTTGCTCTCTCCAGATGCTACCCTCTCAGCATTTCCACATGTTCACCAACATGTAAGTGAAGGATATTGGGGTTAATCTCTAATCAGTTGGTTGGTTTTCCTGACAACCAGTCCCCATCCTTAGGTTATCATGTGGCTTTTCAAAAGTCACCTCATTAACATAAACTCAGGTGTAGTTGAAATGCTCTTGTTATGAATAACAGAAGATACCTTTATCCCTCCTATCACTTTGGAAATTACAAGGGTTTTAGGAACTCTGCTAGGAAAAGGGAAGAAGAACAAATTTATATTTCTTATTATAAATCAGGATGTCACAGTGTACATACAACCTTCTCCCCACCCCCATCCTCCTGTTTGTGGCCCCCAGGATTTTACACTCTCTTGATAGCTCCTGGTCAGCCTTTACTAGTTTAATTTTCTTGGTAGTTTATATAGTGTTCAGTGGCAACTGTCCTGGGTTAGGAAAGGCTCATGTCTTATTTTACTCTCTAGGTGACTGATGACTGTCTTTTGAAGAAAGACCTGTGGCCTTAGTTCTCTGATGGGCTCAGGAGGAGTTGATAATTTGGTGTTGTAACAGTTTTTTGTTGTTGTCTGGTTTTTTTTTGTTTTTTTTTTTTGTATTAGTGTGAGTGACACTTTTTCTAGCTCTTTACACCTTCTGTCTTGAACTGGAAATCCTTTTGCTTTTTTGTTTTTTAAAGTTTATTATTTTGAGAGAGAGAGAGAGAGAGAGAGCAGGGGCGGTGCAGAGAGAGAGAGGGAGAGAATCCCAAGTAGGCTTCGCACCATCAGCACCCACCCTGATGCAGGGCTCGAACTCATAAACTGTGAGATCATGACCTGAGATCAAGAGTCGGACACTCAACTGACTTCACCACCCCGGTGCTCCCTTGTGCTTTTAAAAAAAAGTTGGTTTCGTGTTGCTGTTCTCTATGAACTCATTGTCTTTTTTTCCCTTTGAGTCATAAAAATATTTATATAAAGCTAAAGTTTTTGTATACTCCCATCTGTATTCAGTTTTTTATTGTTATGGGTCATGTTTTCCAAAGTCTTTGAATTTCCAAGTAATTTTTATTGTACAATTATATATTGTATAGTTTTAATTGTGTATTATATCATATAATGTATGTTCTTTTGTCAGTTTGATCTTTTCGAAATTTTGTTACACACGTCTAGAGTAAATGTACTAAGTAGTAGCCTTTCTGGGATCTTCTTTGAATGTCTGGAGCGTTCAGTGAATTTACTGTGGCTGGTCAGGACTCCTAAATAGTGCAGCACTAGGATTTCTGAAATATCAGTAACACAGGCTTCCTAGTACTATAGTGTGCAGATTTCATAGACTCTCACTCTGTGCATGCAATAGAATTTGTCAGAGCTGTAGACCTTATTGTATATTCTGGAGTTCCTTTTCTGTAAAACTGCCTACTTTTTGGTAAACTGCTCTGCAAATTCCATCTACATTAGGGTCCCTAAACTCTTTATCTGCATCTTTAGCTCATTGTGCTCTGCTTGGGCTCTACCTCCCTGAAGGGTAGTTTGGACCATGTTTCCAGGCAGAAAGCCTTGGCTGTTGCGGGGCTTATTTACTGTGTATTTTCCTTACTTCTCTTAGGGATCTCTGTCTTGGGCTCTTTTGTCTAACATCTGAAAATAGATATTGTTCTATCCGTTGCTTCAGTTTTATAGTTGGATATGGTGAAAGAGGTGATCAGATACCAGTTACTCTGTCATGGAAACAAGTGGAAGTTCTGTTATTATTATTTTTTCCGTTGAGTAAATTTTATGTGCCAGTCATCATAAACTCTTCCATTTAAACTCTTTATATCTCATTTAGCCCTTGTTTAATTTTTATGAAAACCATATTTTATTATAATTATTTGTAACAACTAATAATTATTTATCACCATTTTACATATGAAAAATCTAGAGAGGGTCAGCAATCTCCTAGTGGAATAAATCCTAGTAATTAAGTGGTATAGACGTATACTAATTAAATAGTGTAAGCATGTCTCTGTGTCTTGTTATGTAAAATTATTGGATTTTTAAACTGTATTAAAAATTTAGCTATTTTTAAAATTTATTATTTGATTTTGAGAGTTGATACCCAATCAGTTACAGTAGAGGTTGGCACAGTTTTTTGTTCAGAGCCACATGATAAATATTTTAGACTTGAGGATCATACAGACTCTTGATACTCAGCTCTGCTATCATGGCTCAACAGTAGGCAGAGGCAATTCATAAACAAATTGGTATGGCTGTGTTTCAGTAAAACTTTATTAAAACAGAAGACCAGTTTGTGGGGCCATAGTTTGCTGACTGCTGAATTAGATTGAGGGTTCCTGTGGTTTTGATCTTTGGCATTTTCATGTTTTCTTTTCTTTTACATTATTGTTCAGAAAACTTGGCATTTAGTGATAAAGATCATCTCCAAACTTGTTTTAAAATAAAAAGCAAGAAAGTGCTTAAGTGATGAATTGCTTCATCTCTGTAGCCAAGTCCTAATTCCTATATGTTGTCCTCTCTGAAATAGGATGTATATTTTTTCTGAGAGTTGAACTTCTACTTTAAGTAGATGGATTCCTTGGTAACAGTTAAATTATAGGCAGCAGGCTATTTTCGCAGTTGCTATATCCTTAGTGGCTAGCATGATACCTGGCATATAGTAGATAGTCATCAAAAGGTTTTGAATGAATTGTTGTAAAACAAAAAAATACATTCTTATATTTTATTGTAAAGAATGTCAATGAGGAAGAAAGTTGTGTAATCAGGATAACCTAGTATTTTAGCGTTTTAATTACATATTAAATTAAAAAATAATTACGCACTGTTCAAATTGTTAGGCAAAACAATTTAAATGAAGGTGGTTTGCTTCTTTATGAAAGTAAGATTATAATAATCCTTTTTGACATATTTAATAGGAAGTTAAATTAATGCATGTTAGCATATAAAACCCATTGTCATGGGTTTATGGAGAGAAAAGCAGTTACTTAGAATGGCAACTTAGAATATGTCCATATAAAAGAACCTAAGGAAGGAAAGCCAAGAAAATGAAAGTGAAATGAATGGTCAGAGTTGTTAGAAGAAAGTAAGAAGGGACTGTATTGGGGTCAGAGTTCAGAAAGAGGGAGTAGTGTGTGGAGGAAACAAAGCAAAACCTGAAAACTGACAAAAAAACGGGCAAATAATATAAAAAATATACTTGGAATGTAAGTTCTAGTAGTGTGTTCTGAGAAGACTAGAAACACGATTCTAATAAACCTATGAAGTTTTTCAGAACCAATCTACACAAAAGTGACTGAAATTGATTACTCAGAAGAATGAAAACAAATAGTTGTTTAGTTCTAGAATGTTTGGCAGAGGTGAAAAGAGATATAAAAATGAGCTCAGTTTCATAGGTGATTTTGGAGAATGGATAAATATTTTGATGTCAATAAAAGAACTAGAAAAAATGATGAATTAGGAAATAAAACCAGAATCTTCTGCTTTTAAGTGTCTTTCTTTACTAATTTAAAATAAAAATTTCAATATTCTTTGCTCATAATCCATCAGAACTTTGACTTGTAAAACCTCTAAAGCAGTTACTTTCAATGCTGTATTTAAGCCACTTTTAATTAGCAGTTTTATTCCAACTTGTGTTTGGACTACTGAATTATTTTTTGGCCTATTAAACTCTTTATTCTGTGGGTTAATGTTGAATCATTTTTTCTAGGAACTGACAGTTTCAGGGATGCTAGAACTGCCTTCTCTGGTCTAGTTGTACTTTGATTTTTTTAAATTACAATGAGATGAAAATTTCAGTACACTAGGAAACATAAACCTATCAAAAGGATTTCTCCCACACTTTATTTCTTGTCCAATGGAGTGCAAATAATACCTGTACTTTTCCGTATCTCCACTTGAAGGTAGGGCTCTTCAATTGTTTAAAAAGTCCTTGTACTCAGAACTAGTTTAGTTAGCTGAAAAATTGTAGTTGGGCAATAGAAGTTTTACCTCCAAACTTTGTTCAGGCCTCCATACATACCAGCACATGAGTGTTCTAGAAAAAATGTAAGTGTTCTGATCCTTCATATTACTTTCTCTATGGCAGAAATTGTGAGGTTCAGTCACAGCTTCTTTTTTGCCTTGCTTGGAAAACTAGTGACAGGTTTGTCCTTAATTTGTTTATGGGGACAAACATATCAAACGTGAAAAATGGCAATAGATCTTTAAACAGGGAATTTGCATAAGTTATTCATTTTCTCTCAGGGAAAAAAATGTAATGCATCTTGTGAGAAAGGGTACAGTGACTTTTTATACCTTGTCTAGGTATAAGGGTTATGATTTGTTTTCATTTGTTTTCACAAGGACAAATTGTTACATGATGGCATAAGGAATCTTAGATTCCATTTGGAGTTGATTATTTCTTATAATAATGTCATCTTTATTTGATTGCTGTGGTATGGTAGGAAAATGGGATTGGTACTAGATACCTATATTTAACTTTAGGATTCACATTCCTTCAAACAAGAGGCATCTTCTTTTAGCCTAATTTCCTTATCAAGAAAATGAAGTTTTCTTCAAGATTACCAGAATTGTTTTGAACATTAATAGCTGGTATGGCAAAAATTTGCGAATCATATTGCTATACAAATGTAAATGCATTTTCTTTTAAAACTCTTAAAATTACTGAAGCTTTAAAGTCAAGAAAAAGAGTATGACAGTTCATGGAAATGAATAGTTATCATCTGACCAAAAATTAATCAATTAGAAGTATTATTTGTTAATTAATGTAAAACTAGAGAGCTAAAATATTTTAAAAAGAATAATTTTGTCTAAATTTTTAGAATGTGAATAAGAGGACCTAACAATTTGTTTTCTTCCATTCATTTGGCAAAGGAAAAATGATTAAGAAAGAAGAAATGTTTCTCTTAATTTTTACAGTTACAATTATATAACTTCTGATTAAGACTTGGTCCAAACTGTGTAGTCTGAGAGGGACAGAACACTAATATAAGTTGTTAAATCACCTTATGACTAATAGGTTAACAGTTTTACAATTAAAAGTGTGTCTTATGTTTGAAAGCATAAGGTAAATTTTGCCTGGAAATTGTAACACATGTTCTTACCTATAATTTATTGATGTTTAATTGTAGACAACTAGGCTTTGTTCCTTTTAAGTATACGATATATGACCATTGGATGTATGAATCTAAGGTTTTATTTTGTTTTTTTCGTGTTTAAAAAAATTTTTGTAATGTCTGTTTATTTTTGAAAGAGAGCGCATGCATGTGCACAGAGGAGGGGCAGAGAGAGAGGGAGACACAGAATCCAAAGCAGGTACCAGGCTTTGAGCTCTCAGCACAGAGGCTGATGCGGGGCTTAAACCCACAAACTGTAAGATCATGACCTGAGCCAAAGTTGGACACTGAACCGACTGAGACATCAGCTACCCCCTGGTTTTGTTTTGTTTTAATAGAAGATAAGGAAGGCACTGCTTTTGTTCTCTTTCTGTCTGTTTCATCAGTTACCAAAAGTCCACTCTTCTAGTCCAGATACAACTTTATTTAAACTAAATGCTGTGGGCAATAAGCTTAGGAATTTCCTGAGCTTGTGCTTATGGTTTAACAAGGCATAAAGAAATAGGAAGCCACAGGGCAAAAGCATCCAAGATTAGGTAAACAAGATTAGGTAAACAGGGCAAAGCACCCCCAGTATAGAACAAAGGTATAGGAATAGGAAACCTCAGAATAAAAGCATCCAAGATTACATAAACAAGATTAGGTGTTCAGGGTGGAAATGCTCCCCTAAAATTTAGTACAGTAGCAGAAAGCTGCTTTCACAGGCAGGAAGGACAAAACAGGCAAACAGGACTATGGACCAAAGCAGGGAAAAGTTGCTGGGACCGGAGCTAATTAGTAAAAGAAAGGTGCCTTGTTGACTCTGAGGTACGTGCTCTGTTTTATCCCCTAGGCAAGTTTAGGTAAACCAGAAGTGGTGCCTCGTGTCTGCTGTAAACAACCATTTGTCCGGCATCAAGATTTTGTTTTGTATTGACCCAAATCCGTAACACCACATATCTTCAAAACCCCCTTTCCCTCACACCCATGAGTTAATGTTCATGGTTTCATTGTCTCTTTGTGCACGTCCATCATGCTTGTAAGCCTTCTGATACTAATAAAAACAGAGCAGGGACCCTTACTTGGGCTCTTGTCTCCTCCCGGACATTAGCCTCTCTCGCATTTTAATCCTGCATCCTCTCTCTTGCTGGACGAGAGAAAACTCCAGACCCAGAGTCTATGACAAAATGCCACAAAGTGAGTATTGCCAATGCAAGAAAAATAGCATATACTGAACTCTGATATGCCATTTTTAGTACTGAGTGCCAAAGGCTAAGCAAGGGCTTGAAGCCAACAATACAGTAATAAAGTGTTAGGACTTAGAAGGGTTTTAGAGGTTATTAATTCTAACTCCTCTTTTCAAATTCTGGTGTTTGGATAAATTAGCCATTTGAGACTTGATTTACTTTCATATAATTTGATAATAGACTTGTTGAACCTTAATGTGAATGTTAGGATTATACTAATGTAAAAAAATATTATAAAATGTTAATGATTATTAACAACTTATTAACGATTGTTAACAATTATTACTATTGTGATCAAACTTATTCCCATATTTTCAAAAATCAACTAAAAGCACTAACAAAAGATATATATAAAAATACAAAACATAAGTAATGCTTAAAGTGAAAAATTTGATGCTAAACCCCTGCCTTTGTGTGTGGACTAACAGATACTAATTTATACTTTTGTGTTTTTAATTTTATTTTTGATATTTTAACACACTGCTACATGAATAATCAGATTTAAAATAGGTAAGGAGATACTTGAAAACATGAAACTAAAAGGTTGTGTCAGATCTGCAAAATTCTTTCAAGACTTTCAGGATAAAAGGAAGCAATGTAAGAAAACAAAAGCAAAAAGAATATACATCTTTCTGTTTCCTATTTATTTTAGGATCTTTTTTTTTTTTTTTTTTTTTTAAGAGAGAAATATTGAGAGAGACAGACAGAACATGAGAGGGGCAGGAGAGAGAATCTTAAGCAGGTTCCATGCGCAGCATGGAGCTGGACACAGGATTCCATCCCATGACCCTAGGATCATGACTTGAGGTAAAATAGACAATCAACTGAGCCACCCAGGTGCACCAGGATCTTCTATTTTATTTTTATACCATCCATTTCTCACTTCAAAAGATGATGATTCTTGTCTTCATTAGGAGTGGTAATAATTTTAACATCTACTGAACTCCTATCATCTTATATTATTTTTTTTAAGGTCTCCCTCTATCCTCTACCTTTAACTTTCATATTACTGGGAATTTAGTTAATTCATTTTCTTGCCTTAAAGAACCTTAAACTTTAAGTATTTTTGACATTTGACTATCAGTAACCTACTTTAAAAACTCTCTGGAGAAAGAGATTACACCATTTCACTGTAATCCATTCAGGTATTTAATAGTCCTCCTCGAAGAGATACTTCCATTTAATCAGGTAGGCATACTAGAGATGTAAATCCTTGTGTCTTGAGTATTTTCTTAATTCTGCAGCCGACTTTAGAAGATAGCTAGGCAGTTTTATGAAGGAATAAAGATACTAAGGAATGGTATTATGTCTTTGACATATAGTAGGCAACTAGTAAATATTTTTTTGTCTACTTTTTTCCCAGTCTTTGTTGTAAGTGTTCCTAAACTACTCTCACTGTTAACTTAATGTAAGTCTTTTAACCCCATTTGACTGAGCCTCTTGAGGGAAATAATTTTTTCTTCATCATCTGTAAGATCTTTGATAATCAGACCTAGTAATGGGAGGTAATTAGTTTTTGTTTGTTTGTCTTCTGAACTGGAGATATTTTGAGTTTTAGTAACCAACTTATGAGTGTTATAGACTCCTAAATATTTTGTAGCATAAAGCTGAGGACATCACATTTTGTGACAAATGACAAGGTTTCTCTTGGCAACACAGAGCTGTTGACAGTTAAGAAGTCTGGGACTTAATAGACACTTAGCCTCTTTGGAACCTTGTACAATAGATTTGGCTGTAGATGCTGACTTTGGAAATTAAACTGAATAGGTAAAAGAGTAACCAAAAGGTGCACTCTAGGTTGTCTTCACAATAATGTTGTTGATACTAACTTTTCAAGTGGAGCTAGTGTAAATCAGGCAGGGCATATCAGGAAATTCAGTTATAGGTAATCATCATGAACAGATGTAATATCTTGGAGCCAAATTTTGCTATTCAGCAGAGGCCTGGAACATGGCTTCAGATCCCCAGATACAGAACTGGTAAGAAAATAGAGAAGCAGATACTGAAGCAAATTCCAACCCTGGAATCTTGAACATATTGGGTGAGGGAAAGCTGAGACGCCAGAGCAGACATGAGAGCCTAGAGGTGGTATTTGATTTGTTTAGTAGCCTACGGTACTTGGGATGGTAATATTGCTTTGGCAGTAGTGGGTCTATGTCAGTACTTGGTCTGGAAGGGTGACTAGTGCTAAGCCCTAACAGATAAGTAGATAACTCTATTTAATAATGAATTGCTTTCATCTGGAATCTTCCAAGGGCCCGACTCTTCAGATATGGAGCAAGAAAATGAGAGAAGTGTGGGATGCAAAACTTGATAGATCTAGGAGGATTACCTTGATGCCTGTTAAAATCTCCAGGGATTTGTTCGTTTCTTGGACTGTGAGGTCCTATAGTACATTGCAGGTGCTCAGAAGATACTTGTTGAATGATAACTAAATGAAGATGGTCATTCAGATATTGTAGTGCCATTAATACAACCTAGTTTAAGTATGTGGATTATTTCCCTTTTATGATTATGGGAATAATAAACTCATTACTTCAGAACTCAAATACACAATTTCCAGATTAAATTATCAGTCTGGGTAATAGGTTATAGGTGTCACTTAAAAAAAAATTTTTTTTTTGTTTTTTAACGTCTATTCATTTTTTGAGAGCACAAGCAGGGGAGGGGGCAGAGAGAGGGGGAGACACAGAATCTGAAGCAGGCTCCAGGCTCTGAGCTGTCAGCACAGAGCCCGATGTGGGGCTTGAACTCATGAAACGCGAGATCATGACCTGAGCTGAAGTTGGATGCTTAACCTACTGAGCCACCCAGGGGCCCCTAGGTGTCACTTCTGTTGCTTTTGTTCACTATATACCCCACTCAGTAAATAATTATTGAATATATTTTTTGCTGAATATTATGTTTCGTGATCAACTTTATTTTGTGTCTTTTTTATGTAGATATTTTTCAAGGGTCACTATGAGTATCTTCATGTACTATGCACTGAGAGATCTATAAAAAAGTGTTAAGATGTACTCTCTGCCAGCAAGAAGCTTAAATTAGGGTAGCTAACTCAGAAAGGTAGGTAAGTATGCCATTCAGTAAATGAAGAGTGCAATGATGTTTAAGAACAAAATATTTATAACTATACATTGAAAACTGGATAATGACAGCCTAGTTAGTATTTTGAAAACATATTCTCTAATATTCTCTTAGTTTTAACGAGGAACTGTTAAAGAACTGTTATTTCACATTTTTATCAGCTGGAAGAGAACCAATTTATTTTTCAAGTGAGGTGTTACTAGATAATTCATTGATATTTCCAAAAGAAAATTTATAGAATTCTAGTTAAGCTGCAGTAGGAAAGAAAGACATGTTCTGTAAATTATTAACCATATTTAAGGAGGAGCAGAGAGAAAGGGTAATGGAGGATTTGAAGCTCCACTATGCTGACAGCAGAGAGCCTGATGCAGGGCTTGAACTTAGGAACCATGAGATCATGACCTGAGTCGAACTTGGACACTTAACTGACTGAACCAGCCAGGTGTCCAAGAGCACACTTATTTTGATGAGCACTGAGTAATATATGGAACTGTTGAATCTATTGTACACTTAATACTAAGATAACTCTGTTAACTACACTGTAATTAAAATACAAAAGAAGTGAACAAACCAAAAATCATGTCATGCCAGTTGGATTATAATAAAAATCCAAGTGAATTCAAATTAAAGTGGATAATGTAGAATTTTTGAACTGTGTTCTATTTTTAAGAATGGATGAGAGAACAAAAGTTCTTATTAAATTAACAAAAAAAACTTAAGTCACATTTGCAAACAAAATCACTTTATTTTTCATACATAGTAGTGTTGCTAGTTCATTTTTTAAGCTTATCTGCTATGGATGCTAACTCTACTTTAGTCCTCAAATTTACATCTTTTTTTTTTTTTTTTTTTCCTGTGGACTAGAAAAGGCCTTACATTTTCTAAGTTTTGAACTAAATTTTTAGTTCAAGTGTTACTTGTGTTTTGTGTTTTTATTGCTACTCTTCTTACAGTCTTGAACATATACTTGTAATGAATTCAGGAATGAAGGTGGGGAGTTGGGAGGAAGCCAGTAGAGTCAACAAATGTTTGAGATTCCAGGCTTGGGACAATTCTTTCGTGATAAAATTTAGAAAATTCTCACTAAGGCAGATTTTGGACACAGCCACCTTCTTAAGAGGATCCTTTGCTTTACTTTTATTACCCTTTAACCTGGAGAATCTTAAACATGTAGTAGAATTCTGACTGGAAATCTTTGCTAGCCTAAGATTTCTCCTACTTCTTATGGAGCATTTTTGAGCATCTTATTTCTCTGAATGTATATGACCCTTCCCTTCTTCCTTCCTTCCAATCTAATGTCCTTCTGACCTTAAATAAAACGTCACCAGATTTCACTTTCCTTAAGCAATTCATTTGACTTCTACCTTCATAGAGTTCTTAGGATGAGAACTAAGAAATCTCAGTGTCACTAAAAACAAGTCTGAATATTAGGCTAGTCATGAAGTCTTTGGTCCTTAATGTTCATATCTTTAATTGAGTAAGTTGGACTAGTAGGTGATCTTATGAGTCTTTACAGCTCCAAGAATGTAACAATTCTAAGTAAATTGCCTGGTTCGATGACATGTTTTTTCAGTTTACTGAAACATGTGATGAAGTGCCTGTCTACTGTGTACCAGTTATAGGACTAGGTGCTCTAGAAATTAAATATAAGATCATTTCTTATTGATAGAATTTTAAGCTCTTGTGGGGATTATCAGAGAGAAATATAAATTATGAAACAACATGGTGTGGTGTAGTGTTTTTCAAAATGTGTCACATTCAGATGCTTGGTATGATGTTAGAGATGTTACAGATAAAGCATTAAGTAACATTAAATTTCTTTTAAAAAGTTTTTCCCTTTTTAATTCTCTTTCAGTCCTTTTCACTATCTTAAACATAAGCCTTCAACACCTGGAACACTTAGTATTCTCCCTTTTCAACAAAGAGGGGCTGAGGCTCAGAACATTCTGTGGGCAACATTCTCTATTAGAGTTTAATGAAATATCTATTTACTGTCATCCTTTCTTTATGGCTAGTCATACCTTTTTCTCAGTGTGACAGTGACATAAAGGTTTTATTTGTAAGTTTTTGTTTAAAAAGTGAGTTGATTAAAAATGCTAACATTGGAAAAAGCTGGTATATTGTTTTAAGAATTGCCGAAATTAGTGATGTCTTCCTTCTTTTCCCTGGACTGTTTTATTATAAGTCACAAAAAATTAGAAATTTTAGGAGAGATGGGTCAAAGATACTGTTTAGTCTTTGTTATTGCGGTGTCTTAACAATATGTATGTGCTCTACTTTCAGTCTGTTGGGTCAAAGTGGGACTCTTCACTTTTCCAAAGGGTGTTGGTTTCAGACATGATATTGTTCCTTCTGTGACTAGGGGCAGAGGAGTACAGAAGAATTGTATGTAATTTTTGCTGGGACACGCATTGTGGGTCCTATGGTAAAATTTAGTTATACTTTTGTCCATAGTGAAATCTCACTAGTCTTGTGGAGATGGGGATAATCCCTTTAGTTCTTTCCTTTGCTTTATCTGGTAATCAATCAAATGGAGACTTGACTTCTCTCTCTCAAAAATCTTAGAATGAAATTGGTCAAAACAGAACAGAATTTCTTAATACCAGAAGGAAGATTTGCATGTATTATTCATTTTTCCTTAGTGTAGATGTACAGGTACTATTTAGACCTTGATTGGCAAATCTTGGCCATAATTGAATAATACCCTGGGTTATTTGAAAAAGGAACAATTGTATCATGGCACATTCTAGGGATTTCTAGGCTCCCTGTATTGATTTACATGAGTATGCTCCATAATTATACACACATAACCGAAGTATGAGAAGCACTGGTGTGGTGCAAAATGCATGGAACCTGTAGTTAGGATAACTTGGATTTTCTCTGGCTCTACTAGTAACTACTGAGTATCCTTACCTAAGACCCTTAAATTCTGTTTTATTGTCCTTATCATTAAAGCAGAAGGATATACTTGATTTTGGATGGATTACAAATTTTGTAAAGTCCCTTCATCTCTAATTTTATTTATTTATTAAAAATTTTTTTAATGTTTATTTTTAAGAGAGAGAGAGCACACAGGTGGGGGAGAGGCAGAGAGAGAGGGAGACACAGAATCTGAAGTAAGCTCCAGGCCCCAAGCTGTCAGCACAGAGCCCAGTGTGGGATTCGAACCCCTGTGATATCATGACCTGAGCTAAAGTCGAATGCTCAACTGACTGAGCCACCCACGTGCCCCTCTAATTTTATAATAACCCAGTATATACCCTGTTTTAGTCCCTTGCTACTTGAAGTTTGGTCTGTGTACTAGTAACAGCATCATCTGAAAGTTTGTTAGAAATGTAGTCTCATACTTTAACCCTAGACCTACTGAATCAGATTTTTCCAGATTTCCTGGGTGACTACATCAGAATGAAAGTTTGAGAGGCACTGCTTTAGACTGCTTCTTTATTTCATTTGTCACTTGAATGTCCAATCGCTTATCAGAACAAAGGGGAAAGTATATTAGAAGGCATAGGAATTGGTTTGAAAAAAGGGAATTGTGGTGATTCATGTCCCTCAAGATTAGCATAACTGAAGAACAATTAAACCTAATAATGCTATTTCAAATTATGAATTATTTAAATGGTTAGAACTCATTTTTAGAAAAGGGGGATTTTAAAATCATTTACCTCTTTAAGTCGTTTAATACATGAGAGAAAGATGATAGCTAGCATTTATTAAGAATATATACTAGTCTTTATTACATGGATATAGTCTGTTGGCAGCACTAAGGGATTGACATTAGGGTATTTTAGCTTTTCCTGTTATTTCCACCACTAATTTCCACCCCCACCAAATCCCCCAAATAAACTTAGGTTGTGTATAGTATGTTTGCCATGGAAATTTAAGATAAATCTCTTAGATTTCTGTGCTTGTAGGCAGATTGCTATCCTGAAGCCCTTATATAGATATCACTGGTATTGTTAAACATATTTTCACAATGGAAAAACAGGTTGTAGAGAGGTTTAGTAAATTGACTAAGGTCTCTCAATTAATAACTGGCTGAGCCATGATTGATATATCTTTGGATGATTGAGTTCAGTTCTCCTTCTGTTTATACCATACCATTTCTCACTTGAAAAAAGAAAAGTTCAGATTTATTACAAAATAGCTAAAGACTGAACATTTCCTATAGAAAAGAATTATGCTTCCTTTAAAAACCTTTAGAAGAGGATCCTGGGAAGATGGCAGCGTAGGAAAACGATGGGCTCACCGCGCATCCTGCTGATCACTTAGATTCCACCTACACCTGCCTAAATAACCCAGAAAACTGCCAGAAGACTAGCAGAATGGAGTCTCCAGAGCCAAGCGCAGACGAAAGGCCCACGGAAGAGGGTCCCCTCCCGAAGCAGATCTCCGAAGGAAAAGCCAGCTGAGCCTGCCCCTCCTGCCCCGGTGCACCTTGCCGATCCACCCCAGCTAATACGCCACATCCCCAGCACCACAAGCCTGGCAGTGTGCAAGTAGTCCAGATGGGCCACGACACCCCACAGTGAATCCCGCCCCTAGGAGAGGGGAAGAGAAGGCGCACACCAGTCTGACTGTGGCCCCAGCAGCGGTGGGCTGGGGGGCAGACATCAGGTCTGACTGCGGCCCCGCCCACCAACACAAGTTATTCAAGACACCACAGGGGAAGTGCCCCACAGTCCCGCACGACTCCAGGTTCTATCCAAAATGACGAAACAGAAGAATTCCTCTCAGAAAAATGTCCAGGAAATAACAACAGCTAACGAACTGATCAAGAATGATTTAAACAATATAACAGAAAGTGAATTTAGAATGATAGTCATAAAATTAATCGCTGGGCTTGAAAACAGTATAAAGGACAGCAGAAAATCTCTTGCTACAGAGATCAAGGGACTCAGGAACAGCCAGGTAGAGGTAAAAAATGCTATCAATGAGTTGCAAAATAAAATGGAGACAACTACGGCTTGGATTGAAGAGGCAGAGGAGAGAATAGGTGAACTAGAAGATAAAATTATGGAAAAAGAAGAAGCTGAGAAAAAAGATAAAAAAATCCAGGAGTATGAGGGGAAAATTACAGAACTAAGTGATGCACTAAAGAGAAATAATGTACGCATAATTGGTATTCCAGAGGAGGAAGAGAGAGGGAAAGGTGCTGAAGGTGTACTTGAAGAAATAATAGCTGGGAACTTCCCGGATCTGGGGAAGGAAAAAGGCATTGAAATCCAACAGGCACAGAGAACTCCCTTCAGACGTAACTTGAATCGATCTTCTGCACGACATATCATAGTGAAACTGGCAAAATACAAGGATAAAGAGAAAATTCTGAAAGCAGCTAGAGATAAACGTGCTCTAACATATAAGGGGAGACCTATAAGACTCATGACCGATCTGTCTGACACTTGGCAGGCCAGAAAGGAATGGCAGGAGATCTTCAATGTGATGAACAGAAAAAAAAAAAAATATGCAGCCAAGAATCCTTTATCCAGCAAGTCTGTCATTTAGAATAGAAGGAGAGATAAAGGTCTTCCCAAACAAACAAAAACTGAAGGAATTCATCACCACTAAACCAGCCCTACAAGAGATCCTAAGGGGGATCCTGTGAGACAAAGTACCAGAGACATGGCTACAAGCATGAAACCTACGGACATCACAATGACTCTAAACCCGTATCTTTCTATAATAACACTGAATGTAAATGGACTAAATGCGCCCAAAAGACATGGGGCATCAGAATGGATAAAAAAACAAGACCCATCTATTTGCTGTCTACAAGAGACTCATTTTAGACCTGAGGACACCTTTAGATTGAGAGTGAGGGGATGGAGAACTATTTATCATGCCACTAGAAGTCAAAAGAAAGCTGGAGTAGCCATACTTGTATCAGACAAACTAGACTTTAAATTAAAGGCTGTAACAAGAGATGAAGAAGGGCATTATACAATAATCACAGGGTCTATCCATCAGGAAGAGCTAACAATTATAAATGTCTATGTGCCGAATACAGGAGCCCCCAAATATATAAAACAATTACTCACAAACATAAGCAACCTTATTGATAAGAATGTGGTCATTGCAGGGGACTTTAACACTCCACTTACAGAAATGGATAGATCATCTAGACACACGGTCAATAAAGAAACAAGGGCCCTGAATGATACACTGGATCAGATGGACTTAACAGATATATTTAGAACTCTGCATTCCAAAGCAACAGAATATACTTTCTTCTCGAGTGCACATGGAACATTCTCCAAGATAGATCACATACTGGGTCATAAAACAGCCCTTCATAAGTATACAATAATTGAAATCATACCATGCATACTTTCAGACCACAATGCTATGAAGCTTGAAATCAACCACAGGAAAAAGTCTGGAAAACCTCCAAAAGCATGGAGGTTAAAGAACACCCTACTAACGAATGAGTGGGTCAATCAGGCAATTAGAGAAGAAATTAAAAAATATATGGAAACAAATGAAAATGAAAATACAACAATCCAAACGCTTTGGGATGCAGCGAAGGCAGTCCTGAGAGGAAAATACATTGCAATCCAGGCCTATCTCAAGAAACAAGAAAAATCCCAAACACAAAATCTAAAAGCACACCTAAAGGAAATAGAAGAAGAACAGCAAAGACAGCCTAAATCCAGCAGAAGAAGAGAAATAATAAAGATCAGAGCAGAAATAAACAATATAGAATCTAAAAAAACTGTAGAGCAGATCAACGAAACCAAGAGTTGGTTTTTTGAAAAAATAAACAAAATTGATAAACCTCTAGCCAGGCTTCTCAAAAAGAAAAGGGAGATGACCCAAATAGATAAAATCATGAATGAAAATGGAATTATTACAACCAATCCCTCAGAGATACAAGCAATTATCAGGGAATACTATGAAAAATTATATGCCAACAAACTGCACAACCTGGAAGAAATGGACAAATTCCTAAACACCCACATGCTTCCAAAACTCAATCAGGAGGAAATAGAAAGCTTGAACAGACCCATAACCAGCGAAGAAATTGAATCAGTCATCAAAAATCTCCCAGCAAATAAGAGTCCAGGACCAGATGGCTTCCCAGGGGAGTTCTACCAGATGTTTAAAGCAGAGATAATACCTATCCTTCTCAAGCTATTCCAAGAAATAAAAAGGGAAGGAAAACTTCCAGACTCATTCTATGAAGCCAGTATTACTTTGATTCCTAAACCAGACAAAGACTCATTAAAAAAAGAGAACTACAGGCCAATATCCCTGATGAATATGGATGCAGAAATTCTCAATAAGATACTAGCAAATCGAATTCAACAGCATATAAAAAGAATTATTCACCATGATCAAGTGGGATTCATTCCTGGGATGCAGGGCTGGTTCAACATTCGCAAATCAATCAATGTGATACATCACATTAATAAAAGGAAAGATAAGAACCATATGATCCTGTCAATCGATGCAGAAAAGGCCTTTGACAAAATTCAGCAACGTTTCTTAATAAAAACCCTCGAGAAAGTTGGGATAGAAGGAACATACTTAAACATCATAAAAGCCATTTATGAAAAGCCCACAGCTAACATCATCCTGAATGGGGAAAAACTGAGAGCTTTTTCCCTGAGATCAGGAACACGACAGGGATGCCCACTCTCACCACTGTTGTTTAACATAGTGTTGGAAGTGCTAGCATCAGCAATCAGACAACAAAAGGAAATCAAAGGCATCCAAATTGGCAAAGATGAAGTCAAGCTTTCGCTTTTTGCAGATGACATGATATTATACATGGAAAATCCGATAGACTCCACCAGAAGTCTGCTAGAACTGATACATGAATTCAGCAAAGTTGCAGGATACAAAGTCAATGTATAGAAATCAGTTGCATTCTTATACACTAACAATGAAGCAACAGAAAGACAAATAAAGAAACTGATCCCATTCACATGCACCAAGAAGCATAAAATATCTAGGAATAAATCTAACCAAAGATGTAAAAGATCTGTATGCTGAAAACTATGAAATATGAAAGCTTATGAAGGAAATTGAAGAAGATATAAAGAAATGGTAAAACATTCCATGCTCATGGATTGGAAGAATAAATATTGTCAAAATATCAATACTACCCAAAGCTATCTACACATTCAATGCAATCCCAATCAAAATTGAACCAGCATTCTTCTCGAAACTAGAACAAGCAATCCTAAAATTCATATGGAACCACAAAAGGCCCCGAATAGCCAAAGTAATTTTGAAGAAGAAGACCAAAGCAGGAGGCATCACAATCCCAGACTTTAGCCTCTACTACAAAGCTGTAATCATCAAGACAGCATGGTATTGGCACAAAAACAGACACATAGACCAATGGAATAGAATAGAAACCCCAGAACTAGACCCACAAACGTATGGCCAACTCATCTTTGACAAAGCAGGAAAGAATATCCAATGGAAAAAAGACAGTCTCTTTAACAAATGGTGCTGGGAGAACTGGACAGCAACATGCAGAAGATTGAAACTAGACCACTTTCTCACACCATTCACAAAAATAAACTCAAAATGGATAAAGGACCTGAATGTGAGACAGGAAACCATCAAAACCCTAGCGGAGAAAGCAGGAAAAGACCTCTCTGACCTCAGCTGTAGCAATTTCTTACTTGACACATCCCCAAGGGCAAGGAAATTAAAAGCAAAAATGAACTACTGGGACCTTATGAAGATAAAAAGCTTCTGCACAGCAAAGGAAACAACCAACAAAACTAAAAGGCAACCAACGGAATTGATTGGGAAAAGATATTTGCAAATGACATATCGGACAAAGGGCTAGTATCCAAAATCTATAAAGAGCTCACCAAACTCCACACCCGAAAAACAAATAACCCAGTGAAGAAATGGGCAGAAAACATGAATAGACACTTCTCTAAAGAAGACATCTGGATGGCCAACAGGCACATGAAAAGATGTTCAACGTTGCTCCTCATCAGGGAAATACAAATCAAAACCACACTCAGATATCACCTCACGCCAGTCAGAGTGGCCAAAATGAACAAATCAGGAGACTATAGATGCTGGCGAGGATGTGGAGAAACGGGAACCCTCTTGCACTGTTGGTGGGAATGCAAATTGGTGCAGCCACTCTGGAAAACAGTGTGGAGGTTCCTCAAAAAATTAAAAATAGACCTACCCTATGACCTAGCAATAGCACTGCTAGGAATTTATCCAACGGATGCAGGAGTACTGATGCATGGGGGCACTTGTACCCCAATGTTTATAGCAGCACTCTCAAGAATAGCCAAATTATGGAAAGAGCCGAAATGTCCATGAGAAAAAATGAAATATTGGCCTTTTGTAGCAAAGTGGATGGAACTGGAGAGTGTGATGCTAAGTGAAATAAGCCATACAGAGAAAGACAGATACATATGGTTTCACTCTTATGTGGATCCTAAGAAACTTAACAGAAACCCATGGGGGAAGGGAAGGAAAAAAAAAAAAAAAGAGGTTAGAGTGGGAGAGAGCCAAAGCATAAGAGACTGTTTAAAACTGAGAACAAACTGAGGGTTGATGGGGGGTGGGAGGGAGGGGAGGGTGGGTGATGGGTATTGAGGAGGGCACCTTTTGGGATGAGCACTGGGTGTTGTATGGAAACCAATTTGACAATAAACTTCATATATTGAAAAAAAAATAAAAATAAAAAAACAAAAACAAAAAAAATAAAAACCTTTAGAAGGATTTCATAATCTTTTGTAAAACACAGATGACTTGCAAAATTTTAATTTTTTTGTAACTTTTAGAGACACAGGTAATCGGATAAGTATACTTGTGTTATGGGTCAGAGTTCAGTCAAGGAAACAGCCACTATGATTGTTATGAAATCATGAATTTATTATGGCTGTATTAAACCTTATACAGTTATGGGAGCAACTGGAAAGTAAGAATCCTAAAGGAAGAGTTGGAAGTATAGAGAAAAGGCACCAGTCACTTCTGCAGAGACACTATTGTGGGGTGGAGCTTACAAGGGAATATGGGAAACCAGGCATTTGAAATCTTTATAGGGAGTTCACGAAGAATTAACTAGTGGATAAGTCTGTAGAAGGCTGTTGCCTCTGTTCACCACATCTAACCATGTTGATCTTCAGATGGCTGCTGCTTGATTTCCCTCTTCCATGTCTCATGCACATTACTCTGGATTACCTTGGAACTAATCAGAGAAGGGGATTCTGGGGAAACATAGTTCTGGCTTATCCAAGTGGATATTATAAAACCACCACAATATGACTTATGACTTAAGACTAAAAAAAATGCTAAGCAATTGGTTGATGTATATATTTACTATTAGTAAGGAATATATTGACACAAAAAGAATACACATATTCTTTTCATTAATCATTCATTGTGGGGTTTTGGGTGAAATATCAGGACTTTGGGGACTTTGGATTCCAATCATATTTTGGACTTTTGGCCAAGTTGCTTAATTGTAGTCATGTTCTCTTCTATAAAAACAAAGAGCCAGCTTTATTTGGTAAATATTAGGAAAATGGAAATTCCTATACTTTTCCTCAACATTTTATTATGAAAATATTCTGACATAGCAAAGGTGAAATAATTATACTTTGAATATCCACTTAGGAACCACCTAGATTTTGCTGTTAATATTTAACCAACTGAGCAACCCAGGCATCCCTACTGGTGTTAATATTATTTATTCATTCACTCATTTTTATTTTTTTAATGTTTATTTCGAAAGAGAGAGCATACAAGCCAGGGAGGGGCAGAGAGCGAGAGAGAGAGAGAGCGAGAATCCAAGCAGGCTCCTTGCTCAAACTCATGAACCATGAGGCCAGCTCGGGCTTGAATTCAGGAACCATGAGATCATAACCTGAGCTGAAATCAAGAGTCAGATGTTTAACCAACTGAGTCACCGAGGCACCCCCCATTTATTTATTTTTGGAGCAGGGGAGAGGGGCAGAGAGAGAGAGAGAGAGAGAGAGAGAGAGAGAGAGAGAGAAGACTATTAAGCAGGGTCCACACTCAGTGTGGAGCCTGATGCAGGGTTTGGTCCCACGACCCTGGGATCATTACCTGAGTCGAAATCAAGAGTGGTAAGCTCAACTGACTGAGCCAGCCAGGTACCCCAATATTTTATTATTCATGCTTCATCATACATATCTTAACCACCTGTCTGTTCTACATTCCATCTATTAATGCATTTTATTTTTGGTGCAAAGTAAATTTCAGACATTGGTATAGTTCTCCCTAAATACTTCAGCATGCATATTATTAATTAGTATTCAGTATTGATTTACACTTTTTTATTTTGATTGAAAATTTGCATATAGTGAAATAAAAAGTCTACTTTTCCTGAGTTTTGACAAGTGCATGTAACTATTGTAATCAAAATCCATATTTCTATAGACTGAATATTTGCATTCCCCTAAAACTCATATGTTGAGACTTAATCCTTAATGTGATGGTATTTGGAAGTGGGGTCTTTGGGAGGTGATAAGGTCATGAGGGTGGAGCCCTCATGAATGAAATTAAGTGCCATAACAAAAGAGATTCCAGAAAGCTCTCTTGTGCCTTCCACCATGTGGGGACACAGTAAAAAAATGGCAGTCTATGAGCTAGGAAGTGGGTTTTGCCAGATGCCAAATCTACTAGTGATTTGGTCTTGGACTTCTCAGCCTCTAGAATTGTGGGAAATACATTTCTGGTGTTTATAAGCCACCCAGTCTATAGTATTTTTGTTATAGCAGCTCAGCCTAAGACATATCATGCCCTTTTTAACATGCCAAATAGTCCATTCATGCTCCTTCCCTGTCAGCACTAACTGCTACCCTCAAGAGGCAACCACTATTATTTCTACTGTAGATTAGCTTTGTCTGTGCTTGAATTTCATTCATGTGGAATAATGCAGAATAGTTTTCATGTGAAGCTTCTCTCAGCTTAATGATTTTGAAATTCATTCATGTTTTTGTATATGTCACTAATTTTTGTTCTTTTTATTTCTGAATAATATCCCATTGCATGTGATATCAGTTTTTCTGTTTCATTAATGGACACCTGCTATGTTTCCAGATTCTAGCTTTATGAACATTCTTGTACAGTTCTTTCTGTGAAGGTATGTTTTTATTTCTTTTGTGTAGTTAGGAATGGAATTCCTGGAACAAAGTGATTGTACCATTCCCACCAATGATGTATAAAAGTTCCTGTTGTTCATAATCTTGCCAACAGTTTTTGTAATTTTCACCATTCTAGTGGGTGTGTAGTAGTAATTCATTGTAGTTTTAACTTGTATTTTTCTTATGATTAATGAAATTGAATACTTTTTCATGTGTTTACTAGTCATTTATCTTTTATAAAATGCCTGCTTAATAATTTTCAAAAAATAGCTAACTGGATTCAACAACACATTAAAAGGATTGTGTACTATGACCAAGTAAGATTTATCCCTAGAATGCAAAGATGGTTTAACATATGCAAATCAATAAAGGTGGTAGACCACCTTAATAGACTGAAAGGTAAAAATCATATGATCATCTCAATAGATGCAGAAAAAGCACTTGACAGGGTTCAACATCTTTTCTTTGTTAAAAACCATCAATAAATTGGGTAAAGAAGGAACATACTTTAACATAATAAAGACCGTATATGGCAGACCTGCAACTAATATCATACCCAACCATGAAAGATGGAAAGCTTGATGGAAAGCTTTTCCCCTAAGATCAGGAATAAGGCATGGGTACCCACTGTTACCACTCTTATTTAAGGTAGTACTGTGTGTTAGAACGTTTATGTAAGACAAAGAAATATGCAATTCAGAAAGGGAGAAGTAAAATAGTTTTATTTGCAGGCAATATGATCTTATATATAGAAAAATCCTAAAGACTTAAATAAAAACCTGTTGAAATAACAAATTCAGTAAATTTTCAAGATATAAATTCAACATAAATAAATCAGTGCCATTTCTATACACAGACAACAAGATATCTGAAAAAGAAATAAAGACTATTCCATTCACAATAGCATCAAAAACAATAAAATACTTAGGTGTAAATTTAACCAAGGAAGTAAAAGTATGTACAATGAAAACTGTAAGAGTTTGATGAAAGAAATGGAAAGATATCCTATGTTCATAGATTGGAATAATAGTTAAAATATCCATACTTCCCAAACCCACCTATAAATTCAATGTATTCCCTATTGAAATTCCAGTGGAATTTTTCACAGAAATAGAAAAAAATCCTAAAATACATATGAAACCACACAAGACCCCAGATGGCCAAAGCAATCCTGAGAAAGAAGAGAAAGCTAAAGATACCACATTTCCTGATTTCAACTGTACTACAAAGCTATAATATTAAAACAGTGTCATACTGACATAAAAATAGATATATAGACCAATGGGACAGAATAGGGAGCCCCAAACTAACTCCCTGCATATATGGTCCACTGATATTTCACAGGGGAGCCAAGAACACTCAGTGGGAAAGGATAGTCTCTTCAATAAATGATGCTGGGAAAACTAGATAACCACATGCAGAAAAATGAAATTGGACCCATGTCTTAACACCACTCACTAAAATTAACTTGAAATGGATTAAGAACCTAAACATAAGACCTGATTCTGTAAAACTCCTAGAAGAAAGCATATAGAAGAAGCTCATATTATAATACATGGATGTATCAAATCAACATGTCGTACACCTTAAACTTACTTACAGTGTTATGTGTCAATTATATCTCAGTAAAAATAAAAAAAAAAGAGTTTTAATGAAATTATTAAATATTTGGAAATTTAAATAAAGTTGGGTTGTTTGTTTATATTTGGGTTATAGGAGCTCTATGTATATATACCCTGGAAGATAAATCCTTTGATATGGTTTACATGTATTATCTCATAGCCTCTGGCTTGCTAATTCTTTTTCTTAGTGGTGTCTTTTGATAAACTGATTTTTTTTTTTTTTACTTTGATGATCTAAATCAACTGTTTCTTTTATGCTTATTGCTTTTTATGATCTGTCTAAGAAAAATGTCTCCATCTGTAAGGCACAAATATATGTTTTCTTGTAAGTGTTTTATGCCTATATTTCAAATTACTTTTTGTGTATGATGTGAGGTAGAAGAAGTCCCTATACCCCATACTGCATTGGATCAGTGAATGGAAATCACTATGGATTATATTTTACCCAAGTCTACCAGGTTTTATTTTCCCAAATATGACAACAGGGGTAATCGAGGTGTTATATGTTTAATGTGTTTCTAGAATTAAAAAAAATAGATTTGAGAGTGTAAGTGATCACAAATTATATGACAAGGTCTTTATAGCTGCCTCTAAGGTGACATTACAAAATCAGAACCACTCTGGAAAGGGAAATCCACAGGTCATAAGTGATTTTATAAGAGAAAGGGCTGATAATGATAAATGACCTAATGCAGTTCTGGTATAAAAATACTAGTTGGTTTGAAGGGCTCCATTCTAATCTGCTGTCACATACAGATGGAATGCCTGCTATTAATGTGACCAATTATAATTATGTGTTGAGATGTACTTTTCTTATATACTTAATTTTTTATTTTATTTTTATTTTTAAAAATTTTATTTAAATTCTAGTTAACATATACTGTAATATTATTTTTAGGAGTAGAATTTAGTGATTCATCACTTGCATATAACAGCCAGTGCTCAACAGAAGTGCCTTCCTTAATATCCATCACCCATTTCAGCTCATTCCTCACCATCCCCTGCCCTCCATCAACATTCAGTTCTTTATAGTTAAGAGTCTTTTATAGTTTACTTTCCTCTCTTTTTTTTCCTTTCCCCTGTGTTCATCCATTTTGTTTTTTAAATTCTGCATGTAAGTGAAATCATATGGTATTTGTCTAGCTCCATCCACGTTGTTGCAAATAGCAAGACTTCATTCTTTTTTATGGCTGAGTAATATTCTATCGTACATATATAACATATCTTCTTTATCCATTCATCATTTGATGGACATTTGGGCTCTTTCCATAATTTGGCTATTGTAGGTAATGCTGCTATGAACATTGATGTGTATGTGTCCTTTTGAATCAGTATCTTTGTATCATTTGTGTAAATACCTAGTAGTGCAATTGCTGGTTGGTAGGATAGTTTTCTTTTTAACTTTTTGAGGAACCTCCATACTGTTTTCCAGAGTGGCTGCACCAGTTTGCATTCCCACCAACAGTGTAAGATGATTCCTCTTTCTCCACATCCTCGCCAACATCTGTTTACTTAGTTGTTGATTTTAACCATTCTGACTGGTGTGAGGTGGTGTCTCATTATGGTTTTGATTTGTATTTCCCTGATTATGAATGATACTGAACATCTTTTCATGTGTCTTTTGGCTGTCTGGATGAGTTCTTTGGAAAAATGTCTATTCATCTCTTCTGCCCTTTTTCTTTTTTTCTTTTTGAGAGGGTGTGTGCACTAGCAAGTGAGGGAGGGGCAGAGGAAGAGGGGGAGAGAGACTCTTAAGCAGCCTCCATGTCCAGCATGGAGCTCAAGACATGGCTCCATCCCACGACCACGATCATGACTTCAGCCGAAATCAAGAGTCGGTTGCTTAACCGACTGAGCCACCCATGCACCCCATCTTCTGTCCATTTCTTAATGCGATTATTTGTTTTTTGGGTGTTGAGTTTGATAAGTTCTTTATATATTTTGGACTCCAACCACTTATCTGATATGTCATTTGCAAATACCTTCTCTCATTCCGTAGGCTGCCTTATGGTTTTGTTGATTGTTGATTGTTTCACTGGGCAGAAGTTGCTTTTTATCTTGATGAAGTACCAGTAGTTCATTTTTTACTTTTGTTTTCCTTGCCTCTGCAGATGTGTCTGGTAAGAAGTTGCCATGGCCAGGGTCAAAGAGTTTGCTGCCTGTGTTCTCTAGGATTTTGATGGTTCCCTGTCTCACATTTAGGTCTTTCCATTTTGAATTTATTTTTGTGTATGGTGTAAGAAAGTAGTCCAATTTCATTGGTTTGCATATAACTGTCCAATTTTCCCAACACCATTTGTTGAAGAGACTGTCTTTTTTCCTTGGATTTTCTTTCCTGCTTTGTTGAAGATTAGTGGCCATGCATTTATGGATCCATTTCTGAATTTTCTATTCTGTTCCATTGATCTATGTGTCTGTTTTTGTGCCAGTACCATACTGTCTTGAAGACTGCAGCTTTGTAATATAGCTTGAAGTCTGGAATTGTGATGCCTCCAGCTTTTCTTTTCTTTTTCAAGATTGCTTTGGCTATCCAGGGTCTTTTGTGGTTCCATACAAATTGTAGGATATTTTGTTTTAGTTCTGTGAAGAATGCTGGTGGTATTTTGATAGGGATTGCATTAAATATGTAGATTGTTTTGGGTAGTATGGACATTTAACAATACCTGTTCTTCCATTCCATGAACATGGAATGTTTTTCCATTTTTCTTTTGGCTCTGCTCTAACTCTGTCCACAACTTGACATATTGTATTTTGATTTTCATTTAGTTCTGTGTATTTTTCTTAGTTACTTTGAGACTTCTTTGACCCCTGAGTTATTTAGGAGTATGTTGTTTTATTTCCATGATTTGGAGATTTTTTTTTTGTTGTTCTTATGTTACTGATTTCAAGTTTGACTCAATTGTAGTCAGAGAGCATACTTTGTATGATTTCAGTTCTTTTAATTTGTGGGGTTTGGTTTATAATCCAGAATATGGTCTATCTTGATTGTTCCTAGGGAACTTGAAAAAAATGTTTATTCTGCTGTTTTAAATGGAGTTTATAAATGTCATTTAGATCCTGTTGCCTGGTAATATAATTTAGTTCTTTTGTGTCTTTGCTGACTTTTTGTGTGATAGTTCTAACATATGCTGCAAATGGAATGCTGACGTGATCAAATATCATTGTGGCTATGTTCATCTCTCCTTTCAGTTCTTAGTTTTTGTTTTATGTATTTTGAAGCTCTGTCCTTTAGTTCATACCATTTAGGATTCCTGTGTCTTCGTGGTCAGTTGACCCTGTTATCATTTTGTAGGATCCCACTTTGTCATTAGTAATTATTGTAGATATAAAGTCTGCTTTGTCTGATAATAATACATCCACTTTTGACTTTTTTATTGTTAATGTTTGCAGAATATATGTTTTTATATCCTTTTGTTTTAACCTACTTATGTTGTTATGCTTGAAATGAGTTTCTTATAGACAGCATGTAGTTAGGTTGTGTTTTTTTTTTTTATCTACTTTGTTAATTTGTCTTTATTTTTTATTTTATTTTTTTGTGGCTGTGTATTTAGAGTGTTTGAAGTAATTATTGATATGTAAGGGCTCAAGTCTGCCATTTCATTATTTATTTTTGATCCCTTTTTTTCAATGTTTTATTTCTGTTTTCATGGCTTACTTATGGATTACTTGAACAATTTTTAGAATTTAATTTTAATGATTGTGTCCTTTACTCTATCTCTTTGTATACTTTTCTTAGTGGTTGTTAGGGGTATTACAATAAACATATATAATTCATCATAGTCACCATTTTACCATTTCAAGTAAAGTGTGGAAAACTGTCTTTTGTTTAGGTCACTTTGCCTTTATGTTTATATTTAAAATATAGTTCTTGTAAGTATTTCCTTTACTTAATTGAGCACACTAGATGATGTTATAATTTTTGCTTCTATCATCAAATATGATTTTAAAAATTCATAAGGATAGTTTATTATATTTATCTTTATTACCTTCCATTTCATTGGTGTCTTTTCCTCTCTGAACTTCTGAGACTTCTTTTATTATTTTCTGTTAGAGAACTTACTTTAGCTATTCTTTAAAGTATGTGTGATACCAGAAGGGAGGTCGGAAGGAATGAGTGAAATAGGTGATGAGGTATTAAGGTTGTACTTGTTGGGATGGGCACTGAGTGGAATTGTTGGATGGAATTGTTGAATTGTTGAATTCCAATATGGAATTGTTGAATCATTACATTGTACACCTGAAACTAATACAACCCTGTATGTTAACTGCACTGGAATTAAAATAAAATTAAAATTATTTTTAAAATGTTATGTGTACTATTGTGTAATTTGAGACTTTTTTTAATATCCCATTTATGAAGGTTATTTTTGCTGAATATAGAATTTGTGGTTGATGGTTTTTTTCTTTAAGTATTTGGAAAATGTTACACTGCTTTTTCAGGCTTCCATGATGTCAGGTGAGAAATCCACTGTCATGGGTACTATTCCCCTATAAGTAGTGTATTGTTTCTTTCTAATTTCTTTTAAAGTTTTTTCCTTTGACTTTCATTTTTAGAAGTTTAGTTATGATATGGCTTGGCGTGGATTTTTGGGGGGCTATCCTGATATGACTTGGCATGGAATTTTGGGAGGTTAGCTCTCTATGTTTGTGTCTTTATTAAACAGACGTAATTTGTTAACAGCCATTTGTTAACCCTTATTTCTGTAAATTCTTTTTAGCTCTATTCTCTCTCTCTTCTGGCTCTCTAGTAATAGGAATTTAGATCTTTTGATATTGTTCTATGGTTTCCTCAGTTTCTGTGTTGTGTGTGTGTGTGTGTGTGTGTGTGTGTGTGTGTGTGTTTTAGAGTCTGTTGCTCTATTGTTCAGAGAGCTTAATTTCTGTTGTCCTATCTTAAGTTCACTAATTCTTTCCATTCTGATGTTCATTTTATTATCAACTCTATCCAATGAGTTTTAAATTTTGGTTATTATATGTTTGAGTTCTATAATTTTTATTTGGTTCTTTATGTCTTACATTTAGTGAGATTTTTCAGAGTATTTGTAATTGCTTTTTGAAGCATTTTTATGATAACTAGTTTAAAAATCTAGTTCTAACATCTCATTCCTGTGTTTGTGGATTTTCTTTTATCATTAGTTTTGATTTTTCTTGATCTTGGTGTGAGCAGTGTTTTTTTGGTTGCAATCTGCAAATGGGAGATACTGTTATTGATTATATTTGTCATATTTTAGCAAGTAGTCACACTGTATCAGTTTATTGTATAGGTCTTGGTCTACTTTTAGGGGCTGTAGTTCCAGTGATAATTTAGTGCTGAGAGCTTTTGTAGTGCTGTTAAGGTCTTCTTTCACCTGGTATTGGTAGGAATCCCATTTGGTCCTTAATGCTGACATCCTCAAGTGTGAAATGAATGTCCTTGGTCTGGTTCTGCTAGGTCAGGGGTGAGATGTCAGCACTTCAGGAACAGAAAGCTTTTTTCCTTGGCCTCCTGCTGCTGGAAGGACTCCCCTGCCACCCCAGTTGATGCTATTAGTAGGATGGAAGATACTCCTTAATCTACCTGAGCTGCCTTTGTGCCTTTGAGTGTGGGGTCAGATGACACTAAGCCTGGTGTGCCTTTTCTTTCTTTCTTTTTAAAAAAAAAATTTTTTTTTAATGTTTGTTTTTGAGAGAGAGAGAGAGAGAGAGAGAGACAGAGTGTGAGTGGGGAGGGACAGAGCGAGAGGGAGACACAGAATCTGAAGCAGATTGCGGGCTCTGAGCTCTCAGCACAGAGCCTAACATGGGGCTCAAACTCATGAACCATGAGATCATGACCTGAGCCAAAGTCAGACACTTAACCGACTGAGCCACCCAGGAGCCCTGGAGTGCCTCTTCTTTAATTGGGTGGTGAATTGGGCAATGTTGAGCTGCTGTGTTGTTATTCAAATCCTGGGGTCCCTAGCTGGTTGCCTTCCTTTTTCCCATCTTTCAGAGGTCTCCTATGACAGTCTGGTGTTATTTCCGGGGTTTTTCATTGTTCTTTGCATGGAGGAGAATGGAGAGATGAGTCTATCACATTGTTCCTCACACTGAAAATCCTAATGCTTTTTTTAAAAATAAAGAAATGATAAAAGTACTATACATGAGGATTTAAGAGGTATTATTTAATGAATGTATGTTTAGCAGTATTGGCCATGAGATTTCATTTTTCCACTTTTTAAAATTTCCTTTTGTTTTTAACCAAGTGCAGAAGTGTTTTTGTTTTTGTTTTTGTTTTAGCTGCAAAGAATCAAAAACAAACTCAATTTTTGTGTAGCACCATTTTAGCCATGTTATAGAGAGAGTAACATTAAAGCAAATAATTCTGAAATCAGACAAACATTTAGCTGTTAATTTATTTCTGCATCTTATATTCTGTATCTTGTCAGCCATCTGTATATTTCTCTTGTACCTTATTATAGAACCTGAAGGGTGTTTGATACTGGATTAGCAAAAAACTCCAAAGTGGACCTAATAAAAGATATTGGTAATGTTATAATTGAAGAATAAAACCTCTTATTAATATATTCATTGAGTGAGATGCCATTTGTTTCTGGGAAGCAACAAAAGTTTTTGACAAGTAGAATGAAAGTAATGTGATGACATGGTAACAATGTCTTTTGGTATTATCTGTTGATTTTGTGTTGAGTAGATTTTCTACTTGAATAAATATAAAGGTAACTTTTCTATTGGTTTGTTTATGTTTATTTTTAAAGTACAGAATTCAGTGATATATAGTATATTGACAAAGTGGAAAAATTACCACTGTCTGCCTCTGGAACATTTTTATCACCCCATAAATCTTGTACCTAGTAGCAGTCACTCCCATTTCCCCCTTCCACTCACTCCCTAGCAACCACTAATCTATTTTCTCTCTGTATTGTTTGACTGTTCTGGACACTGCATATAAAAGAAATCATACATGGTTTTTGTTTTGTTTTGTTTTGTTTTTTCTTTTGTATCTGGCTTCTTTCATTTAGCATCATAATTTTAGGACTTATCCATGTTGTAGCATATATCAATACTTCATTTCTTTTAATTGCCAAATAACATTACATTTTATGAATATACCCCTTTGGTTTATCCATTGATCAGTTGATAGACATTTGGGTTTCTACTTTTTGGGTATTATAAACAGTGCTGGTATGAACAGTGATATACAAGTTTTTCTATGGACACATGATTTCATTTCTCATGAGTAAATACCTAATAGTAGAGTTGCTGTGTCATATTATAACTTTATGTTTAACTCTTTAAGGAACTGCCAAACATTCCGAAGTAGCTGCATCATTTGACATTTTCACCAGTGATGTATGTGGGTCCTAATTTCTCTGTGTCCTCATAAAAACTTGCTATGTTTGTCTTTTTTATTTTATTTATCCTTTGGTATCTCATTGTGGTTTTGATTTGTATTTCCCTAATGACGAACAATGTGTAGCATCATGTCATGTGCTTCTTGGCCATTTTTCTATCCTTTTGGAGAAATGTCTATACAGATCCTCTGCTCACTTTTTTTTTAATAGACTTTGTTTTTTAGAGCAACTTTATGCTCACAGCAAAATTGAGAAGGTACAGAGATTTCCTATATTTCTTCTGCCCCTACATATGCATAGCTTCCTCCATTATCAAAATTCTGCACCAGAATGGTACATTTGTTACAATTGATGAACCCATATATACACATCATTATCATCCAAAGTCCATAGTTTATGTTAGGATTCACTCTTGGTATAGCACGTTCTATGGGTTTTGACAAATGTATCTACCATTATTCAATCATAGAGTAGTTTCACTGTCCTAAAAATCCTGTATGCTCTGCCTATTCATTATTTCTTCCTCTAATCTCTGGCAATCAGTGATCCTTTCACTGTCACCATAGTTTTGCCTTTTCCAGAGCGTCAGGTAATTGGAATCATAGAGGGGATGGCTTTTTCAGTTGGCTTCTTTCACCTTTTAATATGCATTTTAGGTTCTCCATGTCTTTTCATGGGTTGGTAGGTCCTTTACTTTAGCACTAAGTAAAATTCCATTATCTGGATGTGCCACAGTTTATTTGTCCCTTCACCTGCTGAAGATATCTTGGTTGCATCAAAGTTTTGACAATTATGAATAAAGCTAATATAAACATTGACATGTAGATTTCTGTGTGGATATAAGTTTTCAACTCATTTGGCTAAAAACTAGTGAGCACAATTGCTGGATTGTATGGTAAGAGTATTTTAAGAAACTACTAAACTGACTTCCAAACTGGCTGTGCTATTTTGCATTCCCACCAGTAATGAATGAGAGTTCCTGTTGTTCCATATCCTTGTCAACATTTGGTAGTGTCATTGTTTTAGATTTTGGCCATTCTAATAGGTGTGTGGTAGTGTCTCTGTTTTGTTTCAGTTGGCAGTTCCCTAATGACGTATAATGATGAACATATTTTCACATGCCTCTAAATCTTTTTGGTGAGGTGTCCAGTAAGGTCTTTTGCCCATATTTGAATGAGTTAGATTTCTTTCTTATTTTTGAGTTTTAAAAGTTCTTTATGTATTTTGGATAAAAGTCCTTTATATGTCTTTTGCAAATATTTTCTCCCAGGCTGTGACTTGTCTTCTCATACACTTGACAGTGTGTTTTGCAGAGCAGAAGTTTTTTATCTTAATGAAGTCCAACTTATTAATTTTTTTTTCCTTTCATGGATCATGCCTTTCATGTTGTATGTTAAAAGTCATTGCCACATTCAAAGTCGTTTAGATTTACTCTTCTGTTATAAGAATTTTATAGTTCTGTGGTTTACATTTAGATATACAATCAAGTTAATCCTCTGCTATTCTTAAATTGGGTTGCCTTTTTTGTTGTTGAGTTGTAAGAATTCATATCCCTAATCACACACACAATTTGCAAAAATCTTCTTTCAGTCTATAGGTTGTCTTTATTTTCTTGAGGTTGTCTTTTGAAACGTAATTTAAAAATTTTTTGATGATATCCTGTTTATATATGTTTTTATAGCTTATACTTCTATTTAAGTAACCATTTCCTCACACAAAGTCAAAAAGGTTTACTCCTATGTTTTCTTCTAACAGTTTGGAGACTTATCTACCTATAATTTGGTGTGTGATCCATTTAGAGTTAATTTTTGTATATAATATGAGGTAGGGGTCCAACTTCATTCTTTGGCTTATGGATATCTAGTTGTCATAGTATGATTTGTTGAAGAGAGTATTGTTTCCCTATTGAATGGTTTGGCAGCATTTGATCGTGACATGGTAACAGAATGTATAGATGTATTGATTTATTTCTGAACTCTCAATTCTTTTTTTTTTTAATATTCATTAAATTTTTTTAATGTTTATTTTTGAGAGAGAGAGAGAGTGCGAGTGGGCATGAGTAGGGGAAGGGGCCGAGAGAGAGGGAGACACAGAATCTTAAGCAGGCTCCAGTCTCTGAGCTGTCAACACAGAGCCTGACACAGGGCTCAAACCCACGAACCATGAGATCATGACCTGAGCTGAAGTCAGATGCTTAGCCAACTGAGCCACAACAGTTGCCCCTTAAATATTCATTTTTGAGAGAGAGAAAGACCGTGAGTGGGGGAGGGTTAGAGAGAGAGGGACAGAGGATTGGAAGTAGGTTCTGTGCTGACAGCAGCAAACCTGATGTGGAGCTCAAACTCACAAACTCTGAGATCATGACCTGAGCTGAAGTCGGTCACAACCAACTGAGCCACCCAAGCACCCCTGAACTATCAATTCTGTTCCCTATGTCTTTATGTTTATTCTTATGCCAGTAACACACTGTTTGATTATAATAGCTTTCTAGTATGTTTGAAATTAGAAAGTATGAGACCTCCAACTTTGTTCATCTTTTTTTTTTTTTTTTTTTTTAAATTTTTTAAGTTTATTTATTTTGAGAGAGAGCGAGCAGGGGAGCAGCTGAGAGAGGAAAAGAGAATCCCAAGCAGGCTCCACACTGTCAGTGCAGAGCCCGATGTGGGGCTTGAACCCAAGAACAGTGAGCCCATGAGCAGAGCTGAAACCAAGAGTCAGACGCTTAACTGACTGAGCCACCCCAGTGCCCCAACTTTGTTCATGTTTTTAAAGATTGTTTTTGACAATTCAGGGTCTTTGCAATTCTGTTTGAACTTTAGGATCAGTTTTTACATTTCTGTAATGAAGGCCTTTGGGATTTTGATAGGGATTGCATTGCATCCCTAGAACATTTGTGTTATATTACCATTTTAACAATAGCGATTCTTCCAATTCATGATCATGCAGTATCTTTCCATGTATCTACATCTTATTTAATTTCTTTAAAAAATGTTTTGTAGTTTTTAGTGTATAATTATTATATTTAAAGAAAATTTCCTAAGTATTTTTTTGATACTATTAATATAATTGTTTATTAAATCTCATTTTTGAATTGTTCATTGCTAGTGTATAGAAATACAATAGAATTTTGTATATTGATCTTGTATCCAGTAATCTTGATGAACTTGTTATTTCTAAAAACTTTATTGTGTATTCCTTTATATTTTCTGTGTAAATGATCATGTTTCTGCAAATATAGTTAGTAGTAGTTTTTCCTTTCCAGTAGAGATGCCTTTTATTTATTATTATTATTATTTTTTGAGCCTACTTGCTGTGGCTCAAACTTCTAGTGCAATGTTTAATATAGGTGGTTAAAAGGCATTCTTGTTCTTGCAGAGAAAGCTTTAATCCTTTTATTGTTGAGAATAATGTAACTATATTTTTTATAAACGCCATTTTTCATTTTGGGTATGTTCCTTTATATTCTTAGTTTGTTGAATTTGTTTATCATAAAAGAGTTTTGGATTTTGTGAAATGCTTTTATTGCATCAATATGATGATTGTGTCTTTTAAAAATTAATGTGGCTTATTATATTAGATTTGATTTTTAGCTACATTTATTTATCCTTTTCAGCTTGAGTTTTCTATAGTATTTCATTCTTTAATAAAAAAAAAAATTTTGTTTTTAACACTTGTGAGCTGGCACTGTCCTGAACCTGCATTCTCTATTTTTGTTCAGTTTTAAAATTCTTTTATGTATACCTTAAAGTAGACATTATAACTGTTGTTTTATATTGTTTACCTTTACCCATATATTAATCAAGTTATTTGATCACCATGTTCACTCACTTCTTAACAGCTTTTAAGGAAATATTCCCTCTTGTTTGGCATGCGTCATTAAGAAATTCTTTTTGAAAGCTTGACAAACTCCTTTATTATTTATCTGAAAATGTCTTTGTTTTGGCTTGCTCTTGGGGAGTAATTTCCCCTTTCTCTCAAGGTATACCATTACCATTTAGGTGAGTAGTTATTTTCTCTTAGCATTTTGAAGGTATTATCTTCCAGCTTCATTTGAGCTATTGAGAAGTCATCTATCAATCTAAATGTCATTTCTTTGTAAGTGATCTATCCTTTTACTTGGGTAGTTTTTAACACCTCTTTCTCTTCTTGTACTTCAGTTTCAGTATAATATATCTGGATTATATTATATATAGTATGGATTTCTGTTTATTTTCATTTGTTTCTTGTATCTGTGGATTCAAGTCCTTGATCTATTGTGGAAAACTATTAACCATATATATACATTTGATTGTTATTTCTTTTTCATTCTTTCTAGCCTTTCATTATTGTGCCAAGTTCTAAGCTAAATAATTTGCTTATATTGTCTCATTTAATTCTCACAAGTGCACTTTTTACATATGAGAATACGGAAACTCTGAGAAAGACATTAATTAACTTGCTCATGGTTATCTGCTTAGTGAACCTAACAGTCTTGTTTTGAGTGATTGTTCTTTTTTTTAAGTTTATTTATTTATTTTGAGAGAGAGAGAGAGAGGGAGGAAGGAAGGGAGGGAGGGGGGATAGAGAGAGAGGGAGAGAGAGAGAATCCCAAGCAGGCTGTGTCCTGTTTCACAGAGCCCCATGTGGAGCTCCATCTCTTGAACTGTGAGATCATGACCTGAGCTGAAATCAAGAGTCGGACGCTCAACTGACTATGCCACCCAGGCACCCCTGGATGATTGCTCTTAACCAAAGAATACAGTGCCCTCTTCCCTACCACCACCCCTAAAAGCCAAAAGCAAAATAACGAAATGGAAAGAAACTCAGTGGTTATCTCATCTAACCCTGTAGGTTATGTAGTCTTTAAACACTGTAGTAGTTTAAGAGAGAAGGCCGTTAATATAATTTTGAATACATTGAAATTAAGAAACTTTGGAGGCATATATCTGTGATAGTTAGCTTACTCTCAGTTATAACAAACATATCCTTGGTTCATTTTGTGCATTTTCTTTCTTTACCTAGAAGAAGTGACTTTCAGTTGATAGTGGTATTAGGGAGTTTAATCTCCCAGAGGTGTTCATTGCTATCTTGTTATTATTGTTTTTAAGCTCTTTCATTGAATCGAAGTAGGAAAAGATTGAGCCCCATGTCGGGCTCTGTGCTTGTCAGCACAGATCCTGTGTGGGATTCTCTCTCTCCCTCTCTCCATGCCCTTCCCCACTCAAAATAAATAAATAAATATACAATTATAAAAATAAAGAAACTGCATGATTTCTTATTAGGGAAAAAGGAGAAACACTAATTGAAAGTAACTGGTTTTTCTACAGTAAGACTGCAAAGAGTGGGTGTTTTGTGGCAGTTAAAAAAAATCAAATACTGTTAAGAATTTTTAAAATATAGAAGCTTTTTATCCTCTCATATAAGACTTTTGTATTATACTCATCATCATTTTCAGCTACATTTCATTAAACCATACCTTTCAGCTGCATCATAAAAACCAGAAAATTAAGAGTTTTTTGGGCTCTATTTCAAATGTAATATTTTAATTTGAATAGGCAAAATTATAATTACTTTCTTAGAGTTGGGCTGTTATTGAATTGATTTATAATAGTATATACATAATATAAGTCTATTAGAGTATAAGCTAGTTGGGGCAAACATTGTGGCTTTTAATTGTCTACATTCCTAATGCCTACCAAAGTTCCTGTTACATAGGAAACCCATAGGAAATGTTTTATTTACTAAATGACTACTCCAAAACCCTTTGTGACTGATATAATTACAAGTGACACATAACTAGATATGTGAATATTAGTCATGTTTGTTCATATTAAAGGATTCAGTTTTATAAAGTTATATAGATTTTTATAAAATCTTAATCTTAGTGAAGGAACTTTAGAGATTATTTAGTCCAATTCCATGTTAATGCCTATAGTAATTAATTAATAAATACTGATTTTGGATAAAATGATTTGATTTTTGTAAAAGGTAGAATTCAAGGTAGAAAGAGAAATTACTACCAAAATAAAGAAAATAGAATTTTAATGTAACTTACAAGCTTCTTGAACTCACATATTTTGGGGAGAGAAGTAGAAGACAAAATTTAAGCATCACAAAGGCTTCAATCAAAGGCCAATAAAACTGAGCATTTTGAAATAGGAGTTACAGATAGTTTAGCATTTGTTATTAGTCAAGTTTTTTTGTCTCCCAAGAAATTAATTTTTAATCTAATGTTCAATACTGATTCTTTCTTTTACACATAGCAGCTTTATGAAGCTGAAATGGGGATTATTTAGCATGTATTTCATTAAAGAAAATTGAAGAAATTTTCTTCTTAAGCATGGGATCACATTGTCAGTGCCCTCTGTAGGCTATGAAATCCTAGTG
Organism: Panthera pardus; assembly: GCF_024362965.1. Lineage (NCBI taxonomy): Eukaryota > Metazoa > Chordata > Mammalia > Carnivora > Felidae > Panthera > Panthera pardus. The sequence continues at coordinate 104,624,427 of NW_026526810.1, forward strand.
GTAGGAAATATATATGTGGGTAAATGTTAAAAGAATAACATTTCTAATTTCCAAAAAATCTAAACTTTTTTTTTTTTTTTTTTTTGTAGAGAGGGAGAGAGAGAATTTTAAGGAGTCTTCACACCCAGCACAGAGCTGACACAGGGCTCCATTCCACAAACCATGAGATCATGACCTGAGCTGAAATCAAGAGTCAGACGCTTAACCTGCTGAACCACCCAGGGGCCCCAATAATCTAACCTTTTAATAATAAAATAATAAAATTTGGGAACTGCAAAAACACAAAGAAGAAAATAAAAAATTTCTGCATCCCTTCCATTTATAAATAATCATAACATTTTGCTGTAATTCCTTCAGTTTTGTTTTCTCTCTGCTTATATGTGCACGTATGTAAATATTTTACAAACCTTGGATCATACTGTAAGAAGTCTTTTCTTCATTGCCTTTTCCAACTTTATGAATATTTTCCCCATGCCATTTAAATGGTTATACAATTTTCTGTTGAATGCCCGTATCATAAAATATGACTAATCTCCAACAGTTGGCTATTAGTTATATACGATTATATCATGAGTAGTGTTATGCTGAGCATCATTTTGTGTAAATTTTTCTACATGATTACTATTTTTTAGGATAAAGAGAATGGGATTTTAAGTCATATATTGATTGTGGTACTTGCACAATCAGCTGTACTTTTATCTTGCAGCTATACTTCTGCAGCTATACTTCTATTTTATCTTAAATATTACCAAATTATATCTTTAAATAAATATTTATCTTGGTGATAAGATTTAATGCAAGGTTTAATGTAAAGAAGGAAGCTTGTATTTCTTCATAACTAAAAATTTGATTACATATGTTATCATTAATGTTAAGATTCCCTGAGGAGAATATTCTAGTACAGAGGAACAGAAGCTGTACAGTCAGCTGTACATTGCCCACTGTGATAAAATATGACTCTGTGCTACCTTTTAAATATATTATTTGTCATGGCCTTAGAGTATAAACAATTGGGTTTATAGTATTAGTCTATGTGTCAGACTAAGCACCTGAATTAGATTATCTCATTTAATTTTTACAGTGTTGTATGAACTATAGTATTTTTTTAAACATTTTTTTTAATGTTTGTTTATTTTTGAGAGACAGAGACAGAGTACGAATGGGGGAGAGGTGGAGGGAGGTAGATAAAGAATCCAAAGCAGGCTGCAGACTCTGAGTTCTTAACACAGAGCCTGACATGGGGCTCAAACCCACGAACCGTGAGATCATGACCTGAGCCAAAGTTGGATGCTTAACCAGCTGAGCCACCCAGGTGCCCTAGTATTTTATTTTATAAATGAGGAATTCTGATTGTTAGAAATTTTGCCAGAGTTCATACAAAGTATAAGGGGTAAAACCTCTATTGGAATGTAGGAACTCTGGCTCTAATATCTGCATTTGTAAACATGTACAATGGGAATGTATGTTGCTTAATACTACTCTCTTCCTTACTCTTAAAGTTTATTTTCTGATGTTTATCTCCTTTCATGGATTATCTTCATTAGCAAAAGGTGACAAGTTTACTATGTGTAATATATATATGCATACACATGTGTGTATGTATTCAGATGTGAATATATACCTGCAAGCACAATTTAATATTAAACTTTTGATATTAAAATAATGGGGCACCTGGGTGGCTCAGTCAGTTACGTGTCTGACTTCGGCTCAGGTCATGATCTTGCGGTTCGTGAGTTCGAGCCCCGTGTCAGGCTCTGTGCCTGGAGCCTGCTTCAGATTTTGTGTCTGCCCTTCCCCTGCTAATGCTCTGTCTCTCTCTGTCTCTCAATAATAAATAAACATTAAAAAACTTAAAAAAATACTAAAATAGTTACTTTGTAGATTCTAGGTTATAGAATGATATTTATTGAATGAAATCTTGTTTCTGGCTATAATTGAAGTATAATTAAAATACAAATTTAGGGGCACCTGGGTGGCTCAGTGGGTTAGGTGTCTGACTGTTGGTTTCAACTGAGGTCATAATCTCACAGTTTGTAAGTTTGAGCCCCACATCGGGCTCTGCACTGAGGTGTGTGGAGCCTGCTTGGGATTCTCTCTCTCTCTCTGCCCCCCTACCCTGCTAGTGCTCGGGCGTGCGCGCGCGCTCTCTTTCTCTCTCTCTCAAAATAAATAAACTTTTTAACAATACAAATTGAGCTGTCTCTCTCTCTAAAACTATTTTAGTAAAACAGATTTTGTTATTTCTTCATAAGATTAATATGCAACTGTATTATACTAGAAGTATTTATGTGTAATCTAAAATTATTCTTTAAAGACAGTATTTTTATTATTGTTAAGATGGACAATAATTTGTCCTTATAAAGCCTTTCAAAGAATAAAAGCTTTAATTGTGAATTTATCTTGAGTAGAAATATTCCAGATAAGAAACTAATATAGTTCAGGGATATATGTAGGGTAGTTTTTACTAGTAATTTAGTAATGTGTTTCTTTTTTTTTCTTCTTTAGCAGTTACAAGAAGGGCAGTGGTGATTTCTCTTGACTAAGGTTTATTCCTTTGAATATAAAACATTATTTTCATGACTACAGCCATAGGTTTTGGTGGTGGTGGTAGGGTTTTGATAGACATTTGCTGGATAAGATGCTCTTGACACCAGTGTAAATCCATTTTGTTTTAACATTTCTATAAGGGCAACAGAGTATAGAAAATATACTCATTGCTATTTGGAGTACATTGTGACAAATCTGGAATCTTTGCTTATGCTTTTATGTAGTTCCATAACAAGGTTATTTTTAAAACAGCATATAAAACTGAAATTCCAACATTAATTGGATTGACACTTTTAGTTGTAATTTAACACCTCCAGTTGTAAATCTTGAGAAAATTGGCATTAGACTTCAACATATCCTGTTTTCGGTAGGTTAGTGTTCTCAGTATTATATCGTATTGAAGAAAAGGAAAAGTATTTAGTGTTCAAATCTCTTCAGGGCTACATAACTTGATCATTGCTCTCTTGAAAATCTTAGCCATCAATTACCAATTCAAATGTCTGTGCCCTTGGCTCTGTAATCTCCCTGGCATTGTTGTGTTAGAGCATTGTTATCTTTTACAGGGACATTGTAATGCTTCCACACTATCCTTCACATTACTGCTAGATTAAAATTTCTACAGGTTAGCTCTGATCCTGCCATTGCCAAACTTCAGTGTACAGAATGATTTCCAGTTGCCCAGTGTGTTTTCTTTGGCCTAACATTCCAGTCATGTTTTGGTGATTTCATCTTCTGTCTAGTTTTTCAGGTTTATCTCCCATTCTTTTTTTTTTAAATTCCCATTATTCATTTCTTGGCATTACACTAAGCCAAAATGTTCCTTAAATAGTCCAACGTTAATAGTACTTTTACAATTTTGTTTACACTGTTTTCTTTTTCTGAAATGGCCTCTCCTTCATATTCAAAATCTATCAAATATTCTCAGTTCTAATGACTTTTCCATGAAGGCCTTCAAACCAAGTTTCACTTTGTTTCTTTTTTATAAAGCTCATTTTCTCTCTTGTAGTTCCTCTACATATTTGTTACTCCTTCTATTTTTTAACTTTTCATTTTGGAAAATTTAAGGAATACAAAGTAAACAGTATGATGTACCCTCATGTGCCCATCACCCAGATACAGCAGGTATCATTATGACATTCTTGTTTCATTTATATCTCCCTCTACTGTCCAACGTCTGCTCAGTTATTGTTAATTCTTTGAGGTAAAATTTACATACATTAAAATTCATAAGTGTTAGCCCTATAGTGTTGGCAATTAAGCACACACATGAACTTCCCTTTACTTCCATAATACAGAATATTTCTGTCTCTAGAAAGTTTTTCATGCTTCTTTCCAGTCAGTCTTCCTACTCTGAGGGAAGCACTGTGTAATTTTTTTCACCATATATTTGTATCTTTCTTATTCTTCCAGTGTAAATGGAATTATGCATGCTCTTTGTGTAAGGCTTCATTTGCTCAGCATAATGTTTCTGATATTTATCCCTTGTTATTGCTTGTTATTCCCATTTTATTTCTGAGTACTATTGCCTTGTATGATTATTCTACAATTTATCTGTTTAGTTAATGGACATTTGTGGTTATTTTCAGTTTTTTGGCTACTGTCAATACAGCTGCTGTGGATATTTGCATATGTCTTTTTGTGGATACAGTTGATTCTCATTATATGCATTAGTTATGTTCTCTAAAGTCACTGTGAACATTGAATTAGCTAATACAGAACCATTTCTTCTAGAGGAAATATAAGATTAGGTTCCTTTGAGCCTCTGGTCAGTGTATTTTTGTCAAATGATCAAAAGTAACCTTATTTCATGTGTGTTTCTGTTTAAAGCCACCTTATTCAATATATATATTGTTGATTAACACTGAATTCATGTCCAACAGCACTACACCTCATGTATATACATGAAGCTTATCTAAAATGTATTTTTCCTTAAGGCATATCATAGCCTTCTAGCACTTTGGAATATAGTAGACTTGGATTGCGAGTAACTTGTTTTGCAAGACAAGCAAACATCTCTCATAAATTTTAACTTGTTAACAAGTGATGTTTTGTAATACGAGTAGTACGTGATGCTGAATGTCACGTGGTCACAGTTGAGCCAATGGTTCTTTTCTCTCTCTCTCTCTCTCTCTCTCTCTCTCTCGCTCGCTATGGAATTGTGGGTGATTATCTGCCATGCTTGGATGCTTGATCTCAGGTCGCAGTGTTTGGCGGCAATCGATTTTTCAGAACACAGGAAGGTGCCCACAACCGGCACTTGTGTGTTTTTTGTCATTTCAAAGCACCTATGGACAGTTCTTTGCTTTTCCATACAGGAGTAAGTTTAGGAATGCTTTGCTTCATTCTAGGTCAGGCTGCCTGCAGATATAGACCCTTTCCTCTGCTGCCTTATTGCCAGTTACATTAAATACAATATACGACAAGAATTTATTAATACCGTAATGTAGTCAACATCCATGTGAGTGTATACGATGGCCCCCGTGCAGAAAAAAATTGAAAAGAAAGGCAGTAAGAAGAAGGAGATGATTACAGTGGAAGTTAAGAAGGAAATAATATTTCATGAGAAATATGAACAATGTATGTGAGTGGCTGAAATTGGAAGATTTTGTAAGAAGTCTACATTGACCATTTGCACAATATTAAAGTAGAAGAAATCAGAGGGCTAGATGCAGCAAAAGGAGTCACGAGAATATCAAAGCAATGGCTACATGTTCTGGAAGATGTAGAAAAGTTGCTTCTGGTTTGGATAAATTAGAAGTAAGTAGCAGGTGATACTGTGACCAAGAACTTTATCTGTGAGAAGGCAAAGGCCTCATACACCAACCGTGTAAGTAAACTGCCAGGTACGTCAACAGAAAACAAAGAAGGATTCAAGGCAAGTAGGGGATGGTTTGATAACTTTAAGAGGAGAAGTGGCATCCATACTGTTGTGAAGCACAGAGAGGCTGAGAGTTCAGATGCTAAGGCAGCTGAGGCGTTTGCTGCCGAGTTCCAGTAGCTTGTGGTTTCTGAGTGTTACCTGTTGGAGTAAGTTTTTAACTGTAATGAAGACAGGGATTTTCTGGAAAGAGATGCCAAAGAGAACCTACATTACAGGAGAAGATAATGAAATGCCAGGTCACAAGCCCACGAAAGACCATCTCACCCTCTTGTTTTGTGCTAATGCAAGCAGGGATTTCAAAGTCAAACCCCTGCTCATGTATCATTCTGAGAATCCGCAAGCCCTCAAGAAACGCAAGGTACAGAGGAGCCAGTTAAACATTATGTGGAGGTCCAACAGCAAGGCTTGGGTCACTTGTATCTTGTTTGTTGAGTGGATCAACGAGGTTTTTGGTCCTGCCACTTAAAGCTTTGCTGGTTATGAATAATGCTCCTGCTCATCCTCCAGCCTTTGAGGATGACTTACTGGAGGAATTTGAGTTCATTAAGGTCAATTTCCTTCCTCCCAACACCACACCAACCCTCCATCCCATGGATCAGCAGGTCATTTCGAACTTTAAAAAACTTTATACCAAAGCACTATTTCAGCAATGCTTTGAGGTGACCTAAGGAACAAACCTTACTCTCCAAGAGTTTTAGAAAAATCATTTCCACATTGTGAACTGCTTCAGGATTATTGATAAAAGCTAGGATGGGGTCACCAAGAGAACCTTTAATTCTGCTTGGAGAAAACTGTGGCCTGATTGTGTTTTTGGACATGACTTAGAGGGGCTTGCTTATGAACAGGCGCCGCCAGTTGTCTGAAATTGTGTCCTTGGGGAAGACCATGGGAGGTGAATGAGGATGCCAGTCAAGAACTGGTGGAGGAACATGGCCAGGAGCTGACAACTGACAAACTGATGGATCTGCATTGTGAGCAACAGCAAGTGGTTATGGAGGAGATCTCCTGTGCAGAGGAGGAGAAAAAATGGTGAAGTGGAGGAATCCCTCACTTCACATGAGATTAGGGAGTTGTGTAAAATGTGGGAAACTGCAAAATTTTATAAAAAACACCACCGAATAAGGCTGTAGTAGCGCGAGTGATTAATCTGGTTAATGACAATGCAATGTCACATTTCCACAAAATCCTCAAAAGGAGGCAAAAGCAAATGTCATTGGATAGGTTCCTTGTTAAAGTTGCATGAAGGAAAAAGATTCCATCAAGCCAACAGATAGCAGTAATTCCATTAGTGAGAGTGAAAATTGTCCTACATGATAACCCTCTTCTCTCTCATCTCCCTCACACTAGCCATGAAGGTTTTCAAAGGTAAGTACAGGTTAATTTGTTTATTTTTCTTTATATTTTGTATTTTCTTTATTATTTTGTATTACATTACAGTATTGTGATCATTTTTATATGAATATTTTTGGGTTGTGGAATGAATCATCTGAGTTTCCATTATTTCTTATGGGGAAATTCTCTTTGATATACAGTGCTTTGGATTACAAGCATGTTTCTGGAATGAATTATGCTCGCAAACCAAGGTTTTACTGTAGTTGATAGCAGTTCAGTACTGTAATAGGGGCCATTCTAAACAGAAGTATCCCCAACACAAAGCACAATAACACAAAAAACATGGCACTAAAGAAACTACAACAGGGATACTCATTTACAATATGAGATTTAAAACAGGGCAGTGTGTTACCTTATTCAACTTCAGATGAGAATGTTGAGCAACTAAAAATTTTCTTTATTGTGCATGTCCATAAATTATTGTGAAATATTGCCAATATTATTGGGTTACAAATGAATTTTAGTGAGTAGGCAAATTCACAAACATGGATTCTTTGAATACTGAAGATTGTATGTTTTCATTGGTCATGGATACGTATAAACAGAATTATTGGTCAAATAGTATTTTTAACTTTATATGATACTCCCAAACCTTTTTCCAAAGTAGTTGTATGATTTTTAATTCCCAACAGCAATGAATAAAAGTTCTAGTTGTTTCATGTGCTCACAAGTATCTGGTATTATCATTACTTAATTTTAACTATTGTATTGCTCATTTAATATTTACCGGCTGTAATTATTTGTGTCCTGTCTTTTCCTCCATCTCCCTACTGAAAGCTTTTTTTTTTTTTAATGTTTATTTATTTTTGAGAGTGCACAAGTTGGGGAGAGGCAGGGGGACAGAGATGGACAGAGCATCCAAAGCAGGCTCTGTGCTGACAGCAGCAAGCCCAGTGTGGGCTCAAACTCAAGAATCTTGAGATATGACATGAGCTGAAGTCAGACGCTCAACTGACTGAGCCACCCAGGCACCCCAAAGCTTTTTGATGACAGCATATAATTCACCTTTGTTTTTGCCACTCTGATATTTTTGAGAGGTTCTATATAGCCTTGTTGCTAAGTGTGCAAACGTTGGACCCAGCTCGCCTACGTTCAAAGCTCAGCTCTTCACCAATTAAAAGTTTTTGAGATCTTGACAATAAGAATAACATAGTAGTAAATGAACTTTTCATGATTAATTAATTGGGTTTCCCAACAAACAATTAAATTTAGAAATCAAGCTTCTTTTGGGTTGATCAACTTGTCCCAGATCAAACAAGTAGGAAGTAGTAGAAAAAGATTTCAACCTAGGCTTAACTAATGCCAAAGCCTATATGCTCTTAACTACCATACAACATAGTACTGCCACCTGAATCCCACTTTAAAACCTACTGTATGTCATTAAATTTATTTACTATTCTTAATTAAGATGTAAAGGAATGAAGATACATCTTTAAATATTGAGCTTTGTGATTCATGAATTTGATGTTTCTTTCCATTTAGTTATTTTATTTTTTTCTGAATAAAAGTGCATAATTTTCAATCTGGAGATTTTACATATCTTTCATTAGACATAATGAAATGAAAGGTTATGAATGGTTATGTGATATCTTTTGATGCTTTTGTAAGTGGTATCATTTTGAAAATCTTCATTTCTAATTGCTTGTTGCTATTAATTTTTTACATTAACCTTATACCCTTTAATTTTGCTAAATTCACTTGTTAATTCTCATGGTTTGGGTATTTTTTGCATATATTCTTTATTGTACTGCCTAGCACCATCTGTTCATTTTTGTATAGAAATAATTGTGGATATTTTTGTTTCATTCCTAATTTGAAAGGGGAAGTTTTTAACAATTCACCATTAAGTGTAATGTTTGCTTTAGGGTTTTTGTAGGTATCCTTTGTAGATACCAGATAAGGAAGTTTCCTTCTATTAGTAGTGGACTCAGAGTAGTTAACATGAATGGATGTTGAATTTAATTAATTTTTTTGTTACAAATATGAGGTGTTAATATGTTTTTCTCCTTTAAAAGAAAAAATATTAAATAAATTGTCTGCATTGGCTTTTAAAATACTAAACCAACTTTATATTCCAATAAACTTGACTGGTATGTATTTTGTAATCACTGGATTTAATGTGCTAATATTGTGTTGAGGATTTTTGTATATATGATTATGAGTGAGGTTGTCTTATAATTTTTTTTTGTTTAATGTTATCAGGGTTATATTGGAAGGGCTCACTCTTTTTTCTGGAAGAGTTTACATAAGACTGGTAGTTCTTTCTTTCTGTTCTTTATTACTCTTGTTTTTCTTGTGTTGTTGCAGTGGCTGGGATCTCAGCTGTTCACAGTATTGAACAGAAGTGGTCAGAGTGAATATCCTTCCTTTGTTGCCAGTTATTAGTGGGAACACCTTCAGTACACCTTCAGTACTTAAGCATTTTAAGCTTTTGGTTTTATTTATTTTTACTAGATGCCCTATACTAGATTGAGGAAGTTTACTTGTATCCTTAGCTTAAAGAGAGTTAAAAATTTTTTTAAATGTTTATTAATTTTGAGAGAGAGAGCATGGGCAGGGGGTGAGGGGCAGAGAGACAAGGAGAGAGAATCCTAAGCAGACTCCACACTGTCAGTGCAGAGTCAATGTGGGGTTCAGACTCACGAAATGTGAGATCACAACCTGAGCCGAGATTAAGAATTTGACACTTAACTGAATGAGCCACCCAGGCGCTTGTGATTTTTTTAAATCATGAATTTGGGTTGAATTTTTTCAAATGCTTTTTCAGTATCTATTGGGAAGGTTCTATTGTTTTATGCATTGGTCTGTGTAGAGGTTTTAAAATGTTAATCCAATTTTGCATTTGTGGGATAAACCCAACTTGGTCTTGAAGTATTAGCCTTTTTATATATTTCTGTGTTCCATTTTCTACTTTTTAAAAAGGATTTTTGCATCTACACTCATGATAGGTACTGGTCTGGGTTTGTAATTTTGTTTACTTGTGAAATCCTTGATCATTTTGGTCAGGATTATGCTGGCCTCATAAAATAAATTAAGTTAAATATCTGATAGAATTTTTCAATAAAATCATCAGAATCTGGGATTGGAGGATATCTATATCTACCTATATCTATCTATCTATATATGTATACACACACACACACACACACACACACACACACACACACATATATACACACACATATATTTTAAAGATAGGGTTAGGAGGTGGAGGTTTCTTAATTAGGGAAAATACCATTCTAATTTTATGTTTTTTCTTATGTGAATCTTGGTAAGTTGTAGTTTTTCAAGGAATCATCCATTTTATCTAAATTTTGAAATATATTAGCAAGCAATAGGTCATAATATCCCCTTATACTTTTAATGTCTGTATAATCTTTTATGATGTATATCAGATCTTTTAATCTTGATATGGTCGGGGGTGTGTGTGTGTGTGTTTCTGTCTTGCCACAAACTTATCAATTTTATTAAGGTTTTCAAAGACCCAATTATTGATGTGATTTTTCTCTATTTGTCTATTTTTTATTTTAATGATTTCTATTCTTTATCATTTCCTTTTACTCAGTTTACTTTGGAATTGGTTACCTCTCCCTGCCTTCCTTCCCCCACCCACCCCAACCTGGCCCAAGATTCTTAAGGTAGAAACTTAGATCTTTGATTTTAAACTTTCTTCTTTTATAATATGGGCTTTTAAAACTGTAATTTTCCCTACAAAATGCTTTATCGGCCTCTTGAAATTTTTGATGTGTTGGGTTTTGTTATTTGTTTGAAGTATTTTTTGTTTTCTCTTGTGATTTCTTCTATGGCATATGGTTATTAAGAAATACATTTCCTAAATTTCCTATTGCTTGTGAAATTTTCTCGTTGTTTTTATTGAGTTTTTACTGTAATGTTCTTGAGGTCAGAAAACATACTTTGTATAATTGCAGTCTTTTAGAATTTATTGAGACATAGTTCAGCACAAGATCTGTTTGGCAAATGTTTGTGTACCCGTAAGTATCTGTTTTTCTTGTGTGTCATGCCTTGTAATTTTTTTTCTTTTAAAAAAATTTTTTTAAACATTTATTCATTTTTGAGAGGCAGAGAGAGACATAGCGTGAGCAGGGGAGGGGCAAAGAGAGAAAGACACACACAGAATCCGAAGCAGGCTCCAGGCCCTAAATTGTCAGCATAGAGCCCGATGTGGGGGTTGAACCCACAAACCATGAGATCATGACCTGAACTGAAGTCAGATGCTTAACCGACAGAGCCACCCAGGCGCCCCATTTTTTTTTCTTCTTTTTTAGTTTCAGGTATACAATGTAATGATTTAACAATTCTATATATTAGTGCTCATCAAGATTAGTGTACTCTTAATTTCCTTTATCTATCTTAATTTCCTTTATATTAGCACCCATTCTTCTACCCACCTACCATCTGGCAACCACCAGTTTGTTCTCTATATTTGAGTCTGGTGTTTTGTTTTTGTTTTTGTCTCTGTTCATTTGTTTCTTAAATTTCACATGAGTGAAATCATCAGTACGTGTCTTTTTAAACTGACTGATTTATTTCACTTAGCATTATACCTTCTAGGTCCATCCATGTTGTTGCATACAGTAAGATCTCATTCTTTTTAATGGCCAACTAATACTTCAGTGTGTGTGTGTGTGTGTGTGTGTGTGTGTGTGTGTCTTAATAAAACCATATCTTCTTTCTCTGTTCATCTGTCACTGGACACTTGGTTTGCTTATATTGTCTATTGTAAATAATGTTGCACATAGGGGTGCCTATATCTTTTCAAATTAGTGTTTTTATTTTCTTTGGGTAAATACCCAGTGGTGGAATTACTGGACCATATGGTACTTCTATTTTTAATTTTTTGAGGTACCTCCATACTGTTTTCTACAGAGATTACACCAATTTGCATTCCCACCAACAAGTACAAGGGTTTCATTTTCTCCACATCCTTTCAAACACTTGTTATTTCTTGTATTTTTCATTTTAGTCATTCTGACAGGTATAAAGTGATATCTCTTTGTAGTTTTGATTAGCATTTCCTTAATGATGAATGATGTTGAACATATTGTCATGTGTCTGTTGGCCATCTATATGTTGTCTTTGGAAAAATTGTCTGTTCAGGTCTTCTGCCCATTTTTAATTGGATTATTTGTGGTTTTTTCATGTTGAATTGTATAAGTTCTTTATATATTTTGGATATTAACTCCTTATCAGATACATCATTTGCAAATATCTTCTCTCATTCAGTAGGTTGCCTTCTTGTTTTATTGATGGTTTTCTTTGATGTACAAAAGCTTTTTATTTCTGTAGAGACCCAAAAGTTTATTTTTCTTTGTTTCTCTTGCCTAAGGAGACATATCCATAAATATGTCACTAAGACTGATGTCCTAGAGATTATTACCTTTGTTTGCTCTTAGCAGTTTTCTGGTCTCAGGTCTCACATTTAGGTCTTTAATCCATTTTGAATTAATTTTTCTGTATGGTGTAAGAAAGTGGTCTGATTTCATTCTTTGGCATGTAGCTGTCCCATTTTCCCAGCACCATTTATTAAAGAGACTATCTTTTCCCCATTATATATTCTTGCCTCCTTTGTTGTAGATTAATTGATCATGTAAGTGTGGGTTTATTTCTGGGCTCTCTATTGTTGCGTTGATTTATGTCTGTTTTTGTGTTAGCACCGTACTGTTTTGATTACTATAGCTTTGTCATGTGTCTTGAAATCTGGGATTGTGATACCTCTGGCTTTGTTCTTCTTTCTCAAGATTGCTTTGGCTGTTATTAATGTTTATGTGAAAGAAGTTGATAATGTTCAAATCTTCTATATACTTGCTGATTAATTTTTTTACTTGTTCTATTACTGATTAAATTAGATTAAAATATCTAATGTATCTAATGGTTATAGATTAATAAATTCTTTCAGCTCTGTCAATTCTTTATTCACCTATTTGGAGATTTGTTGCAATATGTTATGTCTATTAGACAAATTGACCTTTTTAACCATTAAGAAAATCCCTTTATTCTCTTTGTTTTTAAACATTCTTTGTTTGATACTGATATAACCATACTAGTTTTATTATTATTATTATAGTTAAATACATGTAACATGAAAGTTACTTTCTTAACCATTTTTAAGTGTGCAGTTCAGTGATTTTAAATACGTTCAGAGTTGTGCCACCATCACCACCATCCATTCCTATAACTATTTTTATTTTGTAAAATGGAAACTCTATACCTATTTAACAAGAATTCTCCATCGTCCCCTTTAAGTCTCCATATTTTTTCCAATTTTTACTTTCTACCTGTTTGTTTCTATCTTTGGAAAATTATATTTTTAAATAAATAACATACAGTTGGGTCTTGCTATTTTTCCCTTGGCTTGATACTTTCTTCTAATTTTGGTGTTGATTCCATTTATTTTTTTATTCTTTTAAAGTTTTATTTATTTTCAGAGAGTGCTAGAGCAAGTGTGAGCAGAGAAGGGGCAGAGAGAGAGAGAGAGAGGGAGAGAGAGAGAATCCCAAGCAGGCTCCACACTGTCAGCACAGAGCCCGATACGGAGCTCAACCCCATGAACTGTGAGATGATGACCTAAGCTGATATCAAGAGTTGGCCACTTAACTGACTGAGCCACCCAGGCGCCCCTCCATTTATTTTTAAAACAGCTTTATTGAGGCATAATTGACATACAATAAACTGTACATTTAAAATACATGGTTTTAGGGGTGCCTGGGTGCCTCAGTCGGTTGAGCACCTGACTTCCCCTCAGGTCATGATATCACGGTTCGTGGGTTAGAGTGCTGTGTAGGGCTCTGTGCTGATAGCTCAGAGCCTGGAGGCTGCTTTAGATGGTGTGTCTCCCCCTCTCTCTGCCCCTCCCCTGCTCGCACTTTGTCTCTTTCTTTCTCCAAAATAAATAATGAAAAACGTTAAAAAATTTAGATACATGATTTTGTACATTTTGATGAATATATTTATTGTGAAACTGTCACCGTAATCAGGAGGGTATATCTATACATTATCCTCCAAGAATTACAAGAAGTTGCCATGTTCTCCTTTGTAATCTTTTTCTTCTGCTCCACTCTACCTCCATTGATCTCTGAGCTGTTTTCTATCACAATGATTAGTTTCCTTTACCTAGAATTTTATATAAATGGAATCATATAGTATATTGTCAGGTTTCTTACTCCTTTCACTCAGCACAGTTATTTTGAAGTTGCTCTTATTAATATCCCTTTTTATTGCCTACTCATATTCCTTTGTATGGATATACTAGAAAATGTTTACCTATTTACCTCCTCATAGACACTTTGTTGTTTCTGATTTTAGGTTATTACAAATAAAGCTGCTATAAATGTACATATATAAGTGTTAGTATGGACATATTTTTTTATTCATTTGGGTAAATTTACAGGAGTGGAATGGCTGGATCATTTGGTAGATATGTGTTTAACTTTTTTATTTTTAATTTTAGAGAGAGAAAGCATGTGCACGAGCAGGGGGGAGGGGTAGAAGGAGAAAGAGAATCTTAAGCAGGCACCTTGTTCAGTGTGGAGCCCAACATGGGGCTCTATCCCACGACCCTGGGATAATGACCTGAGCCAAAATCAAGAGTCAGACACTCAACTGACTCAGCCACCCAGACACCCTGGTATATGTTTAGCTTTTAGGAAACTACCAAGTTGTTTTACAGTATAGTTGTTTCCACTAGCAGTGTGTTAATTCCATCACCAGTTGCTTCATATTCTCACCTATATATGGTCAGTCTTTTTAATTTTACCTGTTCTAATAGGTATTTAGTTGTATGTGGTTTTAATTTGCATTTCCTTAGCGACTAATAATAATAATGTTTAACATCTTTTTAAGTGGGATTTTTTGGCTTTATTCTTTATTTAATTATTTATTTTTACCATACATATATCTTCTTTGGTGAAATGTTCAAATCTTTTGTTTATTGAGTTTTTCCTTTTCATTGAGATTTGAGCAAATATTTGAAGGCAAGTCAGATATATATTTTGCAAATATTTACTCACAGTCTGTGACTTTTCATTTTTTACTAGTGTCTTTCGAAGAGCAGAAATTTTAAATTATGATTAATAGCATAACTTTTTTATTTAATTTTTTTCTTTTTTTAAATGTTTATTGTTAGAGAAAATGTGAGTCGGGGAGTGGGGGAGAGCGAGAGAGAGAGAGAGAGAGAGAGAGAGAGAGAGAAAGAGAGAGAGAATCTGAAGCAGCCTCAGGTTCTGAGCTGTCAGTACAGAGCCCAACATGGGGCTCAAACCCATGAACGATGAGATCATGACCTGAGCTGAGTCAGACATTTTAACTGACTGAGCCACCCAGGTGCCCCAATAGCATAACTTTTAAAAGACACATATGAGAACATCTTTGTTTTCTCAGAGTCACTGAAGAGTTCTGAGATATCATACCATAAGCGTAAGCCGTAAAAGAAAAATACATAAGTTAGACTTCATCAAAACCAAAAACTGTTGTATTGTAAAAGACTCTGTTAAAAGGATGGAAAGAAAAACTATAGATTGGAGAAAATATTTGCAAAACTCGTATCTGACAAAGACTGACAGAGAAGGAGAGGAAGAACTCAAATTTTTATGGCACTGTTGAATACAGGTGCTCAAGTCACCAGTTTCTTTAGTCCCATGTGAGGAGGGAAAGCTGGGTGCCAGAGTTGCTGAAGTACCAAAGTTTGTAGGGAAAAGATGCAGTGATATTCAGGTTCTCTGAACTTGGGTGCTTTTCAGATATCAGAAGTTATATGCGAGAGTAAGTAATTGTGGTCTAGCCCCAAACCTTAAGTGAGCAGCCAAAGGAGAGAAAAAGCCTGCTGCTTTCTAGTGTCCCTACTGTCTTTTTCCTCTCTTACTGCATTTTGCCCTTGTGTTCTCCCTGGTAATATCATAATCATATATCATAATTTATGCTATAGTTCCTGATGTGTGCCTGTTAGACATCTTGGTCATATTCTGGTAGGAGAAAAAGTACCTGAGTTCAACTGATAGATTTTTTTTTAATTTTTTTTAATGTTTATTTATTTTTGAGACAGAGACAGAGCATGAACAGGGGAGGGGCAGAGAGAGAGGGAGACACAGAATCTGAAACAGGCTCCAGGCTCCGAGCTGTCAGCACAGAGCCCGACGCGGGGCTCGAACTCACGGACCGCGAGATCATGACCTGAGCCGAAGTTGGACGCCCAACCGACCAAGCCACCCAGGCGCCCCTCAACTGATAGATTTAAACAAAGTTCGCAGTAGGGAAGTAATGTTAAACTGACCTTGTGGGTAAATCCCGTGGATTTATCATGTACAGTTTACCTGAAGTGTTTAGGCCTGGTTCACTGATGGTTCAGCTAAGTGTCCACAGGGTGGCAGCCACCCTCCAGCTTCAAGGACAACTCTAGAGGACTAATCGTGGTAAGGATTGATTCACACAATAGGCTGAATTGAAAGTTATTTTCTTTGCCTTAGACTATGGGTTGGCAAACTTCAGCCTGTGTGCCAAATCTGGTTGTAGCCTATATTTATACTGCTTTTAATCTGGAAATTGTTTTTACATTTTTTAAACATTAGGAATAAAAAGAATACATGCTGGAGACTATATGTGGCTTACAAAGCTTAAAATATTTACTGTTTGCCCTTTTTAAGAAAGGCCAAGTCCTGCCTTAACAGTACTCTGAAGGATCAAGTAAGTTCTGTTTTTCCTGAGTGTTGGGCTATTGTCAAAGGCCTCACTTGGGTAAAATTAGAGAATAGCAGATTAAAGGCACATCCTTCATGTGGGCTACAAACTGAGGAAACAAATCATAGCTGCTCTTTGGAAGGTCTTGGTCACTCATGTTGATGCTTAGAGTCAGGAGCTGTTTTTAAATGAGATTGACTGGAATCAAATGGCTGATCAGACCCACACTCCCAGATCACCACCCTGGCCACTTAGATCCATCATTGTACTGGTTATGGCAGTATACCCACCATCATAGACCGGGTCAACAATAGAGTAAGTACTGTATGCTTATGATGCGGAAGCTGTCACTTCTTGCCAAACCTATTACTCCTGATAGAAGTCTTCCCCTTTTTATCATGGTGAAGGACCATTTGACTCCATCTTGGGTCTACTGTTGGTGCTTCATTCCATCTTGAGTCTACTCCTGGTGCCTCATATAACTTTTTCAGTTAATGGTAGTGTTGTCCAGGCAGATGTTGTTACCAGTCAGGCCATCACTGACTGGCCATACCATTGTGGTCCCTGAAACTAATGTGACATGTATTTTGGCCTTCTGAACTATTTATATTCTGACAATGGTGTTCTTTTTGTCACAAAGGCCAAACTCAGTGGGCCAGTAGTCAAACTATTTGATGGAAGTTCCATGTCTTATACCATCCACAGGTATCTGAATTGGCCTTGAGCACTGGATTGGCCTCCTCTAACATCAGCTCAGGAAGATTTCTAACTCTGTTCTTAACTGCTTCTGGTATACATACCTTGGTAAGGCAATTTGATGCTAAATTTGGTCATCCTCAGAAAGAGATCATCTCTTGACTGCTTCCTTACTAATGATAAGGGCTAAAGGGATAGGAGATTATGTAGATCTATTCTGAAAATATGGGATTTTTGCTCTGACCATTCCTGGGTATGATGCTTCTTTCTTTTTCTGGCTAGTTTGGTTGGTTACATCCTCAGTGTGTCAGCTTAGCCAGAAAGGGGAAAGTTGGCTAGCAAGTACAGACTCTCTTTGTGGCCAGGGTTCTAGAGATTTTAGTCATCATGCTAGCCCAGCCTTATCTTTAAATAGTCATTTAGATGTTTCTAGTTCTTCTAATCCCCATCTTCCTGCTACAGTTACTCTACCAAGGATGAAAGTAGCTCTTCTCTTCTTCCATTTTCTGGATTTTAGTTCTTTTAGGTTTCTTTGCCTCTTAGTTCTGTGACAGGTTTTTTTTTTTTTAATGTTTTTGTTACTATTATTTAGCAAGTAGTTATTTTTTAAGATTAGAGTGACATTCTCTTGTGACTATAATTTAGGTAGAAGTCCCTAGGGAACAGCTTTTAAATGATATTATAAAGCACAGAAAGCACTTCGGTGTGAGATATACAGGAATCATTCAATAAATAGTTTTTATTTATTTGTATTTTGCTATCCCTCATGTTACTTTATCTCAAAGGAATAGATTATGCAAATTTCTTTTATTTTAATCCTCTCTGTGATTCAAACATTGTAGCTAGGCAGAATCAGGGAAGTAACTATGGAACAATAATTATTTAAAATCAGATAGAGGAAGTGAATATCAATTAAAATTATTTTTTTCTTGGGTTTTCTCTTTCGAATCAAGGAGTTGCATTGGTATTCAGTATTAAATGGAAAGATGTGTCACAAAGATTCAAAGTAAAAGAAAACACGCGTTTTGTTACTTAAAAATGCATTGTAGCTGCTGCTGGTAAGATATGGCAACATTTTAATAGAGTACAAGGTAATATTATAGAATGGAAATCAGAGAGCACATTACCAAGTTTTTTGATACTTCAGGAGGAAACTCAAAGGCACAGAAATTTGACTTTATGTGGAATGTCAGCATGTTAAGAGTTAATTCCTCAGACAACACATCTAATCAGAACTTCAGTACTTATGTGATATTCATGTGCAGTTTTTGCTAGAATATATTTTAAAATTCATGCTAACCTATTTGATTATTAACCACATGGATATTAAACATTATAAATAAAACCTTTTGGATCCCAAATTTATTAATCTATGAATAATTAATAACAAATTTGATTCTCTGCTTCAGGTTAGATTTACAGCGTACCTTATTTGTGGTGTTTATCTTCTTGAAAGTTTTGCTACTTCTGATTAATGAAGGAGTTTCTTCTTTGACCTGCCTGAAGTAAAGAAAAGCAGTATCTATTAACTTGACTTGATCTCCATTCAAGTAAGATATCTAAGAAAACATCTGTCTGATAAACCTGGGCATGTGACGATTTTCCATTTGGAGTAACATTCTGTTGTCAATCTCAATGATTATTTCAAAACACACATTCTAGGATCATTAGCAAGTTCTCCTAAAGAAACATTGACCCTTCTTTGGTTATGAAAATTATAGATTTTTAAAGGTAAATAAGGCATATATTGTTTAGTACTATACATTAAGCTTGTTATCAGATATCATCAATTTAACACACAGATTTAAAAGCACTCTGAATTTGAATAGCATGTTAAACATTGTTGAAACAACTATTATGGCATAGTTGACATTGCCCATGTATGTACAAATTTGGCAATAGCTTTTAATAGTCTTACTTCAGTTGAGTTATATACATTATTGGCACCACACATTTTCAATTTAACTGCCATTTAAAATGTCTTTTAATGTTGTTTCCTTTGAGACTAATTTAGCTGCTGGTGATTCAGAAAATCTGATCAGTGTGTTTTTTCAGAAACAAAATTCTGAAAAAAGCCTTGTGCAATGTTCATGGGAATGTAACGTGTAGCCACCATGGAAAACAGCATGCATGTTCCTCAAAAGACTAAAAATAGAAATATACAATCCAGGTATTTACCCAAGGAAAATGAAAACACTAGTTAAAAAAGATCTATACATCCTTGTCTTTATTGCTGTATTATTTACACTAGCCAAGATATGGAAGCAACTTGTGTTCTTTGATAGACTAACAGATAAAGAAGATGTGGTATATGTGCACAATGGAATACTGCTTAGCCATAATAAAGAATGAGATCTTGCTATTTGCAGCAACATGGATGGATCTAGAGGGTATTATGCTAAGTGAGTTATGTCAGACAGAGACAGATGCCATGTGATTTCACTTTTATGTGGAATCCAAAAAGTGAACAAACAACAACAAACGAAAAAAATAGACTCATAAATATAGAGAACAAACTAGTGGCTGCCAGAGGGGAGGACAATTGGAGGCATAGGCAAATAGGTGACAGAGATTGAGAGGTACAAATTTCATTATAAAATAAATGTTACAGGTGTAAAAAGTACAGCATAAGGAGTTAGTCAATAATATTGTAACAGCTTTGTCTGGTGACAGATGGTAGCTACATTTATCATGATAAGCATTTTGTAATATATAAAATTGTTGAATCGTTATGTTGTACACCTGAAACTAATATAATGTCTATAATATTGTACTTCGGTTAAAAAGTAAAAAAAAAAAAAAAAAAAAAAAAAAAAAGTCTGAAAAAATGGCCATTTTCTTGCTCCAAACTGCAAAACATTTTCAGTTTTAGATTTAGAGCACCACTTACAATGACCAGACAATGACTTATTTTCATTTCTACACCATCCATTTCCTTCCTATCACCTGTGTACGCTTACCTTCAGTTTTTGTTCCACTTTACAAGCCACATCCAATACATTTTAGCACAAAATCATAAAAGATGAAAAAAAAGTATCACATGTGCTTTTAGCAAAATGGGATGACCCAGGTTTTTGTTGCAAAACATAGTGATGGAGTCCTTCCTGTGTTGGACTAACTGGATGAGAATATGATTATTTGCTTTTTGTTCTCAGAAATTATTTTCTCAATTATTCTTGAGAAAATGCATCTAGCATAGTGTGTCATCTGAAGATTGTTAGAATTTGCTTGTAAGATCAACTTTAGCATCAACATCGGTTTACAGTACTGCTGTACAGGCATTCATTTTGACTTGGCTGGTAATCGTGAAAGTCTCCTTTGCCAAGTTTTGTATCTTTTCCATTAGGGGCAGAAAATACAAAGTTCTGAATTCTCAGTTGTGTTCAATGAAAGCTAAAAGCAGACCACAAGTATGGGTTCCTGGCCTTTTATATT
This sequence comes from Panthera pardus, assembly GCF_024362965.1. Classification (NCBI taxonomy): domain Eukaryota; kingdom Metazoa; phylum Chordata; class Mammalia; order Carnivora; family Felidae; genus Panthera; species Panthera pardus. Next base: position 104,645,068 of record NW_026526810.1, read on the forward strand.
GTTTGAAAAATGATGCAACACTTTGGGCAACTTGGTAAGAAAAGTAAAGGATGATGCAGTAGTGACTATTGATTAAACTATTGCATCGCCTTTTTAGTTAATTGCATTAGTCTTCCATTTTGTTATTAATTTAATTTTTTAAGGATAGTTGGAAATGGACTGATGAAAGGACTGATGAAAATGATGAAATAATTCAAAGAAATTCAAAATAGAGGAAAAATAAGAACTCTGTGATATCAATATTCATCTTAGATTTATAAAGGGACCCAACAGATCTATATGGTAATCACAAAGTTAAAATGATTTTTTTAAATACAAATCTGGTTATTCAATATATAGTGTAATAATGATTTTAGGAATAGAATTTAGTGATTCATCACTTACATATAACACCCAGTGTTCATCCCAACAAGCACCTCCTTAATGCCTCTTGTCCATTTAGCCCATCTCCTCACCCAACACCCTGCCAACAACCCTCAGTTTGTTCTCTGTATTTAAGAGTTTCTTATGGTTTGTCTCCCTCTGTTTTTATGTTATTTTCTTCCTTTCCCTTATGTTCACCTGTTTTGTTTCTTAAATTTCACATGAGTAAAATCATATATTTGTCTTTCTCTGACTTATTTTGCTTAGCATAATACACTGTAGTTCCATCCATGTTGTTGCAAATGGCAAGATTTCATTCTTTTGGGTTGCCGAGTAATATTACATTACACACACACACACACACACACACACACACACACACACACGCACGCACCACATCTTCTTTATCCATTCATCCATCGATGGGCATTTGGGCTCTTTCCATACTTTGGCTATTGTTGATAGTGCTGCTATTATGTGCCCCTTCGAATCAGCACTCCTGTATCCTTTGGATAAATACCTAATAGTGCAATTGCTGGGTTGTAGGGTAGTTCTCTTTTTAATTTTTTGAGAAACTACTGTTTTCCAGAGTGTCTTCACCAGTTTGCATTCCCACCAGCAGTGCAAAAGGGTTCCTCTCTTTCTCCGCATCCTTGCCAACATCTGTTGTTGCCTGAGTTGTTAATTTTAGCCATTCTGACAGGTGTGAGGTGCTATCTTGTGGTTTTTGATTGGTATTTCCCTGATGATGACTAATGTTGTGCATACTTCCATGTGTCTGTTAGTCATCTGGATGTCTTCTTTGGAAAAGTGTCTATTTATCTATTTTGCCTATTTCTTCACTGCATTATTTCTTTTTTGGGTGGTGACTTTGATAAGTTCTTTATATATTTTGGATTCCAGCCCTTTATTTGGTATGTCATTTGCAAATATCTTCTCTCATTCCATTGGTTGCCTTTAGTTTTGGTGATTGTTTCCTTTGCTGTGTAGAAGCTTTTTATCTTGATGAGGTCCCAATAATTCATGTTGGCTTTTGTTTCCCTTGCCTCTGGAGACATATCAAGTATGCACTTGCTGTGGCCGAGGTCAAAGAGATTGTTGCCTGTTTTCTCCTTGAGGATTTTGATGGCTTCCTGTCTTATGTTTAGGTCTTTCATCCATTTTGAGTTTATTTTGGTGTATGGTGTAAGAAAGTGGTCCAGGTTCATTCTTCTGTGTGTTGTCCAGTTTTCCCAAAAGAGACTGTCTTTATTCCATTGGGTATTCTTTCCTGCTTTGTCAAAGATTGGTTGGCCATACATATATGAATCCATTTCTGGGTTCTCTGTTCCACTGATCTATGTGTCTGTTTTTGTGTCAGTACCAGACTGTCGTAATGATTACAGCTTTGTAAAACAGCTTGAGGTTGGGAATTGTGATACCTCCAGCTTTGGTTTTCTTTTTCAGGTTTGCTTTGGCTATTCAAGGTCTTTTCTGGTTCTGTACAAATTTTAGGATTGTTTGTGCTAGCTCTGTAGAGAATGCTCTTGTTATTTTGATAGGGATTGCTTTGAATATGTAGATTGTTTTGGGTGGTATTGACATTCAAAAAATATTTTTTAATGTATATATATTTTTGAGAGAGAGAGAGAGAGAGAGTGAGAGCACGCGCGCGAGCGAGCATGAGCAAGCAGGGGAGGGGCAGAGAGAGAAGGAGACACAGAATCCACGGCAGGTTCCAGGCTCTGAGCCGTCAGAACAGAGCCTGATGTGGGGCTCGAACTCATGAACTGTGAGATCATGACCTGAACTGAAGCCAGAGGCTTAACTGACTGAGCAACCAGGTGCCCCATCAACATCTTAACATTTGTTCTTCCAGTCCATGAGCATGAAATGTTTTTTCCAGTTTTTTGTGTCTTCTTCAGTTTCTTTCATAAGCTTTCTGTAGTTTCCCATGGATAGATTTTTCACCTGTTTGGCTAGGTTTATTCCTAGGTATTTTATGGGTTTTGGTGAAATTATAAATGGATTGATTCCTTGATTTCTCTTTCTGCTGCCTTATTGTTGGTATATACAAATGCAATTGATTTCTATACATTGATTTTATATCCTGCGACTTTGCTGAAATCATGTATCAGTTCTAGCATTTTCTTTTGGTGGAGTCTTTTGGGTTTTCCACATGGAGTGTCATGTCATCTGTAAGGAGCGAAAGTTTGACTTCCTCCTTGCTAGTTTGGATGCCATTTATTTCTTTGTGTTGTCTGACTGCTGAGGCTAAGACTTCCAACAGTATGTTGAATAACATTGGTGAGAGTGGACATCCTTGTTGTGTTCCTGACCTTAGGAGAAAAGCTCTCATTTTTTTCCCATTGAGGATGATATTAGCAGTGGGTCTTTTATATATGGCCTTTATGATCTTGAGGTCTGATCCACCTATCCCTACTTTCTTGAGAGTACTTATCAAGAAATGATGCTGTATTTTGTCAAATGCTTTTTCACCATTTATTGAGAGTATCATGTGTTTCTTATCCTTTCTTTTATTAGCGTGATGCATCACATTGATTGACTTAGGATATTGAATCAGCCATGCATGCATCCTAGGACTAAATCCCACTGATTGTAAATAATCCCTTTAATGTATCGTTGGATCCAGTTTGTTAGTATCTTGTTGAGGATTTTTACATCCATGTTCATCAGGGAAATTTGTAGTTCTCCTTTTGGGTGGGGTCTTTGTCTGGTTTTGGAATTAAGGCAATGCTGGCCTCCTACAATGATTTTGGAAGTTTTCCTTCTGTTTCTATTTTTTGGAACAGCTTCAACTAAATAGGTATTAACTCTTCTTTAAATGTTTGGTAGAATTCCTGTGGGAAGCCATTTGGCCCTGGACTCTTGTTTGTTCAGAGATTTTTTATTACTAATTCAATTTTTCTTTACTGGTTATGGGTCTGTCCAAATTTTCTATTTCTTTCTGTTACAGATTTTGTAGTTTATATATTTCTAGGAATTTGTCATTTCTTCCAGATTGCCAATTTGTCGGCATATAATTGCTCATAAAATTCCCTTATTATTGTTTGTATTTCTGTGGTTTTGGTTGTCATCTCTCCTGTTTCATTCATATGTTTATTTGGGTCCTTTCCTCTTTCTTTTTGATCAAACTGGCTAGGGATTTATCAATTTTGTTAATTCTCTCAACGAACCAGCCCTGGTTTCATTGATCTATTGGATGGATGGATGGATGGATGGAAGGATGCATCGATGGATATCATTGATTTTTGTTCTAATCTTTATTATTTCCCTTCTCCTGCTGGTTTGGGATTTTTTGTTGTTCTTTTTCCAGCTCTTTTAGGTGTAATGTTAGGTTGTGTATCTGAGACCTTTCTTCCTTCTTTAGAAAGGCCTGGATTGCTACATACTTTCCTCTTATGACCACCTTTGCTGCATCCCAGAGATTTTGGCCTGTGTGGTTTCATTTTGATTGGCCTCCATGTAAATTTTTAATTTCCTCTTTAATTTCTTGGTTAACCCATTAATTCTTTAGTAGGGTGCTCTTTAATCTCCAAGTATTCATGGTCTTTTCACATTTTTTCTTGTGGTTGATTTTGAGTTTCATAGCGTTGGGGTTTGAAAATAGGCAATGTACGATCTTGATCTTTTGTACTTGGGCTGATTTGTGACTCATAGAGAGAGAGAGAGGGAGGGAGAGAATATATATCTATAGATATAGATATCTAGGTATCTATATATATATATCTAGATATCTAGATATCTATATCTATAGATATCTATAGATATAGATATCTATAGGTATCTATATATAGAGAGAGATTGCATGTGTATGCAATCTGATATTGTATATATCAATTTATTATTTCAGCTTATATTGATATATAAATATTTTCTCAAGATGATGATAAAAAAGGGGTGCTTGGGTGGCTCAGTTGGTTAAGCATCCGGTTTCGGCTCAGGTCATGATCTTGTGGTTCGTGAGTTCAAACCTTGTGTCAGGCTCTTTGCTGACAGCTTGGAGCCTGGAGCCTGCTTCGGATTCTGTGTCTACCTGTCTTTCTGCTCTCCCCTGCTCACACTCTGTCTCTGTCTGTCTCAAAAATAAACAAAAGATGATAAAAAGGAAAGATGGGAACACATTATAGAAAGCTTCATATGACAACAAAGGATTGGATTTTACTTAAAACCACTGTTTACCATTGGGGCAATTTTATATTTAAGAGTAAGTAGTACTTTTCATATTTTTCTTTAGATGGGTAACTCAGAGTCTCTTGGAGGTTAAGAAATGGTCTTTTAGAAGAAAAGATTAAATATAGGGTTTTAATGAGGTATTAGGGATAACATGGATTGGAACAAAGTATTGGTGATGAGATAAAATGCCTAGGTGGAATGGATCTTATTATTTTGTTTATTCCTAGTTAATATGTATGATAATCTTTTTTGTAAAAGAAATTGTTTGGGAAGGTATCTATAGTAATTGTTTTCCTTGGTCATATTAAAAATTAGTATAAAATTAGTTACTTTAGACATTTTTTTTTTGTCCTATGGAATTTTTAAAAGTGTACCACTATCTTATTATTATACTGTAAAATGTCAGCAGTGCTGCTGGAATGTGTGTAAAGATTATTCAGTGACTAAGTTTGACTTTGCACGTCATTTTGCACTTAATATAGGCTTTCAAGTAATATTTGATGATGTAAAAAGCTAAGTGTTGAGGCTTTGCTTCTGAGTGGAATGGAGTAATGGGGGAATCAAATTAGCTTTCTTTGTCTATAACAAGTAGAAAAACAAGATAGAGACATCACCATTCTGTAGCTTAGTTTATCTCAGAAACATATTCCATTTCTCAGTTGCAGTTGTGGTAAAGTTCAGTCTAGCTCGGTTTTGTCCTAATCGTATTGGCAATTACATAAAATATAAATAGACTAACATTACAGTTGAAATACTAATCTTGTCAGACTGTGTAAAACAAAACCAAACCCAATTGTATACTGCATTCAAGAACCACATCTTAAATATAAAGAACAAGGAGGATGACATAAAAGGATAGAAGATAGATTGCCATGCAATCACTTAAAGGAAATCTAATGTAGCTCTACTAATGTCAGACAAAGTAGACTTTAAGATCAAGACTAGGTATAAGATAGATGTTTACAATGACAAAAGGGTCCGTATATCAGGAAATTATCATAATCATGGATCTATATGTACATAATGAGTTAGTTTTAAACTATATAAAGAAATATTTGTATAAACAGAATAACTGGACAAATCCCAGTTATACTGGGGGAATTTTTGATACTCCTCTCAATAGCTGATAGAAGTGGGTGACCCCAAAATAAGGAAATTGAGTAATCAGTGACCTAGTTAACAACTCTGGAATAGGTAACTGGAAAATGATAGAATTTACATTCTTTTGAAATTCATATAAAACATTAACCAAAATTGACCATATGGATCATATAGATTTATAGCTATAACGATTAGTGTAATTTCAGTTAAAATGTCAGGTAAGTTTTTTGTGTTTTTGAAAATTAATGATCTAGTCTAAAATTTGTTTGGAAATTCACAGAACTAAGGTAGTCAAGGGAATCTTAAGGAGTAACAAAATCAGTGCAAGACTCTAGTACCAGACATTAAGACTTAGTATAACACTAGAATTATTAAGGCTGTGGTATTGGTGCAAGGATAAATCAATGGAACAGAATAGAGTATCCATTTTTGTAAAGAGTATAATGGCCTCCAGACATGTCCAACCCAATCCCTGGGACCTGTAATATATCACATTACCTAGCCAAAGGAACTTTTCAAATGTAATTAAGGCTAGAGATAATAAGATAGATGATCCTGAGTTATCTTGTGTGTTTCCAGTCTAATTGTAGGAGTCCTCGAAAGCAGAGAGAGAATTTACTCTTGACTGAAAGCAGAAGAGACATGCAATAGAAGGGGCATTCAGAGAGATTTCAAGTGTCAGAAGGATCCTATGCACTATTATTAATGACACTGTTATTTAGGCATGTATAAGGGCTAGAGAAGCCTCTAGTTGCAAAGAGCAAAGCCTCTAGCTGAAAAGAGGAATCCCCAGCTACAGCCAGCAAGGAAACAGAACGCTGGTCCTGACACTGAAGGACCTGGATTCTGTGAACTTCAATGAGCTTGGAAGTGGAGTCTTTCCAGAGCTTCATAATGAGAGCTGACAGACCCTTTGATTTTGGTTTTGTGAAACCTGAAGCAGAAAAATCAGGCAAACCAATTCAGTCTGAGTTGTGAGATAGTAAATTTGTGTTGTCTTAAGCTGCTTACTTAAATTGTGTAATTTGTTATAGTACAACAGAAAATTATTAACATCCATGAAAAGATTTACACAAATACTATCATCTGATTTATAAGAAAGATAACATTGCAATACAATGGGGAAAATAATTTTTTTCTCTTAGGGTATTCTTACAGGAAAGAAGATCATCGACCTCTTCAAATCATACACGAAGATCGATTTCAGATACATCGATAGATTGAACTGTGAAAGATAAGAAATAAAGCTTGTAGATGAAATCATGAGAGAATATCTTCATGACCCTGGGTTAGGCAAGGATTTCTTAAACAGTAACCAGTAAAATTGATAAATTGGATCACATTATAAGTCAGAACTTTAGGAACGATAGTATAAAAGAAACAGAATAAAAGAAGATATTTGTAATACATGTATTCAACAAAAGACTCATCTATAACAACCGAATTTACAAAATGATTAAAAGAATTGGAAAGATATTTCACAAACAGTATGTGGTCAATAGGAACATATAAAGTTGTTCAATATCAGTAATCATTAGATAAATGTGAGTTAAAACTACCACAAAATATCTTTACACTTCACCAGAGTGTCTGGATGAAAAGGTGACATGTCCAAGAGTTAGTGAGGAAGTTATACAATCAGATAACTAATACACAAATAGGTACTACCAGTTTGGGAAGCTGAACAGTGCCTACCGATCCTGAACATACATATTTCCTATGCCCCAAGAATTACACTCATAGGTATGTATCTAACAGAAATATTTGCTTATGTTCACCAAAAGACTTGTGCTGGAGTATTTATAGCAGTACTATTTGTAACATCCTAAATTGGAAACAACCCAGATGTCTATATAATAAATGGATAAATCATTGTATAATTTTATACCATGGAATACTATATAATGAGAATGAACAACATAAAATTAAATTGAAAAACAAAGAAGAATCTCATAAACATAAAGTTCAGCAAAGGGCACCAGATACAAAAAGAATGATTTATGTAAAGGTATGATTTATGTAAAGTTCAGAAACAGGCAAAACTAGTGTATAGTTTTAGAAGTCAGATAGTAATTCCTACTATTGTGGGTGGAGTAGTGACTGGAAGAAAGCATGAAGGGAGTTTTGTTTTTTTTAGGAAAATAAAGATTTACACACTACTTTCAAGCCTTATCTATGTTTATTTGATATTAGAGGAAGTGGCTTTTTTACTCCTTTTCTATATAATAATCATGGTTTATTTCCTGTTTCATTTTTATCATTTAATGGTACTGATTATTTACAGTTTTATTTTGAGTCTTATACCTGTGCCAAAGCACGGAGATAGGAATGTACATGAACAGTCAATGTAACCAATTGAGGTTTATTCAAAAGTGATGGCTTAATTCTACTGTGATTAAAATTTCTTGTTTTATGTTTATTCATTTTTGAGAGGCAGAGTAGAGTTGGGGAGGAGCAGAGAGAGAGGGAGACACAGAATCCAAAGCAGCCTCCAGGCTATGACCTGTTAGTACAAAGCCCAATGCAGGACTGGAAACCACAAATCATGAGATCATGACCTGAGCCTAAGTCAGACGCTTAACCAGCTGAGCCACCCTGAGTGGCACCCTCAGGTGCCACTCTGAGATTTTAATTGCATCTTTTAATTTTTTTTTTTGACTTCGTGTATACTCATTGGACTTTACCTCTAAAGCTGTCTGTACTTTATTGAAATTTGGATTTCTGTACTTAATTACTTAGATTTTTGATTAGTTCTGTAAAATTCCCAGTAAAACTTGAGCTATATTTGTGAGTTTGGGAAGAAGTGATTACAAGTATATATTAAGGTTCTGAAAAAATCTGTATAGTGCAGGAACCATCCTTTTTAAATTTGTGTAAGTCTATCTAAATTACAGTGTAAGAGGGTGATTTGGTATACTTTTTTAGATATTTATGATATTTTCTAAGACTAATTTTGTTCTCTGCCCACATTGGTATTTTTTCTGATTGCTTTGATAATTATATAAACCTTCAACAATGCCACCTGCCATCAAAAATGCTTCACTTTTTGGGGCGCCTGGGTGGCTTGGTCGGTTGAGCGTCCGACTTTGGCTCAGATCATGATCTCACGGTCCGTGAGTTCGAGCCCCGCGTCGGGCTCTGTGCTGACAGCTCAGAGCCTGGAGCCTGTTTCGGATTCTGTGTCTCCCTCTCTCTCTGCCCCTCCCCTGTTCATGCTCTGTCTCTGTCTCAAAAAAAAAAATAAACGTTAAAAAAAAAAAAAATTAAAAAAAAATGCTTCCATTTTGTTTCATCCTTTTAAGGGAATTTATCACTAAGCCAAAGCAGAAATAATAGTAGTAATTATAGCAATAGAAGTAATAGCAGCATACATTTATAATGTGTCAAGCAATGTTCTAATTACTTTATATGTACTGATTTATTTAATGTAACAGTTCTGAAAGAAGTGCTATTCTTAGCTTCATTTTATTTTTTTATTTTTTATTAAAAAAAATTTTAAGTTTATTCTTGAGACAGAGAGAGACAGAGCATGAATGGGGGATGGTCAGAGAGAGAGGGAGACACAGAATCTGAAGCAGGCTCCAGGCTCTGAGCTGTCAGCACAGAGCCCGACTCGGGGCTCGAACTCACGGACCGTGAGATCATGACCTGAGCCGAAATCGGACGCTTAACCGGCTGAGCCACCCAGGTGCCCCTCTTAGCTTCATTTTAAACATGAAAAGTTCAAGGAATAGTGAGGTTAACTATCTTGCTGAAGGTCACATTTATTAAATAGATGCACTTGGGTCAAATCCTCTTTGTCTAAGGTCAGAGTCTGGGTTCTTAACCTCTATACCAGCACAAGACAGATAAGGAGATTGTAAAAACTGAAAATCAGTTACTAAGTAAACAAATTAAGGTTTTACAAGTTTTTCAAAATTGTAAAATGGTTAGTGATTGTTCTTAAATAATAGTGATTAATTCTGAAGTGGAGATTTTTGATATTTTATATAAATTTATATTTGTATATATTTAGATATTATATTTATAAACATAAATGTATAATTTAAGATACTAATTTAAACTTTTCATTAAGACATGAAAATGTTTACTATACTTATTTCATGTTTGGAAAGGTTTCTGTATTTATCTTTTCTTTGCTGAAAGATACGAAAAAAATAATTCATGATCTGTCCTAAGCAAGAGTGGCTGGTTGTTCTATTCCTCTGTGTAGTAGTATATCTTCATGTGATGAAGTTGATACAGAATTTTTAACTTGCTCCTTGGGAATTCCTGAATATTTTAGGAACTTCATAAAAGTATTCTGGAAGCAAGCATTAAATGGAGAAGTTGGTGCTTAAAAACCTATGAAGCAAATGAAAACTAGAAAAGACAGTTGAAATGAATGATAAGATTAGAATTTAGATGAGAATTATGCTCATCTAAAACATATTTGTTTGATTCCATTTGTCTGAGTTTTTCTGAATTGCTTATAATATATCCCAATAACATCACAGTCTCTTTCCTGGATGGTACATCTTTTTTAAAAATATTTTTGTTTATTTTAATTCCACTACAGTTTAACATACAGTGTTATATTAGTTTTAGGCATACAATATAGTGACTCAGCAATTCCATACATCAACCAGTGATCAAAACAAGTACACTCCTTAATCCCTGTCACCTATTTCACCCATCCTCCCATGCACCTCCCTTCTGGTAACCATCAGTTTTGTTCTCTATCACTAACAGTCTAGTCTATTTCTTGGTTTGTCTTTCTCTCTCTTTTTTCCCTTGCTCATTTGGTTCTTAAATTCCACATGAGTGAAATCCTATGGCAGTTGTCTTTTTCCTTTTTTTAAAATTGTATTTAAACCCAGGTTACTTAACATATAGTGTAATAATGATTTTCAGAGTAGAGTTTAGTGATTCATCACTTGCGTGTAACACCCAGTGTTCATCCCAACAAATGCCCTCCTTAATGCCCATCACCCATTTAGCCCATCCTCCCACCATCACCCCTCCAGCAACCTGTTTGTTCTCTGTACTTAAGGGTCTTTTGTGGTTTGCCTCCCTCTCTGTTTTTATCTTATTTTTCCTTCCTCTCTGTTCATCTGTTTTGTTTCTTAAATTTCTTAAATTCCACGTAAGAGTGAGATATGATATTTATCTTTCTCTGACTTATTTTGCTTAGCATAATACAATCTAGCTCCATACTCGTTGTTGCAAATGGCAAGATTTCATTCTTTTTGATCACTAAGTAATATTCCATTTTTTTGTACACACACCACATCTTCTTTATCCATTCATTAGTTGATAGACATTTGGGCTCTTTCCATAATTTGGCTATTGGTGATAGTACTACTATAAGCATTTGGGTGCATGTGCCCCTTGAATCGACATTTTTGTATCTTTGGATAAATACCTAGTAGTGCAATTGCTGAGTTGTAAGTTAATTATATTTTTAATTTTTTGAGGAATCTCCATACTGTTTTCCAGAGTGGCTGCACCAGTTTTCATTCCCACCAACAGTGCAAAAGTGTTCCCCTTTTTCCACATCTTTGTCAACATCTGTTGTTGCCTGAGTTGTTAATTATAGCCATTCTGACAGGTGTGAGGTGGTATCTCATTGTGGTTTTGATTTGTATTTCCCTGATAATGAGTGATGTTGAGCGTCTTTTCATGTGTCTGTTAGCCATCTGGATGTCTTCTTTCAAAAAGTGTCTGTTCTTCTGTCCATTTCTTCAAGCTGTGTTACAAAGCTGTAATCATCAGGACAGTATGGTACTGGCACAAAAACAGACACATAGATCAATGAAACAGAATAGAGAACCTAGAAACGGACTCACAAACGTATGGCCAACTAATCTTTGACAAAGCAGGAAAGAATATCCAATGGAAAAAAGACAGTCTCTTCAGCAAATGGTGTTGGGAAAACTGAACCACTTTCTTACACCATACACAAAAATAAACTCAAAAGGGATGAAATAAGTAAATGCAAGACAGGAAACCACCAAAACCCTAGAGGATAAAACAAGTAACAACCTCTTTGACCTCGGCCACAGTAACTTCTTATCAGACATGTCTCTGGCAGCAAGGGAAACAAGGCAAGAATGAACTTTTGGGATATTATCAAGTTAAAAAGGGTTTGCACAGCAAAGGAGACAATCAGCAAAACTAAGAGGCAGCTGAGGCAATGGGAGAAGATATTTGCAAATGACATATTGGATAAAGGATTAGTATCCAAAATTTGTGAAGAACTTATAAAACTCAACACCAAAAAAATAGTTATTTGTCTTTTTCTGACAGACTTATTTCACTTAGCAATATTCTCTAGCTCAATCCATTTTGTTGCAAATGGCAATAAATTTCACTCTTTATGGCAGAATAATATTCCATTCCGTGTATATGTGTTTGCATGTGTGTATGTGTTTGCATTTTTGTGTGTGTATGTGTGTGTATCCCATATCTTCTTTATTTATTCATCCGTATTGATGGACACTTGGGTTGCTTCCATAATTTGGCTATTGTAAGTAATGCTGCTATAAACAAAAAGGTGCATGTATGTATCCCTTTGAGCTAATGTTTTTGTATTTTTTGTGTAAATACCCATTAGTGTGATTATTGGATCATATGGTAGTTATATTTTTAACTTTTGGAGGAAACTCCATACTATATTCCACAGTGGCTATACACTTTGCATTCCCACCAACAGTGCATGAAGGGTTCCTTTTTTTCACATCCTCATCAATCCTTGTTGTTTCTTGTGTTTTTGATTTTAGCCATTCTGACAGGTGTGAGGTAATACCACATTGTAGTTTTGATTTGCATTTCCATGATGACAAGTGATGGTGACCATCTTTTCATGTGCCTGTTGGCCATCTATATGTCTTCTTTGTCATATCTTCTGCCCATTTTGAAATTGCATTATTTGTTTTTTGGTTGTGGAGTTTTTAAGTTTTTTATATTTTGAGTACTAACTCTTTATTGGATATGTCATTTGCAAATATCTTTTCCCATTCTGTTGGTTGCCTTTTAATTTTGCTGATTGTTTCCTTTGCTGTGCAGAGCTTTTTATTTTGGTGTAGTCCCAAATGTTTATTTTTGCTTTTATTTCCCTTGCCTCAGGAGACATATCTAGAAAATGCTGCTATTGCTGATGTCAGAGACCTTACTACCTGTGCTTTTATAGGATTTTGATGGTTTCCTATCTGACATTTAGGTCTTTAATCCATTTTGAGTTTATTTTTGTGTGTGGTATAGGAAATAGTCCAGTTTCATCTTTTTGCACGTAGCTAACCAGTTTTCCCATTACCATTTATCGAACATACTTTTTCCCATTGGATGTTCTTTCCTGCTTTGTCAAAGATTAATTGACCATATAATTGGGGTTTATTTCTGGATTTCCTATTCTGTTCCATTCATCCCTGTGCCTCCTTTGTGCCAGTACCATACTATTTTGATTACTATAGCGTTGTAATATAGCTTGAAGTCTGGAATTGTGATGCCTACTGCTTTTGTTTTCCAAAATTGCTTTGGCTGTTTGGAGTCATTTGTGGTACTGGACGAATTTTAGAATTGTTCTAGTTCTGTGAAAAATGCTTTGGTATTTTGATAGGGATTGCATTAAATCTGTATATTGCTTTGGGTAGTGTAGTCATTTTAATAATATTAATTCTTCCAACCCCTGGGCATGGAATGTCTTTCCATTTCTTTGTGTCACTTCAGTTGCTTTCATCAATGTTTTATTGTAGTTGTCAGAGTGCAGGTCTTTCACCTCTTTGGTTCGATTTATTCCTAGATATCTTAATATTTTTGTTGCAATTGTGAATGGGATTGATTCCTTAATTTCTTTCTGCCACTTATCAGCGTATAGAAAGCAACAGATTTCTGTATGCTGATTTTGTATTCTGCCACTTTACTGAATTCATTTATCAGTTTTAGGAGTTTTTTGGTGAAGTCTTTATGGTTTTCTATATACAATATCATGTCATCTGCAGGTAGTGAAAATTTTACTTCTTCCTTACCAATCTGGATGCCTTTTATTTCTTTTTGTTGTCTGACTGCTGTGGCTAGGACTTCCATGACTATGTCGAATAAAAGTCACGAGAACTGACATCCTTGTCTTGTTCCTGATCTTAGAGGAAAAGTTCTCAGTGTTTCCCCATTGAGCATGATGTTAGCTGTTGGGTTTTCATATAAGGCCTTTTGTATGTTGAGGTATGTTCCCTATAAACCTCCTTTGTTGAGAATTTTTATCATGACTGGGTGTTGTGCTTTGTCAAGTGTTTTCTCTGTGTCCACTGAAATGATCATATGGTTTTGACCCTTTCTCTCACAGATGTGATATATCACATCGATTGATTTGTGAATATTGAACCACCCTTGCATTCTGGGAATAAATCCCACTTGATCATGGTGAATGATTTTTTTGGTGGATTGTTGGATACAGTTTGCCAATACTGTATTCTGTTGAGGATTTCTGCATCTGTGTTCATCAGAGATATTGGCCTACAGTTCTGTTTGTTTTCGGTGATGTCTTTATCTGGTTTTGGTATCAGGGTAATGCTGGCCTCATCGAATAAACTTGGTAGTCTTCCTTCCTCTTCTGTTTTTTGGAGAAGTTTGAAAATAACAGATATCAACTCTTCTTAAAACGTTTTATAGAATTTGCCTGTGAAGCTGTCACCTGTGGTCCTGGACTTTTAATCATGGGGAGTTTTTTTATTATTGATTCAGTTCATTGCAGATAGTCAGTGTGTTCAAACTTTATATTTCTTCCTGCTTCAGTTTTGGTAGGTTATATGCTTCTAGGAATTTTCCCATTTCTTCCAGATTGTCCAATTTGGTAATATATAATTTTTCATAGTATTCTCTTACAGTCCTTTGTGTATCTGTGGTGTTGGTTGTTATTACTGCTCTTTCATATGATTTTATTTGAGTCCTTTCTCCCGCACTCTCTCTCTTTTTCTTTTGCTGAGTTTGGCTAGAGGTTTATGAATTTTGTTGATCTTTTCAAGGAACTTGCTCCCGGTTTCATGGTGTGTCTGTTGTGTTTTTAGTTTCAGTATCATTTATTTCTCCTCTTGTCTGTATTATTTCCTTCTTTCTACTAGTTTTGGGCTTTGTTTGTTCTTTGTGTAGCTCCTGTAAGTGTAAGTTTAGGTTGTTTATTTGAGATTTTCCTGCTTCGAGAGGTAGGCCTATATAAACTTCCCTCTTGGAACTGCTTTGGCTGCATCTCAGAGGTTTTTGGACCATGGTGTTTTCATTTTTGTTTGTTCCTATGTACGTTTTGATTTCTTCTTTGATTTATTTGACTGATTCATTGTTTAGTAGCGTGTTATTTAACCTCCACCTCCACGTATTTGTGCTCTTTCCAGATTTTTTTTCTTTTGGTTGATTTCTAGTTTCATACAACTGTGGTCAGAACAGATGCAAGCATGACTTCAATCTTTTCAAATTTGTTGAAGCTTGTTTTGTGGTCTAATATGTGATCTGTTCTGAAGACTGTTTCATGTGCACTTGAATGTGTATTCTGTTTTAGGATGGAATATTATCTGCTGAATCCAGCTGGTAGTGTGTCATTCAAAGCCACTATTTCCTCATTGGTTTTCTGTTTGGATGATCTGTCCATTGATGTAAGTGGGATGTTAAAGTCTCCTACTATTATTTGTTAAAGTCTCCAACTAGTTCCTTTATGTGTGTTATAAGCTGTTTTATGTAATTGGGTACTTCCATGTTGGGTTCATAAATATTTCCAGTTGTTTTATCTTCTTGTTGGATTGACCCCTTTCTTATTATATAGTGTCCTTCTTTATCTCTTGTCACAGTGTTTGTTTTAAAGTCTCTTATGTCTGATATAAGCATTGCTACCCTGGTTTTCTTTTCACATCCATAAATATTTCTCCATTTCCTCACTTTCAATCTGCAGGTGTTTTTGGTCTGAAATGAGTCCTTTTTAGGTAGCATATATGTTGATCTTGTTTTTTTATACATTTCATCTTCCTCTGTTTTTTGATTGGAGTGTGTAGTCCATTTACAATTAAAGTAATTATTTATAAGTATGTATTCATTAAGATTTGTTACTTGTTTCATGGTGATTTTTGTAGTTTGTCTCTGATCTTCTCTTTCATGGTTTGTTGGGGTTTTTTTGGTTGGTCTTTGTGCAGTTTTTTTGGTTGTTGTTATATACTTGAGTTCCTTTCTCTTTATTCTTTTCATGTTTATTAGTGGTGTTTGATATGTGGGTACAACTAGGTTTGTTTATAACATCTTCTGCATATAGCAGTCCTTATTAAGTTGATGGTTGCTTAAATTCAAACCCTTTATTTAGCCCTAGCCCCCCACATTTTAGGTATATGGTGTCATATTTTATATTCTTTTTTGGCATCAATCCTTTGGCCAGTTTTTTACAGAAATACTTATTTTTACTGCTTTTGTCTTTTTAAATTTTCATACTCTCACTAATGGTCTTTCCTTTCCACTCAGAAACTCCCCTTTAACTTTTCTTGTAGGGCTAGCGGCTTGTAGTCATTAACTTCTTTAGTTTTTGTTTGAGAAACTCTTTATTTCTCCTTTTATTCTGAATTGTAGCCTTAGTATATAGAGAATTCTTAGCTGTAGGTTTTCGTCTTTCAGCACTTTGAATATATCATATCACTTCCTTCTGGCCTGACAAGTTTCTGCTTAAAAGTCCATGACAGCCTCATGGGGTTTCCCTTGTATTTTAATGTTTTTATTTTTCTTGCTGATATAAAATTCTTTTCCACTACTGTTTGCCATTTTGATTACTGTGTGTCTTCTTGTGGACTTCTTTGGTTGATTTTGTTGGGGATCTCTCTGTTTCGTGGATTTGGGTAACTGTTTCCTTCTGTAGATTTGGGAAATTCAGCTATTATTTCTGCAATTTCTTCCCCCTTCTCTCTCTCTCTCTTCTTCTGTGATACCTCTAATGCAAATTTTACTATGCTTGATGGAGTCACTGATTTCCTTAAGTCTGTTGTTGGTTTTCTTAATCCCCCCCCCCCCCTCACATTTTCAGTGTGGGTAGTTTCCATTACTCTGTCTTCCAGTTCATTAATTCATTCCTCAGCTTCTTCTGGCCTGATACTTTTTCCATCAACTGTATTCTTAATTTCAAGTATTTTGTTCTTCATCTCTGTTTCCTTTTTAACTCTGTGTTAAGTGTCCCACTGATGTCCTCTTCTCTTTTCTCAAATCCAATGAATATCTTTATGATCATTATTTTAAATTCTCTATCAGTTATGTTACTTATGTCTATTTAGCTTAGGTCTCTTGCTGTGGTTTTGTCTTGTTCTTTTATTTGCGGCATATTCTTCTGTTTACTCATTTTGACTAAGTGTCTGTTTTTATGTGTTAGGAAAGTATTTTGGGTTTATATTAGTATTGAATTATAGTTTTAATTTGCATTCCCCTAATGACTAACGATGTTGACCCACCACCTGTCTCTTCTCCTCCTCCTCCAATAAGACCTGTGAGCTTATTGGTCATTTTTGTAGCTTCATTTGTGAAGCATGTGTTCATATATTTTATTTATTTTTCTTTTGTAAGTGTTCCTTCTGTATTCTGGATAGCTGTTCCTCATCAGATATATACTTTGTTGATATTTTCTCACAATTTTTGATTTGCCTATTCATTTTCTTCATGGTATCATTTTGATGACCAGTTTTAAATTTTGATGGCCTATTTTATCAACTTTTTTTCCTGTGACTATACTTTTCTTTGTACAGTGTAAAATCATTGCCTATTTCAAAGTTGAAAAGATGTTTTAACATGGTTTCTTATAGAAGCCTTATGTTGAGATCTATGACTTACCATCACCATTGTTATTTTTAATCTAAGGTTTAATTAATGGTCATATATTACTTTTATTTGTCTAGATTCTTTAGTCCAATAGAACAGTTCTGGGGCACCTGGGTGATTCAGTCAGTTAAGAGCCCAACTTCAGCTCAGGTCATGATCTCACAGTTCATGAGTTTGAGCCCCGCGTTGGGCTCTCTGCTGACAGCTCAGAGCCTGGAGCTGGCTTCAGATTTTGTATCACCCTCTGTCTCTGTGCTTCTCCCCTGCTCATGCTCTGTCTCCCTCTCTCAAAAATAAATATTAAAAAAATTTTTTTAATTAAGAAAAATAAAATGGAACTGTTCTTCACTTTTTTTTTTTTGATTATTGAAGTATAATTGGCATACATCATTATTTTAGTTTCAGGAATAAAGCATTAATTTGACAATTCAATACATTACTCAGTGCTCACCAAAATAAGTGTAGTCACCACCTGTCACTATACAACATTATTGCAACATTATTGACTATATTCATGTGCTGTACTGTTCATCTCTGTGACTTATACCTGGAAATTTGTTCCTCTTAATCCCCTTTATCTAGTTTGCTCATCTCCCACCCACCTCCTTCCTCTCTGGCAACTGCCAGTTTGTTCTCTGTATTTAAGGGTCTCTTTGTTTGTTTTGGGTTTTTGTTGTTGTTGTTGTTGCACATATAATGAGACGGATGGTATTTGGCTTTCTCTAACTTACTTTTTTTCATTTTTTTGATTGTTTCAAGTTTTTATTTAAATTCCAGTTACTTAACATGTAGTGTAATATTAATTTTAGGTGTTGAATTTAGTGATTCATCACTTACATATTAACACTCAGTGCTCATAGGAACAAGTGCCCTCCTTAATACCCATCACACATTTAACCTGTCCACCTGCCCATCTCCCCTCCAATAACCCTTAGTTTTTGTGTACAGTTAGGACTGTTTTATGGTTTGCCTCTTTCTTTTTTTTCTCTGTATATTCTTCTGTTTTTTTTCTTAAGTTCCATATATGAGTGAAATCAAACGGTATTTGTCTTTCTCTGACTGACTTATTTCCCCCAGTATTATATCTTCCAACTCCATTCACATCACTTCAAATGGCAAGATTTCATTCTTCACCACATGTTCTTTATCCATTCATCATTCGTTGGACATTTGGGGTTTTTCCATAATTTTGCTGTTGTTGATTGGAGTATGTGTCCTTTCGAATCAGTATTTTTGTATGCTTTGGTTAAATGCCTGGTAGTGCAATTGCTGGATCATAGAGTGGTTCTATTTTTAACTTTTTTAGGAACCTCGATACTGTTTTCCAGAGTGGTTGTAACTGTTTGCATTCCCACCAACAGTGTAAGGGATGTTCCCCTTACTCTGCATTGTTGCCAACATTTGTTGTTTTCTGAATTGTCACTTTTAACCATTCTGAAAGATGTGAGGTGATATCTCATTGTAGTTTTGATTTGTATATCCCTGATAATGAGTGGTGCTGAGCATCTTTTCTTGTGTCTGCTAGCCATCCGGATGTTTGGGGAAAATGGCTCTTCATGTGTTCTTCCTAGGTCTTAACTGGATTATTTGTTTTATGGGTATTGAGTTTGGTAAGTTTTGTATATATTTTGAATATTAATATTAACCCTTTATCAGATATGTCATCTGCAAATATCTTCTCCCAATCCGTTACAAGTTATTCATGAATTATTCGTGGGGTAATGTTTTGAGAATGTCAGTTCCTTTACAACATTTTATCCAATGTTTTAACATCCACTGACAATTCTTTCCTACATCTGTTATTACTCTGGAGGTTGTTAACTGATAATTGTCTAATTCTATTATTATTTCTACAGGTATTATTCACATTCCCCTATAAAGGAGAGATTTTTGTTTTGCCCAGTCTCTCCTTTGTTTCTTTTTTTAAGTTAGATATTTCATACTCTGTTATATCATTGTTCATTCTGATGTTTAAATAATTCCAAATTTGTCATTGTGCAGTTCTTCACATTGGCTCCTGTATCATTTTTACATGTTCTCTGTTGTGTTTGACCACTTTTAAACTTTTTATCACAAGATGATATTTCAGTTTCATTTAATGTTTCTTTCTTTGCTTTGTGTTGTTTTTCTGCCCTAGACCTGGAATTAGACATACCCTCCAGGGTGCTAGATGTCCTCATTGTTACTGTGTGTCATGAACTCTTGGCCTTTTCAGTAGACACAGCTTGAAAAAAAAAAATTTAAATTAAAAAGTATGAGCATCATGAATTCCTACTGAAACCTAAAATACAATCCATAATCTCATGGTTTTTCTCTTGTTACCCTCTTCTGTATTTGCATCTCCTTTCTTCCATAGAGAATCCTGGGTCTTATTTTTCTTTAGTGCTGTTAGGTTATTAATTTGAGTTATGGTTGGGTTAATCTGGTGCATATATTTTTATTTTTTCATCTTCATTTATTTTAACATTTTGAATATACAACATGAATATGGTTCAAATATAAAAATTATATCAAAAAGTATACTTAGAGACCTCTCAATCCTTTCCCTATCCATTCTACCCTGTTCTTTTACTCTGTAGGGATCCAATTTCATTTTTTGGTGAATCTTTCATGTTTCTTCTTTACAGAGGTAGATACTTATATAGTCTCTAAATTTACCTTCTTTCTTATTTGAAAATAGCATCAATAATGTTATGCAATTTGCTTATTTCACATATTAATATTAATTTCACATATTAATATCCTGGAAATTATCAATCACTTACAGAGACCTTTTATGTATTTTACAGTTATATAATATTACCTTGTTTGGAAGTGTGATAATTATTCTACCCAATATTTTATGTATGAGTATTTATGAACATTCAGTGTTTTCTGCTCCCAGTTTGTTGCTTTCACAAATAAGTGAATAATCTTATGTAAACTTTTTTTCTTCTCTATTGTTCAAAATGTATCTTCTGTGTAAATTCCTAGAAGTGGAATTCTTGAGTCAAAAAGCAAATGCTTATAAACTTTTCTTATATATGCTTAAATCCTCCATTACAAGAGTTGTAACATTCTGCCCTGCCCCCAGCAATGAAGGAGAGTAAGTTCTTTCCCCACATCCTATTGAGCAAAGTAACATTGCCAAGCATTAGAATTTTTGCCAGTTTGATAGGTGAATGATAGTATCTCAATTTAGGTTTAATTTGCATTTATCTTTTGTAAGTAAAGTTGAACATTGTTTCATATATTAAGGTGCTATTTGAATATCTTGTTTTAAATGTTTATTTTTGAGAGAGAGAGAGAGGGTGGGGGAGCAGCAGAGAGAGAGGGGGACAAAGGATCTGAAGGCCTCTGCGCTAACAGCAGAGAGCCCAATGTAGGGCTCGATCTCATGAGCCATGTAATCATGACCTGAGCCAAAATCAGATGCTCAACCGACTGAGCCATGCAGGCACCCCTTAATATCTTTTATTCTGAACACTCTGGTCAGTTTTTTAGTTGTTTTTTTTTTTTTTTTTTCCATCTTTGATTTTTAAGTATAACTTATACATTAGGGATATTAGCACTTACTGTATAACATGTGTTTAGAATAATATTTTCTAATTTGTTATTTGTCTTTTGAATCCATTCTTGGAGTACTTGGGCTTCACAAAACTTCTTTTTTTAACTAGTTGAATATACTCATCTTTTATTACTTCTGGATTTTCAATTATCTTTATAAACTTCTTCTGATACCCAGGTCATAAAGGAATTCATCTTTGTATTTTTTACCAGCTTTATTTATATATAATGTACATATCATAAAATTCTTCCATGTAAAGTGTATTTTAATACATTCAGTGGTTTGTAGCATACTCAGTGTTTAGTATATAACAAAGTCATAATACCATCAATACTGTCAATTTTAGAGTATCTTCACACTCCAGAGAAAAACCCTGTGCTCATTAATAGTAACTCCTTATTTTCTCTCCTCTCCTAAGCCATAGTCCATTATGGATCTACATTCTGTCTGTGTATATTTGTCTGCTCTAGACATTGCGTATAAAAGGAATCAGTGTAATATGTGGCCTTTCTGTGTCAGGCTTCTTTCATTTAGTATAGTCTTGTTCAGAGTTCATCCATGTTGTGTGATTTATCAGTACTTTATTTCTGTTTATTGCCATATAATAACTCCTTTATTAGCATTGCATGCTTTGTTTATCCAGTCATCATTTGATGAACATTGAAGTTGTTTCTTTTTTTGCCATTTTGAATAATACTGCTATGAATATTTGCATAGATGTTTTTGCATGTACATATGTATACGTTTTCACTTCTGTTGTGTATATACATGGGTGTGAAATTATTGAGGTATACAGTCACAGTCTAACTTTTTTGAGGAACTGCTGATTTGTTTTCCAAAGTGGCTGCATGTTTTAATTTTCCACCAGCAATGTATGAGGGTTTCAAATTCTCTGCATTCTCACTGACACTTACCTGATTTTTCAATTGTAGCCATTCTGTTTGGTGTAAAGTTTTATCTCATTTTGATTTTCATTTTCATTTTCTTAATGACTAATGATGTTGGACAGCTTTTCTGTATTATTGACTCATCATCCTTTAGTCATTGTTTAATTTGGTTGTCTTTCAAACATTTTTTTATTTTAAATTCTAGTATAGTTAACATACATTGTTATATTACTTTCAGTTGTACGATAGAGTGATTCAACAATTCCGTACATCACTTGGGCTGTCTTTTTATTGTTGAATTGTAAGAATCTTTATATATCCTGGATACTGCTTTATCAGATAGATGATTTACAAATATTGTCTCACATTCTGTGGGTTTGTCCTTTCATTTTCTTAGTGTTCTTACCAGCAAAAATTATTAATTTTTATGATATCCATTTTTTTCTATTCTTTTGTTACTTTTGATATCATACCAAAGAAGCCATTACTTAATCCAAAGTCACAAAGATTTACTCTTGTGTTGTCTTTCAGGACATGAAACATGAGTTTTAGCCTCATATGTTAAGGTTTTTTTTAATCCATTTTGAATTAATTTTAGTATGTGGTTTAAAGTAGTATTCCACCTTTTTGCATGTGGATATCTAGTCGTCACATCAACATTTGTTGAAAAGACTCTTCTTTCCTCTATGGAATTGTGTTGGCACCTTTACTGAAAATTAATTGACCTTAACTGTCAGGGTTTATTTCTGTACTTTCAATTTAATTCTGTTGATCTATATGTCTGTATGCCAGTACCATATTGACTTGATTTACCATAGCATTGTAATAACTTTTGAAAATGTAATGTGTGAGTCTGCCAAGTTTTTTATTTCTCAAGTGTGTGACTGTTGAGGATCCCTCTAATGTCTATATGATCAGTTTGACAGTTTGTGCAAAATAGCCTACTGAGATTTTAGTAAGATATGTTGAATATATAGATCAAGAGGAGTAATGCTTAATAATTAATTAAATCTTCTAACTCAGGAAAATAGGGTGTTTATTTAGATATTTTTAAGTGATATTTTTTAGTTTTCAATATGTAAGTCTTACACTTGTTTTGTTAAATTTACTTGGAAGTATTCATTCTTTGGATGCTATTTTAAATGGAATTGTTTTCTTCATTTTATTTTCAAATTGTTTATTGATGGTATATAAAAATGTAATAGACTTTTTAAATTAAAATTTTTATTTTGGGATAATTGTAGATTCACATTTCATTATAAGATTTAATACAGAGAGATCCTCTGTAACCTCTATCCAGTTTCTCCAAAAGGTAATATTTTACAAATTAGTACAATGTGATAACCAAGACGTTGATGTTGATCCAGTGAAGATATTTAGAATTTCTATCAACACGGTGATCCCTCATGTTGCCCATTTATAAAACACCCACATATCTCCTACTATTACCCCACTGGAACCCTAGCAACCACTAATTTGTTCTTCATTTTTACGATATTGTTACTGCAAGAAAGTTATATAAATGGAATCCTACTGCATGTAATGTTATGGGTTACTTTATTTTCTATGGATTCATCGAAATTGTGGTATATATTTGTAGTTTGTTCCTTTGTATAACAAAGTAATATTCTTTGGTATGATAGTGCCATGGTTTAATGTTCACTCATTGAAGGACATCTGAGATGTTTCCAGTTTGGGCCAAATACAAAGCTGCTATAAACATTCCACTATAGTTGAATGGAAACCAATTTGACAATAAACTTCATATATTGAAAAAAAAAAACATTCCAATATAAGTTTTGGTGTGAACATAGTTTTCATTCCTCTGGGATAAATGCTTAAGAGTACAGTTTCTAGGTTGCATGAATATTGCATACTTTTTTTTTTAATGTTTATTTTAAGAGAGTCTGAGTGGAGGAGGGGCAGAGAAAGAGGAAGAATCCAAAGCAGGCTCTGGGCTCTGAGCTGTCAGCACAGAGCCCGATGCAGGGCTCAAACTCATGAACTGCTTGATCATGATCTGAGCCAAAGTTGGATGCTTAATCGAATGAGCCACCCAGGCACTTCTGCACACTTAGTTTTTAAAGTAATTGCCAAACTGTATTGCTGAATAGCTATGCCCTTGTGCATTCCCACTAGCTAGGAATGAGTTATCCAGTTCCTTTACAACCTAAGATTTTCTTTTTTTTCCTTTCTAAAATTTTTATAGTTTTACATTTCACATTTTAGTCCATGATCCATTTTGAGTTAATTTTTATATAAGGTGTAAAACAGGTGGAGGTTACAATTTTGCCTAAGGATGTTCACTTGCTTCAGCACCATTTGTACGGGTCTGTCTTTTATTGAATTGCTTTTGCACTTTTGTCAAAACTGAGTTGAGCATATTTATGTGAGTCTATTTCTGGGTTCTCTGATCTGATTCAATGATCCATGTGTATATCCTTTTGCTAATACCACACAGTCATGATAACTGTTATCTGTATAAGTCTTGAAATTTAGAAGAATGATTTCTCACATTAGGTGCTTTTTTAAAAATAGCTTTAGCTGTTCTAGTTCATTTGCCTTTCCATATGAATTTTAGAATAATAATACCTGTATATACATAAAATGTGACAGACTTTGAGTCTGGAGTTCTCTCTTGTCCAGTAAGAGAGTGGATGCAGAATTGAATACAAGAGAGGCTAATGTCCAGGAGGAGACAAGAGCCCTGAGTAAGGGTCCTTGCTCAGTATTTATTAGGATTGGAAGGCTTAAATGCATGATGGATGTGCAGAGAGAGACAATAAAACAGTAATCATTAACTCATATGTGTGAGAGAAAAGGGGTTTCAAAGATATGCGGTGTTAGGGGGTAGGGTGAATACAAATCAAAGTCCCAGAGCCGACCAGACAGCCATTTACTGTCTGTTTATCTTAACTTTTCTAGGGGCTAAGACAAATAGAGCATGCTACCTCAGGGTTCACAAGGCATTTTTCTTGCTAATTAGCTCTGGGTGTTTCCACCCTGCTGCGGTGGTGTTCTACCTCTACCTGTTCTCAAACACTTTTGTCCTGTGGAAGTGGCTTTCCACTCTGTGCTTTCTTCTGTGCTGGGTGCTTTTGTCCTGTGGTGGCTTTCTGCCCTAAGCCTTGTTAATCCATTGGTGAAAGCTCAGAGGATTCTTAAACTTATTCCCCACAACAAAACTCACCGAGATTTTAAAAAGAAGCATGCTAAATCTGTGTATCAATTTGGGAAGAATTGTCATCTTTACTGTGTTCAGTCTTCAAATCCATGAACATCATATGGTTTTCCATTTATTAGGTCTTATATTTCTTTCACCAGTAGTTTGTAATTTTCAGTATAGAAGTTTTATACATGACTTGTTGTATATGCATATGAGTATTTAATTTTCTTTTGAATAGTTGCCAATGGTATTATGTTCTTAACTTCACCATTCATGTTTTCATGGCTAGTTATAGAAATAGACTTTTGTATATTGATCTTCTATCCCAAGATCTCGATGAACTCATTTATCAGTTTTAGTGGTATTTTGTAGATTTTCTATTTTGCCAGTCATGTCATCTACAGTAATGGACAGTTTACTTCCTTCTTTCCAGTCTTTTATTTCCTTCTTTCACTGGCTAAATCTTCCATTATTTCATTGAATAAGAGTGAAGAGAGTCAATATCTTTGTTTTGTTCCTGACCTCCAGTGGAAAGCGTTCAGTCTTTTTACTGTTAAGAATGGTGTTAGCTGAAGATTGTTTATAAGTGCTGTTTATCAAGTTGAGGAATTTTCCTTTATTGCTTTTTTATTTTTGAGAATTTTTGCATAGAGGAGTATTGAACAACACTTTTTCTGCTTCAGTTGTGTGATCATGTGACTGTACTTTTTAGCCTGTTTATATGTTGGATTACATTGGTTGTTTTTCAAATGTTGAACCAGCCTTGTGACCCTGGAATGAACCCCATTTGGTCGTGGTGTACAATTACATTTTTATATTGCTGAATTCTATTTGCCAACATTTTTTAAGGGTCTTTTTTTTTTTTTTTAAGTTTATTTAATTTGAGAGAGAAAGAGCAGGGGAAGGGCAGAGAAAGAGGGATAAAGAGAATCCCAAGGAGGCTTTGCACTGTCAGTACAGAGCCTGACATGGGGCTCAGACTCATGAACTGCAAGATCATGACCAGAGCCAAAATCAAGAGTCAGTTGCTTAACCAACTGAGCCACCCAGGCACCCCTTGTTTGTTTTTTTTTTAAATGTGAAACTTATTGTCAAATTGGCTTCCATACAACACCCAGTGCTCATCCCAACAGGTGCCTCCCTCAGTGCCAATCACCCACTTTCCCCTCCCTCCCACCCCCCATCAACCCTCAGTTTATTCTCAGTTTTTAAGAGTCTCTTATGGTTTGCCTCCCTCCCTTTTTTTTTCCTTCCCCTCCCCCATGGGTTCCTGTTAAGTTTCTCAGGATCCACATAAGAGTGAAAACATATGGTATCTGTCTTTCTCTGTATGGCTTATTTCACTTAGCATAACACTCTACAGTTCATCCACATTGCTACAAAAGGCCATATTTCATTCTTTCTCACTGCCAAGTAGTATTCCATTGTGTATATAAACCACAATTTTTTTATCCATTCATCAGTTGATGGACATTTAGGCTCTTTCCATAATTTGGCTATTATTGAAAGCACTGCTATAAACATTGGGGTACCAGTGCCCCTATGCATCAGCACTCCTGTATCCCTTGGGGAAATTCCTAGCAGTGCTATTGCTAGGTCATAGGGTAGGTCTATTTTTAATTTTTTGAGGAACCTCCACACTGTTTTCAGAGTGGCTTCACCAGTTGCATTCCCACCAGCAGTGCAAGAGGGTTCCCATTTCTCCACATCCTCTCCATCATCTACAGTCTCCTGATTTGTTCATTTTGGCCACTCTGGCGTGAGGTGATATCTCAGTGTGGTTTTGATTTGTATTTCCCTGATGACGAGTGACAATGAGCATCTTTTCATGTGTCTGTTGGCCACCTGGGTGCCTTTTTTGGAAAAGTGTCTATTCATGTTTTCTGCCCATGTCTTCACTGGATTATTTGTTTCTCGGGTGTGGAGTTTGGTGAGCTCTTTATAGATTTTGGATACTAGCCCCTTGTCCGATATGTCATTTTGCAAATATCTTTTCTATTCCGTTGGTTGCCTTTTAGTTTTGTTGATTGTTTCCTTTGTAGTACAGAAACTTTTTATCTTGATGAGGTCCCAATAGTTCATGTTTGCTTTTAATTTCCTTGCCTTTGGAGATGTGTCGAGTAAGAAATTGCTGTGGCTGAGGTCAGAGAGGTTTTTTTCCTCCTTTCTCCTCTAGGGTTTTGATGGTTTCCTGTCTCACATTCAGGTCGTTTATCCATTTTGGTTTTATTTTTGTGTATGGTGTAAGAAAGTGGTCTAGTTTCATTCTTCTGAATGTTGTTGTCCAGTTTTCCCAGCACCATTTGTTAAAGAGAATGGTTTTTTTTGTTTGTTTGTTTTGTTTTTTTGTTTTTTTTTTTTTTTACCAGTGGATACTCTTTACTGCTTTGTCAAAGATTAGTTGGCCATACATTTGTGGGTCCGATTCTGGGTTCTATGGTCTATTCCATTGGTCTATGTGTCTGTTTTTGTGCCAATACCATGGTGTATTGATGATTACAGCTTCGTAGTAGAGGCTAAAATCTGGGATTGTGATGCTTTCCGTTTTGGTTTTCTTATTCAATATTACTTTGGCTATTCGGGGTCGCCTGTGGTTCCATACAAATTTTAGAATTGCTTGTTCTAGCTTCGAGAAGAATGCTGGTGCAATTTTGATTGGGATTTCATTGAATGTGTAGATTGCTTTGGGTACTTTGACATTTTAACAATATTTATTCTTCCAATCCATGAGAATGGAAAATTTTTCCATTTCTTTGTGTCTTCTTCAGTTTCCTTCATAAGCTTTCTATAGTTTTCAGCATACAGATCTTTTCCATCTTTGGTTAGGTTTGTTCCTAGGTATTTTATGGTTCTTGGTGCAGTTGTGAGTGGGATCAGTTTCTTTATTTCTTTCTCTTGCTTCATTATTGGTGTATAAAAATGCAACCGATTTCTGTACATTGATTTTGTACCCTGTGACTTTGCTGAGGTCATGTATCAGTTCTAGCAGACTTTTGGTGGAATCTGTAGTTTTCCATGTAGAGTATCATGTCGTCTGTGAAAAGTGAAAGTTTGACTTCATCTTTTCCAATTTTGATGCCTTTGATTTCATTTAATTGTCTGATTGATGATGCTAGGACTTCCAACACTATGTTAAACAACAGTGGTGAGTGTGGACATCCCTGTCGTGTTTCTGGTCTCAGGGGGAAAGCTCTTAGTTTTCCCCATTGGTGATGATATTAGCTGTGGGCTTTTCATAAATGGCTTTTACGATGTTTAAATATGTTATTTCTATCCCCACTGTCTTGAGGGTTTTTATTCAAAAAGGATGCTGAATTTTGTCAAATGCTTTTTCTGCAGCTATTGACAGGATCATATGGTTCTTATCTTTTCTTTTATTAATATAATGAATCATATTGATTGATTTGCGGATATTGAACCAGCCCTGCAGGCCAGGAATGAATCCCACTTGATCATGGTGAATAATTCTTTTTATATGCTGATGATTTTGATTTGCTAGTATCTTGTTGATAATTTTTGCATCCATATTCATCAGGGTTATTGGCCTGTAGTTCTCTTTTTTTGGTGGGTCTCTATCTGGTTTGGGAATCAAAGTAATGCTAGCTTCATAGAGTGAGTCTGTAAGTTTTCCTTTCATTTCTATTTTTTCGAATAGTTTGAGAAAGAGTATTCACTTTGCTTTAAACGTCCAGTAGAATTCTCCAGGGAAGTCCTCTGGTCCAGGACTCTTATTTGTTGGGAGATTTTTGATAACTGATACTATTTCTTCACTAGTTATGGGTCTGTTTAAATTTTCTGTTTCTTCCCATTTGAGTTTTGGTAGTGTGTGGATGTTTAGGAATTTGTCCATTTCTTCCAGGTTGTCCATTTTGTTGGTATATAATTTTTCATAGTATTCCCTGATAATTGCTTGCATTTCTGAGGGATTGGTTGTAATAAATCCATTTTCACTCATGATTTTATGTATTTGAGTCCTCTCTCTCTCTTTTTTTTTTTTTTTTTTTTTTTTTTTTTTGAGAAGCCTGGCTAGAGGTTTATCAATTTTATTTTTTCAAAAAACCAACTCTTGGTTTCATTGATCTGTTTTTTTTGGATTCTATATTGTTTATTTCTGCTCTGATCTTTATTATTTCTCTTCTTCTTCTGGCTTTGGGGTGTCTTTGCTGTTCTACTTCTAGTTCTTTTAGGTATGCTATTAGATTTTGTATTTGGGATTTTTCTTGTTTCTTGAGATAGGCCTGGATTGTAATGTATTTTCCTCTTAGGATTCCCTTTGCTGCATCCCAAAGGGTTTGGATTGTTGTATTTTCATCTTCATTTGTTTCCATATATTTTTAAATTTTTCTCTAATTGCCTGGTTGACTCATTCATTCTTTAGTAGGGTATTTTTTAACCTCCATGCTTTTGGAGTTTTTCCAGACTTTTTCCTGTGGTTGATTTCAAGTTTCATAGCATTGTGATCTGAAAGTGTGTATGGTATGATCTCAATTCTGTTATATTTATTGAGGGATGTTTTGTGGCCCAGTATGTGATCTATCTTGGAGAATGTTCCATGTGCACTCAAGAAGAAAGTATATTTTGCTGCTTTGGAATGTAGAGCTCTAAATATATCTGTCAAGTCCATCTGGTCCAATGTATTGTTCAGGGCCATTGTTTATTTACTGATTGTCTGTCTAGATGATTTGTCCATTGCTGTAAGTGGAGTATTAAAGTCCACATTCTTACCACATTCTTATAAGTAAGATTGCTTATGTTTGTGATTGTTTTATATATTTGGGTGCTACCGAATTTAGTGCATAGAAATTTATAATTGTGTGGCTCTTCCTGATGGATAGACCCTGTAATTATCATATAATGCCTTCCTTCATCTCTTATTCAGACTTTAATTTAAAGTCTAGTTTGTATAAGTTTGGCTACTCCAGCTTTCTTTTGACTTCCAGTAGCATGATAGCCAGTTCTCCATCCCCTCACTTTCAATCTGAAGGTGTCCACAGGTCTAAAATGAGTCTCCTGTAGACAGTAAATAGATGGATCTTGGTTTTTTTGTTTGTTTGTTTGTTTTTTATTCATTGTGATACCCTATGTCTTTTGATTGGAACAGTTAGTCCATTTATATTCAGTGTTATTATTGAAAGATGGGTTTAGAGTCATTGTGTTATCTGTAGGTTTCATGCTTGCAGTGATGGCTCTGGTACTTTGTGGTCCTTGGAACATTTCACTGACAGAGTCCCCTTTGGGATCTCTTGTAGTGCTGGTTTAGTGGTAATGAATTTCTTCAGTTTTTGTTTGTTTGGGAAAACCTTCGTTTCTCCTTCTATTCTGAATGACAGGCTTGCCAGTTAAAGGATTCTTGGCTGCATATTTTTCCTGTTCATCGAATTGAAGATTTCCTGCCTTTCCTTTCTGGCCTGCCAAGTTTCAGTAGATAGGTCTGCTGCTACCCTTTTGTTTCTACGTTTGTTTGTTAAGGCCCATTTTTCCCTAGCTGCTTTCAGAATTCTCTCTTTATCCTTGTATTTTGCCATTTTCACTATGATATGTCATGCAGAATATCGATTCTAGTTATGTTTGAAGGGAGTTCTCTGTGCCTCTTGGATTTCGGTGACTGTTTCTTTCCCTAGATTGGGAAAGTTCTCAGCTATGATTTGTTCAAGTATACCTTCAGCCCCTTTCTCTCGCTCTCTTCTTCTGGAAATCCAATATATATATGGATATTGTTCAGTTTGCTTGAATCACTTAGTTCTCTAATTCTCCCCTCATGATCCTGGATTTTTTAAAATCTTTCTCAGCTTCCCCTTTTTCCATAATTTCATCTTCCAATTCACTTATTTTCTCCTCTGCCTCTTCAGTCCACACTGTGGCTGCCTCCATTTTATTTGCACCTCATTTATAGCATTTTTACATTCATCACGACTATGTTTTAGTCCCTTGATGTCTGTAGCAATAGATTCTCTGCTGTCTTCTATGCATTTTTCAAGCCCAGTGATTAATTTTATGACTGTTATTCTAAGTTCTTGTTCAGTTATGTTGCTTACATCTATTTCGATCAATTCTTTAGCTGTTACTTCTTCCTGATATTTCTTTTGAGGAGAATTCTTCTGTTTCATCATTTTGGCTAGTTTTCTGTCCGTTTTGAATTTTTAAAGCTTGTTATGTGCTCTGCACCTGTGAGCACTGCTATATTTATAAAGGGGGCTCATATACTGTCCATGGCCTGGCCCTTCAGGAGGTGTTTTTTGGAGAGTGTTATTTGCTGTCATTGTGACTTTGGTTATTTTATTTCCCTACTCATAGTTATGTTTTGGACCTTCCACCCGGTGTGCTTTGATTTGTTCCTTGAAGTAGCTCTGGAAAGGAAAACAGACAAACAGGAAACAAAAACATGCAAACACACAAACAAATAAACAAAAACAAAAAAACTAAAAGCTAAAAACAATCCAAAAGCAAAAAAATCAGAAACACCAGCTAGAAGCAAAGAACAGGGTGGATGTGGTGCTGATGGAAGAGCACATACAAAGAGAAATGACAGGGGTGGAGAAAAAGAAAAAATAAACATTGACCAGGCAGAGAGACTAAAAGGCTTAATCGAGAGAGAGAGAGAGAAAGAGAGAGAGAGAGAGAGAGAGAGAGAAAGGAAAATAAGGAAGGGAAAAAGAAATTTAGATAAAGTTACTTAGAGAAACTATACTGCTTGATTATTCCAAAGAGAGAGAGAAAGGAATATAAAGAAGGAGGTGTAGAGCATGTGTCAAGAGAATGGATTAAATGTGTCTGTTCAAACAAACCAATAACCAGAGTAACCAGCCTAGTGGAGGGAGAGTTAAGAAGCAAAATGGAATGGACAATATATCTATATAACAAGAATTGTCCTAGAATTAATCCAGGGAATTCATCAGCGCTGGTCTGGAGGAGGGGTCTGTTTCGGCATTGTCTATCCCGCTCCAGAAGACATGCAGTTACCCAGGACTGAGGGGCGTGGTTTGGTATAGGCTGGTCTCGCCTCCACTGTGGGTCCCATGGACCAATCCCTGAGGCCCCACCTTGGTGGTGGTGGGGAGGAAAATGGCCACCCCCCAGTCACTTCTCCATTACCCGTTGGGCCAGATCACTCCTTTGGAGCCATCCTCACTGTGTCGTGGCGCAGATGAAGCTGTCTCACTCCCCCGACTCCTTAACTCCCGCTCCATGAGTCCGGGTACTTGGGAAGCACCTCCCGATATGTAGTCCCTGCTGGTTTTGTCCTATGCCACAGTACTTCAGGGGAGGGGACCAGTTCCTGCTGTGGACTGCGCCCCTGATCTACCACCAAACCCAGAGGTTGGTCCCCTCCTCCCCAGGTGTGCACAGGACAGCTTGCCCCAGTTCGACAAAGGGATCTGCAGTTAGAAATCCTCTAACCTGTAGTTAGAGATGGGACCCCTCTCCGTCCTGGTCCGAAGTTTTTTTCTGTTGTCCAGATATAGGCCTACACTTCCCCAGCTGCTCTTTCTCTTCCCTTTGTCTCTCTGCAGAAGGGGATTCCTTCCCTCCATGTCTATGTTGCCCATTTTATTTTCCCCAGTTTGCAACCACCCACCTATGGCCCATCAGGTTGTCCCAGTTTCTCCCTGGTAGACTCAGTGTCTTTTCCTCTCAGACTCTGGGTTCAAAGTCCTTTGGCTTCAGCCCTTCTTTGTTTGAGAGATGTGGGAAGTACCGATCTCCCTACTTCTCCACCATGTTGGTCCCTCTCCCAGTGTTTATTTATTTTTGAGAGAGAGATAGAGCACAAGCATGGGGGTGGGGGGGGCAGGGAGAGAGGAAAACACAGAATCTGAAACAGGTTCCAGGCTTTGAGCTGTCAGCACAGACCCTGACCCTGGGGCTCGAACCCACCAACTGTGAAATCATGACCTGAGCCGAAGTCAGATGCTTAACCGACTGAACCACCCAGGTGCCCCAAAATTATTTAAAATTAAAGAAATGATAGTTGTGAAATGATTATAGTATAATATCTTTTGCAAAAAAGCATTGTTTTGGCTTATAATTTTGGGTTGAATACATTAAGAAAATTACCAAAATTCAATCACTATTATTTATTGTAGTTTGTTGTTCATTTACATCATTCAGTTTGTTTGGTAATAGTACTTTGTGCTTAGTTTACCTTTTTTTTTTTTTTTTTTTTTTTTTTTTTAAAGAAGAATTCAGGGAAATTTTAGTGGGTAGGAAATCATAGGACTTAGGCATGGAAGAAAATTTAGAGTAGTGTCTCAGGATAGATAATTGGTTATAGGAAAATCTGTTTTGAAATGAGTCTGCTTAAAATAATATTTTAAATATTATTTAAAATAATATCAGAATACTAATATTCATATAGAATTGAAAGGAATTATGAGTCACCAAAAATATCTTGAAAAAGAAAAAACAAAGTTGGTGAACTCACAGCTCCCAATTTAATAACTCACTACAAACCATAGTAATCAGAACAGTGTGATATTGGCATAAGAGTAGACAAATAGATCAAAAAAATATAATGTACTCCAGAATAGCCCATATGTGTATAGGTAATTGATTTTTCAAAGAGAGCCAATATCATTCAATAGGGAAAGAACTGCCTCTTGAACAAATGGTGCTTGAACAACTAGGTAAACACTTGTTTGTCAAAGAAAGAAGTCAGACTCTTACCCTCACACAATGTACAAACATTAGCCCAAAATGGATAAAAGACCTAAAGAGTTGAAAGTATAAAATACTTAACAAGAAAGCATATGGGAAATTCCTCATGATCGTGGATTTGGTAATGGTTTCTTAAATATGACACCAAATAAAAAATAGACAAATTGAAATTCATCAAAATTGAAAACTTTTGTACATTCAAGGACACTATCAAGAGGACATAATGACAACCCACAGAATGGGATAAAAAACTTGCAAATCATACATGTGATAAGGGTCTAGTATCCAGAGTATATAAATACATCTTACAAGTCAACAACAGAAAGATTAACCACTGAATTTAAAAGTATACAAAGGGCTTGAATAGACATTTTTCCCAAGAAGATATACAAATAGCCATTAGCACATGGAAAGATGCTCAACACCATTTATCATTAGGAAAATGTAATCACAACCACAATGAGATGATACTTTACACACCACTATTATGACTGAGTTAAAATGACCGTAATGGCTGGTGGTGAAATGGGACCCTCTTACATTGCTGGTGGAATGTAAAATAGTGCAAGTGCTTTGGAAAACAATTTTATAGTTCTTCAAACAAACTAAACATGAAATTATCATCTGATCAGCAATTCAGTTTCTTGATATATACCCCCCAAAATTGAAAACAAGTGCAAAATAAGTACTTGTATATACATGCTCATTCAGCACTATTCACAATAGCCAAAAAGTGGAATCAGCCCAAATGGCCAAAAGGGTGATTGGATAGACAAAAGTGGTACTTACATATCATGGAAGTAGGTGGAATATTATCCAGCCAATGGAATATTATCTAACCATTCAGAGGAATGAAGTAATGCAACATGCTACAGCATAGGTGAAGCTTGAAAATATTATGCTACATGAAATAATCTAGACACAAAAAAAATCGCATATGCTTCCATTTGTATGAAATATCCAGAATAATTAAATCCACAGAGATAGAAAGTAGATTGGTGGTTGCCAGGGATTAGGGGAAGGGAGGAATAGGGACTTGCTGCTTAATGGGTAGCAGGTTTTCTCTTAGGATGATGAAAATGATTTTGGAAATAGAGGTAGTGGTTGCAAAACATTGTGAATGTACTAAATGTCACTGAATGTTACACTTTAAAATGGTTAATTTTGAAAAATAAATAGTTAATTTTGTATTATATGAATTTCACCTTAATAACTAAAACAAAATAGATTCATCTTGAAAAATATGGGGCATCTGGGTGGCTCAATTGGTTAAGTGTTGGAGTTCAGCTTCAGGTCAGGTCATGATCTCACGGTTCGTGGGTTTGAGACCCATGTAAGGCTCTGTGCTGACAGCTCGGAGCCTGGAGCCTGCTTCAAATTCTGTGTCTCCCTCTCGCTCTGCCCCTCTCCCACTCACGCTCTGTCTGTCTCTCTCTCTCTCTCTCAAAAATAAATAAATGTTAAAAAAAAAGAAAAATGTGACTAAGATTTATGCAATCAGTCTCATTTTTCTTATGTCAGCTGTTAATTACATATGTTTCGAATAAACAACATGCTGAATTTTTGGTGGTATTTTAAAATCATAACATATTGACGTTTTCCACTAAACATTAACTTTCACACTATGATCATAGAAGGGGACAATTTTTAGAAAGGTATGTGGTGTTTCCAAGAACCACATCTTAAGTTTTTGATACTCAAGTATTTATTTTTTGAAGCACTTATATCAATATCTTTATCTTATTCTGTGATTGTAAACTATTGTTGAATTTGTTCAGTCTAACTTTGAATAAATTAATTAGAATCTCTAGATAGTATAAACTTACATTTTATTTTAATTTTCAGTTGTTTTCACAGAGCCATTTCTTTGGGATTTTATTTCACTTGGGTATTTTGAAACTATGGAATGAATGAGTTTTAAATTGGATCTGTTTTTACTGTCAACTTAGCAATTTTCAAGTGGTACCTTATTTTCACATTCTTAAACATGGACAATACAATAGGTTAAATAAATACTGAATTCTTACCAAGCTGTATTTTAAACAAGAATTTTTGGTGATAGAAATACTTTTGTTTTAGGAAAATTCTTCCTGACGAGAACAAGATAGAATATAAATGTCATCCTGAAAGAAAGAAATGACTAGATCTTTCACACTATAGCTTCTAGTAATCAGATGGAATAATCCATAATAGTAGGACTCAGAAAATACATTATAAAGATTTTATCAAAGATCATATTGATTATACATAATACTTGTAAGTAGGAAAATGAACATGAAGTGTTCAGCACATAATGTCAACTATTACTTTGATTGTAAATCATAAAAAAATGACTATATACAAAAATAACGCATTTATAATTAGCCGAGAACCTCGTTAGGATCCATTTCATAAATATTTCTAAGTATATACTGAGTTTCAATGCTGACTCTTGCTGACCGTAGGCAAACTGTGATTCTCACCTATAAAATACTGATGAGTAGAACTAATACTCTTCTGAGGTGTGTGTATGTATGTGTTTCAGCCTCTATAAAAATTTCTTCAGCATTTTTTTAAAATATAAATACAGCTCTTTAGCTTAAAGTGGAAATGGATGTCCTTGATCTGAGATACCTCCATAAAACCCATGAGATATGACGCGTGGTTAACTAACCACTTAACTAGATGATCCGTAATGTTTTATTCTACTTTAAAAGCCGTAATTCTTTAATGCTTTGGGTTGAAATTTAGTGTCTTATAATGAATTTTAGTTGTATAACTTTTATGTGTTTTGAAGTTATGGAAATGTAGGAGAATCCAGAATATGTGAGTGATTGGCAAGAACTATGGTCTCTATATGGTATAGTGGTTAAGAGTAGAAGGTCTAGAGTTACAGCATCTAGATTTTCCCAGTACTTCTATTTATTAGCTATATGATTGATAGGATGTTTAATCTCCCCATGCTTCACTATCTTCATCTGTAAAATAGTAACACAGATAGGCTTATCACTGGATGATAAAGAAGATTAAGTGAAATAATAAATATGAAATTCTTAACATATAACAAGTACCAATTATTTTCTTGATTATAGATCCAAAAGTTTAACATTTTCAGGGAAAAGTGCATATGATTGGACAAGAACTCTGCTAGAGTCCATTTTACAAATATTTCTTTCTTTAAAAAAAAATGTTTATTTTGAGAGAGAGAGAGAGAGAGAGAGAGTGAGCAGAGGAGGGCAGAGAGAGAGAGGAACACAGAGAATCCCAAGCAGAATCTGCACTGACAGCACAGAGCCCAATGCGGAGCTAGAACTGCAAGATCATGACCTGAGCCAAAATCAAGAGTTGATTTCCCAGGCGCTCCAATTTTACGAGTATTTCTAATTTTTCTTTGTGTCCTTCCAAGTTAATTATTGTATCAATTTAAAACAGATTGAAGTTCAAGTTTATAATTTTCATGTTAGTACCATAAAGTTTGACCACGTTTCTGTTATAATTTCTTCCATTTTATCTGATATTTGTGATGACATGTTGAAAACATTTTATTAGTCTGTGGAATGAAGAGTGTAGTAGTTCCTATAATCATATACTGTGGGAAAAGAAAGAGTAAATTATGGTGATCCAAAATGATTGATTTTAATGTGTTTACATACAAAAAAATCATGTTCATTTTCTTCTTAAAAAGTACTATATTCTTATTTACAATTAAAAAAACAAAATTTGTTGTGTTGGTAAAAAATAAAACTTTAAATATGATATACGTTGTTCGGCACCTAAAGTTTTAGAATTTTTGTTAACAGACTATTTTAGGTTTCTTCCTCTGTTTTTAACTTAAAATTTGGATGGGACATGAATTTTAGAAAAGTCCCTTTAGCAAAAACTCATTTCACAGGTAGCTGACTAGCAAGCCTTTAAAGGAGCAAAGGTTTATTCCATTTTAATTAAGCCTCCAAAACTTTCAGGCTCTTGAAGTTTATAAATAAGCTCTCATATTTGCCAAATTAGGCAAGAAACTTTATGAGAACAAATTTTATGATATATTATGGCTTCAATTTTAGTTCAGCTCAGCAGGAAACCACTTTCTTTACACTGTGTCAACATTTTATTTTTTTCCTTTGGCTCTATTCAGGCAATGGTGTAATAAAGAGCATTTGTATTAAAATTACAAAAAGGAAATTTGTAAATCAACAGGTTGAGATCAGTGTCTGTTAAATATGGAATGAAAATTATATATTAATGAAAATCATTTCACTCGTGGCAGAAAAAAAAGTGGGGAATATCTTTTTGGATTTAATAAAAAAATCCAAACTTTTTTCAACTTGAAATATTTTTAAAGCATCAATGTTTATAGGTATTATCA
This sequence comes from Panthera pardus, assembly GCF_024362965.1. Taxonomy (NCBI): domain Eukaryota; kingdom Metazoa; phylum Chordata; class Mammalia; order Carnivora; family Felidae; genus Panthera; species Panthera pardus. The sequence goes on from NW_026526810.1 coordinate 104,683,107, forward strand.
TTAAATTCAGAGAGAGATACATATGTATAATTTTCAGGGACTTATAAAAAAGGGAATATAAAATCCAAATAAAATATTAGGTACTGAATCTTTGAAAGGAATCAAGCGAATGTCATATTATCTTTGATCCTTCTGTAGGTTAGAAATGACTAAGTTATATATAATAAAATTGTTAAATTGAAATAGAAAATAATACTTAATATTTATGCTACAAATACAAAAATATAAGTAAAGTTTTATTTTGCCTTTAATTTGGGGATGGATATTTTATCAAGGTATATACTTTTAGATTTCCAGTTTTCCCTCAGGATATTAATATCTTTCCATTGTCTTCTGGATTCCATAGTTTATGTTGAATAATCAGCTATAAGGTTTATTGTTTTTTCCTTTGAAAGTGATGGGTCCTTTCTCTCCTCTTGGCTGTTTTTAAGATTTTCTTACCATCTTTTATTTTCAGTAGTTTGACTGCTGGGTGTTGTGTTATTTTACTTTTTCCAACGTGGGGCTTGATGTTCCTCCTGAGTCAGTGAATTAGTGTGTTGTATCAGTTTTGGAATATTCTCAGCTGTTTTCTGAAAATATTGCTTTGCCCTATTCTCTCAACCAAAGCTGGAGTCATATACTCAACTACAATTACATTGGGCTGTTTGATTTCCACATGTTTCTTTTCCTCTGATCTTTTCACCTTCCCCCTCCCCCCATTGCTTCTGTTTGGATATTTTCTACTGATCTCTTCATGTTCACAAATCCCGTGTTTTCTGTGTTGAGTCAGCTCAACCACTGATTTCTTAATTTCAGATATTGTGTTTTTCAATTCTAAAATTACTATTTAATTCTTTTTCATAGATTTTAATTCTTTGCTGAAATTTTACTTCTTTCATCAAGTGTGAATATTTTTCCGTATCTTCAACTTCTGTTAAATAGGTTTTTTTGAAAGTTTAAGTTTTTGTAAAGTCCTTATCTTCTGATTCTGTATCATCTGTGTGTCACTGTAGACACACACACACAGACATATAATTTTTTCTTTTGTTATTGGTCACATTTTGTAATTTCTGTAATATACCAAATACTATTTATTATAAGATCATAGAAATTAATGTAAATATTATTTAGTGTTAAGTGCCAATCACTTTAACTCAACTTCAAATTGAGATGGATAGAGTGAAAACTTTAGATATATACTTAGTCTACCTCGGGTTTTAAATGTCTTTAAGGGCAAAACCTGTTGTGTGCCATATTTCCGATGTGACTTTGTACTTAAGTACTGTGAAATTATGAGAAATTTTACTTTATCTTTTGAGTTCTGTCCCCTTTTCACCCCCTCCCCACATCCCATCTTCTACCTTGCTTGTGGTTGAGAGTAAATTATTCTTAGGGGAGATCTGAAGTGGTAGGCTCCACCTACTGTAATATGACTTTGACTCCTAATCACCACAGTACTATAGAAAACATTATTTGCCCTCTGACCCATTTTTTCCTCCTCATTCCAAGTCATCTTGTGCAGTCCTGGCTCTCAGCAAATCTCCAGCAGAAAACTGTCTATGTTTTAGAGTTCCAATGGATTTCAGTCTGTCATGCCAGCCTGTGAACCATCAACAACTATGCTGGTTTCTCTTTTCCCTAGTAGTGTTCCTCTTTCTGACTCTTAGGTTATAAGCGGCAAATCTTCCTAGAAATGAAAATAATTAGGAAGCTTGACTCACCTAAGAAGTGATACCACTTTTCTCCTCATTTATCCTTATTAGTTCACATTGTTGTCTAATATCTTTAAAAATATAACTTGGAGGAACAACTTACCTTTTTTCCCCCTAGTTATTGTGGAATCAGTGATTTGCCACTATATGCTGGTAATTTAGTCTTATAAAAGTAAGAACAAAATTTAGACCTATGTGTTTAGTCTTTTCTGTGTTGTATTTTTTTATTATTTTAATTTTTAAATTTTTTTTAAACCCCAGTTAGTTAAAATACAGTGTAATAATGATTTCTGGAGTAGAATTTAGTGATTCATCACTTATATAGAACACCCAGTGCTCATCTCAACAAGTGCCCTCTTTATTGCCCATCATCCATTTAGCCCATCCCCCCACCTAACACCCCACCAGCAACCCTCAGTTTGTTCTCTGTATTTAAGAGTTTATGATTTGCCTCTCCGTTTTTATCTTACTTTTCCTTCCCTTCTGTGTTCATCTGTTTTGTTTCTTAAATTCCACATATGAGTGAAATCATATGATATTTATCTTTCTCTGACTTATTCCACTCAATATATACTCCAGTTCCATCCATGTTGTTGCAAATGGCAAGATTTCATTTTCTTTGATTGCTGAGTAATATTTCATTTGTGTGTGTGTGTTTGTGTGTGTGTGTGTATACACCCACATATATATAAAACATCTTTATCCATTTGTTAGTTGATGGACATTTGGGTTCTTTCCATAATTTGGCTATTGTTGATAGTGCTTCTATAAACGTTGAGGTGCATGTGCCCCTTGAATCAGCACTTTTGTATTCTTTGGATAAATGCCTAGTAGGGTAATTGCTGGGTCATAAGGTAATTCTATGTTTAATTTTTTGAGGAATCTCCATACTGTTTTCCAGACTGGCCCTAGCTGTATGTGTTATATTTATATAAAGTTTGTATGCTTAGATTATTGGTTTGTTATTGAATATTAATATTTGTTGCAAAATCTACTAGGTCCAGAAATTGATCAACATTACTGTTTGGAAAAAAGCCATCCAGAGAGCCAGTTTTAATTTAAAATTCCATTTTGTCAGTAGTAATTGAAATAAAATGTAAACAAAAATTAATTTTCTTTTTCTCTCTCCCTTTCTTGTTTAGTGAGTGATAGTTGCTTCAGGAATCTTGCAGAAGATCGCAGTGGGATAAATCTCAAAGATCTCGTACAAGATCCTTCTTTGTGAGTATTTGGTTTTCATTACTAAGCATAATTGAAAACTTCATGGTTGGTGTGACTTTTTTCAAAAGAACTGCAACTAAGAACTGATTTGAGGTTGAGTAGTTTTTCTTTTCTTTTTTTTTTTAAAGTTTATTTATTTATTTTGAGAGTAAGAGAGGGGCAGAGAGAGGGAGAGAGAGAATCCCAAGCAGTCTCTGCACTGACAGATCATTGCAGGGCTCAGTCTCACAAGTTGTGAGATTATGACCTGAGCTGAAATCAAGAGTCAGATGCTTAACCAACTGAGCTACCCAGGCACACCAACTTTTTCTTTTCTAACAATTTGAGTTACATATAGTGGAGTACATCCAATAGTTTCAGTAGAAGTGAAGATATAGAATAGTTTCTTTTTAGAAATAGGTAGTAGAAGAAGACATAGCATTATGATTAACAGTGGACTTTCAAGGAGTCTTACTAACGGTTGATCATATCTTGCCAGTGTGGCAGTAGCTACTGAGCAGGGAAATGATGCGTAATTTATTTGCTGGAGAAGGTGCAATTGAATTTGGTCACATTAATTTTAAGTTCATAATCATTTATAATACTTGTAAGAACAATTAAAAATATAAAATAATTATTTATAAATAATATATTTGAATATTTAGAATATATTTATAATATTTTATATTAGAAATCTTTATAAGGAAATAATTTTTGAAGAGTTTTATAGGTTTCAATTTTTAATGTTCTTACTAGTGTCTATTTTTTATGAATTTTTGTAATTTTATATTTACTATAAAATATGCATATTATCTTCTGTATGAACATACCTAGATGATCTTACCTCTGGATAAGATCACCTTTTATTTAAAAAAAATAAAGACTAGTTAAGCCTTTGGCAATAGAGAAAAGAAAATGGAATGCTGGCAGGTGCTTTTTTTAATGATGTGTAATGCATTCAGTAAAATATATTGTAACAGGAAATCAGTCATTCACATCACATATAATCTATATTCCCACAAGTTTTACTAGTAATTCATTGAGTATTTTGTGATGAATGAAACACAAGCATGTGTTGAATCTGAAGGATATTGATTCTTTAATGATTTTCCAGTTATTTAAAAAAATACAGTCATAAGACACAGAATCTTGAAAATGACTGAATCTTGAAGTTTATAATGTAATGAATTTACAAATGAGTTTCCAGACTCAAGTCTCTCAGTTGTTTCCTATTATTCTGTTTCTCTTTTCCTTACTCAAAAGGAATCCGTATTCTTTCTCCATGATTTTTATTCCAGTGAAGACTGACATTTGTCCTTTCAGTCTATAAATATTTAATCAAGAATATAACTATTTTATGTGGCTGTAAATATTCTGAGTAAATTAATGTTGATAACGTTTATTTGCATGAAGAGTTCTGTTTTCCATATGGATATGGGAGGAAACTTTATAATTTTTCTGAAAGATTTCATCCATTTGAATGAATAACTTAAATTGTTCCATTATTGTACTATTTGTAAGGCATATTTTTGGTCACAGTAGTAGTATTTGTGTAATGTAGTCTTTGTGGAAAAGATGTGTTCCTGTAGACTTCAATAATATAAAAGCCATGGAGAATTATACTTGAATAATTGATTATAACAATGAGTTATAGTGTTCTGAGAGAATTTGATACTTCTTCCCAGAGTACAGAATGATATTCATCATGCACTAAATTTTACGTTCAATCTTAGTATTCTTAGAAGAATTTATCTCAGATTACTGCTGTATGGGCTGAACAAAATTATTCTAAGTCTCTGGTTTTAAATAGCATATATCTTAATTTAGCATCATTCTTTTAACTTGGCATTAGTCTTGAATGTAAGAATTTAGTGAGAATTTGTTCTTGCCTTTGCCACTTGGATTTGGAAAGAACTTTTTTTATGAAGAATTGTCAAAATGTACTATTAATGAGTCAATTCATATTTTAGAGACATATATGTTCCTTAGCAAAGCTCTTTAAGGAAGGAAGTGTCCTGTGTAGAAAAATGATGTATTTTTTTCAGTTGTTACTATGGGAAATATTTTATTCTGAGTTACCATTCTATAGCAGTATTCACTTAATAGATACCTCATGGGTAAGGATTTTTCTTTTTGTTAAAGCCATTTACTTCTCTTCTGTCCTAAACTCCTGACAGAAGTCTTTACTATTTGTTCATTGATTCATGTACACTACATAGTTCTATAGAAGTTGAATTGTTTATGTTGCATCATTGAGTTGAAAATATGTTGAAAATGTTTTTACAAAACCTCCTCCTTATTAAAATAGTTTGATGAGACCTCCACACTAGTATAAGGTTTGTTAAAATTGCATACATATGTGATTTTAATAAATGCTCCAAATAAAAAATATTACAGTATGATATGTGTATTTAATGAGTGCTTTATGTATTTACCTATTTGGTAGACTTATGACTTACCTACTTGAGCTGCTGATGCTGAAAGTAGGTGATGTGCAAAGAATAATTAAGTCTTCCAATCACTAAGGCTGTTATAAGGAAAACAGAAGAAAGAAAGAAGGAAAAATTAAGCTGAAGAGAACCCATGGTATCTGGTTAATATTGACACATGGAGCAGTATGTAGTTTGTCGTAATTGGATAAATGAGCAAGTATGGAATTTCTGTGGACAAAGCACAAATATCAAATCAAATCAAGTGTGTGTGTGTGTGTGTGTGTGTGTGTGTGTGTGTGTGTCTATGTCTATAAATGGATGAGTGAAGTTTTAAGGGTTTACTGCTTCAGAGGAGAATGAAAAGGCAGAAAAGGAAGTGACAAAGTATGAAGTACTTTCAAAGTATGAAAGTATGCTAAATCATACTTTCAAATCTGTGTCAGGGCAGTGGAATAATGTGATAGGTCCTCTGTAATTTATCTAGGCTGTGTATAATACACTCCCCAAGATTTTGCTTCCATTGTATAGTAAAACTAATTATTGGACTTGAATGAACTGAGTGAGCTATGATACAAGAACATGATGGTGGGATGCTCTGGGAGAAAAAGTTGAGAAGGTTGTGAATCCCTAAGAAAAACTTTCTGGACTTATTACTAACTTCTGATCTGCTTTAATAATGAGAACAGAATGTAACTTTTGGCAAAATTGAAGTAAAGGGGATGGATACTTGAGAAATTCTCTTTTTGATAGTTATTCTGAGAATATTTGTTTCTATCACAGTCTTGCAGGGGTTAAATATAAGACCAAGTAGAAGAACTTGACATTCTTTTCTAATGAATGTGTTTAAGTATTTGTTTGAAGTAGTAACTTTCCTGCATGTCAAATTTTGAAATAAACAATTTAACTGTTTTAATAGCTCATCTTATATTTAGGATTATAGGTGTTTTAAGATGGATTTCTTAACTCTGTGTGTATAATGTATTGAGTTGTGTTATAAGACCTCTTGTTTTAGTTGGGGTCTCTCAATGGCACATTGAAAAGCATTGTCAAATTTAAGTTGACGTTTCAACATATTAGAAACATATCCAATGTGATATACTTTTAATATATATAAGAAGTTATTCTTAGCATGATATAATTAATTTTTGTTTCAAGTGGAGGGATGCATGCTATTTACATTATAAAAAATCATTTATGCTACTTGTAATCTATGCTAGAGATATGACATTACATGCAAATGAAACACTGCATATAATGTTCTTTAAGTTATGTTTAGTTGTATTCTTTATAGAGGTAACTCAAAAATACTTTTAAATCTCTATTGACTATGTGCTGAAGATGAAAGATAAAACATATTACCATATTTATACCTTAGATTTCCTATTACTTAATTATAATCTATTTAACACAAATAATTATTTGAACTCAGATTCATTTATAGAAATTATTAAAGCTGTTTAAGAATCAAAAGAGGAAAAATAACTTAAGAATGAAAAGGGCTAACAGAATTGGACATCTGTTTGTAAATTCATTGTGTTGATGGTGATTATGTTTGTGGGTATGGTGGGTATGTGTTGTTTTATTTAATTTGAAGAAGCTTTTAAAAATTTAGGACCATCCTATGTGTGTTATGTAAGGTAATTATAGGAACAGTTGTTTAATTCATAGCAGAATTGGCCATCTCGTGACACTATAAATATGATTCATAATGTAGGATAGTAATAATTTTCCTTACAAATAGGGAAAGTTTATATTCTTTGAGAATTTTGCACAACATGACAAATATGTCAGTCTTTGGGGTTTTTTTTTTTTTTCTTTGTGGTACTCAGAGTATATTTTCAATTGTTTCAGTAATACCAAGATTTTGAAAAAAAGATATTACCAATTTATAATCTCTTATGATTAATAAAAAAGGATGATTCAATAGAATAGACCTTAATTCTGAATTCTGGGTAAATTATATTATGAATGAATAAATACCTTTTCTTATCAATGTTCTAGGTTATTTCTTTTAATTGTCACGAAATAAGCATAATATTTACCATCCCAACCAATTTTAAATGTAAAGTTCAGTAATGTTAAATATATACACACTGTTATACAACCAATCCTAGAAGTTTTTCATCCTTCAGAACTGCAACTCTATACTACCATTAAACAATAACTCCCCATCCCCCCAACCCCCAGCCTCTGGCAACTCATGTTGTACTTTCTGTTCCTATGATTTTGACTATTGTAGAAATCTCATATAAGTGGAATCATGCAATATTTGTCTTTTTGTGACTGGCTTATTTCACTTGACATAATAATCCCAAGGGAATTCTACCATGTTGTAGCATGTGTCAGAGTTTCCTTCCTTTTTAAGGAAGAATAATATTCCATTGGATATATGTACACCACATTTTGTTCATGTTCATCCATCAGTGAACACAGGGTTGCTTCTATTTTTTGTTTATTGTGGATAATACTGCTATGAACATAGATGTGCAAATTATCTCTTTAAGATTCTGCTTTCAATTCTTTGGTTGTATACCCAGGAGCAGAGTTGCTGTATCATATGGTAATTCTGTGTTTAATTTTTGAAGAACTGCCATACTGTTTTTTTCCATAGCGACTGCACCATTTTATATTCTCACCAACAGTGTACAAGGGTTCCAATTTCTCTACTTCCTCACCAACACCCATTATTTTCTGTTTGTTCTGTTTTGTTGTTGTTGTTGATAGTACCATCCTAATGGGTGTGAGGTGATATGTTCTTGGTATTTTTTTAATTTTTTTTTTAACATTTATTTATTTTTGAGAGACAGAGAGAGAGCATGAGTGGGAGAGGGGCAGAGAGAGAGAAGGAGACACAGAATCTGAAGCAGGCTGCAGGCTCTGAGCAAGCTGTCAGCACAGAGCCTGATGCGAGGCTCGAACCTACAAACTGTGAGATCATGACCTGCGCTGAAGTCGGATGCTCAACCGACTGAGCCACCCAGGTGCCCCTGTTCTTGGTATTTTTAATTGAACTTCATTCCTTTACATTTTGTCTTTTTAATGATTTCAGTGTAACTCATCTAGACATTAAAGAAAAATGTTTGTTGTGATACTCTGGTATATTGTGCAGTAAACTGTATAAAACTGTTTTACTTCCTTTCATTATCATAATGAAGATTATAAAGTGTAAATATGTAATTTCTTAACAATAGCATTTTAATGAATTCATTTCCTTTATTTTGTATTGTATCACTTGCCTTGTATTACTGCAATTCCTGTTACACCTCATCTGTAAGGATTACTTTTATGTAAAAAAAAAATTTTTTTTTTAGTTAAATGATACCAGATTGGAAATGCAGTATACTAATTAAAAAATAATAACAATGTGCTAGTAAAAATGTATTTTGATATTATAGATTATTAGTGGTTAATGATGGCATTTCATAGATAAAATTGAATAAAATAGTTGTATCTGATTATAAATTCCTTAGACATGTAAATTTTATTTATTTTAATGTACTTCTTTACAAATCTTACCACCAGGTGAAAACGTCTTTTCATGGTTCTGAAACATAACTTTATCCCCCTGAGTATGTTTGACTTCACACTACAATCTGACTGAGTGATATTTTGGTCCTTTGGATCATGGCATTAAATGTGAAGGAAAAGCAGGATTGCCGTCTGGAAAGCAATCATATCTAAATATAGCCTGTACTTATCTGCTGGTGTTAAGACAGGTTGCTATGGTGAACTGAATTTCTTAAAAATGCCAGTCAGCAGAGGATAAACAGTAGTTTTTGAAGTGGTTATTTTCCATAGAGCTGTACATTCTCATACCGCATGTTCAGATAAATGAATTTAGTTAATGTTTTTTATGGTCTATTTGCTAAATTTAAGTTTTAGAGTGTCTTTGAGACCTTTAATTTTATTAAACAAAATACAAGAATCTTTATAATGTTATCCTTTGTTTCTCTGATGATAAATTGATTTGACACGAAGATGGATTTTTTAATGGCAGCTGTTTAAACATTATTGATCATTCATTTTGTTCTGCTTCCAACAGTTCTGCTAAATCTAAGACAGCTACCAAAGTTGTCTTTGTAATATTACCTCTAAATGTAAGTTTTTATCATTTTTAATCAGGTTCTTTTTTGGGTTATCTATTTATTGGTTTATACTGTATATATTGGAACAATACAGGTTAATTTAGGTTGGTACTATAGTATTATAGTACTATGTTCTATGTCAGAACTGCACATCCAAAGACTTTGGATTTTACTTTCCTTTTAGAAGACTTTCTCTCATTTCTGTCCTTCCATACATTCCTGAGAATGTATATTTTGTGTGGATTTATTTGTTTTAGAATTTAATAGAAAAGCACTAGTAGATGCTTGTATTAAGTTCTTCAGAACTAGGTTTAACAGACATTGTTTTTGTAGTCAAGGACCATATGATTGAGGATGGACGATATTTGAGTTGAGTTGGCCACCTAAGGCGTATGGTGACCAATACAGTATTAGAGTTTTTAAATGAAATAATGCATCATTTTAATAAGTGGGCTCTTTTATTTTTATAGTACAGAAACCTGAATCAAACTAGCTTAAAATGGAAAATGGCATTTTATTGGCTTAAAGTGTACTTCTCATGGAATCTTGAAAGCCTAGAAACCAGATCAGGTGTGGAAACCCCAAAGAATAGATTGAGGGAGTTTGTGCAAATGAGTTTGTTTCTTATCCTCTGCCATCATTTATTCTGGTCTTTCTTGGCATTAGTCTCACTTGTGACAGGCAGACTTTCTCCATGAAACCAGGAAGATGGCTGCTACTCTAATTTCCTTGCTTCTAGCTCCATGCTGTCTCCTTACTTCCAGCTCTGAAATGTAAAATCTCATGGAAGAGTTCTGAACTCGTTACTCTGGTTAATTTGGTCATTTGACATCAGCCAGTCACTGTTGCAGTCTGTCTTGGTTGATCAGTCATAGGACAGATACTTGTGGCCAGAATGATGGGATACTCAAATTAAATTTCTCTCAGAAAAAGGGAGTAGGTAAACTAAGAGAGATCTACTGTATTCATTTTCAGTTGTTAATTTAAAGAAGAATGTATACATTGTCAAAAATTGTTAATTCTTTAAAATAGAACATTTTGTTTACCTGCACAAAGTATCTCAATTAGATACTGGTAGTGTATCTGCAATAATTTTAAAGGATATGGTTCAATTAATTGATAATAGTTCCATATTTGCTGATATTATTAACTATTTATATCATATGCACAAATGTGAAATGACTCAGGTGAATTTATTACTTTAGTTACAACTGGCTAGACAGCAGGTGGAATAGTGACAGGTTGTTTCTGTTTTTTCATACTTTCTTCTTTCTTAAATAGAAGAATTTCACCACTATAAATCAAAAAGGAAAAGAGTCAAAGATTCTCATTTACCATTCCATTATAATATCTTAACTCAGGAGTGTCATTGTAGAGGCATATAAAAGTTTAATGGAACAGTGATGAAGTATTTCAAGGAGAGGTGATCCTTGAAATGAAGCATTTGTTTAAAAAGAAAAAGTGAAGGAAAGAAGGAAGGTAGGGAGATGGAGAGGCAGGAAGAGACTAGGGGACTGAGAAAGAGAAGAAAGAAAGAAAAAGAGGGCAGAGAGAGAGAAAGGGGAAAGACTGATTATGAGAAAGAATAGAAACTCTGTATGTTATCCTGTTTAGAAATGCAGTTTGGGTTAAGTGAATGAGAGTCTAGAAGGTTAAAACTAATGATTAAAACAAAGTTTTGATATCCATGTATTTAATTTATCCAGAATACATCGACACATCTGACATTAATGGTCAGAGTGAACAAATGGATGATTGCACTGTCTACTTATATTACTTTTATATTGCTGTGTGATAAATTACCACAAACTTGCTGGCTTAAAAAAAACCCCACACATTTATTATCTCACAGCACCATGAGTCAGGATTTTGAACAGAGTTTAGCTGGATCCTCTCCTCAGGGTTTCCAAAGATTGTAACCTAGGAATTGATTGGGTTGCATTTTCATTTGGAGGCTTGACTAGGGAAGAATTGCTCCAAACTAATTCAGGTTGTTGGCAGAATTCACATCCTTGTTTTATATGGCTGAATGCTCTGCTTTTTTCTGGGTGTTGACTATTTTCCATCCACAGCTCCCATCATCTTTGCCAAATAAGGTTGCCTAACAGTGATATAGTGTCACCTTTCCAATATTCTTTTGGTTAGAAGGAAGTCCCAAGTTCCACACATGCGGGGGAGGGGATTACACAAAAGTATGAATACCAGGAGATGGAATCAGTGGAGATCACCTTAGGTTCACACTACTTTTGAAATTTTCTTTCCTACATGGAGTCATATTCAATAGGTTTAATTCTGTTAACGTAGACATATAAAAACCAAAACTCAACTGATTTGTGATTTATCTCAGCTCATAGAACTGCATAGTGATAGGCCGCCTGACAACCAGATATTGTGCTCTTTCAACTTCCAGCTTTAGTTTTTACTGTTTTGGTTTTGTTATCAGTTAAGATTTTTTTTCTGTTTTATTGAGAGAAAATTGACACATAGTCTGTAATTTTAAGGTGTGTAGCACAATGACTTGACTTGGCATTTGACTTTAATTTGTGTTCTAAGATTTAGAAAATATATGACTACATCTTGGCACTGACATTAAAATATTTGAAAATATTTTTTCTGCATGGTCTGTAGGTATATAATTTTTGACCATTTAATTGTTCTCTCACAATTAAGTTTTCTATCATCTGTATATCTATTTTTCTCCTCAATTTTGCTTTGAAGGAGGAGGAACAGAACTTTTGTTTCTCTTGGTTTGGACTTAGGTTGGCCAAATCTGAGGAGCGAGACTATAGAGACTAAAAGTGAGACTGAGAGTGAGATTTAACACCTACAAAGGAAAAGCATCAATGGAATAATGGCAATTGAGTCCACTGTATGACCTCTTCTGTGAGTTTTTCAGTGGGAGATTGCTGGCTGTGGGATGGGAAGACAATCAAATAGGGAGGTCAAGAAGCTTGCTAATAAAAAGTCGGCATAAGTATGTTACCCTAATGGGTTTCCATATCTGCTTGTGACTCAGCCCAAATTAGGAAGAAAATGACAAAAGGAAAACTAGGAGATGTGAGTTGTTTCTTCTTTTTTTTTTTTTAAACATTTTTTTTTTAACGTTTATTTATTTTTGAGACAGAGAGACAGAGCTTGAATGGGGGAGGGTCAGAGAGAGAGGGAGACACAGAATCCGAAACAGGCTCTGGGCTCTGTGGGGCTCAAACTCACGGACCGCAAGATCATGACCTGAGCTGAAGTCAGACGCTTAACCGATTGAGCCACCCAGGCACCCGGAGTCGTTTCTTTTAGAGATCTTTTGAGATTATTCTTTGAGAGATTACAGAGAATCAAATTACCTCTACCCAGCTGGGAAATTTTCCCTAATACTGGACTTTGGGCAGCAATTTCAAGGAGGCCAGCCCTTGCTGCCTTTTCTACTCTTAAACAGCGTAGTAAATTATAAGGACCCTAGTATTTTTTTGCCCTTCGAGAGAAATTAAAGTTTAGAGAAAGTCTAATTATTTATTATTTATTTTTTAATTAAAAAAATTTTTTTAAGTTTATTTATTTTGAGAGAAACAGAGATAGCATGCGTGGGGGAGGGGCAGAGAGAGAGGGAGGGAGAGAATCCCAAACAGGCTTCCTGCTGCCAGCACCGAGCCCCATCCAAAGCAGGCTCCAGGCTCTGAGCTATCAGCACAGAGCCCAATATGGGCCTTGAACCCACAAACCATGAAATCATGACCTGAACCACCCAGGCAACCCTGAACACAGTGTTTTAGATTTGACCTGGCTGTCACTGAGGAGATCAGACTTGCTGAAATCATGTTTGTTATACTTCCTCTAATTCTTTGTGAATATACTTTAACTTTCTTGGGGAGGTGGGGGGCAAAGTAGGTAGGAAACCTAATTAGATATATGACTTCCATTTCTTAGGGATCTTTTTAATTTTTAAAGAGCTTAAATTTCACTCAAGGTGTAAATCACATACCATACAATTCACCCATTTAAATAATAACCCAGGTGGTTTTTAGTATATTCCAGAATTGTGTAGGCATTATCACTATCAAATTTTTAGAATATTTTCATCTCCTCAGAAACCACTCCCCATTCTCCCTTTCCTAGACAACTATTAATCTACTTGTTGTCTCTATATAGTTGCCTATTTTGGATATTTTGCATGAATGAATAAGTATGTTCTTTGTGACTGGATTTTTTCACTAAGTGTAGTATTTTTCAAGTTCATCCACCTTATAGCATGTATCAGTACTTCATTATTTTTATTGCCAGGTAATATTCCATTGTATGGATATATCATATTTTGTTTATCCATTTATCAGTTCATAGGCTTTGGGGTTTTCCCACTTTTTGCTTTTATGAATAATATTGTTATAAACATTCATGTGAAGTTTTTGTTTCGAAGTATGTTTTCTGTTTGATATATAGCAAGGAATGGAATTGTTAGGTCATATGGTAACTTCATGTTTAATATTTTAAAGAAGTGTCAAAATGTTTTCTGAAGTAGTTGGCCTCCCTTATCCCTCAATTTTTTTAAAAGTGGCAAAATATACATAATAAAATTTTCCATCTTAATAATTTTTAAGTGAGTAGTTCAGTAGTATTAAGTACATTCATATTGTGGTCAGTTAACATCATCTATCTCCATAATGTTTTCATCTTTTCCAAATGAAACTTTGTACTCATTAAACAATAATTCCCATTCTGTGCTTCCCTCCAATTCTTAGGAATTGCTGTTGGCAACCAGTAGTCTACTTTCCATCTCTATGAATTTGGCTACTCCAGAAACTTCCTATAAGTAGAATCATACAATATTTGTTCTTTTATGATTGGCTTATTTCACTTAGCATAATGTCTTCAGAGTTCATTCATGTCATAACATATGTCAAAATTTTCTTTCTTTTTAGGTCAAGTAATATTCCATTATATGCGTATGTCACATTTATTGATTCATCTGTCAGTGGACATTTGGGTTATTTCCACATTTTAACTGTTATGAATAATGGTGCTATGAACATTGGTATACAAATATCTCTTCAAGATCTTGGTTTTAATTCTTTTGTATATATAACCAGCAGTGAAAATGGATGATTCTTTGATAATTCTATTTTTAATGTTTTGAGGAACTGCCATACTATTTTCCACAGTGGGTGTATCATTTAAAGTTTGCCCAAATAGCACACATGGGTTCCAGTTTCTCCACATTCCCTCTACACTTGTTATTTTCCTTTTTTGATTGTAACCATCCAAATGGATGTGAGGTGGTATCTCATTGATTTGATTTGCATTTCCCTATTAGTGATTAGTGATGTTAAACATCTTTTCATGTGCTTCTTCATCATTTGTGTATCTTCTTTGGAGAAGTATCTGTTCAAGTCCTTTGCCCACTTTTGAATTGGGTTGTTTATTTGTAGGTGAGTTTTAGACATTCTCTGTATATTCTGGATATTAATCCCTTATTAGATATATGATTTGAAAATATTTTCTTCCATTCTGTGTGTTGCCGTTAAATTCTTTTGACATCATCTTTTGATACAAAATTGTTTAAAAAACAATTTTAGCTCTATTTCCTCCCTTATTTTTACAGTTATTACACATATTTCCTCTACATGTGTTTTGCCATCCCAACATTATAGGTGACCTTTGAACAACATGAGGGTTAGGGATGCTGAACACATGTGCAGTCAAAAATCCACTTTGCTCGCACTCTCAACAATAGCCAAATTATGGAAAGAGCCTAAATGTCCATCAACTGATGAATGGATAAAAAAAATTGTGGTTTATATACACAATAGAGTACTATGTGCCAATGAGAAAGAATGAAATATGGCCCTTTGTAGCAACATGGATGGAACTGGAGAGTGTGATGCTAAGTGAAATAAGCCATACAGAGAAAGACAGATACCATATGGTTTCACTCTGACGTGGATCCTGAGAAGCTTAACAGAAACCCATGGGGGAGGGGAAGGGAAAAAAAAAAAAGAGGTTAGAGTGGGAGAGAGCCAAAGCATAAGAGACTCTTAAAAACTGAGAACAAACTGAGGGTTGATGGGGGGTGGGAGGGAGGGGAGGGTGGGTGATGGGTATTGAGGAGGGCACCTTTTGGGATGAGCACTGGGTGTTGTATGGAAACCAATTTGACAATAAACTTCATATATTGAAAAAAAATCCACTTTGCTCAAAAACTTTACTAATAGTCTGTTGTTTACCAGAAGCCTTTCTGACAACATAGTCAATTAACATATATTTGATATGTTATATGTATTATATACCATATTCTTACAATAAAGTAAGCTAGGGAAAAGGAAATAAAATCATAAGGAAGAGAAAATACATTTATAGTACCTTCCTTCCTTCCTTCTTTCCTTCCTTTCTTCCTTCCTTCCTTTCTTCCTCCCTCCCTCTCTCCCTCCCTCCCTCTCTCCCTCCTTCCCTCTCTCCCTCTGTCTGTCTTTATTATTTAGAGAGAGAGAGAGAGAGAAAAAATGAACCAGTAGAGGAGGGGCAGAGAGAGAGGGAGACAGAGGATCTGAAGTGGACTTCTTGCTGAGAGCAGAGAGCCTGATATGGGGCTCAAACCCATGAACCATGAGATCATGACCTTAGCCAAAGTTGGACACTTAACTGACTGAGCCACCCAGACTCCCTGGTAGTTCTATTTTTAATATTTTGAGCAAACTCCATACTGTTCTCTCTAGTGGCTGCACCAATTTATATTCCTACTAAAAGTGCACATGGGTTTCCTTTTCTCCAGATCTTCACTAACACTTGTTACCTCTTTTTGATGGCAGCCGTTCTAACAGGTGTGAGATGATATCTCACTGTGGTTGTGATTTGCATTTCCCTGATGTTTAGTGATGTTTAGCATATTGTCATGTACCCATTGGCAATTTATATGTTGTCTTTGGAAAAGTATCTATTCAGTTCCCTTGTCTATGTATTAATTGGATTTTTTTTTTCTTTTGCTATTTTGAAGTAATAGGACTTCTTTATATTTTGGATATTAACCCCTTATCACATAGATATATGGTTTGCAAATATTTTCTCTCATTTCATACATTTCCTTTTCATTTTGTTCATGGTTACATTTGCTGTACAGAAGCTTTCAGTTTGATCTAGTCCCACTTATTTATTTTTTCTTTTGTTGCCTGTGCTTTTGGTGTCAAGTCTAAACAAAAAATCATTGTCATGACTGATGTGAAGGAACTTACTGCCTTTATATTCAAGTCTTTAATCCGTTTTGAGTTAATTTTTCTGTATATGTAAGATAGTGTGATCCAGTTTCTTTCTTATGCATGTTGCTGTCCAATTTTCCCAACACCATTTGTTAAAGAGACTGTCCTTTCCCCGTTGTATATTTCTGGCCCCTTTGTTGTAAATTAATTGACCATATATGCATGAGTTCATTTCTGGGTTGTCTGTTTTGTTCTTTTGATTTATGTGACTGTTTTATACTGTTTTAATTACTAAAGCTTTTTAGTATAGTTTGAGATGAGGGACCATGATGCCTCCAGCTTTGTTCTTCTTTCTCAGTTTCATTTGGCTCTTCAAGGTCTTTTGTGGTTCCATACAAATGTTAGGATTGTTAATTCTATTTCTGTGAAAAATGCCATTAATTTTGATAGGGATTGATTGCATTGTATCTGTAGATTGCTTTGCTTAGTATGGATGGTATAACTATATAGTCTTTTAATCCGTGAGCATGGAATATCTCTCCATTTATTTTTGTTTTCAGTTTCTTTCATTAATGTCATAGTTTTCAGTATACAGGTCTTTTATCTCTTTCATTTAATTTATTCCTAGGTATTTTCTTCTTTGTGATGCAATTATAAATAGGATTGCTCTCTTAATTCCTCATTCTGATAGCTTACAATTACTAAACAGAAATGCAATATATTGTGTATTGATTTTTTTTATCCTGCAACTTTACTGATTTTGTTTTAATTTTAACAGCTTTTTGGTGAAGTCTTTGGGGTTTTCTATAATATGTCATCTGCAAGTAGTAACAATTTTATGACTGCAAGTAGTTACAGTTTTACTTGTTTCTTTCCAATTTGGATGCTTTTCATTTCTTTTCCTTGCTTAATTGCTCTGGCTAGTATATCTAACAGTCTGTTGAATGAAAGTAGTGAGTGAGGGCATATTTTTATTTTTTGTTTCTGATTCTAAAAGAAAAGCTTTTACCTTTTCACTGTTGAGTTTGACACTAGCTGTTATAAATGGCCTTTATTATGTTGAGGTACATTCCCTTTATATCTGCTTTGTTGAGAGTTTTTATCATAAATGAAGGTCGAATTTTGTCAGATGCATCTTCTGCATCTATTGAAATGATCATATTATTTTTATCCTTATTTTGTTAATGTGGTGTATCACGTTGACTAATTTGTAGATGTTGAACCACCTTTCATCCCTGAAGTCAGTCCCCACCTGATCATGGTATCGGATCCTTTTTAATGTATTTTTTAATTTGATTTGCTAATATTTGGTTGAGGACTTTTGCATATATACTAATCAGAGATTTTGGCCTGTTCTTTTCTTGTGACATTCTTGTCTAGTTTTGGTATTGTGATATCGTTGGCCTTAAGAAATGAGTTTGAAAGTGTTCCCTCCTCTTCTGCTTTTTGGAAGAATTTGAAAGGATTGATACTAATTATTCTTTGAACATTGGGTAGAATTTGTCAATGAAGCCATCTTGTCCTGCACTTTTGCTTTTTGGGATGATTTTGATTACTGATTCAATGTCCTTCCTTATACTTGGTCTGTTAATAATGAAGTTTTGGGGTGATGGTGGAGTGCTCCAGTGCCGATGGCCAAGAAAGAATTCTTGAAGATGTCTTTGGGGCCAAAAGGTGATTTCATTAAAGCCTGGGGACAGGACCCATGGGCAGGAAGAATTGCAGTGGGGTTGTGACAGGTAGCTTATTATATACCCTTAGGTTGGGAGGGGGTCAGGAATAGAATAGTCTCCAAGGTATTTTGGAAGCAAGGTTTCCAGGACCTTGAAGGGCTAGCTGTTGCTAGGGAAGCACCACTTATTACCATTTAATAGAACCTCAGTCATGAGACCCTTCAGATATATATATTGGGGAGGCCATAAGCTTGGAGTATGATTGCCAGAATATATCTTGGGGCAGTTGAAATAAAGGAAGTAGACTTATAGGATCCTTGAGGTTGGGATAATGTTAAGACAAGGTTCCCTTTTGCCCTTAGCAACGTGTCATCCTTGAGGCAGCTGAGGTGCTAGAGGAGGTCACTCTGCAGGTTTTAAGGACTTGTCAGTGGGCTGTAGGCAGTAAGGGAATTTAATTTTTCATTTGCCTTAGTTTCCCACGTTACCATGGCAAGCACTTAAACCCCTTTCCTTTCTTCTTGGGTAGGTAGAAGTGTCTGAGGAGTATCACACATATTCCACTGGGCAGGGGTGGGGAGGGCTGGGATGTACCAGCCTGTATTTTGCCCTCAGCTTTCCCCAAGCTCCCTCATCAGTTAAGATTTCTGTTTAATCATGATTTAGTCTTGGTAGTTTGTGTTTCTAAGAATTAATCCATTTCTCCTAGTGATTTCAATTCACTGAAAAATTTCAAAAGCTGAGATTTTGGTGCTCTCTCTTGAGTATTTTGATGAAAGATTTTCAACTGTTTATGGAAAACATGCACTCAAATTTAGATGATAATTATAAAAGTACTTAATAACATTGTAAGGTACTTAACTTGATTTGTAAAATAAAGCTTAAGCCAGTTTGTTCTCTTTTAGTTTAGAAGCATCTCAAAGCTTCATACCTTTATTTAGCAAACAGCCCAACAGACTGTTTACCCTTCTTACCTGTCTTTTCACCTTCCTTCTTTGCCTTCAAACAATGGGAGTTAACAGAATTAGAGAAAAAGGAGAGAAAAGCCTGCAATGGTGTTCAATATCTTGGTTGAAGTTTTGGAAATATTTTGAAAGGGCATACAGTAAGTGAAATGTTACTTCGTTATATATCTGAAAATTCTTCTATCAGTGTAACGCCTCCTGCCTGTAGTTCATAAGAATTGAGCCACATTCAGACAGTATCAACCTTTCCTTGGGAATTTATTTACAAAAGAAAATAACTCACTTTAAAACAAATAGGTATTTTGTATGTTTAATGTTTTTAATAGGCTACAAAACATAAGAAAATATAGAGATTATAAGACTAAGTCTATGGCCTTAATTTACTGTCTTGGGGAGGAGAAACTTTTCCGCTATCCTCTTAATTTAATCCTTGGTTGCCTGCAAATTAAAATTACAAAGAAATAAACTTAATCACATATGTGTATACCAGAGTTCACAAAGAAATGTGACTCAAACATGTATTAGAATTTGGGCCTTATATACCATCTTAATAGGGAAATGGAAGGAGAAGAAGAGCACTTTTAGGGAAACAAGTCACTTTTTAGAAGGGCAGGAAAAAGATCACTAATGATATGATAAATGACTTTGGACAGATAAACGTGTCTTTAGGAAAACAGATGAGAGATATGATAGTTTTATGGTTGTGTCTCTGTTGGTGTGCTGTTTACTTTTCCTCTGAGGAGATTAGAGTTCTTCCCTGGGAGGGTATTTATGACAATTGAGTTCTTTTGGAATGCTCTACTTTTAGGTAAGGAAATAATTTCAGATACTCAAATGCCTTTAGTTCAAAATAATTTTTGTGTAACAGTGTCATATTATGGATCCTTTCAAATGAGTCTGAGAGATTGCCAGATTTTCTTGGATTTGCCTGCTCTTCATTATTAGAAGAAAGCTAGAGTATTATCATATTATATATTTTTAAATGTTAAATAAACAGATCTACATAAGTAGTTTTCATGTAACAGTATGGTGCTGTTCTTACTGTAAACTACGTACATGGTCAGCCTGTTTTTCTTCCAGTAGAATTTAGTAGAAAAGTCCCTATCACCAATACTTTATGCTGAGAAAGCCTTTCTAATGATTTTAAGTTAGTGAAAGCTGAACATGTGAAGGACTTTTAATAATCTTTTAGACACAGAGATCAAAACATAAAGTAATTTATAAAATGGATCCAAACATAGGAACAGAATACAGACTTATAATGTGTCATGAGATTATCACTTTAATGATGTGATTTGATGTGGGGTTCAGGAGCAAATGGTCAAGAAAGAAATCTTGAGATATTTTCGGTGCAAAAAAAAAGGTGGTTTTATTAAAGCATGGTGATTGTGGGTCCTGGGAAACTTAACAGAAGACCATGGGGGAGGGGAGGGGAAAAAAAAGTTAGGGAGGGAGGCAAACCATAAGAGACTCTTAAAAACTGAGAATAAACTGAGGGCTGATGGGGGTGGCAGGGAGGGGAAGGTGGGTTAAAAAAAAACAGCAAAACAAAAAAATCATGGTTGCAGGACTGGTGGGCAGAAAGAGCTGCACTGGAATTGTGAGGAGTGATTGATTATACTGATTGATTATATACTTTTAAGTTGGGAAGGGTAGAGACAAAGGAAGTTTCCAAAAGGATTTTCATATGCTAAAGAAGACTTACAGGATCTTGGAGGTCTAGTTGTTGTCAAGGTAAGGTTGTTTTTTCCTCTAGCAAGGCATTAACATTAAGAGGTTGGAAGTTCATGGCCTAATGCCATACTCTGCCTATCTCAAGTATTTGTCAATGGGCTGCCAAATGGCTGTCAAAGTTATAAGGAAATTTAATTTTATCTACATTTCCTTTTGCCTTTGTTCTCCACAGCATTCTCCCCTGAACAATTTTAACCCTTAAATCTTTAAGGTTGTTGAGGGTGGAAGGTTTTATCTTTTGTAACTTCTTCCTGCTGAACAGGGGCATAGAGATGTCCCTACCTATGGGCCAACATTGATCAGTTGGAGGAATTTATATATAGGAATTAACAAAGGCAGAGGCAGCCGAACTCAGGGTAGCATAAATGAGCTCCCTTGAGTAGAAAGGATCATCTGTTGGCAGTGAAGGAGTCTTGGCACCAGGCAGGGAAACTCCAGAAAAGACAACAAAATAGACAAAATTATTATGAGAAAAAGAAGCCCAATAAAAAAGGCCTTTGATAGTCGACCAAAACCTTCCTCCAGCCCAGGAGTTTAACCAATCACTAAAGGAAAAATTGTTTAAAGTGCCAGTTTGAATATTTATATCTTTTAACAACCTTGTTACATTTTTGTGATTTCTGGAACATATACACAATATTCTGTTTTTATGACAGCACATGTTTCACCTTTTGTAGCAGTTAAAATATCTGATGCCATTTTGAGTCATTTAAGGCCTTAATTGTGTAGTAAGTGGTGTTAGCCATTATATACTCTGTTTTGTTTAGCAAGCAATCAGGTAATTAATGAGAGGCACCTTTATGAAAACAAAAGAAAAATATAAGTTAATGGTTGCAGCAAATTACAAACCCTATGTCTTGAGTCTCAAGTGCTTAAAATCTAATATCTACAAAGATGGGTTGTCAAAACAGATTTTTGCTCTATAATCACCCTCATTTTTATTAAAGATAGCCAAATGAAGACTAACTCATTTGAAAAACCAAATTTTAACAAATTTGGCCTAATTATTTACATAAGCTTAGCAAAAACAGTGATTGATCTTGTAGCTCTTTTAAAATCTGCTTTGCTGAACTATAAGAGACTCTTAAATACAGAGAACAAACTGAGGGTTGCTGGAGGGGAGTTTGGTGGGGAGATGGGCCAAATGGGTCATGGGCATTAAGGAGGACACTTGCTGAGATGAGCACTGGGTGTTATGTGTAAGTGATGAATCACTAAATTCAACTCCTGAAACCATTATTATACTATATGTTAACTAACTTGGATTTAAATTAAAAAGGAAGGAAGGAAGGACAGAAGGAAGGTAAGAAAGAAAGGAAGAAAAGGAAGGAAGGGAAAGAAAGAGAAAGAAAGAAAGATCAATCAATCAGTCTGCTTTCCTGGAACTTTTATAAGGAATCTGAATTGAACTTTTATTTTTTAATTTTTTTTAAACTTTTTAACATTTATTTATTATTGAGAGACAGAGCATGAGCTTGGGAGGGGAAGAGAGAGGAGGAGACACAGAATCTGAAGCTGGCTCCAAGTTTTGAGCTGTTAGCACAGAGCCCGATGCAGGGCTTGAATTCAAAAACTGCAAGATCGTGACCTGAGCTGAAGTCAGACGTTTAACCAACTGAGCCACCCAGGTGCCCCTCGATTGAACTTTTAGTAGCCTCTCTAGGCCAGAAGCCAAGCCAAGTGCTTGCCATCAGACATGTCTGCAATACCTGTAGATGTGGGCAAATTCCTCTTCTGGAGGTCCCCAAAATATCCTGAGGTTCCTGCATCCAACAAGAAGTGACATTCTTTACTCACCTGGTAAGGCTGTTGGGAACTCTATAATCAAGGTTATTATCAGGTCAGCATTTCCAAGGGGCTCTTTTGGCTTCATTCTTCATACAGTCAACCTTAGTTCCTTAAAACTGTATGGTCATATCTGAGTCTATGCATGTCTCTCAAATATGACATTCTAGTCAAAGCCTCGATAAAATAACCAATATTTTCAATGGTGTCCTGTTACAAGAACAGATTCTTACTGAACTTATACAAGTAACTATGATTGCCAAGATGAAAGAAAGAGTATTCACTGAGAGTGTCGGTATTTCAGAGGGTTCAGGTAGAGGGTTTAAATGCTTCAAGCTGTTCATAAAGGAATGTTTTTTCATATTTATGTGGTCATGGATATTTTAAGAGAATGTTTCCCTAAACTGGAAGAGCAAACATTAGAGAATCAGGTTTCAAATAAGAGTCACAAAAACTGTAATCATCTTCCTCAGTTGATTCAGTTCCATGTTACTAATTCTTGTTCAGTTTGAATGCAGCTTTTAATTAGTTCCAGAATTCTTAACAATTTTAGTTTTATGATTTTAAAGATAACAAAAACCTGTATCATCAGAAGCCCTTTTTTATGAATCTCCTTTAAGGTGAAATACATTTTGCAAGAGAGTAAAAACTCAAGAGTTGAGTTGAGATGACTCATTACCCATGTTTGGTGCCAAAATGGTATGATTTGATCTGGGATCTGGAAATGAATGGTCAAGAAAGAATTCTTGAGACATTTTTGGTGAAAATAAG
Organism: Panthera pardus; assembly: GCF_024362965.1. Classification (NCBI taxonomy): domain Eukaryota; kingdom Metazoa; phylum Chordata; class Mammalia; order Carnivora; family Felidae; genus Panthera; species Panthera pardus. Next base: position 104,706,624 of record NW_026526810.1, read on the forward strand.
GTGGTTTTATTAATGCACAGGGACAGGACCTATGGGCACAAAGAGCTGCACTGGGATTGTGAGGAGCGATTGATTATATACTTTTCAGTTGGAAGGGGTAGAGACAAAGGAAGTTTCCAAAAGGATTCTGATGTGGTAAAGAAGACATACAGGATTCTGGGGGTCTAGCTAAGGTTGTTTTTTTTCCTCTAACAAGGCATTAACATTAAGATGGTTGGGAGTTCCTGGAGGAAAGCCATACTCTTCTGTCTCAAGTATTTGTCAGTGGGCTGCAAATTATACAGAGATTTAATTTTATCTACATTTCCTTGTTTTGTTTTGTTTTTAGAATTTTTGGTAAATATATGACCCCTTTATTTAATTTTTTAATTTTTTTTTAAATATAATTTATTATCAAGTTAGCTAACATGCAGTGTATACAGTGTGCTCTTCAGTTTGGGAGTAGATTCCCATAATTCATCACTTACATACAACACCCAGTGCTCATTCCAACAAGTGCCCTCCTTAATGCCCTTCACCCATTTCCCCTCTCTTCCTGCTGTCCCCCTATCAATCCTCAATTTGTTCTCTGTATTTAAGAGTCTCTTATGGTTTGCCTCCCTCTTTGTTTGACCTATTTTTTCCTCTTCCCTTCCCCCATGGTCTTCTGTTAAGTTTCTCCAGTTCTACATATGAGTGAGAACAAATGATATCTGTCTTTCTCTGCCTACTTATTTCACTTAGTGTTAATACCCTCTGTGTATTACCCTCCATCCATGTTGTTGCAAATGGCAAGATTTCATTCTTATTGCCAAGTACTGTTCCATTGTATATATAAGCCACATCTTTATCCATTCATCAGTTGATGGACATTTGAGCTCTTTCCATAACATGGCTATTGTTGAAAGAGCTACTATAAACTTTGGGGTTCATGTGCACCTATGAATCAGCACTCCTATATCCTTTGGATTAATTCCCAGTAGTGCTATTGCTGGGTAGTAGGGTAATTCTATTTTTAATTTTTTGAGGAATCTCCACACTGTTTTCCAGAGCAGCTGCACCAGTTTGCATTCCCACCAACAGTGCAAGAGGATTCCCATTTCTCCAAATCCTCACCAACATCTGTTTCCCGAGTTGCTAATTTTAGCCACTCTGACCGGTGTGAGGTAGTATCTCAGTGTGGTTTTGATTTGTATTTCCCTGATGATGAGCAATGTTGAGCATCTTTTCATGTGTCTGTTGGCCATCTGGGTGTCTTTTTTGGAAAAGTATCTGTTCGTATCTTTTGCCCATTTCTTCACTGGATTATTTGTTTTTCAGGTGTTGGGTTTGGTAAGTTCTTTATAAATTTTGGATACTAACCCTTTATCTGATATTTCATGTGCAAATATATTCTCGGTTGCCTTTTAGTTGATTGTTTCTTTTGCAGTGCAGAAGCTTTTTATCTTGATGAGGTCCCAATAGTTCATTTTGGCTTTTGTTTCCCTTGCCTTTGGAGACGTGTCGAATAAGAAGTTGCTGCAGCTGAGGTCGAAGAGGTTGTTGCCTGTTTTCTCCTCTAGGGTTTTGATGGTTTCCTGTCTCACGTTTAGGTCTTTAATCTCTTTTGAGTTTATTTTGTGTATGGTGTAAGAAAGTGGTCCAGTTTCATTCTTCTGCATGTTGCTGTCCAGTTCTCCCAGAACCATTTGCTAAAGAGACTGTCTTTTTTCCATTGGATACTCTTTCCTGCTTTGTCAAAGATTAGTTGGCCATACGCTTGTGGATCCAATTCTGGGTTCTCTATTCCATTTCATTGGTCTGTGTCTGTTTTTGTGGCAGTAAGAACTCTGTCTGGTTTGGGAATCAAGGTAATGTTGGCTTCATAGAGTCTGAAGCTTTCTTCCCATTTCTATTTTTTGGAGCACCTTGAGAAGAATAAGTATTAACTCTGCTTTAAATGTCTTGTAGAATTCCTCTGGGAAGCCATCTGGCCCAGGACTCTTACTTGTTGAGAGATTTTTGATAACTGATTCAATTTGTTTGCTAGTTAAGGGTCTGTTCAAATTTTCTATTTCTTCCCATTTGAGTTTTGTTAGTGTGTGGGTGTCTAGGAATTTGTCCATTTCTTCCAGGTTGTCCAGTTTGTTGGCATATAATTTTTCATAATATTCTCTAATAATTGTTTGTATTTCTATGGTGTTGGTTGTGATCTATCCTCTTTCATTTATGATTTGTCTATTTGGGTTCTCTGTCTTTTCTTTTTGAGAAGTCTGGTAGGGGTTTATCAATTTGGTTTATTTTTTCAAAAAACCATCTTTTAGATTCATTGATCTGTCCTGGTTTTTTTTTTTTTTTTTTTTTTTTTTTTTTTTTTTTTTTGGATTCTCTATTGTTTATTTCTGCTCCAATCTTTATTATTTCTCTTATTTTTCTGGCTTTGGGGTTTCTTTGCTGTTTTGCTTCTCGTTCTTTTAGGTGTGCAGTTAGGTTTTGTATTTCAGATTTTTCTTGTTTCTTGAGATAGGCATGGATTGCAATGTATTTTCCTCTTAGGATTGCCTTTGCTGCATCCCAAAGGGTTTTCATTTTCATTTGTGTGTTTTCATTTTCATTTGCTTCCATTCATTTTTAAATTTCTTCTTTAGTTTCCTGGTTGACCCATTCATTCTTTAGTAGGGTGTTCTTTAACCTCCATGCTTTTGGAAGCTTTCTAATATTTTCTTGTGGTTGATTGCAAATTTCATAGTGTTGTGCTCTGAAAATATGCATGGTATGATCTCAATTCTTTTATATTTATTGAGGGCTATTTTGTGACCAGGTATGTGATCTATCTTGGAGAATGTTCCGTGTGCACTTGAGAAGAATGTATTCTGCTGCTTTTGGATGAAAAGTTCTAAATATATATGTCAAGTCCATCTGGTCCAGTGTATCCTTCAAGGCCATTGTTTCTTTATTGATTTTCTGCCTAGATGATCTGTCTGTTGTTGTAAATGGAGTATTAAAGTCCCCTGCATTAGTGTATTCTTATCAATAAGATTGCTTATGTTTGTAACTAATTGATTAATGTATTTGGGTGCTTCTAAGTTGGGGACATAAACATTTACAATTGTTAGCTCTTCTTGATGGATAGACTCCATAATTATGACATAATGCCCTTCTTCATCTGTTATTATAGCCTTTAGTTTAAAATCTAGTTTGTCTGATGTAAGTATGGCAACTCTAGCTTTCATTTGACTTCCCATAGCATGATAGATGGTTCTCCATCCCCTCAATTTCAATCTGAAGGTGTCCTCAGGTCTTAAATGAGTCTTTTGTAGACAGCATATAGATGGATCTTGTTTTTGTATCCATTCTGATAGCCTATGTCTTTTGATTGGGGCATTTAGTCCATTTACATTCAGAGTGATTATTAAAAGATACAGATTTGTGTCATTGTGTTATCTGTAGGTTTTATGCTTGTGGTGATATCTCTGGTCCTTTGTATTCTTTGGAGCATTCCACTGACAGAGTCCCCCTTAGGATCTCTTGCATGGCTGGTTTAGTGGTCATGAACTCTATTTTTTGTTTGTCTGGGAAAGCCTTTATCTCTCCTTCTATTCTGAATGACAGCTTTGCTGGATAAAGAATTCTTGGCTGCATATTTTTCCTAGTCAGCACATTGAATGTTTCCTGCCATTCCCTTTGGGCCTGCCAGGTTTCAGTGGACAGGTCTGTTACTACCCTTATGCATCTACCCTTGTCAGTTAAGGTCCGTTTGTCCCTAGCTGCTTTCAGAATTCTCTTTATCATTGTATTTTGTGAGCTTCACTATTAGGTGCCATGGTGAAGACCTATTCTTGTTGAATCTGAAGGGAGTTCTCTGTCTGGATTTAATGTCTGCTTCCTTCCCCAGATTAGGGTAATTCTCAGCTATAATTTCTTCAAGTAAACCTTCTGCCCCTTTCTCTCTTCTTCTGAAACTCCTATGATACGGATATTATTACATTTCATTGAATCACTTAGTTCTCTAATTCTCCCCTCATGGTCTAGTATTTTCTTATGTCTCTTTTTCTCAGCTTCATAATTTTATCTTCTATTTCACTTATTCTCCCCCTCTGCTTCCTCCATCTTTTCTGTCACTGTATCTAGTTTATTTTGTTCCTCATTTACAGCATTTCTTAATTCATCATGACTGTTTCTTAGTTTCTTGATCTACAGCAATAGATTTTCTGCTGCCTTCTATGCTTTTTGCAAGCCCAGCTATTAGTCTCATGACGATTATTCTAAATTCTTGATTAGATATATTGTTTATATCTCTTTTGAGCAATTCTTTGTCATTTCTTCCTGAAATTTCTTTTGTGGGGAATTCTTCCATTTCACTATTTTTGCTAGCTTTCTGTCCTTTATGTGTTTTAAAAGCTTGTTATGTGTCCTGTACCAGCAAGCACTACTATATCAAAGAGGGGTCATATGCTGTCCAAGGCCTGGCCCTTCAGGAGGTGTTTTTGGAGTGTGCTGTGTGCTCTCTTTTGTTGTGACTCTGGTTGCTTTATCTCCCTACTCGTAGTGGTGGTTTGGACCTTCCATCAGGTATCCTTTGATTTGTTCATTGAGGTAACCTGGAAAAAATTTAAAAAGAGGGGTGGTTATGGAAGAAGCCTATCCCATACAAAGAGAAATGATAGGAGTGGGGATAAAGAAAAGAATCAGAGAAACTATACAGCTTAATCCAGAGAGAGAGAGAGAGAGAGAGAGAGAGAGAGGGGAAAATAAGAAGGAGATACAGAAGTGGTATAAAAAGAATAGGTTAAAAATGTCTGCTTAAACAAACCAACAACCAGAATAGAGAAGGGAAGAAATAAGAGGAAGAAAAGGAAGAAAAAATATATATATATATGTATTTACAAAATAGGAATTGACCAAGAATCAGATCAGAAAACGCAAAACTGCTGGGTTCCTTGGAACTGGTGGCTGTGTTGGTCTGGAGGAGGGGCTGTCTGTTTCCATCATTGTCAAGCTTGCTTGGGTAGATAGACAGTTACCAGGCACAGAGGAGTGCAGTTTGCTGTAGGCAGGTCCTTCTCCACTGTGGGCCTGCAGTCCCTTCCCTGAACCTCCATCTTGTTGGTGATGGGAAAAAAAATGGTGACACCCCAATGTCTTCTCCCCGAACCGGGTGTTCCAGACCACTTTTTTTCAGGCCTTCCTCATAATGCCATGTGGGCGCAAGTGGGCTGGTTTGTCCTGCTTCACAGTCTCCTGGGGCACCCAGGTGCTACACTGGGATTCAAAACCAGATGTCTTAAAGGATCTGTGCTCCACACGCCCTGGTTCCAGGGTAGTGTCACTCTATACAGCCAGCCAACACAGAGCCTCTGGGTGGCAGGCACCTGCATGGTCTTTTGTCCTTAAAGCCGCTAATACCTTCTTCCCACAGCACTTAAGGAAGGGGACTGCTTTTTCCTACTGTGCCTCTGAACTAGCTACTGTGCCCGGGGCTGGCTCCACTCCCCTCCACCCCCCCCCCGTGCTTGTACTGAGCAACAGGCCCTGTTCCACAGAAATCCCTGCAACTCTGGATCAAGTTAGAATTAGTTCTTTCTCTGCTTTTTCCATTCTCCAGTCCATGGTTTTTCTCTTGTCCAAATACAATCCTATACTTCCTTCCATAGCCTCTCTTTCTCTTCCTGATGTCTCTCCACAGAGGGGGATCCCTCCCCTCCATGCCTACCCTATCTGTTTCATCTCTCCCAATTCACAATTACACACCTATGGCCTGCCAGGTTGTCCCTCTGGGCCCCTGGAGATGTTTCTATCACTCTGTAGTCTGGATTCTTGGAATTGTAAATCTTCTGGCCTCAATACTGCTGTGTTTGAAGAATGATGGAACTTCGGGTCCCCCTACTTCTCTTCCCTGTTGACTCTTCCCTATGTTTTCCTTTGCTTTTGTTCTCCACATCATTTGTTTATTTCTCAACTAATTTGTATAGGAAGATATTATATAATGCCTCATTGTATCAGTAAAGTTCATGTTGTGGCCCTATTGTCTGAACGTCTTCCTACAGATTTAGATTAATGAAAGATTAGCAGGATTTTGTAAACAACTATTCTTTAAAATATAAAAGAAAATAACAATAAAAACAGGAGTGAAAGCACTTGAGGGGAGGAACTTCATCAGTTACATTCAGTTTGTTTCTTCATTGCTTGTCAGTCTCTCATACTTAGTAATTTTCTTAAATAAGAATACCTAATTTAAAATTTTGGCTTTCCCACTTACATGTCATCAGAAAGTATAAAGTATTTTAAAGAGAGTGTATCTCCTTTTCAACAGAGCCTTCATTTAGGAGAGAGTATTTGAGTATCAATATCCAGAGATAAGCTGCATTACAGGGGCACCCTTGTGGCTATAAAAAAAGAATATGAATTGTTTGGGGAACAATGAATGTTCAGAGCATTATGTGTATAAAGGAAAGTAATGGGAAGCTATGTTGGAGGAAGAGACTTGAATGACAAAGGGAAGGAAAGTTTGAGCAAGAAATGCATGTTTACAGTATTCATTATAAGGATCATTAACTGACAGTAGTGTGCATGCTCCCGGACTGGTTCTGGGAGCACATGGAGATTATGAATGCTATTGTACATACTTTACATACTACTCCCATAAGTCATCATTGGTTCTAAGTTATTCAAATTTCAAAAGTTCATTGATATTTTTATATTAAGCTGTTGAAATACTAGAATTGCTTCTACAAATGCCATATAGTTTCTAGTTATCAATCGTATAGTATCTTGCTCCTCTTTGTTTATAATTCCCAGAATGTGTTCAGGGATTTGGAATCTTAGAAGTCTATTTTCCAAAATACTTTCTGTGTCATATGAGTTATGTTAAAGTGAATCTAATCTTAGTCTGTGCATCATCACCTTTCAGAAGCTGCAAGTTAACCAGGTCGTGATATATCTTTTTTACACATATATGGATATAAAAATAGCACTACATGTATAAAATTTCTTTTTTATGAGCTTGAGAAATATTATTTCTCTCTGTATTTTATACTCACATTATTTAAACTCCCTACGTTGTATTTTCTCCCTTTGTTTTATGCTGCTTTTATTTTCTGTAGCCAATTTAATCAGATCTGATGCCTTGCCCACAAGTAAATATCTGTTAAGGGAATGAATAGGGGGTGCCTGGGTAGCTCAGTTGGTTATGTGTGTGACTCTTGATTTCAGCTCAGGTCATGATCTCAAGGTTCCTGGGATCAAGCCCTGCCTTGGGCTCTGAGCTGATAGTGTGGAGCCTGCTAGAGATTCTATTCTCTCTCCCTCTATTTCTGCCCCTCATCTGCTGGCATTCGTGCTCTCTCTCTCTCAAAATAAATAAGCATTAATTTTTTTTTAAAGGGAATGAATGAGTTCTGGTGGAGTAGTATCTGGTAAAATAATTGACATAAAAAAAGCAGTATAGCACAACAGTTAAGAGCTTGATAACTTGGATTGAAATAGTGTGCTTTTCACTTAGCATTGCTTTTTTAACCCCTGAGCCTCAGTTTCCATACCTTCAAAATTGGGTACTAATCTTACCCACTATATAGGATTATTGTGAGGACAAAATGAGATAATAAGTAAAAGCTCTTAGAATAGATTTTGCTAAGTGGAAAGTGTTGAATAGATGCTATCTCTCAATCATTACTTTTTTAACTTGAGTTACTTATGTTATCTGAGAAAGCAATAAAGATAATTTACTAGAATAGTTCTCAAACTTTATTGGGCAAATTTTATTGTACAAATGGTAAGAATTTATTAAATTGTATATTACTAGGTCATAGGTGAGAGATTCTGATTTATGAGAATAGGGGTAACCCCCCAAAAATTGCAATTTTAGGAAGCATCAAAGGTAAGCCTGTTATAGGATATGTTTTCAGAAATTTTCCTTGAATTTCAGAAAATGTTAACAGTTTCACTACTGTGGTAAAAAAATCAATGTATTGGATATTGCTACTCGCCATGTAAGCCATACAATTTTAGAAACAAATGTGGCATTTCTAAATTTTTTTTAATGTTTATTTATTTTTGAGAGAGAGAGAGAACATGTGAGTGGGTAAGGGGCAGAGAGAGAGGGAGACACAGAATCAGAAGCAGGCTCTAGGCTCTTATCTGTCAGCATAGAGCCTGACTCAGGGCTTGAACCCACAGACCGTGAGATCATGACCTGAGCTGAAGTCGAATGCTTAACCAGCTGAGCCACCCAGGTGCCCCACTGCAGGTTTTTTAAGAAAAATTATTTCATTTTATAATATTCAGCATAGAATCACAGGATGGTTATGCAGTTCATACATGGCACTTAATAGATCAGTAAAGTCCTTCTGATAACTAAGTATCAAAATTGCTACTTCACTTTAATATTTATAATGTACCATGTTCATAAATCTGGTGCTTCGCATCGCAATTACTATTATTGTAATCAGCTCTAAATCAGCTCTTTCAACTGAAAGACATACAAGTAACAGCTACTGCTAATAAGTCCTTTTAAAATTAGAAAGTGTAAATTATCAAGTAGTGCCACAAATTAAACACTTCTTTGGAAGACACATCAAATATGCCTTGTTATTCACTGTTAAATTAATAAAAAGACACTATTCTTAAACATGTACTACAGTGCTTTCTTTTTAGCTTTATGCCAGAAAAAATTTGGAATAATTAACACTCCCAAGCTCTCAGGAGGCTATCTGTCAGTAGAAGTGTAACAGCAGAAGTAAAAGAATTTTGAAATTCATAAAAGGCAGAGCTTAATTAAATTCACAACAAATTCTAATTAGAAGATGGTAGTGTTGTAAAGTTGAGTTCCGGTGAATACTTAGTATATTTTTTACTATTAGTGATGAGTAAATCAACCCAGTAATGAATCCCTTTTTATATTTTCCTACACCTAATTGCACTTGCTAGACAATCTTTTTTCAAAGATACTATGAAATCTCTTCATTTTTATTGGTTGGTAAATGAACAAAGTGCTAGTTGACAATATGATGATTTTGTGTTATAACTAGTTTGCATTTATATAGTGTATTTCTCTTACGAGTGAGGTCGGATATTTCATAAAAGGTTTTATCAGAAAATCCCTATGAACAAAACAGAAATTCATATACTTAAGAGACAAATCCTTACTTGCTCACAAACCACTAGAAACAATATATTGATCCATCTTTAAAAATATGTACAAATATCTGATTTATGTGTAGAAAGTTGCAGTTTTAAAAACCAAAAAAAGTTGAATAAATTATATAATATAAAAATTATGAAAATATTCTGTAATGTAATTTATGGTGGCAGAAATCTGAAAGTAATTGCCTAGGGGAGAGGAAGTTTACTGAAAAAGGGTCATGTTGAAACTTTCTGGGGTGATGAGAATATCCTGTATCTTGTTTGGATGGCAGTGTCATAAGTATATAAAATTGTCAAAACTTATCAAACACAACACCCAAGGTCTTTGCATTTTATTGTATGCTAACCTCATATGAGCATTTGAGTAGGGGTATAATATGATTAAATTTGCATTTAAAATCAATTTAGCAATGTTGAAGAAAATGGAATGTATGGAAAATAAAAGTTATGTCTTCTGTAGGCCCTAATAGTTAATGGTTTCTCAGAAAGAAAAGTGGCAATTATCTTTGTTTTGTTTTTGTTTTGTTTTTGTATAGAACAAGAGAGTCTTAGGAAATTTTTTTCTTATCTGCTGTAATCCTGGTGTGATCTCCCACCAAGATTGTAAAAGCATTGGAAGCCTTTTGAATTTTTGTTGGGACTTTAATTCATGAAAGCCCACCAGCTAGCTGTCGCCAAGACTGTCATGTGCTATATCACTCCTGGTGAAGTTAATTAAAAAAAAAAAAAAACTTTATGTAATATTGATAAGCATATTGATTGCTGCAGCAAAGAAGGATGAACGCCAGAAGAACTGGGATGCTGTTTTAGAGGGACTTAATAGGGATTTATCATAGGAGTTAGGCTTGTGCCTAAATGTGGTTCCCTTGCACTCAGTCTCCTCAATGCAGAGTCTGCTCGGCTCCACCTGGATTTCTTCTATTCCAGCAACCTGGTTATTCTCTCAAGACTTTCAACTGGAGATGATCAGAAGCCCATCTCTCTGGGATCACCGTCCTTCACTGACTGAGTTTCACTGTTTGAATACCATAGTTTTATATATTTTGCCTGAATTTTTTTAGTTGTTTTAGGCAGTACAGAAAATCCAGTCTCTGTTATGCCATCTTAGTCAGAAGTCAAAATTCTGGAATTGTTTTTAAAAGAAAATATTGGGGGAGGATAATGTGTGGGCAGACAAAAAAAAAAAAATGTTAGTATGCCAAGGCTTATTTGGAAGACATGAAAGGCCACAAAGCTTAAATGACAGAACAAAAGTAATATTAAAATATTCACAAGTAGTTTTGTAAAACTAGTTTCAGGAATAGATTTTGATCTGTGGAAAGAGATGCATTTTAGCTAAGTTGTACTCAGTAATATTGATTAATATGCACTAAATAATTATTCCAAGGTTTAGAAAAAGTGCAGGGCTCAACAGGTGCACCCATCCATTAGTAATTGTGGTTACTTAATAATGAAAGTAAAATATTATTTTTCTTTACATTTTTGTGGTTTTAAAATATAGCTAGTAAGTTGTTAGGACATAAAAATGTATTGTGTTGTTTAGAACTTCTTAATAAACAGAACTCTATTTCTTTTGACTTGGGAATGTCATAAAAGATGATTGAGACACTAAGGGCATCCTGAACTGAGAAAGTTTGGGACTCTGTCATGTAGCCAATTTTTGTTTTTTTTTAATTGCTTCAAGTGTGATTTCAGTCATTTTTGATGGCATTTTCCTGGAGATCTTGTCTTTGGCAGTCAGTATAGATACGTTTTTGTTGGTAACTGATGTATAGAGTACTATGGAAGTACAGAGAATGAGAAGTATTATTTTCTGGGTGCTTACTGTGCTGTAGGCATTATTTTTTAATCTCATCTAACACTTGGCAACAATCCTGAGTTGAGTGTTATTCCCATTTAATAGGTAAGGAACCAAAGATCAAAGAAATTAATTATTTTGCTGAAGGCTACACATCTAAATGGGTGAAACTTGCATTTAAATCCAGTTCCAAAGCTTGTGCAGTTTTCATTGTGGAGGTCACATGATTTTCCTATTTATGGCAACCCTGTAATGAAGGCTTCTTGAAGTGATACTGAAGGTATTATTTTCAACTTAGGGAAGTTAATTAGATGGAGGATCAAGGGAACAAAAATTACTATGTGTTAGATTTGAGGATTGGAAGTAAACACTAAAGATTAGATTTTTATGTTAATTCTTAGTCCCTATTGTACATGCTGGCTTTTTTTGCATCATTTGATGGATTATTAGATTTTTTAGTATTTTCAGTAACCTTATTTCCATAGTAGACAATAGTGAGAATTGTTATAGTGTACACATAGTTATGTTTCGTCATCTACAGTTTATAGTCCATAGAAGTCTCATTATACAGAGTTAGTTTTTCACTGTGAATTTTTCATTTTGAATGTGTTCTTACCTTTGTGCTTCTAGAACATAAAGACATTTCTTGATCCAATAAAAGGCCTTTTATTATTTGTTATTCATTATCTCCTTCTGGAACTTTTACAGTATTTGGAATTATGTCAACCATTCTCCATATCTCTTTACCTCTGTTTTGAGTTTTCTATATTTTTGCCTCTTTTTGTTGCAGTCTGTGTCATTTCTTAAGACTTGTCTTCCAGTTTATAAATTCTCTTTTCAACTATGTCTAATCTCCTTCCATCTTCTTTTTCACCAAATCCTAAAATATTATTAGATGTTTTATTCATGGATGTCCTGGCTGGTTATTTTCAAATCTGCTTAGATAGATTTCTTATATTTAGTGCCTTCTGTAGGCACATTAAGTACATTAATGTTCTTTATCTCATAATTCTAATACAGTATTTTCAGGTCAGATTCTGTAGTTTGATTTTTCTACATATACTTCCTATGGTAGTTTTTTGTTTGTTTTGGAGACTTTTGAATGTGTGAATTCATCCCTTTGCAGGAAATGTGATTCTCCCATGCATGTGGAGGTAGTACCAACTCTGGAACTACCAGATTTTTGAGTGGTATGAATTTAGGCCATAAACCTACATAAGTGTTGGTTTGTGGTTATTAATTCTCAAAGGAGTCTTTTTTTCTCCTTTCATATCTTTCTATTCTACCTAGTTCCCAGGAGACAGGCATATATATCTGTAACCTCCCTGTTTGGGGTTTTGTTTATATTATGTTTATTTGTTTATTTTTCATAGTTTATGATTTACAGAGTCTTGAATGCGGATTTTAAATAATATGACTTCACATCCAGATTGAGCTCTAAATTCTGGGCCCTTAAAAATAGGACTCTTAATGACCAAACTGTAGGCCACACATCAGCAGATGCCACCAAGGTTCAGCAAATACTAGCCTTAGAATTTTTAACTATCTGGATTTCTGCCCCCTTTTTTCTTATAGTCTTTTATAAATTCTTTAGTTTTCAGTGAGCCCAGCCACTAAATAAATAAGCTTTTAAATAAGTTTTTAAAAACATATTTTACTCAACTTTATTAGATATGCTATACAAGGGGGGGAGTTAACTAAATATCTTGGTCTGTCATTGTACATAAAGACAGCTCATTTGATTTTCTGTAATCTGTACTCATGGGAGTCTTCAGAAGCAAGTTACAAACTTTAGAACTCTTTCATATGGATTTGCTGTTAACTTTACACAGAGGTGGAATTAGATAGAACTCTTTTCCCTGGCCATATATAGCCAAGTTACTCTTGATTTTCCAAGGAACATTTAAAATCACAAAATATGTATGAAAAGGTATACTGACATGGTAGTGGTGTTAGGAAACCAGTTGTTACCTATTTTATATTCATTCTTGAATTTTATCTCAAAACAGTAACATGAAATTAAAGTTAGAAATTGAAGCAATGTTAATTCAAAACTCTTTTCTGTTTTATTTTAAACTGTTAAACTAAAACAGATATTCTTCCTACCCCAAAATAGTTACATTAAGAACAGTCTGTTGTCAACAGAAGTCATTCTATTATAGTTATTCTATTATAAAGGGTATCGTTTCTATTTAAAATGCTAAGCTACAAATATTTAGCCTTTTGAGCCATCTGCTCTGCTAAATACCCATAAGTATTTTAGACTAAAATCTGAAAAATGGAAATACTTCAAAACCTTTACATTGTTGACTTTTGATTTTGTACAGCATGTCTTATTTTGAGTAGAAATAGAATGATGTAGAAAGTTTACTTCCAAAATATTCCATTATCCTCATTAAAAAAAATAGAGTTTTAAACTCTCGTATAGAAAGGACCCTCTATATCTGGATGAAATTATTTTGTTAAAAATATCTAATTCTTTAAATAAATATAAACAAAAACTCTACTCAGTATATTTATTCCAACAATAAATATATTTGGCTCCTTAAATTTAGAGTTCTGTTAGGTAAATTTATGTTTAAAATCATTACCTTGATTAAGAATCTTCTGTTAGAAATGTTTAGGAAAGTTTGCTCCCCACCTTGTAATGAAATTTTAATAATTGTCTTTATAACTCCAGGAAATTAATTAATGTCTTCAATTAGCCATTTTTATGAGTTACATGTTTTATTGAATACTTTATATTTCCTTTTTTTTTTAAGTTTATTTCTTATGAAAGAAGGAGAGTGCACAAAGGAGGGTCAGAGAAAGGAGAGGGAGAGAGAGAATCCCATGCTGGCTCTGCACTGTCAATGCATTGCCTCACGTGGGGCTCAGTCTCAGGAACCATGAGATCATGACATGAGCTGCAATCAAAAGTCGGATGTTTAACTGAGTCACCTATGTGCCTCTATATTTCCTTTTTTAAAAAAAAATTTTTTTTAATATTTTTTTGAGAGAGAGAGAGAGAGAGAGACAATGTGAGCAGGGGAGGGGCAGAGAGAGAGGGAGACAGAATCTGAAGCAGGCTCCAGGCTCTGAGCTGTCAGCACAGAGCCCAACATGGGGCTCGAACTCACGAGCTGTGAGATCATGCCCTGACCCGAAGTCGGACGCTTAACCGACTGAGCCACCCGGGTGCCCCTATTTCCTTTTTAAATAGCATTCTATTAAACTGTTAAACATGTGGAGAAAGCTTAGTCACCCTTACACTCCCTCCACCATCACTCATACAAAAACACTCAACTCCCATTCCCAGAGGACTGGAAACAGGGAAGAATGAAGCATTACAGCTGGACAAAACAGGAGTTGAAGAAAATTGCATGAGAAGTAACTATGAACTGATTTTAGAATGAATTTATAATTCAAATTCAAATATCACTTGTACAAAAAACCTTAAATATGTGAATTTTGTTTATTGTAGGCCATGACTTCAGGTGCTTCTGAGCACCTGACAGAAAGAAATGTAAATTCTCTGGTGAATATACTTTACTTTTAAATTAAAAGAAATACCACAAATTATTTCCCAATGAATCTGAAAAGCCCAATGAATATGAATATGAAAGGAAATAAGGTGCCATGAATGAGAATTAGCAGAAACATTAGACAGGTTTGTGCCATTTCATTGTGGTTTCTATTCCATTTGGACATGATTGAATATGCCACTGAATCTGTATAATACTTACTGCAGAAATTCATTGTGCGTGTGTGTGTGTGTGTATGCGTATGTTTATAATGTCCCAGTCCCTATTAGGATTCATTTCTGGAAGCAGTGGTAGTAAGAACCAAGAGCCATGGCCTGAGGTTGAAGAAATATGTGGTGGAGTTCAAGCCATGCTTGTATTCTTGGTTGGAAGTTTCCTTTCAGGACTTTGAAAATGCCATGCTACTCTCTTCTGTCCTACAAAGTTTCTAATAAAAATCAGCTGAGGAAATCGTATGTGAGTTCTCTCATATGTAACAAGTTGATTTTCTTTTGCTGCTTTTAAGATTTTCTTTATATCTTTAATTTTTTAAGTGTTTATTTTAATTCTAGTTAGTTAACATATAGTGTAGTATTAGTTTCAGGTGTAAAATATAGTGATTCAACATTTCTATATAATACCTGGTGCTCATCACAAAGGTACTCCTTAATCTCATCACCTATTTTACCCATCCCCCCACCCACCTTCCCTTTGGTAACCATCAGTTTGCTCTTTATAATAAAAAATTTATTTCTTAGTTTATCTCTCTCCCTATTTTGCCCTTTGCTCATTTGTTTTGTTTCTTACGTTTTACATATGAGTGAGATCATATGGTATTTATCTTTCTCTGACTGACTTATTTTGCTTAGCATAATACTCTCTGGCTCCATCACATTGTTTCAAATGGCAAGAGTTCATTCTTTTTGATGGCCGAGTAATATTTCATTGTATGGATATGCTACATCTTCTTTGTCCATTCATCAGTCAATGGACACTTGGGCTAGTTCCATAATTTGGCTATTATAGATCATGCTGCTGTAAGATCAGGCTACACATATTCCTTTGAATCAATATTTTTGTATCCTTTGGGGAAATACCTAGTAGTGCGATTGCTAGATCATAGGGTAGTTCTATTTTTAACTTTTTGAAGAACCTTCATACTGTTACTACAGTGGCTGCACCAGTTTGCATTCCCACCAACAATGCAAGAGGGTTCCTCTTTCTCTATATCCTTGCCAACACCTGTTGTTTCTTGTGTTATGACTTTAGCCATTCTGACAGGTATGAGGTGGTACTTCATTGTAGTTTTGATTTGCATTTCCCTGATGATGAGTGATGTCAAGCATCTTTTCATGTGTCTGTTGGCCATTGATATATCTTCTTTGGAATAATATCTATTCATGTCTTCTGACCATGTTTTAATTGGATTATTAGTTTTTTGGATGTTGAATTTTGTAAGTCCTTTATATATTTTGGATACTAACCCTTTATCTGATATGCAGATTGCAAATATCTTCTCCCATTCCGTAGGTTGCCTTTTAGTTTTGTTGATTGTTTCCTCCACTGTACAGAAGCTTTGTATTTTAATGAAGTTCCAATAGTTTATTTTTGCTTTTGTTTCCCTTGCCTCAGGGGATATATCTACAAAGAAGTTGCTATAGCCAACATAACCAAAGAGGATATTGCCTGTGTTCTTTTCTAGGATTTTTATGGTTTCAAGTCTCACATTTAGGTCTTTAATCCATTTTGAGTTTATATTTGTGTATGGTGTAAGAAAGTGGTCCAGTTTCATTCTTTCTTCATTTGTGTTGCTCTCCAGTTTAGCCAACACGATTTGTTGAGACTGTCTTTTTCTCATTGGATATTCCTTCCTGCTTTGTCAAAGATTAATTGACCATATAGATGTGGGTTCATTTATAAGTTTTCTATGTTGTTTAATTGATCTGTGTGTCTGTTTTTGTGCCAATACCATACCAGTCCCTAAGAGGCTACATTAATCATGTTTTTTTCCTAAATCAGTATTTTAGATGTAGAATTGATAAAGCAGATATTGAACTTGAAATTAACTATCATTAGCTATAGATTTAAAGAGTATTTTAGATTTGTCACATGTAATGTATTACTGATGTTTTGAATTGTAATATGCTAAAATTTAAGTGAAATGATGAGTTTGGAATTGGTGACTTTGGCTAAGAACATTCGTCATGGCCTGCAATAGTTACCACCATTTCCAAGGGCCATTTTCCTTAGTATCACTTCTCCACTATACTTTATGGTATCTACTACTCAGAATGTAGCCCCCCATATTTCTGACTTAAGGAATTTCTTAATATAAGGACACTTCTGTTTCATAGAACAAGATATGGATATTCTAACTTCTATTTTGTAAGGGAAAACTTGTGATAAATGTAGACAATATGATGAGTTATTGAGAGATCTCACCTCTTTTATTCTTGAAATAAGCATATGTAAAGCTCTTCCTGTTCACAGGCGTATTTCTAGGTTTTGGAGTAGGAAAAAATTGTTCCTGATCTTAAAAAACTTTATGTGGAAAGGTATAAAGCCATGATAATAAAATGGATCAAATAAAATAAATGCCAAAATATAAACAATACAAGATATTATACATCCACATTTAACTGACATCCCCTTAATCAATTCACTAGCTTAACCTGTCTTCTCAATTGCTTATGTAAAACACACTGACAGATGTTCAAAATACAGTAGACCCTTGAACAACATGGGAGTTAGGAGCACTGACCCATTCGATTGAAAATCTGCATGCAACTTTTGACTCATCCTACATTTGCTAATAGACTACTGTTAACCAGAAGCCTTAATGATAACATAGTTGATTAACATGTATTTTCTATGTTATATGTATTATATGCTATATTCTTACAACAAAGTAAGCTACAGAAATGAAAATCTTACTAAGAAAATCATAAGGAAGGAAGCCAGAGCTGCTATGTGGGACTCTAGCTATCACCAGCCAATACCATATGCACATCCTGGGAAGTCTGGCACTATGCTCATTCCATGCATGAGTTGTCAGCCAAGGACATCAAGGGGAGCATAATTAAACTGAACAAGCACCGGGACTTCATGTGTATCATCACCTTTGTGGCCTCACAATGAGTCAAAACAGATATAAATTATACTCAGCTGGTTGCCCTGCACACCCTATAGTCTAAGTGATGTTTATAGATCTTGGTCTTCTCTTGCAAGTAGTTCAGGAGGCAAAAACCAGGTAGTACTGTAGAGACCATCAATTTGCTGCTGGGTATAACATCACACTTCGTATGTACAACATGTATGTGAATGGAGACAATGACCACCTGCTAGAAGTGTATGAAAGTACAGCCCAAGGGGAGAAGAATCCTAGAACATGTCACCAAGTGGAACTTCAAGTTCTCTTGATAAGAACAGCTGTGTTGTTAAGTGGTATGGTCTCATGGAAGAGCCTCTGGTAATACAGAAGGACTTGCCCTCCCACTTCTTGCTCTACAAGTGTGCACCCCCCACCAAAGCGCACCAACACCACCTGGAGTGTTCCACCTGGCAACCATGAGGGTTTGCCTGAAAACTAGCCTGAGCTTCCTGCTGGAGGAAGGTCACTTACCCTGCCTGGTGGCTTAGTGCCCCCCTCACCCCTAGGTCTCTTGTGGGAATACACAAGACAAATAGGGAAATGCAAATTCCCAATACAAATAAGAAATTAGGAAGAGAAAATACGTTTACAATAATGTAAGTAAAAAGTTGTTATTTAAGTGGATCCACATAGTTTAAACCCATGTTGTTCAAGGATCAACTGTATACTAAACACTTGCCATTAGAGTGCTAGGCTACTCTCTAGAATAATTCCCAGCAGTTGACATTTATACTTCTAAGAATCAGTTGTATTTATCCAAAACCATTTTATGCCAGTAGATCTTTTCATTGTAATTGCTGAGTTAAATGTTAAAAGTTTTTAAATAAGTGAAAAATTTATTTCTGTTTCTATAAACTTGGGGAAGATTATAAAGTTGAGTTACTAAATATTGTTTTTAAATTAGATATGGTTAGATTATATATGAGGTAAAATCAGAAATCTATTCTAATGATTGTTTCAAAAGAACGTATAATTACTTAGTCTAGGTGTGGCTAATGAAAGAAACCTTGTGCTACCTCCAATCAGAAGGCCCATACTCAGGGCAGATCCTAGTTCCATATCAAAATATTGGTCAATAGATAATCATTTATATGTTTTAAGGTAAAATAAACCATGTAATTTATTGTTTTGATGATTCCTCACCTTAACTAATTTTATTGGTTAGTCAA
This sequence comes from Panthera pardus, assembly GCF_024362965.1. Lineage (NCBI taxonomy): Eukaryota > Metazoa > Chordata > Mammalia > Carnivora > Felidae > Panthera > Panthera pardus. The sequence goes on from NW_026526810.1 coordinate 104,725,344, forward strand.
CTAGCACACCCATGTTGAAATAGCTTTCATAGTCAATGAAACAAATAATGAATTCTGTATTTTCTAATGACTTTTGCTTCATTGTTGTATGAAGGATCATCAGAAAAGAGTTTGACTATTAAAGAAGTGTGAGACTTTTCTTTACCAGTCCTGTCATTTTTCTTTTCTTCCCCTTAGTTTATGTCTGCTTAGTCCATATGCCTTTCTATTCACTGAATGCTAGTACTTTTTGTGGCCAGTTTGGCAATTACTTCCTATAATAATAGTAATCATTAACATATACATATAACAAGAACATCTACTTTGTTCATTTTGTTATAGACAATTTATGGCAAGTTAAAAAATATGCCCAGTATTATCTCTTAAATTTGATATCTAGTCTACATTTTATCTAACAAGATAACAAAAGCATCATGTTCAAGTAGAATACTGGAATAAAAGCCAAGAGATATGATTTCTGTGCCTCTATGCAGTGTTATCTGGGATAATCTTGGACAAGGCACTTATATTTTTTATTTTAAAATGGAGAATTAAACTAAATTACTTCAGAAATCTTTTTTTTATAAAGCTTAAATAAAATAACCCAAACAAATCCAATATACTTTTTATAGATTATGAGATTTTTCAGAAGGGATTTCTTGGTTGGGTTTCACTTTTTTGACACTATTGTGATACTAAAATCAGACATAATAGCTGTTTTCTGAATCTGCAAATATAAAAAGGACTAACACAAAGGTGATGGCTATAGTTTCATTGGTCCAGAAGGAAGGAAATTAATTTGGGAGGAGTAGAGAAGTGCTTTTTATTTCTCTTTTTTTTCATTGTTTTCATTTTTTTCTTTTTTTTTTTTAAACAGAGGTAACAAAGGGGCATTAGGGTGGCTCAGTCGGTTAGGTATCCTAATTGACTTCCACTCAGGTCATGATCTTGTGGTTCAGGAGTTTGAACCCCACCTTGGGCTCTGTGCAGATTGGAGCCTGGAACCTGCTTCAGATTCTGTGTCTCCCTCTCTCTCTGCCCCTTCCCTGCTTGTGCTCTGTCTCTCTTTCAAAAATATATAAGCATTAAAAAAAATTAACAGAGGTAACACATTGGCTTATAATAAAGTCAGTGTACACTTTTTTTGATAGGAACAAAATAAAGTTTAACATGTCTCAGTAAAATTCTAAAAGTCATTGACCTTTTTATATTTTATCTATGTGGAAAATCTGATGATTAAGTCCACAATTTAATGAATTTGAGGTAGACTGAACATGTTCTAAGACTTCATCATTTTGATCCTTCTGTATTACTTCCCCATGTTACTATTACTCCTAATTGTGCAACATAGCTTTGGCTAGATTCCAGCAAGCCAGGCGAGCTGAAACAGTTGTCCTAAAAATAAAATTTTTGTGGTTGTGGCGAGTCATTTGTCTGATTTTCTAATTTGGTTGAATTTGGATCATAATTCATTATGTGTTACTTTGATATCAATGTCAGATAAATAGCAGAAGAACAGTAGATAATATTGAAAATTTTGTGGCACTCACATTTTGGTCATGAACTTCTGAAGGCTCCTAAAAGAAGCATTGTCCTATAGTAGATTTGTCTTATAACACCTATCCTTTCATTTTTTTTTTTCATACTAGAAATGCACTCTGGTTAGAGGAGAGATTAGGGCACCTTCCGCCTTTTGCAAACATGTGGGTGTTTATGAATCACAATTTGAGAACTAGAGGTCTATAGCAGTGTTTTTGTAAGTATGCTCTTGTACTGTCTGCATCAAAATCACCTAGAAAGCTTGTTTAAAATGGGTATTTCTGGCCTTCATCTAAAGCCTTTTGAATCAGAATCTCCAGGAATGAGATTCAGGAAATCTAGATTTTAACAAGCTCTCATGTGGCTCATATGCCCACTTAATGTAGAGTATCTTGCCTTAAGTATATTTTGTATCTTGAAATATTATCTAATGATTATAGTATATGCATATACAGTTGACAGGTGTTTGAATTGTGTGGGTTCGTTTCTTTTTTGATTAAATTAAATTTAACTTAATATATTTTTTAAAGTTTATTTATTTTGAGAGAGAGAGAGAATGAGTTGGGGAGAGGGGCAGAGAGGAGGAGAGAGAGAGAGAATCCTAAACAGGTTCCATGCTCAGCATGCAGCCTGATGCGGGCCTTGATCCCATGACCCTAGGACCATGACCTGAGTTGAAATCAAGAGTCAGACACTCAACCGACTGAACCACCCAGGTGACCCTGTGCAGGTTCCCTCATATTTAGCTTTTTTTTCAGTGAATATTTGGAAATATTTTGGATATTTGTGACAATTTAGAAAAAGTTACAAACTGTGTAGCTTAGAAATATTGAAAATTTTAAAGAAAGTTGGGTGTGGGGCGCCTGGGTGGTTCAGTCAGTTAAGCATCCAACTTTAGCTCAGGTCATGATCTCATGGTCCGTGAGTTTGAGCCCTGCATCGGTATCTGTGCTGGCAGCTCAGAGCCTGGAGCCTGCTTTGGATTCTGTGTCTCCCACTCTCTCTGCCCCTTCCCCACTCACGCTCTGTCTCTCTCACTCTCAAGATGAATAAATGTTAAAAATAAAAAAAGACAAACATGTTTCACAAGTATGTAAAATATATAGACAATAGTTTCTTTTATAATATACTACCATAAGTATATTATTATTATACTAATCTATTATTAACTTTTTATTAAAACTTATCAATACTTATACACACACTTACAGACTGTACATGGCAATATTTGTAGTTGAGAGAAATATAGACAAACGTAAAGTTGCAGTATTAAATAAATCATAATTGCACATAACCACTACATACTGTAGTACTGTAATAGTTTCATCACCACCTCATTGCTATGGCGGTGACCTCAAGTATTGTGAGTTTCCGCTTAAAGTACCATGTGATGCTAACCATCTAGAGAGCTTACCCAATGAAAGGCTTATCACACTAAAAAGTGGTCTCTTGTAGTTCTCACATATTTTTATTTTTTATTTTTATATGTAGAGAGAAAGAGTGTCAGCAGGGGAGGGGGGGGTGGGTAGAGAGAAAGAGAGAGAGAAGCCCCAAGCAGGCTCCATGCTCAGCGTCAAGGTAATGGGATAACAGGAGAAGCAGCTTCTTCCAACCAAAAGGCATCAGACAAGTTCCCAGGTGCCATTAAGAAAATCATTTGAGGAGAAAGCATATTTGCCTGAACAGGCTTTTATTGAAGACAAAATTGTGCTATTTTGGAAAAAAAAAAAAAAAAATGTCACAAAGGACATTTGTTAGTAAGGTAGAGAAGTGAGCACCAGGATTTAAGGCAGGAAGAGATAGGCTAATTCTGTTCTGTGCAACTGCAGTTCAGTTTATGATCTGGACTGCCCTTATCTCTAAAGCTGCCAACCCCCAAGCCTTGAGGGAAAAGATAAACACCAGCTGCCAGTCTTTTGGTTGTTATCCAAGAAGGCCTAGATAACAAGAACTCTTATTCTGGATTAGTTCCATCAATGCTTTGTCACTGAAATCAGGAAACATCTTTCTAGTAAGGGACTGCTTTTTTAAAGTGCTTTTGATACTGGACAATGCCCCCTGGTGACCCAGAACCCCATGAATTCAGCTACAAAAGATGTTGAAGTGGTCTCTTTGCCCCCAAATATGACGTCTCTAATTTAGCCTCTGTATCAGGGGGTCATAATGACCTTTAAATGTTATTACACAGTACTGTATGTAAAGAATTGTCAACACCATGGAAGAGAACCCTGATAGAACATCACGAAAGTCTGGAAGAATTATACCATTGAAGATGCCATCATTGGTACAGAAGAAGTTGTGGAAGCCATCAAGCCTGAAACCATAAATTCCTCCTAAGAAAACTCTCCAGATGTTGTGCATAACTTCACAGGATTTACGATAGAGCTAATCAAGGAAATAATGAAAGAGAATGTGGATATGGGGGAAAAGGCAGGTTGTGAAGGGTTTCAAAATGTAGATCTTGAAGAAACCCAAGAGCTAATAGACAACACACCAGAGAAATTAACAGAAGATGACTTGATAAGTGCTTCCAAAACAGTGTCAGATCATGAGGAACAAGACGTAGAAGAAGTGCCAGAAAATAAAATGACTTTAGACAATCTAGCAGAAGGGTTCAGATTATTCAAGACTGACTTTGACTTCTTTAATGACACGGACTTTGGTATGAGCACTGAAACTAAAGCAAATGGTGGATGAAGGATCAGTACTGTATAGAAACATTTTTCGATAAATGAAAAAGCAAAAATGTTGGACAGAAATGATAATGTATTTCCATAAAGTTACACTATTCAGTGTATCTTCTTCTCCCACCTCCTCTACTTTTTCCACCTCTGCCATCCCCAAGATAGCATGGCCAACCTCTCATCTTCCTCCCTCTCCTCAGCCTACTCAATGTGAAGACAAGGGTGAAGACGTTTATGATGATCCACTTTCACTTAATGAATAATAAATAATCATCATGGTGTAGAGTCAATAAACTTATCTGTTGTGTATGCAAGTGTCTTCATGTGAAAGTCTAATAACTATACAGCAAGAATTATATGAGATACTTTTGTGTCATTATAATCCTCATCATTGCCTAAGTATTCATCATGTACAACACTGTGTGCAAGTCTTATATGGAAGTAGATGGCCTATCCTTATTTAGGCATTAAGTGAGTGATTTTTAATACTGCATAAAATTATGATGTGTTCTTTTACTGTTTTATGACTTTGCTTCCAAAGAATTACGTTACCGTATAATATGCCTATCTCACATAATTGGAGAAACTGTACATCAGCCTATCATAGGTAAGTGTTTTTTTAAAAAAAACTAATGTTTCCAATATCATGAATATGACTAATACTGTATGCCATAAAATTTTTATAACAATTCATTCATTAGTGTATAGACTAGGCTGCCATAAGCAGTCATATTTGATTACACTAAGATACCACAAAGCAATCATATTGCTGCTTCTTTGTTTTCAATGCAGGAATCATTATACCTGTAAATAAATAGGAATTTCTTTTTCACATTATCTTTTCATTTTATTAAAGTTTATTTATTTATTTTGAAAGAGCGAGAGAGAGCTCATGCACAAGCAAAGGAGAGGCAGAGAGAGAGGGAAAGAGAGAATCCCAAGCAAGCTCCTTGCCGACAGCCACATTGAGGGGCTCTAACTCAGGAACCATGTGATCATAATCTGAGCTGAAATCAAGAGTTGGTGCTTAACTGATTGAGTCACCCAGGAACCCCTTATCTTTTCATTTTTGATGTTTAGTGTGAGTAATACAACATCTACAGTGCCTTTTATCCTATCATATTGCTGTAGGTACTGATATGATACATCTTGCAAACAGATGCAAACTTATGGTATTGATAAATACAGTATAGTACTGTAAATGTATTTTCTCTTCCTTATGATGTTTGTAATAACATTTTCTTTTGTCTAGGTTACTTTATTGTAAGAATACAGTAGTATATACTACATATAACATACAAAATATGTGTTTATTGACTATGTTATCAGTAAGGCTTCTAGTCAACAGTAGGCTATAAATAGTTAAGTTTGTGGGGAGTCAGAAGTTATACATGGATATTTGTGTTGCAGGGCAGGTCAGCACCCCTAATCCTGCATTGGTCAAGGGTAAGCAATAATTTATACATAAATGTACACAGAAAAACTGGAAATGCATGCTAACAATTTTTACAGATGGGATGTTCAATCAAAAAAACTTTGGAGAACATTGATCTAGATATACACCATTCAGTATGGTAGCCGACTAGCCACATGTTGCTGTTGAGTAGTTGGAAAGTGGCTAGTCTAGACTGGGATCTAATTATAAAATACACATCAGATTTTAACAACTTATATGGATGTAAAATATCTCCTTAATAATTATTTAATTGACCACTTGTTGAGATGATATATTTTGTTATATGGAATCAAGTAAAATATATTAAAATTAATTTTACCCATTTCTCTTTACTTTTTTTTTCCAATGTGGCTTCTAGAAAGTTTAAAATTATGGGGCACCTGGGTGGCTCAGTTGGTTAAGCGGCTGACTTTGGCTCAGGTCATGATCTTGCGGTTCGTGGGTTCGAGACCCACATCAGTCTCTGTATGACAGCTCATAGCCTGGAACCTGCTTCAGATTCTGTCTCCCCTCTCTCTCTGCCGCTCCCCCCCTCACGCTCTGTCTCCATCTCTCAAAAACTGAATAAACATTAAATTTTTTTATTAGAAAAAGAAAGTTTAAAATTATAGTGTGGTTATTAGCATAGATTTCTATTGGACTGCACTGGTCTACAGCTTACAAACATTGACTAGGGAATTAGAGGCTCTTAATTTCTTCACAGTTCTTATTTATTCCTTTACTCATCTGAATAATGAAGATGGTAGATATTTTATTTATAATTAGTATATAGCTAAAGTCTAAACCGACAATTGTTATGTCATTGGGAGAGATTAAGAGATTAACATATATTAATGAGATTAATGGGAAGATCAGTGTCAATTTTAGGAGCCTGCTAAGAAATTCTTAGGAGCTACTGAACTTAAATATCTCTTTTCTCCGTCTATAAGTATAACTGCAAAATCATTACCAACCAATTGGACCTTAAATTTGGAGTTTTACCAAATATTTGTGATATTGTCAAATTAAAGTCTTAGAGGATTACTTAACACTTGAATAATCTGACTGTAATAACATCCCTGAATAATTGCTTTTAAAAAAATTATAGTTCAATAGTTCTGTGGGAGTTTTAAATATAATATTTGTCTAAATTTAATATCATGTGTCACTGTTGTGTCTGATCAGTGGGGTTTACTGATATGTCACAAATTTAGATGAATTCATATATAAGTTAACTTTTTACTTGGATACAGGCACAACCTAAGTTTTTAAAAAGTGATTTTATTGGTTTTACCAATTATATGTTTTATATCTTCATGCATTTTTGGTAGGGATATACTTTTAAAAGAAAAGTACTGGGTTTGTCTTAATTTCCTGCTGAATCTCAAATTGTAAAATTTCTTACAGTAATCATGAATGAGCTTATAAAATGAGAAGTTGATTTCTGTTGTCTATTCAAGATGTAGTCCTTGGTCCAGTGTCTTTGACATCATCTAGGACTTCTTTTTTTTTTTTTTTTAATTTTTTAAATGTTTATTTATTTTTTAGAGAGACAGAGACGGAACGCGAGTGGGTTAGGAGCAGAGAGAGAGGGAGGCACAGAATCTGAAGCAGGCTCCAGGCTCCAAGCTGACAGCACAGAGCCCAACCTGGGGCTCAAACTCACGAGCCGTGAGATCATGACCTGAGCCGAAGTCAGTCGCTCAACCGACTGAGCCACCCAGGCGCCCCAGATCATCTAGGACTTCTTAAGTAACGCAGTATTTAAGGTCCCACACTAGATCTACTCCATCAGAATTCAAATGTTTAAGTGTAAGATGTGCTGGTGTTGGTTGTCACCTGCATGTCTAGATTTCTGCTTAGACTGCCATCTAGTGACAGGTTTACAAAATTTATGCAACTAAGAAATCTATTTTTCTGTTTTTCTTCTCAAAGTAGTAAAATAATTTATATATTAAAAAACCATAAATTTAAAAGGAAGATATTACTTTTTCCACATGTAGTCCTATACCAGTTCCCTAGAGACACTTTTAACTATTTCAGATTTTAGTTGTTTTCATATTTACCATCATAACTAAAAATGACAGTCTGATTCCTTTTTCTAAGTCTTCAAATGTAAAGAATATTTATGGACTTCCTGCTCTAAAAGGTGAGGAATTGACTCACATCATCACATCTTTCCCTGTCCCCCCTTTTGATACTTATGTCGATTTAGTTCTTTGATGGGATTAGTTTTTTACTTCACCTAATATGCATCCATTTCTTTCAATGTAAAGTTTAAACACCCTCTCTTTACTTCACTTTCTATACACTGAGGAAATCAATATCCCATTTTTTTCTTTATTTTTCTTCTTTTGTTTCCCAGATTCTGTCAACTTTGCCATTACTTTCATATTGTGAAAATCTCTACCCTTTATATTACTTTTTTAAAAAAATTAAACATTTTTAAAATTTACATCCAAGTCAGTTAGCATATAGTGCAACAGTGATTTCAGGAGTAGATTCCTTAATGCTCCTTACCCATTTAACCCGTCTCCCCCCACCCCACCCCTCCAGCAACCCTCTGTTTATTCTCTATGTTTAAGAGTCCTTTATGTTTTGTCCCCCTCCTTGTTTTTATATTATTTTTGCTTCCCTTCCCTTATGTTCATCTGTTTTTTATCTTAAAGTCCTCATATGAGTGAAGTCATATAATATTTGTCTTTCTCTTGTCTCTTGTCTTTGGAGTTGCAAATGGCAAGATTTCATTCTTTTTGATTGCCGAGTGATACCCCAGTGTGTGTGTGTGTGTGTGTGTGTGTGTGTGTGTGTGTGTGTGTGTGTGTATACACCACATCTTCTTTATCCATTCATCCATTGATGGACATTAGGACTCTTTCCATACTTTGGCTATTGTTGATAGCACTGCTATAAACATTGGGGTGCATGTGCCCCTTGAAAACAGTACACCTGTATCCCTTGGATGAATACCTAGTAGTGCAATTTCTGGGTCGTAGGGTAGTTCTATTTTTAATTTTTTGAGGAACCTCCATAGTGGTTTTGATTTGTATTTCCCTGATGATGAGTGAATTGAGCATTTTTTCGTGTCAGTTGGCCATCTGGATGTCTTCTTTGGAGAAGTGTCTATTCATGTCTTTTGCCCATTTCTTCACTGGATTATTTGTTTTTTGGGTGTTGATTTTGATAAGTTCTTTATATATTTTGGATACTAACCCTTTATCTGATATGCTATTTGCAAATATCTTCTCCCATTACATCAGTTGCCTTTTAAGCTGCCTTTTAGTTTTGCTTACATTACTTTTTAGAGCCATATTAAATCATTCATTGCATACATTTTGGCTGATTGCTTTTGAAGTAACAGATACCTTATTAGGTGGTGTGGACGCTGTGGTGAACATTTAACTACGTAATATCTGCCTTCATGGGGCTTATAATCTAGTCTTCCATGCTTTGTTAAGCATTGATTCTAAAAATTGTAATCTAATAAATTGTATGTAAATGTTTATAATTTTTACATATTCTTCATTGCAGAACCAGGTGATATAACAAGCTTAATAGATAAGGAATTGTAATACTACGTCCCCTAACCCTCTGCTACTCAAAGAAGAATGTCAAGATTAAATGCATTCTCTCTTCCTATACTCCATGAGTTCAAAATAATGACTCATTTGTATTTGTTTTATATTTGGATTGTGACTTTTTAATAGTTTTTTTAGAGGCTTCTAATTGCCTTCCCCCTCCCCCCCCCCCCCATAGTGTATGCTGTTACCCTATCATTAAGTTTCTCATTTTCTCATGTATTACTCTGGTGCACATTTTCATCTTTATCCTCCCAGAACACTCTGATTTTGTCTAGAGACCGTTTGCTCTCTAGACCTACTACACAGCTATTGCCATTTGCTTTATTTTCATTACACTCCTGAGACAGCTGTTGATTCTTGAATTCAGTTTTAGTCTTAGTGGATTATATCTTCAAGGTAGTACTTAATAAATGAATTAATGTATGTAGGAGGTAAAGTATCTGAGTTCCGGTATCATTGAAAAAAGGTTTTATTTTCCCTATTCTTAGCTGATACTATGGTTGGTTGTAGAATTCCAGATTCGAAATCAATTGCCCTCAAAACTTTAAAGCAATTCTCCATTGTTGTCTAGTGTTGCTGGATTTCTTATTTTCCTTCTCTTAACCATTTATTTTTCTAACTCTGAGAGATCTTTTCTTATCTGAAATTTTATAAAATTGCATGTAATAACATGTTTAGTTATGGCTCTTTTTTTGTTCATCCTGTTTGGCACTTGATAAGTCATTTCAATTGAAAGATTTGTCTTTCTGCTTTTGGAAATTTTCCTCTTTTGTTGAATTGTTTTCACTTGCTATGTATTTCTCTTCTTTTTCTAGAACTCCTACTCAACAGATGTAGTATTATCTTTTCTATGCATTCTGTAGTTGCTGGCTTGCCTTTACTCTGTTTTCAATGTTTCCATCTCTTTAGGAGTGTTATTGGCCTATAATTCATCTTTGTCTACTTTTCTTGCCTGGTTTTTGTTTTCATATCAAGGTTTTACTGCTTATAATTAAATGAATTTGAGATTGTTTTATTTCCTTACTTCCTTGTTATTTTTGTCATTGTACACTTGTATAACACTAAAAGCATTCATTCTGTGAAAGTTGGGCCTTATGCTTTGTTAAGATATTTAACTACTGATTCAGTTTTGAATGGTGTTAGTACTATTGAGACTCTCTCTTTCATATTGAGTATGTTGTAAAAGGTTATTGTGGAGTACCTGGGTGGCTCAGTCAGTTAAGTGTTTGACTGTTGATCTTGGCGTTGGCCATGATCTCACAGTTTGTGAGATCAAGCCCCACATTGGGCTGTGTGCTGACAGCACAGAGCCTGCTTGGGACTCTCTCCCTCTCTCTCTGCCCCTCCCCTGCTCACTCGTGCTCTCTCTCAAAATAAATAAATACAATTTAAAAAATAAAAGGTTACATTGTTACTGGAATGTGTCCACTTTGTTACTGTTCAAATTTATTATGCTAAAATTGTTCATACTAACCCCTTGTCTTTTGAAAGCTGGCTAGATTGGTAGTTCTGTTTCTTTTTTATTACAAATATTACTTATTTGTATCTTTTCAAAGTTTTTTTTTGGTGTGTTGGGTATTTCATCAGAGTTTGTCTATTAGTCTTTGAAGGATCATAGTTTTTTACTTTAACTGATCTTTCTCTGTTCTATATTTTTTATTAAATTTTGCTTTTATATTTTATCATCTCTTCTACTTTCAATTTATTCTTTTTTATTTATTAAATTTCACATTAGTCTTCTTAATTTTCTTCCATTCTCTTTTCTATTGCACAGTTTTATAACTTTGAATTTCAGCTTACAGAATGATATGCAGCCTTTCCATTAGTTTTGTTTTTGTTTAGTCACAAGACTTATTAGAAGAATGTGTTTATATTTCCAAATATATGTGACTTTTGTGTTTATCATATTATTGTTGACTTGTATTTAATAATACTGTGTTTTGAGAACTTAGTTTGTATCCTTCTGATTCTTTGAAATTTGTGGAGCCTGTTTTATATACCCAGCACCTAACTTTAATGGTTGGTACCTAAAGGCATTTAACATCTGTTTAGTGAATTAACTAAATCCTTTAAGGATGAATCACATAATATGTCATCTTTTTCTTTTTGAAATCTTATTGTTGAAGGAGATTGGTTGCTAATCTTAGCTGTACATGTAGTACATTTTTTCTTTTTTTCATCATCTACTTCATATGTCATAACATATAAGGAGGTATGTAGTTTAAATAATATCCAGAAAGTTGGGTTAATATGCCAGAAAATTAGAAGAGTACCTTGAGATTTCACTGGCCAGCTTTGACCCAGGGGAATAAATACAGTTTTAGTGAAAATGATATTTCTGTGTATTTCTCAGATATGCCCATTGTGTATACCATTTATTAAGCCTGCAGTTTCAGTATAATACTCAGAGTGTGCTTTATATCTCACTCAAATAAAGTATTTGAGGTTGCAAATGAGCAAGTACTACAGTCACATACTTTTGCCAAAAAGCCATAGCCAAAAATACTACTTTCTCCTTCTTTGAGGGCCAAGATATTATCCCAAGCATTTTTTAGGAAGAATACTATACACACAAATCAGTTAATCTTATATGAGTGGCCAATCTGTCCCCCATCTTGAAGAATGTTATTAATTTCTGTTCTTACATATTATTATCTCCTTTTTTCTACTTTCTTTGAATTTATTCTATTCTTTTTTATGTCTTCAGTTGCACTTAAGCTCCTTAATTTTCATCATGGCTTTCATTAATTCAAACAGTGAATTAAATGGTCAAATCCAAAGTTATAAGGCAAGAAAGTCTGCCTCACCCACAATTCCTTGCCTTATAACTGGATTTGATGAGCTCACTTGCTGTTACTAATGCAATGAGACTCCATGTATTTGCTTTCTCTCTTACATATCCACCATCCACTGAGAACATACTGTGACAGTTTGTCTCAAGAGAACAAGAAACTCTAAGGACAGCCACCCCTCAGCCAAGCCCTCTCTGAATCAGATAACATGCCAGTTAGCCACATATTCGTGAATGAATCCAGTTGAGCCCAGCCTAGAAAAGGTATTATTCAGCCAGACCACAGATTTAGGGGAAACAATAATTTATGCTTGGTTTAAGCCTCTGAGTTTTAAGGTGACTATTGTATATTATATTTTATATTATATTATATTATATTATATTATATTATATTATATTATATTATATATTGTATAATATAAGCAATAGCTGATACAAATATGTCTGTTCTGCTGAAAAAATGTTTTAAGGCAAGTTCTATTCTGATTTTTTCTTGTATCATTAATTGATAATGGAAACAAAAGATACATCTCTATCTGTTGGTCCAACAGGAAAATAGACTATTACATTATTGGTCTTATTCATTAGACCATGTTAGCAGAAGCAATCATACCAAGGTAAAAAACTAAACTAGCATTATGTTTTTAAAAATGTTATCAAAATATACTTTACATAAAATTGACCCATTTTTTAAAAATCTATGTAATTCACTAGTTTTCAGTATTTTTAGAGTTTTGCAACAGTCACCACAATCTAATTTTGAACTTTCCTGTCACCCCCAAAGAAATCTTTGTGCCTATTACCAGACACTTCTCTCCTCACCTCCCCAGTCCTATTCTATGCAACCACAGATCTACTTCTTATCTGTAGAGATTTGCCTATTCTGGACTTTTTATATGAATTGAACTATACAACATGTGGAGTTTTTTGTGCGTGATTTTTTTTTTCATTTAGCATGTTTTGAGGTTAATTTATGTTGCAACATGTATCAATACTTAGGTTCTTTTTATTCCTGAATGGTATTCTATTATATGGATGTACAAGGTTTATTTCATCAGTTAATGGAAATTTGGGTTATTTCCATTTGGGGCTCTTATTAATAAGGTTGCTATTTGTATGGACGTATGTTTTCATTTCTCTTAGGTAAATACCTAGGAGTAGAGTTGTTGGGTCGTGGTACCTCTATGTTTAATAGTTTTGAGGAACTGTTTTCCAAAGTCATTGAACCATTTTACGTTCTCACCAAAAATTTATGAGGGAAAACTAGTAGCAATTTTAATTGTATTCAATATTTATTTGTGCTCTTAGAGAGTTTAATGTCATAACAGAGTGATAATAACTATTTCTGATTACTATCTTTTATATATAAACTGTTCTAGGTTTTAAAACCAAGAATAATAACATCCAGAATAATAACACCCTTTGTAACTACAGTTGTTTTTCCTTCTACTTGTAATTCAAGTATTCATGACAGTTTGGCTTCCTTTTTTCTTTTTCTCTTGATATAGAATTGTTTTCTTAGTCTAATCTGATCTATCTCTATAGTATGAGTATATATATAATGGATATGTGTATATAACGGAATGGATAAATTACAACTGTAGATTCCATTATTAAGGTGAACCTTATATCTTCCTTTTGGGAAATTGGATATATTTGGTTGGCAGTTGGTACCTGAGAACTAGGATTGGGGTCTTCAGTGTAAAATCAAAAAAGCTCTTTCTCTCAGCTCACTCCATGCCAGGTTGCAGGGGCTTTCTTGCAACCCTTCTCCACGTCCATACAGCTACTACTCTTACATTGTAGTTACTGCTAATTCCCTTTATGTCTTTATTGCTGGGTGTAATGGCTTACCATCATTGCTAGCTGTGTGGTATTACCCTATTGCTTGGTGGTTTCCCTGAGCCTAGTTTATAACTTTATTAAACTCTCTTCCTTTACTGAGTTTGAATATGCCATCTATTTCCTGCCAGTGCCTTTAATTAATAAGAGCACAATCAAAACCTTTAAGATAATCTGATGATTGGGTAATGTTTCTTCCATAGTTTAGGAAATTGACTGGTCTGATTTATCTAACTTGTATATTATTTAACATGTAATGAGATGATAATGGAAACTCTCAATATGTTTAGTATTGTATATGGTTGATAGTTTTCATTGGAAGTTCTCATATTGTTCCATAAGGTACAGAATGTGATGCCAATAAGACTTTAATTTAAAATTGATAACTTAAAATTTTGCTAAATGTATTTCTCTGTACATTGACTAGTATGTATAACTTATGCAATAGTATAAGAAATGTGTGAGATGGGCCTTTTAAAATATGGTCTTAAATCTTTTCATGGTTTTTAAAAGTAATAAAATAATATAAATAAGATCTTATTTTCTACCACAAATCTATAAAATTGTTTAAGAACTACATGTTATTTTATACAGTAATTTTGTTTTACCGAGACTCATTTTGTGTCCATGGAGAAATTAAATTACAATAATTTATTTCCTTCATTAAAAAATTAAAATATATTTGACCTTTGAGGACTGTCATATTTAGAGAAGTTGTCATATCTCAGGTGTAGCTGTGGCAAAGTGCACTTTCCTATGAATCAATTATAAAATCTAAGTGGATGTTTTTATATCTGTTTTTCTTGTATTTTTTTGTAGAAATGTTTGAAATACATTATCAGTCAATGTAAGGAAACATTTAGCCATATTTGGACAGTATATTGACCTATAGCGCTATATGAAGAAAGCCTGCAGCCAAATAATGCATTTGTCACTGGAGGTTAAGTAAAAAAAAAATGTAACTGGTAATTTTGTAGTCTTTCAATTTTAGTAGAAATTAGAAATCTTTGTCTCTGATTTTGTCTAAAACAATGCTATTGGTTTATGACATCAATTTCTAAGAATATGAAGTTATAGAGGTATAGAATATCAGGGAGAGTTTCATGCAAGTAGGGTACTTTTAAAATTTCAATGATATTTCCCAGTAGAGATTAAATGTAGTAATTAGCTTGATATTACTGACTATATTTGCTCAATATAAATCTATTACAATAAAACTGAATCATAAGGGTTTTAAATGAGGTTTGCTGCTAAACTAAACTTTCAACACTGATCTAGCTTTGGGCAACTTTTCAAGCCTGTCTCAGTGCTTGAAGCCTCATGAAAGTGATCAAGTGGCTCATGAATAGTAGACATTTTTCTAAGAAGCTATTCAAGGTACCCTCCTGTTATTGGCATAGTTTCCATGTATTCCTAGCTCTTTGGGTAGTAGGCTTTATAGAGCTGTTTGACTGTTATTTTCTGGTGATCTTTTTCAGATCTCTTTCTGTGTGAATTACGATTCTGCAAAATGTTACATTTGTATATGGCTAGAATCGTTTAGTCACATTATGGAATATAAAAAATTTCTGTGACCTGTGAGCATTATCAACCAATGTAGAGATACAGAATATATCTCTACCCAAATTAACGTACTTTTCTTTCTTACATGTTAAGTGTGAGTCAAGAATATAAAGGTACTAATTTAAATACTGTGTACTGTTAGGCTCTAAAACAGGTAAAAGGAAAAGGGTAGTTAAAAAGAGAGTCTACTAGAATGTTTGGGCTGGTGAATGAGCCAAAGTAATACATGCCAGAGTTTACCTCTTCATACCAACTTATCACAATTAGAATTAATTTTTCTTTGTACAATTATCTGTTTAATGTCTCCCCGTTATTATAAATTGTATGAGCACAAAGATTGTCTAATTTTCTCCTTTATCTCCTGTCATAGCACATTGTCTGGCATATAGTAGTAGTTGCTCAAAAAAGTATATTTATGATTTTGAATGTTTAACTCACAAGTTAACTTAAAAATATTTGTAGAGTTTGTCAATTTACTCTGCATATGATATGAATGTTCATTGCATATTGACATGGAAATATCTAATAGCTACCAGTTACTTAGTTTTATTTAAAATTTACAAAATGGCTTCACACTTTTTTATTATTTGTTGTCGTAGTAACCCTGTGAGGTAGATGATGGTATTATTTCTGTTTTATAACCATGCAATACGGAGTTTAGAAAGAGTAGATTATTTGCTGCGAGGACACAAAGATTTATAACTGACAGATCCTAAACTTGAACCATTTGTTTTTATTATCTCTTAGATTCTTATGTTTACTTTTATCATATACCCAGTTCTTCATTAACTATGGGATGGTTGCAAAATTAATACATATAATTATCATTAGGATATACAAATAAGTAAATGAGTACCTTTGATTATTTCACATGTTCTGAGAATAGTAGTCATCACTGATAATGAACATGAAATTTCATAAATCTAGGTTGTGTTTATTTAAATCCGAATCACATAAAACAAGACAGAACAGCAATATTTCCAAATTGTGCAAAGCAGGAATAGAAATATATGGCAATTAATGAAGAAATAGCATATAGTGGTCTTTGAATTACCTAAAATAGTTATTTTTCTTGTCTATACATGCTTGAGTTCAACTCATTAAATTTCCTCTCATTTTTTTAAAAACCAGTATAATCAGCAGTAATACAAAGGGTGAAAGGAAATAAAAACCAAGTGGAGACAAGATATGTTAGTTGAGAGTGAGTGTGTGTGACATGGGTGTGGAGAATCTAGCAAAAGCCATACTATATGAAAAAATAAAATTTAGTGGTATATTTTATTTGAACTGAAAGAATCTCTAAGAACTAGAGATATTCACTCTAAGATCATCTTTTTTGGAAGATTATGTAAACATTATCATGAATATTGAATAATAAAGTATGCAGTAGTGAGTATACCTATGTAAAAGGATCCATATGCATATGTGTGTGTATTTACATACACAATTGTTTTTATATGCCTAGAGGAGCATCATAGAGGAAACTAGTATATCAGGGTAAGGAAGAATTTTTACTATACTTTTCCTAACTTTGGAATTTTTTACCATATGAACAATTATTTATTCCCAAAAAAATAAAAAATAATGATTGCTTAAACAACAGGTTAATTTTTCTTTTTTTTTAATATGAAATTTATTGTCAAATTGGTTTCCATACAACACCCAGTGCTCATCCCAACAGGTGCCCTCCTCAATGCCCATCACCCACTTCCCCTTCCTCCCACCCCCCATCAACCCTCAGTTTATTCTGTTTTTAAGGGTCTCTCTTATGGTTTGCCTCCCTTTCCCCCCCTTCCCCTCCCCCATGGTCTTCTGTTAAGTTTTTCAGGATCCACATAAGAGTGAAAACATATGGTATCTGTCTTTCTCTGTATGACTTATTTCACTTAACATAACACTCTCCCGTTCCATCCACATTGCTACAAAAGGCCATATTTCATTCTTTCTCATTGCCAAGTATTATTCCATTGTATATATAAAGCACAACTTCTTTATCCATTCATCAGTTGTTGGACATTTAGGCTCTTTCCATAATTTGGTTGAAAGTGCTGCTAAAAACATTGGGGTACAAGTGCCCCTATGCATCAGCACTCCTGTATCCCTTGATATTCCTCTGTTGAATTCTTCAGTTAGTGTATTTTTTCAACTTTAGGATTTGTTTGTTTTTGTGTTAGTTTTTGTCAAACTTCTAATTTTGTTCATGTATTGTCTTCTTCATTGTCTGTTTTCTTATAGTTAACTAAACTTTTGTGAGACGATTATTCTGAATTCTTTGTCTCATAGTTCATAGATCTCTATTTCTTTAGGGTCAGTTATTGGAGCTTTATTAGTTTCCTTTGGTGATATCTTCATTTTTCATGATCCTTGATTCCCTACATTGGTGTCTGCACTTTTGACTAATGGGGCTTCTCTTCCAGAGCTCACAGATTTTGCTTTGTTAGCAATGGTTCATCAGTCAGCTTAGTTTGGGTTTCTGGGTACATTTACAGATAATGTCATTGGGCAATTATGCCTGCTACTGTGGTTTATTTTGAGGGAAGATGCCTCCTTGAGCTTGAGGACATGGATGGGGCTGAGGCTGTGCCATTGTCTGAGAGCAATGGGGTAGGACTTCTGGCTTGGCTTCTTACCTAATTGAGGCTATAGAATGTACTGCACTATTGCATGAATTCACTGGCCAGGTTTTCTAGATTATGGAAACTGAGTACTGTAATCTTTAGTATATGGGCTTATGAATTAGATTCCATGCCCAGGCAGGCCAGTGCCCATGGCCTATACAAATTGTTTGGGGGCCCAAATCAGTCCTGACTGTGAACTGAATTCCAGACAGGGGAAGCCATGGGTTTTGCTCTCAGCTCAAGTGTCTTTGGGCTTTTGAATTGGTTAAACAGTTTTCATGTGTTCTCGTTGGTTTCCTTGGTCAGATGGGCTGAAGGTTGTATTCAACAATGAGCCAGACCGGGAATTAGATATTTTTGCCTGGACCCAAGGGGAGAAGCAGTTTAAAAACAGGTGAAAATCTTTTTTAAAAAAATGTTGTTTATTTTTGAGAGGCACAGCATGAGCAGGGGAGGGGCAGAGAGAGAGGGAGACACAGAATCTGAAGCAGGCTCCAAGCTCTGAGGTGTCAGCACAGAGTCTGATGCAGGACTCGAACCCATGGACCGTGAGATCATGACCTGAGCCAAAGTCAGACTCTAAACTGAGCACCTAGGCACCCCCCCCACCTTTTTTTTTTAGTGTTTATTTACTTTTGAGAGAGAAAGAGTGTGTGTGCGGGGAGGGGCAAAAAGAGAGGGGGACAGACGACCCTAAGTGGTCTCCACACTGAGAACAGAGAGCCCAGTGCAGGTCTCTAACACGCAAACCAAGATCGTGACCTGAGCCGAAGTTGGATAATTACCTGACTGAGCCACCCACAGATCCCTAAAACAGGTGAAGTTTGTTTGTTGTCTTAACTGAAGCCATTCTGCCCTCTAAGTTCCCTGGCCAAACAGGGCCGTTTGCTTTTCTTTACAAACTATCAACTCTGCCCTTTTCTTGGCTTGAGCACTGCTGGGTCACACAGCTTTCAGGCTTTGTCATCAGCCTTCTAGTCAGATGGGGTTGGAAGACACTTTCTACAGGGGAGCTATGTCCCAGCCCCCTTGCCTGAGCAGGAGTGGGAGGAGCTGCTCTAGGCTAGCTGCAATTTCTGAAATAGGCTCTCTGGTTGGGAGGGGCTGGGATCTGTCCTCAACCTTAGCTATGAATTAATTCTTCTGTGTTTGAGTATCATGGCAGGTACCCCTCACCCAATATTGCATTCTAGTTTGTACAAACTGTTTTCATCTTAGTCAGAAGTCCATACTGTGTTCCAGTGCTTCCATAATTTATCATTCATATATGTGTGTGTTTATATGTATATTATAAATATATATTAATATATAAATATTAATATATAAATTAATATATAAATATATATATATAAAATCTCCTTACTTTCTACTAGATTTCAGCACAGTTTTCCTTATTTTGCTGCCTCTGTCTTCTATGTGTACAATTCTGATTTCTACCTTCTTTGCTTTTGTTCATAATTTCCTATTTTTCAGAATTATCATCTGCTTTCTCTTCATCTACTCATATGTGATAGGGACATAAATATATTTTCACAACATGTTATACCTTTAATACCTTTCAACTCCCTTTCTGGATAACTGTTAGAGTGGCATTTTGAAGAAGCCAAAAGTGGATATACTGGATTCTTTCACATCATAAAGAGGTGACCAGAGAAGGAGGAATTGAAAGGAGAAAGAAAGGTTAAGGTAAGAGGGGAGTTTTGAATGAGTTTAGAGAGAAAGTAGGGAAATTACAATTAGATGAGATATAAGACCTTTGTTTGAGAAATGGACAAAAAGCTTTTGAGACATTTGGTTAAGTGTAGGGAGTATGCATGTAATTTTCTTGTTCACATGTTTTATATTTAAAACAGCTTTTCCTCATATTTTCCCATATATGTCATATAAGATAACATATTTTCACATATATATCTAATATGAGAAAATGTGAGGGATGATATATAAAATGTGATGTGAAAATGCTGGGGTTTGGGAGTGAATGGTTAAGAAAGAATTCCTGAGGCATCTTTGGTGCAAAAAAGTGGTTTTATTAAAGCACAGGGACAGGACCTGTGGGCAAAAAGAGCTGCAATGGGGTTATGAGGAGTGACTAATTATATACTTTTAAGTTGGGAGGGGATGGTGGATAATGTGAGTCTCTCAGGAATTTGGAAGCAAGGTTTCCAGAACTTTGAGGGACTAGCTGTTGCTAGGAAAAGGTCATTTACTACTTTCTTGTAAAACCTTAGTCATGAGACCCTTCAGATGTATATCAGTGGGCCATATGCTTGGAGGTTGATTGTTAACATATCTGGAGGAGGAGGGTGGGTAGAGATAAAGAAATTTTCAAAGGAATTTTTATATGTTAAAGGGGACACAGGATCCTGGAGGTCAGGCTAATGTTAAACTAAGGTTGCCTTTTGCCCTTAGCAAAGTATTAATATCTAGGCAGTTGAATTCCTAGAGGAAGGAAGGCCACTCTGCCTGTCTCAGAGACCTGTCAATAGGCTGTCAAGTTGTAAGGCAATTTAATTTTTTTCTTTTGCCGTTGTTCTCCACATTAAAATATATATTGTTACCATAGGTTATATATTATATTTAAATAAATATATACATTTATATTATGTGACATGTATCTATATTATATGGCATATATGCTATACATATATATACTATTCATATATATACATATGCTATATTTATTAATTTATATGTGTTTTACTTTTTCATCAAGATTATAACCTTCTTCAAGCCAAACCCATCAATTTGTATTCTACACATTACCCTGAATATTGCTAGAGTTTCCACTGCATATTCCCTTAATCTTTGTATTCTGCCCATTGAATATTTCTCAATTAAAAACCTGTTGCTTATTTCTTTCATATAACAAATGACTATTCTGTAGTTTCACATGCTAGGCAGTTAAATGAATACAACGCCATGTGCCCAGAAAATTACTTTAAAACCAAGCCTTCAGAAATGAATTATATATGAGCATCTTGAAGTAGAAACTTATTAAAGTTCTTTATTTGAATTTTAGTTTTAACAGCAGGAAAATGCATAACTATAAATCACACGTAAAAGCGAATAAGTTTTGAATTTTTGTTTTTAAATCTATTACAAGGAAATAAAACGATTCCTAAAGAGTAAAATAGTTAAGAGGAGAATGTTTGTACTGCAGGAATGCTGTCGGTTGACAACACCTACCTTTTCCTTTCCAAGTAACAGCTGGACATTGTGGCGCTGTTGCAGGTTTATTTTTGCAGTTGTAGCAGATGGTTACCATTATTCTTACTTAAAACAGTAAAAGAGAAGATTAGACATGAGTGGTAATATTATTGAATGATACCCTTATAGGTCTTTGTTTCAGTGAAGACTAGTGAAAACATAAGACTTCTAAATTTTTTTTTAACGTTTATTTATTTTTGAGACAGAGAGAGACAGAGCATGAATGGGGGAGGGTCAGAGAGAGAGGGAGACACAGAATCTGAAGCAGGCTCCAGGCTCTGAGCTGTCAGCACAGAGCCCAACGCGGGGCTCGAACTCACGGACCGCGAGATCATGACCTGAGCCGAAGTCGACCGCTCAAACCAACTGAGCCACCCAAGCGCCCCGAGACTTCTGACTAATGAGGGGAAAAGTCCATTTCTATTGTGTTATATAATTTAAATGTCTGGGGCCAGATAAACAATATCCTTTCTTAAATAGTGTTTTTGAAAGAATCTTAGTAACTCTCTGAGATTGCTTACAGTTTTAACTATAGAAACTCATTTTTCATTTTCCAAATTAAATTTTCTCTTTCTTGTTGGTGTAATTTTCTTTTTTTTAATTGTCTTTTTCTCTCTCTTTAGTACTTTGGAGAAGTTTAGGTTGGTGTTAGTTTTTCTAGCTTTTTGAGTAGGTCACTGTGTCAATCAAGATTCAATCAGAAAAATAAGAATCACTCTACCTTTTATTTATTTATTTAAAATTAATTTTTAAGTTTCTTTATTTTGAGAGAGAGCACATGAGCAGGGGAGAGGTAGAGAGAGGGAAAGGGAGAGAGAGAGAGAGAGAGAGAGAGAGAGAATCCCAAGCTGTAAGTGCAGAGATTGATGTATGGCTCAAACTCACAAACCGTGGGATCATGACCTGAGCCAAAGCTAGGAGTCAAATGCTTAACCAACTGGTGCCCCCATTCTACTTTTTTAAAGCAGAAAGGGATTTACTTCAGGGAATTAGCAGTTTCTAAAACTTGTGGAAAGGCTAGAGGAATGAAGGTCAAGTAAGACCTTTGCTGGACTTCAGTTTTACTGCTCACATTTAGAGATTCCGGAAGTTGAAGCAACTTAAAGAATTGTATACATATGATTATGGCTGCCTCCAGTTCCAAATGGGTAATATGTAGGAAAACACCTAGAAGGAAAATGATACTGAGTTAGTAGCAGAAAATCTGGTATTGGTGTAAAATATAGAAGGAGCATATGGTTAAAGTAAGCTCTATAAATTCTGTGAAAGGCATAGGCTAACATTTTTTTTTTTTTAATGCGTCAATTTCTATGTGGGTATTTGTCACCTTTTTCTTACTAAGCCTGTAAGTACTGACTGTGTTGAAAGTCATCAGCTTCTTGCTGTCTTCTGTTACTGAATTTTTTTAAAGCAAGAAGTTATAGAAGATAAGCCAAATATGCCACATTTAAAAGTATGGAACTATTGAATGTCCATGAAAAGGAAAACTTTTTTCGCAGGTAACAAATTCAATTATTAGTAGAGTAAAAATAAAGGAGAATTTCATCAGATTCTTATGTTACATTCAAAATTACTATCTTGTCTGTCAACATTGTTTCCTGCTGGACTACAGAAAGAAAAAGGTAGTTTTGTACATAATTTAGAAAAGTGCAAGTATTCACAATTTCAAAAAAAATCATTAATTATGAAGGCAAAGTAACCATCCTATATCAGTTATAGTATGAGTTAGTGACACATAAACCTTTCCATAGAAATCCTAGAATTCCTCTTGTAGGATATTTACTATCTTTATATTTTAACCTCAGATAAGATTCTCTATAGGAATAAAGATTTATCTCATTTCATTGCTGCATGCCTGATAATTCTAAGTATTCAAGTGCTATAAAGATAAATGCCTAAGCAGTGTTTCTGCGCATTAATAGCGACCAACAATTTAATTAATCATGATAATGAGGGAAGAGAGAACAAGAAATGGGCTACAACTTCTTTTAGTCAGATTGTGAACATATTACCAAAATCCAAGGTCAGCTGCCAATACTAAAGAGACTAGTTTTCATTAAAAAGGAACTTGAGGGGCGCCTGGGTGGCTCAGTCGGTTAAGCATCCGACTTCAGCTCAAGTCATGACCTCACAGCTCGTGAGTTTGAGCCTCACGTCTGGCTCTGTGCTGACAGCTCAGAGCCTAGAGCCTGCTTCAGATTCTGTGTCTCCCTCTCTCTCTGCCCTTCCCTCGTTCACACTCTATCAAAAATATATAAATACAAAATTTAAAAAAAAAAAAAAGGAATTTGAGCTTTATTCAGGAGGCTGGCCATCTGGGAGCAAGGCAGACTCTTGTCCAAAAGCCAACTTCAAGGTTTCTGCTTGGCCCAGAGAATTTTTACAGGGGTTAGGGCAATTTATCAGGTAAGGGAGTGTAGTAGTGTGTGACATTTCTTGATTATGTGCAGACGGATGGTGTTAGCTACAGACATTATCGTGGTACTTGGAGGTTGTGCAGAAGGGTCTGGTTCCTCAGTGCCGAGGGTGGTGCCAAAGAGCCTGGTGACATGTAGAAGTGCTCTGTTCTTTGTAGGAAGGAATGCATAATCTATAGATATACAGAGAAAGGTTTTGTTAATCTCACTGGCTAAGAGTACTTACTAAAGCCTAAAGAATACTAGGTAGGCTGGAGGGTCCAAGGCAGCTTCAAACAGAACCAAACATTGAGAAAAGCGTTAGAACTCCAAGGTGCTTTTGACCATGAAGGGCAAAACAATGACATTATTTGTGAATTTGAAAACCTAATTTGCATTTCTAATTATCTGGATATTAATTAGTTTGTCTTTTACTGGAAGTCAACACCCATTTATTTGCCCATTGAAAAAGATTGCAGATAAAAATGCCTTTTTTTCTTCAAAACCACAATATGTCTTGATTCTAAAGATGCCAAAATCGATCTAAAAGGGAATTTCAAAATTTATTTCTACTCTGAAATTTTGTTATAACAAAAAGCTATGAAAATCATTAATCCTTATTAAAATGGGAGCAAATAAGAATAGTAATAGACACTAGCTTTTCTACCCTCACTTATTTGTTCTCAATATAGTAAGTCTGGGGGCACCTGGGTGGCTCAGCTGGTTAAGCGAGCGACTTCGGCTCAGGTCATGATCTCAAGGTTCATGAGTTCGAGCCCCACGTCGGGCTCTGTGCTGACAGCTCAGAGCCTGGAGCCTGCTTCAGATTCTGTGTCTCCCTCTCTCTCTGCCCCTCCACTGCTTGTCTGTCTCAAAAATAAATAAACATTCAAAAAATATATATAGTAAGTCTGCCTCAGGACTATTTTCTTTGATACTTTTATATTAAGCATATATTATATTAAATTTTACCTGTATAATAAGAAAGATCTGTTGATGGAATATGCTCCTATTGAATGAAAGAGGTGAAATTTATGCTTGCCAACCTAAAAAAGTTGGTTTAGGAGACCCAAATTAGATGAGGGTGTCAAAGTATTTCTTAACCTCTATCTGCCATATCAAATAATACTTTCATTAATCCTTCCTGAATAGTTTTACATCAAATTGACAAGTAAATGTTTCCATTTGCTTCAGGTCCTAAATCAGTAGTTACAAACGCACGTGCCTACAGGTGTATATTAGAGTGGCTCTTCGCAATATTACTTTCTGTGAAGATGGGAATATTCTATCTGTATTGTCCAGCACTGTAACCACTAACTTTATGTGGCTATTGAGCACTTAAAATGGGCTAGTATAACTGAGGAGTAAAAAATATTTTAATAAAGGTAAATAACCATGTGTAGCTAATAACACTAGATACAACACAAACGCAAAATTTCATTGATTTAAACCCAAGAGAAGTTTTATTTACTTTTTATGTAATAATCCAATGTGAATATTTCTGTATGCCTGGGGCACATCTTACTTCATCATCTTGTGGCTTCATCATCTGTTAAGGTCTTGGAGACATTTGTTTCCAGATGGCAAAGGGGAGAAAAGCACACTTCTTAAAATCCTGGCCTGAAAGTCAGATCACTCTGCTGACAGTAAGAACTAGTCATGTGGCCACATCTGGAGCCAAGTAACTGAAAAAATGTGGTCCCTGACCAGGCAACCACTATCCAGCAATAAACTTGACACTGGTAGGAGACACACATATTTTTGATAGTTCTGCCATAAAAGACCAGGCAAGTAACATACAAAAATGAAATGGGCCAGATCAATGCATATGCATTAACTGTAAGAGGTGGGGGCAAAGCTATGGCATGCCCTAAACATAGAGAAGTTACTATTCTTCACCAGCCAGTGTTGCCCTCTTTTAAGGTGGAACCTATGTTGTCAGATCATTTAGGGTTTGGGGGTTTAGAGGTTTTTAAAATGAAAATCTGAAACCTATGTTTTTATGTGAAATATCACTTGTTTTAAAAGTTTATGAATAAAACTGCTACCAACATTTATGTACAAGTATTTCTATGAGTATTATGTATAATTTTTAAGAGCTTGCCAACTTATTTTCCTGAATTTCTGTAACATCCCACCAACATATATGAGAGTTCCCGTTGCTCCACATTCAGAACTTGGTATTGTTGGTATTATTTTATGTTATTTTATAATTTTAATTTTTATTTGAGGGAGCAAATGAGCATGCATAACCGGGGGAGATGGGTAAAGAGAGAAAGAGAATCTTAAGCAGGCTCCATGCTCAGCCTGGAGCCCAACACCAGGCTCCATCCCATGACCCTGGGATCCTGACCTGAGCTGAAAACAAGAGTCAGCTCAACCAACTAAGCCACCCAGGAGCCCCAGTATTTTTTTATTTTAGCCATTCTGGTAGGTATGTAGTAGTATCTCAAAATTGTTTTAATTTTTTAAAAAATTTTTATTTAAATTCCAGTTAGTTAACATACAGTGTAATATTAGTTTCACATGTATGGTATAGCGATTCAACACTTGCATACAACACCTAGTACTCATCACTACAAGTGAATGGTTTTAATTTCAATTTCTTATTGGCTAATGGTGTTGAACATCTCTTCATTTGCTTATTTGCCATCTGTAAATCATTGTCGATCAAGTGTTTATTCAAATCTTTTGTCCATTTTTGAATAGGTTGTTTGCTTTCTTACTGTTGAGTTTTGAGAGTTCTTTACATATCCTTTGTGGAGATATATACAAGCCTTTTGTTGGATGTGTGATTTGCTAATATTTGTTTCCAATCTGTAATTTGTCTTTTCATTTTCTTCAGTGTCTTTCACAGAGCAAAAGTTCTCAATTTTCATGAACCGTTTGAGTAACTGCTATGGAGGCCCCAAAGATTTTTTTCCTGTGTTTTCTTAAAAATTGTTGATTTTACATTTAGATACAAGATCAATATGAGTTCATTTTTGTGTGAGGTTTAGATCAAGATTCATTTGATGGCATATTGATATCTAATTGTTCCAACACAACTTGTAAAGAACTAAAAGAGCTGTTTTCTAGGCCTCCAGGAGGGAATAAGCAAAGGAAAAGATATTTCTTCAATATTCTCACTATGAGATTTCCTATAGGGCTTCATCTTCCCCATTGGATAACAAGTTCATTTGCTTTAATGTGTTGACATTCTTTGAAAATTGCCTAATTTTAATCAAGAACATATTCATTTACTAAATGCTTACTATAGCAAATTCTAACTACACTATTCCTTTACCATATCATTAGATTAAGAGTGTAAGGCTGTAACCAAATGCCTAGAGTTTATCTCCTAGCCAACATGGGAATAAGCCCAATGAAAATAGAATTTAGAAACAAATGGGTTTAATATTCTAAATGTGTAAACTATATCGTCATTTTGGTCATTACATGCATGATTGTACTAACACAAATTTGCTTTAAAATCTCTCTAAAATCACTCAAAAATCAATAAACCAACAAATATTTATTAAACACTTATTTTGTAGGATTTGTTAGGTTCTGCAGAAGGTAAAAAACATAATACATAGCTTTATGTTCTCAGAAATTGTACACTCAAGTTGACATATAGTAAAACTTGGAGTTACAAAATCAAATGTCCTCAGTTGCAACACAAGTATTATAAAAATGCCAAGTGTTGTTATAAGACAACAGGGAGAGTTAGGACCTATGTTAGCCTAGAGAGCCCAGTCACTGATTAGAGGAATGCACATAAACAAACATACATATGTCGAAAGAAATTACCTTAAAACATTGAATTAACATGGCCCATGAGTTTACAACACAACCTCTAATATTGCAGATTAACCTTTAGGTGTCTGAAGGGACTCTAAACTTGAAAGGAGTGCCTTCACAAAAAGATATCCGCAAGTGCAGACACAGCTTTCTTTGCTGAAAAAGCAGATTTTTCAAATTACTCATTAGGCTTGTTTCTAGTTAGTGGGTATGCATGTATATATAGGTATGTGCATGTATATTTCCTATAGCGAACATAGCCCCTTTTTTCTCTTTTACATTTTCTAATAGGTCATTATTAGTGTTTTGATTTTTGTTTATTAATCTCATGTCCACCCAATATATTGAACTCTTATTTGTTCTGATAAGGCCTGAAGTATGGATTGAATTAAAACTGAAGGTACTGTGATTTCCAGACTTGTTCCTGTTTTAGTGAAAATGTTTCTAATATTTCACCATTTAGTACTATGTTACTTTTGATTTCTTATATATCCCCTTTATCAGGTTGAGGAATTTTCCTTCTATTCCTAGTTTATTTGAAGCTTTAGTTTTTGTTTATTTGAATCAGGAGCGAATTAGAATGTTATCAAGTACTTTTTCAATATCTATTGAGGGGCGTCTGTGTGGTTCAGTCAGTTAAGTGTCCGACTTTTGGTTTGGGCTCAGATCATGATCTCACAGTTTGTGAGTTCCAGCCCGCTGTGGGCCTCTGTGCTGACAGTGCAGAGCCTGCTTGGGATCGTCTCCCTCTCTCTCGACCCCTCCCCGGCTTGCTCTCTCTCTCAAAAATAAATAAATAAACATTAAAAACAATGTTTACTAAAAACATCAGTATCTATTGAGATGGTCTTCTGTTTTTTCATTTATATTGAACCCTATTCCAGAGATAAACCTTACTTGGACATTATATGGTTTTATTTTAATACACTGCTACAGTCTATTAAGATTTTTGCATCTACATTTTTAAAAGATATTAACCTAGTTTTGGCATCAAATTAATGCTAGTTTATCAAATATTTTTAATGCTGTACAATTGTTTGTATAAGATAGACACTATCTATTGATTCACTGTGTTATGAGACTCATGAACTGAGCCGAAATCGAGACTTGGACACTTAGACACTTAACCAACTGAGCCACCCAGGTGTACCTTGTCTACCTTTTAAGTCTCTTCTTGGTGGTTGGCCCTTTTTTTTTTTTTTTTTTTTTTACTTTTAAACATCTTCTTATTTCAATTTTTATAATTCATGTTCTCTTAGGAAATCTTCCTTTAGCATTTTCAAATTTGTGAGCATAATATTGCATACAGAATTATAGAATAGATTCATATATTCTTTTTCTTTGAAAATTCAAAAGAAATTTATTTCTTTGAATAATTCTCTTTCTTTGAAAGAATTCATATATTCTTTCTTTGATTCATATATTCTTTTTCTCTAAATTCTTTGAATTCAAAGAATTTTGATAATTTGATAAATTGATAAAATTTGATAATTTGACAAAAATTGCATAATTTTTAGACATTTAGGTTGTTTCCAATTGATTAGGTAATAACTCAAGTTCATATGATAACTAGAAATAAAACCCAGCAGACTTGATTTCTAAGTAAGTACTCTTATCACTATAGTATTTTATACTATCTGTTTTGTATAAATCCATAAGAAAATACATGTAATTGAAAGTCATTTTTGTATTCAGAAAGTCATATAACAGTTGGACTATCAAAATGGAGAAAATAAATTACAGTTAAGCAAAATAAAACCGTGTAAAAAACCTGGAGTTAGAGTTTTAGTTTTTAATCATTTAAAATAAAAATTATGTAATTTTTACTCATTTTAAGACAATCATATCTTAGTAAGCCCTGTATTTATTATAGTCATATAATAAGTAAAACTGTTCCAGTTTTTCTTACTTTGAATAATAATTATATTCTGTAGCATTTAGACTTTATAAAGTATATTCATATGTACTATTTAATTTGTTACTGGCAAAAAATTTATGAGGGAGAAAGTTGGTCATAATTTTGCCTATTTTATTGATAAAATCTGGCTCTTTGGGAGATTAAGCAGTTTACCTAAAGTCTTATAACTCTTTGTCAGAAATAAAGCTGTTATCAAGCTAAGGTTTTTTAATTCTCTATCTGGTGTTTTGCAGATCTATGTGAAATACACTTTCCAAACTTTCTTAAACTGTTAGGTGCAAAATATTTAGTCTTCTTTAAAAAAGAAAATCTGACTGTTCTTCTTTAATTTTCCCTACTGCTCTTTAGTCTGTTTTTTTCTTCTAAATCAGATTCTTATTATCACATACATAAATTATTACAATTATCCCTTTTCTGATGTTTCTGTCACCTCATGCTACAATACTGCTTCCAAAGTAATCTTCCAATTATGGTTAATTGTATGTGTCAACTTGATTGGCCTATGGAATGCCTAGATATCTGGTAAAACATTATTTCTGGGTGTGTCTATGAGGGTATTTTGGGCAGAGATTAGCATTTGATTCAGTAGACTGAGTAAAAACTATCCCCCTCACCAATATGGACAGGCATCATCTAATCCACTGGGTGCCAGAAAGAACAAAAACGCCAACAAAGGGCAAATTATCTCTCTGCTTTTGATCTTTAAGATCAATATGTACAAATTGGACCATTTATCTTCTGCCCTTGGACACTGGCTCCCTGGTTCTCAGACTTTCAGACTTGGACTGAATTATAACCACCTGCTTTCCTGGTTTTCCAGCTTGCAGATGGCTGATTGTTGGACTTCTTGGCCTCCATGACAATGTGACCCAATTCTTAATATCTTCAGTCTGCATCTATGTCTATATCTATATTTGTATCCACATTTATATCTGTATATATATTTGTATCTATATCTCTATTTCTGTATCTATTTACATGAATATCCATATCTAATTATTCTGTTTCTCTGGAGAACTCTAATACACTTTTTTTAATTGTTGAATTCAGTTGCAAGACTACTTTTATTTTTTTATTTATTTAAATCCAAGTTAGTTAACATATAGTGTAATAATGATTTCAGGAGTAGAATTTAGTGACTCAAACTTACATAGAACACCCAGTTGTCTATCTTAACAAGTGCCCCTCTTAATGCTCATCACCCATTTAGCCCATCGCCCCCACCCAACATCCCTCTAGCAACCCTCAGTTTGTTCTCTGTATTTAAGAGTCTCTTATGGTTTGCTTCCCTCTGTTTTTATCTTATTTTATTTTTCCTTCCTTCCCCTATGTTCATCTGTTTTGTTTCTTAAATTCCACATATGAGTGAAATCATATAGTATTTGCCTTTCTCTGACTGACTTATTTCACTTAGCATAATACACTCTAGTTCATCCAAGTTGTTACAAATGGCAAGATTTGCCGAGTAATATTCTAGTGTGTGTGTGTGTGTGTGTGTGTGTGTGTGTGTGTGTGTGTGTGTATGCATACACACACATACACACCATATCTTCTTCAGTCATCAGTCGATGGACATTTGGGCTGTTTCCATAATTTGGCTATTGTTGATAGTGCTGCTATAAACATTGGGGTGAATGTGCCCCCATTTGAATCAGTACTTTTGTATCCTTTCAATAAATACCTCGTAGTACACTTGCATGGTCATAGGTTAGTTCTATTTTTAACTTTTTGAGCTACCTCCATACTGTTTTCCAGAGTGACTGCACTAGTTTGCATTCCCACCAGCAGTGCAAAAGGGTTCCTCTTTCTCCTCATTTTTGCCAACATCTGTTGTTTCCTCAGTTGTTAATTTTAGCCATTCAGACTGGTGTGAGGTGGTATCTCATTGTGGTGTTTATTTCCCTGATAATAGGGGATGTTGAGCATCTTTTCATGTGTCTGTTAGCCATCTGAATGTCTTCTTTGGAAAAGTGTCTATTTATGTCTTTTGGCCATTTCTTCACTTGATTATTTGTTTTTTGGGTGTTGTTTGGTAAGTTCTTTATAGATCTTGGATATGAATCCTTTATCCAATGTCATTTGCAAATGACATTCTTCTCCCATTCTGTCAGTTGCCTTTTAGTTTTGCTGATTGTTTCCTTCACTGTGCAGAAGCTCTTTATCTTGATGAGGTCCCAATAGTTCATTTTGGCTTTTGTTTCCTTTGCCTCCAGGTACATGTCAAGTAAAAAGTTGCTGCGTGCAAAGTCAAAGAGGTTGTTGCCTGTTTTCTCCTCTAGGATTTTGATGGCTTCCTGTCTTTCCTTTAGGTCTTTCATCCATTTTGAGTTTATTTTTGTGCATGGCATAAGAAAGTGGTTCAGGTTCATTCTTCATGTCACTGTCCAGTTTTCCCAATACTATTTGCTGAAGAGCCTTTTTTTCCATTGGATAGTCTTTCCTGCTTTGTGAAAGATTAGTTGGCCATATGTTTGCGGGTCTATTTCTTAGTTCTCTATTCTGTTCCATTGATCTATGTGTCTGTTTTTGTGCCAGTACCATACTGTCTTGATGATTACAGTTTTGTAAAACAGCTTGAAGTCTGGAATTGTGATTCCTCCAGGTTTGGTTTTCTTTTTCAGGATTGCTTTGGCTATTGGGGTCTTTTCTTGTTCCATACAAATTTTAGGATTGTTTGTACTAGCTCTGTGAAGAATGCTGGTGTTATTTTGATAGGGATTACATTGAATATGTAGATTGCTTTGGGCAGTATTGACATTTTAACAATATTTGTTCTTCCAATCTATGAGCATGGAATGTTTTTCCGTTTGTGTCTTCTTCAATTTCTTTCATAAGCTTTCTATAGTTTTTAGTGTATAGATCTTTTACCTCTTTGGTTAGGTTTATTTCTAGGTATTTGACTAACACACTAATGAAATCTTTCGTATGTTATTTCACTCATCAGAGAAATGTCATTTGCTCCTCAGTGACTTTATAATAACAGCATTATTCAGCCTAACATTTAAGACTTCCTTGGCCCTGCCCCCTGTGTCTTTCCAACTCTAGACTACTTCATTTGAACATCCAACTTGTGCTATAGGTAATCAGTGTAGATCTTTACTATCTTAACTCACTATACTTTTCACATGAAGTACTTTTTTCCTTTATCTTTATCTAAATTTAATCCCCTTTAGGCCATAAATAAATTCTATTTTCTTTGTCAGGTCATAAGTAGCCACTCTAGCCCACTCTGATTTTTATATTCTGTACTCTACTATTTGATCATTATTATTATCTGTATCATTCATTTTAAGCTTAATTACATGTTGCTGTACTTAATTATATCACATTTTTCTAACTGTATTGTCAGTTCTTGATAGACATGGATGATGACTTAAACTTTGTGCTCTAAATTTTTTTCTTTATATTCTTTTCAGCACATAGCACAACACTTTGCTGTGACATTATAGGTGCTTATTAAATTATTTGAGTTAATAAACAAAACTGTATATTTATTGTTACTGTTAAATTCGTATGTTGGAAAGCTCTGTATCAGAAGCCATGAAAAATATATTGTGAATTCTTCTAAAAAAATGTTTTCTCATTTTCTAGTTAGTTCTTCATTCCTTTAATGCAGCATTTCTCAGTTTTAGCACTGTTCACATTTTGGAACAAATAATTGTTGTGAGAAGCCTTACTGTGCATTGTAGGATGCTAAGCAGTATTACTGGCCTCTGCACACTGCATGCTAGTAGCATCATCCGTGCTGTCACTAATTAAAATGTGTGCAGACATTGCCAAATGACCCATGGGAGCAAAATTGCTGGCAGTTACAAACTATTCTGGTGGTTTTAGCAGATTTTTTTTTTTTTCAACAGAACATAAGTATGTAGATAAAGCAATTAAATTATAATCTTATTAAAAGTACCTTTGGTTCTTTTTTAGTGTTTTATTGAATTCCCATGCTATTGCAAGTTCATGTTGTTGGGCTATAAAGAATGCTATAGAGATATGCTCCTTCAGTGCTATTCAAATTTATAACTTCAGTAGCTTATAATGTCTAAGGTAAATTGTCAGAATGTTGAATTAGGTTTGGCAGGAAGCCTAGTTGAACCACTTAGTAGGGAACAGGGAAGACTTAGTTATAGGAGTAAAAAAGAAGAGAATGAACAAGGTATATCTTTAATTATTCATCTTTCTCAATGTAAAAACATCTTCATATTTATTTAAGAGTTATATATAAAGTGCCTTATGTATGCATATAAGAATGCTAAACACTCAGTAATATATCTTTTAAAAAAGGTAAGAACTGTTCCTGCTTTCTAATAATTTATAATGCAATGTGAAAAGAAAACACACACGCACACACACACATCAGAAACAATAACAAAACAAGACAGCATGTGTGATTACATGACAAATGAATTGAGATAACCACTTCCTATTAAAAGCCTGTAGAAAAAGAATATCATTTTGTTTTAGAACAGTCCTTTTCCAAGCAGTTTTCACTAGAAGCATCTTGCCTTTGCGCTTTCTCTAAAAATCATGGTATCTTTGTATTGTTATACGCCTCTTTCAGATTTTTACCAGAGTTGATTTCATAGACCTGAAGTTGAGATATTCTCCATCCACATTTCCCTCTACCTTCAAATTTCCCGTCAGTAATATGGGGTAATGTAATACTATGAGTTCCACTAACCTCTCTTCAATTCACTTGCAAATAAAAATAAACTGTTTTACTGCTGACAGTCATGATAAGCAAACCTTTTTTCCTGCTAGTCCTTTTGTTTATAGTGTTAGTGTGTGAGAAGGAAGAATTGATAATGTTTGAGGTGAGGAGAACAGAAAAGTTTGAAAGATAATTGCTGGCTAGAGGTAAAAATAAAAACAGTGAAAAGATCAGCTACAACTTAGCTTCACTGAATCCTCTACTCTTACTCCAGGCAAACATTAGAAGAGCAATCCGGTTTTTCCACCGTAGAAACAACCTCCTTAGTTTGTTGGGTTTTTCTTTAAAACTTAAGTCTTATTTTTCATTGAAGTAATCTTTCGTGTTTAAAAAAATCAAATGATGCAAAAAAGCTCATACAATAATAAAAACTAGTAATCTGGGTTTTCCCCCTGCTGCTTCCATAACCAAACGCTTTCTTTTAGTTTTGATACTTATATATATGTTTCATACCATGTCCTTTGTGGTATCAGTTTTAGACACTGTATGTTGACTTCTATATTAGTTTTTTATGGCTACCACAACAAATTATCACAAACTTAATGGCTTAAAATAACACAAATTTGTTGTCTTGCAATTCAGTACTTCAGAAATCCTATTCAGGATCTCATTTAGGTTAAGATCAAGATGTAGGCAAGGCTGTCTTCCTTTCTGGAGGCTTTAGGTAAGAATCTGTTTCCTTGTTTTTTCCAGCATCTAGTGGCCACCTTCTTTCCTGGGCTCATAGCTCCCCTCCCCACCTCAAAGTGAACAGTGAGGCACCCTCTTCACAGTGCTGTCTCTCTGATTCTCTCTTCTACTTTTAAGACTCTTGTAATTACATTGGGAACACCAAGATAATCCTAAATAAACTTCCTATTTTAGTTCCTGTTTTAAAATTCCAGCAAGTAAGAGACAAATAACCAGGAAGTAAATAAAAGTCAGTGAGATAAGAGCAATTGTAACGTTATATTATATATCTTGACTCTACTATTCAGGTATGGTCCACACAGTTCAAGGGTCTATATGCAGCATTTCCTGGAGATGATTCTTTAACTTGGGATTTTGAGAATGACTGAACCTACACTGTAATGAAAAAGCAATCAAATTTATTACCTGTGTACGTACAGTTATCTTTTTACAATGAAATATATATCTCAGTAATTAATTTCAGTTGATATGCAGTAGTTCTTCACATTAATCTTTCTCATTCAAGCAATGATGAGACTCCTATTCCAGCAGTAATGGAGTAACTTGTATTGGGTAGCCCTTTCACTGAAAACAACAACGAAAACTGAATAAAACATCCAAAACAATGGTTTGAAGGAATTGGAGAACAACCAATTTACATACTACTTGAGAGTATGATATTTGAGAGAATGGAAGCACTGGTGAGCTCCACATTCATCCTGGCTTTTCCCTGAGGGCATTTTTCTGTTCCTGGTGTAGAATATGAGCACCCCAGTGGAAAATGAGTCTTAACTGTCATTAGCCAACTTTAACCAACTCCTAAGATCTATATGTACATTTTGAAATTCCAGGAAATTCATCAAAAAGCAATCTATAAGCCTGAAGAGGTTAGCAGAGATTTCAGCAGCTGCATGGGCCTGAAGGAAAGGTTCAATTTAAGCCCTGCCAACATGGGAGAGCCTTGGTAAACAATACAGACTTAGCTGAGACCCCAGAAAGACCACATTTTAGGAGAAGACACAATACTAAAATATATCAACCCCAACAAAGACTAAAATCACTGGTACTCAGTCTGCCTGACAGAAGAAAACTGTTATAACCTTTTTTAAGGAAGATTAACAGCATCCAGAGCCTACAATATTTCTCAACCTTAATGTCAGTCATCTCATTAGAAATTTATCATGTGCAAACACCTCCAAGTAATTAAAACCAAGAGAAAAAACAGACCCACAGGTGATTATGACACCGAAATTATCAGATATTTTAAAATAACTGCAATTAATATCTTCATAAAAATAAAAGATGGAAAAATCTAAAACCTTGTTTTTGTTTTTTTTTTTTTAAGAGTCAAATGGAAAGTATAGAAGTGAAAGGTGCTTTAAATGAAATGAAGAATTGATTAGATATGTATAATGGAAGATTAAGCGCAGAAAAAGAAAATAAATGAACAATGAGAGAGTTCAGTTGACAATAGCCACATTGGAACACACAAAAAACAAAGCTCAAACCAAAATAGATCCTAAGACACATATAGCACATGGTAAAAATGTCTTGCATTTAAAGAGAGAATGATATTGAAGCAATATTTTAAAAAATACTGAGAATTTTATAAAAATTGAAAGCATTTGCACATTCAAGAACCAAAAAAATTTTCTATGTACACACATATGTACACATACAGCTAGGCATATTGTATCAAGCTGCTGAAAACAAAGACAAATAGAAAATTTCATTAATTTTGCTTTCTGCTCAGCCAGCCTTTCAGAATAATGAATGACTTTAGCAACTGTACTTTTCCTGTTTTCTGCCATTTTAGGAAAGCTCAGGAAGCCTGTCAGTAGCTTCCAACATAGTTAGCTTCTCAATCTTGATTCTAATCTCCTTTTCCAACTCCATTATTCTTTATAATAGAGTCACAGCATACAAGCTTTTAACTTATGAATATCAAATCATATGTTCAAAAAGAAAAGAATTATTTAAATATTTTGGATGTTCAGTAGGCATTGTACTCAATGTGTTTATCCCTTGGAGTGAGTATGAGACAAGAGACTTGAATTTATAATCCATTTAGCTGGTTCGATGTCACTACTTACAATTTGAGCATCTGGCCAAACTGACTAAATTTCTGGTATCTAAAAACACAGGGGTGCCTGGGTGGCTCAGTCAGTAAGGCATCCGACTTTAGCTCTGGTCATGGTCTTGAAGTCCATAGGTTTGAGCCCTGCATCAGGCTCTGTGCTGACAGCTCAGAGCCTGGAGCCTGCTTTGGATTCTGTGTCTTCCTCTCTCTCTGCCCCTCCCCCACTCACACTGTGTTTCTGAAAAATAAATAAACATTTAAAACATTTTTAAAATAAGAATTTGGGGGGCCTGGGTGGCTCAGCTGGTTGGCATCTGACTTCTGCCTGCAGGTCATGATCCCACACTTTGTGGGTTCAGTCCCAATGTCAGGCTCTGTGCTGACAGCTTGGAGCCTGGAACCTGCTTCAGATTCTGTGCTTCCCTCTCTCTCTGCCCCTCCCCTGCTTTCTCTCTGTCTCCCAAAAATAAATAAAGATAGATAGATAGATAGATAGATAAATAAAGTAAGTAAAAATAAAAACACATATTGTTGATACAACACAGCCTCTAAAACTCAAACCAGTTAATTCATTGTTGGCACAAAGAAACAATAGTCTGTTCTGATTCTGAAAGGGAAACTATGTCTGTTAGAGTTATAATATTGAGGAAGACAGTATATAAATTTCCAATGTTGAGTAGTTGTAATGGTCTTTCAAGTGCATTGTTGACCCATTTTTTGCCTTCTGTACTGATTTAAAGTAATGTGATTTACATAGTTTAAATCTTTATACCCTCAGGATATTAACTTTTGGAATTTTTTTCTGACCACATCATCTTTGGTTCTTCCTCCAATTTTGTTATTCTCAGAAAAATGTTCTGTCTTATCATGATTGCCAGTTCCTTTATTCTTTACAACTTCTTCAGTTTTTATACTGGCTTTGTTATCCGCCCAAACCCCGGGATCAGCCATTTTAACAGTACATTTAGTGGCACAGTGGGCCTCCTTCCCAAGGATTTTTTCATTTTCATATTTCTACTCACTAGCTTAGGCTGTTTTTCCCTAGTACGCTCAATTTCTAGTCTGGACTATGAAGTTCTGGAGAGATTATCATTCTATAGATTTCCATTGCTGATTCACCTTCCACCCTGCCCCCCCGTAAAGGAAAAAAGAGAAGAATAAATTCTGGGATCAAGCATACAAAAATAGAATTTATCAGTAATTTCTGTGTTTTTAAAAGAAGGAAAATTTATCTGGTAAAAGGAAGAGATAGGCATGTGTTAAAAGTTCGGGCAAAAGTGGAAATTTAGAATAATTGCTATCATATACACAGAATGGCCATTGAGCAGCAATTATATCTAAGCTGCAGTTAACTAGCATAAATTGATAATGAATAAATTCTACCACTGTTTATTGTGTGTTTCCTGGTAGCATATAACAATATTTGTACATAGTGCTCAAAGGATTATTAAATAGAAATACTTGTCAATAATATATCTGAGATTGACTAGAGAAGAGATACTTACATAGATCAGGAACATATTTAATTGTTTTACCAAATAAGGCATTATAAATTGATAATAAAGTTTTAAAACAGTATAAATAAGGGTACACAAATGATGAAAATTGTTCATTAATTTAGAATATGGATCTAGTTGAGGAATTTGGAGATAATTCAGAGAAGAACCACAAGAATATTCAAAGATTTAGAAAATCAAATTTATAAGAATTTTCTTTACTGGAAAATTTTAAGTTACTAAAGAGAAAGCTGAGTAATGACTTGGCCATCTAGCGCACAGACTTGATATATATAGAAATGTGACTATATGTTTGGTACATATACTAAAAGGAGAACAAAAGAATATCAATATGAATTGCAAAATGAGTGATTTTTATTATTCTACAGGAAAAAGTACACAAAATGGGGCATTGGAATATAGTTCTATAGGAGATTGTGTAATCTTCTATGTTATTGAAAATTAAAATAGATTTTATTTTAAAAACACATTTATTTCTCACCTATTCTATATATCAGGCCAAGTTTTGTAATATAGAAACAGTCTCTGACTTTTGCAGTAAGTTTTAAAGAGGGGCATATTACATTGATAAAAGGGTCAATCCATCAGAAAGAATTAACAAGCACAAACACACATCCATCTAAGAGTCTCAGAGTACAAGAAGCAAAAAGTGACAATTGGAAGGACAAATAGACTGTTCAACAATAACAGCTAGAGAGTTCAATACCCCACTTTTAGTAATGAGTAGAACAACTATGCAGAACAGTACATTATACTATTAGATTTATAAAGTAAAACAATAGAAATAGGTACACAGTATAGATAGAAAAGAGGTGTTGATGTTTAACCATACAAGAGGGAAGGACTAATGAAGGGGTGAGAGAGAGGAATGTCCAAAATAATTTTCCAGAAAATTTGACTTTTCACTTAGGTTTTAAAAGACATATAGCTGTCTGCCAGAAGGATCAATCAGAGAACACTGTACAGAAAGGTGTGGATATGTGAAAAGATACGGATCTTTGGGCATCTATATGTGATTTTAAATTGTTTGAAATTTAGTAAGTGCATTGTGGTGGAGTAAGGGAAGCAGTAATACTGGGAGATGAGGCTGAAGAGGTGTTAGGCTGTCTCAAGACAGCGAAGAATATAGATAATGTATAGGTATTTATTGACAGTATTTTAAGAAAATTACTGAGCATCTATGAAATGTACATAAATTGAGTTAAGAAACCAAATTTTAATTCTTATTGTTCCTTTGCTTCCTGAAGAATATGCTAGTTATGATCTTATTTCTGGTATATTTTGGAAAATTAATTAATTAATTAATTATCTATTTAAGAGGTGGGGAGAGACAGAGGGAGGGGGGAGAGAGAGAGAGAGAGAGAGAGAGAGAGAGAGAGAGAGAGAGAATATGAATCCCAAGCAGGCTCTGCGCTGAGTTTCAGGCTCAATCCCATGACCCTGGGATCATGACCTGAGCTGAAATCGTTGGCCGCTCAACTGTCTGAACCACCAGGCACCCTGAAAAATAATTTTTTTAATTAATTTATTTTTGAGAGGCAGAGAAGGGGAGTACACCTGGGGGAGGGCAGAAAGAGAGAGAGGGAGACACAGAATCCAAAGTAGGCTCCAGGCTCTGAGTTGTCAGTGCACAGCCTGACATGGGGTTCCAAATCACTAACTGTAAGGTCATGACCTGAGCCAAAGTCGGTCACTTAACTGACTGAGCCACCTAGGCGCCCCCAAAATAATTAAAATATTTGATCCCATGTAGGGTTTTCTTTATGTATTACCTTTAGTATTGATTAAACCTGTAAACCCTGAAAGCTGTTCTGCAGAGAATTAGAGCAAAAATTTATTCCAGCCTTTCTTCTACAGTGCATTAAGTCCTATGCAGTTATCACATCTTTCTAGGGTTAATAGTAACTAAGATGTATGTATTTGTTAATTCTGCATTGTTATCTTATATTCTATAAAACACTGGTATTCCAAAAACATTAATAAAAGTTTAAAACAGAAGGAATAAAAGGATTCTCAGACTCTCAGTTCCTTTGCCACCTTTCATCCAGTGCTGTCATTCATTCTTCTTGAGTCACTGGATCTAGTGGTCATACCCTAAACTATTACATTGCTAACAATTACAACCCTTCTATAATTTTTACTTCAGTCATCCCTCTCTCTAGTCACCACTTCTTTCTCTAACTCCTTCTTGTAACTCAACTGCAGTTGATCTCAGTGGGACCTCTGATTCATTGACTTTTGATTAGCTCTTTATCCCTTTCATTTCCCTCTTTACCCAGCTTATATCCTATGGTCAATCTTTACAATTACTCCCTTCAACA
The DNA here is from genome assembly GCF_024362965.1 of Panthera pardus. Classification (NCBI taxonomy): domain Eukaryota; kingdom Metazoa; phylum Chordata; class Mammalia; order Carnivora; family Felidae; genus Panthera; species Panthera pardus. Next base: position 104,765,975 of record NW_026526810.1, read on the forward strand.
CATCTTTAATTTTCCTGTCCCTCTCTTGTTTCATTGAGTTTGTTTAGCTGAATAATAGTGACCCAAAATGGATTCCTGGAACTCTAAATGTTACCTTATAATGAAAGCATGTATTTGCAGTTTATGATTAAGTTAAGGATTTTGAAATGGGAAATTTTTTTGGATTATCAGGGTGAGCTCTAAATCCAATCACAAGTGTCCTTATTAGAGACAGAAAAATTTCATACAGGCAAAAAGAGAAGACATACAGAGGAGAAGGCAATGTGAACAGGAAACAGAGATTATAGTTATGGGCCACAAACCAAGGCATAGAAGCTGCAAGAGGCAAGGAGCAGATTGTCCCCTAGAACCTTTGTAGAGAATGTGGCCCTGTTGACACCTTGACTTCAGTGATTATTTTCAGTCAGCAATAGTGATTTCAGATTTCTCTCCTACAGACCTATGAGAGAATACATTGTTTTCAGCTACCAAGTTTGTGGTGATTTGTTACAATAGCCATAAGAAACAATACACTTGGGTAAACCATAAAGTTGATTAAATCCCAACTTTCCATCTATTTTGGATCTGCTTCCATGCAGCTGGAGATAAACATATAACCAAATGACTCCTTTGTGCTTAAATTCATGATCATTAACTTCATATTGGTCTATCACGTAGCGTTATGATTTATTTCTCTAGCCCAGGAGTTGGCATACTTTTTCTGTAAAGGGCCAGGTAATAAGATTTTTATACTGTGACCCATATGGTCTCTGTCATAACTATTCAACTCTGCTATTATAGCACAAAAGTAGCCATACACATAATACATAAACAGATGAATGTGGCTGTGTTCCATAAAGCTGTATTTAGAAAAACAGACAGCAGACCAGATTTTCCTAAGCCCTGTACTAATACATTTTCTCTTTCACCATATTAGATGGTAGTTGTACCTTTCTGTATGTCTTCAAATCTCCCAACACCTCCTCCTCAGTCTCCTCCTCTTTATTTATGACCTTGCTTCTTGTGTCATGGAGAAAAGATCAAAAGAGAATTTCCCTATATTCCTATTACAACTATATACCTTCCTGCATCTGAATTCAAACAATTTGTCTTTTCATGTGTTATCAGTGATGAATATACGTGAAAGAACCATGCGGACTTATAAGCAAAGGTCAAGTCCTACATTTGTGTTCTAAATCCTATCCCTTTTTATCCATCCGAAGATATAGTTACCAACATTTTCCAGTCTCCTGAATTTTTACTTTTCTCTTTTCACTTGACTTTTCTTATCAGCATAAAAACGTGCTGTTATTTTCCTGTCCTTTAAAAGTATATTTGCTTAAAGATATCTCCTTCTGATTATTGACCTATTTACCTTTTTCCCTTTGTAATAAAGCTTCCCTTTATAGTATGGAATATTTCTCTACTCCCTATCTACAATTCCTCTCCTCCCATTTTTTTTCTCATTTTTAAACCTTACCATGTAAAAATTGAAACATACATAAAAGAGAGAATAGTATAATAAACCCCCCGTACCATTACACTGCTTCAACATTTAATCATTCATAGCCAAACTTATTTCATCTCTACTTCCACTCTCCCCATACACTACTGAATTATTTCCAAGGAAATTTCTGTCATCAAATAATTATATCCACAGATATTTCAGTACGTGTCTCTCAAAGGCAGAAACACTTTCGTTTTTTTAAATGACAATAATACCGTTATCATACCTTAAAAACTCAATGTTAATAGCAAATACCCAGTATATGTTCAGGTGTTCCTGATTTGTCTTATAATTCTTTTTCATTTTTACTTTTCATTTTTCAGGCTCAGTATCCAAACAAACTTGTTTTGACTTGATGTATTTCTTAAATATTTTTTAATCTATAAGTTACCCCTTTTTCACCCTTTCCCCCAAAATTATTTGTTAAAAAGTCCAGTTTTTCCAACATCATTTGTTGAAGAGCCTATCCTTTACCCATTGTGTATTCTTGGTGCCTTTGTCAAGAGCAGTTGACAGTTTATGTGTGGGTTTATTTCTGGATGCTATTCTTTTCCATTGGTGTATATGTCTGTCTTTATGCCAGTACTGTATTGTTTTAATTGCTGTAGCTTTGTAATATATTTTGAAATCAGAAAGTGTTCTTTGTCAAAATTGTTTTGAGTATTTGAGGTCTTCTATGGTTTTATATTAATTTTAAGATTTGTTTATTTCCATTAAAAATGCCATTGGAATTTTGATAAGGATTGCACTGAATCTGTTGATGGCTTTGGGAAATATGGACAGGTTTTTTGGTTTTTTTCATTTTCTCTTTTTTTTATAGAAAACTTTCAGACATTTATTACTTTTATATTGGTATCTGGAAACTGAGTTCTCTGAAGTTTATTAGGATTTGATCCTTGTTAATTTTTTTCCCAGATTCATTGCATTCAGAAGCTCTGTCTCCATTATAAATACCTTGGTAATTATTAAAAATAAAGTCTTCACAAAAGGCCTTCTTCCTAAGTTCATTACACATAAAATGTTGCTCCAAATTATGTCTGTGATAACTTTTGAATGGTGAGGTGGGATAAAGACTCTCCTATGTTTATAAAAATTAGGTGACTTTGGAACAAGAAGGGATTATTTGTTGTAGAAGAATAATGAACCCTCAGAAAAGGACTTTTCAAACTGATTACAGTTACAATTTTTATATTCATTTTTAAATTTCTAATTTTCAGAAATGTTTGAAGTGATTTAAATCATTGGTTTCTGCATGGAATAGATGACTTTCCAGATTTTCCAAATTTCTTTTCAGAGAATATGTATGTTTAAAAAATGGAGTTGATTCTTTCTGTTTATAAGACATTGTTCTGCAAACCTAACTGGAGTTTTCCCCAAAATGTTTTATATTCTCTATCTCTTTTGGCAGTAAGGATTCAATTAAGGGTAATTGTCTCAGTTTAGTTATATCCATAATAACATTCTTTCTGCCCTTCACTTCCTTCCATCACCTTCTCAGTCTTTCATGAACTGTGAATTCTCAAAGCCAAGCTTCCATATCTTCCCAATAGCACTTTATGGAATAACTCTTCTTTGCTTGTCTTTGTCAACAATCCCAGGGTGTCATAAGAAGACGTAACTGGATGTAAGGCTACTGTCTCCTTTCTCTTCACATTTCAGGGTTCCTCTTTTGTTCCAAAAGGATGACCAGGTCTGGCTTTGACACAATGAGACCCAAGAGGAGTTTTCCATAGTTCTCTAACATCACATTCCTGTACAATTCCCGCTGAATGTGGTTCAGGCATCCCCACTCCTCCTGAGAGAATTCTTTGACCACATCACTGAAGGTCAGCAGTCCCTGAAAGCTGTCTATTTCCTCTTCTTTAACCTAATCCTCTAGATTTCTTTCTCAGAAGATGTTTGAGAGTAGTATGGACATTTTTTAACAATGTTAAGTCTTCTAGTCCATGAACACAGGATGTCTCTCCATTTATTTGTGTCTTTTAAATATCTTTTAGTAATGTTCTCATAGTTTTCAGTATACAAGTCTTTTGCCTCCTTCATTAAGTTTATTTCTAAGTATTTTTTTCTTTTTTGTTGCTATTGTAAATGGGATTTTTTTCCTTATTTGGGGGTAGTTAGTGCATAGAATGCAGTTGAATTTTGTATATTACTTTGATAATATGCAACTTTACTGAATTTATTCATTAGTTTCTTGCAGTTTTTTTGGTGTTGTATTGATGGTTTTCTATGCACAAGGTCATGTGATCTGAAAGCAGAGAAAATGATACATTTTTCTCTCTAATTTCTATGCCTTTTATTTATTTTTCTTGCCTAATTTCTCTGGTTAGGAATTCTAGTGGTATGTTTAATAGAAGAGGTGAGAGTGAGCATCTTTGTCTTATTCCTGATTGTAGAGGAAAAGTTTGAGTATGAGTTAGCTGTGGACTTTCATGTATGGCTTTATTATGATGAGCTGCATTCTTTCTATACCTAATGTGTTGAAATTTTTTATCATAGGAGTGTTGGATTTTATCAAGTGCTTTTTCTACATCTGTTGAGATGATCATGTGATTTTTGTCCTTTGTTCTGAAAATGTAGTGTATCACATTAATTGACTTGGATATATTGAACCATTCTTGCATCCAAGGGATAAATTACACTTGGTCATGGTGTCTGACCTTTTAATGTGCTGCTGAATTTGGTTTACTATTATTTTATTGAGGATTTTTACATCTGTGTTCATCAGGGTTATTGACCTATAGTTTTTGGTCTTTTGTAGTGTCTTTTTTGGCTTTGATGTCAGTGTAGTCCTGGCATCATAAAATATGTTTGGAAGTGTGCCCTATCCTTCAGTTGTGTGGGGTTTTTTGGTTTGTTTTGTTTTTTGTTGTTGGTTTTTGTTTTTTGTTTTTTTTAGTTTAAAAAGGATTAGTGTCAAATTTTTTAACAAGAATTTTTTAAATTTAAATTCAAGTTAGTTAACCTATAGTGTAGCATTGGTTTCAGGAGTAGATTTTAGTGATTTATTACTTACATATAATACCCAGTTGTCCATCTTAACAAATGCCCTCCTTAATGCCTCTCGCCCATTTAGTCAATGCCCCACCAACCTCCCCTTCAGCAACCCTCAGTTCTCTATATTTAGGAGTCTCGTATGGTTTGCCTCCTCTGTTTTTATCTTATTTCATTTTTCCTTCCCTTCCCCTATGTTCATCTATTTTGTTTCTTAAATTCCACATATGAATGAAATCAGATGATATTTGTCTTTCACTGACTTACTTTGCTTAGCATTATACACTCTAGTTCCATCCATGTTGTTCCAAATGGCAAGATTTCATTCTTTTTGGTTGCTGAGTAATACTCTGTTGTACGTATATACCACATCTTCTTTATCCATTCGTCAGTTGATGGACTTTTGGGCTGTTTCCATAATGTGGCTATTGTTGATAGTGCTGCTATAAACATTGGGGTGAATGTGCTCCATTTGAATCAGTATTTTTGTATCCTTTCGATAAATACCTAGTAGTACACTTGCGTGGTCATAGGTTAGTTCTATTTTTAACTTTTTGAGCTACCTCCACACTCTTTTCCAGAGTGACTGCACTAGTTTGCATTCCTATCAGCAGTGCAAATGGGTTCCCCTTTCTCCTTATTTTTGCCAACATCTGTTGTTTCCTCAGTTGTCAATTTTAGCCATTCAGACTGGTGTGAAGTGGTATCTCATTGTGGTTTTTATTTGTATTTCCCTAATAATAAGGGATGTTGAACATCTTTTCATGTGTCTGTTAGCCATCTGAATGTCTTCTTTGGAAAAGTGTCTATTTATGTCTTTTGACCATTTCTTCACTGGATTACTTGTTTTTTGGGTGTTGAGTTTGGTAAGTTCTTTATAGATTTTGGATACTAACCCTTTATCTGATATGTTATTTACAAATATCTTCTCCTATTCTGTTGGTTACCTTTTAGTTTTGCTGATTGTTTCCTTCACTATGCAGAAAGTTTTTATCTTAATGAGGTCCCAATAGTTCATTTTGGCTTTTGTTTCCCTTGCCTCTGGAAACATGTCAAGTAAGAAGTTGCTGCACCCAAGGTCAAAGAGGTTGTTGCCTGTTTTCTCTTCAAGGATTTTGATGGTTTCCTGTCTTACCTTTAGGTCTTTCATCCATTTTGAGTTTATTTTTGTGCATGGCGTAAGAAAGTGGTCCAGGTTCATTCTTCATGTCGCTGTCCACTTTTCCCAACACCATTTGCTGAAGAGACTTTTTTTCCATTGGATATTCTTTCCTGTTTTGTCAAAGATTAGTCGGCCATGCATTTGTGGGTCCATATCTGTGTTCTCTGTTTCTCCCATTGATTTGTATGTCTGTTTTTGTGCCAGTACCATACTGTCTTAATGAATCAAGCTTTGTAAAACAACTTGAAGTCTGTGATATCTCCAGCTTTGATTTTCTTTTTCAACATTACTTGCTTATTTGGGGTCTTTTCTGGTTCCATACAAATTTTAGAATTCTTTGTACTTGTTCAACCCCAACTTATAATCTTACAATTATGGTTTTAAAGTCTAGTTCAGACATCTTACTTATATCTGTATTGACTAAATCCCTGGGCATCATTTCTTGCTGTTCTTTTTTTTTGGGGTGAATTCCCCCATCTTTTCATTTTTGAGGAAGAAAAAAAATTAATAAAAAATTTCAAATTAAAACATTAAAAAATATAAAATAGAATAAATGAAATTAATAAAAAATTTGCTCTTTCCAAGGGAGAAAAAAACAACATAAAAACAGAAGCAAAGAAAACAAACATGAACAATCAAAAACACACCCAAATGAGTCTAGACCGAATTTCCTCTAAATCTGAAACTTTGCAGCATACTATGATCCATAGACTAAGCGGGTGGAAAGGATTTGTGCTGGTCTTCTTGGGTAGGGGCCTGCTTCTCTGTTTCTCAGGCCAACTTGCCCTACTAGAGATGTGCCAGGAGGATGCAGGTAGTCAGGCCTTGGTGTAAAGGTTCCATTCTCCCCTTGGTGGTGCTGCTTAGTTCATGGGGGTCCATCAGTGCAGGTGTGCTAGTAGTAAAAATGGCTTCACCCCTCTCTCTAGTCTCTAGAGCAGAAATTTCATGGCCTCAGAGATGCACAATCAGTCACCCTTCCTTTGTCTCAGCCTTTCCTTCACTCCCTGCCTTTACTCTGTGTCCAGGCTGTCTGCCTGCCAGGCAGTGCCTCCTTCCATAGCTTTATCTCAAATAGGGCTGTTTGAAAACCCCAGACACCCCCATGGTTCATACCTGCACTGATCCTCTGGGGGATGGTCTTGTGAAGCAATGGCCAGCTACCAACTTGTCCCAGAAAACATCTGTGCAACTATGCAGTGGCAGAGACTTTGAGTATGGTAAAGTGCAACACATAACTGGTACCAGGGTTTGCTGCCCTCAGCCAGCATCTTTGTTCCTGTACCAATAAACATGGCAGCTCTCTGGGGCCTGCCAGGACTTTTGCCCACAGGCCATCTAGCCTCTACCAAATGCACTCTTAAGCAGAGAAACCACTCTCCCCATGTGGCATAGGGGCCCCTCAGACTGCACTGCCCATTCCTGGAATTTGCCAGGCTTCCTCATCAGAGCATCTCCAGGCACTGAGCTCAAAAGTTCAGACAAGACTGTGCTCCACTGTTTACAACAAACTGGCCGTATTGAAACCCACTCCTTTTTCCAGTGGTTTTGTGGAACAGATTTCTTCTTCAGTCCTCTGCGAGTGGTTTCACTCTTTCTCTCTAGCTCTTTTCAGGGAGAGTGCTTTTCTTGCACAATCCCAGCATGCTGCACTCTGTCCCCCCTTTCTCTTTCTCTCTTTGTCCTCTCTGCTCAAAAACAGCTCCCTATCCTCTGGCACTGCAAGTTTTCTCCCCCCAAATCACCCCTCTTCACTGCATACCTGCCAAGATCTGTCGCTCAAATTTTGCAGATTGTTGTGTTAATCCTCAAATCAACTTTCTAGGTGTTCAGAATGATTTGATGTTGATCTAGGGACGAGAAAAGCTCAGGGCGCCTCTACTACTCTTCCATCTTAACTCCTCCTCTAGTGTTAATTATTTTTTAAAGGTTTGGTAGAATTCACCAGTGAAGTCATCTGGTCTGGGCTTTTTTTCTTAGGAGATTTTTCACTTATGATTCAATCAGCATAGGTCTGTTCAGGTTTTCTAATCTTCATGATTCAGATTTGGTAGACTGTACCTTTCTAGGAATTTATGTGTTTCTTCTATATTACCCAATTTGTTGGCATATAAATGCACCTAATAGTTTCTTATGTTTCTTTTTGTTTCTGTAGCATCAGTGATAATGTCTTTTCTTAAATTTTTATTTTACTTGAGTCTTCTGTCTCTTTTTAGTCTGGCTAAGAGTTTGTCAGTTCTAGTTTGTCTAGTTCTGTGAAGAATGCTGTTGGTATTTTGATAGGGATTGCACTGAATGTGTACATTGCTTTCAGTAATATAGACATTTTAATTATTCTTCCAGTCTATGAGCATGAAATGTTTATTTATTTTTGTGAGAGAGAGAGAGAGAGCAAGAGAGTGAGCGAGCACACAAGCAGGGGAGGGACAGAGAGAGAGAGAGGGAGACACAGAATCCGAAGGAGGCTCCAGGCTCCAAGCTATCAGCACAGACCATGACTCGGGGCTCGAACCCATAGACCATAAGACCATGAGACCATGAGACCATGACCTGAGCCAAAGTCATTCAACTGACTGAGCAACACAAGAGCCCTTAGACATTTTTATAATATGAATTTAATTTTTTGTACCTATATATTTTTTCCTTTAAAAAAAATCAGGTAGCAGAATGGACTGTCTGGAGCCAAGCGTAGACGCCCATGGTTGAGGGTAGGAAGGGCAGAGAGGCACTGCACGCTACACGGACTGGTGGGAGGGAGCCGGGGCGGTGGAGGGGCAGCCCGCCCAGCAAGGGAGAGCCCCCGGGTCTGGCTTGCAAAAGCGGAGGGGCTGGACTGTGTGAGTTCTGACAGCCAGAGGGACTTAACATCTGGAATGTTATAAGTTAACAGCTCTGCTCGGAGAGCGGGAGGGCGAGAGAACAACAGGAGGGAGAGGTGTTGAGCCCCAGAAGACAGAGTTCAGCTTGACAGGGAACAAAGGCGCTGGCATTCCTCTCCCATCCCCTAGCCGAAATCCCAAAGGGAACCAGTTTCTGTCACCGTAGTTGCTTGCACTGTGCAAACACCAATGCTGTGCTTCTGTGGATCAATCCCTCTGATGGGTCTGCCTGCCCCCCTCCCGGTGCTGCAGGGCCCCTCCCTCAGGGGACCACCCACAGCAAAGTGAGCTAAGCCTGCCCTTTCCACACCTGTGCACCTTGCAGATCCACCCTGGCTAATACGCCAGATCCCATAGAAGCAGCACCACAAGCCTGGCAGTGTGCAAGTAGCCCTACCACTCCACGGTGAGTTCTGCCCCTGGGAGAGGGGAAGATAAGGTACACACCAGTCTGACTGTGGCCCCAGCGGTGGGCTGGGGGCAGACATCAAGTCTGACTGCGGCCCCGCCCACCAAAACAAGTTACTCCAGACAGCACAGGGGAAGTGCCCTGTAGTTCCGCCCCACTCTAGAGACTATCCAAAATGACGTAATGGAAGAATTATCCTCAAAAGAAACTCCAGGAAGTAGCGACAACTAACAAATTGATCAAAAATGCTTTAAGCAATATAATGGAACAAGAATTTAGAATAATAGTCATAAAATTAATCGCTGGGCTTGAAACAAGTATAGAGGACAGCAGAGAATCTATTGCTACAGAGATCAAGGGACTAAGAAACAGTCGGGAGGAGCTAAAAAATGCTACAAATGAGGTGCAAAATAAAATACGGGCGACCACAGCTCAGATTGAACAGGCAGAGGAGAGAATATGTGAATTAGAAGATAAAATTATGGAAAAAGAGGAAGCTGAGAAAAAGATAAAAAAATCCAGGAGTATGAGGGAAAAATTAGAGAACCAAGTGATGCAATGAAATGCAACAATATCCATATAATAGGGATTCCAGAGGAGGAAGGGAGAGACAAAGGGGCTGAAGGTGTACTTGAACAAATCATAGCTGAGAACTTCCCTGATCTGGGGAAGGAAAAAGGCATTGAAATCCAAGAGGCACAGAGAACTCCCTTCAGATGTAACTTGAATTGATCTTCTGTACAACATATCATAGTGAAAATACATAGCAAAATACAAGGATAAAGAGAAAATTCTGAAAGCAGCTAGGGAAAAATGCACTCTAACATATAAAGGGAAACCGGTAAGACTAGTGACAGATCTATCTACTGAAACTTGGCAGGCCAGACAGGAATGCAAGGAAATCTTCAATGTGATGAACAGAAAAAAATATGCAGCCAAGAATCCTTTATCCAGCAGGTTTGTCATTCAGAATAGAAAGAAAGATAAAGGTCTTCCCAAACAAACAACAACTGAAGGAATTCATCACCACTAAACCAGCCCTACAAGACATCCTAAGGGGGATTCTGTGAGTGAAATGTTGCAAGGACTACAAAGTACCAGAGACATCACTACAAGCATGAAACCTACAGATCACAATGACTCTAAACCCATATCTTTCAAATAACACTGAATGCAGATGGACTAAATGTTCCAAGCAAAAGACATAGAGTATCAGAATGGATAAAAATCAAAACCCATCTATTTGCTGTCTACAAGAGACTCATTTTAGACCTGGGGACACCATCAGGTTGAAAGTGAGGGGATGGAGAACTAGCTTTCATGCTACTGGAAGTCAAAAGAAAGCTGGAGTAGCCATATTTATATCAGACAAACTAGACTATAAATTAAAGGCTGTAACGAGATGAACAAGGGCATTATATAATAATTACAGGGTCTATCCATCAGGAAGAGCTAATAATTATGAATGTCTATGCGCTGAATACGGGAGCCCCCAAATATATAAAAACAATCACAAACATAAGCAACCTTATTGATAAGAATGTGGTCATTGCAGGGACTTTAATACTCCACTTACAACAATGGATAGATCATCTAGACACAGATTCAATAAAGAAACAAGGGCCCTGAATGATACATTGGATCAGATGGACTTGACAGATACATTTAGAACTCTGCATCCCAAAGCAACAGAATATACTTTCTTCTCGAGTGCACATGGAACATTCTCCAAGATAGATCACATAATGGGTCATAAAACAGCCCTTCATAAGTATACAAGAATTGAGATCATACCATGCACACTTTCGGATCACAATGCTATGAAACTTGAAATCAACCACAGGAAAAAGTCTGGAAAACCTCCAAAGCATGGAGGTTAAAGAACACCCTACTAAAGAATGAATGGGCCAACCAGGCAATTAGAGAAGAAATTTAAAAAAATACATGGAAACAAATGAAAATGAAAATACAACAATCCAAACCTTGTGGGATGCAGCAAAGGCAGTCCTGAGAGGAAAATACATTGCAATGCAGGCCTATCTCAAGAAACAAGAAAAATCCCAAACACAAAATCTAACAGCACACCTAAAGGAAATGGAAGCAGAACAGCAAAGACACCCCAAACCCAGCAGAAGAAGAGAAATAATAAAGATCAGAGCAGAAATAAACAATATAGAATCTAAAAAAACTGTAGAGCAGATCAATGAAACCAAGAGTTGGTTTTTTGAAAAAATAAACAAAATTGATAAACCACTAGACAGGCTTCTCAAAAAGAAAAGGGAGATGACCCAAATAGATAAAATCATGAATGAAAATGGAATTATTACAGCCAATACCCCAGAAATACAAGCAATTATCAGAGAATACTATGAAAAATTATATGCCCACAGACTGGACAACCTGGAAGAAATGGACAAATTCCTAAACATCCACACACTACCAAAACTCAAACGGGAAGAAACAGAAAATTTAAACGGATCCATAACTAGGGAAGAAATAGTATCAGTTATCAAATCTCCCAACAAATAAGAGTCCTGGACCAGAGGACTTCCCTGGAGAATTCTACTGGACATTTAAAGCAGAGTTAATACCTATCTTTCTCAACTGTTCCAAAAAATAGAAATGAAAGGAAAACTTACAGACTCATTCTGTGAAGCTAGCATTACTTTGATTCCCAAATCAGACAGAGACCCAGCAAAAAAAGAGAACTACAGGCCAATATCCCTGATGAATATGGATGCAAAAATTCTCAATAAGATACTAGCAAATCGAATTCAACAGCATATTAAAAGAATTATGCCCCATGATCAAGTGGGATTCATTCCTGGGATGCAGGGCTAGTTCAACATTCGCAAATCAATCAATGTGATAGATCACATTAATAAAAGAAAAGATAAGAACGATATGATCCTGTCAATAGCTGCAGAAAAAGCATTTGACAAAATTTAGCACCCTTTCTTAATAATAATCCTCGAAAAAGTCAAGATAGAAGGAACATACTTAAACATCATAAAAGCCATTAATGAAAAGCCCACAGCTAATATCATCATCAATGGGGAAAAACTGAGAGCTTTCTCCCTGAGTTCAGGAACACGACAGGGATGTCCACTCTCACTGCTGTTGTTTAACATAGTGTTGGAAGTGCTAGCATCAGTAATTAGACAACAAAAGGAAATCAAAGGCATCCAAATTGGCAATGATGAAGTCAAGCTTTCACTTTTTGCGGATGACATAATATTACACGTGGAAAACCCGATAGACTGCACCAAAAATCTGCTAGAACTGATACATGAATTCAGCAAAGTCACGGGATACAAAATCAATTTACAGAAATCAGTTGCATTCCTGTACACTAATAATGAAGCATCAGAAAGACAAATAAAGAAACTGATCCCATTCACAATTGCACCAAGAAGCATAAAATACCTAGGAATAAACCTAACCAAAAATGTAAAAGATCAGTATGCTGAAAACTATAGAAACCTTATGGAGGAAATTGAAGAAGATATAAAGAAATGGAAAAACATTCCATGCTCATGGATTGGAAGTATAAATATTGTTAAAATGTCAATACTACCCAAAGCTATGTACACATTCAATGCAATCCCAATCAAAATTGCACCAGCATTCTTCTCGAAGCTAGAACAAGCAATCCTAAAATTTGTATGGAACCACAAAAGACCCTGAATAGCCAAAGTAATTTTGAAGAAGAAGACCAAAGCGGGAGGCATCACAATCCCAGACTTTAGCCTCTACTACAAAGCTATAATCATCAAGACAGCATGGTAGTGGCACAAAAACAGACACATAGACCAATGGAATAGAATAGAAACCCCAGAACTAGACCCACAAACGTATGGCCAACTCATCTTTGACAAAGCAGGAAAGAACATCCAATGGAAAAAAGACAGTCTCTTTAACAAATGGTGCTGGGAGAACTGGACAGCAACATGCAGAAGGTTGAAACTAGACCACTTTCTCACACCATTCACAAAAATAAACTCAAAATGGATAAAGGACCTGAATGTGAGACAGGAAACCATCAAAACCCTATAGGAGAAAGCAGGAAAAAACCTCTCTGACCTCAGCCGCAGCAACTTCTTACTTGACACATCCCCAAAGGCAAAGGAATTAAAAGCAAAAGTGAACTATTGGGACCTCATGAAGATAAAAAGCTCTGCACTGCCAAGGAAACAATCAACAAAACTAAAAGGCAACCAACAGAATGGGAAAAGATATTTGCAAATGACATATCGGACAAAGGGCTAGTATCCAAAATCTATAAAGAGCTCACCAAACTCCACACCCAAAAAGCAAATAATCCAGTGAAGAAATGGGCAGAAAACATGAATAGACACTTCTCTAAAGAAGACATCCGGATGGCCAACAGGCACCTGAAAAGATGCTCAATGTCACTCCTCATCAGGGAAATACAAATCAAAACCATACTCAGATATAACCTCACGCCAGTCAGAGTGGCTAAAAGGAGCAAATCAGGAGACTATAGATGCTGGCGAGGATGTGGATAAACCGGAACCCTCTTCCGCTGTTGGTGGGAATGCAAACTGGTGCAGCCGCTCTGGAAAACAGTGTGGAGGTTCCTCAAAAAATTAAAAATAGGTCTACCCTATGACCCAGCAATAGCACTGCTAGGAATTTCCCCAAGGGATACAGGAGTGCTGATGCATAGAGGCACTTGTGCCCCAATGTTTATAGCAGCACTTTCAACAATAGCCAAATTATGGAAAGAGCCTAAATGTCCATCAACTGATGAATGGATAAAGAAATTGTGGTTTATATACACAATGGAATACTACTTGGCAATGAGAAAGAATGAAATATGGCCTTTTGTAGCAACGTGGATGGAACTGGAGAGTGTTATACTAAGTGAAATAAGTCATAAAGAGAAAGACAGATACCATATGTTTTCACTCTTATGTGGATCCTGAGAAACTTAACAAAAGACCATGGGGGAGGGGGAGAAAAAAAGAAAAAAAAAAAAAGAGGTTAGAGAGGGAGGGAGCCAAAACATAAGAGACTCTTAAAAATTGAAAACAAACTGAGGGTTGATGGGGGGGTGGGAGGGAGGGGAGGGTGGGTGATGGGTATTGAGGAGGGCACCTGTTGGGATGAGCACTGGGTGTTGTATGGAAACCAATTTGACAATAAATTTCATATTTTAAAAAAATGAAAAAAAAGTCAGGTATTCCAGATGTACCATACAATGAGATATTTAGTCAATTATTTGATACTCACATGGGAATTTTCAAAGTTATTGAACACAATTTTACCTAACCTAACTTTTATTTCTATCTGCTTGATTTAATATTTGCTTTACATAGTTATGTTATTGTTCAAATAAGAGCAGACCAGAGTTCCTTCCTTTGTGCTGTTAGCATGCATCCACTTTCCAGGTTGGTTTTTGTCTTCCTCTATTTGACAGCGTATTTAGAAATTTAGCTGTATTTCAAAATGACACAAAGTATACTTCTTTAGAGTCTATGAAAATTTGAAAGATGGTTTGCTTCTATACTGTTGTATTTCCAGATCTGCTCAGATATTACACCTTTTTCTTAAAGCATGCCTTTTCTCTGAATGTCACTGAAATTGTGATATTAAAACCTAAAACTTCTTCCCCTAATGGAATAAAATTTAGAGAACTGTTGATTTATGGGCTTCTCTCCCAAGAAACCATATTTTGAAAGATTGATGCATATAGTAGCATTTTACATTATGTGTGACTGATTATAGTTAGACCTAGACACTGTTTAATACTTTCCTTTTTAGAGGAGTGTGGGTTTTTTTGTGTTTTTTAATTAAAAAATTGCACTTTATTTGAGGCACCTGGTGATTTTATATTTATATTATTTATATTTATTTGAGGCATATGGTGATTTATAGCATTTAAGATAACTTTAAGAAATCAAAAAGTATTATGAGAAAGAAAAAATTGTTGAATGAAACATTTATGACAAATCAGTGGCAGAAATATAATTGAATGAAGGGACATCCAGTTTCTTGATTTGATAATTTTACCATTTTTTGTCTTAACACTGTAAATCTTAAAATAAACCAGTGATAAGCCACATTATTAGGAGATATAATTTCTTGTAACAATTTTAGATTTGAATTTTAATTAGAGCTGGTGCTAGGACTTTATTGAGTACCACAGGGCCTTAAGCATAGGATAAAAATAGACTAAAATAACCACTTGTGGAATTTGTTGGATATGCGTGTATGTTACATAAGTCTAGTAGTCTCCTTTTATATCTGATAGAAGTTTTCTAATGGGATCATAATCTTTAGCATCATTTAGATAACATGATCGCCCTGGGAGGAAAAAAGATTAACCTTACTTAATGTTTAAGTGACATCTGATAACTTCTAAAATAGAGAGAACCAAGCCCTATGCACAGATATTTTTAGAATATTGTCTACGTAAGGCTAATTCATTAATATTAATGTATGAAGCAATAGTTTGGCTTCTTATAAAATCACTGAACATTTCCTACTTCTTCTGTCAAGTTGAAAGCTCTGAGAGTAGAATACTGCTCAAACTAAGACATCTAAGAATTATTTTATAAAAGAAGTCAGTTTACACCACATTGTGTGTACCAAAAATGTATGATAAAAATTATTAAAATGGAGATACTGCTTTTAACAAAGGATTCCCTGAAGAGTGCGGTTAACATTTTCATCATTCATTAATTTACTGAACATTTTTACCAAGCTTTAAGTGACCACTGTGTGTCAGTTACAAAACTAACTCAAAATGTAATCTGTACCTTCCTAATCTAATGGGAAATATAGGTCTCTGGGTAAATAATAAATATAACAACAACAACAACAACAATAAATCCCAGAATGCAGGTAAGAGTAAGGTACTACTTATAGTAGAAAAAGAGCATATCTCTGATTCTAGAATCTAGATAAATCCTGTAAAAGTGATATTTTGCTCCTGAAGGATGATTAGGAGTTTCAGGGATGCAGAAGGGCTTTCAGCTTAGGGGTAATACAAAGACAAAGAGGCAAGGGAATGCCTAATGCATTAATGAAACTACTGATAATTGTGCATGGCTAGAATGAAGAGGCTGTGAGAGTGTAACAGGAAATGAGAAAAAAAAAGGAGTCAAACATTGGGTTACAAAGGGAGTTGTTTCATCAAACTTAAGATATTAAATATAAAATAAGGATGCAACATGACAAAAATTACATTTTAGAAAGGTCTGACTGGTGCATCTATGATAAGAATACTGTTAAAACTGTGGTTAGAAATTATAAACTCTTAAATAACAATCTGGAAGTAGAGGAATAAGTATTTTCAAGATAAATTAAGCTAAGTAGAAATATGACTCAGTTACTAATTGTTGTAGGGGCTAAGAGGACGACATCCAAGAATATTTCCACAATTCTGACATGGACTTCTGGATGAAGTAATATTTACTACAGCAAAAATTGGGGAAAAGTAAAGGAGAAGCAGATTTTAGGTAGGGACAGAAAATTAAAGTATTTCAGAGCAACTCTGAATTACCTTTAAACATCACTATTACCAATAAATTTGGACCTTTTTTTTTTTTTTCTGGAATGGTTTCACTTATGGCAATAACCACTATCTACATATTTCTTTATTTTATTACATAGGTAGTAGACTGTTTCATTCAGAAAAGTCATATAATTAAAACTTTTAAAAGAAATCTGTATTAAGAAAATTAATGAATTATCATACTTAATACTTAAAGTAAGTTAGGAAAGCCAGGCATAGTTATGCTTCAATAGGCAATTGTTGACAACATACAAAAAGAGATATGGAACACTTTACATAATAAAGCAAATGTTAGGCTACCAAAAGGTGTCTCAGTAAATTTAAAAAGATTAAAATCATATAAAGTATCTTCTCTGACCACAATGGGATGAAGCTAGAAATTAACAAAGGGGGGAAACTAGAAAATTGACAGTATATGAAAATTAAGTAATTCATTCTTAACCAGTGGTTCAAAAAGTAGTCATTAGTAAAATATTTTGAGACAGATAAAAACAAAACACAACATACCAGATTTCATGAGATGCTGTGAAAGCACTGTTCAGAGGGATATTTATAGCTAGAAATGCCATCATTAGAAAGGAAGAAATATCTTCAATGAATGAGCTAACTTTATACCTTGAAGAACTGGAAAAGAAGTGACAACTAAACCCCAAACTAGCAAACACAGTTGTGACAACAACATAAGAGTGGGAGGAGGATAGAGGTATAGAGTAGCAGAGTTTTTTTTTTTTTTTATGCTATTGAAGTTATCAATTCAACCAGATGGTTATAAATTTAGGAAGTTAAATATATTCCTCATGAAAGCCACGAAGAAAATATCTAAAAGATACATAACAGAAAATGACAAAGGAATCAAAATACAGTAAAACCTTGGTTTCCAAACATAATTTGTTGTGGAGACATGCTTGTATATCAAAGCAAATTTCAAGAACCATTGCCTCAGTTGTGATCATGTGACATTCAGTATCATATACTACTCATAAGACATCACTCATTTATTAATTTGAAATTTATTAGAAATGTTTGCTCATCTTGCAGAACACTCACAGAACATGTTATTTGCAATCAAGCTTTTACTGTAATTCATTACAAAGAAAAAGAAAAAAATCAGCTAAACACAAGATAAGACAATAATGCAAGGATAGAAAGAGGGAAAAAGAAAAGGGAGAAAGGAAGAAAATGATAAGGATTTGGATGGAGACAAATGAAATACAGAAGAATAGAAAACCAACAGAGAAAATGAAACCAAAAGTTTGTTCTTTGAAAAGATTAAGAAAATCTTAGCTAGATTGACTAAGAAAAAAGAGAAGATACAAAAGCTAGTCAGAGATGAAGGTGGGAATATTACTACCAACTTTCAAAAATAAAAGGATTATAAAGAATACTGTGAACAATTGTATGCCCACAAATGGATGACCTAGATGAATAGACAGATTCCAAGAAACATGTGAATTACCTCAACTGACAGAAGAAATAGGAAATATCAGCAGATCTATAACAAATAAAGAGATTGAACAGTAATCAAAAACCTCCCAACAAAGAAACATCTAGGACCAGATGGCTTCATTTGTGAATGAAACCAAACACTTAAAGAAGAATTAACACCAGTGCTTCTCGACATCTTCCAAAAAATTCAAGAGGATAGAACATCTGTAATGAGGCCAGCATAACCTTGATACGAAAGCCAGAAAAAGACATCACATCATATGTATCCATTATGAATACATATAGGTACAAAAAATACTAGGAAACTGAATTCAACAACATATCAAAAGGATTATACACCATGACCAAATAAGATTATCACAAGAATTCAAGAATAGTTCAATATAATAAAATCACTGTAATACAATACATTAAAGAATGGAAAAAAAAAAAAAACCCACATCATCATCTCATTTGACACAAAATGCATTTAACAAAAATTTAAAATCTAACACCCTTTTTTGATGAAAATACTTTGAAAACTAGGAGTAGAAGGGCACTTCCTTAACATGACAAAAGACATGAAAAACACATCTAACATGCTCAGTGGTGAAAAACGGAAAAACTTTTCTTTTAAATCCAGGAACAAGACAAGAGTGTTTATTTTCACCACTGATATTGAACACTGCATTGGAAGTTCTAGCCAAAGCAATTAGACATGGAAAAGAAATAAAAGACATCCATACTGTTCAGGAAAATGTAAATCTATTGCTATTCACAGTTAACTCTGATTCTATATATAGAATATCCTATGGAATGCAAAAAAAAGTTATAGCCAACAAAAGAGCCCACTAAAATTGCAGGGTAGAAGAACACAAAAATTATGCAGTTCTATATACCAGCATAAACAATCTGAAAAGGAAATTAAAAGCAATTCCTTTTAAAATGCCATCTGAAAAGTAAAATGTCTAGGAATAAATTTAACCTAGGAAATAAAAGACTCGTGCAGTGAAAAATTACAAAAGCTGCTGAAAAAAACTGAAGATTAGCTAAAGAAATGAAAAGTCATCCCATGTTCATGGATTGGAGAACTTCATATTATTAAGATGTCAGTACTAGTCAATGTGATCTACAGATTCAGTGTAAACCCTATCAAAATTCAAACAGCCTTTTATAAATAGAAATGAGAAAACCATACCTGAAATTATGAAATTACAAGGGGCCACAAACAGCCAAAACAATTATATAAAAGAAGAACAAAATTGGAGAATGTTTCCCAATTTCAAAACTCACTACAAAGGTTACCAAAATCAAAACAGTGTGGCACTGTTATAAAATAGACCTATAGACCAGTGGAATAGAATTGAGGAACCAGAACTAAATCCATACATCTATGGGAAATTGATTTTAGACAAGGATGCTAAGTCAAAGTTGTAACAACAGCTTTGGGAAAGAAAAGTCTCTTTAACAAATACTGCTAGAACAGCTGGATGATCTTGGATTTGGCAACGGATGTTTGTTTTTCATCATGTTAAGTGTACTCTTTAATCCCCATCACCTATTTCACCACCACCCCCAACCTCCCCTCTAGTAAACGTCAGTTCTCGATGGTTAAGAGTCTATTTCTTGGTTTATCTCTTTTTTCTCCTTTGTTCATTTATTTTAGTTCTTAAATTCTACACTTGAGTGAGATCATATGGTATTTGTCTTTCTCTGACTTATTTCTCTTAGCAGTATATTCTCTAGCTCTATTTATGCTGTTGTGAATGGCATTCTTTTTTATGGCTGAATAATATTCCATTGTATATATAACACATCTTTATCCATTTATCTTCGATGGACATGTGGGCTGCTTCCATAATTTGGCTGTTGTAAATAATGCTTCAGTAAACATAGGGATGCATGTATCCTTTTGAATTACTGTTTCTGTGATAATGGATTTTTATATATGATACCAATAACATTAGCAACGACAACAAAAAAAAAAGATAAATTGGACTTAACCAAAATTAAAAGCCTTAGTACATCAACAGACATTATCAAGATAGAAAATGAACTGGGTGTTGTATGGAAACCAATTTGACAATAAATTTCATATTAAAAAAAAAGAAAATGAAAGAGATAAAATATTTGGAAATCATATATTAGATAGCATTTAATATCCAGAATATGTAAAGAACTACAACTAAATAACAAAAAGACAACCCAATGTGAATGAAAATGGCCAGAGGACCTGAATAGAGATACTTCTCCAAAGAAGATAAACAAATGGCCAGCAAACATCTGAAAAGATGCTCTACATCACTAGTTGTTATGGAAATACAAGTCAAAACTACAAAGAATTACCAGTTTATACTTATTTGGGTGGCCATTAAAAAAAACACACACACACACTGGGGCGCCTGGGTGGTTCAGTCGGTTGAGTGTCCGACTTCGGCTCAGGTCATGATCTCACGGTCTGTGAGTTCAAGCCCTGCGTTGGGCTCTGTGCTGACAGCTCAGAGCCTGGAGCCTGCTTCGGATTCTGTGTCTCCCTCTCTCTCTGCCCTTCCCCCGCTCATGCTTTGTCTCTCTCTGTCTCTCTCTCTGTCTCTCTCTGTCTCTGTCAAAAATAAATAAACATTTGAAAAATAAATTAAAAAAACACACAACGATAAAAATAACAAGTGTTGGTAAGCATGAATTAGAACCCTCACACATTGCTGGTGGTGACGTAAAATGGTATAGCCACTGTGAAAAACTGTTTGGCAGTGCTTGAGTGCTAAACTTAGAGTTACCATATGACTGAGCATTTCCACCTCCTAGGTATATACCTAAAAGAATTAAAAAGAGAGACTCAGATACTTATATTCCAATGTTGGTTGCAGCATTATTCATAATAACAAAAAAATGGGAACAATTTTAAGTGTTCACTAACAGATGAATAGATAAAATGTAGTGTATATGCATCATGAGATATTATTCAGTCATTAAAAGGAATAAAGTGGTACTTGATACATGCTACAATGTGGATGCAGCTTGAAAACACTATGCGGAGTGAAATTAGCCACACACAAAAGGACAGATATTTTATGATTCCACTTATATGAGGTTCTTAAAGTAGTCGAATTCATAAAGAAAAAATCTGGAGAAAATGGGACATCAATTACTTAATAGTTATAGATTTTCTGCTTATGTGATAGAAAGCTTGGAAATAGTAATGACAGTTGCATATCACTGTGAATGTAATTGACATCACTGAATCATACATGTTAAAATGCAAATTTATTACATGTATTTTCCATGGCAAAATAAAAAGGAAAACAAAAACCAGTTGACCATAAATGTGACTTTAATTTATGGACTTTTAGTTGTACTCTGTTGCTATATGTCTGTCCTTATACCAGTACCACTTTGTATTGATTCCTGTAGCCTTCTAGTAACTTGAAATCAGCAAGTGGGAATCCTCGAACTTTCTTCTTTTCGTGATTGACTATTGTGTGTCTCTTGAATTTTCATATGAGTTTTACAATCTTCTTATGAATTTTAGAACTCGGTTCTTAAGCCAAGCTCTGCCATTACTAGTTCTGGGAATTTCAAAAAAATTGCTTGTCTCATTTTTTTCATAATCATCATAGGTTATAGGAGTTAAATGAGAAAATACATGTAAATACATGTAAATGCTCAATATACTAATACTAGTAGTATTGGTACTATTATTACCACTGTCACTGTCAGTGTAATACCATTTTTATATATTGACTAGAGTAAATTAGAACTCTACTAGTGTGTAGTCTTTCTTCAACAATGAGAAGTGTATTGTAATGGAAAGAACATGAAAATTGGAAAGATTCTGCCTTGAGTGCAGTAACAATGGAATATTGATAGTATGTTAAATTTATAAGTATTTTAAATCTGGCTATGTTTCTTGATGCCACAAAAATAGAAATGTATCTTCAGTAATCAGTTCATGGGACAAAATTGATGGTGAAGTTACCGTAATTTGGTTTTAGTTGTGGAATAGGAAAAAAAGATAGTTTGAAGTAAGTTTATTCTTGAAATTTCTTTTTTTTTATTTTTAAAATTTTTTAATGTTTTTATTTATTTTTGAGACAGAGAGAGAGCATTAGCAGGGGAGGTGCAGAGAGAGAGGGAGACACAGAATCTGAAGCAGGCTTCAGGCTCTGAGCTCTCAGCACAAAGCCCAACGTGGGGCTCAAACTCATGGAGTGTGAGATCATGACCTGAGCTGAAGTCGGACACTTACCGACTGAGCCACCCAGGCACCCCCTGAACTTTCTTTGTTTAAACTCACTTATGACTCAGTTTTTTTGTTTGTTTGTTTCTTTTTTTTTTTTCATTACTTCTAGATTGTTTCTTTTTATGAGATTTTTTTTTCTGATGTTATATCAGCTTAAATTTTTTTTTACTCTATGTTATGTATAATACAGGGGCCCTCCAAGTCTCCTTTGTTTTAGAATACAATTATCCTACTGTTTTGTCAGCATACTATTCATATGCATATTATTTGTATCTCCCATATCCATTTTAATCCAAGTAGGTTCATATTAAATCATATTTTACTTGCCTTTTTTTAACAGTTAAAACCAGAGATGGCTGGGTGGCTCAGTCAGTTGAATATCCAACCTTTGATTCCAACTCAGTCCTTGATCATAGGGTCATGGGATCAAGCCCCTCATAAGGCTCTTTGCTGAGCATGGAGCTTAAGATTCTCTCTCTCCCTCTGCCCCTCTTCCCCACTCACTCACTCACTCAATCTCTCTCTCTCTCTCTCTGTCTCTCTCTCAAATAAAAAATAAATTAATTAAATTAAAACATTTAAGACCATTATGACTGAGGGGTGCCTGGGTGGTTCAGTCGGTTAAGCGTCCAACTCTTGCTTTCAGCTCAGGTCATGATCTCACAGTTTGTGAGTTCAAGCCTCATGTTGGGCTCTCTGCTGACAGTGTGGAGCCTACTTGGGATTTCTCTCTTCTTTCTCTCTGTCCTTCCCCAGCTTGTTCTCTCTCTCTGTCTCAATATATAAATAAACTTAAAAAAAAAAAAAAGACCATTATAATTGATTTGAGCTGATGTAGGAATACTAATCTGGAAGTTTACCTTCCCTGGGTTGGGATTTCAGGAAAGGCAGTATTTGAGTACTGTTAGTCAACATTAATCAAGAGAAAATGAGTTGTATATTGAAGTTTATCATAGCAACTTTTAAATTTTTCTTCCAGAAGTCAACTGTTATCAACACTGCATCTTTGAATCATAATTGTACTAACAAATCAAAAGTATTTCTGTAATAGCCATTTATTTAAAAGTTGTTGTAGGCTGCTTGTGTTATTATCAGTTTATTTTACAATGATAGGTATTTTTTTAAAAACTCTTTTTTTGAAATAATTTCAAACTTTCAACTTCTGCCTAGTTCTATTGGGACACTTTACTGCTTTATATTGCAGATACTTGTTTACTCAATCTGCTTCCATACAAGACTGTGATTTCTTTGCATCCTCATTCCCTTGGTTGTATCTATTACATAACATAAACTCAAAGAATAAAATTATTAACCCATTATTTGCAAGACTCTAAATTGAAGTCCTTGAGTTTTCAATAGTTTTTTTGCTCTAATTTCTTCATTGATATCCCAACAATCTCAACTGTTAATTTAAAAACTTAAATAATTGACAGTGAAAACATTTTTTAAATGCCTACTTCAAACATCTTACAGATGGTTATATAGGGGCATCTGGGTGGCTCAGTCACTTGAGTGTCTGACTCTTGATTTCAGCTGAGGTCATAATCCCAGGGTTTTGGGATTGAGCCCCAGATCAGGCTCTATGCTGAGCATGGAGCCTGCTTGAGATTCATTTTCTGTCTCCTCTCTCTCTCTCTCTCTCTCTCTCTCTCTCTCTCCTTGCTCCTCGCTCCTCGCTCATCTCTCTCTTCTCTCTTCTCTCTTCTCTCTCCTCTCTCCTCTCTCCTCTCTCTCTTCTCCCCCTGTGCCCCTGTCCCTGACTCACATTCTCTCTAAAAAAAATTTAAAAATGGTTATATAATTTTTCATTTTAGTAGCTATGTTCTCTTGCTAGTTACTTATTATGGTCTTCTTTGGTATATCACTTATATATATTGTATAATATGAATTAAGTTAAATGTCATGAGTGTTTTCATCATTCAGTTGTGGCACTTTAAATCTAGGAAGTAATTCTCAAATCAAGATATGAACCCTATTTCCATTAGCAAGTATAAATAGTAATATTAAAGAGTTTAAATGTAGACTTTTCAATAAAATTCATTTGGCCAGATAAAGTTATTTTTTAATGGAAACCAGAATGTCATTTTTATACGTTTATTTATTTATTTTGAGAGAGAAAGAGAGTACATAAGCAAGCACGCATGAGTGGAGGAGGGGCAGAGAGAAAGAGAAAAAGAGAATTCCAAGCAAGCTCCATGCTGTCAGCACAGAGCCTGACTTGAGGCTTAAACCCATGAAGCATGAGATCATGAGCTCAGCCAAACTCAAGAGTTAGACACTTAATCACCAGCAGCCCCAAAAATGTCATTTATTAATTTACTTTTGAGACAGGAGATGATATCCTAAAGTATCTAAAGTGTGTAAATGCCTTATTTGTGATTCTCTCTTTTCTAAAATTGAGATACTTATAAAGTCAAATAAGTAATCAGAAAGTTCCTTTTTAAGCACTGAATCTGAGTAATGATAGGTAAATAATCTTGGAGTTTAAGAACTTAGAGTTCCTATTTGATGGATATATGATAATCGCCAAGAAATGCAAGCTATCTTTAATTTAAAAATTTTAGTAGTGACTTTTTAAAAACTGAAAAGAAGTAGATGGTGTTAACTTTAATAACATAATTTAACTCAATATATCCATCATATTGTTTTAAAATGTACTCAGTTGTTTTAAATTAGTCTTTTTTGTATCAAGTATTTGAAATCTGTTATATATTTTACAATTAATGTGCATCTCAGTTGCCTCCTTCAATTGTGAAAATTACTGGATCACTCTGTGTCTCAATTTCCCCATTTTTACAATGATAACAGTTATAAGAATTAGATGATACATCACATGCCTGGCAAATGATAACCATTACATAAATCTTAGCTACTTTCCAAAAAAAAAAAATTTCAAACAGGTGAACATGGCATATAATAACCTCACTCCCTCAAGACAAAGATTATATTTTAGGAATTAAATTGTAATCCTCAAAACACTCATCTCTTTCCTTTGGACAATGCTGGACACACCTCTCTGACTCTTGTTTAAATTATTTTTTTTAATGTTTATTTTTGAGAAAGTAAAAGCGCTAGTGGGAGAGGGGCAGAGAGAGAGGGAGACACAGGGCTCCATGCTAACACCAAAGATCCAAGATGTTGGGCTCCTACCCATGAGCCATGATATCATGTCCTGAGCCGAAGTCAGATGCTTTACCAACTGAGTCACCCAGGCACTCCATACATTATTTTTAAAAAGAAGCAAAATCATTATTGGTTCATTAATTGTGACTCATGTACAACACTAAGATATTAATAACAAGGAAAACTGTGATGGGAAATCTGGGAAATAAATCTCTTTACTTTCTACTCAGTGTTTTTTGTAAATTCAGAAGTACTCTAAAAAGTAAATTCTGTTAATTAAAAACAAATCAATAAGGAAACTACTGTGTCTGCTATTAGTGCTTCATACATCTTAGTTGTGACAGAATCCGTCAGTAAAAGTGGTAGCATCATTAAAAGTATTAATGAGAGAAGTTTACTTATAGTTAAAAATATAACTTAATATTTCCTCTTTTTGTAGTCATTCATTATCTACCACTTTTTAAGTAATATATGGAAAACCTAAGCATAAAATGTTGTTTTTACGTCATGGTTACTGGGGTGGGCAATGGGCAATTACTGGTGGCATTTTGATGCTAATGGAAGAAATAGTCCATATATTTTTTACACTATTGCTGGTTTTGAGAATATTTTCTTTTCCTAATTTCAGGTTGGGTGGGACTATATCAGCATACAAGATAGTACCAGATGAAATAGAAGAAATCAAGGTATAGTATGGCATTTTTCACCTCTACAAAGACTTAATATCTTGACAGGTCAGGGAAGTGGGGGGAAGGATTGCTTTTTCTTTGTACTATTGAATCTTTGGGTATGTTAGGATATCATTTATTTCACAGTTATTCTATTTTAATTAATATATATATAGCAGATAGATTTCAATTACCATTATCAATGCATTTCTATGAAAAATATTTGGAAAATCAAAAAAGAACCCTTTCCTATAAACTACGTTAAAAATCTACTTAAGAAACACTGTATAAAAGCATTAGAATGCATAACAGATTATCTTTCTATTTTGTTTTAATTTATTTTCCCTGTAAGCTTTCACTAACTATAAATAGTACCAGTCTTCTAGAAA
The DNA here is from genome assembly GCF_024362965.1 of Panthera pardus. Classification (NCBI taxonomy): domain Eukaryota; kingdom Metazoa; phylum Chordata; class Mammalia; order Carnivora; family Felidae; genus Panthera; species Panthera pardus. Next base: position 104,792,293 of record NW_026526810.1, read on the forward strand.
ATATTTCCTGGTTCCATTGAAAACACAGTATGCAAACTGCAACTTAAAATTTGTAGTACATTAAATGAAAAATTGATCTTATTCTTTGAAAATCACATCATTATTGCATTCTTCTGTTTTTAACATTTTACTAAGTCCTATGGATTATTAGTCTTCTAGCATAACATGTGGCATAACATGCTCTGTAAAAGCAATTTACAATCCAATAAGAATTGAACTTACTATCTGTTACATAAATAAAATTTAACAACTGAGTAGCAATAGTCAAGGGTAACAGTACTGAGTTAAATTCTTAACAATGACATGTAAAGATCTCAACAAATCATTAAGCTTGATTTAATCAAACTTTCCAAAATTGAGTTCAATAAACTCAAATCTTAGTAAATTATTTTTTAATTTGCTTGCATTATTTTTAAATCCGTTAATGTAATTGGTCTCTATTAAATAATATACTATTAGTTATAACATGTCAGGTGTTCTGTATAGCCAATATCAGGAACTAATTCAATAATTACATTCTAGCATAAAAAAGTGTCAAATGACTCATTCGAACTTGATATAAATTCATAAAATAGTTTGGTTTGGAGGAACCTTAGGTCTAATCCAGCTTATGTTACTGAAAGAGGAGATATAAGGAATAAATTTGAGAGAAAAGAGGAATAATTTTGGACTTAATAATTTGAAATCTCTCTCAGATAACCAAATACTCATTAAATCACTGGATAAATCAGCCTGAAATTCAGAAGGAAGATAATTTTATCTTTCTGTTGATAATGGGATTTGTCCTTATCCAAGAATTGCTTGAGGCCATGCTAGTAAATGGAATCACCTAAAAGGATATATGAGGTAATAACAGTGAACCAAAACTGTTGACCCATTTAAGAGCTAGAGGATTCATGTATTTTTTATTAGCTTAATTAATTAGCAAAAACATTGCCAATTTTTTAATATTTTCCTCTAAAGAAGTAATTTTTCATTGTATTTTTTGAAATTTTAGAGTTATAGGAGTTATCCCTCAAGAAATTCCTTCAAAAAAACATAATTCATGGATGACATTAATATATGATTTTTTAAATTAATTGATGGCATTATATCTAAAACAGCTTCAGAGAGTTTGAGGCTTGAGGCATAAAAACATATGAAATTGCTTCCTGCTTTTTAAGGTGTCAGAAGAAAACCTTTTATAAAATATTTCATCAACTTTTATTTGATGGCACCAGTAGCATTTTCAACTGAAATCAGATATAATCTTTTTTGTTTGAATTGCAGGAAATGTGAAATACCTAGTTGTAATGTTCATTTTAGTTGGCAAATAACAGAGTAATTTTAAATATCTAAATAGTAAAATTGCATTTAAATTTGAAATATATCCACAATATAACATGTATAAGTAAATATATATGTGTATGTTTATTAGTAAATTATAATTGATTAATGAGGGGCACCTGGGTGGCTCAATTGGTTGAGCGTCCGATTTCTGCTCAGGTCGTGATCTCCTTTGCCCGCGAGTTCGAGCCCCACTTTGAGCTCTGTGCTGACAGCTCAGAGCCTGGGCCTGCTTCAGATTCTGTGTCTCCCTCTCTGTCTGCCCCTCCTCCCACTCATGTTCTGTCTCTCTCTCTCGGTGTCAAAAATAAATAAACATTAAAATATAATTGATTAATGAAACAATTCAATTTTTGTAAGGTATGGTAATCTTTCACAATTTTTCTAGCACCAGAAATTATTATTTAGTTCATGCATAGTTTGAATTAAGCATGTATTTATTAATTACAATATATCACCTCATAGTCAATGGATGCTTGGCCAAAGGCTTAAGGGATAAAGTGCAAATACATTCCTGGCCCAGTTATGCCCATGTGTTCCACTCAATACCCTGAGTTTTTATTGTTTTCCATTCCTTGCTTTTATTTTGTTTTCCTTTATATACATCCCTAAATATTATAATATATTTGTATTTCTCTTTGAATTTTAAATGAATTATTTTGTGCCTTACTTTTTTGGTTCAACACTATGAGATTTATTCATAGTGTTTTCTTTCGCTAAGATTTTGGAGGGTTTTGTTTTTGTTCTTTTTGTTTTTGTTTTTTTGCTGTAAAATACTCCATTGTACCACAAATTATTGAGACTTCCCCTTCGCAGTGGGCATTCAGCTTGCTTCCATTTGGAGCTATTATGAGATATGATGTTATAAAATTCTTATAAAAGCATCCTGTGTAAAGTTTGTCTGAGGTATATACTAAGGAATGGAATTTCTGGGTTTTAAGTAATGTGTATTTTCAGCTTTTCTATATGAAGTCAAACTGTTTTCTAAGGTAATTATACCAGTTATACTACCACCTTGGGTGTATTTATTTTAAATAGAAATATTTAAATATTATTTAACTGTAATTTATATCGGTATAAATTTTTATATATGGGATGACTAAACTTACAAAATATTTTCAAATATATTTTTATTTTCCCAGCCCAATTTATTGCAAAAGCCATCTTGTCCACTACTTGTTTGAGTTGCCTCATTTATCATATACTAAATTTTCATATGCCTGGGTACATACATATACATACACAAGTCTGTCTTTTCCTGAACTTTTGTTTCATCCATCTATTTACCAGTTTCACTGCTAGCACCACACTGTTGTGGTTATAGTGCTTTTAAAACATAATAGGAAATGTTTGTGGATGGGGAGGGGTGTTTGTTATTCTGTTGGTTCATGTATTAATTACTCCAGATAATATTACCGTAAGTTTATCAAATTTCAAAGGTATTCCTACTGACGAGACTTCTGGTTCTAGCCAAGATATAGTAGCCCTATTCTTCCCAGATGTTTTCTTTTATAACTAAAAACCCCTGGACATTACAAAATAAACAAGCATAGAAAGACTCTCAAGGGTAGGAAGAAGAAATCAGACTTTATAAGGACTTCAGGACTTGAGGAATGACACAGCAGTGAGTTAGCTGGGTTTCCTTTTTGCCTCCTATTTAAACTGAACAGAACACTGATGAAGCCTCTAACCTGGAAATACCCACAGGTACAGACAAAACAACAAAAAACTACAAAGGTCTGTCTCCTCAAGCCAAAGGACCCAGGACAAGGGTGGACTAACAGAACAAAACCCTTTGTTAATACTCAGCCTACTCCAGCCAAACACTAGTGGGGAAACTACTTAGTTCCCCCATGGTTTTAGCAGAGCCAAGCAGGAAGCTGATCTTCCTCACCCCCTGCTACCCCTAAAAGCAGATGGCAAAGCTTTGAATTTCTCCCCTGGTAGTGTTTGTTGGCAGGGCTGAGACGTTCAGTCTTCCACATGACAGAACAGATAGTGCTCTGATTTACCTGCCAGTATATTGTAGGTGAGGCCAAGTGGGTAGTTGATTTTCCATCAGCCCAGCGGAAACAGGCTGTGTTCTGCTTCCTACAGCAGGGTATTGTTAGTGGAGTCCAATGATGAGCCAAGTCTCCACCCCCACCCAGCAGCAATAAGACTAAAGAGACAGCACAAGGTGGAACTACTCATCACTCTGCTTTACCTTCCCTTTCCTGTGTCACTGAGGCCTATAAGAGAAATGTAACTCCATCCCTGTCTGCATCAATAAGACTGAATGAGATGGAAATAATTGATACTTCATTCTCAGTACAAGTTAATCTTCTACTCACCCTTTTGGTATCAGCAGGGCCCAGCAGGGAGCTGAACATATAACTCTACTTTCAGTAATGTGGAGGAAGGTGATGCCCCACTTTGGCCAGAAAGGTTTCAGCAGGGCCAAGAGAGGACCTAAACTTCTACCCTACTGTCTTTAATGAAGCAGTATGAAGCAGTGCCTCAATTTTGCCAGAGAGGTGTCAGTGGGACCCAGCAAGAAGCTGAACATATATATTCATATAGCCCTCATACCACACTACAACAAAGAGACATCTGCTTAAAAAAAAAAAAAAAAAGTTAAATAAGATGTAGAGTCTCATAATTTCCAGAATGCCCTGGGTATAGTAAAAAAATCACTCATCATACCAAGAGCAGGAAAAATCACAACCTCAGTGGAAAAAAATAGTCAATAGACACCAACACAAAGATGAATCAGACCTTAGAATTATCTGACAAAGATTTCAAAGCATTTATCATAAAAATGCTTCAACAAGCAATTACTAATTTTCTTGAAACAAATAAAATAGAAATGACAAAAAGGAACAAAATGTTAATTACGGAACTGAAAAGTACAATCACTAATATGAATGGCTGATTGGAGGAGGGAGGCAGGGAGCAGTTGTGCCAGAAGGAAGTGGAACATTTTTCAAGTGCTGAAAGAAAGAACTAACAATCACAAACTCCATATACAGTGAAGTTATTCTTCAGAAATGAAAGGGAAATAAGGACACAGTCAGACAAAAGAAAACTTAAGGAATTTGTCACTAGATAAAGTACCCTGTAAAAATGGCTAAATAAAATCTCTAAAGAGAATTAGAAAAGAAATGAAAAAAAGGAAATGAAAAAACTTAAAAAAGAGAGGAAAAGGAAATGACAGAAAAAGGCTTGCAATTTTTAAAAAAGGAAAGAACAGCCGAATGGATAAATATAGCAAGCTATCTTATAGTTTTCTTAAATCATATGTGAAGATTGAAGCAAAAATTTTAAAACTATATGATGTGCACAGTGCATGTAGAGTAAATGAATACAATCATATTTAAATGTGGGAAGGTAAAGGGAGACTAAGTGGAAGTAAATTTTGTGCATTTCATTTCAAATGATAAATGTCAATACCAGTAAATTGAGATAAGTTATATTTGTTTATTATAACATACAAAACATCCACTCAAACCAACCACTAAAAAGCAATGTACAAAACACTGTACTCAAATACACTGTAAATTAAGATAGAATCTTAAAGTTTGTTCAAGTAATCCCCAATAAGGTATGAGAAAGAAGACAAATAATAAAATGGCACATTTTGGTACTAAGATGTAATTACCTTAAATATAAATAATTTAAATATACCAATGAAAAAGGTAGAAATTGATATATGGATTTCTAGAAATCCAATATATGTTATCCTCAAGAAATTCATTTGAAAAACAATGACATAGGTAGGTTGAAAATAAAAAGTTAGAAAAAGATATACCATGAATGCATTAATTTTTACAGAAGAGGAAGTTTCTAAAGTCCATAATCCATGTTTCTTTCTCAAAAAAAAACTAGAAAAAGATAAGCCAAATATTGTCAAAGCAAGAAGACAGAAAATACTCAAGAATTCTTAACAGTGAAATGGAAAACAGTAAAACAATGGAGAAAAATCAACAGAATAAAGAGTTCTTTTAAAAGCTCAATAAAGTTGATACACATTAGACTAACAAAGATAAAACTGATACCAGGATTGAACAAAGACTACCACTACAAATCTTCCATCAATTAAGTGGATAATTAGAGAATACTGTGAAAAACTTTATACTTATAAATTGGGCATCTTAGCAGAAATAGACCACTTCCTCAAAACCCACAAACTACCAACATGAAGAAAGATGAATAGACAATCTTTGTAGTCTTACAACCATTAATGAAATGAAATTCACAATGAAAAATCTAAAAAAGAAATATCCAGGTCAAGATATTTCACTGGAGAGCTTTACCAAATATTAAAGAAGAATTGACAATTCAGGAAATGAATTTTTGCTCTAAGCAAATACTGCTTTAAATATCACATTAGAAGGCCTTTTCTTGGGGTTCATTTTCTTTTTTTTTTTTTAACGTTTATTTATTTTTGAGACAGGGAAAGACAGAGCATGAACGGGGGAGGGTCAAAGAGAAAGAGACGCAGAGTCCGGAGCAGGCTCCAGGCTCTGAGCAAACTGTCAGCACAGAGCCCGATGCGGGGCTCGAACTCACAGACTGTGAGATCATGACCTGAGCTGAAGTCGGCTGCTTAACCGACTGAGCCACCCAGGCGCCCCTCTTGGGGTTCATTTTCTATCTTGTCATTCCAGACAGTGGCTAAAAATGGGAATGACTGAAATGTATAATGTTTTAATAGAGATGCTGTGTGTTTGGTTAAATGGCTATTTAGAGTGAAAATCTGCCAATGGCAGTTTACAGGTGCACCTACAGTCTTCTCACCAGCTGTGTGCACAAGTGTGTGTGTGCACATAACAAAAGCGAGTCTCAGTGTATTCCACCACCGAGATTAGAAGGAGAAAAACATCTGTAGTGTTCATGAATAAAGAGAGCTGGGATTCCATCTAGGAGTTAAACGTGAATGCTCAAGAAGGTCCTAATGAGAAACAGAACCATTTTGAACCAAGTGAAAAACTATCTTCCATCCTACGTGTTTTAGGAGCCTCCTGGGGTAACAGTAATTGACCGTCCTGCAACACGCACAGCCTACACAGATGAACAAGTTCCCAAAGCACCAAGCAAGCACGGAGCAAGTCCTTTGTGCCCTATCAGCAAATCCAAGAGAAGTGAAATACTGAAGTAGGAAATAGACCAGTTTGTTGGGGAAAGCTTGTATCTTTTAGGGAAAAAAAAATGTTTGAAATGACAGTCATAAAATTCTTAGAAATGTTATCAGGGAGTGATTCTGTATCATGCTTGCCTAAATAAAATTTTATTGTCAAATTCAAAAAAAAAAAAAAAAAGAAGAATTGACATCAATTTTAGTCTTTTCCAGAAAATAGAAGGGGAGGAAATACTTCCCACCTTATTTTATGAGGCTAGTATTTTCCTGATAACAAAATCAGGAAAACAGTGCAAAAAATGAACTACAGACCAATATCTATCATGAACTTAAAATCTACCAAATATTAGCAAACAAATCCAATAATGTATAAAAAAATTATAGATCACTACCAAATGAGATTTATTTGAGGTATGCAAAACTTGTTCAACACTGGAAAAGCAATCAATCTAATCCACCATATCAACAAGCTAAAGAAAGATTATATGATTATATATATTGATGCAAAAAAAAGTGATAAAATGTAAAATCCATTCCTGATAAAAACTTTCAGCAAACTAAGAGTAGAGGGAAACTTCTGAACTTGATAAATAGCATCTACAAAAAAACTTACCACTTAACAACATACTTAATGGTGAAAAAAAAAAAAAAATGCTCTCCTCCTGGAACAAAAAGCAAAGTTGTCAACTCTCGCTACTTTTTTCAACTGAGTATTAGAAGTTCTAAGCAGCACAATGAGGCAAGAAAAGTATTAAAAGGGACAAAGATTGGAAAGTAAGAAACAACACTCTCTTTTAGCAAATTGTATGATTGTCTACGTAGAAAAAGGTATCTACAGAAAAATTCCTACAACTGTAATAAGTCAATTCAGTTAATTTGAGGAATGTAAGATCAACAGTCACACACACACAAAAACCCCAATCAACACACATATGTTAATCTGTATGCTGAAAACTACAAAACGTTAACAAAATAAAGGGACACTTAAAGAAATGGACAGACATGCCATGTTCATGGGTTGGGAGACTGAACACACTAAAGATGTCATTTCTCCCCATATTGATATACAGGTTTATGCAATTCCTATCAAAAACCCAACAAGGTTTTTTTGTAGACATACAATTATATAAGTTTATTCTAAAATTATACAGAAAAACCTAGGTCCTAGAACAGTTAAAATAATTTTGCAAAAGGACAAAGTGGAAGGACTAGCTCTATCCAATGGTAAAGTTTACTGTTAGTTACAGTAATCAAGACAGTGTAGTGTTGGCCGAAAAAAAAATACATGAAACAGAATAGACAACCCATAAGTAGACTAACACAAATATGTTCAACAGATTTTTAATAAATCTGCAAAACCAGTTCAATGAATAACCTTTTCAAGAAATGATGCTGGAACAATTGGAATCCATAACTGCTCCCCACCCTCCAAAAAAACACCTCAACCTAAATCTCACACCTTATACAAAAATTAACTCAATTTTAGCCTTTCTGACAGGGTTGAGGTAATATCTCATTATGGTTTTGATTTGTATTTCCCTGAAGATGAGTGGTGTTGAGTATCTTTTCATGTGTCTGTTAGCCATCTGTATGTAGTCTTTGGAAAAATATCTATCCCTGTCTTCTGCCCATTTTTTAACTGGATTATTTGTTTCTTTGGTGTTGACTTTTATAATTTCTTTATATATTTTAGATACCATCCATTTATCAGATATGTCATTTGCAAATATCTTCTCCCATTGTGCAGGTTGCCTTTTAGTTTTATTGTTTCCTTTGCTGTGCAGAAGCTTTTCATCTTGATGAAGTGCTACTAGTTCATTTTGCTTTTGTTTCCCTTGCCTTAGGAGACATGTATAGTAAGAAGTTGCTACAGCTGATGTCAAAGAGGTTACTGCCTGTTTTCTCCTCTAGGATGTTTATGGATTCCTGTCTCCCATTTAGTAATGTCTTGATTACTACAGCTTTGCTTTTCTTTTTCAAGATTGCTTTGGCGATTCAGGGTCTTTTGTGGTTCCATACATATTTTAGGATTGTTTGGTGTAGCTTTGTGAAAAATGCTGTTGGTATTTTGATAGGGATTGCATTAAATGTGAAGATTGCTTTGGATAGTACAGACATCTTAACAATATTTGTTCTTCCAGTCAACGAGCATGGGATATTTTTCCATTTCTTTGTGGCTTGTTCAGTTTCTTTCATCAGTTTCTTCTGTTTGTCAGTTTGAAGGTCTTTCACGTCTTCGGGTAAATTTATTCCTAGGTATTTTATTCTTTTGACTGGAACTGTATGGGAATTCTTTTCTTGATTTCTCTTTGTGATAATTCATTATTAGAGTTTAGGAATTTAACAGATTTTTACATAATAATTTCATATCCTATGGCTTTACCGAATTTTTTCTAATAATTTTTTGGTGCAGTATTTAGGGTTTCTATCTATATAGTACTATGTCATATGAAAATAGTGATAGTTCTGCTTCTTTTCAATTTGGGTGCCTTTTATTTCTTTTCTTACCTAATTGCTATGGCTAAGACTTCTAATACTATATTGAATAAAACTGGTGAGAGTGGACATCTTTCTCTTGATCTTAGATAAAATGTTTTCAGCTTTTCACTGTTGAGTATGATATTAGCTATGAGTGTGACCTATATGGCCTTTATTATGTTGAGGTATGTTTCCTTTATACCCACTTTGTTCAAGAGTTTTCATCATAACTGAAGATTGTATTTTATTAAATGCTTTTTCTACATCTATTGAGATGATCTTATGATTTTTATCTTTCATTTTGTTAATGTGCTGATAATGTTGATTGATTTGTGAATATTGAATTATTCTTGCATCCCTTGAATAAAGCCTTCTTGATCGTGGTGTATGATCTTTTTAATGCATTTCTGAATTCAGTTTGCTAATACTTTGTTGAAGATTTTTGCATTTCTGTTTATCAAGGATATTGGGATATATATATACATATACATATACATATACATATACATATACATATACATATACATACATACATATATATATATATATATATATATATATATATATATTTTTTTTTTTTTTTTTTTTTTTTTTTTTTTTTGGTAGTGTCCTTGTCTGGTTTTTGTGTCAGGGTAATTACTCCCAGCCTTGTAAAATGAGTTTGGAAGGTTTTCTTCCTGTTCAGTTTTTTGAAGGTGTTTGAGAAAGATAGATATTAAATCATTTTTGAATGTTTGATAGAATTCACTAGTGAAACTATATGGTCTTAAACTTTTATTTGGGGGGATGTTTTTGACTACTGATTCAATCTCCTTTCTAGTAATTACTTTATTTATGTTTTCTTTTTCTTGCTGATTCAGTCTTACAAGATTGTATATATGTAGGCATTTATCATTTTTATCCAGTTTGTTGGCATGTAATTTTTTGCAGTAGTCTCTTATGATCCTGTCTGGTTCTGCAGTATCAGTTATAACTTCTCTTCTTCATTTCTGATTTTATTTATTTGAGCCCACTCTCTTTTGAGTGAATCTAGCTAAAATTTTATCAGTTTTTTTTATCTTTTCAAAAAAACACCTCTTAATTTCATTGATCTTTTCTATTGTCTTTTTAGTCTTCATTTATCTCAATCTGATATATATTATATCCTTACTCCTACTACCTTTGGGCTTGGTTTGTTCTTCTTTATTTAGTTTATGTGTAAATTTAGATTGTTTGAGATTTTTCTTGTTTTCTCAGGTAGGATTGTATTGCTATATTAAGGTCTCTCTTACAACTGGTTTTGCTGCATGCAGTAGATTTTGGTATTTAATATTTATGTTTTCATTTTTCTAGGTTTTTTTCATTTCTTTTGATTTCTTTGATGATCCATTGGTTGTTTAGTACTATGTTGTTTAATCTCCCTGTATTTATGATTTTTCTCCAAGTTCCTTCTTGTAATTGATTTCTGGTTTCATATCATTCTGGGAGGAAAAGATGCTTTGTATGATTTCAGTCTTCTTGAATTTATTGAGATTTGTTTTCTGACCTAACATGTAGAGTATACTGGAGAATGTTTTATGTGCACTTGAGAAGATTGTGTATTTGCTACTTTTAGATGGAGCGTTCTATATATAACCATTAAGTCCATCTGATCTACTATGTTGTTTAAGGCTGATGCTTCCTTATGATTTTCTGTCGGGGTGACTTGTCTATAGAGATAAGTAGGGTGTTAAAAGTCCTCTACTATTATCGCATTGCTGTTGATTTCCCCCTTTAGGTCTGCTAATAATGCTATATTATTTTGGTGCTTCTGTGCTGGGTGCTTATATATTTATAAATGTTATATCTACTTGCTGCATTATCACTATGTAATGCCCTTCTTTGTCTTTTAAAATTTAAATGTTTTTTAAAATTTAAATTTTTTTTTAAATTTAAAATTAAAATTTTAAATGTCTATTTAAAATCTATTTTGTCTGAAATAAATATAGCTACATTATTTTCATTTGCATTTTCATAAAATATCTTTTTCCATCCCTTCACTTTCAGTCAGTATGTGTCCTTACTTCTGAAAGGAGTGTCTTGTAGGAAGAAGTATGTACATGAGTCTATTTTTTGTCCATTCAGTCACTCTTTGTCTTTTGATGGGAGCATTTAGTCCATTTACACTTAATTATTGATAGATGTATACTTAATGCCAGTTTATTCATTGTCTTCTGGCTGTTTTTGTAGTTCCTCTCTGTTTCTTCTTTCTTTTGGTATGTTGTCTTTCTTTAGTGTTATGTTTAGATTTATTTTATATTATCTTTTGTGTATTTACTATAAAGTTTTGCTTTGTGGTTACTGTGAGGTTCACATATAACATCCTATGAATAGAACTGTCTATTTAGCAACTTAAATTTGAACACATTATAAAACTACATTTTTACAACTTCCCCCTATGTTTTATGGTTCTGAGGTTACATTTTAGCTCTTTATCTCTTAACTAATTATTGCAGTTTAATTTTACTACATTTGTTTTTTAGCCATCATAGTAACTTCATTAGTGAATTATCTACCATCTTTGCTATATAGTTACCTTTTCTGGTGAGATTTGTACTTTCATATGTTTCTTGTTATTATTTAGTGCCATTTCTTTTCCTTTTAAAAAAGTCCCTTTAATCTTTCTTGTAAGGCCAGTGTATTGGTGATGAACTCCTTTAGCTTTTGCTTATCTGAAAAATTCTTTATCTCCCCTTCAATTCTGAATGATAATCTTGCAAGGTGGAGGTTTCTTAGTTGGAATTTTTCCTGTCAGGACTTCGAATACATCATGCCACTTTCTTCTGGCCTGCAAAATTTTGCCTGCAAAAATTGCTGATAGCTTTATTGGGTGTCCCCTGTATTTAAGCTGCTTTTCTCTTGCTGCTTTTAAGATTCTCTCTTTATCTTTAACTTTTATATTTTAATATTTCTTGGTGTGGATCTCTTTGGGTCCTTTTTTTTTTTTAACTCTCTGGACTTACTGGACATGGATGTCTGTTTCCTTCTCCACATTAGAGAAGTTTTCAGCAACTATTTCTTCAAATCTGTATTCTGCCCCTTTCTCTCTTTCTCTCTGTTCTCTTTCACAAATGTTATTATGCTTAATGTTGTTGTACCAGTCTCTTAAGTTATCTTCATTTTATAAAATTCCTTTTTCTTTTGTTCTTCTTTGCCTGGTTGAGTGCTAATGCTTTGTCTTCCAGCTCACTGATCCTTTCTTCATTTCATTCAATTGGCTGTTGAGTTCCTCTTATGTATTTTTCACTTCAGTTACTATATTCTTCAGTTCTGTGTCTTCTGTTTGCTGCTTTCATATATTTTTATTATATAGGTCTTTATTAAAGTTTTCACTATGCCCTTCCATTCTTCTCCTGAGAGTTAAGTGAGCATCTTTGTGACTATTATTTTGATTTCTTTATTAGATAATTTATCTCTATATCATTAAGGCCTTTTCTTGAGATTTTGTATTGTTCTCATGTTTGGAAAATATTTTTCTGTTCATTTTGCTTACCTCTCTGTTTCTACGTATTAGGCAAAACAGCTACGTTCTCTCAGTCTTGAAGGTATGGCCTTGTGTAGATGATGAGCCTTTTCATTCACCCTTGCACTTGTTCTTGGTTATCTTTTGAACCTTTGTGATTGTCTAAATATACTGGTTTATTTTTTATATGCCCTCATTGTTGAGGATCTTTCAATACCTGTCAGTGTTCCAAGAGGAGGAATCGCATTTAGCACCTAGTTTCAGGCAAAGCAGAAGCCAGACCCTCAAGCAGCAGCTTTTAAAGCATGCAATATATACAGTCTGGGAGAGCCACAATAATAAACTCTGCTCACCTCCATACCAAAAGATCTGGAGGTGTACTCTGAGCAACTGTTGCAACAATCAGGGTAATTGTAGAGCTCCTTTCTGAGAAATCTCCTCAAACTGTAGCGAGACTGGGGGCTACACAGGATGGTGTCTCCTTGTTTACACTCCTTGAAAGTGCCTTCATAGCTCATAGATGTGTGGGAAACCTGGAGCCTGTCCTTTAGGCTAAACATTCAATATAAGTATATAGGCCTTTTTCACAAGAAGATGGGGGTATGTTTCAATCTGTTGTCTGTGGAGTGCTCTAGGGATGTTTTCTTGTTGAGAACTGTTTTTCTAATTGCCGTTGTGCCTCTGAGCTCAGGAACACCAACCCCCTTGACTACCAGGGCCAGATGAACAAGGGGCATTTCCTTTGTGCTTTGTGTGCACCCACTGGCTTTAGCAGGGCAGTTGAGAGTATAAGATATGGGGCACACGCTCCAGCTTCTGAAAAGCAGTGGGAAAATATCTTGACTGAGTATGCCTGTGGCCTTCGGCAGTGCTGCAGGAGAGTGCCCTATCTGTGCATACACCATGGCCCTGGGTTGGCGGTGGGAGAGTGACATGACCATTTACTCATCAACCTGCTGGGGTATGAGCGAGTGTTGCCACCACCTGTGATCATTGACTTTCTTAGTAAGGGGGCCAGAGAATGCTGTGACCATTCACACTTTTCACACTTGCCTGCCTCAGTCAGGAAGTGGGGGATCACTGCAACCCCTGTGGTAGGCAGTGGAAGGGTGCCACATCTGAGTGCACCTACCTATGCTAACAGGGTAGGTTTTAGAGTGCACAAATGGCATTTGCCCATGCCTTAGTCTCCAGAGAGAATCCCAACTGTCCTTTGCCTCAGAATACCCCCAGATCAGCAAGGCCTGATTGTTCACATATAATGTAGGTACTTTTCAAGTTGGTGCTTTTATGCTGGATCCTGGGTAAGTGAGACTATACACAAGCCCATTAAAAAGAGAATTTCCATTTCCTATAGCCAGTTAAGTACCTTGATATCTGCCCTTTTGGTGTTCTAAGCAGATGTTTTGGGGAACTCATCTTTCTGGTGCAGATCCCAAGAGTTGTGGTGCCTGATGTGGGGCACCAGCCCCTTACTCCTCTGAGAGAAATACCAGACTGACGAGATCCCTCCTTTTGTGTGTCACCATACCTGTGGTGGGATTTTTAGCCAGATCATGTCTCTGCCTCTCCTACCTGTCTGAGTGTTGTCCTTTTACCCTTTGTTGTGGAGAAGCAGTTCATCTAGTTTTCAGAATCTTTAGGTGATTCATATGTAGCTGTAGGTTTGGTATGTCCATGGGAGAGGTGACTTCATGATCTTCATATGCTACCATCTTGGTCTGGCTTCTTTCCAGCATGTTCATTTTTTAACTTAGATTGCAAGACGTGCAAAGAATAGGAGATTGTGAAACAAAGCAGACAACTGCCTGTGAGAAGCTGTAGATATTGAATTTAACAGATTTCTAAATATGCTAAAAAAAAAAAAAAAAGAAAACTTATAGGAAACCATACTGAAAGAAAAAAAGCCATGATGACAATATTTCATCAAATAGAGACTATCAATAGAAATATAAAGTTTATTTTTTAAAAGGCTAAGGCAAATTCTAGAACTGCAAGTATAATAACTGAAACGGAGGATTCTCCAGTGGGGTTTGCGCAACAATAGCACTGAGTTGGCAGAAGAAAGAATCAGCAGACTTAAAGATAGATCAGTAGGGATTATACAAGCTGAAGACCAGAGAGAAAAAAGAATGAAGAAAAATGAACAGTCTCAGAGAAATGCAGAACATCATTAAGCATACCAGCATATAGATAACGGGAATAAAAGAACAGAAAAGAGCACCAAAAAAAACCTTACAAGAAATAATGGCTGAAAACTTGCCAAATTTGGTTACAAGCATTATACATCCAAGAAACTTCTTCAATTCCAGATAGGATAAACTCAAAGATATCCACACCTAGACACATGATTTTAGTCAGTGTAAGCTGCTATAGCATAGTACCATAGACTGGGTGGCTCATAAACAGTAGAATGTTTTTTCTCGCATTTCTGGAGGCTGGAAGTCTGAAATCAGTATGCCAGCATGGTCAGGTTCTTGTGAGGACCCTCAGTGGGTTGCAGACAGCTGACTTATAGTATCCTCACATGCCACACAAAAAAAAGCTAGTTAGTTCCCTGGCCTCTTCTTCTAAGGGCACTAGTCTCATTCGTAAAGACTCCACCCTCATGACCTAATCACCTCCTAAAGGACCCACTTGCAAATACCATCACATTGGGATTATGGTTTCAAATTATGAATTTTTGTAGGACACAAACATTTATTTCACACCATATATCATGGTGAAAGTGCTAAAAGACAAAAAATTTTAAAGCAATATAAACAAAATGACTCATCACATACAAGTGAGCCCCAATAAAATTAACATCTGACTTATCATCAATAAAAGAAGGCAGAAGGCAGTAGGATGACATATTCAAATTAGTGAAAGAAAAAAACTGTCAACAAACCAAGATGTTATATCCAGGGAAACTATCTCTTACAATTGAAGATGAAAGAAACACATTCCCAGAGGAACAAAAACTGTGAGAGGATTTGTTGCTAGCAGATCCATCTTATAAGAAATACTAAAGAAAATTCTTCAGGCTTAAAAAGCAAGTGACCATGGACAGCAATTTAAATCCACACACTCAATAAAAGAGCACTGGTAAAAGTAATTATGTATTTATAAAAGACAGTATAAATACGTATTTCTTGTCCTTTCCTCTCAACTAATTATTTGTAATTATTTTAATGTTTATTTATTTTTGAGAGAGAGAGCGTGAACAGGGGAGGGTCAGAGAGAGAGGGAGACACAGAATCCAAAGTAGCCTCCAAGCTCTGAGCTATCAGCACAGAGCCCTATGTGGGGCTCAAACCCATTAACCATGAGATCGTGACCTGAGCCAAAGTCAGGTGCTTAACTGACTGAGCCACCCAGGCACCCCTCAACTAATTTTAAGAGCAGTTGTATAAAAGAATACATAGGTAACTTTTGTTGAGTCTATAATGTAGAAATGTAATATATTTGACAATAACAGCACAAAGAAAGTGGTTTGAAGCAAAGCTGCACTGAAGTAAGTATTTAATACCAAATGGTATCTCAAATCCACAAGAACAAAATTGAAGAATCAAAAATAACAAATAAGAATGTTAATACAACAAACTCTTGTCTACATGTACTTGTCCACTTTCTTTTCTCAGCTTTTCTAATAGACATAAACTATGCAACATATTAATTATACCAGTGTATTGTTGGATTTTATATATGTATGTGTATGTATATCTTTTTGTTCACACAAAAATATATGGGGCGGGGGGCGCACCTGGGTGGCTCAGTCAGTTAAGCATCTGACTTCGGCTCAGGTCATGGTCTCACAGTTTGTGAGTTTGAGCCCCGGATCAGGCTCTGTGCTGACAGCTCAGAGCCTGGAGCCTGCTTTGGATTCTGTGTCTCCTTTCTCTCTCTGCCCACTCTCTTGCTTGCATACATGCGCTCTCTCTCTCTCTCTCAAAAATAAATAAACGGTAAAAAAAAAAAATTAAAAAATATATATATGGGTAACATGGATAAGAATAATAGCACAAAAAAGAAGAGACAACAGAACTGTATAGAAGTAATGTTTCTGTGTTACTATAAATCAGAAGTTGATTTGGTAAGATATGCAGTGTAAACCCTAGAACAACCACTAAGAAAATAGCTCCAAAAATAAATCATTAAAAAAAATCATTAAAGGAATTAAAATGTCACATTGGAATATATTGATTTCATGCAAAAGAAAAGAGTAAGGGGGTAATAGAAGAATAAATAAGAGATAAGAGACACATAGAATGCATAAAGTAAAATGGCAGATGTATATACAGCTATATCAATAATATTAAGTGTGAATGGATTTATTAATCCAGTCAAAAGGCATATACTGTCAAACTATTAAATTATTAAAGACCCAACTATAATACTATGTACACCAGACATGTTATATATTGAAAGGTGCCATAGAGGTTAAAATTAAAAGGATAGCAAACATATGTCATGCAAATAACAACCCAAAGGAATGGCAGAATTAAATTCTTTTGTTAGTTAGAATACATTTTTAAAGAGATGCTTTCCCTTATCTACTATATAGTTATGCAGTGATACAGTTTATACCGAAAAAGCAGGTTAAGTGCTTGATTCTTTCCCTTCCTATGATTTCAGTTTTTTAAAATTTTCTGAAGCTTGCTTTGTGGTCCAATGTATTGTCTATTTTGGTAATTGTTACCTTTGCGTTGAAAAAGTCTGTACCTTCTGTAGTGATTGGGTTTCACGTTGTATATAAATAACTATGATGGAGATTTGTGTATTTCTCCTGTTAATTCTGTCAAATTCTGCCTTATATTTTTTGTAGCTATGTTACTGGTTGTTTATAAAATATTTTTTGTATTTGCTTATTGAATTGATTCTTTTATCAATGTAAAATATTCTTCATCTAACATTTCTTGCCTCTTAGCTCTACTTGGTTTGCTATAATATTGCTACAACTTTACTTTGGGTGATGTTCGCATGACATTTCTTTTTCTATCATGTATTTATGTCTCCTTTCTTGTTACTTTATTTAAAATGTAAATGTCTCTTATAAGCATCTTTGTATTTTTTTCTGAAACATCTTTTTTTCGCTTACAGCATATATACGATTTACATTTATTATAATTATTAATATTGTACTTATTGTTTGTTTCCTATTTGTCTCATCAGTTTGTCTCCTCTCCTTGTCTTCTTTTAGATTAATAGAGTAGCTTTTAATCAGTTTTTTCTTTTATTAATTTTTTAGTTATATATAGTTTGATTGTAGTTTGGTATTTTGTTGGGTTTTTGTTTTGTTTTCTGCTAGTTTTGTGTGTGTGTGTATGCATATGTGTGTGATTTATCCCAGGGCTCATTACAACATGCATATGTTACTTTTTTTTTAATACTAATCATTATTTTTGTCATTTCTAATAGTAATTTGGAAGATTTCTAAACATTGCTTTTGACTATTGTTTCTTCCCATTCTGTCTTTCTTCTCTTTCCGGGGTTTAATTATACATGCTTTAGACCTCGTGAGTATGTATCACATATGTGTTTTGTCCTATTCTGTTTATTAATTCTTTCTGTGTATCATTTTGTACCTTTTTTGTTGATTTGTCTTTAATATTCTTGCATTCTGCTGCATTTTTTCTTTTTACCTGAGTTTACATTCTTTAATCCTGATAAATCTGCCCATTTAGATCTGAGTTCCAGATATTGTAATTTATGTGCTAGTGCATCCATTTAATTTTTTTATAGATTCCAATTTCTGCTGAAATTATCTATTGTTTCCTTTCTTTTTTAAAAAAAATGCTTTATTTTCTTGAATGTATTAATTTTAGGTTATTTTAAAGATGGCTACACACTCCCCTTGCATCTGTTGTGGGATTTTTCATCTTTTTTTTTTTTTTATCTTAGTATTAGATTCTATTTTCTTGCATGCCAAGTAATTTTTATAAATTTATATGTTAAAGGATCATATTGTTTGTAGATGATTTATCACCCATCATAGAATGTCTCCCTTTCTCCTGATAGACAGAAAGTATGAGAAACTGATCAATCCAGTCTAATCAGGAATTGATGTGGATTAGAACTGGGTTGAGAATAGTTGGTTTACATCCCTTTATTCCTGAACAATAACAGCAGATTTAGCTCTGCTGGTCATAGTTTGCAGCCTAGCTGTCTTGCCTGCAGCCTAACTAATATGTGCCTCAAAAACTGGCAAACATCCTGAAGGGAAAACTGGCATTGTTCCATGGTTAGTCTTATGTCCCTAACAGGTCTTGGTTTTTTAAGCACTATGAAGATTTTACTCTGTCTTTAATAAGCTTGTTGTCTAGCTTTACAGCCTTGTGTACAGCACCACAATCTACAGTTGTTTTAAGGAGAAAAGCTGCCATGGGCTCAAGTATATTCAGATTTCTAATTCCTAAATGTCTAAAAGTTTTCTGGTTTATTTTCCTCCCATTAGAGACTCTTTGCCTAGAAAAGCTGATTGTCAGCCCTATGACCTCAATCATCAAATACCCTCAGTGGGGATGGGTTGGCGGATGGATGGGAAAAGCTAGAGAGTATCAGTTTAACTCAGGAATGTTTCCACATTTCTGGAATTGTATTTATCCAATTTATTGTTTCTGTTTCTCCTGTGTCTTTAAAAGTAGGAATTTGTAATTATCTGATTGTGTTTACTTATTATTATATAAGTATTGACCTGCTGTGACCTACTGCATTCTACCCCAAAGCAGAACTCCTTTATTATATTTTTTGAACTCACTATTGCTAGGATACAGAAAAGCTGTTTGTTTTATGTATAAATCCTTTAATTATTTATGAAACACTTTTATTATATCTAGTAGTTTATCAGTCGATTAAGCTTTGGTAAAGTGAAATTATAAAGTAAAATCCTTTTGCCTGGATTCTGGTCTGTTTGTTTAATGTTTGATGAATGAAGCACTGTTGCAAGTGCTTTAAAAATGCTAACTGTGGGCGCCTGGGGGGCTCAGTCAGTTAAGCCTCTGACTTCAGCTTAGCTCAGGTCATGATCTCATGGTTCGTGAGTTCGAGCCCCACTATGGGCTCTGTGCTGACAGCTCAGAGTCTGGAGCCTGCTTGGAATTCTGTGTCTCCCTCTCTCTGCCCATCCCCCACTCTCTCTCGCACCCACATGCGCGCGCTCTCTCTCTCTCTCTCTCTCTCTCTCTCTCAAAAATAAACATTAAAAAAAATTTAAATGCTAACTTGTTTTAATTTTCATGACAAACATGAGGTGGGTATTATTCATTTTTTTTGGTGCATATATGTATGCACACCCAATAGATATCCACCTAATAGACTAGATATGACCTGGAAATACTGGTACATAGAGTATGGAAATGAATAATTTTACTAGATTCTGCAAATAGTTTTCCCAGGTAGATGTTTACTTTTACAGTAACATCATTTTATGAGAACTCCTGTTTGCTTCACATTATCATCAACATTTAGTATTATCAGTCTTTTTTCATTTTAATCATTTCATAATAGTAATACCAAAATTTGTTTTCAATTTGTATTTCCCCAATGACTAATGATATTGAACATCTTTTTATATATTTACTGGCCATTTGAATATCTTCTTTTATGAAGTGACTGTTCATGTCTTCCACTTTTAAAATATTAGGTTAACTGTATTTTTATTATTTATTAATAGGTATTCCTTAGATGTTCCTTTGTTTGATGTATCGCACATTATCTCTGCTGCTTCCCTGTTTTCTTAAAAATGTCTTTGATGAATAGAAATACCTTAATTTTAATATAGGTTAGCTTGCCAATCTTTTCACTTACAGTTAATGAATAATTATTTGTTGTTTAAATGATCCTGAAGACATTCATCGTCTAGAAGAGACTATTTTATTATAAAATGTAATTTCTTTTTTTTTTATTTTTTTAACGTTTTTTATTTATTTTTGAGACAGAGAGAGACAGAGCATGAACGGGGGAGGGGCAGAGAGAGAGGGAGACACAGAATCGGAAGCAGGCTCCAGGCTCTGAGCCATCAGCCCAGAGCCCGACGCGGGGCTCGAACTCATGGACCGCGAGATCATGACCTGAGCTGAAGTCGGACGCTTAACCGACTGAGCCACCCAGGCGCCCCTATAAAATGTAATTTCTATATTAAATATATGTATAAAAGTTTTTTGTAGTACGGAGGAGACAATGACTAACTCTGGCTACAGGGACAAGAAATTCATGGAGAATATTATGGAAGGGGCTTCTAAAACAAAACAAAACAAAACAAAATATTAACAAAGACACTAAACATGAGTAAACAGTGTTTTGGGGAAGTGCAAATTGGCTGAAGTCAAGGGGTTGTTAATAATTGCAGAAAATGAGGCTAAAGTTAGGTTGGAGTCACACTGTAAATGATTTGGATGCCTTAGGGAGGGGAGCTTCTAGAAATTTTGAAGCAAAGACATTTCCAGATTTATTTCAGAGGATGTATTGTCCTTACCAAAATGAATTTGAAGGGGGAATAGAGGCAGAACACTTAGCTTTATACCAATCTGGATGAATGATGATAAAGACAAGGTTCAAGTCAGTAGCAATAGTAATGGAAAATATGGGAGGTATGTCACAATGTTAATAAAACAGGCTCTGCATCTAAATTGGATTGTGACCTTGTGTGTATTTTAACCGTTCTGTGTTTTCCTAGAAATAAAAGCCTACCTTTGTTGAATTACAAGACCTACCTACTATTGTTGTGAGAAGTAAATGTTTGTTTAGCCAAGTACCTAATATATAGTAATCACATGACAGCTGTGTGACATGATCTAAATAGAGTTGAGAAATGAGGAATAGAAATAGAGATTAATTCAGGTATTTAGCTTAGACAACTTCATGAAAAATAATGCCAATCCCTGAACTAAGAAATTTGGAGGAACAGTTCTATTTGGAGGGAATAATGAACGTTGGTGGTATTTGTGTATTTATTTATTTTTTTGCTTATTTATTTATTATTTTAGAAATCAAGTATATATGCATGTATGTATGTATTTATATTCTCAAGTTATCTAACATACAGTGTAGTCTTGGCTTCAGAATTAGATTCCCATGATTATTCTCTTACATACAATACCCAGTGCTCTTCCCAACAAGTGGCCTCCTCAATGCCCATCATCCATTTTCCCCTCTCCCATCAATCTTCAGTTCTCTGTATTTAAGAGTCTCTTATGGTGTACCTCCCTCTCTGTTTTTATCTTATTTTTCCTTCCCTTCCCCTATGGTCATCTGTTAAGTTTCTTAGATCCCATATATAAGTGAAATCATATGGTATCTGTCTTTCTCTGATTATTTTGCTTAGCATAATACCCTCCAGTTCTATCCACATTGCTGCAAATGACAAGAGTTCATTCTTTTACATCCCTGAGTACTATTCCAGTGTGTGTGTGTGTGTGTGTGTGTGTGTGTGTGTGTGTGTGTACACACATACCACATCTTCTTTATTCATCAGTTGATGGACATTTGGGCTCTTTCCATACATTGGCTATTGTTGATAGTACTGCAAAAAACATTGGAGTGTATGTGCCCCTTCAAATCAGCATTTTTGTATCCTTTGGATAAATTCCTAGTAGTGCTATTGCTGGGTCATAGAGTAGTTCTATTTTTAATTTTTTGAGGGACCTCCATACTGTTTTCCAGAGTGGCTGCCCCAGTTTGCATTCCCTTTCTCCTCATCCTCGCCAACATCTGTTGTTGCCTGAGTTGTTAATTTTAGCCATTCTGACTGATGTGAGGTAGTATCTCTTTGTGGTTTTGGTTTGTATTTCCCTGATGATGAGCAATGTTGAGCATCTTGTCATGTGTCTGTTAGCCATCTGGATGTCTTCTTTGGAAAAGTGTCTATTTATGTCTTCTGCCTATTTCTTCACTGTTTCACTGGATTATTTAGTTTTTGGGTGTTGAGTTTGGTAAGTTATTTATAGATTTTGGATACTAACC
The DNA here is from genome assembly GCF_024362965.1 of Panthera pardus. NCBI lineage: Eukaryota > Metazoa > Chordata > Mammalia > Carnivora > Felidae > Panthera > Panthera pardus. The sequence continues at coordinate 104,814,639 of NW_026526810.1, forward strand.
CGTTATTGGATGTCATTTGCAAATATCTTCTCCCATTCCATCAGTTGCCTTTTAGTTTTGTTGATTGTTTCCTTTGCTGTGTAGAAACTTTTTATGTTGATAAAGTCCCAAAAGTTCATTTTTGCTTTTATTTCCTTTGCCTTTGGAGACATGTCAAGTAAGAAATGGCTATGGCTGAGGTCAAAGAGGTTGCTGCCTATGTTCTCCTCTAGGATTTAATGGTTTCGTGTCTCAAATTTTAGGTCTTTCTTCCATTTTGAATTTATTTTTGTGTATGGTGTAAGAAAGTGGTCCAGTTTCATTCTTCTGCATATTGCCATCCAGATTTCCTAATATCATTTGTTGAAGGGACTTTTTTCCATTGGATACTCTTCCCTGCTTTGTCGAAAATATGTGGACATACATTTGTGGGTCCATTTCTGGGTTCTCTATTTCATTGGTCTTTGTGTCTGTTTTTGTGTCAATACCATACTGTCTTGATGATTACAGCTTTGTAATACACGTTAAGGTCTCGGATTGAGATGCCTCCAGCTTTGGTTTTCTTTTTCAACATTACTTTCGCTATTCGGGGTCTTTTGTGGTTGCTTACAAATTTTAGGATTGTTTATTCTAGCTCTATGAAGAATGCTGGTGCTATTTTGGGATTGCAGTGAATGTGTAGATTGCTTTGGATAGTATCGACATTTTAACAATATTTATTCTTCCAGTCCATGAGTGTGGAATGGTTTTCCATTTCTTTGTGTCTTCTTCAATTTCTTTCATAAGTTTTCTATAGTTTTCAGCATACGGATCTTTTACTTTGGATAGGTTTATTCCTAGCTATTTTATGGTTCTTGGTGCAATTGTATTTGGGATTGATTCCTTGATGTCTCTTTCTGTTGCTTTATTATTGGTGTATAGAAATGCATATAGGATGTTGATTTTATATCCTGGACTTTGCTGAATTCATCTATCAAGTCTAGCAGTTTTTTGGTGGAGTCTTTCAGAGTTTCCATGTAGAGTATCTTGTCATCTGCAAGGAGTGAAAGTTTGACTTCTTCTTTGTCAGTTTGGATGCCTTTTATTTCACTTTGTCTTGATTGCTGAGGTTAGGACTTCCAACACTTTGTTAAACAACAGTGGTAAGAGTGGACATCCCTGTCATGTTCCTAATCTCAGGGGGAGTGTTCTCAATTTTTTTTTCCGTTGAGGATATTAGCTATGGGCCTTTCATTTATGGCTTTTATGATGTTTAAGTATGTTCCTTCTCTCCCGGCTTTCTTGAGGGTTTTTATTAAGAAAGCATGCTGTATTCTGTCAAATATTTTTTCTGCATCTTTGACAGGATCATATGGTTCTTATCCTTTCTTATATTAATGTGCTGTGTCACACTGATTGATTTGTGAATACTGAACTGGACCTGCAGCCCAGGAATGAATCCCACTTGATCATGGTGAATAATTCTTTTAATATGCTATTGAATTTTATTTGCTCATATCTTGTTAAGAATTTTTGCACCCATGTTCATCAGGGATATTGGCCTGTAATTCTTCTTTTAGTGCAGTCTTTGGTTTGGGAATCAAGGTAATGGTGGCTTCATAGAATGAGTCCAGAAGGTTTCCTTTCATTTCTATTTTTTGGAACAGCTGTAGAAAGATAGGTATTAACTCTACTTTAAATGTCTGGTGGAGGGGCGCCTGGGTGGCTCAGTCGGTTAAACGTCCAACTTTGGCTCAGAACCAACTTCGGCTCAGGTCATGATATGATTCATGAGTTCGAGCCCCGCATTGGGCTCTGTGCTCACAACTCAGAGCCTGCAGCCTGCTTCGGATTCTGTGATCTCCCCAAATTCACATACATGCACCTCTGTCCCACCAAGCTGTCTGTCTCTACCTGTGAAGATCTTTCTGTCACTCCGCAGGTTGATTTCCTAGGTGTTTTAAGTGTTCTGACCTCAATACAGCTGTGTTTGAGGGATGAAGGAAATCCCAGTCCACGTACATCTCCACCATCTTCACTCCTCCGCTACTGGTCTTTAAAGCATATAAGATCCTATATCAGGAAATTTATTCACTCCCCTAACCAAATAATTTAGTGCTTTTGTTTGATTTCACTGTTGGTGGTTTTCATCTCTCTTTTTTCTTACTGGTACTATTCATGTCATTGAGAGTTCCTTTTCCTATGCTGTCTTCTCACAGTAAGAGAACGTCAGAGGAATGATGGAAAAAATACATAGTTTTCAAGTATAATAAATTTTGTATTAATACAGGTTTTCTCTCTACTACATTTCTGAGCATTTAGTCCATGCCCCTCCTTTTTTTTTCACCCACAACTTATGATTACCCATTGTATAACGTGGAATCATAATTTTCCTGATGACATTAGGACAATTTGATCTCTAGTTCTTGGCCCTCTTTGAAAAGATAGTTTAAGCCTACCTGTATTTTTGCTATTTTTTGCTGCCTATAAATAGATCAATGTTCTATTGTTCCTCTTACTAATTATTATGTAATAATTTATACAAAAATATTGGCTAAAATTCCACCAGAATACTATACTTTCTTTAACCTTACAAAAATGAATTTCCTCTATTTTTTTACTAATAGACATTAAAATTACATTGTAACACCTTAAGGATTTTTTTCCACTAATATTCTAACAAAAAACTGAACCACAGTGACAGTTATTACTGAGTCACTGTAAATCAGACCTTTTATATTCCACAAAGCACTAAATATCAATGAATGCAACTATTTCCAGATGGTTTTTGTTAAGGAGATTTTTAAGTAGAATTAAATTAATTATACAATATATGTTATCCATGCCTAATTATTTATCTGGTTTAACTCAGCCTGGAATAAAATGTTCAAAGATAAAGCCATATCATATACAAAACTTTGTCACAATTATATTACCGATATTTGAGAGAAGGTGATAGAATTTTGACAGAAATTTTTCTATTTCCTTTTCATTGTATAATTTCAACATGAAGATATATGCTCACATCACATTCTCACACTGGTATATACAGAAGCTGGTAATAAATAATATGGTTTGACCAATATCTTTGCTTCCTTAAGAAGTTTCATAATGTGCATGAATGTACACATGTGTGCATACAAACAGACATTTATTTTTTAAGTTTTTATTCTGTACCCAGAATGATAGTAGATGCTTTTCATGTTCTTGTTTACGTTATTGTTTTTAACAGTGACCCAAGTTTCAAAGAGTTTTAGTATCTTGTCTATGGAACCAAAGGTAGTTAGTCAACTGGAACTGGAAGAACAGACACCCAGGTCTGTCTTGCCCCAATCTTGTTCCCTTTCTGTTACCTTCTTCTACCCCAGTGCCTCACAGCTAGAAAATTTATAAAGGTAAACGTTGTTGTTTATAGATGAGAAAAACTAAAAGCAGAGTAAATATCAGTAGGGTTTTCAAATTAAAATATGCAGACTGTTGTGTAGACTTAGAATTCATTATAGTGAGCTTACTCATGACGTGTTGTAGAAATGAAAAAAAAAAAAAGTTAAAAATACCTGTGTGTGCATTGTGCATCTCTGTAAATGCATGTGTGTTTATTTATTTATAGAAATTTGTGTGAAAGGATGATTCACATAAATTTAAAATGGGCTATCTCTGCTAAATTTTTAATGACTTTCAATTCATTATACCTTTTATGTTGATTGAGTTATTTTTGTCTTTTTAATAAGCATGTTTTTTAGAATTATAAAAAAATCACAAAGAATATTCTCGTGGGGCCAAAAAATTAAAAATGGAATAAAAAATAGGAATAGGTTGAAATATAAAACATTTTTTTCACCAAATATCATTTCTAGAACCTACTTTACAATTATAAAACAGATGATATATTTAATCAAATTTCTTTCACATAGCCACTCATTTTGTTTTCATATTGCCTATTCTACAACAGTGAGTAGAATGGCTTTAAATGCCAAACTCATAGAGGTGGTACTAAATTTTATTGATAAATAAAATACCTAGTGCTTTAAGGGGAAGCTCTAGTCCAGTATAGCTCAGTAGCTCCTATCGAAAGACTCATCTGTTATCACAAATAGCAGTTATAAACTCTGAACTAAACAAAAAATAACCATCTGAAAACACTGGGTAGCAACCAAATGCAAGAAGATTCTGTCATTTGGAAGAAGGCTCTTGTTGAATACCCCATTTGTATAACTTTTATCCTGACAGTAGGTCCCGGTCTGGCGTATTTGGCAGCTAAAACCTACAAGCTTACTGGCTAGAAGAACAGAGTTTGGGACAAGCACAGATGCTTTAAACTGATGGAGGGGTGGGGATATCTTGGAAGGGAGAGAGCCAAAGAGAAGATCTTCAAATTCTATAAATAAGCCCCTTAGGTCTCTGGCTGACCTCTGAACCATGATAGTGCTGGGTAAACTACAAACACTGCAATTGGGACTAAAGGAACTTAACTGAATTTTGAATTGCCATCACTGTAGAGCAGACAGAGATTGCAGTTGAGTCTACCCAAGTCATCTGCTTACTAAAATAAAAACAAATCAACATTCCTCAAAGCAATATAACAAAACCTAGTGTTTCTTCAACATATCATTCAGCATGTCCAGAATACAGTCCAGAATTATTTAACGCATAAAGAAACAAAATGTGATCCATTCTCAAAAAAGATAATCAACTGACACGAACCCCAAGATGGCCCAGTTATTTCAATTAACAACGATTTTTAAAGCAGCTCTATAATCAGGCTCAAGGAGTAAAGGAAAATATGCTTGTAATGAATGAAGAGATATAAAATCTTTGCAGAAAAAATAGAAACAAAAAGAACCAAGTGAAAATTGTAGAACTGAAAAATACAATTGCTTTAAAGAGTTTTGAAAGTACCTTTTTATCTTTAATTTCAGGGTCCCACATGAACCAGTTTAAGATTAATGACAGTGCAATCATGTAATAAATGTATAGTTATTAAATAAAACTTTAAAGCATGTTGGATTAGCTTTTAAACCAGTAAGATTCATGCCTAGTTATTTGTGTTTGGAAAGTTTTGGTATTGTTTATTAGTGGAACTATACTGTAGGAATTATATGTAGAATAAGGGGAAAATGAAAATATTAATAATTGTTATTCAAAAAATAATCTTTGGGTACAGGATAGTGACCATACTAATGGTAATGTACTGTTTTTCCTTGGCAAATTTCTTAAGAAAGATTATCTATTGATTTAGAATTAATAATGGACAGTAGAATAGCTAGTTTTGGAGTTCAAAGCTCCCATTCCTCCATAGAAACACTGTGAAACAAACAGAAATTGTTAAAACCAACTTTTTCAGCACTCCATTTCAGAAAATAAAGTTTTATAATAACCAAGCCAACCCTGAATTAAGAATATTGATTTGTTTGGGGTGATAAAAGTTTTCAAAAATAGATAGTGGTGCCAATTGCACTATATTGTGAATGTAATGTGTAATGTCACTGAACTGTACGCTTAAAAATGGTTAAGATACAAGTTTTATTATATAACTTTTTTACCATGATAAACATTGTTTGAAAAAAAAATGCATGATGTACTGGTAAATGTTACAACATGTATGAAACTTGAAAACATTATGCTAAGTAAAAGAAGCCAGTTACAAAAGACCACATATTGTATGAATTCAATTTTGTGAATATCTAGAATAGGCAAATCCATAGAGACAGAAAGTAAATTTGTGGTTTCCTGGGCCCTCTCAGAGGTGTAGTGACTGCTAATATTTACCAGGTTTCTAATATTGCATTTCTCACATTTGGTGGATTCCTGAGGATTCCTATCAGAGTCATAGTCATAATGTGCTTGATTTATTATTCTATGGCTTTAATTACTTATTCCCAATTCTTCAGAGGTCCAGTCAATCTTGGACCAAGTGTTATGTCAGTAGAACCATCACCATTTATTCAGGTCACCTATTATATTAATCACTGAAGAATATCAATATGCATAAAATTTGGCTCTTAAGTTCAGGGAAGGCCTTAGGGAAAATAGAATAAAAAGGCCAAAAGAGTGTCTCTTCAATCCATTTAGCTCTGTAAATCATTTAATTATTCTGTTTTACAGAATCTTCCCTTTTAAAATATTTCAATTTTTGGCCTCTCAGAGTTAGTGATAAAAGGAGTACCATGAACCCTGACTCTACTTGGGTCTTCTAAGGTGATTAAAGTGGTGAAGAAGCTCACACTTAGGCCACTGTAACTCTGGCATAAATAATGTTGAAAAAATAACAAAAGAAACCATTTATTTACCAGTTACTATGTGTTAAGTACTCTGCCAAGTGTTTAATTTGCACCAGTGAGATTCCATCAATAGGAGCAAATCCTTGGTATTCTGTGAAGGAATTGAGTTTAGGTCCTCATCACAATACATTGTTCACATGCTATTGTGATGAGTACAAAATGTGGACCTGAGTTACACACTTCATTCAGAACAATATACTAGAGATACTTAAGCACAAAATAATTATTTTTGAATAAGTAGGCATGTGATGTAGTTACATCTACTTATTCCTATTTATTTCAAAAGTGAGAGGATTAATATATTGTTATCTAGTAAAGCTGAGAAAATTGTATTGATAAAAAGCATTTATAAAGTACAGAAAAAGCATTATCTGGAATAATAGTAATCTGCTATTCAAAACCATTTGACACAATAACTTGAGGATCTTTGCATTAATTAAGGTAAACAATAAATAGAACTCCAATCATTCACATTCTCTAAAATAACTTTATAAGCAGTACACACAGTATTTGAATAATATAGTATTTGATGTTTAAATGAATAGAATTAAACTGAAATTGGTTTAAAGATTAAGCTGTCAGTCCACTTGAGTAAAAGAGAAGCCCTGTTTCTCAGGAGGAAAATTATAAAATTAGCCTGAAAAGGCATTCTGGGTTGACACTTTTGGTGGTGTGAGAATAACAAAGAGTAACTTGAAATGCAACAAAATCCTGATTTGGGGATCTTCTCTAGATAGGAAGTGTTCTAAGGATTATATAAACATGACATGTACATTTTAAGAACATATGTTATAAATACATGTAATGTTTATATAAATGCAAATATAAAATAAGAATGTATGAAAAATAATGCATGGATACTCCTTGGATGAAAACACCTATTTACCTTGTTTCTACAATCCCCAGATATCCCAGGAACCCTTATACTTCTCATGTAAGTAATCACTTGCTAAGTGTGTTACTCTAGTAAATGATAACTATTGTTTGAGTTTGTTTTTTGAAGGTTTTGGTGAAAGCTTCAACTACATTAACAAATATTTGGGAAATAGGTTGATATTGTCTTAATGGAAAAAAATAGGTTTGGGGGAAGGTTTTAAAGAAATCTATTTTTAGAATGCTAATTTTAAAGTGATTTGGAGTAGATTCTCAAAGCCAGAAAGGACCAGAGAGGGAGATTTCTAGTTCAGATAACATAATTGAAGATGAGATAACAGACAAGGGATGGGAGAATCTGCCTAGAAAAATAAGTGAGAAGTTAAGCTAATTTAGTAGACAATTTTGGGGAAAAGACATGAAAGAAGATCTTAGGAAAATTTTCCTAAAATATAAAAGCATGCTTAAGTTAAGATACTTAACTTAAACTGCTTGCATTATGCATTAAGTTAAGATACTTAACTTAAACTGCTTGCATTATGTTATTTTGTTAATGGAAATGGTATTTCTGTCATTTATGAAAACTAATAACTGCACACTTAAAAACTAGGAAACAATATCCCTATCCATTTAAAAATGTTCCCTTAGAAAAGTTTTAGTGGATTTTTGAACACATTTGTTAAATATATTTTAATTTTTTTTGATGTTTATTTAATTTTGAGAGAAGACAGAACTCAAGTGGGGGAGGGGCAGAGAGAGAGGGTGAGGCGCAGAATCTGAAGCAGTCTCCATGCTCTGAGCTGTCAGCACAGAGCCCAATGTGAGGCTCAAACTCAAGATCTGTGAGATCATGACCTGAGCTGAAGTCAGACGCTTAACCAACTGAGCCACACAGTCGCCCCAAAACAAAAGCTATTTTAAATATTATGTCATCTTTAAATATCTTTTTGTGTGGCATGCTGAATATTTTTTAGCATAACATTCAGAATTTGCTTTACGTATACAGATATATGATCAGAATTTTGGAAATCACTTTTATAGAGGAGGAGGCATGTAAACAAGTAAATTTCAGTAAAATATGAAGAGTGCTATCCCAAAGGGATGCCTGGTAATACAAGGAATAAATTGCCTGGAGGAGTCAGTGGAGACTACTGACATGTCCTAAAGCTGTGTCTCATTAAGTATAGATAGGAATTTCTTAGGTGGTTATATCAGATTCTTTAATAAACCAAAGAAAATATAACATTTCTCAAATGGTTTTATATTGGTGAGGTCTACTTAATTCAGTGATTCATGTTTCCATCAATAAATGTAGAGAAAAGAAAAAATATCTATTGTAATAGATGAGTATGAGACTCTAGGTAGATGTCCGAATGGTGGCTCTATTACTGTCCCATTTTTCTCTTTTGGGGGTTCTCTAGTCTTGGGCAAGAGAAAAATATTGCTTAAAATCTCTGTAATGATGGTTTTCATTCTGGTCACGGTAAAGAAAATGTTATATATTCATAAATACCTGTAATATCTGTAAAACAGTTTTCTTAAGATGATCATACCTCTTTCATAGCACTAACCATGATATGTTGATGTGCCATATTGTTCATACCTCTGAGATCTTTGACATCAAGGCCATTTGTCTTACATTTTTTTTCATTCTCACATTTTCCTGGCCCATACTAGGCATTGTTATGTTTCTTAAACTGAATGATTAAAATTGAGTCTTCATGGCAATTTATTTAAACCTAATTCACATCAGGTTTACTTTCAAAGCTGTTTTGAAGATTCTTGTAAAGGATGTGTAGACTTATGACTAATAAAATACAATAAAATATAAATTGAAAACAGCAGGAGGATGCAAAGATGCTAACTAGGAAAGTAATTTTATATGTACTGTATTGTTCCATTGAAACCACCACAAGACTTTGTGTCTTACAACAATGATTTATTATTTCTCACAAATCTGTGGGTTTGCTGGGCTTAGCTGAGTGTATCTTTTTCTGGTCTTACTTGGGGGTCATTCATGTGGCTGAAATAATTGGTCGACTCAACTGAGGCTCACTTAGGTGTCTCACTCAGATGGCCTCACTCGGGTGTCTGGGCCCTTGGTGCTTTCTATTCTGCTAAGCTTTCTCTCTACATGTTTTCTCTTCATTCCATTATTTAGACTGGACTTCCTTTCATGGTAAGAGAAGTTTACCAAAAGAGTGAAGGTAGAGGATTTGAGGCCTTTTGAGACCTAACCTTCAGAACTCATATACCATAATTTCTGCCCTGATCAGAGGTACAAGTCTGGCCCAGATGCAGAATTGGTGAAAATAGACTCTACCTCTTGACAGGAGGATTTATAAAGAATATGTGGTTATATTTAACCTACCACAGTATAGAATATGTATAGTTGTTGAGTATAAAATTTATTTCTGAGCTGGCTGAAAATTGAGGAAAAAATGAGACATTAAGGTTCTGGCTATCTAAATAAAGAACAAATACCAGAAAGTTCAATTTGTAAAATTCTTTTATTTTTTAATAATACATACAGATTTTAAAGAATTTGAAAATTCAAAAGAAAATAAAAAGGAATTAAAATGTACTTCACATCTATCCAGAAATAACCATTATTAAAGTTGTAAAACATTTCATCTATCAATGCCTATGTTATAGATAGAAGAATGGATAGATGTTTAACTGAAAGTGAAAGAAACAGCTATGCAAAACCAGGATAGTACTCTCAAGCTAATACAGAGGCATTTTATTTCGTTTAAATAGAAAAAAAAGTGAATGTCAGAGCATAAGAGATACTACATGCTAAACAGAGATCTTTCTCTAACGTTTAAAAATAAGGAAAATTATTAAGTTACAGTCCTATTTTTTACCCTTTTTTAATTTTTTTTAACTTTTTTAATGTTTATTTTGAGAGAGAGACAGAGAGTGAGCAGGGGAGGGACAGAGAAGGGGGGAGACACAGAATCCAAAGTAGGCTCCAGGCTCTGAGCTGCCAGCACAGAGCCCAACGCAGGGCTTGAACCCACAAACTGTCAGATTGTGACCTGGGCCCAAAGTTGGACGCTTAACCGACTGAGCCACCCAGGCACCCCTACTCTCTTCTTAAACCTTAGACACAGTTGGTTGAACCACTGCTCAGAAAGATCAGGATATTAGCACTATTATATTACCTATCCTCTTCATACCTCCAAGTGTCTGGTTATTATATAGTTATAAAAACAAAATCTTGATCGAACAATATCCAACCTTCACACCAAACTTATTTCACAAACCATTGCAGATATGTGGAAAGAAAGATAAAGTTATTCCAGACTATCAGATCTGAACAGACTTAACCAGAGAAAAATGGAAAAATCAAAAAACCAGAGTCCATTTATAATGTTTATTGGAATGCTCTGTTTTTCCCTCTGAGATTTTATCAAATATCCAACATTAGGCTTTTTTATAAGCTCTTAATTTCTGATATTTCCTGTGTTTCATTTTTTCTTCATTTATTTTAAAAATTTGATGCTTCCTTTATTTTTATACTGCATAAAATAAATACAGAAATAGCAATGTGTTTTGATCAATAGTAAATATGTTCCATGAACTGTGCTTCAGAATTTCGTGTTGATTGCTGAGCTAAATGTGTGTTTCTTCACGGGTATATAAAGTATTTGAGTATGTGGATGTTTTGAGTGGGCAGGTAAGTTCTTCTGCATGTGACAATACTATTGTTTTCTTTCAGGAAACCCTGATAGATTGGTGTGATGAAAAGGAACTTAATTTGATATTAACAACTGGAGGAACAGGGTTTGCACCACGAGATGTCACTCCAGAGGTGAGATAGTCTGTACCTTTCTTTTTTCAAGGAGTAGGCTATTCATTTTATTTTTCATCTTTTTTTACTATGTTTTATATTACTTTTATAATGTTGCTAGGCAGAACAGAAGACTTGTGGTTCTAAGAATGTAAAAACTGTTCTGTGGAAGCATTGTTATATAAAAAATGTTTTTTGACTACTTTTCTTTGGACTTATACTAGACATGATATAAAATGAGGAAGATTGAACTGGTCCAGAAAGTAATTTTGCATTTGTTCAGTGGACTGTGATATAAGCTGAACTTCAGACATATTGCCAAAGGAGGTGATAGCAGAACTCTGATTCTTAGCATGGCATCTGGTCTAATGTGTTTTATTAATGTAATTCAAAATGTATCTGATATCTCTGTTCTTCAGATACCCTTGTCATTGGTCTCAAAGCACAGGAAATTGTGATAGAATACATATACCAAATTTATAGTACTTTCGAAGAGAAAGGGTTCCATATTCCATAATTTTAATATGAATTTAAATGCAGAATTTAATAAGCCAAAGCAGAATTAATATCTAGGCTTTATGCCACAAGAATCACCTTACACCTTTGCATAAGTAGAAAAATTAAGGGAGAAAATGAAGAGTAGGCAGTGCTCAGTGATACAGTAGAAAGAGTCTTTTTTCTTTTTAAGGAAGCCATAAACCTCAGAGTCATATGCAAACTTATATCACCACTTGTGATATTGTTTTCTTTACCTCCCAAAAAAATGTTTGCTGACTGAATTTCAACTTAATATTAAGTACGTCCTTCTATTTTCAAACCAGAATACAATTTTATCTACTGTTTATTTAACAGCAAGATACTTTTACTCTGCATCTATTAAATATTTACTGTCCTTCTTACTCTACTGTAGTGGTTTTCAAACTTTAGCCTGCACCACAGTCAAGCTGAGGATTTATCAAAACAGATTATTGGACCCACCCACAGAGTTTCTGATTTAGTAAATCTGCAGTGGGTCCCAAGAATTTGTATTTCTAACAAGGTGATGCAGATGTTGCTGGTCTACAGACCATACTTTCAGACTTTGAAAACCACTGTTCTAGGATATGAAAATGGACATTTTTTTAAACAAAGTGTAAAATATTTACTGTTCTATGTAAAAATCATGACAGAATTTTTTGGATATTATTCTAATTTTAGACTTATAAATATAAAATGGTTTGCTTTTAAAGCAATCAGAATAGAGTTATATTGGGAAGGTTAATTTCAAGTGCTCAGAAAAGAAATCATTCTTACATAATTAGTTTAGCTTCTGAATCTTATGGGGAAATGGTCCTTTGGCCAATTTTTACATTTCTTTTAAACTGTGAGACCAACTTAAAAAGTACAATTGAAGGGAAACCATCTCCTATAGAGGTGTGTCTGTGTTTTGTTTGTAAGAAAATTGCATACATATGTGAAGACCTTGATTTTTGGAGTTTGTTGTGTTAAGTATTTGAAGTAAATGGCCTTGGGTTTATATGTCCCTGTTATTTGTGTGATGGTTTGAGATTTTCATACTATTTATTTTTATTACAGAAAAAAACAGAAAAAAGTTACTATAGAATTTATATCAGATAACAACATTGTTTTTAATTGGGAGGGAATGCTTTGCACACAAAGTTAAGTATTTTGTTTTCTGTGGAGTGTCAAGTTAATACCAAAATGCTAGGTTGAAAATGTAAACCTTTGAATTTTGGCTCTGCTACTAACAGGGTGACCATAGACTAATTACTGAACTACTCTGTGCCTCAGTTTCCTATAAAGTGAGGTAAACGAAAGTACCTACCTACTGGGAGATGTGAGGATCCAGTGAGAACTATTTCTGGCATTTTAGTAAGTGCTGTATATGCAAGGATTAACTTATAAGGGTTAATTTTTTAATTATTATTATTAGTTGCTACCTAAACACTAAGTGGACAAATTTGGTAGTATTTTTTTGTATGTAACTACCAAAAGGACGAAAACAGTGTTATGGTAGATTTAAAGTGTATCGATGAAATCTTTATAATCTTGTTAAATTATTTTTTGAATTTTGATATAGTAAGCTTCATATTTTATCTTTCTCATCTTCATGTGAAATAGAGGTTTAAAATTCTACCATTTTAATATCTGTCTATCCCATCCATTTTTTTTAGTGCCATTAATTGACAAGAGTCTCTTTCCCTGACCTTGTATGTCTCATTATATCTGAAATTAAGAAACCTTTATCCCTAAATGAAGTCTTTTTTTTTTAACATTTATTTATTTTTGAGACAGAGAGAGAGAGCATGAACAGGGGAGGGTCAGAGAAAGAGGGAGACACAGAATCTGAAACAGGCTCCAGGCTCTGAGCTGTCAGCACAGAGCCCAACGCAAGGCTCGAACCCAGGGACCGCGAGATCATGACCTGAGCCGAAGTCAGACGCTTAACCGACTGAGCCACCCAGGCGCCCCTTAAATGAAGTCTTTTAGTTAACTGAAAATCTTAGAGATGTTTTTTAAATATATTTTTAATATTTATTTATTTTGAGAGAGAGAGAGAGCGCGCATGTGCACACACATGCATGCGTGACCAGGAGAGGCGCTGAGAGAGAGGGAGAGAGACTCATAGCTGACAGCTGTCAGCACAGAACCCACATCAGGTCTCAATCTCACAAACCGTCAGACCATGACCTGAGCTAAAATCAAGAGTCAGTTTCTTAACGAAGTGAGTCATCCAGGTGCCCCTTAGAGGTGCTCTTAAATTCTTATATGTGCCTATAACAACTACCTGTGTAGAACTGTATTAGGGTGGTTTTTTTTTAATGAGTTAAAAATATACATAAATAAGTCTTTTTAATATCTTTTTTTTGAGAGTAGGTAACTTAGCTGATTGTAAATATCTTGATTCTTAATAGGTTCACTTTACTACATATCTTTTTTACATATACGTATGGTATGATTATCTACAGCAAAGTCCTTAGAACTGTTATGCCTTTGAAAAATAAACAAACATGAAAGCAATGTAAGGCCAACCAGAAATAATTCTACTGATTTCCCATTTTCTCTACACACTTTAATACTTGCCATTCTTCTGATATCTAAAATACAACACAGGGATATCTTCTAGGAATCCATAAATATAATTTGAGTTCTGTCATAATACAGTTATTTGTCTTTAACATGTCTTAGATAGTTGTGCCTGAAAAATGAAGTAACTATTTCTAGACTACATTTAACTATGTACAGTTTACAGTTGCAAAACTTTTTAAATAGTGAGAAGTTATAGAAAACACAAATATTAATTATTAAGGTAAAATAATAAAACTTCTCTATTAAGGTACTAATGTTTTATAGTCGGTAATTGACAATTGGCTTAATCTACAAACACAAAGGACAAGTGTTTGTGGAATATGTGTGTTAGGGAAAAAACTGGATTCCTCCAAAACTGGATAAATGAAATAAAGCAATCTAAACTTAGTGTCAGTGGGTATGAACCCAAGAGAACATGAAGTTTATAGACTTGGGTTTCTTTCCAAGTATATTAAAAGAAAAGTGGAATAGCAAGTTCAGTAAAGTATGTCCTGTTTCCTTTGTTCATATATAGAAATAAGAATTGATTTTCCTAAATTATGAGATTGTTTCTATTTTTAGGCCCTGTGGCTTAGAATATGATTCATCTGATATTTACATGCCGGCTGACCTGCTCCCTGCCTCTAATAAATATGAGATACTATCAAAGCTTATATATAATAGCGTAATAATCTACTCCCTTCAACTTTTTAGACTTATTTTGATATGAAAATCTTCATTTTTTAAGAATAATTTTTATTTTCTCTGATCTGACAAAGGTTGGATAATCTGTTGGCATTGGTGAATGCTAGTAATTATAAAATTCCATAGAACTTAAGAATTCAGGGTTGCCTGGGTGACTCAGTCAGTTAAAGCGTCAACCCTTGGTTTTGGCTCAGGTCATGATCTCACGGTTTGTGAGTTTCAGCCCCACATTAGACTCTGCGCTGGTAGCATGGAACCTGCTTGGGATTCTCTCCCTCACCCCCTCCCTCTCACTCTCCTTCTCTCTCTGCCACTCCCCCACTTGTGAGCATGAGTACATGCTCTTCCCCCACTCACTAAATAAATAAACATTTTTTAAAAGAACATAAGAATTCATTACTGTGTAAAGTATTATCTCATCATGTCCCATTATCAGTTGAAAACAACTTATGTCCAAAATAGAAATTGTTATTTATTTTTATTTTTTTTATTATTATTTTTTTGAAATTGTTATTTAAAGAATCTTATTATTCGTAAAAAGTATAATTAAGGACATATTACTGAGGTCAAGCCCTTTTTTACACATAAATTCTAGAAGAGAATAAAAGATCGAGAAGCACTAAAAAATGTGTATGTATAATTAACAAGCAATTTTTGATGACATGTTATGGTAAATTAGAAAATGTTAAATTATTTAATATAATTTAAGTATATATAAATATATATATTTAAACAGAAGCCCAGCATACATCTTAGTTCTCATTCATTCATCACTTTTTATTTTTAATCCTTAATATGTATGCATTGCCATACTTGCTGGGTGCTGGAGTTAAAAAATGAATAAGGCATGGTCCTTATTCTTAAGAATTCTAAATATGTTACAGGAGTCAGCAAATGAGGCATATAGGCCAAATCCAGCCTGCCTTTTTGTTTTGGTTTGATTTGGTTTGGTTTTTGTATGTGGCTTGTAAGCTAAGAATGGATTTTGTATTTTTAAATGGCTGAAAAAATCAAAAGGAGAATAGTATTTTGTGGCACATGAAAATTATTTGAAGTTTAAGTTTCAGTGTCCTTTATAAATGAAGTTTTTTTGGAACACAGCTACGCTCATTCCTTTGTGTATTGCTTGTGGCTACAGCAACAGAGTTAAAATTTGCAACCAAAACCTTATAGCCTGCAAAGCCTGAAATATTTACCATCTGACCTTTTGCAGAAAAAGTTTGTTGACCCCTGGTCTATTGGATGACAATGTCTTCTTTACTCACATATTTTAGGAACTTTGTTAAAAATTGATTTTTATCTTTTTCTCTTTAGTAATCTGAAATGATAACTGGGTTTCATTTCTTAAATGTTTAATTTTAGAAGGAGCAAAGAAAAATGCTTTTCTGCCATAATGAAGTATATTGCCACATTGTCTCAATATACAGTATAACATAAGTAAAAGATCCCTTATTCTAAAAGTATATAAAATTTTGAACTTCTAAACTGATCAAAGTAATGGATTTATTATACATTAAATAAAATCTCACTCTTAAAAATTTTTCGAACTGTTGTTCTTAGCAGTACCTTCTAACAAGTGTCCTGATATAATTGGGCATGATGAAATAATCAAGCAAAAGGAGAAATAGCAAAAATTTCAGGAAACTGTAAATTTTGATATAAGGGATATTCATTTAAAAGGATTCTTATGGTTCATTATGGAATTGAAGAAGCATCTGACAAAATGACCAATGCTAAAGGGAACAGAATACTGAAAATTTGGTACAAAGGATGTTTTTCTAGGAAAAGGTTATGAATTCTAGAAGGCATATTCTGTTTATAGTCTATAGTATTTATATTTTTTTGGAACAAATTACTATCTAATCCTTTCTACAAATATTTTCCATTTAAGTTATTGGAAATTTTTTCACAAAAATCTCAAATCAAAGAAAATTTTTTTTATTTTATAAAATTTGTTTTATAATCAATTTGTCAGAATTCATGTATTTCATCATTTTAGGTGTGAGTGTATTGTAAGCCAGGTATCATTTTATGCAGTCATTAGCCATTTTTCTTTCTTGATTATAATGCTTCAAAAATAACAATACTCTGTAAGTAAAATGAAGGAGACATCCTTGACCTGAGTTACTGACTATATACATTAATGATTCTCAATTTGTGACTTGTGAAAATCAGTGAGAACTGACATTTAACAGCTTCACCTAAAACTTAACATCAGACATTTTGACAGAAAAATTCCTGTATTATACCAAAAAATATCATATCTAATAATTTCTGTTTTCGAAAGAAAATTTAATCACTAACACAGGTTGATTAAATTATATCGTTTTCAAGTATATATGATACTCTTCAGGAAACATGGATTCTTTCCCTGGAAAAATATCATATACTGATATTCTAAAACTCTATGAATATTAGGGTTTATTTTGTAGTGCTATGATTGTTTTTTACTAAAATAAAATACCTGTCGTATGTGCTAAAGCTAAATATAACTGTATTGAACTAGGATTTTTTTGAACTAAAATTGTTCTGTATCAATAGGGTAACTGAACAATATGAAATTGATAAAGCAGAATATCAGAAACCCTTGCACTTGAAACATTTCAAACTAGATTGAATAAAATATATCACTCTTCTGTGGTCAGATATGGCTGTAATTTATGCCATTTTAATCTCTTCCTTTAATTTTTATGAAATAGCCCAGGACATAAGAAATATGTTTCCATGTCTTTGTCTTAACATGTTGGGATACACTAACACCATAGAGTCAGATAGACCTGAATTTAAATCCCAACTCTACCACTGTGAAATTAAGGCAAATTAACATGTTCAAACTTCACTTTTTTCATTTACTAAATTAGCTAATGCCTACCTCTCAAGGTTGTTGTTTCTAGTGGTTGAGATAATAAAGGTAGCCAATAATAATAACTAACATTTATATATAGCACTTACTATGTGTTAGCAGCTGTTTTAAGCATATGTTAATTAATTTAGTCTTCAAAATAACCATACGAGGTATGTGGTTTACATCTATTTTATAGGTGGAGAAACTGAGACACAGATCAATTAATTGACTTGTCCAGGGTTATCCAAACTAGTGACAATAATGCATGTAAAATGATCTAGTATAAAACCTGGCACCTTTGTAGATGTTTGGTAAATGTTTATTTTCTTTCTACCTTTTTCTTCCTCATTTAATTAATATTATCTATTACTTCCAATTAGATTTGACACCCCCAAATATTTCTCCTACTAACCCTTGTACCTCAGGTATCTATTGTTAGCTACTAACATATCTCATGGATAGTCTAAAAAATAAAGATATCAGTCAACATTTCCCCACTACTACTTTCAGGCATGAGACAAAGGAATAAGATTAAGAATTTTTATAGTGTAAATGATATGAGGAATGTGGAGTATTAGTGCAGTTGCGTTAAGTACCTCTTTATATCCTACCTGAACCTGTTTATTTTGTTTAGGTCCCTAATTCCTCTGTAGTTTAAACTTCTTGGAATTTGGCTTGGAAAAGCTGAGATATATGAGATTCAGGGTAGCTTTTTTATAATAGCTCACTTTATTCTGGGGTTTATAATTATTTTGCAGTATCCATTAAAAAGCAGTATATGTCTCAGAGCATAGGCACATTTAGGAGCTACCAGTTTGCTAAAAATTAAAGCGTTTATAGTTTTTCTTAGTTTAACAAGTATTATTTTAACAAGTAATAGTTTAACAAGTATTTATCAAGCACCTTGAGCTTCACTGAGTGAGTGCTAATGTACATGTACTCCCCAAATAGTCACCTGACAAATCAAGACACTATAAATCTAGTATCAGAAATGTTCAGCCAGAAGATTTCTTTAAAGAGGACGATTAAGAGAAAGCTAATTAATCAGTAAAAATTTTGTACAAGTAGAATTTAAGCTAAAATTGAAGGAGAGAAATAGGATTCAGATTAGGAAAGAAGAGGACATTACTAATGGGAGTAAAGAAGAAAGGGAAACGTGCGATCAAACTACAGAGAAAGATAAAATTAAGAAAATCTTCCTGGCTAGAGAAGAGGATTCATTTTACATAGAAGGATGGATAAACTAGACTTATGTTATTTTAATCTCTTTCTTAGAACATCTAGAGTAGCACCATCTGTAGAGATTAAAAACAGCAACTGTCCTTATGCCAAGATTCCTTAGAAGCCAGAATTCATAAGTCTACTATGAAGCAGTACACACAGTAAAATCATGACATCAAGGCTCTCTAAAAGTAGACCCTTTTGAGATGTCATTTATTCAAATACAGATCAACACATTCCTCAGTAGGACTAACTTCATTCTTTTTGAAGATTTTTGTTAATGTTTTTGTTTAGTTGTAAGTCCTAATTTAATTCACAGACCTAGTGACTATACGCACCATTATTTATAGATAAAATTGAAACTGCTGTGAAGCACCAAGTTCCAGTTTTTTTATTTATTGTTTGGAAACCATTTCAGTCAATGTTTACCTTGCAATCAACACAATCAAGGGGTATTTTCTTATCATGGATTTCATCAGTAATTTGTCTCAAGTTACCTTAGTGTTTTATATAAAACTACAAACTATATAAAAAATAGGTAAATCATGGTATCTCAGAGTTTGAGGAGAATTCAAAGGCCATTGTGTTCAAAGTCCTAGTACCCTTTCCATCATTCCCAACCTTTGTCTGAACATCTCAATCACTACTTCTTCCATCTGGGAGTTTGTTGGTTTTGCAATTCTAATTGTTTGAAAGTCCAAACATGTCACACTGAAACCTGGCACCTTATAATTTCCTAATCAATGTTTCCAATTCTTTTCTGCAATGTACTAAAGAAGGTAAATTCCTTTTTACATGATAATTCTAATATTTGAAGGTAAATGTTACATTTTCCTCTTAAGTCCACATTCTTTTGTAGATTTTCTTTGCATTCATTTGTTTCCATTAGATACAAACTTTCCCAAGACATTCAACCTCTATTTCACTTAGACATTATAAGGAAAAACTCCTTGGTATAATTGTACTAGGGGAAAGGTAAAGGTACAAAATTCAATCATTTAGATAAGGTAATTAAGGCAATAAGTGACATTGAATTTAAAGCTATTATGTTGAAAGTCTCCTAGTCCACATAAAATCAATACAGAGGGAAAAACACATTGCTCCTCAAGGTCAGAATTTTAGAATTTTGAGCATAAAACAAAAACAAAAATTTCATATATGAAGAACCCATATATAAAATGCTGTCTTCATTCCCTTGAGTATATTTCTTAATTGCATGCCTACTCTGTATCAGAATATGTACCCAGCTTTTGGGGGCCCTTATGAAGCAGAGAGATGCTATCAATAAAACATACAAATAAATACAAATATATTTATTATGGAAAATTCTGTATCTAATTAGAGCTCTTACTAGAAAAGCAGTGTTGCCCACATAACCATTTGTGAGGCAGCATAACATAGTAGTTAAGAGCACAGACTACTTGAGTTTGAATCCTAGATCTACCTTTTACTAGTATATGACCTTATACAACTTACTTACTTTCCTATAGAAAGAATAAAACTACTTCCTTATAGGATAGTTATATTATGTGAATTAACATAAGTAAAACACGAAAAAATATTTATTTGCTACATAAATATTTGCTGTTATCACCTACAATATAAAGAGCTGTAGCTTAAAAATAAGTAGATGATGGTTGATTAAATATTGAAAGAATTTTTCTCCAGGGAAAAAAATTAAGCAAGACAGGACGTAAAATATACACTGATGTAACTGTGGGAAAGGAAAGAAATAGAGATGACATGCTAAATGTTGATTTTTACCTTGAATTTATCAGAGTGATAAAATCTTGAAATCATCTTTCTAACTTACCATTACAAGGCTACTGTCATAAAATGGCAGATGCTGGCATACCAGAATACTTTAGTTTTACAAAATATATACTAAGACCATGACAAAAAAAAATCATTCAATATTTTACAAATATAAAATGCCCAAAGCATATTTATCTAGAGATATAGTTACAGGAAAGAAGTTTTTAGGATATCCCTTTCTTCATTGTCTGGTCAAGAATATAGATTCATCTCTCTGTGTTAGACCTCCATTTAGACTTAATGTTGCTTTTCACGCAAAATGTAATAAAATGACAACAAATGAATTTACACCTGTGAAGTCCTCTGAGCTTCTTGGAAACATACCATTGACATACCAACATATTGCCTACCATAAAAAGAAACTGTTAGGGAGTCAGAAAGTGGACTCAGATAACAAATAAACTATTTGGAATGACTCTAATAATTTTACCAGTATTGTTTTCTTGTATTAGAACTTGGAAAGAACATGGCTGCTATTAAAGAGTAGAGGACAAACGCCCAGTGGAAGGAGTAATCATTTCAGATAAGCATTAATGATTGACACATAAGTGAGAATTTAGGGGAAGAATCCAAATTCCTTTAAAAAATGCTGAGAAGAAAGAAGCAGTAACGCTATTGAAAGTTTGGGTTTTGAAAATGAACTGTTGTCAGTTTCACAAAGATAACAATCCAAAAGAAGCAGTTGATTGTGCAGCAACGACCAACTGATATAAGAGGACATAAATTATACTTCTTTATGAAGATTAAAGGTAGCATAGTAGTGGTGGATGTCATTGTTATAATTTAAGTGTTTCCCCCTCACCTTTTTCACCCCTTTCCGTAAGTTTGGTTGCAGCATATACTATAATATACTTGCATGTCATAATCCTTAGGGTGAAACTTTATGTAAGGAAAGATGAGTCAGGTGATTAGGAGGTGATTTTGAATAGAGTTTTGCAAATTTTTAAAATACTTTTCGACAAAATGTAGACATTTGAACCAATGAGAAAATAACTATTAGTTTTGAATATTGTATAAATCCAATGGAGTCTTATTATAATGTGTTTCTCGCTTGTAATGATTTAAGACTACAGTTATTTAGGAGACCCCATTATAACGAGGTCAGTTCAGTATGACCCCCATTGATGAGGTTCAAAAGAGATTCACATCATGACAATTTCCCACTATAGTTAATCAGGGTATGTTAAACAGGGTATTAGTTAATTATGTGATACTTTGATATGAGCTCTATTTGTGGGCCCTATTTACTTTCTTGTTCCCTTCCTTTTCGCCATTTTTAAGTCTTACTTATACTATGCTCTATCCCTTAAGATGAGGCTGCTTTATTGTGGGATAGATAGATGAATGACTATTAATAGTCATTAATGTTATTTAATAACATTTAGAAGAATGAGAAGGTTACTTTTATATATGTGAAAGCAAATCCTAGTATAAATGTGTCTTCCCTCCTAGGTGTATCTTGGGCAACAGCAGCAACAGTATTTAACAACAAATGCTCTAGTTTAGTGTTGCTCAAAATTTAGTTATTACTCTTTGCCTTCTAAGTATAAAATACCTTTGGACAGGGGTCAGCAAATGTATTCTTTAGAGGTCCAGACAATAAATACTTTAGGCTTTGTGGGTTCTTTGTTCTCTGTCATAACTACTCAACTCTGCCAGCCCTGTAGCACAAAAGCCATCATAAGACAGTATAAATGAATGCACCTCATTGTGCCCCAGTAAAAATTTATTTATGGATACTGAAATTGGATTTCATATAATTTTCTCATGTCATGATATAAATATTATTATTCTAATTTTTTTTCAATTATTTAAAAATTCAAAGATGACTCTTAGATTGCAGGCAATGCAAAAAACAGGCAGCTAGCAGGATTTGTCCCATTGGCTATGATTTGCCAACCCCTAAAGTGTGCTAGAATCTCCTCTGTTAATCAAAGGTTCATAGTATCTGAGCTTTCAGAAGAATGCTCTGAGAATTTAAGACAGAGAACAGAGATGCCCCACAAGAAATTAACACTTTGTAGATTCAATTATATCTTGAGTGTCTGCTGTATATGTGCCAGACATTGTTCAAGATGCTGGGGATACAGCAGTAAACAAGGAAGTCATAAGTTTCTGCCTTTACGAAATTTACATTTTAGTGGGTGACACAAATATAAGTAAACAAGTAAGATGTGTAATATTAGAGATGATATTAAGTACTGTGGATAAAAATAAACCAAGAAAGGTGAATAGGTAGCACAGCACAGGCAGGAAAGAGAGCTGTAATTTTAAAAAGGCCGTCAAGGAAGGCCTTATTGGTAAGGTGACATTTGAGCAAAGACATAAATGAGCAGAGACACTACATGATTGGACTTATATTTTAATAGGGAAATAATTTAGGAGACTATTGAAATAATCCAGGTGAAAAATGATAGTGACTTAGACCAATAATAGAGGTGAAGGTAGTGAGAAATACATTACTGATATATTTTGAAGATAGAGATAACAGATAAAATAAGAGAAAGAGAGAAGTCAAGTATAATATCCAAGATTTTGACTTGGGCATTTGGAAAGATGGAGTTGCCATTTACTGAAATGGAGAAGGCTGTGGGAAGGGTAGATTTGATGAGGAACGTCAGTTTTAATTTGGTCATGGAAATGAACTATCCAAGTGGAGATGTTAAGTTGGCAGAGAAGTCTAGACTGGAGATACTATTTTTTTAAAGTCATCAGCATCTTGAGGGACTTAAAATCTGTGACAGTTGATGAGATCACCAATGTATTTACTGGTATTACTATTTATTTACTGGTATTACTGCCCTTGATTTTTTTCCTCATCCACTTTCAAAGAGGTAGGTAGTTTCTAGTAACCTATCCCCTCTTCCTATTCACAACTAGCAGGGATCCCATTGAATCAGAAAGTTGACCTACACAGAAAGTATCGTTAGTTGGCCATCCTCAAATTTTGCCATGGTATAAACATGGGAGTGAGTTTTCCCAAGTACCTCCTTGCTGGAAACTGTTTGCACTGGAGGTAAGTGTGAAAGGGGAGGTTGTGGGAAATGATGGGGTGAGGGCTTCCTAAACCTTTCCCAAACCTCAGAAATTGCTTGATTTTGAGGAATGGAGAAGGTTCAGGCTGGTTCTTATTTCCCTGAACCAGTTCATACAGCCCTAAATTTGACCTGCTTTCCTCAAACTGGGAGTCAGAAATCCCTTTTCTCTTCTGTTTTTCTGCTGCAGAAATTCCCAACATTCCCATTTTGTGGGCTCCAGAAAGGGGTAAGCGAAGACTTCAATCCCAGCCAATCATTTCCAGATTAATAATTTTTAGTGTTTTGGTTTTTTTTTTATCATCATAAAGAATGCTTGGACCCATTTTTCCCATCCATTTAATTTCCTTGTGGATTGTTATGTATCTATGTTCTAGGATCATTCTGTATCCCTGGGCAATAGAGTTCAGATTCATCTGCTATTTCCATTTGTGTGCTGTTCTCTTGTGGATTCTCATATGCAGTTTATTGATGAGTGTTTCCTAGATGGAAGAAACCCAATTCAGGAGACTGGCTTTACTCTCAATTTCATCTTTTCCTGAATGGTGTTTTTGTTCCCTGCTGAGAGCTTTTCCTACCCTACACAACTGCTTCTGATGATCTGTCATTGCTTCTCTGCTGTTCTGTCTTATTGCTTTGACTGCCTTTGATTTTTGCCTCTACTTTTTGCCCCACTTTTATGCATCTGCTGAATGATTTGCATTCTTCACTTAATGGTACTTTGTCTATCAGGAAATGGCCTGATACTGCCATATCCATCTGCTATTTTAGCATTTTAGACTACCCAGCATTGTCTATCTGCTCTCCTACCATTCTCCGATATCATGGCCTTCCAAGTGCTACGCTATCTGCCTGCTTGATCTTGTCCTGCCCAATTTATGCCTGTGATATTATAAGTAGGTTCAGATTGTTTAGCACTTCTGCTAACTATCTCCACTTGTCTTGTGCCACTAAGTTGGACTGCTGACTGAGGTTGCTTGACTACTGTCTCCTTTACCTATTTGCTGCCATGGCTGCTTCACTAATTAACTAAAGACATTGCATTCATCTCCTATGTAATCAGACTTGCAACTTGCTGATCGGCTCATATTACTTCCTTTATACTTTTCTGCATCTGGTAAATCACTGGCGTTGTTCCTCTGTTGTCTTGTAACCCTGATCAGATTTTATTTCCAAAAAAAGTGTTGCCTACGTATTGTCCAAACATATCTTAGAAATAGGAAAATGCTTCACTATTTAACAGTCCAATCCAGTTTACTCCTAAACTGACTTTTAAACTATCACCATCCTTTCTGCCTTTTTATACAACTCCACATTCTTTCCCTTATTTAACAATAGATTTTTTTTCAAATAAGTTATCATCTTTGCCTCAGTTGACTTTGATATCATATATTGTATACTTTTGTTTCTTGTATATAGGATCTTTCAGTGATTTTCCATATATTAAATTTATTTCATAATTTATTTTCCATGATTTTTCTGGGGCTTCATGAGGATGAGTTACTCCTATTAATTTTTCCTTTTTAGTAAGATACAAGAATTTTTTGAAACTTAAAAGTGTCATCTCTAAAAATAATAAATTTAGTTATGATTCTTTGTAGTTAAAGTAGCTTTCCACTGCTCCATTTTTTCCTCTGAGAATATCATTTTTCAGCCACCCCATAATTTATGTAATATCACTTCTTTAGAGATTCTTTTGATGTATTTATCTTTCCCTCCTTTTAAACTATATTTTCTTGTGTGTGGGTAAACTTTAAATTGAATTTCCCCATTATTTGCTAAGTACTTGGCATCTAAGAAGAACTTGAAATACAAAATTATCTGCACTGTGAAGCTTGATGTCTTATTTACTCATATTTAAATGAAAAACAAGACCAAACAAGAAGTGGAGAAGAATTTTGGTGAAATTTGCAAACAATTCAAGAGTCTGAGGAGATTAGAAGTGGGGTGTATATGTATGTATGCAAGTGTGTGTGTGTGTGTGTGTGTGTGTGTGTGTGTACACACGCGCATGTGGTGTGTATGTAGATTTTAAGTGTTCTTTATATGTATCCACAACATCATTGTGCTTGAAGTGTGAAATATTCTGAGTCTCCATATTAAATTTTATTTCATTTTTATGAAAAAGAAATGGAAAGGAAAAGGCAAAAGCTAAAAAGAGAGTGATAAATTTAGAGAATATAGAAAAAGGGTATGGACACTTGTTTTTTTCTTTTACTTTAACAATAGAGATAAAACTAGTATCAAGAAAAAGGCTGCTGTAAGAAAGTCAGGAAAATCATTTCAATAGCTTTTTATTTTTTTTATTTTAGCAAAATACGCATCACATGACATTTACTGTTTTTACCATTTTTAAGTGTACAGTTCAGTGGCATTAATACATTTTGTATAGCCATTACCACTATCTGTTTCCAGAATTTTTCATCATCCAAAACAGAAACTCTCTATACCCATTAAACAGTAACTCCCCATTCCTTACTCCCCCTGTTTTAATATCTGTCTCTGAATTTGTCTATTCTAGGTGCCTCATATAAGTAGAATCATACTATTTTTGTCCTTCTGTGTTTGACTTATTTCACTAAACATCGTATTTTCAAGGTTCATCCATGTGGTAGCATATACCCATTCATTCCTTTTTAAGACTAATAATATCCCATTTATGTATATACTGCAATGTGTTTATCCATTCATCTGTTGACAGACAACACTTGAGTTGTTTCTTGGCTATTATGCATATTACTGCTATGAACATTGGTGTGCAATGTCTGTTTTTCTTTCCATTCTTTGGGTATTTACCTAGAGGTGAACTCCCTAGCTTTTAATATTCTTGTCTAAGAGGAAATTAAAGACCTCAGGGGAACTATATAAGTAACATGAAAGATGGATAAGTCCAAGATACTGCATTAGGAGCAAAAAATTATAAACTTTTAGAAGGACACAGAATGCCAAGTGAGATTTAGAAGACCTTACGTTCTAAGAATGAAAGGGAGAATGAAATTGGACAGATGTTGGATGTTTGAAGGACAAAAAAAATCATTCTGAACAATGTTGAAAAAAAAAATAAACCATCTTGGGGCACCTGGGTGGCTCAGTCAGTTAAGCCAACACTTCTGCTCAGGTCATGATCTCGCAGTTAGTGGGTTCAAGCCCTGCTTCAGGCTCTGTGCTGACTGGAGCCTGGAGAGCCTGCTTCCAATTCTGTGTCTCCTCTCTCTGCCCCTCCCCCACTCTCACCCTTTCTCTGTCTCTTTCAAAAATAAACATCAAAAAAAATATACCAATTTTAGGACAGATGATGGCATGTCTTTGAAATGGAATAATGCAGACTTGTAAAGAAGTAGGTATTTAAATGAAGATAACTGGATTTGAGATGAGAGAGCTAGGTTAAGTTTAGAGGAACCAGCAATAGGATTAGGAATTCATTTTGAATTCAGTGGTACTCAGTTCTGGACACACAGTTTTCTCCCTATAGAGATTTTACTAAAAAGATTGCTAGGCCCAACCCCACCAAAGATTCTGACTCATTAGGCTGGAGATAATGGTTTAGGCACTATGTATATGCATGTGTGTGTGTTTAATCCACTGGTAAAACACAGTGTGAGTTAAATTGAACTCTGTACCATAGTGTCCTAGACCTTACAGGAGTTACAAAAGTTGGGAAGAATTGGTCCTTGTCTTCAAGGAGTTTAAAACTGGAGTAGTTTAGTAAGCAAAAAAATTGATTTTGGAAGGAAGACTTTCAATCCATTATGTGATAATGTTTTCACTTTGTTAACTCAACAATTTTTTGGTGATTTTACATACTTTGTCTTGCTTTTCTCAACCAGGGTTTCTCATCTAAACTATCAAACACAGAAAATGATTTGTGTGACTTCTCAATCCTCCCAAGGGTGGTACATGAATTAGTTCTATTCTATAAGCATAGGAGAAAAGTTAATTCATTACTTCCAATAATTCTCTCAGAACCTATTTTAAACAGACTTGTTCTATGCTATGTAGTCTGTTAGAAGTACATAACACAAAGATAAGGCCCAAGAGAGGGAAAGAGACATTTAACAAAACAATGAATTTCTAACATCATTTCAAAATTTTGTTATTTTCTTCTAGTTCTTCAGGGAAAACGTTCAAAATCAGAGTAATTGTATATAAGGAAATTCTAAGCATCTGTGATTCAGGAATAAGAGTATGTTCTATAATTAATGCCTCATCACAACTGGAAGACTCTGGTAATAGTTTAAATGCCAATAAGAATCTCTTTAATTAAAAACCTGAAGCATTCAGTGGCAGATTATTGATTCATTGGTAACTGTTAATAAACAGCATTATCTAAACCCAATGTTACTAATTTTGTAGTGGAAGAATAGAAAGTGGTTAGAGAAAAATTGATAACTAATGTTCAGGAGGTTGTTCTTGAATGTTATTGCAAGCACAATGAGGTATTCTCCAGCTGTATATCAATATTGAAAATGTTTGGGAATTTAATTTATACTCACTGTCAACTAAACCTCACTTGAATTCCTGGTGTCAGAATTTCAGTCCTATTCATTAGTTTTTATTATGAATTTGGTTAATTAGCCATTTGAATTAGGAATTTATTTGTTCTCCCTATATTGATGGGTGCCTTCATACTTGAGAGCAGTAAGCTTCATTCCTACTGCTCACTAATTCACAATGATTGCTTTAAAGGAATCTCTTTAAAGTGCTATGCCTACTTATGTCCTACTAAAGTTGTTTATCTTACCAGCATAGCTGAGGGAGGGTCAAAGTTCTCATGTCAGTAGAGAAGCACTAAAATAGAAATTACATCCAGAATTAACTTGTTTTCTAAAAAAAAAATGAATAATTTTAAAAGATTTTGCTTTACTTGTGTTTATTCTGGAAAACATTTTTTTGTGAAAAATAAAGATTATGCAGAAATTTTAAGGTATAAGATCTGAGATAAAGGAAAATATAAGAGTAACATTTTATTAAACTTATTTTATTAGTAATAAATATACTTCTTCTTTTGATCTCTGAAATCCTGTTTTTATTTTGAGAAAAGCTAAACTGAAAGTTGTATAATGTGTTTCTTTTTTATGAAAGTTAACTTGAAAAGATAGTGTTGCTAACACACTCTTATCCTATAGGACTCAAGTCTTTTGTACATTGAATAACAAAATCCTCTAAATTTCCTTGCAATCAGGAGATTCTTTGTAGGCAACCACGCCTAATAAACAAGTTGTCATTCTTTCCTTTTCACTCCTGAAGAACAGTGGAAGATATTCAGGACCTTACAAGGAAGTTGTAACTTCCTGATACAAACATTTTGTGGAGGTAGTTTTACTCCTTCAGTTTTGAATATAGACAATAACAATAGCAGGCACTAATAACTAGTCTCTACATCCCCTCATCTCTTTTTCTCCTTTTTGCTCTCTGTCCATCAGATATTTCAGTGTTGCTGGAAAAAATTAACCCTTGTAAAAATTTTAACTTTAAATTTAAAAAGTTTTTAAAAAATTTAAAATTTTAAATTTAAAAAATTTTAAAATTTAAAAAATTTTAAATTTAAAAACCCTTGTAAAAAATTAACTTGTACACCTGTGGTACAAGAGGTCCTATGGAGTGAGAGATATCATTGAGGGAAAGTTAATTGCCTCAGCTCTGGAAGCTATTGGATGCAAAGATCCTTTGTGTATGTTTAATAGTATTTAATTTCATGAATATCAAAATCAATACTTGAAAAGTTCACTGGTTAGATATTTGGATATTTACAAAATACAAACCACTCCCAAACATTTTGTATTTGTCTCTGAATACTTTTTAGATTTCTTGTAATATTTAGTTTTTATGAAGAAATAGAGTTTATATTCTATTCATATCAGCAGCATAAAAACATCTCAGGTGTTCAAGAATCAGTTTTTCTTTGGTTTGTTCCTAGCTATATTATAGGAGTAAATGTGTATTTACTTTGCAGTTAGAAGTAATAATCCCATTATAGACATCTTAAACAAATATTCTGAAAGTATCTTTTGTAAGTTAAATTTATATTTTCTCATTCTCAACTTAATGCCTTCTGATCAAAATTAAGATCATTCTTGTGAGGAGATAGAGGCAAAAAGCCTTTTCAGATATCTTGCTTCTCATTATGGTTAGTTACTAAAAACTAAAACCCAGGACCATCTGCAGAAAGCTCTTATGTTATTAACAAGAAAATCTGTCTTCAAATGTTCATACTTCACAGCGTCAGAATATTAGGAACACAGTATTTTGCATGTAATAGGTGTTCAGTAAGAGCATAAAATGATGACTTTTTATTGTGACACAGTAATAAAGATGAGATTGTAAAGTATTATAGATGAGATTAAAGATGAGAAGAGTATATGGTCATTTAGGGGAAGGAAAAGGTAAGGATTTTTAAATACTCACCTTGTATTTAAGTATTACTTAAATACAAGTACAAATTAAGTAATACTTATATTAATAGCCTTAAAAGAAACAACACCTATCTTTTTCTGAGTATAGATTTCTGATTATATGGGTTTTTTTTCTAAAAAAAGAATTTGGGAAATATAGGAAAGCAAAATGAAGTAAATGAAAATCACCAATAATTGATACATAATTATTATCTGGGACTAATTCATTAGTTTTCGTATTGAGAACCCATCATAGATACAGGTTTATATCTTGGGTTTCTAGTTGTTATCTTAGCTACTAAAATTTACCGTGTACTTACTACGTTCCAAGCATTGTGATAAGCACTTTATGTAATGTCTTATTTAATACTAACAGCAAACCTACAGAATAAGTACTACTTTAGAGGTGAAAAAATTAGTTTTAGAAAGGTTAAATCATGAAATAACCCACATCACAGAGCTAGTAGAAGGTGATAGAATTAGAATTTCATCTAGATAGTCTTGACACCATAGCCCTTGCTTTTTAACCACTCTTTTTTTTATATAAATTAAGCTTTTTTTCCATTTAACAACTGTTTTACAAAAAAAAAAAATGAGATTTGCCAATCACTACAGAGTATAAGCAAGCTATAATTAATTTCATTTCCTTGTTATTAACCATTTAGGCTCTTTTTATTTCATATCATAGACATTCTCTTTATAAATAAATTGTCAAAAACATCTCTGATTATAACTTTAGAAATATTTCCTTCAAATAGAATAACTGATTCAGAATTAATTCTCATAATACATAACTGCCAAACTGACCTCAGGAATATATGTATAAATTTATATATTCATACTACCAGTTTTTGGAATTAAACATTCATTATTTCTAATCTTAACGGCTTGATGGATGAAAATTATTTGGCTTTATTGGCATATTGTAGACTAACAATGAATTAAACAATTTTCTTGTATTTGTCTAGTTTTTTCTTCTTTTGTAAATTGCCTGTTTTTGTTTTCTTTGGCTCAGTAGCCAATTCTTGAAAGTTGATTCTAATTACAAAGAGATGTTTAAGAAATTGGTTGTCAGGAAATAATTTTGGCATAATGAGATTTATATTTTAACTATATCATTTTGACTATATCATAAATCTAAACCAGTTTAGGGGCTCCTGAGTGGCTTTGTCGGTTTAGCATCTAACTCTTGATTTCGGCTCAGGTCATGATCCCAGGGTTGTGGGATCAAGCCCCGCATCAGGCCCCACAATGAGCATGGAGCACGCTTAAGATTATTTCTCTCTTTCTATCTCTCTCTCTCCCTGCCCCCCCCCCCCGTCCCTCTCTCTCCCTCTCTCCCTTTGCTCTTCTCTGCCCCTAGTGCTCTCTCTCTCTCTCTCTCTCTCTCTCTCTCTCTCTAAAATAAAAACTATATATACATAAAAATCAGTTTATTTTCTCTTTTCTCAAGCTCCATTAACATAATAGTACTCATTTATTTCATTACTTACCCTCTACAGCAGAGGTCAAGTTCAAAAAATATCCTGAATCAAAGGCATGCAGTTAATAAAGTACGAATGCATTATTTTCTATCAAGCTAGTTATGTGCATAATGAGGTTTTTTTTCTTCCATAGCTGATGCACAGTGGTTTATTTTATAACTATTCTTTTCTTACGGGATGCCAATGTTAAATATTGTGTGGATAGAAAATTATTGAAACAATATTCCAGAATTAATGATCCATTCATAGATCTAAATCTTAACAAAATAATTTATCATTAGGACATTGAATATACATAGCTACTTTAGCAGTCATGTTTTTTAAATACCAAATATACAATCCTATTTATACATTTTTTTTTTTTTTTTTGCTCGGCAAACTCATTTTTCTACATACGAATTCCAAAAGAAACAATACTCTTGCATGCAATTAATGTGAATTACCATTTGATTATCTAGACATTTAAAGCATTTATAGACTTTTTCAGATAGGTAGAGCTTAATTCTCTCCATTGCTCAAAAGAGCCTTTTCTTTTTTTAGTTGCCCCTCACATGCAAATCATTTCATGCCCAAAGCTTTTTGGTAAGTGAATCGTTTAACACTTGGCTTGAGTTTTTCCACAGAAACATTTATTTATGTAAGTGTTTCTCAACCTGGGGATTTTTTGGTGCCTAAGGAACATTTGGCAATGCCTGGTGACATTTTTGGTTGTTATAACTGAAAGGATGCTACTGACATTAGGTGAATAGAGGTCAGGGATGCTGCTAAATATCCTACCTATGCCCTGAACAGCCCTTACAACAAAAAATTTTCTGTCCTGAATTGTAATAGTGCAGAAATTGAGAAATCCTCATTTAATAATAATATTGAGTATTCACTGACTGCCAGGCACTGTGCTTGGGGTTGGGGACACATGTATAGAAAATTATGATCTTAGCACTGAGGGAAGTTACTAGTTAGGTTGAGGATGGTTAGGAAAGGGAAAGAATTGGGTAAATAAACTATAACATGATCATCAGTATAGTAATGGTGTGTTTGTGATATATTAGGAGCAGGATAAAGTTCACCTGAGGGACTTAGGGAAATTTTCAAAGAAATAATATTGGAACTGTTGTTTTTATTGTTCTTATTGTTTGTCTCTTCACTTAAATTTCCAAAAAGCACACAAAAAGTATAGCTAACAGCTTAATGAATTTTTAAGAAATGAACATACCTGTCTGACCAGCATCCAGATCAAGAAACCGGATTATCAGTATCCCAGATTGACCCCCCTTTTGTGTCCCTTTCAGTAACAGCCCAACCCTCAAGAGTAATTACAGTTTTGACTTTTAACATCATTATTTTTGTTTTTTAGTAAACTTTATGCAAATGAAATCTTATACTGTGTTATCATTTGTGTCTGTATTCTTTTGCTCAACATTATGTTTATAAACTTGATACATGTAGTTGTTTGTTCATTATCACTACATACAGTAATTGTTTTTATGACTATGCCAATATATATTAAACAACCGTAAAGACACAATTGCTGAGATCTTAAGTCTGCCAGTAGATCAGTCTGACTGCAGAAAGGGATGTGAAGGGGAAGTGGCAAGAGAGAGCCTGGGGAGGTAGGTAAGGCCAAATGATGGACGCTGTCTGTGTCTTATAAAAGGCATTTGGGTTTTTTTCTAGTAGAAAATAAAGATTGTTTTGAAAGATGTTAAACAGCAATGAATATAGTGAGATTTACATTTTACAAAGACTGCTTTTGGTAGAATAGAGAATGAGTTAAATGGGCATAAACTTAGCTATAACATTAATCAGGAGGTTATTAAAATATTCAAAGAAAAGATGCTGAGTAGCTAAATGAAGACAAGGGTAGATAGGGATAGATTTCTTTCTGAGGATAAAATTAATAGCACTTTTTGACTAACTGGGTATGGAATTTGCAAAGGATAGTTTCCTGAGCCAACTTCCAAAATCCTATGTGTGTTACTGAGATATAAAATATGTACAGTGAAGAAAAATGACAGAATTCAATGTCAGCAATTAAAATTGAATTCAAAATAACATCCAAGTTTATCTATAGTATTCAAACTTGTAGAAAAACATTATTAGTTGAAAATGAATACATTGATAAAATCTTCATGGAAAATCCATAGGGAAATTGGTAACAGTCTAGACCAAGTCTAAACTAAAGGTAGTAGCTTTTATTTTTCATTTTAATTTCAAATTTATGACTTTTTTCTGTTGTTCCAGAATTTCACTATTTTTATTTTATTTTTATCTCTCACTAAATTTATACATTTAGTCATGAAGCAGGTGGGTTTTGTCTCAGGAAGAAAAAAATGAGACAAGTGCATGTGTGTTGGTGCATACACCAAAAGCAAGAGTTGAGAAAGGAAGAAAGTAAAATATTGTATTGATATGAATTAGAAAGAAACTATCTAAAGTGGAGTTAACAGAGTTCCCAGTCATTATTTCTAGGTCTGAGATTACTGTCTTTTACTTTTTTTGTACATGCATCCCTAAAGAGAATAAAGGCAGTGAGTCAGAGAGCTTCCCATTGTCACCAGGCAATAGTATTACTTCAAAGAGGTATTTATTGCAGAGACAGTGGTTAAGATAGTTGTCTCTTTGTGACCCAGAGAAGAGATATGATTATTCATTTAGAAAACTCAAGAATCAATTCAAAGGGTATTAGAATCAAGAAGAGTTCAGCATGGTGGTTAAATAAAGGGTATTTTCCTTTATAAAAATCTATATGCCAGTATTACTTAAGCTAGAATCAACCATTAGAAAAAGTAATGGGAAAAGATCTCATTTGTAATAGCAGAAAAAAGTAAACTTCATAATACCCAAGAATAAACTAAAAAAATTTGCCAGACCTGAATAAAGAAAACTTTATTAAAGGACATAAAATATAGCTTGAATGACTTGGAAGTTATGCCATATTCTTAGATGCAAATATTTTTGTGAAATTGTCAATTTACCTTAAATTGAGATAAATGAGATATAATTCCCAATGGATTTTGGGGGGAATATAGCTTGTGATTTTTTTTCTTAAGTAAAACAATGAGAGAGCCTTACTCAGATGTAAAAACATGATATAAGGCGCAGTGATTAAAATATCTGGTATGTTACAAGAAAATAAAGTCAGAGATAAATGCCACCAAATGATATTTTATTAACATACCTATGTGTAAAATTGAATTTAACATTTTATATATGTGACATTTCAAGACATTTGAGGAAAGAAGGATCAGCCAGTAAAAGATGTTGAGAAAATTGGCTCTCCATTTTGGTGGACGTTGATCATACAACACAAAATTAAACTATAGTTAATTAAATAAAAACATTTAATTAAACATTAAGAACTATAAGTTTATGATTTAAAAATTAAGAGATTATTTTTATTATCTTTAGGCAAGAGAAACCTTTCTAGGTAAGACATAAAACAAAGAAAATACAATAAAAACATTGATAGAAACCCCCGCTGTTAATAAGCATTGGAAAACTTTTAATGAAAATGCCAACTAAGCAAAAACTTGTTACAAATGTTAAATGTTAAAAATTAATATTTGCAAGAGATTTAACTGCTAAAGTTTAATATTTTAAATATGTAAAAATTTCTTAATAATTCAACAGCAAGAACATGGACACCAATATAGAATAACAGGCAAAAGATATATTCAGGCAGTTTGCAATGGGAAAGAAGCAAATTGCTTTTAAATATGTGTTCATTATAACTGGTAAGAAATGTAAAATTTGAAAATATTGTATTGCTTTGTACACATCATTTAAATAACTAAGATAAAGATTGCCTGGAAGTGTCAAGGCTTGGGTGAAAAGACCTTTGTTCAGAGTATAAATTGGTACCACTTTTCTATAGGGCAATCTGCAGTGTATCAAACATTTCAGTGTAATGGTGTAAAAGACATTCATTTGATAGGGAATAACAACAGTTTACAAATAGGGTACAGCCTAGAATAATTGTTGTTTTAGTACTTAAAAAGCCTTCCCACTCTAGAAAAACTTGACCCAGTACAAAGAAATAACCTGTGAGGCATACTATGTGAAATGACGTAAACAGTGTCAGTCGTTAGATTCATTGTGTCCCCCAAAATACCATGAGTTGAAGGTCAAAGCAGCAGAGAGCAGGAAGCATAACTGTAGGAAGCCTGGACTTTGCAAAGGGAGGAGAAGCCCTGAGGACAGATGGCTATACTACTGTGCTGTTGGTGAGACACTTAGGCTTGGACAAAAACCCTGTGTAAAATTAAGCCTGGAATTCCCTAAGACTGTGAGATCCTTGTGGGAGGCTAAAGTGGAACCAGTCAGTGATTAAACATACTCTCTAATGAAAGGTAGAAGCAGAAATAAATCTTCTCCAAAGGAAATTTTCCCCAGTTTGGGTCAGCCATACTCTAACAGATTAAGATCAAGTAATGAATATCAACAAAACCATTAATCAATAGGTGGACTGAAAAATGTGACAACTACTAGAACTGTCCAATACAAAATATAATATAGCTAAGAATTTGGTGACTATTATCATTCATTTTTCACGCTGGGAAACTTTTGTTTAGGACTAATGCTAGACCAGACAGGATGCAGACACAACAGAAGTATATCAAACTGTCCCTGACAAGCCAGGGTGTATGTTTAACCTACTGATGAAATCTTCAAAAGAACAAAGATGCACAAAGATAAAGACATTGCAAGAGATCATTATTTTTGAATAAGCAATTTCGGAGAAAATAGGACTCCTAGAAATGAGAAAATATACATTAAAATTTTTAAATCTGTAAAAAGATGAAACAGCAGATTAGACCAGCAGAAGAGAGTATTAGCATACTGAAACATGTATCTGAGGAAATTACCTCATATTGGAATAACTACATAGAGACAAAATGTTATGTAAATATGAGACATAAGGTATGGAGGAAGAAGTGGGAAGGTCCAAACCACATTACACCAAAGCCCCAAAAGGAAAGAATGGAGGAAAGGCAATGATTCAAGAGGTAATGGCTGTAAATTTACTGAACTGCTGAAAAAACATGAAACCACACATCCTCAAGATATGGTGTAAATTGAGAAGGATAAATAAAATAAATATGTAAAAGTGAAACTTCTAAGCCAAAATAAAAGAGAAGATCTTAAAAGTAGCCATAAATAAAAGATCACTTATAGGAATGACAGTAGGCTTTTAAACAACATTGGAATAAGACAGTAAAATAATATCTTCAAAGTATTGAAAAAGTTATTTTGTAAATTACTTTATACAAGTTTTCATTTTGTATTGTAAATATGTGAAGTGTCTACTCTGAGGTTCATAATATAAGACAGAAACTTGTTCTAAAATGTTGCCTGAGAAGACACTTAAGACTGTATTCATTAGGACAATATATCAAATCCTAGGATGCCATGTACCTATTAAATTTATGTGTTACATGAAAAGTTCTAAAGTGTTTTCTTGAATGAAGATATTACATTTCAAAACTGAATTACACATTGTATTATTTTCTTTTCTAATGTATTCAGTATTGTCAATTTTTCTACTGCACATGCCTTTACACTTCTATGTTTTGGGGAACAACTTCTTAAAATCTTTTATCACATAATGAAATTAGCATATATTTAACATAAAAATAATATTAAAAGCTTTGCTCCTCCCACATAATAATTTTACTTCTCATTTGTAATAATTTCACTGTTCTACTTAACTGAAAAACTGAAACCAACCTATAGAATGATCTTAATATACCGAGATTGAAAACTCACTCATTTTTGAGTCTCAGGTTGCAGTTATCTACAGTTTAACCAAAAGCAGTGTCCTTTTATCTTTAAAGATTTACGCCCAAGAGACTCTTAAAAACTGAGAACAAACTGAGGGTTGATGGGGGATGGGAGGGAGGGGAGAGTAGGTGATGGGTATTGAATAGGGCATCTTTTGGGATGAGCACTGGGTGTTGTATGGAAACCAATTTGACAATAAATTTCATATATTAAAATAAATAAATAAATAAATAAATAAATAAATAAATAAATAAATAAATAAATAATAAAACAATTCTAGATACAAAATAAAATAAAATATAGATTTATGCCCATAGTCATACCTAATATCATATTACACTCAAAACATTATAGTGTCTCATATTGTTCTGAGGTAGCACTTAAGTAATTCTGAGCTTGCTTTTCAGTTATGATAATAAACCTTATTATTTGTCCCTTGCCTTAAATAATCTTTACTGCTTTTCACAGATAATAGATATCTTTGATATCTATTATCTTTGATATCTATTATTACTTAGCTTTCTGACCTATCTCTCAATGACACAAGAACATCTCAGATTTAATCTCCTTTTTTATAAATAACTTTTAAGAGTAGACCTACATTTGCCCTGATTGATTTAGGCCAGGTTTATTTTGAGATGCTGAAAATGAATACTATATCATAATTTTATTCTTTTTTTCCTGATTCCTTCCAAGTTTAAACAACTACTGTTTCTCTTTGATGTTTTCTTTTCATTGCTGCTGATCAGAGCCAGGTCAGGAAGATTAAGGAAAATATTCCTTACATAAACCCATCATTTTGTAATATAAAAAGCTTAAAAAGATACAGAATTTGACACAGCTGCGTTATCTGAAAATTATTGAGAGAAAATTACAAAATGTCTCGTAGCTTCTGGGCAACTTGCATTATGGGAAAAAAAAACTCCTGGGAAACCAGGACATGACAGAATCCAGTCTTGCCGTTCTCCACATCCCCACCTATTTCTTTGTTTTCTGTCCTTTCCCTAGAGGCAAATTCTGTCAGGTATTGAAGTCTACCTTTCCTATTGCAGATTCGAGCAAAATGCCAGTTTTCACCTGCCCCACTTAATGTTCCTGCGTTGGGCATCCTCTGCTCTTGGACAGTTTTTTATGTGAGGAGAGGACCTGAATAAACCTCCTAATTGTCTTAATGTAAAATAATAGTGCTTGGTTACCAAATCCTTCAGGTTTGTTTTAAAAACCTGAATTTAATTTTTTTTTTTAAAAGCCTGAATTTTTTATATCCTTTGTTGGTTGATTCTTGTGAATTTGGTTTGGCTCTTGCATACCCTGAGCCACACTTAGGGTACAATTCCTAGAGCGTATCATTGGACTAGAGCATCAAGGTAGCATTGACAGAGGAAAGGTTATAAATGAACAGCCTCAGGAGTGTGTGTATGTTGGTATGTGTGTCGTGTGTCTGTTAATAGGATAATCCTTTCTTCCCATTCTGACTAGATGACAGGCTTTGTTTAGTGCCAGTAGATATAACCAACTTCTTCCTCACGTCTACCAGCTGCCCTAATAAAGTCAGCTATTCAGTTTCCTATGGCCCTAACTTGACAACTTCAATCCCAATCCTTAGGACATGTATACATGTGTACACACACCCATATGCGTTATTCTCAGCTTACGAAGTGTAATTATTTTGCCCAGTGGTCAACTCTATTTGACTTCTCTTAAATCTCAATCTTTAAAGAGGCCACACCACACAGGCTTCACTTGGATAGCGAACTACCTTATTCTAAGTACGATAGTATGAATGTTCTGAAAGTCTCAGTCCTCAGAGCTTAAATTACAGATCCTGATTCATAGATATCAGCCCCATATTCCATACCAAAAAAAAAAAAAAGTGTGTGTGTGTGTGTGTGCATGTGTGTATAAAAATTATGATTCCTTGGAGGAATCTCATTGAAAAAAAATATTTCTTTTATATACACATATTTGAAATTAGAGTATATATAAGAACTGTAATTTTCAAGATTTTTTTTCTATTTATGATCTTTTTTGCATTCCTGTGTTTATACTTTTTCAGTGACAAAGGATAGCTGCACTGCTTTTTACAACAGTTTTTAAAAATTAAGCCTCTGATCATTTTTAAGTTCTTGTTAAGAGATTTTTCTTCCAATATAATAAACATAAAGACCTTCTTTCATTTAACTTATGTCAATTTTATTTAGTAAATAATGTGTTCTTCCTTTTATAGTTCTCCTAGGTTGTAACTCACTAAATTACTTTTATCCATTCTTGTATTTGTAGAGGTTCTTAAAAAGTAAACTTTTCTACTGTGAAGTATAATAATGGTTGATTTAAAATGAGTATGTTAAGGAGCACCTGGGTGGCTCAGTTGATTTAACACCTGACTATTGATTGCAGCTTAGGTTATGATCCCAGGGTCGTGGAATCAAGCCCTGCGTCAGGCTCCATGCATGGAGCCTGCTTGGAATTCTCTCTCTCACTCCCTCTGCCCCTCTCCCCTGTCGCACTCTCTCTAAAATAAATAAATAGATAGATAATAAAATGAGTATGTTTAGACCCCTGTGTTTAAGATGAGCAGCAGAGCATTAA
The DNA here is from genome assembly GCF_024362965.1 of Panthera pardus. Lineage (NCBI taxonomy): Eukaryota > Metazoa > Chordata > Mammalia > Carnivora > Felidae > Panthera > Panthera pardus. Next base: position 104,854,483 of record NW_026526810.1, read on the forward strand.
CTTGAAGTGAATGGAACATTGCCTCTTTGTGTTACTCTATTTTACACCATCCTGAGTCTTATTCCTGTCCTGACAGCTACTGTTTTTACAGCTTTAAGTTTTAGTGTGTGATCGTTGGTGAAATTTAAGTTAATAAAATTTACTGACATAGTTTTTCATCTTTGCTTAGGTACATAATTACATTACTGTTTTCTATTGGACTTGGGTGAAAACATAAATCAGGAGATGTTGTTAGTTCTTTTTCCTTCAAAGGATATTTTCAGTCTTTGCACATTCTTTTCCCAAAGATTTATGGTAGTGTCCAAGGCTATCTTTCTGGTAATTGGTGTCCTCAAAACCACTGCTCTGAGAATTCTTCATTAAGGTTTTTTATTTTTTAATTTTTTTAATGTGTATTTATTTTTGGCAGAGAGAGACAGAGCATGAGCGGGAGAGGGGCAGAGAGAGAGGGAGACACAGAATCCGAAGCAGGCTGCAGGCTCTGAGCTGTCAGCACAGAGCCCGACGCCAGGCTCGAACTCACAGATCACGAGATCATGACCTGAGCTGAAGTCGGACACTCAACCGACTGAACCATCCAGGCACCTCAGTTTTTCATTAAGTTTTAAAGATTGTTGCTGGCATGTTGCATTTGTCAGACATCTTATGATCATTCAAACACATTACAAACAGACATATTCATCTCCTAGCTTCTGTTCTACACTGTTTCTGATAGAACTGTTCAGTTTTCACAATTGCTTTGACTATAGCAACAACTTATACAACATAGATGACTTCAGATTTGTGTCTTAGTACAAATAATTGTATCCAACATTTGTTAAGCACTTGGTATGTATTAGGAATGATACTAAGTATTTTATATGTTTTTATTGTATTTAAGCAAAGGAAAAAAATCCTAAATCTGAATAGGGTGCAATGTCTTATAAACTGAAAGCATATAATAATGATTAATGGATTAAGTTCAGAATTGGAGTCTACAGGTATGAGTTCCTTTCTGAGGTTTTCTACTGATTTACCCTGTGGCTTTGGATTAGTTATAGAATTTTACCAAAAGAGAAGTAATAAATCTCTTCTGTATTATGTAATATAGGAATATGTTAACTATTTAAATAGAGAATATCTGTAGGAGTTTTGTAAAAGCACATAAATAAAAACTTCTGATGTGAATATTTCTACTATTGAATTATGTGGTTAAATGATATTCACGTTTAACTCTCCAATGTAGTAGAGAAATAAGCTTTTTTCAGAGCATTATAAATTAAATGTAGAGTATGTTATCATAACTAGCATTATATTGTGACATCCTTTTAGTTAGCTAAAAATACTTTATAGTGTTAATACTTTAGTTTTATAAGAAGAGTAACAAACATCATGACCCCTTTTTAAAAATGGAAAACTGAGAGATAAATTTCCAGAGGCATAAAAATAAAAACATAAGCTGATATTCACTTATTATGTGAATAATGAAGGACTCTTAGGTTATAGGTGATGAATAAAAAGTGAGACGATCATAAAATGAGAGGTTAGTAGCTTTAAAATCAATCTTTAGATGAGCAAACCTGTAGAGCAGGTTGTTTAATTCAAGCTCTAGCATGCCATAGGCTCCAATTACTTACATGTACACATTTTTCTCTCATATTACTAATGGAACTTAGCTAAGTTTATCTCAAAATAGCAGAAATATTGGATTACTCTGTTTTTAGGAAGGACTTACTCATTTTCTTCTTTCCCAGTTGGCTTCTAATTTTAAAATTGAGGGTGGTATGAGATGACAAAATACAACACTTTATAATGATAATTAAAACAGAAAGGAACTGTTTTTACCTGTTTTCGCTCTCTTCTCAGCAGTTCTTCCACTCATCCCAGTTCCTTGACTTCACCTATGTCTTGTTCCTCTCACTTTATCCCATGTGACTATTTTTGTGAGAACCTAATTTTGTAGAAAGAGAACTTTAAACATGATAATTATGTGTTCGTAATGTAGATACTTTATAAAGAGTCCACAGTGAGAATTATCATACCTTAGGGCAAAAGAGCAAAGTTTGAGACTGTCTAAAATCAATTGGCAGTGAGCCATTTGCAAACAGTACATATAGGTCTAAAGTAGGAGCTTGTTTCTTTTATTCTCAATTAAGATGTGTAAGGATAGCCTAAAGTTACACTGTGTTATAAATATTAAAACTTGCACTGCTTTAGGGATACCAAGTAATTATGTGTGATCATTAGTAAAGTGGAAATTCAATGTATAGATTTTTTTTAGGCAGCTGTTATGTTTCTGTTTAAATTGTACACTTCTAACCACATTAAAAAAGCAAACAAACAAACAAAAAACAACTCCAGAGTAGGTGGAATACAGAGACTGGGCTATATTCTCACCTGTTGAGTAACCAGACAGCCCCCTTATAGTACAATTTTAAATTGTATCATCTTTCAACTTCATTTTTCTTCAGATTTGAGAAACAGGATATTTTCCCTTATGTACACAATCAGCTTTTGAAAAGGAGCATGAATGAGTAACATTTTTTTTTCTATATAGATTGAAAGACATATGTACTATGTATCTACCATAAAGAACTTTATTTTCTTGGGCCCCTGGGTGGCTCAGTCGGTTGAGTGTCCGACTTCGGCTCAGGTCATGATCTATGGTTGGTGGCTTCGAGCCCAGCATCAGGCTCTGTGCTGACAGCTCAGAGCCTGGAGCCTGGAGCCTGCTTCGGATTCTGTCTCCCTCTCTCTCTGACCCTCCCCTGCTCATTCTCTCTTTCTCTCTCTCTCTCTCTCAAAAATAAACATTAAAAAAAATTTTTTAATTTAAAAAAATTTATTGTCTTTTACATAATGCCAAAAGTGAATAAATGTATATTACAGATATAAAAATACTAATAATCCATAGAAGTATCACTAGTCTTTCACCTTTTCCTGCAATGAGATGTGAAGTAGTGCTATTTATATAAGTGGAATATGAAGATAAGTATTCTCATGAAAATCTCTTATAAAAATAATTTTATCATCTGAGTTCCCTGATTTTTGTTTGATAATTTGATTATCAAGTTAATGTTTAGATAAAGGAGGAAATTAATGTGAAAAAATAACTCACTGTGGAAAGAGAAAAGTAAAGTTAAGAAGTATTTGCTATATACTCTCAAATTGGTTAACAACTTGGTTGGGATCTAAATGTTAGCAAACAAGGTGAGATTTTTTCATAAAATAATACTTGGAAATTTTTTAATTACCCATGATGAAGACTGTCTCAGTAGCCCAGAAACTGATTTTTACTCTAATGTTAAAATAAATCCTTTTGTTGAGCTAGATAAACTGGTTAGCTTGCTTTAGGGAGCCATGTTATAAGAAATACTTATCTTTAAACCTTGGTGATATGTTAACTTGGTGACACTTCATGAGAACTGAGTTGAACTGTGGGGCTGTTGGCATCTTATACTCACTTCATTGGGATGGAAGATGACATTGCTGTGGTACTTAAATTTTTACTCTTGTGTGCTTTTCGTCTCCTTTGATCTTTCATCATACTCAGATCTTACTTAAACATTGTACAACTTTAACTGAAAAACAAAATGAGAGTATCTCCACTCTTCTAGGAGTGGAAGAAAATGTAAATATTTAAGAAGTCTAAAAACTCTGAGTTAAAGAAGTATATAAATAAGATCGTTTCTTCCAAATAAAACTCAGATAAGTACCTTCATTCCCTGGTTGCAGCTTCTCCTTTGTAACAGTAGCCTTTAACCATTTAGTCACATGTTATGATACACTGATGTGTTATGATTGGTTGAAAGGTATTTGCAACTAATAAAAAATTAAACTATGCAAGTGAATATCTTAATCAATTAGAATAAATTCAAGGCTGCCTTTAGAATAATGTCCCTCTTGCTTCCATTATGCTCTGTCTCTTAAATGAAAGGAGAAAGGAGTAGATTTGTAGCTGGTGCTCCTTCTTGACTATCTAGGAGTTAGTCGTGTACAAGTTTTATCCATCATGTGTAGTCTTAAGGAAAAAAAATATATTAAAGATAGCTTCTGTGTGCCATATGATACTTACAGAGGCAGACTCTGAATTGTTAGTTTATTATAACCCTTTTTTAAAGTGTAAAATAAAATTAATGTGTTTACCCTTTAATTGATAAAGTAGGGTAAATTTAATTGGCTGTCATTAAACTGCCTATTTATTACCTAATTTATCTCCTCAGTAGGTCTATATTTTGCTCTGATGAAGGCTCCTCATATTTATTTCAGTCTACTTTACAAAGTTGAATACAAGGTGAGCATGAAAATTAGATCAGGTGGTACACATTATCATTAATCTACCGCATTCCTTCCATCTGTAACGTGTTTTTCAAAGTTGGTCCTTTGACCAGCATCACAAGCATAACCAGAAACTAGTTAGAAATGCAGATTTTGAGGTGCCAACACTTGGTTTCGTTCGGCTCAGGTCATGATGTCATGGTTCATGGGTCCAAGCTGCACATAGGGCTTCGCGCTGTCTCTCTCTCAAAATAAATAAATAAACGTTAAAAAAAAAAAAAAAAAGAGTTTTAAAGATACTCTTTGTTATTTAAGACTATTTAATCAGCAGAGGGCACTGCAGTAATTCTTAGGAAATTTTGTTAAATCTATATAGTCAAATTACAGTCATATAGATATTAATACATAGGTTATGCTCTGTTGATAAAAATATGTCTAGAAAAATAAAGAAAAGCACTATATTAAGTGGTTTTTCACAGTCACCATGAGTATAAGGAATTTCTGCACATTTACATTTAGCTAATATGTGTCCTGTACATATTTAAACCACATGGCCCGTTAGCAATAACATTTTTTGATATTGTTTTTCCTGTGAAATTAAAATGGATCTGAATTTCATTGGCAAGTTCTCGGGGCTATAAAATTATTGTTTATAACACCCTTTTTTTGCAACTTGAACAGTCTATGAAGCACTTTCTGACTTTAATGTGTCTTAAAAGTGTCTTTGATAAAAAGATCACAATAAGTGGTTTTCCCTAGGTGGTTTCATAGTTTAGAAAGCATTTAGCAACTTTCATAGTTTAGAAAGTATTAAGAAGTTAAATATGAAATGTTTTATTTAAAGAGAGTGGCTAAATCCAATTAAACCTCATTATTTTGGACTCCACTAGTTCAGAAAAGGTTATATGTGAAGTAGGAATATAAACTTCTCCTATTGCTCAAGGAAACAAAGATAATGTATAAGAAAGTTAGAAACAATTTAATTAAAAAATTTCAAACTTTTAATGGCATTCTTTTTTGCCATTCATTATGAATAGCCTATTGATAATGAATGCTTGTTACTTACTCATTAACAGGCACAGATAAAGCTACACTTATTAAAACCATTCTTCTGTTTCTATGATCTACTAATTTAGACAGAATTTTCCCATTTCCTCTAAATTAAGTTTTATTCCATTGCTCTTTACCACCTTCTTGTACCTTTTCATTTATGGTTTATAGATGTTTTTACCCAGCTCTTGCCCTCTTGTCCACCTTCCAACTCCCACTTCATTTGGCTGCTTGTTCCTTTTAGATCCAGTGTTTCAGTATTCTGCTCCCTGCCTCCCACTTGCCAGTGTTCTTACATTTAGGTTCTTGCTCTCCATTCTCTTTCCCCTCATCTTTGCTTCTCAACCACTGTTTCTAGGTTTCATTTCTGGATTTTTGTGTGTTTCCTATTTTCTAACTGGTATAATCAATCAAAACTGCAAGGAAGTAAGGTGGATTAGAAAGAAGAGGCACAAAGAGAATTACCATGTATTGAATGCCTATTCTATGCTAGGTTATTGACTTGTATCATTTAGTTCTCCTAAGATGTAGGTATGTTTCATTATTATCTCCATTTTATTCATAAGTACACTGAAGCTCCAAGAGGTTAAATATTTTGTTCTAATTCACAGAGCAACTATGTGATAAAGCTGGGTTTCAAACCTATATTGGTTCATTTATTCATTCTTTTATTCAACAAATATTTATTGAGTACACATACTATATGTTGAGCACTGTCCTAGGTGCTGCAATACATCCAGCTCTTACTCTCATGAACTGTAACTGTTGTGGCATTGTCTGACTTCACAGATGGTGATCTTTCTGCTATACTAAACAGCTTTAGAGGAAGAGAAAATACAAAAGGAAATAGAAGGGCTCTAATGTTTTATGGAAAAGATAATATTTGATATAGATGTAAAAAAAGGACTGTTCTGTGTGTTATTTAGAAGTATCTTGTGTGTATGTATGCATATATATGTGTGTGTATATATATACGCATCCTTCAAAGTATTCAGAAATTGATATTGTTATCATTCTTTTCATTGGTTTCATTTTTGTTCAACAAGAGAATGATAAAAAATGTATATATCCAATCAAAAATGCTGTTTTGTGTTTAGTCCTAGAAAGAGTGTGACACTTCTGCACTCACCACTGTAGACACCAGTGCCTTTTAGTGGCATCACCAAAGTATCTATTTTTCTTTTATGTTCTAAAACAAGCAAAATTTGTGTCTGGAGGCCCAGATTATCTAGATGATTTCACCATTAATTGTCCTCCCTAAATTACATTTAGAAAAAGATGAAGACCTCTGTGTAAAGAATACGTTTATTCATCCATCCATTCATCATCCATATATTTATTAATACTCTGAAAAGATATTTAGGATGGTTTGCCCAAATACATGAAACAAAAATAGACCTTTTAATAGAATAAATGTGGGAAAATAAGGAAAGGAAAAATAAGATGAAATTAGGTTGTGTTCCCTACTAAAAAGGATACACAGATTTGACTCTTCTCAAGGGTAACTGATTCATAAGCATCATAATTAAAAACAAACAAACAAACAAACAAAAAATGGTAGCCCAGGGGAGTACCCATTCCTAAGTATGACACTTGAGAGAAAGTTTCTCATATAGCTCCTCCTAAAGAGGATCACAGTGCAAAGTGGTATACGATGGCCTTAAATACTTCCTAATATAAATACAAGTTTCACTGAGCCATTTCATTGGATCCAGTTGCATATAGTAAAACAATTCTTAGAAAAGTGAGAAGAGGCATTGTAGGTAGACCACTGTGGTCCAGCCAAATCCAGTGGTTTATTTTAGAGAATCTATAAAAATTAGTGAATTACATCTCTTGTAGATAGTTCTCATTTACAATTTGTCAATCAGGTTTTTCATGTGGTAGGTGATGGTGAATTTACACACTCTTAGAAGTTTGTTTTATTCACTACTGTAACATCAATTCTAGAATACTACCTAGGGCATATTAGATGCTTAATAAATATTTGTTGCGTGGATGGATAAATGTTTTTGAGGTATCTGTTTAAGTGAAAGACTTCTCAGCTATTTTAATATTTTCTTCCTTTGTCCTTAAATAACGTATGCTACTATACTTTGGAGTACATCATCTTTATATGGATCCCAAATTCATTAAATGTTGAACACTGTTTATGTGACTTTTTCAAGCAGATGATGAAGTAAATGTTAGCCCTGTCCAAAGAATTCTTTTAAGATTGTTCTCAGTAATATGACATACTTGATTTTTAAGACTCTAAGATTTACAGTCTCTAAGTAAAGGTTACAAACATCAATAAAGCAGTTTATCACATGGAAATAGTGTTTCTTATCAGGAGACCTCAGAATCATACTAGAAAGCTGAGTTTGGAAAACCAAGGATAGATTCTGGATAATGCTAGCTTGGCATTATTTTAGCTATATATTTAAATAAAAGTAATTAACTCCCAAACTTAGGAATTTAAGAATTTCCTTTTCTCCTGCCTGCTGGCCCTCTATTTTTAAGGCAGGTTTTATTGAAAGACATTATGGTAGTGTTAATTTTCCTTTAAAATTTCTGCCATTGTTAGATATCACATTATGCTGGGATTCAGTGGACTAGTAGATCACATCAATTCTGGTAATGCTTTATTCTATATAATTATAAGGGATTAAATAACTTTGTGCAACTTAGAAGTTTATTTATAACATCAACCAGCATCTAACACATACCTGATACAGTTCAATTATTTTGCCAAGTCCTCGACCTAAATTTTGCCAGAGCTACAATCTGATTTAGTACTGTCCCTCTACTTCTAATAAAATATTAAAAAAATAATCTTTCTCTATATTCCTCCATAATTTATCTTTTATTTCATTTGCCTTTCTTCTTCTGTACTGGAATAGTTTATTTTGCAAACTTTATTCCTGTATTGCTCCCAATTACTATAAATTACTTCATATGTAGAAACAGGATTAAGAATACATTTAGTCATTTATTTCACTCCCAACTTTGAGCGTTAAACATATCTTTACCATCACAATATGATAAATATGTATCTACTCTGACCTTTAGAAAGTGAAATTTTCCTGTCTAATTCACTTCAGGTTTAACTACACAGTCTTAAAAATGCCCTATCTTAAAACATTTATTGTATAGTTAAAACCTATCACTCCATTAATTGTTTTTAAAAATACTAAGATAATTTATATTGAAAATATGAAAGATGGTAAATTTAGTTTTTCTTCTACCCAAAACATGAGAAAGTTAACTTGGTACTTCCTGAGTTCCTTTTAATTGTATCATAAAATCATAGAGCTAGGACAGAAACAAAATGATCTCAGGTTTTAGGGATTAATTATTTCATGTGTAATAGACAAAGAAAAATACCCAGATTTCTTGCACTGTGAAAATCATTGAGCTATTATAACAATCTGAGATTTCATTTTAAAATTTAGGTTTTTAGATGAGACTTGCATCAAATACCTCTGAATTATAAGAAATAAGAAAGGTCTGCTAATATATAAAAGTTCCCTGGATGTCCTGGTTGTCAGCTTTTATTCAGAGGTCCCAAAGAACTGAGTCTCAATAAATACAATGTTTGGGAAACTACAAAGTATGGTTTATAGAAAGCATGATTTATAATTATTTTTAAGTTAACTTTACTACTCTGCATTCCTTCCTTTTGGCTTATTTCACTCAGTTTGCTATTTAATCTTTAATTACAGGCCACAAAAGAAGTAATAGAACGGGAAGCGCCAGGGATGGCCCTGGCAATGCTGATGGGATCACTTAATGTTACACCTCTGGGCATGCTCTCTAGGTAAGAAAGTCACCAACATGTTGCAAAGAAAATTAATTCCATACCACTAATCACTACAATAGTCTAATTAATATAAGAAACTTTAGCCAATAACACTTAAATTTGCTCCCTTTTTCCCCCCAGAGTTAAGAGTCTTAGTATCCTGTCTAGATAAATCTTAACCAGTTTCCTTCAAGTTTTTTTTTTTCACATATTATCTTTAAACTTTTAGAAAATATTAGATTATGCTAAAAGTTGTCAATCCTGACCCAGAGAAGAGTGCAGTTTATCAAGATGTAAAATTATTTTTGTATGTGATTATTTGTAATCATCAATTAATATTCATTAATTGTCATTAAATGCTAATTTAATAACAGTAAACAGAATTTTTTTTTCAGTAAGTTATTCTCATATGTTAGAAATTTTTAAATAGGCATATTTATGTGTGGTCATAAAAAGCTAAATTAATATTATTAGTGTTTTAAGTTAGTATATTTAAAACTGTGCCTTTGTTGACATAGATGTTGACATCCTTTCTCTCTGATGTTTTAGTTATTTGTTATTGTTTTAGTAACTTAGATTAAAATCTTCTTTAATGAGGACAGCATACATCATTTAAGTTAAAGACAGAAGTATCAACTTAGTGAGAACCTGTTGACTTAATGACCATTGATTAATAGACAGTTGATCTCTGAGCAATCTAAAAATACACGACAACATTATAATTTAGGGATTCATAATCATCATGTATAGCCATTTATTCATCCTGTGTACAATATGAATACAAAACTAAATATATCTATATAACTGTAACACATGGAATATGAATCATAATGTCCTTTCTGTTACTTAGACAGGGTTTATATCCCATTAATGGCAGTTACTTGAAGCACAGCTACAGGGAAATGTGAATGGGTCATTAGTTACTATATTCTCTTTGCTGTCACATGTACTATAACATTTAATTTCAGTAAGAGCAAAAAAGAATTATAGTAGCATGTAGAAATTGTAAATTTAAAAGTCCATGCTGATCTTTAAGGAATTTGCATTGATTCTTTTAAGCTGTTCTTTTTTTAACCATATCTACATTTCTGAGGTCAAGGGTCACATTTGATCCCTTTTCTCTGTGGAATTAAGCAGTGGCCTTTGGACATAAAAGAACATTTTGTTGGCATACAAGGAATATGGTCAAGAAAAAATTAAACTTCATCTCTTGTTGATTCTTTTATAATAAAAATCTAATTGAGCAGAAATAATAATGCTCTATTTGCCAAGCCCTGTATTAACCATTAGGGATACTAAGGATAGAAAGAAAAATAAGGCATAATCCTCACCTTAAGGATCCCAGAGTTTACTTGGAGAACTTGTTCTTTGCAACTGTTAAGGTAACTCTTTAAGTTCAATATAGCTTTTTTTATCCAGTATAGAAATATCACTTTCCGTCTTATTGAAAGATTTTTCTGGATTAATTCCTCTTCTACCTTCTGAATCCACATAATTCCTGAGCACTGGACTATTGAGTGAGTAGAAATTTAATCAGCAGGAGGTGATTCTAAGTACTTTGGAATAAGCCTATCGTCTTTATGCTGAAGGCTTTGAAAATTAAAATAACTACACAGGATGGTAACAGATTCTACTTGCTTTTCTTTCTGTTCATTGCTTATTTAATGGAGAGTTTATTTACAAGTTTAAAACAGAGATAGTAGTCTGTGTGTATCATGCATAAAAAATTGTGGAATATTTTCCTAACTGTTCATTTTTTGTGAGCAAGGCCTTTTTTCAAGGCCTTTTAAAAATATTACTGTCTTAAAACAGCCATGATTATATTGATGTTTCCTTTCTTATATCATTGTTACCTTGTATGTACTTTGGGCTTTGTACATGCTTCTGTTATAGCACATGCTATATTGTAATTATATACTTATTTGACTGTATTACCTAATTTGTATAAAATCCTTAAGAACAGGAGCTTTATCACATTCATTTTTACATCCTCAGACCCCAAAACAACTTCTGACACATAGTGAGTACTCAAAGAATGTTTATTATTATGATTATTGTTGATAAATCAGTGTTTCATGCTCATTCTATATAATTTTTTTCAAGGTAAAGTAATACAAGTTGTTGCCTTGCCTTCCTATTTTTTTATCTCTAGAAAACAGCATGAAATAAAAATAATTTTTTAAATTTCTAAATCTGCTTAAAATGGTTTTTATCTATTTGATTAACTAAATAAACTCAAGTTATACAACTTGTAACTTATAACAACTTAGTTACAAGATAGTATCAAGTAATAGTTAAGAGCATCATCTCTGAAGCCAGACTGCTTGGGTTCAGTTCTGACTCTACTACTTACTAGCTACTTAACATCTTTTTTGTTTTCATTTTCTCATGTGTATATGAACATGTTAATAGTAACAACCTTTTTGGATTGAATCCATATAAAGTGCTTAGAACAACAACTGATTCATAATAAGTCTTATTTAAGTGTTGACCACTGCTATGGTGTTTTATTGGTTGAGAGCATGACAACGCCTTCAGTAGCTTTTCTTCATAGTAGTTATTTCATCTAGAAATATCTTCGTTCTACCTTCATTCTTGAAGGATATTTTCACTAGATGTAGAATTCTGGATCAACAGTTATTTTCTTTCAGCACTATAAAAAAAACATTATTCCACTGTCTTCTGGCTCTGTGTTTCCTACCAAAACTTAAGTGATTCAGAGAAAGCAATGCTAACTAACAGGGAAAGCTATAGCTGTAAAAGCTTACATTTTTTAAAAAAAAGGAAGATCTCAAAAACAACTACATAACATTACAACTTAACTAGAAAAAGAACAAATTAAACCCAAAGCTAGCAGAAGGAAGAAAATAATAAAGATTAAGACAGAGATAAATAAAATAGAAAATGTAATGACAATATAGAAATCAACTAAACCAAATATTGACTCTTTGAAAAGATGGACAAAATTGAAAATTTTTAGCTTATATTGGCTAAGAAAAAAAAAGAGACAAGACTCAAATTACTAAACTCAGAAACAAAAATGGGGACATTACTACCAATTCTATAGAAATAAGTACTATAAGAAAGTACTATTAACCATTGTATGCCAGTAAATTGGATAACCTAGATGAAATGGACAAATTCCTATAAACACAAACGCTATGCAGATTGAATCAGAAAAAAATAGAAAATCCAAATAGATCTGTAACAAGTTAGATTGAATCAGTAATCAAGAACCTATCTACATATAAAATGGCTGTATCAGATGTCTTCACTGGAGAATTCTACCAAACATTTAAATGTGTTTTTCTCCTTTATCCTACAACTGTGGTATATTACCTTCATTGCTTTTCATATGCTGAACCATCCTTGCATTCTAGGGATAAATTCCACTTGGTCATGGTGTATAACCCTTTTAATATACTGCTGAATTTGTTTTGCTAGTATTTGTTGAAGATCTTTACATCAATGTTCATAAGGGACACTGGCCTGTAGTTTTCTTATCTTGTTGTTCTTTGTTGGGCTTTGATATTAAGGCAATGCTGGCCTCATAGAATTAGTTAGGAAGTCCCTTTTCTTCTGTTTTTTGGAAGAGTTTGAGGAGGAATGGTGTCTTTTTTTCTTTAAATGTTTGGTGGAATTATTTAAGATAATTGTAGATTGGCATGCAACTGTAAGAAATACTGCTTAGAAATGCCATGCACCTTTATCAGGTTTTCCCCAATGGGAACAATTTGTAAAACTAGCACAAAATTAAAATCAGCATATTAACATTGATGCAGTGAAGATAAAGAACAATTCCATCACCACAAGGATTCTCCCATTGTCTTTCTTTTGCCATACCTACCTATCTCCTACCCAGCCTTTCTGTCCAAATCTTTGACAACCACTAATCTTTCCTCCATTTCTCTATTTTGCCATCTTGAGAATTTAACTAAGTAGAATCATGTAGTATGTAACATTTTGATTGTTTTTTTCTGTTCAGCATAATTCCCTAGAGACTCAAACAATTGTTACATGAATCAACAGTCCACTGGTTTTTATTGCTGAGTATTATTCCCTGGAATTGATGTATCATAGTTTGTTCTACCATTTTTCTATTGAAGGACATCTGGGTCATTTCCAGGTTTGGCTTTTATGAACAAAGTTACTCTGAATTTTGTTTACAGGTCTTATTAACAGAATTTTCTGTTTTTCTGGGATAAATACCCAGAATACAGTTGCTGGGTCATATAGCAGTTATGTGTTTACTTTTATGATAAACTGCCAAATTATTATCCACAATAACTGTACCATTTTATATCCCCACCAACAGTGTATGAGTGATTTGTTACATTTACATTATGGTTTCCTTTTGGTAGTGTACATCCTGTGTGTTTGGCAAATGTATACTGACATATATTCATCTTTATGGTATCATACAGAGAATTTCACTGTCCTAAAAATCCTTTGTGCTCTGCCTATTCATCCCTCTTTCCTTTTCAGTACCTGGCAACCACTGACCTTTTTCCTATCTCCATTGTTTTGACTTTTCCAGTATGTCATCTAGCTGGAATCATATAGTATGTAGCCTCTCTAGATTAGCTTCTTTTGCTAAATAATAGCATTTAAGCTTCCTTTGTGTCTTTTCATGACTTAATAGCTCATTTCTTTTTAACACTGAGTGATATTCCATTGTCTGGATGTACCATTTATTTATCCATTCACTTACTGAAGGTCATCTGGTTGCTTCCAAGTTTTGGCAGTTATGAACAAAGCTGCTGTAAACATCCATGTGCAGATTTTTGTGTGAAATTTTGGTGAATAAATTTATAGTGAATAAATTTTCAACTACTTTGGGTAAATATCAAAGAGCAGAATTGCTGGATTGTCTGAGAAACTGTGATGTCTTCCAAAGTGGTTACATCATTTTTCATTCCCACCAGCAATGAATGCAATTTCCTGTTGTTCTGTGTCCTCAACAGTATTTGGTGTTGTCAGAGTTCAGAATTTCAGCCATTCTTTTTTTTCTTTTTTTTCTTTTTTAAGATTTTTTTTAGGTAATCTCTGCACACAATGTGGGACTCAAACCCACAACCCCGAGATCAAGAGTGGCATGCTCCACTAACTGAGCCAGCCAGGTTCCCCAAGTTTTGGCCATTCTAATACATGTGTAGTATTATCTAATTATTGCTTTAATTTGCATTTCTCTGATGATATATGATGTTGAACATTTTTTCGTATGAATATTTACCATCTGTATATCTTCTGTAATGAGTTGTCCGTTAAGGTCTTTGGCCCATTTTTGGGGTTGTTTGTTTTATTATTGTTGAGTTTAAAGGTTTCTTTGTACATTTTGATTAATATTTCTTTATCAGATGTGTCCTTTGCAAATATTTTTTCATTCTCTGACTTGTCTTTTCTAGACATTGTTTTTCATAGTGCAGAATTTTTAATTTTAATGAAGTCCAGTTTACCAATTATTTCCTTTATGGATTGTACCCCTAGCATTGTATCTAAAAAGGAATCATACCCAACTCATCTATGTTTTCTCCTGTGTTATCCTGTAGTTCTCTAGTTTTGTATTTTCCATTTTGTTCTATGATCCATTTTGAGTTAATTTTTGAGAAAGATGTAAAGTCTATGTGTGGATTCATTTTTTTCACATGTACATGTCCAGTTGTTCCATGTACATGTCCAGTCTATTTATTGAAAAGACTATCTTTGCTCCACTGTATTGCTTTTGCTCCTTTATGAAAGATCAATTTACTATATTTATGTGTTTCTACATTTCTGGGTTCTCTATTCTGTTCCATTCATCTATTTGCTGTTCCTTCACCAGTACCACACTAGCTATAACTTTATAGAAGGGAATCACAGTCCATATGTATAAGTCTCCTAACTTTATTCTGCTTCAATATTGTATTGACTATTTGGGATCCTTTGTCTCTCCATAGAGAATGTAGAATCAGTCTGTAAATATCCATAAAACAACTTGCTGGGATTTTTATTTAGATTGCCATTGAATCTATAGATCAAACTGCGAAGAACTGACATCCTGATGATATTTACTTTTCTTATGTATAAACATGGAATAGGAACTTTATTTAATTCTTCATTGATTTCATTCAGTCTGATAGCTTTTGTTAGATGTATATAAGTTTTTCATTTGGGGGGCTGCTAATGTAACTGATATATTTTTCATTTCAGTTTCAGTTGTTTATTGCTGATATATAGGAAAATGATTGACTTTTGTATTTTAACTTTGTATTCTGTAACCTTGCCATAATACTTCTTAGTTCCAGAAGTTTTTTTCTTGACTCTTCCGGATGTTTTACTTAGATGACCATGTCATATATAAAGAAAGGTAGTTTTGTTTCTTCCTTCCCAATTTGAATACCTTTATTTCCTTTTCTTGTCCTATTGCAGTAGCTAAAAATGTCCAGTATAGTGTTGAAAAGGAGTGGTGAGAGAGGATATCATACTTGATCTTACTAAGCAAGCTTTGAATTTTCACCATTGAGAAATGTATTGGATGTATGTTTTTGTGGATATTTTTTATCAAATTGAGGATGTTTCCCTCATGCCCCTCTATTCCAGCTTACTGGGTTTTTATCACAGTGGGTGTAGGATTTTGTCAAATGTTTGTTCTGCATCTATTGATATGCTCATGTGACTTTTCTATTTTTTGCCTGTTGATGTGATTGATGGATTATATTAATTGATTTTGAAATGGTGAACCTGCCTTGCATACTTGGGATTAATCCTACTTGGTCATGGTGTATATTTTTTTTTTAACATTGTTGGATTCAATTTGCTAATATTTTGTTGAGGATTTTTGCAGATATTGTGTATAGGTTTTTTCTTCTAATGTCTTTGCTTGGCTGGTGTTAGGCTAATACTAGCTAGCCTCATAGAATGAGTTTGGAAGTATTCCCTCTGTCTCTATCTTCTTTAAAAGATTGTAGAGAATTGGGGTAATTTCTTTCTTAAAGGTTTGGTAGAATGCACTATTGAATATATCCAAACCTGGTGCCTCCTGTTTAGAAGATTTTTTTTTTTAATGTTCATTTATTTTTGAGAGAGACAGAGACAGAACACGAGTGGGTTAGGGGCAGAGAGAGAGGGAGACACAGAATCCAAAGAAGGCTCCAGGCTCCGAGCTGTCAGCACAGAGCCCAACACAGGGCTTGAACTCACAAACTGTGAGATCATGATCTGAGCTGAAGTCGGACGCTCAACCGACTGAGCCACCCAGGCACCCCTAGAAGATTATTAATTAGTGATTCAATTTCTTTAATAGAATAGGCCTATCTAGATTGTCTGTTTCTTCTTATGTGAATTTTAGCAGATTGCATCTTTAATATAATGGTTCATTTCATCCAGGTTATCAAATTTATGAGTGTGGAGTTGTTGTAAGTATTATTATCTTTTTAATGTGCATAGAAACTATAGTGATACCCTCTCTTTTATTTCTAATATTAATAATTTGTGTATTCTCTCTCTTTTTTCTTTTTTTTTTTAACTTAGCATGGCTAGAGGCTTATTGGTTTTATTTATCATTTCAAAGAACTGGTTTTGGTTTTGGAGATTTTCTCTGTTGATTGCCAGTTTTCAGTTTCACTGATTTCTGCTCTAATTTTTGTTATTTCTCTTCTGCTTACTCTGAATTATTTTGCTTTTATTCTATTTTCTTTTTCTTAATTTTTTTTAAATGTTCATTTATTTTTGAGAAAGAGTGAGACAGAGTGTGAGTGGGGGAGGTTCAGAGAGAGGGAAACAGAATCTGAAGCAGGCTCCAGGCTCTGAGCTGTCAACATGGACCCCGACATGGGTCTCGAACCCACAAGCCATGAGGTTATGACCTGAGCCAAAGTCAGACGCTTTATCCACTGAGCCACCCAGGCGCCCCCCAGGCACCCCAGGCGCCTCTATTTTTCTATTTTTCTATTTTTCTTAAGGTGTAAATTCAGGTGATTGATTTAAGATCTTTATTTTTAGTGTTCAAGGCTATAAATTTCCTTCTAAACCCTGCTTTCTCTGCATTTCAAAGTTTGAAATTTCTCTCTCTCTCCCTATTTTTTTTTTTTTACTTTTCATCTTTGTGTCTTATAACTAGAAATTTGTATTTCTTAATTCTCTTCAGCTATTTTGCCAATTCCCTTACTCCCTTTCATTTTTGTTTAGTTCAAAATATTTCAAAATTTCTCTTGGATATTTCTCCCTTGAAGTGTTATTTCTTTTCTTTTCTTTTCTTTTCTTTTCTTTTCTTTTCTTTTCTTTTCTTTTCTTTTTTTGACTCAAGCATTATTTCAAAGTGTGCTGTTTAATTCCACTGTGGTCTGAGAGTAGACACTGTAGAATTTCTATCCTTTTTAAATTTGTTAAGGTGTGTTTCATGGCCCAGAAAGTGGTCTACCTTGGTGAATGTCTCACATGAGCTTGAGAAGAATGTGTATTCTGTCATTGTTGGATGAAGTAGTCTATAGATGTCGATTATACCCAGTGTTTGATGGAGTTGTTGAGTTTAGGTATGTCTTTACTGATTTTCTGCCTGTTGTGTGTGTCCATTTCTGAAATGGGGGTGTTGAAGTCTGCAACTATGATAGTGGGCTTAATTTCTTCTCTTTGTAGTTTTTAGTCTTTGCCTCACATAGTTTGATGCTCTGTTGTTAGGTGACCGCTTGTTAAAAACATGTTTTTTTGGAGAACTGACCCCTTTATCATTATAAATGTCCTTCTTTAGCACTGGCAACTGTCCTGGCTTTGAAGTCTGCTCTGTCTCAAACTAATATATTTACTCCTGCTTTATTATTATTATTATTATTATTATTATTATTATTATTATTATAAATGTTAGCATGATAGGTTTTTCTATATATATCCATTTACTTTTAATCTATATTTATATGTTTAAAGGGGGTCTCTTGTAAACAACATATAGTGGGGTTGTGTTTTTAATCCACTCTGACAATCTCTGTCTTTTATTTTTGCATTTAGACCATCGACATTCAAAGTGATTATTAATATAGTTGGATTAATGTCTCCCATATTCAATACTGTTTTCTATTTGTTGCCATTCTTTGTTCCTATTTTTATCTTTCACTTTTTCTGCCATTTGTTTGTTTTAATTGAGCCTTATATATGATTCTGTTTTTTCTCCTTTCTTAGCATATCAATTATACTTCTTGTTTTACTTTTTTTAGTGGTTGCCCTAGAGTTTACAATATACACTTAAAACTAACCAAGTCCACTTTCAAATGGAATACCTTATAATTACACCTTGTAATAACAAAATTATCCTAATTCCTTCCTTCCTCCCATCCTTTGTATAACTGCTGTCATTCATTTCACTTATATACATAAGGATACATATACACATAAAATATATACATAAGCATATATAATGAATATACTGTTGATCTTATCATTTTGAACAAACTATTATATGTTAGATCAATTAAGAAAAATAAGTTTTTATTTTACTTTGATTATTCCTTCTTTTATGCTCTGTGTAGGGACATATATCATTTACCTTTTCTCTAAACAACTTCTTTTAACATTTCTTGCAAGGCAGATCTACTGTCAACAAATACCTTCAATTTTTATTTGAGAAGCCTTTATTTCTCCTGCACTGCTAAAAGGATAACTTCACAGTGTACAGAATTCTAAGTTGGTTGTTCTTTTCTCTCAACACTTTAAATATTTCTCTCCACTTTCATCTTGCTTGCATGGTTTCTGAGCAAAAGTCAGGTTAATTCTTATCTTTGTTTCTCTTTACATAAAGGTTTTGTTTTTCCTCTGACTTTTAGGATTCTTTCTCTTTGATTTTCTATAGTTTGAAATTATATGTGTAGGTATAGTTTGAGGGTTTTTTTTGTTTTTTGTTTTTGCATTTATCCTATTTGGAGTTCTCTGACTATTTTGGTGTCTGACATTAATTTGGGGGAAATTCTCAAGCATGTTTTAAGTATTTCTTCTTTTCTTCTTCTAGTATTCCCATTACACACGTGTTATACCTTCTTTAGTTGTCCCACAGTTCTTGGATATTTTGTTTTGTTTTCAGTCTGTGTTCTTTTTACTTTGCAGTTTCAAAAGTTCTATTAATATATCCTCTAGTTCAGAAATTGTTTTCTCAGCTATGAGCCCATCAAAGGCATTCATCATTACTGTTCATTTTTTTTTTTTATGCCTAGCATTTCTTTTTCATTCTTTCTTTGGATTCTATCTTTCTGCTTACATTGCCCATCTGTTCTTGCATGCTATCTACTTTATCCATTATAGCCCTTCACATATTAATCTTATTTTAAATTCCTGGTCTGATAATTCCAACATCCTTGCCATACCTGGTTCTGATGTTTGCTCTTTCACTTAAAAATTGTGTTTTTACCTTTTAGTTAGTATGCCTTGTAATTTTTTTCTTGGTAGCCAGCCATTGTGTACTAGGTAAAAGGAACTTGTTTGGTTTCTTTAGATTATTTTTTAAGGTTTTATTTAAATTCCAGTTAATATACAGTGAAATACTTGTTTCAATTGTACAATTTAGTGATTCAACACTTAAATACAATACCTGGAGCTCATCACAAGTGCCTTCCTTAATTCCCATCACCCATTTAACCCATTCCCCTGCCCACCTCCTCTCTGGTAACCATCATTTTGCTCTCTATAGTTAAGAATCTGTTTCTTGGTTTGCCTTTCTCTTTTTCTCCCTCAGACTCATTTGTTTTGTTTCTTACGTTCCTCATATGAGTGAAATCATATGGTATTTTTCTCTGACATTTCACTTAGCATGATACTCTAGTTCCATCCATATCATTGCAAAGGTCAAGATGGCATTCTTTTTAATGGCTGAGTAATATTTGTGTGTGTGTGTGTGTGTGTGTGTGTGTAAACACATCTTTTTTATCCTTTCATCAATCATTGGACATTTGGGCTGTGTCTATAATTTGGCTAATTTGTAGATAACGATGGTATAAACATTGCAGGGGTATGTATCCTTTTAAATTAGTATTTTTGTATTCTTTGCATAAATAACGTAGTAGTGATTCCTGGATCATAATGTAGTTCTATTTTTAACTTTTTGAGGAACCTCCATATTGTTTCCCAGAGTGGCTGCACCAATTTGCATTCCCACCAACAATACAAGAGGTTGCCCCATTTTTCACATAAAAGGAACTGTTTTAAATAGGCCTTTAGTAATATGGTGATGAAATTTGGGATGAGGGAAAGTGTTCTGTATCCCTACATCAGGTCTCTGTACTTTAGTGAACCATTGCCTCTGGACTTTGTACCTCACAAGTGTTTGTAGTTTTTTTCTCACCACCACCCCCCAACCTTAGGTGGGACAGCATGGCTAGAGGGAGCAGGAGTGGGGTATATTGTGTCTTCCAGGTCAATTAGTCTCTGATAATATCCCAGCAGATTATGCTCTGGTTAACTAGTTACCTCTGAAGGCACGCCTTGTTAAGAAGAACAGAGTGCTAACAGTGTTTCAGAATGGTTCCTTTCTTCTCCCCTTGCTGGAAGCACAAGGATTTTTCTTCAGTATCTACTAGAGGAACCTGGTTATGCTCCTGGAGGTAAATCTCACAATATTTTGGAGGGTCCCCTATGACTAGGTCCTCCTAGAATTTTTAACTTCCACTTGTCCATACTGAGCATCCAGCAATTCATTAATAACAACTCAGGTTTTCCCACCTCAGCACTATTTCTGGCAGCTGTTTCCCTTGCAATTCTCTGCTGTGGTAAGCCAGAACTTCCTGTATTTGCTTGTTGGCCTCTCCAGTCATGGAGACAGCAGTTTGCCCTGTGTCTCCCCTCTCTTACAGATTCAAAAAGAGTTGATTTTTCAGTCTGTTCAGGCTTTTCTTGTTAGTAGGATGGAGTGACAATTTTCAAGCTTCTAACGTGAAGTACTGGACACAAGAAATCTGTAAACAGTATTTTTTTTTAATTTTTTTAATTTAAGTATAGTTGACATGCAATATTACATCACTTTCAAGTATACAATATAATGATTCGACAACTTTATACATTATTCTATGCTCATCACAAGTGTAGCTACCATCTGTTACCATACAACAATTATGTATACCTATACTGTACCTTTCATCTCTGGGACTTATTCATTGCAATAGCTTGAAACTTGTACCTCCCAATCCCCTTCACCCATTTCATTCATCCCCCTGCTCTGCTACCCTCTGGCAACCACCAGTTTGTTCTTTGTAGAAATATAATTTGTATACTGATCTTATGTACTGCAGCCTTGATTAAATACTAGTGCGATCTAAGAGGGTATTTTTTGTTTTGTTTTGTTTTAAGAGTCTTTCATCATGTCATCTGTAAATAGGAGGGAGCAGTTTTATTGCTTCCTTTCTGATCTGCCTGCCTTGATTCTTTCTTTTCTCTTGCCAGTTGTACTGACTAGAATTTCCACCACTGTGTTCAGTAGCCATGATGAGAATGGGCATCCTTGACTTTTTCCTGATCTTACAGGAAAAGCTTTCAGTCCTTCATCAATTAGTATAATGTGATTTGTAGGCTTTTTTATAAAAGCTTTAAAGTCTGAGAAAGTTTGTCTCTATTCCAAATTTTTCTGAAGAGTTGTTACCATGAATGAATATTGATACGCTTTTGTACATAAATTAATAAATTATGTGATCTATTTTTTCTGTCTGTATGGTAGATTATATTGATTGACCTCTTTACATATAGAACCAGTCTTGCATTCTTAGAATAATCTCCATTAGGTTATGTCATATCATTTTTTTCCATTCTTTTTATATATTACTGAAATATGTTTGCTAATATTTTGGTAAGAATTTTTACATATATATTCATAAAAGATACTATTCTACAGGTTTTTTTACTCTATCTGTATTTACTTATCAAAGTATATTAGCTTCATAAAAAGTAGTAAATAAAGCGTTCCTCCTTCTTTTCTCTGGAAGAGTTTGTTTATGTAGAATTTATATTAATTTCTCTTTGAATACTTTGTAAAATTTACCAGTGAAACCATATGGCCTGGAGATTTATTTTTCTAGAGTGTTTTCACTGTAGATTCAATTTCCCTAAAAGTTATAAAGCTACTCAAATTATTTTATTTTTGATTGAATGTGGCATTTTGTACTTTTCATGGAATTCTCCCATTTCATCTAAGTTTTATGTATGTAGTACTTTCCTAGTATCTCCTTATTGTTATGTGTTTGTCTTCATTGTCTGTACTAATATTTTTATTTCATTTGTATATTGGTAATTTGTCTTCTTTTTCTTTCTCAGTCTTGCTTAAGATATTTCAGTTTTATTGATTATTTCAAAGATTGGGATTTTTGTTTCATTGGTTTTTTCTATTATTTTTCCATATTCAAATTTCATTGGTCTCTGCTCTTATCTTTATGATTTCATTGTTTATCTTATTTTGGGTTTATTTTGCTGTATACAGTCCTTAAGGTGGGAGCTTATATTGATTTGAGACTTACCTCCTTTTTAATGTATTAGAAACACTGTTTTAGGTGAATCCCACAAATTCTGATATGTTGTCTCTTCATTTTTAATCACTGCAGTATTTTTTTTTCATTCCTTTAAGACTTCTTTGCTCCATTGGTTACCTAGAAATTTATAAACTTGGTTTAGGTTCAAAGTGTATGGGAATTTTCCTATTATCTTTCTGTTATTGATTTCTAATTTCATTCTGTTATC
The DNA here is from genome assembly GCF_024362965.1 of Panthera pardus. Classification (NCBI taxonomy): domain Eukaryota; kingdom Metazoa; phylum Chordata; class Mammalia; order Carnivora; family Felidae; genus Panthera; species Panthera pardus. The sequence goes on from NW_026526810.1 coordinate 104,877,248, forward strand.
AGAAAACACATTGTATGATTTCAATTATTTTAAACTTGTTGAGGTTTATTTTTATGGTTTTGGATATGATCTCTCATGGTAAATGTTCCATAAGCACTGGAGAAGAATATAGATTGTTTGGTCAGGTGGACTATTCTATGTCAATTAGATCCTGATAATTGATGGTGCCTTTGAGTTTTTCTGTATCGTTATTGGTTTTTCATCTAGTTCTTCTATCACAATATCTAAAAAAGAACTTGCATCCAAAATAAAGAACTTGTAGTTATTTACCCAAATGATTTGAAAACTTTATGCCCATGAAAAATCTGCATGTGAACATTGATAAGATAATTGCTAAAAACTGTAATCAACCAAGATGTACTTAAGTAGGTAAATGTATAAGCAAACTGTGTTGCATCCATACAATGGAATATTATTCAATGATAAAACAAAATGAGCTATCAAACCACAAAAAAGACGTGGAGGAATCTTAAATGCATATGCTAAGTTAAAAAAAAAAAAGCCAATTTGAAAATGATACATACCATAGGATTCCGCTTTTGTGACATTTTGGAAAAAGTAAAACAGTATAGACAGTGAAGTGATCAGTGACTGCCAGGGATTTGTGGAAAGAGGAACATAGATGAATAGATGAATCACAGCCAATTTTGAGGGCAATAACACTATTCTGTATGATACTATAGGGTGAAACATGGAAACATATGTTATGCATTTGTCAAAACTCACAGAACTTTACGTTACAAAGAATGCTTAATATATGCAGAATTTTTTTAAAAACAGCATTTAGGCAGTTGGCATATCCCAGAAAATAATGCAGACTCTGAGAAGAGAAACTAAATATATTAAAAATATAGGAAACAGGGACGCCTGGGTGGCTCAGTCGGTTGAGCGTCCAACTTCCGCTCGGGTCATGATCTCGCAGTCCATGAGTTTGGGCCCCGCGTCAGGCTCTGTGCTGACAGCTCAGAGCCTGGAACCTGCTTCAAATTCTGGGTCTCCCTCTCTCTCTGCCCCTCCCCTACACATTCTCTCTCTCTTTCTATCTCTCTCTCTCTCTCTCTCTCTGTCAAAAATAAAGAAACTTTTTTTTTTTTTAATATAGGAAACAATCTCACTGAAGGGGCTGGAGGGAAAAGATGCTGACCTAAATATAGTAGTCCCCCTTTATCCACAGGGATACATTCCATGATCCCCAATAGGTGCCTGAAATCACAGATAGTGCTAGACCCTATATGTATACTATGTTTTTTCCTATACATACTTAACTATGATAAAATTTACTTTATTAATTAGGCACAGTAAGAGGTTAACAACAATAACTAATAATAAAATAGAACAATAGTAACATACTGTAGTAAAAGTTATGTAAATGTGGTCTTCCTCTCAAAGTATCTTATTGTACTCTATTCACGCTTCTTGTGGTGATGTGAGATGATACATGCGTATGTAATGTGATGACGTAAGGTGAATTACATAGGCAGTGTGACATAGTGTTCTATTGACCTTCCAATGATATGTTAGAAAGAGGACCATCCGCTTCCAGACTGCTGTTGATCATGGGTAACTGAAGCTATAGAAAGTGAAATTGCGGAAGGGAGGGGGCAGGGATACTACTGTACCTTTGGATATAAGTGGTGTTTGTAAGGCTAAAGGTAAAGGAATTGCACATAAGCATTTTATTCTAGTTGATAGTTCTATCCCTTGCACACTTGAGTTAACAATTCTGATGTTACTATATATGTTTGCTGATATTACTATATATGTTCACTATATATGTTTCAACAATTAAGTAAATGGATGGTGAATGGTGGGAACTGCATTTCTCATTGATACAGTAGAAAATCACATATTTACAATGGGAGGAGGCTAGAATGATCCATGTGTTCAGAGTTGGAGACATCAGTGTGGATTTATGTTTGTTTAATATAAATGGTATACAAATGGCATGTATATAGAAATATTTGTAGATATGTGTACGTACATGGTTAGCATACATACATATTCCTTTGCTCTCTCAGCAGAAAGGGTCCAAAAGAAACAATACCTCAGCATACCTAATGCTCAGGTATGCTAAAAACAAGCATACCTAATGCTCAGATCTTGATTTCTAATACTGTTTACCAATAAAAGGAATTTCTTCTCAGACAAATGGCTGGTTCCAGGACTGGGCAAGAAATATACAAGATAAGCCTAGAGCACCTTTTAGTGCTCAAAAGTAAAGAAATGCTCAAAAAAGCAAACAAAAAAACCCCACACTTTTGGATGTATGTCAAAGGCATATAGGAGCCAACTGACAAAGCTCCCAGTGGCCAAAGTTTCGTGAAACAGTTTAAGCAACAAAATGTAGTTGTACTTTATTATAACCCAAGGTGTAAATATCCATGAGTCCACACTGATCTAAATGAATAATTGAATAAATTAACACTGAGGAAAAAGAAGTCTTTCATGTAGATTTCCAAGTTATTCATGTATATGTTTTACCCTCAAAGAGGGTGCATGTGGACTGTACAAAATGACTTCCTTCCTAAGAGTACAGTATGGAAAGGAAAGGAAAAAAGTACTGTGGAGAAATCTGACAGATACCTCAGGTGATCAAAGTCAGTAACATTCATGTATCATGGTATGATTTTGTGTCTTTGATATGATGTGATGAAAATAGCGCTTTACTTCATGCTCTTCCTCCCCAAATCCCACAACTCTAGTCTTATGAGAAAAATATCAGAAAACTTGAGTAATGGGGCACCCTACAAAATACCTAAACAATACTTCTCAAAACTGTCAAGGTCATTAAAGCCAAGGAAAATCTGGAAAGCTGTCACAGCCAAGAGGAACATCACAAGACTTGAAAACTAAATGTTGTAATAGGGTAATCTGGATGGGATCCTAGAACATAAAAAGGACAAGAGGAAATATGAATAATGTATGGACTTTAATTGTAATATACCAATATTGGTTCATTAAGTCTAACAAAATGTACCATACTAATGTAAGATGTTAAAAGATAGGGGAAACTGGGAACAGGGTATATGTGAACTCTATATTTTATCGTCTCAACTTTTCAGTAAATCTAAAGTTGTTCAAAAAAAATCCTTATTTAAAAAACAGTTTGGCTCATTTTAGAGCCATATTCTATACAACTTTCAAGGAATAGGTAATTCCAATCTTACATAAACTTTTCTTTGGAATAATAGAAATGTAAACATTTCCTAATTCATGTTGTAAGACTACAATAATCTTAACCAAAACCAGAAAAGAATAGTCAAAAAAAATGAAAAATATGGGTAATATCATGGTGAACATAGATGAAAAGCACTTCAAAAATAAAATATTAAACACCAAATCCAGCAATATGTAAAAAACAATACATCAAGACCAAGATTGATTTATTTCTAAGATAAAAAGATGGTTCAACATTAGATAACTGATTAACATGAAACACCACGTTAACAAATTAATGAGGAAAAAACATATAGTCTTCTTATTTGATTCATAAAAAGCATTCAGTAAAATTCAACACCCATCTATGATTAACAGCTCTCAGCAAGCTAGGATAAGAAGGAAAGTTCCTTAACCTGATCAAGCACATATAGTTAATAGATGCTGTTAGTCTTCTCTTTAAAGTTAGCAATAAGACAAAGAGTCCTGTCATGACTATCATAACTATACATCAACTGCTATCCTATAAATCCAAAATGTATTTTTTAATACAGCCATTTGCAAGGTTTATTTTATTTCGTGATGTGGAGATTATAACTTTAGCTCAATTTTCTGAACTTGTTACATAAAGTGGATTTATTAATTGCATAAATGATAACATTGTATTAGATGCTATACAAAAGGTCCATACCTGCCCTCTAGAAATTTACAAGTCTTGGACACCCTGCACAAACGGATGAAGAGACATAAATAACAGAGCAAAACTAAAAGGCCAGTATATAAATGAACAGTAAGGTGCTTATACAGCATTCTAGCACATTTGTAAAAGTGGAGAAACAAGGATAAAGCTGGTGAACAGAAAATTTAGGGAAAATCAGGATATCCTTGTCCAAACCGATCAAGATAAGACATGTAATTACTTTCTAGTAACTCAATTGGATACTTCTTAGGGGAAGTGGTATTACCCAAACTGTTTATAGGACAAAGATCAATTGAATGGTGGCTAGAATGAAAGGCTAGTCCAGTATGGTATTGTTTTGAAAAAAACCTTTACAAGTTGAGGCAACTTTACCCTAACCTTTTTTTATATCACATTGAAGGACTTTTACAGTGAATACCCTTATAGATTCTACCTGAATTCTGCTATTAACATTTTACTGTAGTTGCTTTTTCATTTATCATCTATTCATTCAAACAACATTTTAAAAAAACTGTCAACATCAAGGCTCCTCAGAATAGGCAGCAGTACTAGTGTTGGAAGTGTAAATTGGTACAGACATTATGGAAAATGATTTGTTTTCATATAGTAATGATGTACATCTGCTTATTCCTATGATTCATAAACCACATCTACCAATATACCCTAGAAAGGTAGCTTACACTTTTTGACCATGAGCCACAGTAAGAAATATACTTCACATTGTAATCCAGTACCCACATACATATGTGTGTGTGTGTCTCTATGTAGATATATATACATATATACATATATGTATACATATACATGCACATATATGTATATAGAAGTTACAAAACGTTTAGGAAACAATAATCCTAACTACAAGGAAGTCATTCTGATATTTTCTGTTCTATTTTTTTTTTTTGGCATACTACTTATAACTATTTAAGTTAGTTTACTACCCTATTAATTGGCATTGACCTGCAAGTTGAAGAACATGCCTTTAAAGAAAGCCTCGCGCATAGGTACGAAGAAAAATGTAAAGGAACGTTTTCTAATAGCTGCTTTTTTTCATAATACCAACAAATAGAAGTAAAAGATGCCCATAAGCAGAAGAATAGATAAATAAATTGTGGTATAATTATAATAGAATACTGTACATCAGTGAAAATGAACTAAAGCTATCTGTGTATGTCAGCATGAAAGAACATCACAAACACAATGTTGAATGAGAAAACCAAGTTATATTAGAATATGTACAGTATTATTCCACTTCTATAAATTTCAAAAACATGCTAAACTGAATAGAACAATATATTTAGATAAACATCTGTGCAAAAGTATTTTTTAAGTAAATGAGTGACTGATATATGCTCCAACATGGATGAACCCTGAAAACATGCTGAGTAAAAGAAGCCAGTCACAAACGGCCACATGTTGTGTGATTCCATTTACGTGAAACGTTCAGGATATGCAAATATACAGAGACAGGAAGTAGATTATGGGTTGTTTAGGGCTGGAGATTGGGAGAAAATGTGGACTGCTAATGGGTATGGGAGTTTGGGGGGTAAGTTGATAAAAATGTTTTAAAGTTGATTCTGATGATGGTTGCACAACTCTGTGAAATACTTTAAAATTTTTTAAATTTTGCACTACGTGGGTAAGGTGTATAGAATGTGGATTCTGTCTCGATAAAGTTTTTATAAAAATAAGTAAGGGGGTGCCTGGGTGGCTCAGTCGGCTAAGCATCTGACTTCAGCTCAGGTCATGATCTCGTTCATGGTTCATGGGTTCAAGCTCTGCATCAGGATCTGTGCTGACAGATCAGAACCTGGAGGATGCTTCAAATTCTGTGTCCCTCTCTCTTTCTCTCTCTCTCTACCTCTCCTCTGCTCATTTACACATGCACGCTGTCTCAAAAATAAACATTCAAAAAAAAAGTAAAGAAATGGTTTTAAGAGTCAGGAAAAGAGTTACTTGGGAAAAAGGAGACAAGATCAGTATAAAACACACAGTGGTCTTTGAAGATATAAATAATAATCTCAACCTAGATTTTAGGTACATGGGTGACTTATTATTATCTACATTTTATATATGCATTATAAATTTTTGTGTATTTAATACTTAATAAACTTTTAATTTTAAGGGAAACAATTATTTTGTAATATTCTTTATATATCCATGCCTTTATATATCCAAGTTTAACATGAAATATCAAAATTTTGGTATGAATCTTGACTAGGACCAGTTTTCATTGAAATATATCCTATTTTAGTGGGAGGAGCCAAAATGGCGGAACACCACGGAAGTTTTTTTTGTGTCTTGCATCCATGAAATATAGTCAGATCAACACTAAACCATCTTGCACACCTAGAAAACTGATTTGAGGATTAACACAACAATCTGCACAACCAAGCCACAGATATCAGCAGGAATTCACCTCAAGAAAGAGCAGGAAGAAACGACAGCCAGGGATTTAATCAACACAGATACAAGCAAGATGTCTGAACCAGAATTTAGAATCACGATAATAAGAATACTAGCTGGAGTCGAAAATAGATTAGAATCCCCCTCTGCAGATATAAAAGAGGTAAAAACTAATCAGGATGGAACAAAAAATGCTATAACTGAGCTGCAATCTCAAATGGATGCCACGGCAGCAAGGATGGATGAGGCAGAACGGCAAATAAGCGATATAGAGGACAAAATATGGAGAATAATGCGGCAGAAAAAAAGAGGGAGACTAAGGCAAAAGAGCACAATTTAAGACTTAGAGAAATCAGTGACTCATTAAAAAGGAATGACTTCAGAATCATGGGTTTCCCAAAAAATGAAGAGAGAGAAAAAGGGGTAGGAGGGTTATGTGAGCAAATCATAGCAGAAAACTTTCCTAACCTATGGAAAGACACAGACATCAAATACCAGGAAGTACAGAGGACTCCCATAAGATTCAACAAAAACCGACCATCAACAAGGCATATCATAGTCAAATTCACAAAATACTCAGGCAAGGAAAGAATCATGAAAGCAGCAAGGGAAAAAAAAAAGTCCTTAACCTACAAGGGAAGACAGATGAGGTTTGCAGCAGACCTATGCACAGAAACTTGGCAGGCCAGAAAGGAGTGGCAGGATATATTCAGTGTGCTGAATTGGAAAAATATGTAGCCAAGAATTCTTTATCCAGCAAGGCTGTCATTCAAAATAAAAGGAGAGATTTTAAAAAGTTTTTCAGACAAACAAAAATTAAAGGAGTTCCTGACAACTAAACCAGTCCTGCAAGAAATTTTAAGGGTGACTCTCTGAGGGGAGAAAAAAATGAAAAAAAAAAAAAAAAAAGACCCAAAACAACAAAGACTAGAAAGGGCCAGAGAACACCACCAGAAACTCTAACTCTACAAGCAACATAATGGCAATAAATTCATATCTTTCGGTACTCACTCTAAACATCAATGGACTCAATGCTCCAATCAAAAGACATAGGGTAATAGAATGGATAAGAACAAGATCCATCTATATGCTGTTTACAAGAGACCCACTATAGACCTAAAGACACCTTCAGATTGAAAGTAAGGGAATGGAGAACCATCTATCATGCTAATGGTCAACAAAAGAAAACTGGAATAGCCATACTTATACCAGACAATCTAGACTTTAAAGACTGTACCAAGAGATGCAGAAGGGCATTATATCATATTCAAGGGGTCTAACCACCAAGAAGACCTAACAATTGTAAACATTTATGCACCAAATGTGGAAGCACCCAGATATATAAATCAATCACAAACAAAAAGAAACTCATCAATAGTAATACCATAATGATAGGAGACTTCAACACCCCACTCACAGCAATGGACAGATCATCTAATCAAAAAATCAACAAGGAAACAATGGCTTTGAATGACACACTGGACCAGATGGACTTAACAGATATATTCAGAACATTTCATCCTAAAGCAGTGGAATATACATTCTTCTCCAGTGCACATGGAACATACAAAAAGATCAAAATCATACCGTGCATATTTTCAGACCACAGTGCTATGAAACTTGATATCAACCATAAGAAAAAATTTGCAAAGATAGCAAATATTTGGAAAGTAAAGAACATCCTACTAAAGAATGAATGGGCTAACCAGGAAGTTAAAGAGGAAATTGAAAAGTACATGGAAGCCAATGAAAATGATAACACCACAGCCCAAAACCTCTGGGACGCAGCAAAGGCATTCATAAGAGGGAGGTATATAGCAATCCAGGCCTTTCTAAAGAAGGAAGTAAGATCTCAGATATACCTTACACCTTATACCTTAAAGAGCTGGAAAAAGAACAGCAAATAAAACCCAAAAACAGCAGAAGACTGGAAACAATAGATATTAGAGTAGAAATCAATGCTATCAAAACAAAGAAACAAACAAAAAACAGCAGTAACAGATCAATGAAACAGAAGCTGGTTCTTTGAAACAGTTAACAAAATTGATGATAAGCCCCTAGCCAGTTTGATCAAAAAGAAAAAGGAAAGGACCCAAGTAAATAAAATCAAGAATGAAAGAGCAGAGATCACAACCAACAAAGCAGAAATACAAATAATAATAAGAGAATATTATGAGCAATTATACGCCAATAAAATGGGCAATCTGGAAGAAATGGACAAATTCCTAGAAACATATACACTACCAAAACTGAAACAGGAAGACATAGAAAATTTGAACAGACCCACATCCAGTAAGGAAATCAAATTAGTAATAAAAAAATCTCCCAAAAAACAAGGGTCCAGGGCCACATGGCTTTCCAGGGGAATTCTACCAAACATTTAAGGAAGAGTTAACATCTATTCTCTTGAAGTTGTTACAAAAAATAGAAATGGAAGGAAAACTTCCAAACTCTTTCTATGAAACCAGCATTACCTTGACTCCAAAACCAGACAAAAACCCCACTAAAAAGGAGAACCATAGACCAATTTCCCTGATGAACATGGATGCAAAAATCCACAACAAGATATTAGCCAACCAGATCCAACAGTACATTAAAAAAATTATTCACTACGACTAAGTGGGATTTATACCTGGGATGCAGGGCTGGTTCAATATCCACAAAACAATCTATGTGTTTCATCACAGGACAAGAGCCACATGATCCTCTCAATAGATGCAGAGAAAGCAATTGACAAAATACAGCATCCTTTCTTGATAAAAACCCTCAAGAAAGTAGGGATACAAGGATCATACCTTGAGATCATAAAAGCCACATATGAAAGACCCAATACTAATATCCTCAATGGGGAAAAACTGAGAGCTTTCTTCCTAAGGTCAGGGACAAGACAGGGATGTCCACTCTCACCACTGTTATTCGACATAGTTTTGGAAGTCCTAGCCTCAGCAATCAGACTACACAAAGAAATAAAAGGCATCCAAATCGGCCAGGAGGAGACCAAACTTTCAGTCTTCTCAGATGACGTGATACTCTATATGGAAAACCCAAAAGATACCACCAAAAAACTGCTAGAACTGATCCATGAATTCAGCAAAGTGGCAGGATATGAAATCAATGCTCAGAAATCAGTTGCATTCCTATACACCAACAATGTAGAAACAGGAGGAGAAATCAAGGAATCGATCCCATTTACAATTGCACCAAAACCCATAAAATACCTAGGGATAAATCTAACCAAAGAGGTGAAAAATCTATACACTGAAAACTGTAGAAAGCTTATGGAGGAAATTGAAGAAGACACAAAAAAATGGAAAAAGATTCCGTGGTCCTGGATAGGAAGAACAAATATTGTTAAAACTACCCAAAGCAATCTACATGTTCAATCCAGTATCTATCAAAATAATACCAGCATTCTTCACAGAGCTATAACAAACAATCGTAAAATTTGTATGGATCCAGAAAAGACCCTGAATAGCCAAAGCAATCTTGAAAAAGAAAACCAAAGCAGGAGGCATCACAATCCCAGCCTTCAAGCTGTATTACAAAGCTGTAATCATCAAGACAGTATGGTACCGGCACAAGAACTGACACTCAGATCAATAGAACAGAAAAGAGAACGCAGGGGCGCCTGGGTGGCGCAGTCGGTTAAGCGTCCGACTTCAGCCAGGTCACGATCTCGCGGTCCGTGAGTTCGAGCCCCGCGTCGGGCTCTGTGCTGACGGCTCGGAGCCTGGAGCCTGTTTCCGATTCTGTGTCTCCCTCTCTCTCTGCCCCTCCCCCGTTCATGCTCTGTCTCTCTCTGTCCCAAAAATAAATTAAAAAAACGTTGAAAAAAAAATTTTTTTTAAAAAAAGAAAAGAGAACGCAGAAATGGACCCACAAATATATGGCCAACTAATCTTTGACAAAGCAAGAAAGACTATCCAATGGGATAAAGACAGCAAGTGGTGCTGGAAAAGCTGGACAGCTCCATGCAGAAAAATGAACCAGGACCACTTTCTTACACCATACACAAAAATAAAATCAAAATGGATGAAAGACCTCAATGTAAGACAGGAAGGCATCAAAATCCTAGAGGAGAAAGCAGGCAAAATCCCTCCTTGGCCTCGGCAGCAACAACTTCTTAACACGTCTCTGGAGGCAAGGGAAACAAAAGCAAAAATGAACTATTGGGACCTCATAAAATAAAAATTTCTGCAAAGTGAAGGAAACAATCAGCAAAACTAAAAGCTAACCAACAGAATGGGAGAAGATATTTGCAAATGACGTATCAGATAAAGGGTTAGTATCCAAAATCTATAAAGAACTTAACAAACTCAACACCCAAAAAACAAAGAATCCAGTGAAGAAATGGGCAAAAGACATGAATAGACACTTCTCCAAAGAAGACATCCAGATGGCCAACCGACACATGAAAAAATGCTCAACATCACTCACCATCAGGGAAATACAAATCAAAACCACAATGAGATACCACCTCACACCTGTCAGAATGGCTAACATTAACTCAGACAACAACAGATATTGGTGAAGATGCAGAGAAAGAGGATCTCTTTTGCACTACTGGTGGGAATGCAAACTGGTGCAGCTACTCTGGAAAACAGTATTGAGGTTCCTCAAAAAATTAAGAATAGAACTACCCTACAACCCTGCAAGTGCACTACTAGGTATTTATCCAAGAGATATAGGTGTGCTGTTTCAAAGGGGCACAGGCACCCCAATGTTTATAGCCATACTATCAACAATAGGCAAAGTATGGAAAGAGCCCAAATGTCCATCAATGGATGAATGGATAAAGAAGATGTGGTATATATACAATGGAGTATTACGCAGCAATCAAAAAGAATGAAATCTTGCCATTTGCAACTACGTGGTTGAAACTAGAGGGTTTTATGCTAAGTGAAATTAGTCAGAGAAAGACAAATATCATATGACTTCACTCATATGAGGACTTTAAGATACAAAACAGATGAACATAAGGGAAGTGACACAAAAATAATACAAAAACAGGGAGGGGGACAAAAACATAAAAAGGGGTTGTGGGAAGGGGGATGGGCTAAATGGGTAAGGGGCATTAAGGAATCTTTGCCTAAAATCATGGTTGCACTATATGCTAACTAACTTGGATGTAAATTTTAAAAATTAATAAAAAGTTAAAAATATATCTCTCATTTTAAAAATTTGTCCTTTGTGTATTTAAATTTCAAAAAATATATATTTTAGAATACAAGTTAGTTTCATATTCTCTGTAAATCAGAATATACTTAAATATAACATGTCCATTTTGTACATCAGTATTGCAACCATCCTAATTCATCTCCTATTATTCCAACATTCTCTCAACAGGTTTCTTTGCTTCCTGTTTCCCACCCATCAAATCAATTTTTCAAATTGCAGCCCAGAGATATCCTTTGAAAACAAAAATATCAACATATTATTCTTCTTCTCAAAACTTAAGTGAAATGTCATTTTCCTATGAATACAAATTGATTTCTTTAAGATTATTTTCCAGGGCCTATATAAACTATCTCTGCTAACTGCCTTTTTAGCAGCATTTCCCACCCACTGTTTTAATTTGGGCTGCTATAACAAAGTGTCATAGACTGGGTGGCTTCTAAACAGAATCTTATTTCTCCCAATTCTAGATGCTTTAAATCTGAGAGTAGAATGCCAGCATGGTTAGGTTCTGATGAGAGCCTCTTCCAGGTTGTAGAATTCTGACTTATGTTTGTATCCTTATGTGGCAATGGGTCAACAGTGAGAGAGCTCTTTGGAGTCCCTTTTTTAAAGGCACTAATCTCATTTATGATGGCTTCACCCTCATGACCTCAGTACCTCCCAAAGGCTTTATCTCCTTATACCATCACAATTGGGGTTAGGATTTCAACATACAAATTTTTGGGGAGAGACCCATTTACTCTGTTCTACCCATTTGTCCTCATTGTTGTTACCACACACATCAGGTTCTCTTGCTAGCTTCTGAGTCCTTTTTACATACCATTTCCTCTGCCTGGAATGTTCTTCCCAGACTGCCTCTAAACCTGTTTTTCAGGTAGCAGCTTAAATTTTTTTTTCTTCCCTAATCACCATTACCCTTTCTCACCTAAGACTAAAATGCCTTCCTACCATTTCCATAGTTTTTCATGTACCCGTAGCACCTATTTAATTATCTTAACATTTACTGATATTTTCCTATAAATCTGTAAACTCCCCTAAGGCAAGATTATTTACTCATTCTTGTAACCCCATTGCTTAACACTGCCTTGCCTATGGTAAGCACTCAATACTTGCTGAATAAATAAATGAATTCACTCTAGTAACCATACTGTTTATATATTGGAAGGTGTTTTAAGTAATAAAAATAACAAATTATCCCACAATTAATTGGAAAATAAGTTCAGGTTTTTTATTCTTGTATTTTGTTTTTGTTTTTTGCCTTGGTAGCTCTCCACTAGATGGATTTATATTGAAATTAATGATAATTCAATCTGTTACTGAGGGTAATGCACTAACTGAGTTAATTTGATTTGAAATATATTCCTTATTTTAAAAAACTACTTCTGTCTTACCACTTAATATTGAATATGTCTGGCTGTTTATGCCTTTTCTAATTTGATATGTTTGAAGAAGACAAAACCAGAACAATCTTTCAAAGGATACAAACAAAAATCCTTATCTTATTTATATTTCTTTTTCTGATGTTTATTTCATAAGTAAATTTAAGAAAATATATCTCAACTTTTTGTTGAATAACATGTTGCTATCTTAACTCTAGTGCTGACAAAAATAATAATTTTATCTTCTGTATCATATGTAGAAATATCTAAAAATTAGAACTAAAGAGTAAGTAGTTTCTTTCAAAGATGTCAGAAATTTATGTTTACATATTAAAAACTGAAAGGTAATATATAATGCCTACCTCATGGATGTTCTGAGTAGAAAATAAAATTACTAGTATAGTATATGACAGATAAAAAGTACTAGTTAAATATTAGATGTTAAGTTACTTACAAGTCATCTTAACATCTTTTCCATATTTTTAATGGCAAAAGAAAAAGTTAGTTCTCTGCACCCTCCCTTCCCTCAAAAGAGAAAAGAGAAAAAACAGTAGAAAAGGAAGTAAGATATTCTCTAGAAAAAACAAGGTACTGTATAAGGTACTGAAACAGATACATCACAGAATATGAAGCAAAAAAAATCATTGAACTTTTATCATACTTTTTTCTTTATATCCTCTATCATTCCCTTTCATGTTATCTTAGACTATCATTTTTGACATAGTCTTTGATAATATTAAAAAGAATCTATCAGTGGTCCCCATTGTGTTAAGTATACATTCTAGAGGGATGTGTAGGTGGCTCAGTCAGTTGAGCATCTGACTCTAGAGGTCATGATCCCAGGGTCATGGGATCAAGCCTCATGTTCAGCTCCTGGCCAAGCATAGAGCCTGCTTAAGATTCTCTCTCTCTCTACCTCTGCCCTTCTCCCCCACTCATTCTCTCCCTCTCTCTGAAATAAAATGAAATGAAATGAAAGATAAAAAGAATACATTCTTGGAGCCCCTGGGTGGCTCAGTCAGTTAGGCGTCCAACTTCAGCTCAGATCATGATCTCGTGGTTTGTGAGTTCAAGCCCTGTATTGGGCTCTGGGCTGACAGCTCAGAGCCTGGAGCCTGCTTCAGATTCTGTGTCTCCTTCTCTCTCTGCCCCTTGCCCATTCATACTCTCACTCTCTCCCAAAATAAACAAACATTTAAAAAACTTTTTAATTATGGAAACCAATTTGACAATAAATTTCATATATTAAAAAAAACTTTTTAATAAATAAAATGCAAGAAAAAGGAATACATTCTAGAGACTGAGAAGTGGGAGGATCCTAAGTTCACCTCATCCCATGGATACACCTAGATAACAGCCATGTCAATGTAACAAACCCAGAAAACGAGACAGGCAGAACAGACTCTCCACAGGTAGCTGTAAAGAAGAGGCCACATGAAAAAAACAATAGGAAGAGTAGAGACCTGGGCAACTATGGTATGGAACCAAACTAACCTATGAGACTAACCACATCAGGAGGAATACCACAAGCATGGAAAAGGAAGAACAAACTACACTAGGCACCCCAGATACAGGTGACCTGCCCTGGGAAGATGAGTCCCCATAACATTTGGCTTTGAAAACCAGTGGGGCTTAACTTCATGAGTTTTACAGCCAGTGGACTTAACACTAGGAACTTTAAAAATCAGCAGCTTGGCTCTGGGAGAGCCAGAGGTGATAGGAAATTGAATCCTCACCCTTAAAGAGAACAGTATAGCAAACAACCCACTGAAATCAGTGTAGAAGCAGCAGTTTGAAAAGCTCCTGTGGACTGCTCCATCCAACCCACCCTACTCATCAGGGGTCTCTCCAAAGTGGCACCTAACATGTTTCATTCTGCGAGCAGCCCCAGCAGTGGCCAGCACCACTCTAAAGTGACTAAGTAGTTCTTGCCCTGGGGAGTAGGGAAGATAACCATACATACAGGTTAACTGCAGCCCAACAGTGGGCTGGGGTCAGACATCTTATCTGATTGCCAGCTTCACCCACCAATTAAAACCTCACTGGGAAGGGTGCCTCGGTGGCTCAATCAGTTAAGCACCCGACTTCGACTCAGGTCATGATCTCAAAGTTGGCAAGTTCGAGCCCCACGTCAGGCTCTGTGATGACAGTTCAGAGCCTGGATTCTGCTTTGGATTCTGTGTCTCCCTCTTTTTCTGCCCTTCCCCCACTCATGCTGTGCCTCTGTCTTCTCTCAAAAATAAATAAATATTTAAAAAATTTAAAAAACCTCACAGGGAGTAGCAAAGAAAGAACCCTGTAGTTCAGTGTGACTGCAACCCCAGCAGACAGACTGGGGGCAGGCGTCTGGTATGACTGCAGGCCCCTCCCACCAAAGAGTCTCTTGGGGAACAACGCAGGGAGAGTGCCCTGCAATCTGGTGTGATCACATTTCTGGCAAACAGACTGAGGGAGGCATCTGATCTAGCCAAACTTCAAGCCCAAGTCAGCCCCAGACTGACCCCTTAACTGCACAGAGACCAAACTCTGCCCACCACAAGCACAGAGGGCCATGGAAGCCAACTGGCCTGAAGGCAGACATGGCTCAGCCACAACAGTGGAATGCAAGCAACACACATAGGAGACAGCCCTGAAGCAACACGTTCTTGTGAACAGAGGACATTGCACTACAAACACTACAAGACTTCTTGATCAGGAAATGTTGACTTTCCTAATATGTAGGATAAAAATCACAAAGTTGGACAAAATGAGGAGAAAGAGGAATGTGTCCCAAATTGAAGAACAAGACAAAATCACAGCAAAGGAGCTAAATGAAATGAAGATAAGTAATATGCCTTATAAAGAATTCAATATAATAGTTACAAACATACTTACTGGACTTGAGAAAACAGTGAGAGGATCTCAGTGAGACCTTCAACAAAGAGATAGAAAATATATAAAATAACCAGAGATGAAGAACTCAATAACTGAAATAAAAAATACACAAGAGGGAGTAAATAGTAGATAAACAGAAGCAGAGGAACAGATTGGCAAGTTGGAAGACAGAGTAATGTAAAGCAAGCAAGCTGAACAGCAAATACAAAAAATAATAAAAATTGAGAATAGATTAAGGAAACTCAGTGATAGTATCAAGTGTTAATAATATTTTCATTATAGGGATTTCAGTAAGAGGAGAGAGAAAAGGGAGCATAAAATTTATTTGAAAAAGTAGTAGCTGAAAACATCCCTAGTCTGAGGAAACAGACATTCAGATCCAGGAGGCAAAATCAAGCCCCTTACAAAATCAACCCAAGGAGTCTATACCAGGACACATAATAATTAAAATGGCAAAAAGTATGACAAAAATAGAATTTTTAAAGTAGCAACAGAAAAGAAACAGTTATATACAAGAGAAACTCTGTAAACCTATTAGTGATTTTTTTTTTTAAGCAGAAACTCTGCAGACCAAAAGGGAGTGGCATTGATATGTTCAAAGTGTTGAAAGGAAAAAATCTGCAACCAGAATATCCAGCAAGCTTCTCAATCCAAATAGACGGAGCTTTAAAGAGTTTTCCAGACTAACCAAAGTTAAAGAATTCCTCACCATTAAACTACCCTTACAAGAAATGTTAAAGGGAATTCTTTGAGTGGAAAGAAAAAGCCATAATCAGGATTTAAAAAATTATGAAAAGAAAAAATTTCACAGGTACATACAAACATGATTAAAGTAGTACATCGATCACTTATAAAACCAGTACAGAGGTTAAAGTGCAACAATAATAAAAATCAATTGTATCTATAAAAATCAGTCAAGGTATTTGCAAGATAAAAGCATGGAAAGTATGACATCATATACATGAAAACTTGGGGAGAGAATAAAACTTTGGTTCTTCAGGATAGTGTCAAACTTAGGCACCATCATCCTAATATAGACTGCTGTATGCGTAGGATGTTATATATAATCCTGGTGGAAATCACAAATCAAAAGCCTGTAGTAGATACACAAAAAATAAAGAGAAAGGAATCCAAGCATATCATTACAGAAATCATAAACCACAAGGAAAGAGGGCAAGAGAAGAAAAGAACAAAGAACTACAAAAACAACCATAAAGGAAGTAACAAAGTGGCAATAAGTATGCACCTATCAATAATTACTTTGAATTTAAATGGAATAAATGCTCCAAAGACATGGGGTGACTGAATGCGTAAAAAGCAAGTCTCATTTATAAGCTGCCTACAAGAGACTCATTTCACACCTAAAGACACCTGCAGATTCAAAGTGAAGGAATGGAAAAACATTTATTATGCAAATAGAAGTGAAAAGAAAGCTGACATAGCAATACTTATCTTGTACAAAATAGATTTTAAAACAAAGACTGTAATAGGAGTCAAAAAAAGGACACTACATATGCACAAAGGGAGCAATCCAACAAAAAGCTATAACAATTGTAAATATTTATGCACCCAATGTAGAAGCATCCAAATACATAAAGCAACTATTAACAGGCATGAAGAAAGAAATTGACAATAATACAATAATAGTAGGAGAATTCAACACCCTACTTACATCAGTAGATAGATCATCCAGACAGAAAATTAACTGGGAAACAGTGGCTTTGAATGACACATTGTACCAGATGGATCTAACAGATGTATTCAAAACTTCCCATCCAAAAACAGCAAAATACACACTCTTTTCAAGTGTGCATGGAACATTATCCAGAATAGATCACATGATTAGGCCACAAAACAGGTCTAAACAAAATCAAAATGACTGAAATCATATCATGCATCCTTTCTGACCACAACAATGTAAAACTAGAAGTGAAAAAATTTGGAAAGAATACAAATACATTGAAGATAAAAAAAAAAAAAGTGCTATTAAACAGTGAATGGGTCCACCAGGAAATCAAAAAAATCTATGGAGACAATTGAAAATGAAAACATACTGGTCCAAAATCTTTGGGAGGCAGCAAAAGCTGTTCTAAGAGAGAAGATTATAACAATACAATTATATTATAATTCTATTAACAATTATATATAGTATTATACATATATAAAATATAATTATATGTGTATATATATATATATATATATATATACTATAATTACATACATATGTATATGTATATGTATATGGCAATGCTTGGCAATGCTTGCCTCATAGAATGAATTTGGAAGTTTCCCTTCCTGTATTTTTTGGAATAGTTTGAGAAAAGTAGGTATTAACTCTTTTTTTTAAGCATTTGCTAGAATTCCCCTGTGAAGTCATCTGGTACTGGACTTTTGTTTGTTGCAAGTTTTTTTAACAATACAATAATTATAACAATCTTGAGGCCTACCTCAAGAAGGAGCAAAAATCTCAAATAAACAACCTAAGCTTACACCTAAAAGAGCTAGATGAAGAATAAATAAAACCCAAAGCCATTATAAGAAAGGAAATAATAAGGATTAGATCAGAAATAAATGAAATAGAAATTTAAAAAAAACATAACAGATCAATGAAACCAAGAGCTGGTTCTTTGAAAAAAATCAACAAAATTGCTAAACCTTTAGTCAGAATTATCAAAAGAGAGAGAGAGGACTCAAAAAATAAAATTAGAAATGAAAGAGAAGAAATAACAGCCAATTCCACAGAAATACAAATGATTATGACAGAATATTACAAAAAATTATATACCAACAAATTGGACAACCTGGAGGAAAAGCAAATTTCCTAAAAACATGTATGTAACTTCCCAAAATGGAATCAGGAAGAAGTACAAAATTTAAACAGACCAGTTACTAGCAATGAAATTGAATCAGTAATCAAAAAATTCCCAAGGGCTCCACAGTTGCTCAGTCAGTTAAGCATCTGACTCTTGATTTTGTGACAGGTCATGATCTCATGGGTCATGGGTTTGAGCCCCAAAGTCAGGCCCCACGCTGACAACATGGAGCCTTCTTGAGATACTCCCTCTCTCCCTCTCCCTCTCTCTCTCTCTCTCTCTCTCTCTCTCTCTCCCTCCCTCCCTCCCTCCCTCCCTCCCTCCCTCTCTCTCTCTCTCTCTCCCTCTCCCTCTCTCCCTCCCTCCCTCTCTCTCTCTCTCTCTCTCTCTCCCTCCCTCCCTCCCTCCCTCCCTCTTCCCCCCCCCCAGTCCCCTCTTGCACTCGCTGTCTCAAAATAAATAGGTAAACTTAAAAAAAAAAAAATCACAACAAACAAGTCCAGGACCAGATGGCTTCACAGGTGAGTTCTAGCAAACACTGAAAAAAGAGTTAATACCTATTTTTCTCAAACTATTCCAAAAAATAGAGGAAAAGAAACTTCCAAATTCATTCTATGAAGCAAGCATTGCCCTAATAACCAAACCAGAGAAAGACACCACAAAAAAGGAAAACTATAGGTCAATATCTGCGACGAACATACATGCAAAAATCCTCAACAAATTATTAGCAAACCAAATCCAACAATATATTTAAAAAGTCATTTGCCATGATTAAGTGGAATTTATTCCAGGGATACAAGGGTGGTTCAATATTCTCAAATCAATCAAAATGATACATCACATTAACCAGAGAAAGGATATAAAACAATATAATCATTTCAATAGATGCAGAAAAAGCATTTCACAAAATATAACATCCTTTCATGAAAAAACTCTCAATCAAATATATTTATAGGGAACATGCCTCAACATAATAAAGGTAATACATGAAAACCCACAACTAAAATCATACTCAGTGGTGAAAAACTGAGAGCTTTTCTTCTAACATCAGGAATAAGACAAGGATGTCCATTCTCACCACTTTTAATCAATATAATACTGAGAGTCCTAGCCACAGCAAATACACAAGATAAAGAAATGAAAGACATCCAGGCTGATAAGGAAGAAGTAAAACTTTCACTATTTGCAGATGTCATGATACTATATATAGAAAACTCTAAAGACTCCACCAAAAAACTACTAGAATTGATGAATGCAATAAATCTCAAGATACAAAATTAATATACAAAAATCTGTTGGATTTCTATCCACCAATAATGAAGTAACAGAAAGAAATTAAGAAAATAATCCCACTTACAATTGCACCAAAAAAATAAGATGCTTAGGAATGAACCTAACCAAAGACATAAAAGACCTGTAATTGGAAAAAGTATAAAACCTTGATGAAAAAAATTGAAGATGATACAAATGGAAAAAGTATTACATGCTTATGGGTTGGGAGAACCAATAGTGTTAAGATGTCGATACCACCCAAAGCAATCTCAGATTTAATGCAATCCATCAAAATTCCAGCAACATTTTTCACAAAGCCCGAACAAATAATCTTCTAATTTATATGTAATTACAAAAGACTCTGAACGTAGCCCAAGCAGTCTTGAAAAAGAAGTACAAAACTGGAGGTCTCACAATCCCAGATTTCAATACATGCTGAAGAACTGTAGGAATCCAAACAGTATGGTTCTGGGACAAAATAGACAAATAGATCAATGGAACAGAATAAAGAGGCCAGAAATGAACCCATGATTTTATGGTCAATTGGTCTATGAGAAAGGAGGCAAAAATATACAATGGGTGAAAGAGTCTCTTCAATAAGTGATGTTGGAAAAACTGAACAGCTAGACTGAAAAGAATGAAACTGGACCACTTTCTTACATGATACACAAAAATAAACTCAAAATGGATTAGAGACCTAATGTAGGACCTATAACCATAAAATTCCTACAAGAAAACATAGGTAGTAATCTCTTTGACACCTGCTATCGAAACATTTTTCTAGATCTGTCTTCTTTGGCAAGGGAAACAAATGGCAAAATTAAACTGTTGGGACTACACCAAAATAAAAAGCTCTTGCAAAGCCAAGGAAACCAACAAAACAAAAAGACAACCTAATAAATGCAAGAAGATATTTGCTAATTACATATATGATAAAGGGTTAGCACCCAAAATATATAAAGAAGCTATGCAACTGAACACCAAAAAATAATCCAATTAAATATAGGCAGAACATGAACAGACTTTTTTCCAAAGAAAACATACAGAGAGACAACATACACATGAAAAGATACTCAATATCACTAATCATCAGAAATGCAAATCAAGACCACAGTGAGATACCCACCTCACTCCTGTTCAGAATAACTAAAATAAAAAACAAGAATTAACAAGTGCTGGCAAGGATGTAGAGAGAAAGGAATCCTCATGCACTGTTGGTGGGAATACAAGCTGGTGTAGCCACTATGGAAAATAATACGAGGTTCCTCAAAAAATTAAAAATAGAATTACCATATATGATCCAGTAATTTCACTACTGGGTATTTGCCCAAAAAAATTAAAACAAAAATTCAAGGATATATGCATCTTTATATTTACTGCAGCATCATTTATAATTGCTGAGATATGGAAGGCACCCAGTGTCCATCCATAGATGAATAGATAAAGTAGATGTGGTATATCTATAGAATGGAATACTATTCAGCCATAAAAAGAATGAAATCTTGTCATTTGAAACAACATGAGTGGATCTAGAGGACATAATGCTAAGTGAAATAACTCATGTAAAGACAAATACCATATGATTTCACTCATATGTGGACTTTATGAAACAAACAGAAAAAAGACTTAAAGAGAATAAATTGGTAGTTGCCAGATGGGTGGTGGGTGAGGAGATGGATGCAGTGGGTAAAGGTGATTAAAATTACAGTTATCATAATGAGCACTGAGAAATGTATAGATTTGTTGAATCATTATATTCTACACCTGAAACTAATATAACACTGTATGTTAACTATACTGGAATTGAAATTAAAAATTTAATAATTAAAAAAAAGGTCTACATCTTTACAGGGAATTCATGACCTTCTTCATCTAATCCCAATGTACTTTTTAAGGGAAAAGTGGCCAGTATTTATTGATTATCCATAATATACTAGACACTATACATTATATTTCAAAGATTATATTAATCCTTACAATCACTCAGGTTTTGAAAACTAAGCATTAGAGAGGCTATGTAACTAAGCCAGGATTACGTTAATAGTAAAGAGTAGATCAATAGCATTAAGGAAAGGAGAGGGGCAATATGAGAGATTTTACATGTCTAGCAAATTACCAAATGATGCTATGTTCTCGTGCAGAGACTACATTTTGGAAATACTAATTTATCAGACCATGACATCTGTCCATTGGTACTTCTTACCTCACATTAGTCTTTTGAGTAGACTGTGCTCTCCCTAGATGAAAGACTTAATATACCCAAAATGTACTTGGTTCTTTTTTGTCTCTGTGCTTTTACCTTGTATTTCTTCTCTATCTAAACTACCCTATTTTTCTTACCCTTCCCCCATTTTTTCCTACCTATTGAAATATTTTCCTTTAGAAAATCACTCAAATGTTACCTCTTCCATGAAGACTTACCTCATCCTCACCAAAAAGTTTACAACTCTTATTTTGAACTTACAGCACTTTTTGTCAATTTGTGTCATTACCTACTATCTTATAGTTGTTTATGTGCTTTAATGTTTTGTATTACATTTGTAAATTCCCTAAGGAAGAGAGTTGCATTTATCTCATAATACTTAGTGCGAGTCCTTAGTTTCCTAATATGCCTTAGTTGGAATATACTAAGACTATAGTACTTGTATTTTTGAAAATTATTAAATAAGATAGTGTTTGTGAAAATAAACAAAAGAGGTATATAAAGTTAAAATATTTTCTTTTTGCCATGACTCTGGACATTCTATAGATGAAAAACTACATCCCAAAATTAATTTTTAGATATTGAAAGAAACTGATGGACTTTTTGAAAAAGTGGCAAAATAAAAGTCCAAAAAGATTAAGAGAAAGTAACAGATATAGTCTCTCATGAATATATACTAAGGTTTTTAATTATATACACAATACATGCATAACACACACACAGAAAAGTAGTAATCTAGATATTATAACTTTTCTACATACATACAATACTGACTGGAGTTTTTATTTATACATTTATTAGCACTACTATTTAAGATGTCATCCGAGAGTAGATGAAGTATTTTTGGAAATATAATAGGCCTGGGCTTGTTTACCAAAAAGTTGGAATAAAAAGAATTAACTGAATTTGTATTTGCCAATAACCTTGTGGTGAAGGGACTTAATACTTGGAACATTCTTAAACATTCTTGGAAAATAGAGTTACATTCTTATAATTGGAAATTAAATTCCAAGTTCCATAGTACTTTATAAATTACAAATATATTGAAATACATTATTGTCAGGATAAATTCATTGCCATTATCCTTAGAAAAGGAATCTACATTAACACAGATGGGATGAACTTGCTGTATAAAATTACAAAGATCCCAGGGGCATATATCAGTCAAATTCTCTGTACCTTAAAGATAAAACCTCATAAAAACAATTAATGATAGAGAGATAGATGATTTAACTGATAAAGAGATCAAAATAATGGTCCTAAAGATAGTCACCAAGGTCTGGAGAATAATGTCTGAACAAAGTGAGAATTTCAAAAGAGAGAATATAGGAGGTACCACACAAAAATCACATAGCTGAAGAATACATAACTAAAACAATCAGTAGTGGAATTTAACAACACTAGATGAAGCAGAAGAATCAGCAAACTTGAAGACTGGGCAATGGAATTCAGTCAGAGGAGAAAAAAAAAAATTGAAGATAGTTTAAGACACTTTTGGGACAGCATCAAGCAGACTAGTATTCACAATGTAAAGATCCCAGATGGAGAAAAGGGAAAGAAGTGGAAAGCTTATTTGAAGTAATAATGGCTGAAAATGTCCCTAAGCTAAGGAAGGAAATAGACATCCAGACTCGAGAAGCCCAAGAGTTCCAAATTGGATGAATCCAAATAGACCCGCTGAAAGACATAAAAGCAGCAAGAGAAAAAAAAACTTTTTTTATATACAAGGGATCCTTAGAAAATATCAGTAGATTTTTTTTCAGCAGAAACTTTGCAGGTCAGAATGGAGTGACAAAAAATATTCAAGTGCTGAAAGAAAAAAAAAAAAGCCTGCCAAACAAGAATCCTCTACCAAACAATGTTGTCCTTCAGAATTGAAGGAGAGAGAAAGAGTTTTCCTTATGAGCAAAAGCTGAAGAATTCAGCACTACTAGACTGGCCTTACAAGAAGTGTTAAAGGGATTTCTTTTAGCTGAAACAAAAGGGTAATATTTAGTAACAGGAAAACAAATGAAAGTGTAAATCTCACTGGTAAAAATAAATATATAGTTGAATTTAGAATAATGTTTTAATGGTGATGGATTGATCACTTATATATCTAATGTGAAAGTTAAAAGACAGAAGTATTGGGGTGCCTGGGTGGCTCAGTCATTTAAGCCTCCAGTTCTCGATCTCCGCTCAGGTCATGATCTCACGGTTGGTGAGGGCTCTGCACTGACAATGGGGAGCCTGCTTGGGATTCTCTCTCTCCTTTTCTCTCTGCCTGTCCCCTGCTCACTCTATGTCTCTCAAAAAAAAAAAAAAAACAAAACAGCAAAAGTATTAAAAAATAACTATAACTATAGTAACTTATTAATGGATATGCAAGTTAAAGAGATGTAAATTGTGACACCAAAAATAGAAGTAGTGCAGGGTGTAAAAATGTAGAGCGTTAGAATGTTTTCAAACTTAAGTTATTATCTACTTCAAATCAGCTGTTATAAATATTTTTTATGTAAGCCTCATGGTAACCACAAAGCAAAAACCTATAGGAGACACACAAAAGATAAAGAGAAAGGGATTGAAACACACCACTACAGAAAGCCATCAGATCACAAAGAAAGGGAGCAAAAGAAGAAACAAAGGTATTACAAAACAGCCAGAAAACAACAGAATTACAGTCAGTCCCTACCTATTAATAATTACTTTAAATGGACTGAATTCTCCAATTAAAACATAGAGTGGCGAATGGATTAATGAAAACAAGACCCCACTATATTCTGCCAACAGGAGTCTCACTTCAGATGTAAGGACACACACAGAATGCAAGTGAAAGGATGGAAAAAGATATTTTCAAATGGAAAACAAAAGAAAGCTGAGATAATTATGCTTATACAAAACAGATTTCAAGAAAAACGCAAAAGAAGGTCATTGTATAATAATAAAGGGATCAATCCAACAAGAGGATACAACATTTGCTAAAACTTATGCACCAAAGAATGGAGTATCTAAATATATAAAGCAAAAATTAACAAACTTTAAAGGAAAATTAGAGAGCAATGCAATAATGGTAGGAGTCTTCAGTACCCTGTGCTTTCATCAATGATTAGATCACCCATACAGAAAATCAGTAAGGAAACATTACACTTAATGACACTTTAGACCAAATGGACTTAATAGACATTTTCAGAACTTTCCTTCCAAAAGCTGCAGGATACACATTTTTCTCAAACACACTTGGTCCATTCTCCATGATCATATATTAAACCACAGTACAAATCTTAATAAATTTAAGATTAAAATCATATCAAGCGTCTTTTTTATTCATAATTGTATAAAATTAGAAATTACAAGAAGAAAAATGGAAAAATCACAAATATATGGAGATTCAACTACATGCTACTGAACAAGTGGTTCAAAGAAGAAACCAAAACAAAATCAAGAAATATCTTGGGAGAAATGAAAATGGAAAGGTAGCATTCTAAAACTTGCGAGATGAAGCAAAAGCAATTCTAAAAGGGAAGTTCATAGCAATAATTTCCTACTTTAGATCTCAACTAAACTTTATACCTCAAGGATCTAAAACAGAAAATTTTAAGCCCATAATTAGAAGGATGGAAATAAAGAACAGCAGAAATAAAAGATCTAGAGAATTAAAACAACAAAAATACCAATGATATTAAGAGCTGATACTTAGAAAAGATTTAAAAAATTGGATTCACCAAAAATATAATAATAAAAAGGTGACTCAACTAAATAAAACCGTTTATAAAAGAGGAAATGTTAGAACTGATGTTACACAAATACAAAGATCAGAAGAGACTATGGTGATTAATTGTATGCCAACAAATTGGACAACCTACAAAATAAGGATAAATTCTTAGAAACATACAGTCTACCATGACTTAATCATGAAATATAAAATCTGAACAGACCAATTACTAATAGGGAGATTGAATCAGTAATTTGAAACCTTGTAACAGATCAATGGCCATATGGCTTCACTGGTGAATTTTATCAAACAGAGAAGAATTAATACCAAACCTTCTCAGACTCTTCCAAAAATAGAAGAGGAAAGAATACTTCCAAATTCATTTTATAAAAGCAGCATTACCCTGATACCAAAACCAGAGAAGAAAATTACAAGAGAAGAAAAATACAGGTCAGTATCCCTAATGATCATAGATGCAAAAATCCTCAACAAAATATTAACAAACTGAGTACAACAATAAAAGGACCATGATGAAGTAGGATTTTTTCCCAGTGTTTCAATGATGGTTTAACATCCATCAATCAATTGATGTGATAGACCACATTGACAAAATAAAGGATAAAAATCATATAATACTTGGGACACCTGGGTGGCACAGATGGTTAAGCGTCCACCTTTGGCT
This sequence comes from Panthera pardus, assembly GCF_024362965.1. Lineage (NCBI taxonomy): Eukaryota > Metazoa > Chordata > Mammalia > Carnivora > Felidae > Panthera > Panthera pardus. Next base: position 104,903,602 of record NW_026526810.1, read on the forward strand.
CAGGTCATGATCTCTCGGTTTGAGGGTTCGAGTTCCATGTCAGGCTCTTTGCTGACAGCTCAGTCTGCTTTGATTCTGTGTCTCCCTCTCTCTCTCTCTCTGTCCCTCTCCTGCTCACTCTCTGTTTCTCTCTAAAAAATAAATAAACATTAAAAAATCATACAATCCTCTCAACAGATGCAGAAAAAGCATTTGACAAAATGTAATATCCATTCATGATGGAAATTCTGAACAACATGGATATAGAGGAGATGTATCTGAATATAATAACACAGGTTGATAAGCCCACAGCTAACATCATACTCAATGGTAAAAAACTGGAAGCTTTCCATCTAAGACTTGGAACAAGACAAGGATGCCTACCTTACCACTTTTATTTAACAAAATACTGGAAGTCCTAACCAGAGCAATTAGAAAGGAAAAAGATAAGTCACCCAAATCAGAAAAGAAGTGAAACTGTCTGTTTGCAGATGACATGTTATTATATATAATAAACCCTAAAGGCTACACCAAAAAAAAAAAAAAAATGTTAAAACTAAGAAACAAATTAGTAAAGTTGCAGGCTACAAAATCAATATGTATAAATCAGTTGCATTTCTATACACTAATGAACTATTAGAGAAATTAAGAAAACAATCTCATTTACAATTGCGTCAAAAAGAATAAGATACCTAGGAATAAAATTAACGAAGGAAGTGAAAGTCCTATACACTGAAAACTACACGACATTGATGAAAGAAATTGAAGACACAAATAAATGGAAAGATATTTCATGATCATGGATTGAAATAATATTGTTACAATGTCCGTATTCCCAAAACAATCTATTCAGTGCAATTCCTATCAAAATTCCAGTGACATTTTTTACAGAAATAGAACAATCATTCTTAATGGAAATGCAGAAAACCCCAAATATTGAAAGCATCTTGAGAAATGTGAACAAAGCTAGAGTCATCACACTTCCTAATCAACTGTATTACAAAGCTATAGTAATCAAAACAATATATCAAAAGCATAGAAACAGACATAGATCAGCTGAACAAAATATAGTACCCATAAAAAAAACCCATGCATATGTAGTCCATTAATTTAGGATGAAGGAGCCAAGAAAATACAATGGGGAAAGGATAGTGTCTTTAATAAATGGTGGGAAAACTGGACAGTTACATGAAAAAGAATGACAATAGGACTACTATCCTATCTTAAACCATACACAAAAATCAACTCAATATAAAGTCTTGAATGTAAGACCTGAAACCATAAAACTCCTAGAATAAAACAGTGGATAAGCTTCTATACATCATTCTTAGGCAGTGCTTTTTTGGATTTGACTCCAAAAGCAAAGGCAACAAAAGCAAAAATAAATGGGTCTACATCAACCTAAAAACCTATACAATAAAGGAAGTCATCAACAGAATGAAAAGGCAACCTATGGAACAGAAGAAAATATTCACAAATTATATATCCAATAAGGTGTTAATAATATCCAAAATATATAAAGAACTCATAGAACTTAGTACAAAAAAATCCAATTAAAAAATGGGCAAGGATGCTCAGTTGGTCAAGCATCTGACTCTTGATTTCAGCTCAGGTCATGATTCCAGGGTTGTGGGATCCAGCCCTTCATCAGGCTCCATGCTGAATGTGGAGCGTGCTTGGGATTCTCTCTATCTCCCTCTCCCTCTGCCTCTCTCCCCCACTTGTGCTTGCTCTCTCACTCTCCCTCTCTGTCAAAAAAAAAAAAAAAAAAAAAAAATTTTAATGGGCAAAGGATCTGAATAAACATTTTTCCAAATAAGATCTAAATGGCCAACAGTTACATGAAAAGATACAAAGAATTGGAAATCAAAACTGCAATGCAATACCACTTTACTCACCTGCTAGAATGGCTATTATCAAACAAGATGAGATAACAAGATGTGCAGAAAAGGGAATGCTGTGTACTGTTGGTGGGAATGTAAATTGGTTCAGTCACTATGGAAAAGAGTATGGCAGTTGCTCAAAAAATTAAAAATAGAACTACCATATGATCTAGCAGTTCCATCTGGGTATTTATCCAAAGGAAAGGAAATCACTATCTTGAAAAGATGTCTGCACTCCCATGTTCATTGTAGCATTACTTACAGTAGCCAAGACCTAGAACAACCTGTGTCTATTGACAGATGAATGGATGAAGAAACTGTGGTATGTATATGCAATGGAATATTATTGAACGTAAAAATGAAAGAAATCCTGCTGCTTGCAGCAACATAGTTGGACCTGAGTACATTATGTCAAGGGAAATAAATCAGATGAAGAAAGACAAATAACTGTATTATCTTACATATATGTGGAATCTAAAAATAACCAAACTCATAAATACAGAGAACAGATTGGTGGTTGCCTGAGGCAGGCATTGCACAATGGGTGAAATGGAGGAAGGTAGTCAAAGACACAAACTTCCAATTATAAGATAAATGTAAGGGATGTAATGTTAGCATGGTGACTATAGTAAATACTGCTATATTGTATATTTGAAAGTTTCTAAGAAAGTAGATTGTAAGAGTTCTCATTACAAGAAAAAAATAGTAACTGTGTAGTGATGGTTGTTAATTAAGCTTATTGTATAATCCTTTCCCAATATATATACATACCACATCATTTTTGTACACCTAAAACTAATACAATGCTATTTGTCAATTATATTTCAATTAAAAGAATAGGGAAAATTTAAAGTAAATAGCTATCATCTCTTGTCTTTGTGAACAGGACTCAAGAAAAAAAAAACAATAAAACATAAGACAAATTTAGGTTATTTCAGAGAGTGAAAGTAGTTAATAATCTCATTCATAGGAACAAGTTTTGGGAAAAGACTGTTATATGACTTAAAAATCTTAGTTTTAAAATTTTAGAAATAGACCAATCCCTTTGTTTTCAGCTGATGAAAATTAGATGTTACCAGGTGAAAGTAACACAGCCAGTTATTGAAAAAGCATGATTCCAACTCTCATATGAAATCCAGGCCTTCAACTCTTGATTCCTGTCTTCCAGTGCTTTTCCATTGTTTATGTTTCTTATCTAACCACCTAGTTTAAAAGTGGCTTGGAAATTTACAGTAATCTTGAAAGACCTTTCTGCTTTCAGTTGCCCTTGTTTTTCAATGGATCTGTTAGCAGCTGAGCTCTCCAAACTCTCCCCACTGCCATTCATTTGTGAGAGACCTTATTTTACTTTAAAATTTACACTTTGCTAAGAAGCGATAGCTCAAATTTAAGTCTCCCTCAACTCTTGAGTGCTTTTTGTTTTAGACTTTTGAAAATATTACTGTGCTAGACATTTTTACATTTATCTCATTGAAATCTTAGAACTGTATGAGATACAAAGAAGCTAGAGAAAGACGATATTTTGGCCATTACTTCTTTAAATTGGCTAATATATTCTGATTTTATGTCAGTACATCTTTACAATCTAACACACTAGCTATTGTGAAAACCTCAGCCAGAATGCCTAATTTGTGTAACAATTGGTGAATCTCTAGCTGTAGTAATTTCATTCTAAAACAGTTGTTGCCATGTGAAATACAATGTTTGATCTCTGTTGTTGAATGTATTTAAACCAACCATTCATTGCAATTTAGTATTCATCCAGTTTCTCTTTCCTTTCAGGCCCGTATGTGGAATCAGAGGTAAAACTCTCATAATTAACCTGCCAGGTAGCAAGAAAGGATCTCAGGTAAGCCACCTTGAGATTTATATGGTTTAGTATAAAGTTTTAGCCAACTGCAAATTAGTCAACCAAAAAGCTGGAGCACTCCACAAGGCTGCCCTCACTTCTGACACCAGTTGCAACCTAGCATATTCCCAAAGCCACCCTCACTTTCGATAATTCACTAGAAAGACTCACAGAACTCACTGAAAGATGTTATGCTGGTGGATATAATTTATGACAGGGAAAGGATACAAATTAAAGTTAACCAAGAGTAAAAGAGAAGGACTAAATGCACACCTTCTATAATCCTCTCCCTGTAGAGTCATGAAAGCATTATTCTTTTGGCATCAGTGTACGGCAGCACAGGGAGCATTGCCAATCAGGGAGACGCCAAGCCTTTGGTGTTCAGAGTTTTACTGGGGCTCATCACATTCTGCCAATATGGCTGGCCTTTAGTCTCTAGCCCTTTCCAAAGTTATGCTGATTCCTTTAGCCCCCACCACTTTCCAGAGGCAAAACTGATACCCAAATGCCCAAAGCACCCATCATAAATCACATTGTTAAATCTGTCTGGTGGCCAAAGCTCCAAGGCAAACAAAGACTCCTATCACATCCCAAAAACTGAGAACAAAGGCCACACTCTCTTGAGATAAGGTTAAGTCCTCATTACACAAGCTTCCCCCTGGCCTTTGGCTGAGGCTGTCTTATAGAAAATGATTGTATTTATCTGGCTGGGCATCTATATTTACTATAGCATTTATATTACAGATGCAACAACAGTATCAGTATGAATATGTCTAAAATTTGAAGAAGCCAGTATGAGAGATGAATTTGAGAAACAGCTAATCTATCCTCTAAAGCCATGACACACATTTTCATATTTTTGTACTAATATACTAAGTTTTCTACCTCAATCTGCTACTATTTGTATTATGTGATACTTTGAACAGAACTATTTACCACAGAAATTAGCTGACTTTTTCAAGCCAATCATTTTTCCATTGGTATTATATTTTGAGGGGGATTTAACCCAATTTCCCATTATATATGATCATCAGTATCAGTATTCTAATCTTTCTAGCAACACCAGTTTTATAACATTTCACAGTAGGGTGGTAGATATAACCTGAAATATGAGCCAGAAGATACTGGCACACTACTGGAGTCCTACACAGATATTAACAACCTAGTCCATCATCGTATCATATGACCAAAATGTCTCCCAGAACTATGCTACTCAGGTTTACAGGCTTATCAGGTTCCCAGAGCAGGAGTAGTCTCAGCAACATAGGGCTTTACCCCTTCTGGCATCTATTACAACTGAGCTAAGAAACAGTATCCTCTTGTTCTAAGGATTTTGAGACACCAATATAATATTGGATCTCTTTCATTGCATAACCCATGTACTCATTCCTTTACCTCCAGTTACCATTCCTCCTTCTCTCCATTTATACTCGGACTTTTCCTATGAAAATCTTTGAATGAGACAGTTGATTTGGCCACTGTGCTGGTCCAAATTGCCACCAGTAATACTTATTTAGCAAGTGCCACCTGCTTAGTCCTTTTCCATTCATATTAGGTAGGGTTACGTAGTAGGTACAGAACTAGTGAGCAATCGCACACACCAGGCAATGTAACTGCATCCATTTTCAATCCCAATTTGTCCAGATGGAGTCAGGCATAATCTACCTCATCAGGCCCTTAGGAACTGTGACATAAAGACTTAAAGATACAGTTTCTGCTTAGGAATCATCCTGCTTCTGGCACGCACAGTTGCAGCCCTGCTCCTGTCACCACAGCATCAGGTAGAAAAAAAGAAAGTTGATCTGATATGATAAAAGAAAAAGTATAGTCCTAAAGAAAAAATATAGTCTTACCAACATCACCCCCCAACCCTCTCTTCTCCAGAAAGGTAGAGGACTGTATTTAGTGGGGACCCTCCCTTGGCCTCCCTCATGTTGAATGTGACCACACACTAATGAGAGTATGTAAGCCATGCTCTTCCTTTTTTAGACAACAAATGTTTCCATTGCCCATTCAAATTTTCTATCAAATCATTGCTCTGAATATGAAAGTGTGTACCTTGGTCTAAAGAAATGTGACTCTACAGTCATTGGTACAATATTTTCTGCCCTAGTCCTTTCATAGTACACTGAGCATTTGTATCTACCATTGGGTAAGCAAAGCCCAGTCCCAAGTAAATGTCTATTCCTGTTAGGACTCATTTGTAGCCTCCAGAGACTAGCAACATCAGTCCAACTTGCTAGCTATGTGTAGGACCTTCCCCTATGGAATCTGCCATATAGCTTTCTGCTGTCTTTTTTGTTAGCAGACAGAACAGTTCTTGTTGGCATTTTGTGCCTCAGAGGGTACAAGAGAAATTTATCAATTCAGCCCATCTCTGCATTGTTGCAGCCCCCCATTGTCCATTCATCTCATGGGCCCAGGTGCCATGTCAAGCGTGCATGCTCGGATATCTGCTCACGAGTTCCAGTTAACTTCCCATTCTGAAAGGGGGTTTTTCTGATGGGGATTAACGTATTCTACTTTAATATACCCCTTCTATTCCCGGAGTAATTTCCATGTCCTATACAGGCATCCCTTTGATAGACCAATTTTCCATTGCCCTTCTGCCTAACCATATGACCAAGCTCCTGGACACTTCCTATGAGTTGGTAAAAACCCAAACATAGGGGCAAACACCATGCAGTTCAGCCCATCGAGCTGATTTGTTTTTACCTTCTTCAATCAGAGTGGCGGCCTTCCAAACAGGATGCTGTCCCTTCACCTTGGAATTGCCATCCATAAACCAAGCAGCTCTTTGTTGATCAGTAGAAAGCTGTTTATAGGGCACCGCCCAAGTGGCCCAAGTGGCCATAGGATCCAGCAGCTCCTCAGGTGGTTCCGAAGTCGGCCCTAGGTGAAAAGAGGCTACCTGCTCGTGAGTACCTCCTTGCATTCTCCTGGTAGCATGATCCTATATGCACCATTTCCATTTTATTATGGAACTCTCCTGGGCATTGCCTTCCCATTAGAGCATTTCTCTACTATTACCTAAAACATTACGGATATTTCAGGTTTCAAGATAATTTTATGTTCTTCAGTCATAGGGTAGTCTCAATTATAAATCCAATAGCAAGCTAGTAAATGCCCCTCAAATGGCAATTTTCTGGTCCCAAATCCCAGCAGTTGTTTTTAGGTGGCATTCACAGGTTTTTGCTATAGACCTAGTTTGCACTCCACCAGGCCCCTGGACACTTCCTATCAGTTGGTAAAAACCCAAACATAGGGGCAAACATGCAGTTCAGCCCATCAAGCTGATTTGTTTTTCCCTTCTTCAATTAATAACCTGTGTTGACTCAGGCAATCTTACTTGTTCCCACTTGACATGTACAATCTATGTTAGTGGAAGAGTGGATTTATATGCTTTGTTTTACAGTACTAGGTAGGGGAAGAATTATCCAGTCAAACATAATATTCATCCCCATAATACATTCCAGTGAAGGAGACTGACCACTTCATATAAAGTTCACTGTTCAGACATTCTAATTTTCATCCCAACTTTCACCATAATTCCATCAACTGTTGTATCTCTGTATAATTCCCGTCTAACTGTATCCCCTCATTAGAACTTCAACAGGTGTTAGAATCACAGTACGTGAGTAGTGCCATGTCAAGGAATCCTAGAAAAGGATCTCCCTCCCATGACCATTTTATCCATTTGTGTGTATATGGCCTTGGATCTCTAGGCTTGGGTTGGACCAAGGGATTCAGACTCTTTGGTCTAGACTTTTATTGATTAGATTTGGGACCCTCACTTAAGGTGATTCAAGGTGAGGTTTCTTTTAGTTATCTATGCCTTCTAGCTTTTAAAATTCCTTCAAACTAGGGTAAATTTAGATTTGTTTAGGACCCTTTAATGTTGGGAGACCAGTGCTCCCCATCTGTCTGCTCAACCCATAATGGTGCTACATTAAGACCTTTCTTTTACCTCCAACAGTACTCACTTTATTCATCCATTTCTTAATAATCATTTAAGTATTTCTACCCTGACAGGACAAGTCCCTTGTGTCTCCCATTTCTCTTTTCCCCATTCTCTAATGAATAAATCTAACTTTATTACTATTTATTCCTTCAGCGTAACATTTTTCTTTGGAAGCAGCTCAGGGGCTAGCAGCTATATGTCAGATAAGCCAGAATCTAAGCTTGGTGCAACCTTAGGATCCACCCCTACGTTCTCCATTTTGTTTTAGTTAGTACAGATAACAATAGCCAAGAGATTGTATATTTACCTTGTTAATCTATGCATCCAATACAACTCCTTAAAAGTTGCATCTTTCATTTCAAAATTCCATTGCTAACTTTTATCTCCAATAACTAATCATAGCACAGTTACAATTGCATACTGTGCATGATCCTGTGTTTATCCAGGCTCTAAAGATTCATCATCCCCACCCTCTTCCGTTCTCTTCCCAGATCATGCTTCATGATCACATGAGTCAAGATCTTTCTACTGAGTTTCATTTCTAACACCAACTGTAAGGAGTTTGGGCCAACTGCAAAAGTTAGCCAGCTATAAATGTGGAGCACTCCACGAGACTCCCCTCACTTCTGGCACCATAAAACTACCCTCAATTTTAATAATTCACTAGAAGCACTCACAGAACTCATTGAAAGCTGCTAAACTCAAAGTTATGGTGTATTACAGGGAAAGAATACAGATTGAAATCAACCAAGAGAAGTAGCATATAGGGCAAACTCTGAGAGGTTCCTCAAATGAGGAACTTCTGTTCATCCTCTCCCATGGAGTCAGGGATAGCATTACCTCTTCTTGGCCATAATATGAGACAGTACACACAGAATATCACTAAGTAGGCACACTCACCTTTGTCTTTGATGTCCAGAGTTTTTACTGGGACTTGATCACATATTACCCATATGGTTGACCTTTAGTCTAACCCTTCCCAGAGGAAAAACTGTCTTTAGTCTCCAGTTTCTTCCAGAGGCCAAACTGACCCCATGTTTCCCTAAATCCTCATAATAATCCACATTATTAGATTGTCCAGTGGGCAGATCACCCAGGCAATCAGCGACATTCCTTTTAGGTGAGACCAGGAACTAGAGTTCACCTCCCAAAAGCTGAGAGTAAAGGCCAGACCTCTCGTTAGTCAAGGTTAAATTCTTTGCCGTATAATCTTTATCTCTAAGGTGATTGAACCATACAAAGAGAAGTCAAAAGATTAGGCACCCTTACAGATATTCCCATAACCCTCTGTAAATTTTAAGACATTTCTTTATATCTTAGATTTTAAGGTAAGTTATTTTAAAAGAGAAAAACCTCTGTCCAGATACATTCCCCAGACATATCTGGCCCTATGTTCTGGTTTTAAAGTTCTACCTATTCTCTTTTGGTGATACATTACAGGTAACAGTGGACACTTGAGCAGGAGACTATAGTGATTTTTATGCAGTGCTCTGTACAAACTCATATCTATTTTTCAATATTGCACAATGTTGCCTAGCTGTATTTTATGATGGTAGTCAGAACGTTAGCTCTCCAAATAAATTAAGTCAGTCCTCAATTGGTTTGTTAATTCTGGTACTCTGCTCTAACTAGAAAGGTGAAAACTGTTTCCTGCCTTTCTCATAATGCCTCTTTAAGACCCAAAGTTGTATAGAAATTTTACTGTAAGAAAAATGTACTCTAGGCTTATACATTACTGTAGTTCTACAGCTTACAGAGAATACTTTAATATATACAGTGTTTACTTCATATTTCATATTACAAAGACAGTACCTTAAATATGATTTATTCTTAAGACTGACAGAAAGAAACATAGATCCAAAATCACAAATAAATGTGATTGCTACCATTTTATATGCCTGTAAAGGTGTTTTATCTTCATTTTTTTTTTTTCTTCCTCTTGTATACAGGAATGCTTTCAGTTTATACTGCCAGCTCTACCTCATGCCATTGACCTTTTACGTGATGCCATTGTAAAAGTAAAGGAAGTGCATGATGAACTTGAAGATTTACCTTCCCCACCACCTCCTCTTTCCCCTCCTCCCACAACTAGCCCCCATAAGCAGACAGAAGACAAAGGGGTTCAGTGTGAGGAAGAGGAAGAAGAGAAGAAAGACAGTGGTGTTGCTTCAACAGAGGATAGTTCTTCATCACATATAACTGCAGCAGCAATTGCTGCCAAGGTAAGCCCGCTGACAAAGACCCAAAGATCTAAAGGAACCACAGGTAAATGTACTGATTTCATCCCTCTTTCCGTCCCATTTTTTTCATAAGTTCAGTACATCTTCAAGGCATCCTTAAAAAAGAACTAAGGTATTTATGACACTTCACAGCTATGTTCCCTCCATAATGTAGATAGACTCGTTGAAAGCACTGAAGTTTGTTCTCAGTTGTGAGGCATTAAAAATATTGCTGTTACCTATTGAAGTATAGCTGTAATGATAAACAATGTGACATTTTAAGAACTCTCCAGAAATGTCATTTTTGTGATCATATTAAATATATAATATTTTTATATTTAAAACATCAAATATTCACAAATTCATAAAGGAGCAGCAAACTGAAGGTAAGAGACCTTAGATAATTTTAAAATTAGTTGAGAAAGGTTAATAAAGATTTTTTTAAAGACAGAGTTTTTCAGCAATTAACACTTATTTAAATATTTCTTGACCCAAATTACCCAAGTACTACAGAGAGGAAATAAGATACAATGTATTTGCATTTTTTACTTAATAAAGTAATATTATTAGAATAGTACCAAGTATTACAGATTCTCTGTGGGCAATTCTGGTAGTAAATAGAGTACCATGTGGTACTTGGATAAATTTAGTCACCTTAGTCATAGAACATCATCTACATTATTATTCATATTTAGTATAATCCACCCAATATGCTTTAAAATCTTCAGAAAGTAACATATCACTTCTGAGAATAATGATTGTTCATTGAAAGCATAAAGATTAAAAACCTAATCTTACTATATGAAGTAATTCCTAAAGTTTCAAGAGTCATCCAGGTATTTTGGTTATGAACATAACTTGAGGGGATTTTTGACAACACATAAATTGTAAAGGATCGTAGAGATCTTTTTAAGGTATCCTTTTACACCACCAGTAAGTGGTTCTTTCACTGAAGACCAAATGACTTTGTCTCCACATCTATTCAGTGGTCCATTAAGTCTTTACTTAAGACTAGTAAGTAGTTATGTTGTATGTGATTTTTGCTTTGTTTTGTTTCATTTTGTTTTTATGGAACTGATTAAATAGGTACATTTTTAAATCATTGTATCTTCTCTTTTACTCTTAATTAAAAGAGTAAAAAGTGCCGTCAATTTCCATCTTAAGAAAAAGCTTACAACATTTGAAGTCTAAGCTGATATTGTCATTCTACATTTGAGAATTTTTGGCATTTCATTGTTTCATTTGTTTTCACCTTTTCCTTTCCAGTCATTTTGCTTGTATAGTTTCATGTTTTCCTGTCACTGTACTCATAGTTGTTATGTGTTGTGCATTAGAAGCATCCATTCTACACCAGTCCAGCTGTTATCATGGCACACGGTGAGCAGCCCATTCCTGGTCTCATCAATTATTCCCATCATGCAACAGACAGTACAGATGAACGGGTAAGACAATAGGCTTTTGCGTTAATGATTTTGCAAGCATACGGCCTACCTCCTATCCTTGGAGATAGGTATAACATTTTATGGAAGATGTGTTTTATTCTGAAGGATCTTCAGCATACTTTTTTCTAAAAGTGTAAGTGCCACTGAGCATATTCCATCAAGGAATTTAATAGAGTTTCTCCTATACCTAAAATACTCTTAATATCATTAAGATTCTGTCATATGTGACAAAGAGCATTTATCACACAACCCCAAGAAATTCATTGCTCAGAAATTATTATTTTCCTTTAGTAATTTTATCAAATACCTTTAAATAAATTACCTGGCTCAATTAAGATAAGCCATTAAAAGGATCACTTTAAGTCTTAAAAATCCAAACAAATTGGTCAAACTAATATTTAATTAACCTCGCTTTTTGCCTCATGATTTTTCTCCTGATTTTCTTTTCCTTCATTATGTTCTCATTAATACCATTTAGAGATGTGAGTCTTGATACAATTTCTGAGATTACTAATCTTCAAATAAAAGCTTAGAAGGATACATTATCACTTGTTTTAGTCACTGTCTATACGATAGTTTGTAAAAAGCTCCAGGCCAGAAAAGATTAAACTGTTAAGTATAGCTAACTATTAAAAAAAAAATTAAAATAAAAACCTTAAAAATTTTTTAAAAAATAAATAAATACAGTATAACTAAACAGTAATAATTTAGACCATGGATGTTCAAAAAAAATCTATCTCAGTCACTAATATGGATATAAAATGAGAGGGGGGAAAAACGAAGAAAATAAAAAGTAATAAAGTGAAATTTGGCTTAAAATCCTTAGGGAGATCCAATTAAAAATGGACAGAAAACATGAACAGACATTTATGGAACATTATTCAGCCATGAAAAAGAATGAAATCTTGCCATTTGCAGTGATGTGGATGGAGCTATAAAGTATAATCCTGAGTGAAATAAGTCAGAGAAAGACAAATACCATGTGATTTCACTCTCATGTGAAATTCAGGAAACAAAACAAATGAACAAAAGAAAAAATAGAATTCTGTTGGCATTCGGGATTTACCTGTGGTTGTGACAAAAAGATACCTGTGGGCTTAAGCAAGTGCTTGAAAGTGTACTCCTCCAGCAGTGTGGTTTATCTGGTCCTATTAGTTGAATTCATTGGGCATATTGGTGGATGATCTCTCAAACTGTTAAAGAAGGGGCCTCCGGGTGGCTTAGTCAGTTAAGCGTCTGACTTCAGCTCAGGTCATGATTTTGCAGTTCATGAGTTCAAGCCCCACATTGGGCTCCGTGCTGACAGCTGGGAGCCTGGAGCCTCCTTTGGATTCTGTGTCTCCCTCTCTCTCTGCCCCTCCCGGCTCATGCTCTGTCTCTCTCTCAAAAATGAATAAACATTTTTAAAAACAATTTTTAATTTAAAACTTTTTAAAAAATATTTATTCTTGAGAGATAGAGAGAGACAGAGCATGAGCAAGGGAGGGGCAAAAAGAGAGAGACACACAAAATCTGAAGCAGGCTCCAGGCTCCGAGCTGTCAGCACAGATCTGATGCAGGGCTGGAACCCATGGACCTCCAGATCATGACCTGAGCCGTGGTTGGATGCCTAACCAACTGAGCAACCTAGGCTTCCCTTAATTTAAAACTGTCAATGAATAATTTTTAAAGTTAAAATCATAACTTTATTACAAATACTAAATGAATACATATCAATATTGTTATTTCATTAATTAATTATTGAAGGAACCAGAAAGGTATTACAACTGGTTCACAGGAAAACTCAAAGGACACAAATATGTAAACATTAAGAACTAAATGAATGTAAATGAAATTTACAAATAGATGCAACACTTTAGTTGTTATCTGCAAAGCAGCCCATTGCACTTCTCTTGTATAAAAGAATCATTTGGACAAAAACCAGTTACATTACTATTTTCTGCAAGTTTGAGTTATAAGATAGCTGAAAGACTGGACAGTGAACATAATCCAGAATGGTCCACTACACAGGACACCTAATATTTTTGTCCATTTTAAAGTATTTCACAATTTTTCTTGACCTGTGAAAGGAATACAAAGATGCATGGATGTTTACAAAAGAAAATAAAATTTTTACTCAAGACGTCCATGGATCTAATGTGCTTCTTTAAAAATGACTGTTGATTTTCTCAAAATTTCAATTAAAAACACCAACAAGTGCTTATAACACTGCTGTTGTTTGTAAAGGGGTGACTTGTTAGGATGCCAATTGTTTTTTTCTAGCATTGACCTTTGAGTAATATTGTGACCCAATTATGTATCTATGTGTTAGGAATAAGTAATGATTATTTGGGCTAATGTATGTTTTTATAAGTTTTACATTAAGCTAACTATTATTATCATAAAATAAGTAGAAAGCTATATTAAAATAAACTACAAAGACCTTTTTCATATTTGGGAAGCAATATGCATTGTGCTTTATGAAACAGCATGAATTTTGGCATCATATATTTTCAGATCCATCGGTTAGTAGCTCTATGACATTGGGTGTAGTGCTTCTCCTTTCTAAGCCCCAGTCTTCTCTAAAATAGGAAGAACAATGATATTAACATCATGATTACTTAATGACTAAGTTGTGAATATTCAAATAGGAAAATGGATATAAAAGCACTTAATTCAGTGTCTGAATAAAAGTAAGCATTCATTATTTTAGGGAGTCAACTACCTCACTGATACCAACTCAGCTTTCAGATGCTACTTACACATTTCTCTCTTCATACCTCCTCTTTCCTTTGCCCAGTTGAACAATCCTTTCTTTTTCCTTCTTATTCTACCTTTAGATATCATTTAAGGCCTAATAAGTGGTTCTTATATTTTTATAGGTGGTGACCTCCTTTGGAAATGTGATTACTGTGGCCTCCCCTCTCCAAGGGGCTATGCACACAAATGTTGAGCTTAGTTGCAAGGCCTATCCCTTAGATTAAGTATTCTTGTGCCACAACAAACAACAGGTGTTGGTGAGGGTGTGGAAAAAGGGGAACCCTCTTGCACTGTTGGTGAGAGTGTGAACTAGTACAGCTACTCTGGAAAACAGTATGGAGGTTCCTCAAAAAGTTAAAAATAGAACTACCCTACAATCCATCAGTCTCACTACTCGGTATTTACCCAAAGATATAAAACTGCTGATTTGAAGGGATACATTCACTCCAATGTTTATAGCAGCATTATCTACAATAGCCACACTATGGAAACAGCTGAAATGTCCAATGACTGATGAATGGATAAAGTCGATGTGATATGTATGTGTGTATATATATTATGTGAAGCAAAACAAGTCAGAAAAAGACAAGTTTCATATGATTTCACTTGTAGAATTTAAGAAACAAAACAAACAAGCAAAGGGGAGGAAAAAGAAAGATGCAAACCAAGAACAGGCTCTTAAAACTATAGAGAACAAACTGATGTGAGTGGAGCAATGGGTTACATAGGTGAGGGGATGAAGGAGTGCATTTGTGATGAACACCGGTTGCTATATGGAACTGTTGAATCACTGTCTTGTACACCTGAAATTAATATTACACTGTATGTTAACTAATGAATTTAAATAAAAACTTAATAAAAATAAAAAAAATTCTAAAAAATTCTTGTGCCGGCTAAAGTCCAGCCTCTTCCCTAAAGCTTTTCATAGATCTAATCTATATTTATCTTTCCTTTCCTTTTGTATTACGTTCACTCACCAAATATTTATCTCGACACTAATATGCATATATCACTCTGTTGGATGCTGTGAGTTTTTACATGATTATATATGATTTGGGCCCTGCCCTTGAGGAACTCACAGTATAGTACAAGAGAATATATTCTTAAATGAACTAGTTTTATAAGTATATCATAACTGTTTAGTGTTCTCATGAGGTACAAAACTAGTCCAAATTTTATTCTAGAAAATTCTATGAGATTTATCAGTGGCTATTTTGAAACTACTTGGCATGATGAATTCCCAGAGAACAATCTGGTCTAATCCACCATCATCTTTCATCTCAAGTTATTTCAGTGGCTAGTCTCATCAGTTCCACCTTTGCCTCTCTTCAGTTTACTCTTCCTCTCAAAGCCAAGTCCACTTTTTAAAGCATGAAGTAAATCATGTCACTTTTCTACTGGTAACTTTCAATGGATTCTTGTTCCATACAGAATAAAACTAAAACTCCTTGACTTGTTCTGCTAGATTCTACTTGATCTGGCTCTCTCCAACTTTTCTAGGCCTTTCTCTTAGCATTCTTCTCCCTTTCCTCATTGCTCACTAAGCTTCATCAAGCTTTTTCTTGCCTTGGGGAATGTTCTGTCTCCACTACCTAAAACGTTCTTAACCCCACTCTTTGCCTGGCTGACTTCTATTTATTCTTTATGTTTCATTGTAAGTATCTCTTTCTCATAGACTTGATCTGCCTCCTCCAGTCTAAATTATTCTTACAGTTACTTTCTCTTATAGCATCTAATACTTTTCCTTTATAGCACTTATCACAATTTACAATTGTGTACTTATTCATGTGTTTGATACCTGTATATGTAGTCTCTAAGGTCCATAAGGACAAGTATCACATCTCTTAGTTTATATGATTGATCTATACAACATACAGCACAGCTTGGAACATATTATACACTGTATAAATATTTGTTAAATATGTTCCATGAGACTGTCCATTAACTAAGTTTACAAGACAGATATAAAAAACCAAGATATGGTTATCAATGCCCATGATGTGTAAGGACTCTTCCATGAAACAGATAATCAGCATATTCTTTCCCTGTAGTAAGCCAATATATTAAGTGACTATAGTAATGATGATGAGATAACTTTTTTTAAATTATTTTAATGTTTATTTTTTGAGAGAGAAAGATAGAGGTTGAGCAGGGGAGGGGCAGAGAGAGAGGTAGACACAGAATCCGAAGCAGGCTCCAGGCTCTGAGCTGTTGGCACAGAGCCTGATGCGGGGCTTGAACTCACGAACTGTGAGTGAGATCATGACCTGAGCTGACGTCAGACGCTTAACCAACTGAGCCACCCAGGCGCCCCAAGAAGGTAATTTTTTAATGCTATGTAGCAGATAGTATTTTAAGTGGTTTATATAAACTATCAGAAATTGATACTTAAATGCAGGTATCAGCAAGATAATACTTTTTATTTTCTTGGAACACAAGTTCATATGGCAAAACAAATTTTCATACAGATTCTGATTAATACCATTGAGAACAACAAAAATTCTGAATAATTTCAAACAACATGAGAATAATTTTAATAAGTATAAATAGTCCTTATAAAGAAATAAAATCATGAAGATTTAAAATTTTACATTTATAAAAAAATATGTTATAGTCGACCTCATGTTCACTAGACAAAATCATAAAGTGTGGCTTTTCTTTGTAAATATGAATCATAATTCTTTTGTATTTTTTGTCATTAATTTTAATCTAAATGCAGGTCTTCACATTTATTCTTGTTAAATTTTGTTTTGCTACATGTATCTGATCAACCTAGCCTAAGAAGATCTTTTTTTAAATCGGTATCTGCCATATTACCTGTATTTTCTAGCTCCGTTACCGGCATATATGTTAATCATGCTTTCATTGAAGTTACTGATAGAACTTTTTTTAGGATAGGCCATTTTGCATGCTAACAGAAACCCTACTGGTTATTTGTATGTGTATATGTTAACCAGCTAACATATATGTCTCTTCTAGCCATCAAAACCCACTTTCTTTGTCTGTCTTGTCCACAGGAATTTTATGAATGACTTGTCAAATGCCTTACTGAACAGGATACACTAATTTGATAGTTCTGTGCCTTAGTAAAATTTTTATAACACTTAATCATAGCCACTAAAATAACATTATCAGAAGCTCTAGAAAGATACATGATATATATTTTCTGAAAATCTATTTTGTATTCATATGTAATCTATTTTTACTATAAATTCAGATCTTATATTGCATATTTGGATGTCTAGTTGGATTTTTAGAAAATACAACCTACCCAGAGCTCCTGGCTGGCTCAGGCACAGAAGCATGCAACCCTTGATCTCAGGGTTGTGAGTTTGAGCCCCATGTTGGGTATAGAGGTTACTAAAAGAATAAATAAAAACTTTAAAAACAACAAAAAAAGGAAAATACAGCCTACCTTGAAGGTCTTTAAACAGAAGTTACCAGGAAAGGAGGGTACACATGATGGAGCTAACCACCAAGCTGGACAGTGACTCTAAAAGCACTGCTACAGAGATTGACAAATTGTAGCTATGGAAGCCGTAACCCTTCATACATGCCTGCTTTGGGAAAAACTAGCTCCAATTATTATAAATTTGCTCACTGCCTACCCAAAATTAAATCCAAACATCTTCCTATTGATTAGTTTTCTAACTTTTCTGTAAATTTAAACATTTTTTCAATACAAAATTTTAAGTGGTAAAAATAATGATTCAAGGGGCATTGTATACTCACTTATGAATTTCCTTGACATCAAAATACAAGTTTATGTGTTTATTCTATTAGTATTCTTACTGGCACTTTAAAAGACCACAGAGTTCAAAAAGAGAAGTGATACTTCGGTTACATGTTCTGAGTTTGATATTGTAACTCCATTTTTTCTTTTACAAGTATTCACCCAGTCAAATTAATAGACCAGAAAAACAACATAGATTGAAAGAATTAGCACGGTTCCTTAAAAAAAACTATGCATTCTCATTACAATTTCCCTTAAAGGGGAAAATTCTGTTGTTTAATAATTGACATTCAAAATTACATAGCATACCTGCAAAAGGTTTGAGATCAACTGGGACTAATTGTTTCCTCCATGCTCTCAGTTGCATAAGACAATAAGAATACAGATTATTCTCTAAAAGTGAAGGAATGTTATTTCCTTTGGAAGTGATTTGCCATTTCTTTTTCTCATTTGTGCTGACTTAACCCACTATAAATCTGCTTACTCTAGGTGGATCCTCACTACTCCTTGGCAAGCCTTGGGTTCATCTCTTATTGACTCCTTCATACACATTGATGAATTGCAATTTTCAGAGCTTAACCTTTTTTCACCTCCTCCTTTTCCCCATTCTCTTCTCTTGCTTCTTGTTTTATTAAAATAAAGACCATCAAGGCTAAACATCTGTCCCTCTGCTTAAATTATTTTTTCTGAGTTAATTCTTCATTCTATTCCTTCTGTCTCAAAGAGAGCTTATAATTCTTAAAAGTTAGTGGCTGCTTCTACTTCTTTATTATTAAGGAAATAATTATTATCAAGACATTATTAAGTATGCAAGACATTGTGTTCATTCTTTTACTTCTCCCTAACTGTTGACTGTGTAGACCAGGTCTTAATTTTGAAATAATCCCTTTCGTGGATTTTATTAGTAAAAAATCTATAATTGTACAAAATACATGAATACATTCTTATTAAAAATGAAAAATGAAAAAAATAAAAATTAAACAGATGATTAACACCCATTTGAACTATCCCCTCATCTTTTTATTTGCTTTCATGCTGCCCCAGAAGTAATCACTTTTTTTAAAAATCAGAGGGTTACCTTTCAAAACTTTTTTATACTTTTCTATACAAACATAGTAAATACAATCCTAGTAGTTTCTAAGTGGTGTGTGTGTGTGTGTGTGTGTGTGTGTGTGTGTGTGTGTGTGTTAAATTGAGAAAGGAAGAGAGAAACTTGACAAACTGCTTCTAAAATACATATAGAATAAATGCAAAGGCCAAAAATAACCAAGATACTCTTGAATAAGGAAAAGAACCAAGTGGAAAGTCCTGCCTTATTAATATCAAGATTTAAAATGATGTAATTAAAGTACTGCATCATTGGTGTAAAATTTAACAGACCATTGGAACAGAATTTAAGCCCCCCCAAACACCAACACACATATGGGCACATATGATAGTTTGTACTACATACTAGTGGAAAAAGTCTTTTTTCAATAAATGATGCTGCCACAATAGGCTGTCTGTGTCAAAAAAAAAAAAAAAAAAATGTTGTTCACCTATCTCATAAAGTATACAAAAATCAATTCTAAGATTACTGGAGACCTAAATATGAAAGGCAAAACTATAAAACTTGTAGAATGTTATAGGACAACACTTTTTTTTATGCTGGATTAGGGAAGGATTCCTTTTAAAAATACTTGAAATAAAATTCACATAACATAAAATTCACCATTTTGACCATTTGAAAGTATATAGTTCACTGACTTTTAGTACATTCACAGTGTTGTGCAACCATCAGCTCTATTTAATTCCAGGATATTTTATCACTTCCCCCCCATAAATCCCATACCAATTAAGCAGTCACTCCCCATAACTTCTTTCCCCACCTCTGGCAACTACTAATTTGCTTTCTATCTCTATGGGTTTGACTACTCTGGACATTACATACAAACGGAATCATATAATATGTGGCTTTTTATGTCTGGCTGGTTTTGCTTAACATCATGTTTTCAACGTTCATCTATGTTGTTGCATATATTAGCACTCCTTTTTATGGCTGCACAATATTCCATTATGTAGATATACTACATGTTATGTAGCCATTGATCAATTGATGGACATTTGGGTTGGTTCCACCTTTTGGTTATTAAAATAATGTTGGTATGAACATATGTGTACAAGTTTTTGTTTGAACACCACTTTTCAATTCTCTTGCATGTACACCTAGGAATAGAATTGTTGAGTCATGTGATAATTCTGTTTAACTTTTTGAGGAACCACACAAACTGTTGTCTACTGAGATCTATCATTTTACATACCCAGCAGTGGTGGATGAGGTTTCTAGTTGTACTACATGCTCAACAACGTTTGTTATTTTCCTTAAAGAAAAAAAAAAAACAAACAACTATAGCCATTGAGTGGGTGTGAAGTGGTATTTCATTGTGGTTTGGATTTGCATTTCTCTAATGACTAATGATGATGAGCAGCTTTTATTGTTGTTTATTGGCCATTTGTATATCTTTTTAGAAGACTGGTCTATTCAAGTCTTTTGCCTCTTTTAAAAAATGAGGTTGTTTTTAAAGACATCTGGGTGGCTCAGTCCATTAAGCTTCTGACTCCATGATCCGCGGTTTGTGTGTTTGAACTCCCCCGTGGGGCTCTGCACTGATGGTGTGGATCCTGCTTGGGATTCTGTCTTTCCCTCTCTCTGCCCCTCCCTGTTCATGCTCTCTGTCTCAAAATAAATAAATAAAAACTAAAAAAATGAGGTTGTTTTTAAATGGATTGTCTTCTGTTGTTGAGTTGTAAGTGTTCTTTACATATTTTGGGTACTAGACCGTTAGCAGATCATTTGCAAATGTTTCCTCCCATTCTATAGATCATCTTTTCTACTTTTATCAGTAATGCCCTTTTATACAAAGAAGTTTTTAATTTTGATGAAATCTTTTGTAAATTTTCTTTGTTTCCAATACTTTTGATAGCATATCTAAGAATCTATTACCAAATAGAAGGTAATGAATACTTATTCCTATGTTTTCTTCTAAGCATGTTTGTCATTTTAGCTCTTATATTTAGGGCTTTCATTGATTTTGAAATAATTTTTGTATGTGGTATGAGATAAGGATCCAACTTCATTTTTTTGAATGTGGATATCCAGTTGTTCTGACACAATTTGTTGAAAAAACTATTCTTTCTATTAACCTTAAATGTAACAGGGTTTATTTCTGAACTCTGAATTCTATGCCATTGATTTATATGTTTATCCTTATGCCAGGATTACACTGTTTTGAATACTGTACCTTTTAAGTAAGTTTTCAAATGAGAAAGTGTGCATCCTCCAACTTTCTTTTTCAAGATTATTTTGGCTACAGGGAGACCTTAAGTTTCCATATGAATTTTGAGATGGGTTTTTCTATTTTTGCAAAAAAAAAAATCTGTTGGGATTTTGTAGGGTTCATATTGAATCTGGGGATCCCTTAAGGTAATATTGCCATGTTTACAATATACATCTTTCCATTTCTTTATGTCTTTTTTTTTTTGTAATTTTCAGTGTACAAGTCCTGCACCTCCTTAATTAAATTTATTCCTTAATTTTTTATTCCCTTTGATGCTATTGTAAATGAGATTTCTTTTATTGAAATTTTAAAAAATTTTTCAGTGTTAGTGTACAAAAATACAACCAATTTTTGTGAGTTCCTCATGTATCCTGCAACTTTGCTGAATTTATTGGCTTTAATAGTTCTTTCTGTGGGTTAAAGGATTTTGTATGTATAACATTATGCCCTCTATGAAGAAGTTTTATTTCTTCTTCCCAATTTGGATAGCTTTTATTTCTTTTCTTGTCTAATTTCCCTGGCTAGAACTTCCAGTACAATGTTGAAAAGAAGTGGTGAATGAAGACATCCTTCATCTTGATCTTAGGAGAAAGCTTTCAGTCTTTTATCTAAAAGTAGGATATTAACTATGGGTTTTTCATAGATGCCCTTTATCAGATTGGGGAAGTTGCCTTCTATTTATATCTATTTTTCTGAATGTTTTTATCATGAAAGGGTGTTCAGTTTTGTCAAATGCTTTCTCTACATCAATTGAGATTATCTTGTGGATTTTTTTCCTTATTCTATTAATGTGTTGTAGTATACTGATTAT
The DNA here is from genome assembly GCF_024362965.1 of Panthera pardus. Lineage (NCBI taxonomy): Eukaryota > Metazoa > Chordata > Mammalia > Carnivora > Felidae > Panthera > Panthera pardus. The sequence continues at coordinate 104,925,535 of NW_026526810.1, forward strand.
ATTTCTAATGTTGAACCACACTTGCACTTATGGAATAAATACCACTTGGTCATGGTATGTAATCATTTTAATATGCTGTTGGATTCAGTTTCTAGTGTCTTATTTAAGAGTTTACATCTATATTCATAAAGAATATTGGTCTATAGTATTATTTTCCTGTGATGTCTTCATTTGTCTTTGATATCAAGGTAATTGTGGCCCTGTGAAATGATTTGAGAAGTGTTTCCTCCTCTTCAGTTTTGTGGAAGAGTTTGTAAAGAATTTGTGTTAATTAGTTTTTAAACATTTGATAAAACTCTTTAGTAAGGCCATCTGGTCCTGAGTTTTTCCTTATTGGAAGTTTTTTTTAATTATTAACTCATACTTGTTATATGTCTACTCCAGATTTTCTACTTCGTGTATCAGTTTTCATAATTTCTATGTTTCTAAGAATTTTTTCATTTCATCTGGGTTATCTAATTGTTGGCATACAATTATTTATAGTATTATAATTCTTTTTATTTCCTTGTGATTAATAGTAATGTCCCCACATTCATTCCTACTTTTAGTAATATGAATTTTCTTTTTTTTCTTAGTCTAGATTAAAATTTGTCAATTCTGTTGTTCTTTCCAAAGAACGAACTTTGGTTTTGTTGATTATTTCACTGTCTTTTTGTTCTCTATTTTATTTATCTTTACTATACTTATTATTAGTTCTTCTCTTTAGGTTTAGTTTGCTCTCTTTTTAGTTCTTTAAGGTGTAAGGTTAGAGTATTGATTTGAAATCTTTATTTTTAAAGTAGATGTTTGCAACTATAAATTTCTCTCTGAGCACTACTGTTGCTGTACTCATAAGTTTTGGTATGTTGTGTCTTCATTTTCATTTATGTGAAAATATTGTAATTTCCTTTGTGATTTTTTCCTCGACTCATAGTTAAGAATGTGTTTAAATTGGGGGCACCTGGGTGGCTCAGTTGGTTAAGTGTCCCTCTCTTGGTTTCTGCTCAGGTCATGATCTCTCAGTTTGTAAGTTAGAGCACCCCATCAGGCTCTGTGCTGACAGTGCAGAGCCTGCTTGGGATTCCGTGTCTCTCTGTCTCTCTCTCCCCCTCTCCCCCCACCTCTCTCCCTCTCCCCCCACCCCACTCTCTCCTCCCACCCTACTCTCTCCCCCTCCCCCTCTTATGCACAGTCTCCCGCTCCCTCTCAAAATAAATACAGTTAAAAAAAGAATGTTTAATTTCCACATATTTGTAAATTTCCCAATTTATTTCTATATTGGTTTCTACTTACTTTTCATTATGGTTAGAGAAGATACATTGTATGATTTCAGTATTTAATGAGACATATTTTGTGGCTTAACATTTAGTCTACTTGGAAAATGTTCCTTGTTCACTTGAGAAAAAAATGTGTATTTCACTGTTATCAGATAGATTTTTTCCTCTGTATTGTTGCTGATTTATAACGTTGGTCAAATCTTCTGTTTTACTTGTTGCATCTTCTGATGAGTTGTTCTAACCATTTATTGAAAGTGGAACATTGAAGTCTCTCAGTATTATTGTTAAACTTTTTCACCAATACTATTAGTTTTTACTTCATATACTTTGGGGCTCTCATTAGGTGTGGATATGTTTATAATTCTTATATTTTATGATGAATTGACCTTTTTTATCATTATTTCACGTTTTTGTCTCTTGTAACAGTTTTTATCTTAAAGTCCATTTTGTCTGATATTATTATAGCCATTCTAGCTGTGTTTTTTCTTTTTTTTTTTTCATTCTAGCTCTCTTTTGGTTACCATTTGCATAAGATAAATTTTCCCATTCTTTTACCTTCAACCTATTTGTGTCTTTGGATCTAAAATATGTACTGTACTTAGATAATGTTTTTTTAATCCATTCTGTTAGTCTCTACCTTTTATTTGGGTAGTTTAATCCACTTACATTTAACATAATTACTGATAAGGTAAGGTGTTTTGTTTTTTTTTTCCAGTTTGTTGTTTTCTATATATCTTATTATTTTTATGCCTCATTTTTTTCATTACTTCCTTCATTTTTGAATAATGGTATTTTCTAGGGGCACCTGGGTGGCTCAGTTGGTCAAGCGTCCAGCTTCAGCTCAGGTCATGATCTCACAGTTCATGAGTTCAATCCCCACATCAGGCTCTGTGCTGACAGCTCCTAGTCTGGAGCCTGCTTCAGATTCTGTGTCTCCTTCTGTCTGCCTTTCCCTCGCTCTCTCTGTCTCTCTCTCTCTCTCTCTCTCTCTGTCTCAAAAATAAACATTAAAAATAAGTTACTGGATATTTTCTAGTGTGTCATTTTGATTTTTCTCTCATTTCTTTTGGCAAATATTCTTTTAGTTATCTTTTCAGTGGTTGCTCTGGGGGTTAAATCAGCATCTTACTTTGTAACAGTCTAATTTGCATTAATACCAAATGAGCTTAAATATTATGCAAAAACTTTGTCCCATCTCCCTCACTTATGTTATTTTCACAAAATATATATTTATACCTTGTGTGTACACCAACACAAATTTATAATTATTGTCTTATATAGTTTTATTTTTAAATGGTATTAGATTTACCAAAATATGTATTAATACTTTTATGTCTACCTTGTAGAGTACCAGTTTATTTATTTCTCCATGTGAATCCCAAGGTACTATCTAATGTACTTTCATTTCAGCCTGAAGGACTCCTTTTAGCATTTCTTGTAGGGAAGGTCTACTAGTATTGAACTCTGTTTTTGTTTATCTGAGAATATTTTGATTTCCTTTTCATTTTGAATTATATTTTTGCCAGATATAAAATTTCTGGTTGACCATTTTCTTTCAGCATTTTGAATATGTTAATTTGCTACCTATTGACCCTTATTGTTTTTGCTGAGAAATCAGCTGTTAATCTTTTGGGGGATCTCTCATATGAATTGCTTCTCTCTTGCTGCTTTCAAAATTCTTTATCTTTTACTTTCAACAATTTGTTATGTGTCTTGGTATAAATCTCTTTAACTTGGAATTGTTGAATGTCCTGGGTATATAGATTTGTGTCTTTCATCACATTTGGAAAGTTTTCAGTCATTACTTCCTCCAATATTTTCTCTGCCTCTTTCTTCTTCTGGGACTCCCATTACGCATATCATTGCTCTTTGTCATAATTATAGGTTTTGGTTTGTTGATTAACTTTTCTTGTCAAGTTTTATTATTTATTGTGTGTGGTTACTGAAGTCTCTGTTCCATTAGCTTTTTGATCAGCTAGTGATTCAACAGAGATTTCCTTAAATGTGTGGGATAAATATATACTGAAAAAGAAAAATCTCTCATTCTTTGCATTTGGACTCTGTATATGTGTCAGGGCATGCCTTCAGCACTCAGCCAGTTTACAATTTTGACTTAGCCTTCATTTCCTGCTTGTGCAGAGTCTGAAGTTTGACAAGAGGTGAAATATTAGGTGAAGTCTTCTGAGGGTGTGGCCAACCCTGGGCATAAATATGACCTCTAGATTCCCAGGAATATGTGGGAGTTTTTCAAAGTCCTTATGCCTGAAAGCATTTCATTACATTGCCTTTCCTCCCAAGTTTTTGTTAGTCTATTCTTTGTCCCAACTGTTATCCTTTGCCCAGACAGCAGTAGTTAATATATTTGTCTTTACATTTTTGGGCAGTACCACCAGCTGGTTAGCTGTAGGAGCCCTGGGAGAGTTTGAGGTTAGGAGAAATAAAAGCAAGCCCTAAATGCCCTTCAGTGAACTAACTGACATGTTGAAACAAAGAACTGTAATTCTTAAGAATAAGGTTTATTCTCCCTCCAGTACTAAGAACCTTATGAGGAATGTGAGCTGTGTCTTCAAGTCTACCACTGAGCTATTTAGTGGAGGAATTGGTTTTTTGTTGTTGTTGTTTTTTATTTTTGATTTTTTTTCTTGATTAAGTATTCACCTGGTTGCTATAAACTTTTAGTTTTTAGATTTGGGGTAAAGTTGATTCTGACAGTTTTTGCTAGTTTATTCCTCTCTTTCATGGTGTGATAGAATTTTCACATTTCCTACTCTGCCATTTCCACTGGATTCCTTTTAAGACACAAAGACCACTAACTATAAAGGAAACTATTGGTATATTTGGCTAAATTAAAATATTCTATTAATCATAAGACATGATTAAGTAAGACAACAAGCTATAAAATAGAAATAGATGTTTTCAGCATACAAAACTGATAAAGAACTAGTTATCCAGAATAAATACAGACATCTAACAATTAATTTAAAAAGGACAACCCAATAAGGGAATATTTGAGCAAAAGACTTGAAGAGGGTCTTTACCAAAAAGAACATCTAAATGCCTGATAAACATATAAAATAATGCTTTTTCTCATTAATAGGGAAAGGAAAATCAAGCCCTCAAAAACATATTATTACTACTACCAGATTTGAAAAAAAAATTGCTAGTATGGACAATACTAGGTAGAGATAAGTTGTGGAGTAGGAGGAACTATCACCATTTTCTTTTGATAGACATATAAATTGCCTTAACCAATTTGGAAATTTGTAAAAGAGGGTATGCCTACCCTAAAGCCAGCAATTCTGTTTCTGAATGTGTGTGTGTGTGTGTGTGTGTGTGTGTGTGTGTGTGTGTGTTTGAGTGTGTATCCTAAAATTAATATATGTAGAAATCATGATACATGCTAGAATATTCAAAGTAGCATTGTTCATAGTGTCTCCAAAACGGAGACAGTACAAATGCCCATCAACTGAGTAATCCATGTTCACTGCCTCCTTTTCCTTACCTCCAGTTTTTGTTTTTGTTTTTGTTTTTGTTTTTGTTTTACCTCTTATAGTTGGGTACCTGTCTTCATCAAATAATGAAATAGCTATCTCTCAGGGCGTTTGGGTGGCATGGTCAGTTAAGCATCCGATTCTTGATTTCAGCTTGAGTCATGATCTCATGGTTGGTTTGAGCCTGTCATTAGGCTCTGAACTGACAGCACGGAGCCTGCTTGGGATTCTCTCTTACCCTCTCTCTCTCTGCCCCTCTCCCCATCAGCTGCGCTCTCTCTCTCTCTCTCTCTCTCTCCCTCTGTCTCTTTCTCTCTGTCCATCTCTCTCTCAAAATAAATAAACTTAAAAAAAAAGAAAGAAAGAAAGAACTGCCTCTCAGGCAACTAATAACTACTCCTGCAAAGAATTTCGAAGTTTATCTTTTGCCTAAGTTTCTTTTGAGATAGGTGGAAAATTTATTTCTAGGCTACATAATGAAATCGTGAGTTTATGGTTGCCAGTTATAACTGGATCCACGTTATTGATAATTCCTTTCCCAAATCCTTAGTTATCCTCCCTGCTAATTCATCAACATATATATCCAGATATTTATGAAAGTTATCTTTGCCACTTATATTTCCCCATTTTTCTCATTAATGGATTTTCACTTCAAGCATGAAAGGAAAAAATAATAGTGAATGTGTCTCCTCTTTTCTTACAAATTACCCCACTTTATCATTCCACTTGCTTCCTCAACTCACTTCTACTCTTTTTACTCTACTGGTAACTTCTTTAATTGCTGGATCTAATGACATTTTTTAAAGTTTTTATTTAAATTCCAGTTACCTAACATACAGTGTAATATTAGTTTCAGGTGTATAGGTAGTGATTCAATACTTCCATACAACATCCAGTGCTCATCACAGCAAGTGCACCCCTTAATCTCCATCATGTATTTTACTCATCACCACACCCAATTCCCCTCTGGTAACAATCAGTTTGTTCTCTATAGTTAAGAGTCTGTTTCTTGGTTTGCCTCTCTTTCTTTTTTTTTTTTTTTCTTTTTTTCCCATTTACTCATTTGTTTGTTTCTTAAATTCCACATATGAATGAAATCATATGGGATTTGCCTTTCTCTGACTGACTTATTTCGCTTAGCATAATACTCCCTAGCTCCATCTACATCATTAGAAATGGCAAGATTTAATTCTTTTTTATGTATGTAAATGTATACACACACACACACACACACACACACATATATATATATACCACATCTTTTTTATCCATTCATCAGTTGATGGACACTTGGGCTGTTTCCATAGTTTGGCTGTTGTAGGTAATGCTGCTGTAAACATCAGGATTCATGTGTCCTTTTGAATTAGTATTTTTGTATTCTTTGGGTAAATATCTAGTAGTGCAATCACTGGATGGTAGGGTAGTTCTATTTTTAACTTTTTGAGGAACCTCCATACTTTGCCAGAGTGGCTGCACCAGTTTGCATTCCCACCGACAGTGCAAGAGGGTTCCTCTTTCTCCATATCCTTACCAACACCATTGTTTCTTGTGTTAGTGATTTTAACCATTCTGACAGGTATGAGGTAATATTTCATTGTAGTTTTGATTTGCATTTCCCTGATGATCAGTGATGTTGAGCATCTTTTCATGTGTCTATTGGCCATCTGTATCTTTTTTGAGAAGATGTCTTTTCATGTCTTCTGCCCGTTTTTTAATTGGATTATTTACTTTTTGGGTATTAAGTTTTATAATTCTTTATACATTTTGGATACTAACCCTTTATTGGATATTTAATTTATAAATATCATGTCCTATTCTGTCAGTTGCCTTTAGTTTTGCTGTAGTCCCAGTAGTTTATTTTTGTTTTTGTTTCCCTTGCTTCAGGAGATATATCTACAAAGAAGTTGCTACAGCCCATGTCAAAGAGGTCACTGCCTGTGTCCTCTTCTAGGATTTTTATGATTTCAAGTCTCATTGAATGTTCTTTTCTGTTTTGTAAAATATTAATCGACAATATAATTGTGGGTTCATTTTTGGGTTTTCTGTTCTGTTCTACTGATTTATTTGTCTATTTTTTGTGCCAGTACCATACTGTTTTGGTCACTACAGCTTTGTAATATAACTTGAAGTCTGGAATTGTGATGCCTCCAGCTTTGTTTTCCTTTTTCAAGGTTGCTTTTTGGCTATCCGGGATCTTTTATGATTCCATACCAATTTTAGGATTGTTTTTTCTAGCTGTGTGAAAAATGCTGGTGATATTTTGATAGGGATTGCATTAAACATGTAGATTGCTTTGGATAGTAGAGACGTTTTAACAATACTTGTTCTTCCATTTCATGAAGATGGACTGTTTTTCCATTTCTTTGTGTCATTTCCAGTTTCTTTCATCAGTGTTTTATAGTTTTCAGAGTATAGGTCTTTCACATCTTCAGTTAAGCTTATTCCTAGGTATCTTAATTGTTTTTGGTGCCATTGTAAATTTAATTGATTACTTGTTTCTTTCTCTACTGCTTCATTATGTGTATATAGAAATGCATCAGATTTCTGTAGACTGATTTTTATCCTGAACCTTTATTAAATTCATTTATAAGTTCTCACAGTTTTTTGGTGGAGTCTTTCAGGCTCTCCGTGGCTTTTTTCCAACTCTCATCCTACTCATATTATAATAGTTGATATCTTTTAACATCTCCTTGAAAGTTTCTTCTCTCTTCCCTTCCCTTATGTTCACACTGTCTTGATTTTCCTTTTAAGTGTCTAACAATTTCTTAAAGATTTGAAAACCAAATAATTTATCTTCCAAACTGAAATACTTTTGAAAATGAAAAATTTGGTATTTAATATTGAGCCAGTATGATAGATACAAATCCTGATTGCTCAAGGAAAAATAGGATGTACTATTATTTCATTTACAGATTCTTTTTTTTCCTCAATTTTTTCTTCTGTTATCCATCTTCTGAGTTCCATAATATGGATCTTACCTAGAATTATCAGCCATCATCTTTTGTTCTTTTACATACTGTCCTTGGATGATCTGAAACATTTGCATGGCTGAAACTACCACCTCCATTGATAATTACCAAAGTATATATCTTTTTTTTATGTTTATTTATTTTTGAGAGAGAGACAGAATACAAGTTGGGGGGGGTGGGCGGGCAGAGAGAGGGAGACACAGAATCTGAAGCAGGCTCCAGGCTCCAAGCTGTCAGCACAGAGTCCAACATGGAGCTCGAACTCACGAACCATGACATTGTGACCTGAGCCAAAATCAGATGTTTGGCTGAGCCACCCAGGTGCCCCTCCCAAAGTATATATCTAATCCTTAACTTTTTCCTGAGCTCTAGACTCATATTTCTTTTTTTTTATTTTATTTTTTATTTTTTTAAATTTACAACCAAATTAGTTAGCATATAGTGAAACAATGATTTCAGGAGTAGATTCCTTAATGCCCCTTACCCACTTAGCCCATCACCCCTCCCACAACTCTTCCAGTAACGCTCAGTTTGTTCTCCGTATTTATGAGTCTCTTCTGTTTTGTTCCCCTCCCTGTTTTCATATTATTTTTGTTTCCCTTCCCTTATGTTCATCTGTTTTGTCTCTTAAAGTCCTCATATGAGTGAAGTCATATGATTTTTATCTTTCTCTGACAAATTTCACTTAGCATAATACCCTCCAGTTCCATCCACGTAGTTGCAAATGGCAAGATTTCATTCTTTTTGATCGCCAAGTAATATTCCATTGTATGTATTTACCACATCTTCTGTATCCATTCATCCATTGGTGGGTATTTGGGCTCTTTCCATGCTTTGGCTATTGTTGATAGTGCTGCTATAAACGTGGGGGTGCATGTGTCCCTTTGAAACAGCACACCTGTATCTCTTGGATAAATGCCTAGTAGTGTAATTGCTGGGTCATAGGATAGTTCTATTTTTAGTTTTCTGAGGAACCTCCACACTGTTTTCCAGAGTGGCTGCACCAGCTTGCATTGCCACCAACAATGCAAAAGAGATCCTCTTTCTCCGCATCCTCACCAACATCTGTTGCCTGAGTTTTTAATGTTAGCCATTCCAACTCATATTTCTAATAGCTCATTGGGTATCTCCAGACTATTAACCCCAAAGTATGTCCTTCAAATTTAAAGTTATCTTTTCCCTGAAATATCCTGCTGTTCTGTTTACATTCACACACCCACACACACACACACACACACACACAGAGAGATGTGTAGTATATGTATACTTGTGTGTGTGAGTCTGGCAATCTATATATCATACATACATCCTACTTTGAGCATATGCTTTCTTAGGTATTGAGCATACAATAGTAGCAAAAGCACAGTTTCATCATGACAGTGCATTCTAGTGTGTGAGATAGACATCTAAATGTAGTATACATATAAATATAGTATAAATGTGGAAATTGCTATGAAGTAGAGAAACATGGTGTCAAGTGAAGTACAATAGGAGCCTTCTTTGACTTTCTATCCAATACTTGGACTTTTTTATTAGACATAAGTGGCAACATATAGCTCTTTTAAACCAGACTATCCACCATTTCTTTAAAATATTTATCACAATTCAGTACTCAAATGTATTAGGTAGAGCAGTTTTTCTTCTCAGAATTCCCATTGCCTTCACCCTAGTTACGGGAATATTCTTTATAAATCACATAAAATGTTAGGCCCTAACATGGTAGCAATACCATCAGTAATGAGGATGTTGGTATGGAAACTGAATAAAAGAGCTTCTATGGAAATTGTATTATGTCCTTTGTGAGAAACAAATGATACATAAGAACAGCAGTACCTTCCCAGTCATAAAGTCTGGCTGCTGCTTCCTTGTTTTCACATAGTAAGTGATACTTGCTGATTGAATATTAGTTAATTATTTATCCTTTTATCACATATACATCCCCTCTTATGCACAAAACTTGAAAGTGATCAAGTTCTCATTTTGAGATTAGAAAACATAAACCCATTAGTACTAGCCCAAAACAAAATTATGCATGCTGCAAAATAATAATTTTATAATCAACATAATTAGTAATTTTTAAAATAATCCATGTTGTTTATATATTTTTAGAATAGTGACGCTCAGTTACATCAGTATCACGTTGATAGGTGTAATATCAATAATAATAAACATTGAGTATTTACTACTTACAAGTGCTAGATAATTTATATACAGTATCTTATTTAACCCTCAATAGTAATCCAGTGAGGTAGATGCTATCATTAGCTTCATTTTTTTTAGATAAAGGAAATGGTGATTTAAAAATTATAGCCGTCAGTGTCCCAGCAGAAGTCATAGCATAGTTAAAAGGATAATTGAGAAGAGTTTAATGAACTTTTGCCTACAAAAGTTTGGGCAGGTTATAGGGAAAGCAACAAGACACAATGCAGTGTCCCAGTGTTCCCTGGGACTAGTAATACTGGGAACCATTAATACTCTAGTCCTAATGGGGCAAAGACAGGGAACTCCTACTGGAATCCAGAAAAGAGCTGTAAGCAAGGGTCATCTGACAGGGGCTGTGACTTAGCCAGCCTGCGGTGACCAGGTAGAAAGGAGCCAGGGGAATAAAGACCAGATCTTAATCTCCTCTAATGCTTTAGTTTCCTGGCAGTGCCTCCCACTGGCTGAATGCAACTAGAAACTAGACAGTACAGACTGGCTTGTTGATTTTATCTATACAGGTCAATTTAGAGCAGAGAGGATGAAGAAGGGTGGAGAATATGAAAGGAAAATGGAAAATATCTAGGAATTAAATAACTATTACGTGGCAGAGCCAGTATATGAATGCCAAACACTTTACTCCGTAACCATAATGCTAAACTGCTTCTCATAAAAAAGTTCCATGAAATATTATTTGGCCAGGGAAAATATTTTAAATCTGAAGGTTTCTGTCCTATCACAAATTGTTGGATAGAAACCTACATCCAAACTCACGGACAGGCATTTATACCTAACAGTAAGTGACACCAAATATATGAGAGCTAGGCAGCAAATAATGCCACAGAAAAAAAGTTAGGTGTTGATACTGATTTCAATGTTGTTGGTGTTTTCAGAATATTAAGCCATCCTTGTTTTTCTTGTTCAGATTCCAGACTCCATCATTTCTCGTGGTGTTCAGGTGCTCCCACGAGACACAGCCTCCCTCAGCACTACTCCTTCAGAATCGCCTCGTGCTCAGGCTACATCTCGCCTTTCTACAGCTTCCTGCCCAACACCAAAAGTAAGTACAGTTCCTTGGCACCTTTAACCTATTCTACTATCTGAGTGTGGGAAACTTAACCAATATTTCCCTCTGTTTGTCAAGGTTGGATTGCATGCAAGATAATGCAATGAAAAATTAGTGGACTATAAGATAATTACCACTTACAGTTTTACAGATTGGGCATATTAGGCCAATAGTAAGATAATAGAAATTTCATGTAAAATGTCTACTCCTACATTTACAGCTACAGATATCACTTTCTGTAGCTCCTGTTTCTTTGCTCTAGACTTGTTATTTTTTAGCATACTCATCAGTATAGATGTGAAGTTACTTGTTTATGCAAAGGGTGAATTCATTTCTATAACAAGCAAAATTAACAAAATAATGTCACCAAAGGGTTTTTTTTTTAACTTGTCCAAGCTAGGGTAGCTCCCTGCTCTAGTATCATGCAAATTTTTTCAAACATATTCAACTTGGAATGTTGCTGCCTAATATTTGGAAACAAATCTAAATTGATTAGAAAGAAAGTTTTAATGCCAACCTTTGGGGGAGGGAGGAAGTTTTTAGTATTTATTTTTTTACAATTTTTCCCAAGTACTGAATCATGTGTTGGAGGAAAAAAGAATTAGACATTTATTTGCTGCCTCACATCTCCATGTATATGATAAATTAAGTAGCAGACGTAATTATGGCTATTACTGCTTTCTTCTGGAATGTCCCTTTCCTGGTTAAGTTAGTCATTTGTGCTTTCAAGATTTCAATATGATGGATCCAATATTGGCATCAAAAGATTAACAGTAACATTCCTTCTTAACTGATAAGATATGGTGTTCAAGATCAAATTTTCACTAAATTTATTCAAGAGATATGCAGGTAATTTTTCAAACTATGGCTTTCTCTGTCATCAGATTTACCACTTATATAGCTCTCTTCCTCAATTCCAACTTTTTCCTGAGTTTTAAGAATGTTACAACTGGACTTAACTAGAAGTGATCTCAAGCCATTCTTCATATGTGTAGTACGGTTGCTTTTACATTCCATGGTACAACCTTCTCAGCAAAGTCCTCACAGTGTTATTACTGTTGTATATCATTGTTTTTAGACTTGTGTCAAATACAACCAATATTAATTTATAGTTTAAAAAAATTATGGCTCTAAATCTTTAATGAAGACAAAATGTAAGAACATTCTAGACATAAAATGTATGTTAATGCCATTCAGGTGCCAGTCAGCTTACATCTTCCACTGAATGAAAACATGGAGTTCTAAGACTTGAATTGCAAAGAAGCGTCTCATTCATGACTTTCAAAAATTTTTAACAAAATAATTTATTGTTTGCATTAAATCTCAATTATATAAGCTATACTCGTTTATGAAGTCTAGAAAATAATGCTAAAACTTAAGTCCACTATAAATGTTTAGTCAAATGTTAAGACCTAAATGTTGGGAATGCAGAACTGTTCAAGATGCAGTATTCTTTTCCTTAATAATATACTATGAATATTTATAAATATTTTAAGCTAAATTCAGTTATACATAGTAGTTCTTGAGCCTTTTTAAAACTTTATAATTATATCCTAATTACAAAGAGAACATTAAATACAATTTTAAAATAATTTGGCATTCCAAACTTACTAAAGTGAAATCCTAAAAATAAAAAAGTCAAATTAATCTATTGAAAGTCTCAAATTATAAGACTGTTTAATTAAAATCTAAACTAAATATTCTTATATTTGCTTTTATATCAGTGACATATAGTCACTGCACCCATGGAGTTTACAGTTTAATTAATGTATATTAAAATAAATATTAAGATAAATGTAAATTATTCTGATAATCATAATTTTACTGTAACTTAATAATTATAAATTGAAATTCTTGCTAAGCAAAATGAAAAGTTACATTGATAGAAAATAATAGGAGGGAAACCTTACTTAACTAGGATTATCAGAGAAGACGTCTCTAAGGGGAACATTTCACCAGGGACAAAAAGGATATATAAAAACAAAACAAAATTCAGCAATAATGACCATTTTAAAGGTGGCTGTCACCAGCCAATTATCACCAATCAGGAACTCTCAGACTAAAACATCCTTAGTACATGAAAGTCTTAATTCAGTGACTTCAAAATCCAACTTCAGCTATTAGTTCTATGTATTTTAAATAATGACTTTTTGTCTTTGCCTACTGAGTCAAATTACAAGGCCTTAGGTTTTAGCACATAAATCTAGGTGAATTGTTTATTTTAGCATAGAATATTTAGGGCAGAAAAGTCAGAAAGCCGGGCTTCTCATTTAAGATGTGGGTAAATGATGCTATTAACTATATTAAGGAATAATAAGAGAAGAAACACATTTTGAAGGTAAAAGGAATTAATACATTTGGTTTTGAACGTCTTCAATCTGAGATATATATGAGACATCCCATGAATCACAGCTAGCATAAAATTAGAACACTAGTGAGTTTGACATTGTTACTGTTACTGTTACTGCATCTTGGTGCTGATACTTATAATTTAGTACCTAATAGTGTTCACTAAACCTCATAGAAATCCCTCTTCTATGTTTCAGATTAGACGTGCAGTCTGTCATGTGCAGAAATATATGTGCAAATACATTTTCTTTACATGAGAAATATAGTATAGTCTTGAATGATCAGCAGTAGAAAAAACACTTGATAGTAGAAGATATAGATTCAAATGCTCAGCTTTTCTGAGCTTTGGATCTGTGATTAAATGTAATCTTTGCCTCCCCAACCGGGTTTATTAATTTATTAAATGAGTCTTTTCCTGGTTCTGGGGAAGCAGTGGTGAGCAACTAGATATTGTTCTTACCATTACAAACAGACAAACAGGCAATTACAAATTATAATAAAGTATAAGTGGTATGATTTATCACCAGAGGACAGAATACTTTGGGAATAACCATCAGAAGCACTTAACCTAGTCTTTGTAAAAATGTAAAACAGCTAAATAAACAAATTATGATTAAAAGCTAGTAGTTCCAACCTTTCTGTCTGTAGCTTTTTATCAGCTGGTCAGTATTTAAGCTAAAGGACTTATGTGTGCATCTGTTTTCTTTTAGATCAACAACTATAATATCAAACATTATTTTAGGTTCATATTTTATATGTTTACTACAATATATAATACAATATCATATCATAGATGATCCTTTTATTTTTTTTAATTATCAGCTGTATTGAGGACAAGATCTATAAAACATACCAGATAAGATCTATACCATTTGGATTTACCTTTTGGTATATACCAAAAGGTATACCATATACCATTTGGATTTCCTTGTTAGTACAAAGTCTAGTAAAGATAACCATGAATTATCTTTTCTAAACAATTCTTTATTAAATGGCATTGTCTCCAACAAATATTTATTTGCTGAAATGAGATAATATTTTATTGTATGTGGGGAAAAAATTATTTCTCTTTTTTATCAGTTATTTTGTTTTAATTAAATCTGTCTGAAATGACAAATGATTTTTACTCCACTTGCTTTATGACACTGTGAAGTATCTTGTAAGAACAAACGAGATTTTAATCTTTCATTGCCCTAAGTAAAACAGTGGCTTAGCCAAAAATGTCAAATGGTATGTAGATTCTATTTCAATAGTAGTGGGCAATATTTAGAAGACTTAAATTTTAACATGGTGGTTGTCTCCCAAAAAATGGTTTGCTAAAAGAAAAATTCTATAACAGAAAAATTCTCTTGTAAAGTAAACATGACTCACAATTTATATGAATACTGATTTTTCCATTATAAAAGTTAGTAGCATCTCTGTTTGAAATCAAGAAGCATGAGGTAAAGAATAATGACCAGAGCAAAAAAGGGGGGAAAAAATCCAAACTTTCAATCAGTTCACCATCCCAGTAGATGTTGTTAAAATAGGGAATAATTTTTAAAGACCAATTTAAGTATCTTTTTGTTGCCTAAGCATCTGAAGTTTGACTTTAAAAAATAAGAGTAGTCTATTGTTACATATCCCCTGTACCTTAGAGATTAGAATAGAATTTTGTGCCCAGACTAACAAACAAGTTTTTTTTTTCCTCTCAGGAAGAAAATACAAATACTATCTATCTAAAACTAAAGTTTATGAAGTGACTAAAAAGTATATGTATTGAAATAACCTTAATATTAAGGGTGTGTTCATTTAATACACTAATGCCTAATCTTCTATTCAAACAAAATGCAGAATTATGATTTCACTATAGGTTTCTGTTATTTTCCTTTGAGCAAATGAATTTAGATTCTTCTGGATAAAGAATAAATGATTTTCTTCATTCACAGTGTCAATGTGTATGTCTGAAAGGCAGTATGATTTCCTTTACATATAAAAATGGCATTATTGATCTAGTATCAGGTCTAGTATCCATATTCCCTCTGAGATTTTTTCTTAGTCATATTAGTTTGTACAAATGATTCCACATTGTCACTATTTTCCTTTGTGAACACCAGCATGATTATGTGATATGGTTAGTTCATTGGTTCGAAACCTGAGGCTCCCAAGTCTGGAGAATCTTGTGAAGTTGTGAAAATTCTAGCCAAGATAAAAACACTAAGTGGAACCCACAGATTATTTTCTACTATTTTGAAGAGCTAAACAAAATCAGTAAGACTACTTTAAATACTAAATTTCTTTGCTTTTGTCTGAAATTACATCAACATTGGTATATCAACATCTGTTCAATTGTTAATGACAAATAGAAATTTATGGGTTCTATATGTCGAGTCAACAAGTGCCAAAGTGTTTGGAAAGCACAGAATTAGTGACATCAAAAGTACATCCTCTGGGCATAAACATAGAAGTTTTCTTATGTACAAAGTTAATTGCCCTATCTGGGGAATACTAAGCAAATAATTGTCTCAACATTATGGTCAAATCTGGCAATTCTCAAATTTAATGGTCTCAGGAACTCTTTATATACTTATAAATTTTTAAGGACCCAAAATAGCTTATGTGGGTTATATCTAGCAATATTTACTGTTCTAGAAATTAAAACTGAGAAATTTTTAAATGTTTATTTATTTGCTTCAAAATAATAATAAAGCCTTTATATGTTAACATAAACAACATTGTTATGAAAAAATATTTTCCAAAACAAAAAATATTGAAAAACATGGCATTGTTTTACATTTTTCAAATATATTTTGATGTCTGGTTTAAGAGAAGACAACTGAACTCTTATACCTGCTTCTGTACTTCAGTCTGTTGTGATATGTTTTGGTTGAAATATGAAGAAACAAATTCAGCTTCACACATTTATGTAGTCAGAAAAAAAAAGAACGAGCATTTTCACATAATTGTAGATCTTCTTTTGGTGGACACTACACCAAAAATTTACAATTGATAGTTTATTAAAAGTTAGTTGAAGTCTGAAATCTAAAACCCTGTTGAGGACTCTGCCATACTCTGCTATATTAAAATCAGTTGGGCCATCTTGAACTTTGAATGAATCTTATACTTGGACATGGTTTTGGAATGTATTTATTGGTCACTTAGAAAATATAAGTTCTTCCAAATGTTGACATATTTCATTATATTATACCAAAAAATTATCTTCATTGATATAAACGCCAGACTTCTCAAAAAAAGTTTTGGAAGCGTTGGAAGCTCTCAAGCTCATGGTGATATATGTTTTCTACAATTCTAATTTTATTTAAAAGCTAGAATGTTATTCTTGGCAAAACGCAACAAATCCTGTCTTGTTTTCCTTGAATTGACAGGCTCATTTCATTCAGTTTTGAGAAAATGTCTACCAAACATCTAAGTCTGGATAATCATAGTCTGTCTGTCATTCTTTCATTCCTTCAAGTAAAAACAGTGTTCTATGCAAAACCTGGCTAGTTCAGCTTGCACCTCAATTGCACAAGTGCTTTTTCTTGAGACAATGTTCATCCTTTGGTATGCAGTGGAAGTATTTTATGCATATTTTCCATTTTGTCATACTCAAGGGACAAGTTTTAAATTAGTATTTACTGTTTTATTGAGGACAATGTTAAATGAAACTAGCTCTTCTTTTTTGAAACTGTTAGTTTGGTTTTTTGTTTTTTTTGTTTTTTTTTTTTGACTATTAGTACATGGTAGTGAATAATACGATGACTATTCATACTGTTTGGATCCACCGCCTTGATTTGCACTAAAGTGCCAACCCACCATTGCTTTTGTACCATCAGTGCAAATGTCAATATAGTGAAAAAGGAAATTAATGTTAAAATAATTTGACCTTTTAGACCCTGAAAGGGTCTCAAGGACCTTTGTGGGTCCATGGACTGTATTTAAAAGGACTAGTAGAGTAAAATAAGTAACCTGCCTTACGTTTCTTGAAAATATCCTAGGTCAAAATTATGTATGTTGAATCTCATTTTCCATGAAGACAGTGTTACGGTGATATTCTCAGTTCAGAGATTATATCCTTTATGTAAATGACCACCAGTACCATGCTTAAGTATTATAAATGATTCACCCTGATTCTATGATCCAGATTAATTCTAGGGCAGGGAACAGAGTTCCTCCTACCTAACTGAAAACGAGAGAAGACTTTAAGAGTCTTTTGAAGACACATAACCCAGTTGTAATTTCCAGCTAATTCTGTTCATTTCCAATGTGATACTACTTCTGTATTTGGTAGCAACTGATTTATCCCCAGGATATCCTGTCCTAATAAATACATAGAGAGCTCTCTTTCAAGTCATAGCATAGCTATTGGAAGATAATTTTATTAGGGATATAATTGAGGATGGCCCATTTTTTTTAATTAGCTTGGAACATTTAAACTTGATGAGATTTCTAAATAAAAATACAAATTTTCAGCTTTTCCTTAAAAAATCAGATCAACATTACTGGGCTAATACTGACATATATAAATACTAGCTTGGTATTCTTTATACCCACCAAGCTGTTTTATTTATTTGCATTAAATCCCTCGCTTCTATAGACATAACTAATTCCCACTCTCATTCATTATTGCCTACTTTGTCCTTTGTAACAACATGTGTGTTTTGCTCTTTATTCTGATTTGATAGCAAAACAGATTTTTGAGACTCCAAATAAAGGATGGTTCTCTTATATTCTTTTCTAATGAGAAAGGTACTACCCAATATGGTAAAGTATTTCATATTTTGATAAAACTGAAATTGGATGATAACAGTATATTTTAGCTATAAATTTTGAATTTATAAATTATTTTTAATAGTTATTCTATGACATTCTGCTAAGTATCCAGGATTAGATGTTGATTTCTATTTCTTCATTCATCTGATTGTCTCCTCTGCCTTTATATATAATAGAAATTAAAAGTGGAATTCATCCCATCCTTGCCTAATTATTGAATGTTCACAAAATATGTTCATCACTGAAGTTTAGTATAACTTAACTGTGAAATGTATAATTGCCATCCTGAAATCTGAACTTGCAAATGAATTTTGATTAGTTAGCTTAAAAGATACAACTACCCAGAAATTATTAGCTACAGAGTTAACAGTTTTATAGCTCAGGTAGTCTAAAGTGGCATTTTTTTTTATTTAAAAAAAGTAATATGTATATGCTCATTTTACAGGGGAAAAAAAGAATTCCTGTATAACTACCCTTAGTAAATAGCAACTTCTAATTTTGCTATATATTCTGTTCTTTTTTTCTATAAATTCAAATATTTTATATAAATGGAGAATAATGGGAAGGCCGTGATTAAGAGCTCAGGTTCTGGGGTCTGAGAGGCCTGGTGAGGAATGTCGGCTTTATTACTTACTAGATGTGTGACTTTCAGAAAGTTTCTTTACCTCTATACCCTTAGCTGTTATTATTAAACTATATAATATTTTAACCTATCCCATTCATTTAGTAATATGAACATCTTTCTATGTCATGAACTTCTTACTTTTTTAAAAATTATCTTCTGCAATATTATTACTAATTTGGTATTCTGTTTCACACTAAATGTTAGCTGTTATTATTAAACTATATAATATTTTAACCTATCCCATTCATTTAGTAATATGAACATCTTTCTATGTCATGAACTTCTTTACATTTTTAAAAATTATCTTCTGCAATATTATTGCTTATTTGGTATTCTGTTTCAGGGATGTAGCAGTTTTTTTGCCAACTACTATTTGGATATATTAGGTGTTAACTATTTCCCAGTTTAAAAAAAATAGTGTAATAATTTTCTAGAAGTTAAATGTTTTAGTTTTCTCTTAGTTAAACATAGCAACTTGTATTAATTCTACCTTTAAAAGTATATGCAGAATTCATAAGTCTTGATTCCTATAATTTATATAGATACCCAAAAGAGATTACTTTTGCATATTCATAAATTCAGTTTAATGATATTATGGAAGAAGCAAGTTTAGCATTTGCATTTGACTGATTTCCTGTCAGACATTTAAAAATTATGGATCCAAAGCTGTTTGAAAAATTAACAACATTGAGTATGTAGAAGTATTGCACCTATGAGGCGCTATCAACCCTAGTCTGCCACTTTATAACTTTTGAGAACTTAGTAGACTTCAGTTTCTATTTCTGTAACATCCTGGTATTAAATTAAGTAGTCTCTAAAATCACCTGTAGGCCTATAATCCCATTCCTCTGAAATAAGTTTCTGTACTAACTGAATAAATATTATCACTCTATTTACCCTTCTTGTTCATAATATATTAATATCTAAGTAATATAAAATAATTTACATTTATTAATTCCAGCTTTTGCATTCCATGCTACTATGTAAAGTTGGAGATTATCAACTGAAAATGTTCTAACCTCATTTCAGATCTTTCTTACTCAGAATAAGCTCATCTATTTGAAATGGAATATTGGTTTCTTTTGGTATCCACTAGAGTTCTATTCAAGTTATAGGAAGATAGGACAGTAAGATCTGTAGAAATACAAGAAATAGTGAAATTAAGAACACCAACCATTCAGTTTAATTTAAAAGTTTTGATTTCTATAAATTGATTTTTAATGGTTTAGGGCATGTTTTGCACAAAAAGCAGCTGAACAAAATTACGTGTCTCACTTATGACTTTAATACAGAGGATATCCCAAACTAAAATAGTCTCTAGATCTTTTTATTGTAAAAAGATATATATTCTAAAACTGATCATGTATTTTCTCACCCACAACTTCAGGATTATCTGCTCTCCCTACTCATTCGGTTTTTATTAACGACGGAACAATACGTTAATTCAGAAAATTATTCAATGAATATTTTTAGTGCATATTATGTCAAAATTATGCTAGGTGTTGGGAATATGGTGTAAAGCAGTATAAAGACTTACTGACCCTGCCCTCAAGGACCTTATAGTGGAGCTGAAAATGAAAAAAAAAAAAAAAATTACAAGAAATCTATCAGATAAAGAGTTGATAGATAGTATTCCTATTCACACTAGTAGGAATATAAATTTGTGTAACCTTCAAGTGAACAACTATATATACATACATATATATATATATATATATATATATATATACATACACACACGTATATATAGCCTTAAATTTTTTCTTACATTATAAAAAAAAAATTTTTCTTACATTATAATCAATCATAGTTACCAGAAGTTTATCCAGTGGAAATTATCAAAGAAGCCATCAAAGACTTATGTACAAAATTATTTATCATAACATTATTCATATTCATGAAAACTTAGAACCAACATTAATGTCTATGATTAAATAACTTATAGTACATACATATATCAGTTATTTATATAACCTAAAAAATCATATCTTTTAGAATAATGACATAGGAAAATGCTCAAAAAAAAAACATATGGCTAGAAAAATTAGTAAACACTACTGCTCAGGGACAGAATTACAAGTTATTTTATAACATATATGTTGTTTTCAACCAGAAAAGTAAAAATGTTTGTTTGGTTATTTAAATAAAATCTGGTGATAAGAGAGATGTCTTGCTTAGTTTCAGATTTATAAAAAATATTCATAAAACCAACTATTTATTTGTTTATACCAGAGCATCTTTATATCTAGGCTAAGCCATTCTATTCTTAATCTTGCTGGGTAGAAAATTGTATCATATTTCAGTGTAAGTTTGAAAATAAATTTTTTTGTTTCATATACAAATAATAAATAATTCTTAATAACAGGCACTGTACTATTTAAAAGTTATTTCGAAGTGCGTAATAACTCTTTTATACCACACCATTGATGGCTTTATAATTTCTTTCAGAGAGATAAAAAAATAACTTGCTTAAAAATCTAATTTTGTATAGATTGTTTTGGAATCAAAGCTATTATAGAAACTTAAAGATCAAAATTTAAATCCATAATAAACTATAAATAAATCATTTCAAATGTTAATATACCATAAGAAATCAGATCCTTGAAAATAAAGGATATCCTAAGGATAAAAATTTTTTTAGGGAAGAGGTTGGTGGATCTGTGTCTTGCTAACAAGATTCTGATTTTTGATTTCTCATTTCTTCATTAACCTTTGCAGCCTCTTATTGGTTTAATTTATAATCATATTGCTTTTCTCCAGAAATGCATTGAAGTATTTCTTTTTCCTTGACACATAATTATAACTTATCTTACTTACATTTCTTCCTTCCCTCTTTTTTACTTTACCACAGTAAATCACATATGAAACCAAATTGTTTTATGATGAAACAACAGAGCTGAAATGCAGTGAATTGAACTATTAACTAGATCCTAAAAAATATTTCTTTACAAGAGTGTGTTTACATTTTGAGCTCTAAAGTAAAACATTTTTAAAAATTTCCAAATCATAACTACCAGAAACAATCTATAACTGTACCAATATATACTGAGTGGTATTGGTTAAAAGATAATTTCTAAGACAGAAGTTTTATTTCCTCTCAATGATACCCATGCTTTAAAAAGTAGCAAAATAAAGTAGGGTTAGAAATATTTGTTTCTCGGGGTAGTTCTGAACATAAATTAGGTAATTCTAAAAATACAGCCCTTCAGTTACTAGGACAAAAAAAAGGAAATATGTTTAATCTATGCAGTTTTAATTCAAGTCAATATAAAATATATCATGAGAAAAAGAGGGAAGAACTACATTAGGCATTCCATAAAAAGTCCATAAAAGTCTAAGTCCATAAAAGTCTAAGTTTAATGAAAAGACCTGAGAAAGAATTTAAGAGTAGCTGAGCTTTTTTTAATTGATGTGTCTTCAGAAAGCCCCTAACCTCCCTAAATCGGAGTTCAAACCCAGAAAATATAAAATCTTTTCTCAAATTTTTTCACAAATCTATAGTAACTAAAGAGAAGTGTGAATACATACACCCAGGGATACGGGCATATAACAATACGGTTTTTACAAGCCTAAAATGTCTTTCAAGTTTTATATTTTATTTTAAAAATTAATATAAAGTTGGGTTTCTTTGCTGAAATCTACATATTTGCTTTAATACAAATATAACATTTACAACTACTTATTGTTGGCAAGAGAGGTAAAGGTGGGATGGGGTAATTTTCTATCTTGTTAACAGTGGAAATGATCTTACAGTGAACTCAGGT
This sequence comes from Panthera pardus, assembly GCF_024362965.1. Taxonomy (NCBI): domain Eukaryota; kingdom Metazoa; phylum Chordata; class Mammalia; order Carnivora; family Felidae; genus Panthera; species Panthera pardus. The sequence continues at coordinate 104,948,006 of NW_026526810.1, forward strand.
TTGGAGAATTGGACTAAATCAAAGGTAATCAACAACCCATATTGTATTAGCATCCAGACAGTTTCTTCTGTTGCATGATATTTCTAGAATTCAAACTCATAAAAAAAGGTAAATACAAATAGCAGAGTCATTTCACTGCTTTTACACGCCACATCCTGGTAATTGATCCTTGTGGATAGATTCCTCAGTAATTAATCTCTGAAGAAAGATTCCCAGAAGTTTGCAAAAGAGGTGATACATTGCAATATTTTCAGACTATTTTCAATAGATATTTTGTTAAATATATTCTATCTGAGAGGCTCAATAGAAAATTGAAATGTTTTTGATCCTCTGATTTATATCTTTTGAAATCTCAGTGAAACGCTTATAAAAAGGTTTTCTTCAGGGTAGAAAAATTATTAGGGATAACATTTTTTGTTTTACTACTTTTTAATTTTTAATATGTATACACTAATAATATCAACCAATCATAATCCCCACAATTCTTTCCATCCAATTGTGAAACTTCATTTATGTTGCAGTGATCCTATATATAATATAAATATTTGCAGTTTACTCCTCTTAGTTACTACTGATGCAAAATGTTTAGGCTCGTAGGCAAATATACGTAAAATTAGCTAATGATGTGAGGCTCTTACAATTATCGTGAAGACTAAAGTAATTTATTTCATCCAAATGATAATCTTTTGTGATTACTTTTAAATTATTATCAAAGAAAAATGGCAGTCAGGCATTTGGATTAGCTATGAATTTCTTTCATTTATACTACTCCAGCAACTGATGATCAAGGGTTGACTAGAATAAATGAGAGTATTAAACTTTAAGATCTATTGATGTGACTTTTCTCTAGTTCTCAAATTTTAGTTTATGAGACATACTTTTAAAAATTCTTTCTGAAGTTTTTCAGTATTAGCTATTATACCTGGTTCAGGAGCACAAAAATAATCACATGACACTTGAATTACAACCACTCTGGCTTTGATAATAACCACATTGGTTTTCTGAAGTCTTCCTCTTGTGATAGTCTAAATTTACAAAGTCAGACTTATATACAGAAAATTGATGTCAAGCATTGACAGTTGAGCTGTCTACTCCCCAAAATCTTTGTTTAAATTGGTATTATAGTCTATTTTTTACATTTAGAGTTCACGGGTGGCTATCCTTTCTTATAACTCATTAAGTTTTGGTAATTGCACTTGCATTTGGAACTGAAATGGTTGAGGAAAAATTTCTTCCATAAATAAATACAGTAACATAAAATTTCTTCCATCAATGGAGAAACAGATACAAGTCAGGCAGAGGCATATATATACATACACATCTTCTTATAAGCATCAATTGTTTTCCAGCCCTTTTATTTCCACGCCTATAAAGGGAATACAACCTTAAACTAGAAGTCAGGAACTGTGGGTATTGTTCCTAGATTTGTTATTAACAAATAACCTTGAAGAAGATACTTCATGTTGCCGGAATTGATGTAATTTTAAGCCTTCTAGAAATAAAACACTGTATAGAAAATGGTATTCACTTGTTACTGGGTAACAGTTCTGAAAGTCTTCATAGCTTCTAAAAGTGTTCAGAAAGCAGCATGGGGCATTAGAATTTATATTTTTATAGGAAATTACCTAGTTTATAATCAAGATATTGTGAGTCTCCACTTAAAATGGGAAACAGCTTTTGGTATAAAGATATTCTCTAAGACCAAAGAAAATAGCACAAGAGAAGGACTAGATATTATAAGTACCCTGCCCATTCAGAAGCCCTCTCTTACAGTGTTGCCATTCTAATTAGTATTCATTGTTTCTAATTTTGAGAATTCTGTTTGACCAAGAAGAATGAGCATTGGTGATTATCTTTTGTGTATAATCTTTAGTTAATGCTGAAGCATTAGTAAAAACTATATCAAGTAAAACCAAAAGTTGATATAATTCTTATGTACCATGATGCTTTTTTGCAAAATGAAAATTCCATTTTCTCAGTATTATTCCTTCCATATGCTATCAGTGGTGTCCTAAAAGGGGTAAAACAATCTACAGCCTGACTCCAGGAAATAGAATTTTATAGCATGGTCAGGTGTCTTATTTTTCCTGAAGACTTTAACACTTGGAACCTGGCATCACATCGATGCTTCCTCTACCATCTCCCAAAACAAACACACACACACACACACACACACACACACACACACACACACACACACGAGCATCTAGCCAGCATAGCTAACTTGACCTATGCTGGTCTGAATGGAGACCATCATTCTGCACGCATAGGAACCCATAGTGTAAAAACACTTGGTCTGAAGCTTCCTCACCCTTCATCTCTACTTTTTTTTGTTTATCTTCCTCTCTAACCAATTAGTTCTTGTTACAGCTCTATAAAAAAGCAAAAAAAAAAAAATTCTAATTTGTACCTCATCAAATGAAACACTTTGTGTTGAGAATCTTCCTTTTCTCATTTAAAGTGAAACCAGTTTTTAAAATGGCAGTTTTAGTTTTCTCTATCTTATCCAAGAGGAAAATTTAACTGAAATAACAGACAGTTTTGAGGGAGCGGATGTATTTAACATTGGTCTGGCATTAAAATTTTCTGGTTGGGCAGCACAATTGTTTAATTGGGAATCTCAGTTACAGCTGAACAACCTCAGCACTTGGGTCAGCAAGCAGAGGAGCGTCACTCTGTCACCTACCAAGAATGGTGCTTGTTAGAACTGATCTTTCCAGTTAGGGAACACTCATGTTTCTAGTCATACCATTGATGTTTCTGATATTATAATGGAATAAACACTATAACCCTTAAAGAGACAAAGTTCTCTGCATAGGTATATTTGTAATTTTTTGTTTTTCGTAAACCAAATGCAAATGTAACACTACTCCAGAAACTGCTACATCAGAAGTCCCCAAGATAACCAAAAGTAAGTGCCCGTTTCCTAATCTCAGGAATAGTGCTATAATAAAGACTGAATTCTAGTAACCAGCCTATTTGCAGAGCATGTCATATAGCCTCTGGGTTAGTTAACTCCTTGGCATCCTAAGAGGTACCTCGAAGAGTCGATTGATGTTTTGCATGTATTACTAATGTGTAGAAAATTTTTTAAGTTCACTTTTTCTTTATTCTGTCTTTTTTACCCATCTTCCCTCATTGTAGCAAATTAGACGGCCGGATGAAAGCAAAGGAGTTGCTAGTAGAGTTGGATCCCTCAAAGTAAATATGTTTCTAACATTTTTTTGGCAAGATTTCGTCTATAGCCTACACTTCTTCCTTTTTGGAGGGTGGTGGGAGGAAGGGGGCTTTTTCCATTTTTCACCATCCCATTTTTTTATTTTAATATTTTTATTGGCTGTTGGGTCATTTTTTTTTTGTTTGTTTCAGCTGCACATAGAGCAACCAGCTGAAGGCAAGCTGCCAAATAACTAGCTTTGAATGGCACCACAAACAAGAGAAAGGGCAACTGTCTCATTACAGGTGCCTATAATTTGGGGTTCTAGAGTAAACCGTTCCTCTGATTGATGTCACTGACTATGTGTTAAGTTCCTCTTACACAGAGAACTAATATTTATTTTCAGAATATTATCTCCCCTTTTTGCTTTTTTTTATAAAAAGTAACTAAATTTTATTTTAGTGTCATTACCATTTGTAGTTCATACCAGAAAAATAACTATTATGAGATAGTAACATTTGTTATATATAATGAATCTTAAGAATTAGAAAAGGAATTTTATATGATGCTGGTGTAATGGGCTCATGTATAGCTAATAGTATTTAAACACTTTTAATCCCATTTGGTTTTTTTTTCAATTAAAAAATTTATATAACAATCAGTGGAAACTAATATATATCCAAATGTTTGCCCATTTGTGTATGTAATCTGCTAATACACAGCTTAAAGATTTCTGATCTGATGGTCCCATTTGCTAGTTCTTAAATATCTATTTGGTCAATATATCTTGGGCACTCGATACTCTAACATTCAATCACAATGAAAAGGTAAGCCAGTTATCACCCTTTAGCAACAAAGACATAGTAATTGATCACTTTTAATGCTGCCACCATAAATGCAAGGTAGAAAATTTGCTGAATTTTAAAAATGTGCAGAGGAATTTCCCCCCAAATTAACCACTACTTGTATCTCTCAGTCCCATTTGTACTAACGGCATTAGTAACTGTTAATCAAAATGACAGACAGTTCACTGCATTGGGATGTCTCAAAATTCAATTAACTACCTTAAGGCCTAATATTAAGTCAGTTCAAAATTTTATACACCTCCCCTTCATTTTCATTTAACAATTTATGAAGCACTAATTTCTGCACTCCTTCTTCTCCTTGCCTCTTCTGCCTTCTTAATTTTACTTTTTTTGTTGTCGTTTATTTATTTGTGTGTGTGCACACACATGAGTGCACATGGATGAAGGTGTGTCTGTATGTTTGTGTCCTTTATTCCAGACAAGCCATCTTCTCTGTTTCTGACACTGCTGTATACTGGGTAGTGATTTGTTGTGGGGGGTTTTTTGTTTGGTTGGTTGGGTTTTTTTATGTTTTTTTCACTAAGGATAACGAGAGGGGATGGGAAGTGTTGATTATATGCCTGTTTCAAAATCAAGGAAGGTTAAAATTATTCAGTAAAAAAAATACAAGTTTATGCATCCCAATGATATATCAGTAGCATTCCTCACTGTCTCTTGTGAGGTATCATATTTTACCTTTGTCTTTAAGGGAAGATAAGTCCACTATTGTTTAGCCTAATGGATTATGAGTCAGATTCAAGCGAAAAGGTACAGTGTGACATAACTTTTTAGAAATTATTGATAGTGAAATAAAGATAAAATGGCATCTGTAAGTGCAACACCATCTGCTATAAATTGGATTGTGTGTGCAAGTGTGTGTGTGTTTAATTATCTCTAAATTCAGCTTTTGGCTGTATAGAACTTCAAGTTATAATTGTGTGCTTATTATTTTTAAGTGTATGTACAGTATGATTATGTATATACACATATATATGTATAAGAAAAAAAGATACATGTTAGGGTTCAATCAATTTACTTTAATATGTATTCATTCAGCCTTAAATCAAAAAATGTGTTTGGGAAAGAAAGACAAATTTCATAATTTTTAAGTATTTTTATTCCACATTTCTACCAAATAGAAAATTTTAAAGTGAATCTCTAAGGAATTATAAGGATAGTTATAGTATTTATTTATTTACTCTAACACTTTGGGGAGAAAAGATGCTATAATTAAAATAAAACATTGGCTTCCTAGTCACAGGTTATCGAACATGTATTCTTCTGTTATACAAAGACCTTTAACGTTTTGAAATGTTTGCCAAAGGCAGTGAGAAATGTATAATGCTGTGATCTTATTTTTAAAAGGAAAAAGGAAAACTGAAAAGAGAACAAGTTGCTTTTTCAATTCATTTTCTGATGTTTACATGTAGCTCCATCGAAAGCTGGAGGAGCTCAGAGATCACCTAGAAGGCAATGTGAAAGGATACTCTCTCAGAGTAAATGTACGATTTCACTCGGTGATTTTTTTTTTTCCTAAACTTCTGCTGACTGGTAATTCCAAATCTGATTGGTTTGTCCTCTCATCTCCATCTTTTTTACTTTCTGTCTCTTTTCTCCCTATCTCTCTCTTCCTTTTCTAGCTGCAGCTTCATGCTCACGTTTATGAAATAAAGATTAAATTGGCAGGGTAGAGGACACGCAAGTCACACTAACACTGAAGTTGATTTAATAATTTTTTGGCTCCAATGCAAAATAAAAATTCTTTTCAAAGTTTATGTTTCTTACACAATTGTATAATTTTCTGAGACTTTTTATGAGACTTCATTTGGAGCTTTTCCATTGACTGTGTTCTGCCCCTTGTGGGATATGTCAGCAGGATTGTAAATTATTGGCTGGATCCAAGTGCTAGATCCTTAATAATTCAATTTCAGTTATCAAGGAAAATGATCAATGTTAGAATATCATCATAGGTAATCTAGCAAGTAGACACATTTTCTTCTGAATTAATAGGCTTCTCTTAACTTGGACTCTTTGGGAATAGCTATGATAAAATTTTTTTGTTTAAAAATAAAAAAAATTAAGCAGTAAATATCTTCACTGTCATGTAACATCTTACAAATACTTGAGATAAAGGCTATTATACCCAAGACAGCACTCTGAAGGAGAACAGTACCTTATAGCTACTCAATACTATACATGTATCAGATAGATAATACTAACAGTAGTATTTTTTTGTGACCCATAGTTCAGACTCAGAATGCTTGGTCCTTCTCCTAAATATATCTTTTCAAAAAAAAATGGAAATAATATCTCTAAAATGGTTTATGATGTAAAATATGGCAGAAGAAAAGCTAAATTAGTGCAGTAAATAATTTCTGGCTCAATTTAACTCTGACATCCCATTCCTAGTGCTTTTTAAGAAGTTTCTATCAATCCTAGCCTGGCCTGGATCCACTTCTCCCAAGATTATTGTCATACTTTTAATCCATATTGCTGTAATAGTTTTCTTATAAAGAATAGAATAAACAATAATAGTGATATTATAATTCTCTGATATCTCGGCTTGTTTTTAATTATATACTATACATAGTTAAGTATATCTCTATATTAAATTTCTGATTACTAAACCTCAAACTTGTTTTATTAATACTAATTGTTAAATTCTGATTGCTAAATTAAGTTGATGTAGCAGTTAATGCAAGTATCTCATTTTTCTACTTTCTTGTGAGTCAGTCGTTCTTTTCTATCCATATTCTTAGAAGTTGAAAGATTATCCATAATCACTCCCAGAATTTATTCCACTGTCTTAAAAAAAAAAAGAATTTTATGATTAAATCAGTCTGAACATACCTAGATATTCTTCTAGAAAGCCCTAAAAAAAATTCTGATTAATTAATTAATGTATTTAGTGTCATACTCTTTGTAACCAATCATGAGAAGTGATTTTCTTTTTCAGTCAAACCAAGACTAGATAGTTGAGACTTGCTAAGGCCTGTATAGAAGGGAGTTAGTGTTAGATTAGGGTTAAATTAAAAATTTTGGCTTCAAAAACTGAGTTATATCATGCCACTTTTCAGTTTCTTTTTTTCAACACCTATACTGCATAGTACAGTATATAACGACTAACCCCAACGTCTTCATCTTTTGTTATATTTCACTGGGTCACACTTTGTTCTGATTACCTTTTTTTTTTCTAATAAGATTGAATATGAGGTATAGCATTCTAAGATTCCCATTAACTAGAAAAGTATCTGGAGGAAAACTATCAAAAGTCAAATTGTAGCTTCTGTAGACAGTTCAGTTTAGAGAAGATGCATTTCAAAGAGCTGAATGTTTAGTTTCTCTCCTCCCCTTTAATCCCATTATCCCAGAATGCCTTACAATAAGCCTTGCCTGTTAAAAATTGTTGCTTAGAAGCAGAATAAAGCTATTCTCAGTTGCATAGGTTATATAAACAGATTTTGTTTCTAAAATGAGATAAATTGGCATATAATGACCATTCCATTTTTTGAAAATTTATTTTAGGCGTCTATACACAAGAGCAAGTATGTAGGTGCCTTTCAATTCATTGAAACATTTATAAATAGTTCAGTAAGATGAAAGATTAGAACCATGTTTGTACTTAAATATTTTATTATTACTTGGGAAAATGAGACATCATTCAAATCTTTGGGATAAGGATTTAATTAAATAATTAACGCTTCAATTTATATCTTCTATGTGTTATATTTTAGAGAGAAAAGATTCCTGCATCCTTACTTATTACAGATAATCAATGATTATCTGTAAGGTAGAATATTCTAAGATGTAATTTTTGGAATAATTTTAAAATTTATTTATCATATGAAAATGTACTTCTTTATCATACATTGACACTTCTATAGCAAAAAGTAGGATGTGTTAGGTTCTGGAATTATAAATGTATCATCATTTTCTGTATGTAGTACAAAGTGGAAGTATTCAGAACCCTAAATCAGTTTTTAGTAACTTTTAATAATAATAAAACTATAATCACATGGCTTTACAAATTATCATCTTGTAAACAAAGTCTGTCTGATTTAATGATTGCAAGTTACTACAAATCCTTAGACTAATAATGTGTTGAGAATAATGACTGAAAAATCCCACATAAAGGAAAAAATTACCTTTACATTTAATCAAATACAGGAATCTAGTAGGAAGAACATTAAAAGTAATGCTTAAAGTTGAAAAACTGTGTAAACAGAGTTGAGAATTGGAAAACATAAGATGATACAAACTAATACTTTACAAAATTAAGTCAAAGTGAGTTTACAAAGTTGAATTAGTTAAAGAGTGATGGAACCCTGAAAAGCTTGAGTGTTAAAATATTCAGAGAAAAACAAGATAAATGTTCATGAAATAAAAACTAGTAGAAAGAAAAGAAAGGAGAGAAGTAAAAATACCAAAACCACAAATTTTATATTTTCTCAGTGTATGCAATGTGATGGTAAATTTCTACTGAGCTGCAAACATACAGATAGGTTTTAGGTAACCAAATATGTTAGTTTTTTAAAGGCTTTGACAAACAATCAAAGGGAAAATGATTTATGAAGACAGATTATTGGCACATAAGTGACCTAGGAATTCAGTTATGAAGTAAAAAGAATATGATAATTACAAGTACTTACTATGCTAATATAAATAAAGACAAGGTATTATTTGAGGTGGAAAAAGTTAAGGGAGGAGTTATCACTTAAAATAAGACTATGTTTTTAGTAAGTTTAAGAAAACTATCTGAATCAAGTCAGAAAGGAATAAGTCTTTTGAAGAATGATTTTCTGAATGCTGAAATAAGATTTATAGGAAATGGGACTAATATAAATAATGAATTAGATAGTTGTGATTTTATAGATTTTTTAAGATCAATATTTTATTCCAGTCTTTGTTCTTATATTTTTGATAAATTATTTGGGAGGGTTTTTTTTTTTGCATTTTTATATTCATCAAATTAATGCTATCACTCACGAGTCAGCAAACTGTAGCTTCTGGGCCCAAATCCTTTTCTCTCTTGTGGGCCCACAAGCTAGGAATGATTTTTTGCATTTTTAAATGATGGGGGGGAAATCAAAAGACTGTCATTTCATGACATGTAAAAATCATACGTGTGTCCAAAACATATAAGTGTCCAAAAATAAAGTTTTATTGAAACACAGCCATATTCATTCATGTGCATATAATCTGTGGTTGCTTTTACAGTACAAAAGCAGAGGTGAACAGTTGCAGCAAAGACCATATGGCACAGAAAGTCAGAAATGTTTACTATATGACTATTTATAGAAAAAGTTTTCCAAGACCTGCTGTAACCGGCTAGTGTGTCAAAATGACAAGGACATAGAAATGATTATAATAGAGTCTTTGTAAACTTCATTTTAGAGCTTGAGGAAAGGAGAGCTGCTCATTTTTCTGGGGATGGTTTCAGATTATTCTGCCCAGAATAATATCTGTCTAAAAGAGTTGATACCCTGATCTTCCACCTTTACTTTTTTATTCTTCTATTTGCCACTGTTTTCTCTAACTACTCTTTTTTCACACCACATCACACACACACACAACGTAAACCCCCCATGAAATTAACATTAAACCTTGCAAATATAGATTATAAATTCCTCTTGTTTGAGGAGGCCTCTACAGAGATTTAGGGTGTAAAGATATGTTCCAATCTTGCTCTCAAACTTTTTTAAAAGGCATTTTTAGAGTGTTTTTGCTTACTCTGCTTTTTTTCTGTTTTTACTTCATTATGTTTCATTAAAGATCTTTCCCCTGGAGACCAACTTTTGGTTTCTCCTATTTAAATGTACCTAAAATCATCCTGTCTATAGGAAATTTTGTGCAACTGATAAAGACACCCTGACATGATCAACTATGTCATATCTTAATATATGGCACTTAACTATCTAAAAGGCATCTGCATTAAGTCAGCCAACTTTGAAGAAAGGAAGAACAGCTAGAACATTGATTAGTCCTTAAATATTCAGTAGCTTTTAAAGGAGTAAACATCAGTTTGTTTGTTAACTCTATTTTCTTAGGCAAATTTTATTATCTTTGGTTCTTACATGAAGAATATTTTTATTTGAGGTTCCTAATAAGTCTTCCTTGTTTGATGTGTTGGCACTAACTCAAAATATTAATATCTATTTATTTACTATTTAATTTATAATAATTATGTAACATCTTGAGCATCTTAGTAGATGATGTATGTCTTATAAATATGACCAGACTACAATAATGGCAAAGATGACAGTAAATCAACTTCAGGATTATCTCTTTGGAAAACATACTAATTTTGCTACCTTTCACTTTTGGTATTTAATGTGTAAAGTTAACTAATACAATTCTGAGATTTCACTTCTACTGAATAACAAAAATCTATCTGCATTTAGAACAAAAATGTTCTTATCTAATACTTATAAAATCACCTACAGTAGCCTAAGACATCATGGAAGCGGGAATGACACACTGTGACGTGTTTAATGCTTATTGCAAATTGCTCTTCCCAGAATTGACTTTAATACACAGATAAGGTACTAATAAAAGATCTCCTTGACAAATAAATTTCCCTAGTAACAGAAAATGGAGAACTGAGGGGGGCAGGGGGAGATAAGACTCCAACTGTTTATGAAAGATAAAGTTTTTCAGTTTTATGGATATAGTTATGGAGATAGAATAAACATGCAGTTTTCTTAGAACTAGCACCTTGCTGAAGATGTGTATGTGTAATTAGATGTGTATGTGGTTGGAAAAAAAGATTCAATTTCTTAAGATGTCTATAATGACCATATTTCAGAAAATACCTCAAAGTAATCCGTTAAGTGGCAGTGATAACATTTGATCACAAATCTTTATGATGGTAAATGTAAAATCTTCTCAACATTATTTCACACAGTTCAGTTTTTTTAACATAGAAGAAAAAGAGTTTGTATGTTCATTTATTCATTAAACACTTACTGAGCATCTACTACATTCTTCTGTTCTGGGTGCTAGAAATACAATTAAAGAACAAATCAGATAATAAGAGCATTTCTGATTCCTCCACTATGTCATCGTCTGTACTTTCATTTCCCCACCCTAAGTTTGCGTTTTGGAACTTAATGAAGAATTTGTAACTCAAAACTGCATACTTAATAATTTAGCTCACGTGGCATTGTACAACCTAATGAAAGAAGAGGCCAGAGAATTGACCATAGCAGTGTGACAACCTAGAAAGTAAGAACAGGGCAGAAAATTATCAGCTCAAATCATGAAGATTAAACATGGTTTTGAGTATAAAATAGCTATTTTAAAAGATCAATGAAACATTCTGACAAAAGGTCTAGATAAGAATTTGTGTTTCAGTTTTTATGTTTTTATGGTGTTTTTATTGATATATATATATTAATATATCACATGGACATATATATGAATGTTCAGTAATACTGTGAATGGAATAATAGGAACAGCACATGAGAGTCAGAATACTGAGCTGGCTTTGGTGCCCTCTTTAAAAAACAATGTGAAGATGTACAATAGAGCCCTCATTCTATAAATAACGTCACATGTAGTTTGCCAATGTTAATAAACCAATGAAGATCAGTGTAGTACCTTTGGAGAAAAATGACCAGTGTTCTGCTTTCCAATTAACCTTAAATGAACATCTCAGCAAAATCATACCAGATCTGATCAGAGGGAGTCATCTCTGTCACGGACTTTTTTCTTTTTTTTTTTAAGCCAGGTATTTTTATATCACAAGATTCTCCTCAAATAGCTTGACCCTTGAGATTTCAAACTCAAGTGTTTGCTTATAAGGCTATCTTGTTACCTGACAAATGTGTTCGTGATGGAGCCATCTAATCTTCTGAGACCCTTACTATGCTATCACTTCCTCTTTAACAGTGTTTTCTTTTCCCCACTGCAAAACCAGGCTCGGCTTCCCTCGTGCTCATCTACTTATAGTGTATCTGAGGTATACTTTGCACGTGTTATCTTACATGGTCAACAACATGCTCGCCCTCACCATTTTTCTTATTTTATTTTCCTTTTGCCTTAATTTATTTTGCCTTGCACTTTGCACTTGGCTGAAAGGGATGAGGGTACCAAAAGGGAAAAGTTAGCTGTTTTAGGAGGAAATTTCAATATTTTTATACTGTACTGTTTTCTAAGTTAACTTTTTTTTTAGCAGTCACTGTATCATGTTGAAATGGTTAAAGTCTGAACAGCCAACTTGATTGTTACCACCACCTTAATTCCATAAAAATTTCTTTGAGCCAGGTAATTTGTTATTAAACTAATATTGGCTAAAGACAAAGATTTTGGTTTTCAGGCCTGTCTAGGTCTATCTGGTAGCTGAAGATTTACATTAAATAAGTGACAATCTTGTCCCATTAACCATAGACACAGCATCCCAAATTGTCTATTAAATGAAAAGTTAATATGATTCCCCAATTTTTGTATAAAATGGAAGATTTATTCCTGTTTAAAAACTGATTAGGTTACTCAGGAAAATAGTTTCCTTGATACTTATATTTTCATAAGGTTCTTATAATCTGGAAGATTAATTTTGTAATCACTCATGAGATTCGTGCTCTTTTAACAAAATATTTTACATGACATTTGAGCTATGTTTTTTTGCCTTTTTGGGGTCTAATTTCTTATTCTTACTGTGTAAAACCATAGTGTACATGTGTTTCTGTTTTTGTGAAACAGATTCATTGAAATATTAATAGATTTTGAATATCCTTTCCAAAGCAGAGGCACTGTTGAGTAGCTGAGAGAAAAGAGAATTTGTGCCTCAAGATGGCTAGTAAATAAAAGAACTTTAATACCCTATGAATTTTAAGATCTTAATTTTTTATCTTATAGACAAAACACATTTCTGCATGTAGTTTTTGCAGACCACGGTAGCTACCATGGGCAGGCCAGTATTGTTAGCTTTATTCTGTTTGCAGAAATACTGTCTCAGAATATCATGCAAAAAACCCAGAAAGATGGCACCATCTGAAATACCAGGTTGTGTTTGCAGAACCACAGGCAAGATAACATCTTTTTACTTTAAAATTTTAAAAATTTAAAAAATAAATAAATAAAAGCCTTGAAAGGAAGAGCATGACTAAACCCACAAGGGTTTAGCCTCACAAGGTTGAATTTATTGAATCAACAGAATTATAGCCATCTTCTGTAATTTTTTTCTTTTGAATGTTACAGCTATTTTAGATTTTTCTTTTAAAACTGATTTTATGGAGAATGAATTTCTTCTTGAAATATGTATCTGTAGGAAAAGGAAAGTAATGAAAGGCAGATGAATGACTTGTGATATCAGCAGACTGTTGAAAGGCAAGATTGATATCATCTCATCACCACATTTTCCATAGGTCTTTTCTTAATCCCCAGGATTATGATTCCCAGTGTAAAAAATATATAACCCATTTCTTTCTGACACTTCATCCAGGCAATTCTCCATTTCCCATGAGAGTGTATAAGAAGTCTACCATTGGCATCATCTTCAAACACAGCCTACAGCATCCATCAGGGTATTACTTTCTCTGTGACAGCATGTTTGCAGGAGGGTTCTCAGGTTGGAATGTGGAACTGGCTTCTGGGGGGATGGGATTGGGTATGCTGTAGCATTTGCTCCCTAGCACTCTGCTCTTAAATGAACTCTGGCTTTATCTGGATTTGTTACTTTCATTGTGACACATTAGCTTTATTTATTTGTCATAAAATGTGTTTCTCTTTTGTCATTTGTGGTAGGGTTTTTTTGTTACCAGTGCCATACCTCTGTGGACTCCATAGGTGGTGATTATGTTTAATTTATGATGCTGTAAAGACCAATATCTTGAAGAACTCCTTAGGGAATACAGAATAACCTTCCATAATTTTTTCTATTTCATCTTAAATTGGTAAATGATTATTTTATAAAATCTTAGACTTTGACTCTTATTAATTAGAATTTCAAGAAATGTCCTCATGTGTCATTTTTTCGTATGGAAGCCTCTTGATGGAACTGTTGTTTAAGTGCATTTTTTTATTTTATAGCATCACTATGGAGGTAGCCAAACTTTCCATGGCTCAATGTCTTCTTTCCCTCATTTACATCATCTTCACTGACCTTCACTATTAAAGAAATAAATTCTCCAGTACCTATTGCAGCACGTTGGCTTAATCAATTTCATGTCACTGTCTTCTGTGACATTCGTAAGACCAAAAAATAAGCTTTGTTCAAAAAGGAATCTATCCATGAATTGTCCAAGAACAAGATAATTGCTAACCTTACCTGCTACTGCTCAGCAAATGTTACTCCATGTAGTTGATTGCCCCTTCGTGAAAAATACAATTCTCTTACTATGTGACAAGCTCTGTGGTTGACATCTCATTTATCTTATTTCAATTAGTCTTCACTATAGACATTTAAAGAAGATACTGTCATCATCCTCATTATACAAACCAGGAAAATGAGTTCAAAGAGGTTAGATATCTTGCCTAAAGTCATAAAGCTTCCAAGTGAGTGTCAGAAAATTGTTTTTCCTAAATACCATGCTTTCTGCTGCTGTTCAGGAGTTATTAAAAGTTGGCTGTAGGTGGCCTTCAGTAGTCTTACATTTTCATGGACTATATTTACCTGGTTCAGGTTGATCACATAGTTTGGATCCTTGTGAGAGGATATAAATGTATCTATTAGATGCAAACTTTAATTCCAGGAAATATTAGAAAGACATGCCTTTTATAATTATTCTTATTTTTCTTATATATAGTCATTCAGTAAATATTTATTGAGCACTTACTATTCCTTATTTAAATGTAATTATAATCTGCTAGCTCTGTCTTGACCTTAGAATTGGCCTCACATTTGGAATGCATAGAATATCATGAATGTAATGAGATCGGTGTCACAGGTTGTGTACACTATTGTTCATCCCCTCAAGCCAAGTAAAAAAAAGAGAATTCACCTTCCACATTTCCAGCTAATCTCAGCTTTCTTTCAACAGTGTTCCAGCAATGTTCATTTTTTAAAATCTTTTGAAAACATTGCTTCAGAATTCACTTAGTTTAGAAGAAAGCCAGCATGAGTACTATCTCCTTGTAGTAACAGTGCTCTTTCTGGCTTACTTGAAAAGTTGTAATATACACTAGATGTAAATTTTTTATGATTTATAACAATAAACAAAAAAATAATCATTGAACCCTTTAAAACCTTGTATCTAATGTCTTAGATTTCCCAGTAGCAAGGTTGATTTAAATAATTAGAAATTTTGAAGTTAAATTGATTTTTACTGTTGAGTGGACAGAGACTGAAATTTAATTTTATTTTTATTTAATGCTTAAGAGCTTTTAGCTACCTAAAGAAATGGTGACATTTTCAAATTGTAACTTGCAAAACAGTTGCCCTTTGAACCCATCACACTTTTAGAACACCAGTTCTGATCTAAACAAACCTTGGCTGACTGACAATTTGGAGCTTCTGAAATGGAAACTTCAGTTGAATTGCAAATAGTAGATCTACATATTCAAGGAAGGAAGGAAAGATGGAAGGGAAGAAAGAAAACTAGATTTTAAACACTGTAATATTTCCTCTTTAAAAGAAAAAAATAGAGCCATTTTTGAACTACCAGTAGCACTACAAACTATTTACCTTGGATGAAACTAATAAAATAAAATAAAGATTCTACACTGTGAAATGATCACCTAAGATTTTCTACTTCACAAAATCTCACTTAGAAAATTTTTAATATTAAATGTATTATTTATTTCAGTATAGTTTTCTCTGGTGTTTTACTCTTTCCGGTCACTCTTGCATTCATTGTTTTCATTCTCTTTGTTTATAATAGTTGGGAATTTGGAGATAGTGTGAAGAAATCTGTTAGGAATAGTATCTTTTAAAAACACTAAAACTGCTGCTTACCAGAATATATAAATTGTTTGAATAAAAATAAGAAAATACCTCTCTCTTACATCCAAATAAGGGACCAGCCATAAAGATAATGGGAACGCACATTTGACTGGAATATTTGATAAGCCCAGCTAATCAAAACATTCTTATAAAAGAACTGAAAAGAATTGATTGACATATTTTCAAAAAAAAGATGATGGGTACTTCTGTCTACTTGGGCATAACACTTTTAAATTTCCGTAACAAAAAGATTTTTAAACTGTTGTAGTTGACTGTGAATTTCTGCTTATCCTCATACACTGCCTCATCTATTCTGATCATTTGAAATACAGAAGAGGTGATCACTGGAACAATGGCATGAGAATTTTAAAGTTTAAGATGAGGAAATATTAATGCATGGATAACAAGTTTAGGAAGCTTTTGATGTAAGTATTTTATAGGCTATGTATTTCTTTGAGAGAGAATTATTCTCCTTTTAATTCTTACTTGTAATATGTACAATGAACTTTGTAGCCAGATCTACTTTCAAATCTGGTTTTAGTAAAATAATGAATTTGGCAAGTCATATAGGAGGCATTCAAAAATATTTAGGAAATGGTGAATGAATTCTTAAATCAGCCAACTTATCTAAACCTTATAAAGTTTCTATATCCGGGTTTCAATTGATAATTTATGTAAAATCTAGTAGAGTACCAGGGACATAGTAAGCACTGATTTCTTTTTCTTCTTAGATGTGTAAGTTCTAATCACCTCAGACTTGGATTTAGGACATTAGCCAAACAATTGGATTCTCTCTGTTAGTCCTTCTTTCTTCTTAGGTCAGACTAACCTTCCTAAGCACTACCTTAATTCCCATCAGTTCTCTAATCAAAAAAGCTATAGTAGCCTACCCCTGAGCTGTTGTATCAAGAGTAAATGCCTTTCTTCCTCTCTCCCAACATCCTTTATCATTTTTATATAGGATAAAATTATAAATTTTATAATTTATATAATTATAATCCACTGTTTATCTAACATTATTTTCTAGTGCCCAACTTCTCCCAGTTTGCCCAGGACTCCTAGTTTAGAATTGAAAGTACCACATCCTAGGACTATTTTGTTTTAAAACTGAAAGTTCTGTATTCCAGGAACCCCCTCAGTCCCTGGCAAACAAGGACAATTGGCCATTTATTCTCTATCATGTACCTACCACTTCAGTCAAGGGATACCTTCTTGTTATATTCCTTCTTTCTTATTGGCCATTATTTGTGCTATTTTGTCTTTCTGAAATGCCCTTATCTACTTAATAGCTCCAGTATACCTTCCTCCAGAAAACCACCTCTACCAACTCCTACATACCCTAATCATCTTCTGAAGGGAATTTCAATTGTGCT
Source organism: Panthera pardus (assembly GCF_024362965.1). Classification (NCBI taxonomy): domain Eukaryota; kingdom Metazoa; phylum Chordata; class Mammalia; order Carnivora; family Felidae; genus Panthera; species Panthera pardus. Next base: position 104,965,262 of record NW_026526810.1, read on the forward strand.
TATAGACAGCATTACTCTATATTGCTTTTCCTTCTGCCTGTTTGATTGTTTTTACCTCTGTTCCTTATGTGTTGATGATCAACGTGATTTACTCTCAGATTCTTGTTTTTTAAAATTATTTTTAAGCTTATTTATTTATTTTGAGAGAGAGAATGTGCACAGGCAAGGAACAGAGAGAGATGGAGAAGGAGAATCACAGGCAGGCTCCACACTGTCAGCGCAGAGCCCAACATGGGCTTCAGTTTCACAAACTGTGAGATCATGACCAGAGTCAAGATCAAGAGTCAGATGCTTAACTGACTGAGCCACCCAGGCACCCCTCAGATTCTCATTTTATTTCTCACTATATATCTACACTGACCAGCATGATAGCCAGTTTAAATTCACTAAAATTAATTAAATTTAAAATTTAGCTTCTTATTTGCAGTAGCCACATTTCAAGCGCTCAGTAGTCACATGTGGCTAGTGGCTACCTTTTTAGAAAGCACAGATATACATTTTTATCACCACAGAAGTTCTCATAATCAACCATTGTTATTATGATCATCACCATTTATCATCATTATTACTTCTGTTTCTACTTATAGCATTAACTTTGGTCAGGGATAATTCTAGGAGCTTCACATATTTTACTGTCATATATCACTGTCACAATATAGTAACTACCTTGGCATCAACTATCTACAGCCCACATCTCTCTCCAGAGTTATAAGCACCTTGAACATGACTCAGCCCCCAATTTTGTTCCTTCATCCACTATTTGAATATATGATACTACCCAATTACTCAAACTGGAAACTCAAGAGTTATTTTATATCCTTTATGACCATTCAGAACCTAAGTCCTATAGATTCAGGGTTTTTTGTATCTCTAGAACCTATGCCCTTCTCTCCAGCAATACTTTCAGTGATTTAGTTGGATTTCTCATCTGGATTACTAGATTAATCTCCAAACCAGTTTCTCTACCCTCATCATTTATTCCATGACCATCTCTAATCATTACATTGCTCACCAGAATGAACTTGTTAAAATGTTAATGTAGTCATGTCATTCCCCTGCTTAAAATCTTTCAGTGGCTCTCCATAACCCTTAGGAATTGGCCCTTACCTCATCAACAATCCTCTTACCACCTCCTGTCATGGTTGAAATTAGCTTCAGCCATACTTTTTGCCATTTCTCAGTTGCCAGGGTCCCTCATATCTGTGAATTACACTTGCCTTTTTCTCTGATTTCCTTGCCTTTTTTTCAGCTAACCAAAGTGTAATTGTCCCTTAAAATTCTGCTCCTATATCCCAGCTCCAGAAAGTTTTTCCTGATAATCTCCCCTCAACTCCTACCTCCATCTGAGTTAGGAGCATCTCATGCATATCCACATAGTGATATGTACTAACTTCTATTACTGCATTTATCATGAGGTATTATAATTAATATGTTTACTTAACTGACTTTATCTATTGCATTGTGAGCTCATGGAGACCAGAAACTGCTTTTTTGTTTGAAACCTGTAATTCAGAGGCTAGGTCAATTTGGGACAAACAGTAGGTATTCAGTAAATGTGGGTTGAGTGAATGATTGAATGAATGACATTGAATTACCCCCTAATGGGTATATTTAGAATAGTATTCACTCTATTATTAGTTTATGAAACTTGGTTGAGTAAAGACATTGACTTAGCTTCTTTTAGGTTTTACTCCTTCCCCCATCTAGCATACAGTGAGTATTTAATATACACATATTGACCAGATCTTGAGTTAGAACCCAGTTTCAAATATCCCATTATATATGTGTCATATATAAAGATTTGCATGCATTTTTCTAATTTCTAAAAGCATATGGTAATCACAGTCAGTACTTCTAAAACATTTTCATTCTACTCTGCCTGACTGTTTCTACAGTATACTCTGATAGCCATTTTTTAAACAAATAAATAACAGGGTTAGCAGCCTAATTTTTCTTGAATGTGGGCTCAAACAATATCAGTTACTCCAGTCTCTACAATTCTAAATCCTTATTGACCTTGGATGTAATGGGAGTGAAGAGAATCTCAAACTGTAGAATTAACTTTCTCACCCTGTTGTTGAAACCTAAGTTTACCGAGAGCAGGACAGCTTTATTCTCTGTGACCCCAATCAGTCTCCTTGACATCCTGTTTGAAAAACACTGAGAACTAAAGTCTATGAAAAATCATGCTCTCATAAATTCAGATAGGAATTTGTATGGGAATCAGAACTGGTACATAAAAAAAATATAGAAACCTGAGGTTTATTGTTAAGCCAGTAGTAAGTATTCCTTAGTTAGCTTTAAACAAAAATGAAGTCAGAATCTAGTGTTATTGATTGGCAAATAAGTTGTACATAGGCCTCTGATTAAAGCTTTATCTATTACCAACACACAAAGGGAGTATTGGCTGGCATTTTAAGTCAAAAGAAGGACCAACATATAAATTTCCAGGGGCCATTTTTGTTTTTATTGCTCTCTATCCAATAGTAAGGGGAATTGACATAAAAGTGAATTTTACTTTTCCCTAGGCTGATGCCTAGCATTCTTTTTCTTCATGTGCCTTATGTACCACAGGCCAGCATTTTGTCTGTTTCTCTTCTCTTTTAATTAACCCACTTGTCTCTTCTACATGGGAGGTAATCCAATGCATGCTGGCACAGCTTCCTATAAATTACATAGGTTTAATGAATTCTAAGTAGCTCATGGTCATACCCTGCTTTGGTTCATACTGATACATTTACAGACAGGTTTGGTTTACCACCAATCCCCTAATTTTTAAACATTAAGATAAACATCTTCTTGACTACCAGCAATATAAATTTTCTTTGCTTGTTCACACAAATATGCATTTGGGTACAATGAAATGAGGAACCTAGATTTCAGCAAATGTAATTATCAATTTTATCTGGCCCTTTTTTCCCCTTTTCAAAAGCACTACTAGGTATTTACCCAAAGAATACAAAAATACTAATTCAGAGGGATACCTGCACCTCGATATTTATAGCAGCATTATCTACAAGAGCCAAATTATGGAAACAGGTCCCTACATCTTGGAGATAAGGATGCTCCTTTCCTCAGGGTATAGGGAGGGCAATGCTTATGACCTGTTTCGAGAATGAAGTGCAGGGCAAGGACAGAGAGACCCTCTTGCTTCTGCCATTTTCTCAAACTTACTCAGTTTAAAATATTTAACATGCCAAGATGCCATATTTTGAGGTAGCATGTCCTGAACCCCATCATCATATCCATCATCATATTGTCCTTGAATTCCATTATATGTCATACTCTACTGTCATTTACCAACTTATAAGTAGAGCAAAGTAGTTTCACATGAAAATAACTAAAAATGTTGACCAGATTTCTAGACTAGTGTTCAAAACTGAAATAGCACTGTAGTTTAACTGAATTGGGAGTCAAATAGACATATATGATTTTCTTAAAAATTACTCTTTTTTAATTTTTTTAAGTTTATTTATTTTGAAAGAAAGAGACCACAAGCAAAGGAGGGGCAGAGAGGAGAGACAGAATCCCAAACAGGCTCCCTGTCATCGAAACAAAGCCTGATGCCATGCAGGCTCGAACTCACAAGCTGTGAGATCATGACCTGAGCTGAGATCAAGAGTCGGACACTTAACCAGCTATGCCACCCAGGCACCCCTAGACATATGTGATTAAATGTAGGAATCTATGTACTATTTGTAACATTATTTCTTGGGGAAATGCATTTTAACCTCTAACAGAATCCAGCCTACTGAAAGACATTTTTATTCTGACAAACTCTAAATGGCAACAGAATCTTTCATCCTCTTTCTTTCCTCCAACAGCTCAAATGGGATATCTTGCTTAGAATATTCACTTACTAGGGGAAGATGTAGGAAGAGGGAAACTTGCAATTTGGGTCAATGGCTTCTTGACAGCATCATCAATCAATGTCTGTTGAGGATGTTTATATCAGGGGTTTATGCCTATATGGTTAAATTTCAATAAGCTTTCTATTATGTGGTATTATTTCTTTTTTTTAATGTTTATTCATATTTTGAGAGAGCGTGAGTGGGGGAGGGGCAGAGAGAAAGGGAGACAGAATCTGAAGAAGGCTCCAGGCTCTGAACTGACAGCACAGAGCCCGATGCGGGGCTTGAACTCACAGACCATGAGATCATGACCTGGGCTGAATTAGGACGCTTAAACAACTGAGCCACCCAGGCGCCCTGTTATTATTTCTACTATATGTTTCTAGTGAATGCTGATATTTCTGACTTATTAAATGCCTTTTTTGTCCTTATTACCTTGTAAACACCGTAGAGGTCTTTGAGCCAACTTAGCAAAGTAAAATAAATATGTGACTGTGAATTAGAAGAGGTGACTTCTGTTATCTGGTCTATCCATGAGAAAGCTAAGTCATCATGAATGTAGCCAACAAGATTCTCAATACTGTTAAAATATTAATGGTACAATTTTAAAGGAATTGGGTCTTGATCATGCTGTGTGCATTTTGCTTTCTACTTGAAAGTTCAGAGTGCCAAATAAATACAAGTAAAAAAAAAAAAAAAACATGCTTTGAGCTTAAAAGTCTATAACAGATTTTGATGTCTTGAGTGATTGTAAAAATTGAAATTGATATGGTTGTTATTTGTATTTGGTTCTTTATACTTTCAGTTTTGCTGACACTACCAATAAGTCATGATTAGTCATCAAGTATCTACTAAGCATCTACAATACCAAGTAGACATTACCGTATTAGGTATATAGAGAATGTAGAAAAAATTATAGGGCCTCACTTAAGGATTTTACAAATTGGTATATTGTCTATTTTTTAATCATATTTATGTATTCAGACTGTGATGTTGAAGAATATTACTAGAAGCAGTGCTGTTGGCTCTGAAAATTAAAGCTATTCAATATTAGCATTAAAGAAAAGTCTATGGGAAAATCATCATTCTTCAGTCCTTTGTTCACAAAATAGTCATGGGGGGAGTATTTTAAAACTCACCAAATTATTGTTCAGTCCCAAAACAGAACTTGCTTAGGGTAGTTTTTCCTAGAATAGATTTGAGTTATTGGGACCTTATTGTATAACTTTAAAAGTGCCATAATATTTCTTTAGGCCACATTTTTATCTAGATAGAGATTGTGTCAGTTATTCTAAGTCGGTGGTAGTTTCATTTAATTTATTTGCCAAGTACAGACCCTTTTGGAAAAGAGGGACAAAGGCAAAGCATGATATTACTCTTTATTAACATTACTTATTGGAGAAGAATGCAAATTTCCACCTTTTAACTGCTCTCCTTTGCTCTGCTAAGTTATCTAACACACTTGAGTGATATAGGAGACCCTGAAAGAAAGAGGACTCCAGTAAGCATCATAGGTTAGAATGAACAACATATGCGAAGGTGATATTGTTTATGTAAAGTAATTTTATGTATTTTTTGAAGTCCGCTCAGTTGAATATAAGGGCATATTTTAATCAAACTAATAGTCTTTACCATGTATTTTTAGCCACCTGCTTGTGTTTATCTAATAAATTCTTCCTACGCTATTTAACAATTGCAGCTATCATTTTCCAAAATAGATTAATGTATAATATTTACAGGCTTAATAATCCTGTGTGTGCTATGTTTATTATTCAAGAGGTTTTTTAATAATATCATTTTATCTTTTCACAGCATCTCTCTAAGAATATTTATTTTATTCTCATTTTTAACAAAAATTACAGAGTTAAAAATTATAGAGAGTTGAGGGCTTTTCTATAAGATATACCCTATCATCATCAATATGCTAAGTTAGAAAAAAAATGGGGAATATATGGTACCATCCTTTCTATTGGCTTTGAAAAGCTCACCTTGTATAGTTACATATATATAATGTCAGTATTTGATAGGTATGCTCATTTTTATCATACTGATCAACTTCTCTTCAGCTTGAATATTTCGGGAACCCAGATTCATGTTTAGGTTCAGTGAGGAATTTTATATCGGGGGGGGAAATATCAACGCATTGGATGATTAATTGAAGCTACATACATCCTTTGAAATACATGTGCTTGCATTATTTGTGAATCTACTACCCTTTAAGATACTTTTGACTTAATTTTCATGTGACTTTTATTACTATAGAAAGTGAAGAATTATGAAAAATAGATTATTATGTAAAATATAATAATATTTTAAAACAAAACAGAGCTAGCTACGTGTTATGCATAGGAAAACCAATGTTGCATATATCCCTTGGAATTGAGAGGGGACAAGAAAAGAAGTAGCTATGTTGGTACTCAAATGTTTTGCATTTTAAGGGGGAAAAAAAATGAAAACAAGAGGAAGGGGGTTAAGAAAGGGATTGATGGAGAAAGAAAACAAGCCCTGGTTTTTCATTCCCTTTTCTGCTTCAGTATTTAAAGAAGAGGTGATTTATTCTGACTTTCCCATATTAAATAGTTCAGTGCATAAGTAGCAACTTAAAAAAGAAGGGTGAATTCAAAAAGACCTTAAGGATATTTTTGGATTCATATTCCATGAAACCCTGAAAGGAATTTAGATTCATATGGACTTTCATAATTTCATGAAAACATAGTTTTCAATTGTGTTAGCAATTTTCCTTGTGTTATTTCTAAATCTTCCTTAGGATCAGAAAAGAAAGGTCTATTTTTGAAATTTTGTCCATGGCATTCTGTACTCAATATTGCCTAGAATCATAAAAATCAGCTTGCTGCTTTTTTTTTCCTCTTTGGCAACTTGCTATTATCCCAGCACACAGCAATTAAATCTAATTCTGTTTGGGCTACCATGCCTAACTGTTCTTGTTAAGAAGCATGGCATGAACTGATGCATGGCTCTTTGAGAAGGCCGCTGTGTGTATCTGCATTGAAAGAAAAGTTCTTATAGCAAACTAGCCTTTTGAACTCAGTATTGAAGTTGCAGTAATTAATGATGAACTGTGCAGTATTTGACAGAGAAGGGAGTTCCCCAGGAATAAAAGTGGGAACGGTGGCAGAAAATGGTCTCCTGCAGTCAGATGCTGCTAAATTAGTCACAGGTGCTTCTCAGTTGTTAGAGGTAGACACCCCTTTAAGAATATACATGAGTGGGAGAGTAAGGAAAGGGAAAAAAAAAGATGCCACTGGGACATGCAAGAGGTTGCTACGAGGAAACATTGAATCGATCTTCAATCTCAAATATTTGGCTCAGAGTCAGAAGTACTTTGGGTCCAAGTAAGACTGATTTTAATTGTCTTACCATCAGATTTCACAGACTAATCATCCAGCTTTAAATATATCAAATATGTATCCATGACAATTCCGTATCCCTCATATCCATGACAATTCCAAAATCTTTAAACAAACTTTATAATTGCCTTCAATATTTTAAATGGGAGCATTGGTTTAATGATCAAGTGATCAGCACCTTTCATTAGTTCCATTAACCATTATCTTGTTTCATATGTGAATGTTTTACTTACCAGAAAATAAACTGGATGCTATTTTTCCAATGGGAAAAATGTTTTTCTTTTTTACTTTCAAATAACAGTTTCATCTCAAAAAGGTGGGAAACAAGTGAATGGTCCTGAAATTGGGCATTTAATCTTTATATTCCTAAATTATTTTTGTGGGCATAAATTATTAAGTTTTGCTTAATTTACATCAGGATGTTCCCAATGAAAATTATTGTTAGTACAGCAATTGAACCATACAGCTATCAATTATTCCAACCTTTGATATATAAGTTAATGAAGTTTAAACAAACAAAAAGTGTTGTATGAGCAGAAAGCTCAGAAGCATCTAAGTGCCTTCCTTTAGCTCATTTCCGTTTCTTTATGCATAGCAAGTTTATCTTTAATCTCCCCAAGTCATCTGTTTTAGAGCCATGTAACACAGTTCAAGAGTTAGAGGACAAGTCAAAATAATCTTGGGTTATTCACTCAGCCTCTGCTGACACCATATAGCAAGGGTCTCTATAACCTCACTATTATATGTCAGTGATAGTAGTATTTCTAAAGTGTTCTTGGGCATGTAAGTACCACTTTTTCAGTCCATCTGGATCATTATATTGTCACTTACAATTAATTGACAGTTAACTTGTAATTTATTAACTAACTTTCAAACATAACTGAACTCTGTTTCAAAGGCTTGGTCTGAAATGTTCCCCAGCTAGAGCTATCTACTTGGACTTTGCTTTACTGAATCATTTATCCTGGTAGATGTAGTCATACTGTGTCATTGCTTTAAGTTATGTTGGAAATCACTTTGGCTTCATTTTAAGCATCCCATCCACAAAGAGAAATTCTGCTCTTGCGATTAGTCATGATATGATTCTGTCTTCTCTTACATGCACATACACCTTTTAAAATGTTATAAGCTATGCCTTTTGACTATGGCCTATTGACTTTAAAAGACAGTTTGAGATCAGGAATGATATTGGTGTTTTTAAGGTCTACCATGTGTTTTGTTTTTCGTTTTTTTTTTTTTTTTTCCTATCTTTTTTTTTTATTTTTTTTTATTTTTTAATATATGAAATTTACTGTCAAATTGGTTTCCATACAACACCCAGTGCTCATCCCAAAAGGTGCCCTCCTCAATACCCATCACCCACCCTCCCCTCCCTCCCACCCCCCATCAACCCTCAGTTTGTTCTCAGTTTTTAACAGTCTCTTATGCTTTGGCTCTCTCCCACTCTAACCTCTTTTTTTTTTTTTTTTTCCTTCCCCTCCCCCATGGGTTTCTGTTATGTTTCTCAGGATCCACATAAGAGTACCATGTGTTTTGAAGGTTAAAGTAAGAAGTGTGAAGAGAATAATCTATAAGAATCCCCATTCTGTTATTTATTACCTCATTTACATTCACCTACTTTCTTAGTGCAGTTCCCTACACTCCACTTTTTTCTGTGTGTCTTTTCCTTTTCCGTGTGTGTGTGTGTGTGTGTGTGTGTGTGTGTGTGTGTGTGTTAACAGAAACTACCTCTCTTCTTTATCTCTAGTTATTTCTTGTTTTCCTTTCCCTTTTCAATGAATAATAACCCAACCCATCTCAGCCACTGAGAAGGAGTATCAACCTTAATAATTTCTGTTAAAGTGAATGTTTATCTCAGTTTGCTGTAAAGGAACAAAATGGGATAAGTGTAGCTGCTTTAGTGTTTGAATATGGTGACCCAAACATATACTGTGCCCAAATTCTAAGCCAACTAATTCACAGGAGTATGAGAGAGATAATCTGGATGAAACTAGCATAAATGAATTAGGTATAACATTTCTACTGTAAAATTTCTAAGTCATACAGTGACCCTGTGAAAAAACTGTTTATAAAAAGAATATATGTACCTTTTTCACCTTAGTTGCATTAAAACATAATACTAATGAGTTCAGGGTTACAGATTTGTAAAGCCAGTTGCTTCACAGCCGTTCTATCATTATAGACTATAAACTAATCCTAAATATATTATTGTAGATATGTATGCAGGGGAGGACTGAAGAAGGATGTGTTGATGGTTCAAAATAAATCTATCAACAATTGAATGAGACTGATTTTAACAAAAATTATAATGGTCAGTCTATATTATACTAACAGTTTTGAATTTTAGAAGTTTTTTTAAAAATCAAGTGTCTCATTTTCAACATCAGTTTGTATTTTTCTTTCATTTTCAATAGCTTCTGTCTTGTTTTTCATATGTTCAGTGAAGAACATAGATAAGAAAAGAGAAAAAAATCACTCTTGAACTCCCCCATATTAATTGTTAAAATGTAACAGAAATAATAAGTGAATTGAAGAAAAGAGAAAGTAGGAGTTTCCTTAGAGTTATAGAGTAAATAAAAAATAAAGAAGCATATATAGAAGGAGTAATTATCATTGAAGGATTCCTTATGTGGAAAAAATGTAAGAATAGCTAGTGTATAAGAGATTTAAGAGTTGGAAAGCTCTGCTGAATGAGTTTCTGCAGAGTTTGACTTCATTCTATTCCTCATTTAACAGCTGAGCAATTCAGGGCACAGCAAAGCTACCTGAAGCAGCCCTGAAAGGATAGAGGGAGTAAGTTGGTTAATAGTTAAACTGTCAAGGACAGCAGTTACAGTTTAGCAACATTCTCAGTTAATGTATACTTAGTGGAGGAAAAAATAATGAAAGTATATGACTTGTAAACATTGGCACTGTGTTTGTTCTTAGACTAAAGAGGGCAAAAGAGTATCCAGATGATCCCAAATTCCAAATTTGAGAAGTCTACACTAAAAGGTTTATGGGTATTGGCAGCTTCATGTAAGTGTCCTTTGGTGAATCAGTTCCCTTTTATCTTTTCTTTTATAGTTCTCATTTTTTAATGAAATATTTCCAATATACAAAAATAAATAAATAAAAAACACCCATATACTGACCACCTAGATTTAGCAAATGTTCATGTTCATGTAATTTCTTTAGATCTTTTAACATGTTTTTCTATTAAGGAATTGTGACAAAGCTCAAGTTCCCTTTGCTTAGAATTTTTATTATATAAGAACAATACATTATATGATAGAAAATTAGAAATATATGAGAAATATATTCTTTCCACATATATGGCATATATTAACCCTGCATTGGAATGGTACTACATTTCTCATCATCCCTTTTGCTCCTGTGACAAACTGATATGTTCCTGCTTATATTTTTTTAAAAAACACTGATTTAGTAGCATGATTTCAGTGATTTTTGGTATGTGCTAGTGGAGATAAAAATACACACACATACATATACTATATGTATATGTATTGTTGAGAAGGAAAAATTTTTCTCTGACCTTCAAAGTTTCTTTTGGCTTGTCTAAGAATTAAATTGAAATGAGACAGATTAACAGGAGAAAAATTTAATTTTGTACATAAGAGAATTTCACATACTCAAGAGGTTCGAAGTCAAGTCAGAAATGTAAAATGAGGTATTTATGCTACCCTGAGCTAAGGAATGGGATAAGGGCTTGGGCTTCAAAAGGAAGGAAGGCAATTCACGGGGCAGTAAGAAGAAAAAGACCAGATGTTTGGTGATTAGATGTTTGTCCTGCCATAGATATAGGTCACTCAGATAAAATTTATGTAATGTAAAAACTCTCATTCTGAGAAAGACCCCCAATTTAAATTCTTCTAGGTAGTTACAGGAGAGGCAGAAGTTTCTCTTAAGCCCACTGCGTCTTGATTGCCTTCAGCTCAAAATAGTCCATGTCTAAGTGGCACACTTTGAGGATATTTGTTCAAAGGATATTTGAACTCCTTCAGTAAGCTGTTTATATACTAGGTATGTGTGTATATATGCATGTGTGTGTGTGTGTGTGTGTATATATACATACACACACACACACACATATATGATCATTTTCCTGTTTATTTTGCTGAGACAATAAATAAACTGGACAAAAGTAGGAGCTAAATCTCAAAAACTGCTCTTATGGACCCCAACCAAACCATAATACCATAGATCTATACTAGGAATATATAGGAAATCAAAAGGAACCAAACAGGAATGCAAAAGTAACAAAAAGAACTAACACTGAACCAAAACACCCCCTGGCATGATTAATAACATTGTTCTGTTCCAAATTAAGCCCAATGTGATTTGGACATGAGTATTGATGATTGTTAAGCATAGAAGTTTTTTTATAACTCAGCTTTCTTTAGTTTGCCCATGTGATACATTTTTTTAATAAACTTTGAAAATGCTTCAACACTTATAATTAATTATAAATCCACTGTCTGAAGAATACTAACAAGTATTGTAGCTATCACAGATTAATAACAATATGGTATCACAAGAGCTTTTATGCAGAAATTTATAGTAAAACTTCAATCAAAAAAGTATTCTACTTCATTGATTTTTATGAAATATCAAATTATTTTGAAAAGGCATTTTTATATACCACTTAGCTGGAACCCTAAGTCTAAACACATACCATGTCTCTTTTCATTACCAATCCTTGGCCTTTCTGACAAATTACAACACTCTTCTTTGGTCAGTTCCAGACTAAGAAGGATTGACGACAATAGTTCCAGTAGCTGACTTTTGATAGTTGGTATCATAATCATCATAGTCATTATCATTCTCACCTCTATTATTATCATCAGAGATAACATATTTATCCTTTATTAAATGTCAGGTATAGATCAAATGTTCTACCTGCATTAGTTTGTTTATTTAATTTTCAAAATAGTCCAATGAGGTGGAAACTCAATAAAGCACAAGCCTTTGCATACTATTAGCTTTTCCCTCAATCTGGGCAGTTCTTCTCTTTGATCTTCCTCTGGGTATCTCAGATCTTAACTCAAATGACACCTATTCAGAGAAATCTTTCTTGTCCACTCTATCTAAAATAGCTTTACCCACAGGGCCCCTGGATGGCTCAGTTGGTTAAGCGTCCGACTCTTGATTTCAGCTCAGGTCATGATCTCATGTACATGAGACCAAGCCCCATATCAGTCTCTGTACTGACAGTGCAAAGTCTGCTTGGGATTTTCTCTCTCTTTCTCTCTCTGTCCCTTCCCCATTTTCTCTCTCTCATTCTTTCTCAAAACTAAATAAATTTTCAAAAAATAAAATAAAACAGTTTTACCCTATCAATCCCTTTACTATCTTTTATTTTCTTCATAAGCATTTATTGCTAGCTGAAACTGTCTTACTCATTTACATGTTAAACAGTTTAAGTATTTATTATCTGTCTACTCCTATTAGAATATAAGTTCCATGGTACCAAGGTCCCTGTCAATCTTATTGATGTTTTACCCCACACCTAGATCTAAGCCTGGCATTGGGTAGGTGCTCAAGAAGTATTTTTTCAGTAAATGAATCTTATCATTATCCTGATTTTTGTAACATGTGAAAGCCAATGCTTAAACAGTTGAGTAATTTATCCAAGGTCTGTAGTTAGCATAACTTTATATTTTTTGTCTACTTCAAGAAGGATTCATTGCATATGCAAGTCTCTAACTTTAGCAGATCAAATTAGCACATGTTCCTGGACCTACAGCTATCAAGCTTAATTTGAAATAAAGATTGGCACACATCTAAAATAATCTTGCCTATCCTCTTCATCCTGAGAATGAGTTAAATAAATGTGAACTTACACTAGTATGAGGGAGTAGAACCAGGAATGTATATAGAGCAAATGCAAATTTTGCAAGGTAATGGAATACCTCAAAATACTGATAAACCTAAATTTAACAATGTTCTAAGAATATCCCCTTTTCTTCAAAAATTTTTACACATGGCTATTTAGCTTTTTCTATTTAAAAAAGTCTAAAAGGAAACTTCAATCAGAAAATATAATGCTTAATTACATAGTAATTCATGGCCAATATATTTACATTGAATTTCTTTTATTTTAATGGGTTGTTTTCTTTCCCTCAAGAATTTTTCATGATTGAATCTTGACCAAATAAAGTTCGTTTTCAAGCTGAGTTTTCACTAAACGGATAAAAAAGAAACTACAAAAAATTTTTGTGTATTAAGCCTTGGAAATTATATTTTAAATCAGACACTTAAAAGGTATAATGTATATCTCATGTAAATTTATTCCATTTTTAATACGGTAAACCACTGTTTTAATATAATAGTCAAGACAAAATCTACAGTCCATTTGAAAGTGACTACAGAAGGTATTTCATACAATCTTAAAAACCAAAGGTATACACTAGGGAACAAACTCAAAAATAAGCTAGAATTCAGTTAATAGACAAATTCTATTAATAGGTACTCCCAAGCCATAAATTTCTCAGGTAAAATTGTGAAAGACTTTGAAATAGACAAGACTTATTTTTGGCTGTCTTGTCTAGGGCACCCTTCTGGATCGTCTTCTCCCTTCTTTGAGCTATTGTACAACACTAAATTGTAATATGTAAATAGTCATGGAAGTTATTCTAATCCATAGGAATAAACATCGTGTGTATTTGGAGATTCAAATGATTTTTGTTCAATTGATCTGAAAGTTCATGTCAACATTCCTGATGGCCCATGTGTGTGAGGTATTTTTAATTCTTTTTTGAACCAATGGGAACATTTTTCTGGTTCTCTTACTAACAGTTAGATAGAAATCTTTGACATATGTTCATTTTATATTTGTATGAGAGTCACGAGTTTACCTTTTTTTAAAAAAAAATTAACTTATAACACAGTTATCCCTTCTTTATAAGCTAAACATTTAATTTTAATGGCAGTGGATTTTCTGCTTTTCCATTTGATTTAGCCCAGACATCCAAAACTTGAGAATTCAGAGAAAATGCAAAGGGCATGTGTAATGTAAGCAAGAGTCTAATAATATCAAACTACATCTGTAAACTGTTTATTACTTGGTTAGGTCATAACAGGCTTGATTAACATAGTATATACCACACATGGTTACAGTATAAGGCTTTAGAAAATTTAGTTCTTATCTCCAGTCCTCAAAGGAACATCCTAAACATTTTCTAACCCACTGCTGTTTTACTAATATAGTATAGAAATGTCTTTGCCTTTGTATATCTTCCATGTGCCTTATGTGTACTAGTTAAACATTTAGAAAAATAAAAACTGCAGTACAACAGCCTTTGAGAAAGGAAAACTATATAGCCAATTCTTATATGGTGTATTATACTCAGTAGGAGCAGTAGTAGTTGTCATTTTTTAATGAATAAGTAAATGATATGACATAACATTTAAGAATGTGTTAGGGGAAGAAAATAATTTTCCATCTACCTTTCTGAGTCCTTGGCTAAGACCTTTTGTAACAAAAGACAGATTAACAAGAGATAAACAAAAAGAAGTTTATTAAAATGTATACCTCATATATATCTGAGAGTAACTCCCCAAGATAGCCTAAACCACCAACTTAAATACCATCTTTAGCCAAAGACAAAATTAAGTGGAGGCAGACAGGCCAGTTATGGGGAGGTTACCAGAAAAAACACAGTAAATAAGAGTAAGGTTTATTAAACAGATTTGTATCTATGTCGTTTCCATTGATAATATTCTCTTCAGGTACAGAGAGGGAGACAATCTTATATATTTCTTTTATAAATATGAATTTCCTTTACCAAAGGAACTTCCACTCTCTTTTCAGAACTTCTTGTGTCTAGTGTTTCTCAAAATAATCAGCTCAAAAAATCTTTATACCAA
Source organism: Panthera pardus (assembly GCF_024362965.1). Classification (NCBI taxonomy): domain Eukaryota; kingdom Metazoa; phylum Chordata; class Mammalia; order Carnivora; family Felidae; genus Panthera; species Panthera pardus. The sequence goes on from NW_026526810.1 coordinate 104,980,350, forward strand.
AAAGGTACATTTTGGAGGGGCATATTCTGCTCCTCCTTATGTGCCACCCCAAAATATAGCATATTGATTATTTTGAGTTAAAGTAACTTAAGAAACAGCCAGTTCAAGAAGGATACTCTAACCCTCCTTTGTCCCCCTGAAAGCAGAAATAAATCTCCCATGTGAAAGGACCCTCCCTGTACTGGAAGTGTTGAAGGCATCCTTATCACCAGAAATAGGGAATTTAGCTCCGAGAAAGCTATATAAACAAACCTGGTTACTTCACTAATTTACTCCCCAAACCCCAAACCCCTTTGTCCTGTCAATTCTTCACAGATTTATTCTTTTTCTATCTCAAAGGTACAAAAGCTGATTGTTTTGGTCACTTCTTTGAGCCTTATGTCTCTGGGGCTTCTGTACATACAAAATTAAATTTGTTTTTCTCCTGTTAATCTGTCTTATGCCAATTTAATTATTCCACCTGCCAAAGAACCTAGAAAAGAAGAAGGGAAAACGTTTCCTTGCCTACAGCATATTCTGCTACCCTTAAATGAACACCAAGGAGAATATTAAATCTAGTTAAAAACTCCGTATTCTTAAAACTCATGTTTAATGAAAGCCAATGTGACTTTCTTCCAGAAGTGCCAGAAAATGATAATAATTACAAATGCTTAATAATTCAGAGTTTTATATTATTAACTATATTCGTCTTTTAGGCTCTAGTTCATAAACCCGTAAAGTTCATGGTTTTTTTTTAAACTTTCTATTCAGATACTTGAAGTAATCTTACTTGATCTTATTTTTGAGAGCAACTGTTGTTGCTCTTGTTAGCAAAAGAAATTAGCTAACATTCTGAATTACAGGTCCAGAGTATCATCCAAACAACAGTAACAACAAACACAGTAATAACTAACACCTATATACCATTCACACTGAGCCAGATACTCTTCTACTCAAACACTTGACACATATTGTCTCACTTTCTTCATAAAAATCCTATGAGGTATTGCTGTTATTTTATATATTAGAAAACAAAGACCTGAAAGAGATTGTAACTTACCTACTGTTATACAACTAATAATGGTAGAGCCAAGATTCAAATCCAGGCAGGCTGTCTCCAGAGTGCTACTCCCCAAACTCCCTTTCACCATACCAGTTTTCCTTCACTCCTGCATCCACCTGCCTATTCTGAGTGGTTCTTATTGCTACGAGAAATAGTCAAGAGCAAAAGACAATGAAAATTCAAGGTCTGATTAGGAATGCACTGATTGCCACTGGTAGGCTAGAAAGATACGGTCATTTACTGGTGTACAGAGAAATGAATTTGGAAGTCAGGAAGGCTGAGTTTCATTACTACTTTACTGTTTGATCTAAAGCCAGTAACAACCCCTGCTTTGTCATCTCTAGAGTGAAGAAAAGTTACACTATAAAGTAATTAATTATTCATCTAAAGATTGAGAAATGGTGTCAAGAATAATCTGAAATCCCTACCAGTCAAAAACTAGTTTATTCAGTTTAGTCTGAATAAATATATTCAGATGATTAGATAGTATATATCCCTTATATTTATCTGATTCAACGTCAAAATTCTCAGAACAAACATCAACTCAGAAATATTGTTGGTACCAAAGAGAGACCAGCCTGAGATTTAGAATTTTCTTAAAATCATTGTGAGTGACTCAATTTAGAATTAAAGCTTTATTGATAATACATTAAGGATATTCACCATTGATATCTGAATTTGTATTCTGTTGAGTTATGGTGATAACCAGTTCTGTTCTTAGTTATGTTCTGCATATCATACTATTCTCTTTGAGAATAAGGAACTCACCAAGTTACCTATAAAGCAGCATAAATAGGCTTTTGATTTTAAGTGTTAATTATAATTCATTTCACCAACTGTGTAACCTGCTATAGTTCCAGCTTCTTTTAGAAGAAGTCAATACTGGGAAAGAAAAATTCTTCACATTTACCTAGAAATTAAGAAAGCTCAGTGGAATTTAAGATAATAATAATTCATGTAACAGTGGGGAAACAGTTACAAATAGTCCTCTGGAAAAGATTGTAAAATTGTATTGCTTACAGATACTGTGTGCCTGAAAAGGCTTATGTTATACATAGATAATAGCTTTGTTGCTCTTATCTGTGTTCACCACATGACTAAAAGTTCAAAAAATAATTAGTTGTGGATAAATACGTGTGTGTGTGTGTGTGTGCGCGTGTGTGTGTGTGTGTGTGTGTGTGTGGAAGTTCACGTTTTGTTAGGGAGTTTTAAATGTGATGACTTTTAATGATTATTCCATGTAATTAAATATCTAAACCAATGGGAAAAGAGCAAGTGAAGCAGAAACTTTTTATAAGCCTGAGCTCATAACTTTTTGATAACCATATTTCTTTTTGTTTCTTAGATGGGCTATTAAATGGGCAATTGGTTAATTTCATTACCAATTTTATATAATTGTTCTCAAAAAAAGAAAAACTTCTTTTATATATGATTTGCCAAAGAGCAGCAGATGGATGTAGGAGAGATTTCTTAGAGCAACAAAATCCTAGAGATAAAAGGAAGCTTGGAAATTGTCTATTTCAAAATTTTTTAACCTTTTTTCTCCTATGGAGCCATTTGGAAATCTGGTAAAGCCTACAGACTTCTTTTCAGAAAGTACTTTTAAATATATAAAATAAAATATGTACAATTACAAAGACTAATGAAATTAAAATCATAGAAATATCTATAAAAAACAAATTGTGTAATAATACTGCCTCTTTCAAAATGCACTAAATAACAAAATCTAGCAGCAAGTCATTACACTACTGTAATTTGAAATCTTGGTCAATATGAACAATATTTTAAGACATCCATAATAATTTGAAGTAATAGATCCTGCTAATATTACTGTGGTTTGTCTCCTAAGCTCATAATGAAAGAAATTAATAAAATTTAATTAGGTTGGTGAATATAAAAATTTTAATTTTTTTCTCCATCCCAGTAAATGAACTCCTTACTTTTATCCACAGGTTCTCTCAAGGGCTCCTATCATCCTCAGTTGAAACCCCTGGAAACATTCTCATTTTGCAGATGAGGGAACTAAGTCCCATAGAATTAAGATAGCTTGAGTAAAATCATACAACACAGCATTAGATTAATCCTTGCAAAGGTAACTTCAGACTTTAACTCAGCCTTTTTCTGAAATTTTAGTCTAGAAATTGGCAATTATAGTCTGTCATTTGTCACTGACGCATGGCATGATATGGAGCAAATTCTTTATTGTCATTGTACCTCAGATTCTACCTAAGTAAATGTAAGTGACTTGAAATCTACATAAGGATAATAATAATGACTTAGACTTGTATTGTTCTTTTTCATTTATAATAGTTTTCACTTTCACAAACAATATCCTACTTACTTTTCCCCATTTTATGGATAAGAAAATTAAAACTCCAAGATGTTAAATGTCATGTCTGAGGTCACACAGCTAAGAATAGAAAAAACCAACATCAGAAACCATACCACTAGACTCCAGAGTATCATGCTGCCTTTCATGTCATAAAGCAAAACTCTGAGTTCCTCAGTTGAATATGTGTTGTGGTAATATAAATCTAATTAAATACAAATGAATTGTCATTAGGTTCAGATGAGCCAAATACTTGTACCCTAATTTATCCAGATAAAGTGATGAATGAATGGAACTATGGAAAGAGCTTTTCTAAACCAATTCTCCATTTTTGATATAAGAATTGAGATGGTAAAGAAATAGAATTTTAAAAGTCTGAGATTGTAGAGTTGTTGGCTTAATGTTGTTTAAATCAAACCTTTCTTTCCTTCTGTTTCTGGGTAGGCTGAAGAGGCAAGTAATCTAAGTACATGCCAATGAGGTCCTTTTTTCTGTCCTCTTAAGTTTTATTTTTATGAGTAAATGGTATTCAAAGAAGTTTGTTCTTTCAGAGGCAAACTGCTCTTAAATAAGTTAAGTAGGGTAGAAAAGTCAAAGTCAAAGAGCCAAACTACATCAAACATCTCTATCATCGCTGTCATTCTAGTGACCTCACCATATGAGATATAGAATGTCCTTTTCTCTTAGAAAATAAGGAGTCTGCTTAACCTGACCTAAAATTTTTGGTGTAGAATAACCGTTATTGGACTCCAAATGTCACTGTTTGATTAACCTTAAATAATATTAATAATGTGTTTTCCAAATTCTGAAGATCATTCTGTAGGGAACTCAGATATGTCTTAGCTATAATCCACATGCTTTCTTATATTACATTTCTTAATATGAGCCCACCCAGCTAAGTAAAAATCATTCTTAAGATAGTACAGGAGTGACTGTGATCATACTTGTACTATAAAAAATAAATTTTAATGTGCTGAGTTTGAAAAAAAACTATGATTACTACAAAATAAACATTAAGAATTAGCAAATGTTTACTCTGTACAGAGCACTATATTTGACATAGTAGGAAATATAAAGAGAATTAAAGCCATATCCTTTCCCTCCAAGAACCTGTAGTACATTTGGGGACCCACATCAATAATTGGAATATAAATAACTATGGTAACTCATAATATAAGTTCAGATAAGAGGCTTTAAGAATTTAGGTAAACCTAAAACTAGAATCTGGTGATTGATGGTTGTGCAACCATGGGGATTTATTACAATTCATCAAACTGTATACGTAAGATGGGTGAATTTTATGGTAGGTAAATTGTATTTCAATAAAGAAATTAAAAGAGTTTAGGGTGGGACACTTAGCTGGCTCAATAGGTAGAGCATATGACTCTTGATCTCTGGGTCTTGAGCTCAAACCCCACATTGGATGTGGAGCCTACTTAAAAATAAATAAATAAAAATTTGAAAAGAAAGAACTTAGGGAAAGAAGAAATAACTTCTGATTAAAGAACTTTTGGAATAGTTTTTGCAGCTGGCACATTTTAAGCTAGATCTTAAAGGACAAGTAGTATTTGGATCAGAAAATAAGCAAAAGGTATTCCAGACAGAATAAATAGCTCATTTAGTCTAAAAGCTCAAGAGTACAAGAAATATTCTAGAGGAGCTAGTTCAGACTTTCCTGCAAGCCTTAGATTTTACATATTCTTTATAAAAGTTTTATATATAACTTATATATATAAAACTTGCTTTCCTACCAATATGTATGGCCATATGGCTATGACATTTCCAAAGTTTTGGTCAATCTCTCTTGGAAAGCGTATAACTGTACATGGGTTTTATTTCTTTTGGGGGTTCAGAAAGAAGACTTTGCCTCCATTTTAGCTAATGATCAAGTTACAATGAGGAGGATATAATTATAATTATTTTACAACTGTCAGTTCCTCCACTGATCATAACATCATAACTGACATTTGTTTCTATCTTTATAGCTTAAAATCCTTGATACATGTCTTATTTCCTTTGAGCCCTTTAACAATCTTTATTTCCCCCGCAAGGAAATGGAGATTCAAGGAGGGCCTAGAGCCTAAAATAATAAAGACATGCTAAAGGGAAGGTCAGGATATTCTGGTTTGCTAAGAATAGATGAGGGAGAGGAAATGGTAATATAAGTAAATAATCTTTGCATTATTAAAACTCTAACTGAATTTCATGTCACATATGAATAAAAAAATAGATGAAGTTAACTATTATTATCAATAATAGGAAAGCAAAGTTGAAGTTTTTTCTAAGGAGCTGATATACCCTATTGACAGGAACAACCCATGTTAAAATAAGTTTTGACAGTAGAGAAGAGTACATAGGAAATTTAGTAACAGTTTCTAAATAGGTAGTCTTTGTTGTGGTTTGTCTTTTAAAATGTAAGAAGATTAAAATTTAAATTATCTTTCTACACCATTGCCATAGAATTTCTCAAATTACATAAGTAAGCAGATATACAGAAGCTTAATTTCTAATTTAAAATGTGACTGCTGACCAGTAAAATTCTTAATGTCCATCAAAGACAACTTCTTTAGTTCTCGACTTTGACCCCATATGACCAACCGCTCAGAATTTTTCAGTATGAACCATATTGTATAGATTTATTCCTAATATTTGCAAGGAGAAAGAATACATATTAGCCTGGTGAGCAGCAAAATTGAGGCAGTTTTTATGTAACCTGAGTTGTGCTAACCTGCAATCAAATGTAATCTCCATTTTAATATTTATACATCTTTATATTGTTATGAGTCTATTCTTAACATGGGCTTTATTTTATTTGTTTCTCTCCTCCCTCACTTCTGTGAAATGCAGAAGGGAAAGGATGTTTGTTATTCACACATTGTACCCCACTAACTGGTGTTACACATCTGGCTTCCACTGGAGAGCCCCTGACATCGCAGGGAACGGTGATCAAAATTCCACACACTAGCTTCAAGCTGGGGGCTCATAGCTACTGCAGCATTGAAGGGGGTCTTTTCCTGGCTTCTTTAAAATAAGCATGGTGATGGGATGGTTTAAGGGAAGAACACCTCTCAAATCACATGACCACTGCTGCGCTTCCGTGTGTCCTGCTTTCTTCATAACAGCTTGGCACTACATTTTTTCCCTGTATCTTAATGGTTTTGTGTGTGTACGAGTGGGATGGGGTGGGGAGACTTGTCAGTGGATGGTTATCCATTATGCATGCATCTTTCAGTGTTAGAGTGATGTGCCTTCCCTTATGTGTCACAGATTATAGTCTCACAGATTAAATATTCTGTGTTCCTGAGAGATTGGACTGTCTCTCTTATTGGTGTGAGATTCATGTGTTTTGATGTTTACCCCCTCAATTGTTCTTCATGCTGCATTAAACATAAGTTGAAATGTTCTCCCATAAGAGTTAGCTTTTCATGTTGGGCTGAAAAAGTCTTCATTTCTGTGTAGCAATTCATGTTATTATAACCTATGGCTTTCAATTGTACCTCCCATAATGAAGAGCTGACTTTAAACACTGTGCTATTCTTGTTATGACCTAAGCATAAGGTAAGTCACTTCTCTAACTGTATTTAAAGATTGTGGTTGTTTGTTAAAATTTTCTCAGCTTTGTTTAAAGCATTTTCACTTTTTTTCTTTACCATTATTACATGCTCTCCCCCCCTTTTGTTTTCTGTTTCATGGCTTAAGATTTCTACTGTACAATGTGATCTTCAGCAAAAATTATATTATACATGTAAACACATGTTGAAATGAATTAAATGAATTATTTGATGTCTGAAAGCAGTCTTGATTAGTAAATGAATACCTATGTTTTCAGTAAGTCTCTTGTGTTTTTCTTTTCCTCCATTGACTGTAATATAATAAATGCTGTTTCTAGACATTATTTTAGTTTAATTCCAGTTCAAAGGGGGTTAATTTTCAACACCATAAAGTTAGATGTTAATTGTAATAAAATGACATAATCCAATAAAATAAAGCAATAGATAATCGAACACCATACCTTTCATTTTTAATCCCCAATAAATTTGGTATTAGGTCAAAATGTCAATTTTATTTTGTTTTTCAGACTTCCCTTTGTTTTTTGTTTTTTGTTTTTCCATTGACTAAAAAGCCAGTGTAAGATTTAAAAAAAAAAAAAAGCGAACTGTAAAACTTGGGACAAACCTGTGCTACCTTCTTTCTAATCCATATATATGAGAATAAGAACAGTAATCGTTTCTTGATTTTATTTTTTCAAGTAAATCCCATTACATTGTGAGTTAGGTAAAAATCTTCATATTGAGATTTTTAAAAATTAGATAAATATTGTAAAGGTGACCAGTTTCATGGTATAAGAGAGAGGGGCATCACTTTTGCATATATATTTTTAATATCTTAAAATTATTTTTCTCATTTTTTAATATATACTCAAGATCACCAAAGTAAAGAAGTTCATGTAATCATTGATTTTAAGTGATTTTCCTCAAATCTAGGTCAAATAGCCAGTGTAATGTAAATGAGAAAACATTGGTTACACTGCTGTTGGCAATTTGTGAACCAAAATGAATACTCACATTCCAGAAACTGAATTATTTTTTATCACCCAAACTTCTGCAAAATATATAGTTACGAACTCAGGTGCCACAAAACAAGACTTTGGGTTTCATTATTAAATTCATGCTATGAACATTTTTTTAAATTTTTTAGCCACCTAAAGTAGGAAGAGGGTTTTTTGTTGTTGTTGCTGTTTTGGTTTGGTTCAGCTTTTTGGTAAAGCTAGCTAGTTCTTCACCACCATTTCCATTTAGACATTATCTAAATCTGTTGAAACATTTGACGAGACAATTTGAACTACTCATCTGAAATGCTCTGTTCATTATAAATCTCTTGTTTCTATCCACACACTAGCTCCACTCTAAATTGGAAGGGCTTAAAGATGAACTCTGGAGGAATAGAGGCTACGACTTAAGAGTAACTATTACTGATCAAAGGAGCTGCTTTCCATTCGCAAACATTGCTTTGCGCTATGGGTTTGGGCTCCTTCTGTTTCTACATCTTGTTGAAGACTTTCTTGACTTCCATTTGACTTCCTTGAACTCTGTTTTTGTCTTTCAGCATTATCCCCTTTTTTTTCCTTCTCTCTCCCAGATTTTTCTCTCACTCTATTAGCTTTCTCTTGTGTTCCCTGAACTGCTTTTAAAAATGTAGTTTAACTCTTTATTAAGCTTGTCTATTAATTTGTCTATTAGTGTTTGTTTCTTTTCTCCTTTAAGGCTGTAGTGGTATAGTGACACCTATTTTCATTCCATGGTGTACAAACTTGCTTGTTTATTTTGCAGCAAGTTCATTAGAGATTCTTACTCTCTTAGTATGAATTTTCAATAAGAAATAGCAGAACATTTTGCATTCACATATTGGCTCCTTCTATAAACCCATACTTTCTTTTCTCTTGTCTAGACTTATTTCCCCAAACCTCTCTTTCTTCTTTTTCTTTTTCTCACTCTCCTGTCTTTCTCCCTGTATTTTTGTTTTAAGTAGTCATTAATTATTTTCCTTTCCCATTTGGTCCATAATTGTTTTTCAATAGAACTTCTGAGTAAAAGAATGTAAGAATATTATCTCCCAGATTAGCTTCTTCATTCTAGTGTAGCTTATAACTAACTAAACAATCTGGGCCAAAAGGGAATAACTTTAACATCTGGAATTATTTTTCCCTTTTTTCCCCTTTTTTTGGTGTGTGTGTGTGTGTGTGTGTGTTTTTCTTGTGTGTATGTTTGTGATTTTTTTTATTGTTGTTGTTTCTTTAAACATTAACAATTGTTCTTTTCAGGGAAGGACAACCATAACCCACCCTAAGTTGCAACATTTCTTTCATAAGTTGTTTCATTACAATAGTAGATTGTGTTAAGCAATAGAAATTAATTTGTTGTATATATATAGATTTGGGGCAAGCTGCTGGGGAGTGGGAAAAAAGAGGTGTGCAGTTTAAATACAGTTTCCTCAGATATTAACAAACATGTATGCCATCCAATGTGGCTTTTGAATTCAACACTTTTGTAACATTTAAAAGAATGTTCTGCTTGGACATCAACTTTTTGCACCAAAGCATAAGGGTTTCTGATTGATAAACTTTATTCACACCTAAGAACTGGTAAATAAATGAGTTCAGTTTTATTGATTCCCAACAAAGGCATCTTTCATAGCCAATATTATAACCAATTATTATAATCAGTAAGTAACAAAAGTCATTGGAATCACACATTAATATTATATATGAGGATTTCTCTGTTTTCCCCTTATCAATGTGTACAACTAAAGTTACTACAATGGAATATTTTATTACAACTTTATTACCTGGATTGCATTATTAGTCTAGTCAAGAGTTATCACAGTGCCTTAAGATTAGGGGTCTGTATTCACACCCGAATACGTTGTAACATTTTTTTCCACATACTAATTTCAGTACACATCAATAAAAAATTGCCTTTGGTTTTGCCTCTGTGCCATTTATAATGTTGTACCCCCAGTTTTTTTCAGAAGTCTACTCTTTCTTTACAGTAAGAAAAAGACAAAAAATAGGAAACAAATGTAATATATTTTTACTACTATGTTTTGATATCTGAGATACATTGAGCCTTTGCTCCTAAACCTCAGGAGCTTGCCCATTAAGTATGCATACATATCTGGCTATCTGTGTTTTGAGCCCTAAATTACTGAGTTTATGCTCTCTTTGCAGGTCCAGTCCAGGTGCAGCAGCAAGGAGAACATTCTCAGAGCCAGTAAGTATGCCATCATTTCAGATGGACTATAAGACTGTGGTTCAACAGGAAGGAGAGCTTTAAAATGTTTTGGTGAAAGAATGAAAAAGAGCATTTTGGGTCAGTTTATATAAATGTTAGGGTTTTTACCTCTTAAGAATATTATCAATATGTTAATGAATATTGCCTTCATTCCAGTTAGTTCTGGAAGCCTACACCAGAATTTTGATAGCACTTATAACTAAGATTGTAATGAGTTCCTCAATGATTCTGCGATTAGAACCCTCTTTAACTGCCCCACTGCCAAAAATCATTTGAAAATAGACTAACTGAAAATAATAATATAAATCCACTATAAGCATCTAACTTTAAAAAAAAAACAAGTGACTCTTAAGAGGAGTTGTAATCATCTTGTAAATACAAATTCATTCCTGAAATATCCTACTTTCACAAGCAGCATGTTTTCAAACATAGTGCCATGAAACAAGGATGAAGAAACCTTAATTTTATTTTTTTTTGTTTGATCACTAATAACATTAACTTGAAAGTCCTTTAACTTTGTGTATTATTCATGTTTCTATCTTATAAAAAGGAACTGTAAATAGCTTTTCCTTACCTGTATCCTTGAAATGATATAACATGGGGAGGTTGTGCCTTAAAAGTTTGGGGATCCTAAGAGAAAAGTACTATATAAATGCTAATAATTTAATATTGTTCTCTGTCACTTAAAATTAATGACATCATCCTATCTTCTCCCTGATCTTTATCAAGAAATGAAGTTCAGGTGGGCCATATGTAACTAAATGGGTCTCTTGCATACCTACACCACTGGGAATTTTAGTAAACAGGATGATTTTCCAGTAGAATATCTGTATTTTTTTTAACTGTTACAAAAGTAATTGGAGAACTTCAAATAGATAAAAATGCATGTTTTGTTTTATTTTCTTTAGTGTAACTTTTTCCCATTTCTGTGTTGTGAATCTGTTATGTTAGCTTGAAACCATTGAGCTGGTAAGCAAGCACACTGCAATTACTTGCCCAGGACTTTTATATTAAAGTTGTATAAAAATAAATTGAAGCAAACAGATTTTACTGGTATACCACTGTAAGTTTCCACAACATTTGACAGACAAGTGACTTGAGGGAGGCTCTTCAATATAAGAAATGTAACATTCTGTAATCCCTTGCTAAGACCTAAGGTTGAGAGAAACCTGAGTCAGGGGAGTGATGATATAATATTCACTAAAATAAAACTATGCAGATAAATGAGCTTTTAAAATGACATTTCTGATGATTACTGTATGATTTCTATTTATTGCTGATCCCAAGATGATGATGGATCATTGATAGTGATTATGATGGTTAGGAACAAAAATAATTTCTTACTGAACAGATTTCTTTGAATCTTCTTACACCTTTATCATGGATTTTTGTGTTGTTAGAATGTCTTTCATTTCAGTTATGTTCTTACTGGCTTATAGACTATTAATCACTTTGGATGGACGTCACAGTGGTCCAGGTTTTCCTGATCATGTTTTCTTAGGATGTCATAGTCATGTACATGGTCCATATAGCCATTTAGATCCATATAGAGACCCCATCCAACATTGTAACCTATCTATAAGTTTAAGGTCTTTCCTTTCAACACCACTTTAGTAACTCGTAGTCATGCTCATAGCCACACCCAAGGCTCTTTCATCACCATGAGCTGTTCTACCTCTGAACTTTTTTTTTTATTTTTTTTAAATTTTTTTTAACGTTTATTCATTTTTTGATAGAGAAAGACAGAGCGTGAGTGGGGGAGGGGCAGAGAGAGAGGAAGACACAAAATCCGAAGCAGGCTCCAGGCTCTGAACTGACAGCACAGAACCCAACACAGCACTCAAACCCACGGACCATGAGATCATGACCTGAGCTGAAGTCGGACACTTAACCGACTGAGCCACCCAGGCACCCCCTCTACCTCTGAACTTCTTAACTTCAATATCTAATTGCTTATTTAGTCTGCTTTAATCACCCTTAGTTTCATCCTTTGCCTTGTACTACTATATTGCAGTCATATAGACCTAATTAGCAGTTCCTCATTCTCCCACTGCTGTGTTCTGCCTCTATTCTTTTAGGAGTACTCTTTCCCCCACTGCATAAAGTATCCATTCCCCTTGTTTTCCTAGGAAATATTTTTTTTTAGATTTATTTATTTATTTTGAGAGGGGGAACACAAGAAAGGGAGGGGCAGAGAGCTAGGATGAGTGAGAATCCCAAGGGAGAATCCCCAGCTAACAGCACAGAGCCTGATTACCAGCCCCACAGGGCTCAGTCCCACGAACTGCAAGATCATGACCCTAGCCAAAATCAAGAGTGAGACACTTAACCAACTGAGCCACCCAGGCGTCCCCTAGAAAACTCTTATTTATCCTTCAAGACTCCGTTCAAGTGTGAGCTCCTCGGAGTTCTCTCTCAGCAAGGTAACTATCATCATTTTTTCATTTATTTACTGAGTTGCCTACTCTTATGGAAAACATTTCCAAAATATTGTCAAGGGTGAAGAAAACTATACAAGTATACCTCAGAGATATTACAGATTTGGTCCCAGACCACTTACAATAAAGTGAGTATCGCAAAAAAGCAAGTCACATGTATTTTTTTTGTTTCCCAGTGCATAAAAAGTTTACATTATACTGTAGTCTAGTAAATATGCAGTAGCCTTACATATAAAAAAAAATGTATACACCTTAATTTAAAAATACCTTATTGCTAAAAAATGCTAACCATTCTCTGAAATTTCAGTGAGTTTTAATCACTGATCACAGATCACCATAACAAATATAATAATGACGAAAAAGTGTGAAATATTGAGAGAATTGCCAAAGTGTAACACAGAGACATGAAGTGAGCAAATGTTGGAAAAATGGCACCAATAGACTTGCTTGATGCAGGGTTGCCGTATACCTTCAACTTGTTAAAAACCAAAAACAAAATAAAACAAAACACAGTATCTGCAAAGCACCTTAATGTGAAATACAATAAAACAAGATATGCCTGTAATCAACTTCTTTGTTAGCATACATAGAAATTTGTCAAAGCAAAACATCATCAACAGATCCTAGAAAAAAGAACAGAGTTATAACTTAACTTCTAAGATTAAAAGTTGGAGTTTTTCTAGAATTATCCAAGGAGGAGTTAACGTTGGTAATGTTTTTCTAAGTAAGAACTTTCCTTTGGCGCCTCAAAAATGTCATCAAAACAACCTGTTGATAATAAACCTGAGTTTATTCTTCCTGTGGTCTTTTAAGGTTTGCAGCGTAATTCCACCTTGACGGGAGTGTCCACACACACACACAACACCAAGCACTTTTCAGACACCAGCAGGATGTCCAAGAATTCAACTCAATTCTGACACCATCTACTCAAAAATAGCATCATATTCCACAGGTTAAGGATTCAGTCCTACAAGACTGCTGTCCATATTCCACTTCAGATGCCATTTTCAAGCCCCAGGCTGTTAACATGTGCTTCTGACCAACTGGCTATAGATTGAAAGTTCCAGTGACCTCCTCCTTAGGTTTCATTTTCTAGAGTGGCTTGCAGAACTCAGGGGAGCACTTACTTTCATTTATCAGTTTACTAAAAGATACGATAAAGGCTACAAATCAAAAGCCAGATAAAGAGAAACATAAGGCAACGTCCAGAACAAAGGAGCTTCTGTCCTTGTGGAGCTTGGTGCCTGGCTCTGAGGCACATGGAAGCATGCTAGCTCCCCAGGTGTGGAAGCTCTCTGTAAAAGAAGGACCCAGAAGCTCTTCTTCTTGGGTTTTTATGACGACTTCATTACATAGTCATGATTGACTAATTCATTGGCCACTAGCTGATTCAACCTCAGAGGCTGGGGGAGTAGGACTGAAAGTTCCAACCCTTTTTTTTTTTTTTAATGTTTATTTATTTATTTTGGGAGACAGAGCAGGGAAGGGCAGAGAGAGAGGAGAGAGAGAATTTCAGGCAGGCTCCGCACTGTCAGCATAGATCCTTATGCAGGGCCCAAAATCACGAACCATGAAATCATGACCTGAGCCAAAATCAAGAGTCAAATGCTCAACCAAATAAGCCACCCAGGTGCCCCTGAAAGTTCCAGCCCTTTAATCACATGAAAAATCACTTGGTCCTCCTGGAAACGAGCCCCTGCCTTAGGATGGGGTCTAAAAGTCACCATGATTAATAATAAGATACTCATTTCATCCTAAGGCTCTGAGGTATTCTCAAGAACTGTGGATGAAGACCAAATATATCTGAGGAATATATTTTGGTCTTCTGAATGAACAAATATATATTTCTTATAAATTTTATATCACATACGATACGGGAGAATACCACTTCAACAAAATCATAGTCTCAACTAATACTTTCTCAGAAAGGGAAGGACAAACTCAGGATACCTAGGAGATTTTTTATTTAAAGCAGATCTTTTAATGTAAAGCTTGATTAAAATTAAATAAGGATTGTTATATAATCATCTCAGAATCATGGACATAGCAAGGCAAGGGATTCTGAGAGTCTTGGTATGTAAATTGTCTTTTGATAATTTCTATTTTTTAGAGTTTATTTATTTATTTTGAGAGAGAGAAAGATAGAACAATGGGGGAAGAACAGAGAGGGAGAGAGAGAGAATCTCAAGCAGACTATTTAAAAAGTTCTAGAATGAGTAATGAAGTTACTTGTAACTTCTGTCTTTTAGGGGAGATTTTTCTGGAATAGTGAAGTTATGTTAATAAAGACAATGGAATAGTAGTTATGCTAATAAAGACAGAAAGTTGTGTACTTATAGATGATTTCAGGTATCAAGGTTATCCTTGTGGTCAGTCTTCAGCCTGATGTCTGAGGGTGTCATCAGTCAGTCAATCCAGACCTTTACTAAGAAATCACAATAGTAGTCAACTGTCTAGAGAAGTTGTCTCAATCTTCATAGGTGTCAAGTTCTCTTGTGTTGACTGTTGTTATTGGATGATCATTTATTGAGCCATCTGATGAGACAGCAGTTGTATAGCAGCACTTAGGACTGGGGAGATCACATATCTGAACCCAGCTACACAAATGTGAGACTTATGATCAGAGTTTGTAGTCCTTTTTCTCAGCCAGGAGATAAAAAATTAAGCCACAACAACTATATACCCAACAAAGTAGATAACCTAAAATATATGAAAAAATTATTAGAAACAACCAGCCTTTGAATCATGAAATAGAAAATCTGAACAGACTGATTGCTAGTGAGGAGATTGAATCAGTAATCAAAAATCTCCCAATAAACAAAAACCAGGGGCACCTGGATGGCTTAGTCAGTTAAGCATCCGATTTTGGCTCAGGTCATGATCTCCGGTTTATGGGTTTGAGCCCCGTGTCGGGCTCTGTGCTGACAGCTCAGAGCCTGGAGCCTGCTTCAGATTCTGTGTCTCCCTCTCTCTCTGCCCTTCCCCAGCTTGGAGACTGCCTCCTCTCTCTCTCTCTCTCTCTCTCTCAAAAATAAATAAACACTAAAAAAAATTAATAAAAAAAAAAAAAAGGAATAACCGGGACCAGATGGCTTCCCTGGTGAATTTTACCAAACCTTTAAAGTAGAATTAACGCCAATCCTTCTCAAACTCTTACAAAAAATTTTAGAAAAGGGAACACTCCCAAACTCATTTTATAAGGCCAGCATCACTCTAATACCAAAGCCAGGCAAAGACAACACAACAAAAGAAAACTACAAGCCAATAGTCTTGATGAATATAAATTTAGAAATTCTCAATAAAATACTAGCAAACTGAATTCAGCAGCACATTAAAAGAATCATTCACAGGACTCCTGGGTGGCTGTCAGTTGAGCATCTTGGTTTCAGCTTGGGTCATGGTTTTATGGTTTGTGAGTTACAGCCCCAAGTCGGGCTCTGCTCTGGCAGTGTGGAACCTGCAGACTCTCTCTCCTTCTCTCTCTCCCCTTCCCCTACCTGCACTATCCTTCCCTCCCTCCCTCCCTCCCTCCTTCCCTCTCTCTCTCTCTCTTTCAATAAATTAAAAAAAATCATTCACTGTGATCAAGTGGGATTTATCCCTGGAATGCAAGGATAATTCAATACACACAAATACATAAATGTGATGCATTAATAGAATGAAAGAAAAAACATAATCATCTAATAGACAGAAAAAGCATTTGACAAAATTCAACATCCATTCATGATAACCTCAACATAATAAAGGTCATACATGACAGGCCCACAGCTAACATCATACTCAGTGGTAAAATGTTGAAAATTTTTCCTCTAAGATCAGGAGCAAGACAAGGGTACCCACTCTTTCCACCCTTATTCAACATAGTACTGGAAGTCCTAAAGAGAGCAATCAGGCAAAAGAAATAGAAGGCATCAGAATTAGAGAAGAAGTAAAACTGTCTATATTTGCAGATGACATGATTTTATCCTTAAGAAATCCTAAAGACTCCACCAAAACCTGTTAGAACTAATCAATGAATTCAGTAAAGTTGTAAGATAAAAAATTAACTTACAAAAATCAGTAGCATTTCTATACAATAACAATGAAATTATCTGAAAAATAAAGAAAGAAAATAATCCCATTTATACTAGCATCCAAAACAATAAAATACTTAGGATACATTGATAAAAGAAATTGAAGAAGATACAAATAAATAGAAAGCTATCCCGTGGTCATGGATTGGAAGAGCTAATATTATTAAAATGCCCATACTACCCATAGCAATCTGTTGATTCAGTGCAATCCCTATCAAGGTTCCAACAGCATTTTTTACACAGTAGAAAACAAAATATCCTAAAATTTATGTGGAACCACAAAAGACCCCAAGTAGACAAATCTACCCTGAGAAAGAAGAACAAAGAGAGAGGCATCACTCCCTGATTCTAAGCTCTATTATAAAGGTATAGTAATCAAAATAGTGTGGTACTGTCATAAAAACATATACATAGACCAGTGAAACAGAAACAGCCTAGAAATAAACCCATACATATATAGCCAACTAATACTTGACAAGGGCATCAAGAATAGTCAATGGAGGGGCGCCTGGGTGGCTCAGTCGGTTGAGCGTCCGGCTGCGGCTCAGGTCACGATCTCACAGTTTGTGGGTTCGAGCCCCACGTCGGGCTCTGGGCTGACAGCTTACAGCCTGGAGGCTGCTTCGAATTCTGTGTCTCCCCCTCTCTCTGCTCCTCCCCCACTCATGCTCTGACTCTCTCTCTCCTTCAAAAATAAATAAAAACATTTAAAAAAATAGTCAATGGAGAAAAGATAGACTCTTATGATAAATGGTGCAGGGGAAAATTGGATATGCAAATGTAAAAAGAATGAAACTTGACACCTGTCTTAACGGCACTTAAAGAATTAACTCAAAACGGATTAAAGACTTAAATATAAGACCTGAAACCATGAAATTCCATGAAGAAAACATGGGAAAAAAGCTCCTTTACATGGGTCTTGGCAATGATTTTTTTGGATATAACACCTAAAGGACAACAAAATTAAAAAAAAATTTTTTTAAATAGGGTATCAAACTAAAAATCCTCTGCAGAGTGAAAGAAATGATCGGCAAAATGAAAAAACAATATAAGGAATGGGGAAAAAATTGCAAACCATATATCTGATAAGAGGTTAATATCCAAAATATATAAAGAACTCATGCAACTCAATACAAAATAACAATAATAATAATCCAATTTTTTAACTGAGCAAAAGACCTGAACAAACATTTTTCCAAAGATATACAAGTGGCCAACAGGTACTTGAAAAGCACCCAACACTTCGTAATCATAAGGGAAATTTTCAAAACCACAAGGAGATATCACCTCATGCCTGTTACAATGGTTGTCATCAAAAAGATAAGACATAACAAATGCTGGAGAGGATGTGGAGAAAAGAGGACCCTTGTACTGTTGGTAGGATTGTAAATTGGTACAGCCACTATGAAAAAACACTATGGAGGATTTTGACTCTTAAATCAAGACCCACTTTTCCCACCTCTTTTAAAAATTAAGTTATCCAACAGTCTTTTTCTGAGAAAAGAAACAGCTGTGCTGACAGCTCAGAGCCTGAAGCCTGCTTCAGATTCTGTGTCTCCCTCTCTCTCTGCCCCTCCCCTGCTCATGCTCCCTGTCTGTCTGTCTGTCTGTCTGTCTCTCTCTCTCTCTCTCTCTCTGTCAAAAATAAATAAACATTAAAAAAAATTTAAGTTTGGTTACAAAAGCTAGTTCCCGGGGCACCCAGGTGGCTCAGTCAGTTACAGCTCTGACTCTTGATTCCTGCTCAGGTCATGATCTCATTGTTCATGAGATCAAGTTCCACATTAGGCTCTGTGCTGTCACACAGAGCCTGCTTGGGATTCTCTCTCCCTCTCCCTCTCTGTCTCTCTCTCCCTCTGCCCCTCCCCTGCTCACGCTCACTCTTTCAAAATAAATAAATAAACTTATTAAAAAAATAAAAACTAATTCCCACCAAAAAAATCCCTGAGAACCTTTTCGTCTAGGTATGATCTAAGAGGGGATTTTAGATTTCCATCTCTCTAGCCTATTAGATACTTTGTCATCTGAAAAAGTCACCTAATAGTTGAGTCCAGTTATCCAGGATAGCAATGGATTCATTACAAGGAAGTAGAACCAAAAAAATCTAGGTGGCTACCAAAGAAAGATGTGTACAAAACTAGTTTGATTGTATGCTATAGCTAGTTTACAAGTAAATAATAGCTGGGTACTAGACACATACCAATGAATAATTAAAAATGCAAAAAGCAATATTAAGAATAGGGCAATATAGATGACATGGTTAAAAGAAGCCTTAAACTAGGAGGGCAGGGAGGGGCACACAGGATGGGGAATAACAATGAAAATAAAGAACCAAAGAATGCATATTAAAGCATGGTAGTCAGTTGTGTTTGTTCTATGGATCTTGGGTAGAAGCTCTCTATATCTCGTGGTCACAGGCCTTAGTTAGAAGATGTCTCTTTCAGAGGACTATCTGCCTCTAGAGGGTTCCTAAAAACACCCCAGCTTTTCCACAAATTCAAGAATGGATTATTTCTGAGACATGAATACAAAAATCAAACCTTTGGAGTTGCATTGCTGTGCTCATTGCTAACAGTACCTTATAAGGTCATCCAGTGGGGTACCAGAGCTGTCTTTCTCTGATGTCCCTTCCAAAAGACCATGTCTCTGGATTTTAGGTCGTGCAAGGATTGTTTAGAAGAGTATTGAGGAAAGACAGTTCATACTTGTTTATGAGACTTGGACAGCAGGAATAATCCCATGCAATAATTAGCTCTATCTGCTTCTCAGTGTGGAATTTAGAATCAAAGGTGATCTTCCTACATGTATGGACTGGCCTATTACTAATTCATGTGGGGGAGTTCATGAACCCCAGAAAGACTTGATCTCATTGGCATTAAAGATAATACCTTAGACCATGGAAGTACAAGAGTCTTCTAAGAGCTTAGCTTATTTAATTTTCAAAATTATATTTCTTCTCTCTACCTTTCCTAAAGATTGGGGGTGAGACTGACAATAACATATTTAAGTAAGTGGCAAGGCTTTACAAAACTCTTTAGTAATAGACCCAGTAAAATGGATGCCTCCATTACTAGAGAGGTCATGGAGCCTGTGACCCTAGGCTGGGAACACAAGAAAATTTTGCTACTGGTAGAGTTGTAGTTGATGGTCAAGGAAAGACTTCAAACATCCCAAGAACAAGCAAAGAATGATCAAGGCGTATTCAAAACCCACTATAGAGACTAGTGTTATATAATCTATTTAGAGGTGTTTAAGGAGGCCCTGAGGTTTGGGCTTTTGTCCATGTTCCACCTTTAGTTTTACCAGGATTATGTTGGTGGCAAATGAAATATAGTAAAGCTTTCCCATCGATGTAAAGTATGTACATTGGCAAATTTGTTCTTTCACTGGTATGTAATTTCATGTAAAATTTTTACAAGATTCCATTGAGGTCTTTCAGTGCTACTAAAATAGCCAATAGTCAATTTACATTGAGAATTCTCCTAGTACCTCTTTTCTGATTTCAGAGCTGGCTTTTAAACCAAACAGTTGGTCCCTTGGGGTATTCTGAGTTCTATAATCTTAGTGAAGGCTGTCTGTCAGTCTGGCATGATTAATAATCAAAACATTTCCTTAGCCTCTATATTATCTCCTTCTGTTTGAGCTCCTATTTTCTATTATCCACTTCCTCAAAAAGCATTAGAGCATTTAAAAGTTCTATAATTTGCTAGCCATTCTTAATTAGGATTCCTGCTGAGGTCAAAAACCCACCTTATTTCCAAAGCATTTCAAAATCATGGAATAACCCAAAAGCATATCTACTATTAGTGCATATATTAACCCTGTTATCTTTAAGTAATGGAAATCTCCGCTGTGCTCACAAGAGTTCTACCACCTGGACAGATTTGCCTCTGGCAAAGAATCATTCTTATTCTAGGGATGAAGTTTTATGACAATTAGGTAGGAAGTTATTGAAGAGCTCATTTTAACTCACAGAAGCCCTGCTCACGTTTGGCACCCAAGGAAGAGGTTCAGTTTCTGAGAACTTGGTTAAGTCTTATTTTGGCATGGCAGTTTGAGAAAAGTTGAGAACTTATTGCCTGCAATAAGTCAGTGAGACTCAGGAATCCTTTTAATTATCTCTTAATTACTGTCATGGGAAAGTTTTATAAAGTCCTTACTCTGTCGGGAGTAGGAAATTTACTTCCTTGAAACAAAGCATATTCTAGCTAATGACCTTATAGACAAAATTGTAATTTCTCTTTGGAAACTTTATTTTCTTTGTGCGTTAAAACCGAAAGTAGATAGATGGAATCAGTCTTAGAAGTCACTCCATCTTTAGAACACAACAAAAAGTTATCCACATATTGAATAAAAGTACAATCCCAGGGAAATAGAGTCCTTTAGGTCCTGGTTGAAAATTTGTGAAAAGTAGGAGAGTATTTCAGGAAACCTTTGGAACTTAACAGTCTAGGTATATTGTTGATTTTCTTAGGAGAAGGCAAACAAATATTGACTATTTTGACCTAAACGGTCATTAAAGAAAACAAAACATAAACCTACACCATCAAATATGCAGCCTCAGGAGGCAGTGAAGATAAAAGAGGTTTAGGGATGGGTTCTATGTGAAAAAGGGAAATGACTGTTTTATTATAGGCCTGACATACTAAACAAATCCATATCTCTACCCACTGGGCTTTTTGATTGGAAGGATAGAAGTGTTACAAGAATAAGGACAAAATATGTCGAATCTTTTCTCTATTTACTTTCACCTACCAATTTTAGTGCTTCTTTAGATTTGGGTTTAAGAGAGCATTTTGTACTTTGGAGTAGAGGTGTGGATGGCTGGTTTGAATCTTAATATATTCAGCCCCAGTAATTCTCGCTATATTAGTTGAATTTTTGCCCACAAAGTGAAAAAGTTCTGGCATTTCCTTGAGATTTTCAATTTGGGGTTGATGTAGACACAAAGGTACTGCAAATCAATACCCAAATTAGCTATAATCTCATTGCACAAAGGGGAGTCCTTGGGGCACCTGGGTGGCTCATTAGGTTAAGCATCCAACTTCATCTCAGGTCATGATCTCGCAGTTCACAACTTCGAGCCCCACATTGGGCTCTGTGCTGACAGCTCAGAGCCTGCAGCCTGCTTCAGATTCTGTGTCTCCCTCTCTCTCTGCCTCTACCCCGCTTGTGTGCGTTCTCTCTCCCCCTCTCTCTCTGTCTCAAAAATAAGTAAACATTTTTTAAAAAGACATAGGGAAGTCCTAAGGGATTTCAAGGAAGAGACCATCAGGAGAATATTTAATCTAGCAATTTCATTTATACAGTACACTCCTATCAAGTTAGCAGGTATGATATCACAGAGGAGGGAAGTATATTCCTCTGTTAAATATCTAAGGCATACAGTTATGAATGGAACTATCAGAGGATTATTAGAGATGCGCACCAGTACATAGTTTTTTACTTCCAGTGGAGAGATCATGTAACAGTGATAGAGTTTAAGGTTGATACTATATGCCCTGTATCAATAACAAAAAATTTTATAAGGTTGCCCTTGAGAATTTAGAGAAATTTGTCCCTGGGAATTTAAGGGTAGAACAAAAAACTGGGCACTTGATTCTCCCTCAGAGCACCTTCATTAACTTACTTCATTTTTTTTCCCTTTAGTTTCTTAACTAAGATAAAATAGTTCTTTTTTTCAACATCCTTTTTATATATAGTATCTATAAGTATCTTTATCAAAAGATTCCTCCTTTCAGGATTTAAAAACCCTGATAGGAGCATCTACTTGTTTTTATCTGTAAAGCCATCCATTAATTGAGTTTTTTGTTGTTATTGCTCTAAGACTCAAAATACTCAGCAGGATGCTAGAAGTCTGGCAATGGTATTATTTTCCATATTAGTGTTTGCTTACATACAAAATCCTCTATTTTTGTCTTAAGACAGTTTACAAAAAAAAAACTAGGAGAGAGTTAGGAGTCACATCTACTTTAAGGTCTACTCCTGAGTGCTATCTAAAGGTGTTAAAGAGCCTCTCCCTGAAATCTCCAATGTTCTCATCCTTTCTTTGCCTATAAGACTACATCAGAGCCCAAACTACTTTCTTAGGAAAGACTTTGTAAATAACCTTCAAAAGACCTTGAGCAACTTCTATAGCTTTTCTAAACCCCTCTGGTTTCTTATGCAAGTCAGGTTCTTCCTTTTCTGCCTTTCCTATGGAATTTTTTTGCATCTCAAGCTTCTACTAGATATGAACTAAATGTTTTAGATCTGGAAGCCCTGGATTATAAACTTTTAGAATTATTCTTTCTCTGCAAATTTCATTCTATCCTTTCTAGGCTTTGGAAAATCATTGATAATTCTCAGCTCAGAGGAAGAACAGGGCTTAAAATCAACCCTAGGGGGCATTTTTCTGTTCTGAAGGAAGTTCAAGAGGTAACTGAGCTTTGGAAGTTCTGGCCAGCCAAAAGGAAAGGGGAGTGGAGCAGAGGGAGAGATGAGGCAGAGGGGAATGGGGCAGTATAGGATGAAGAAAGAGAAATAGTAGGATAAAATCCACGAAGTTCAAGATGTGATTTTGGAGGATCTAAAAAAGACATTGTTTAAAGTTTTTCACACTTTTATTTTACCTTGGCCAAGGAATTTCTTGGAGCCAATTTTTGAATCTTAATTTCTTTTGGATATTTCCTCATATAATAAAAAAAAATCCAGCCCATTGGATGTTTGGGATTTTGTTCCTTTTTTGTTATATAGCATCTCTCAAATTATTTTATTTTTTCTCCAAATTTTTATTTAAATTCTAATTAGTTAACATATAGTGTAATATTGGTTTCAGGAGTAGAATTTAGTGATTCATCACTTACATATGGCACCCAGTGCTCATCATAACAAGTGCCCTCCTTAGTAGCCATCAATTATTTAGCCCATTCCCCACCTACCTCCCTCCATCAACCCTCAGTTTGTTCTGTATCATTAAGAGTCTCTTATGGTTTGCTTTCCTCTCTCTTTTTTTTTTCTCTTTCCCATATGTTCATCTGGGGTTTTTTTTCCCTAAATTCCACATAAGTGAAATCATACAGTATTTGTCTTTCTCTGACTGACTCATTTCACTTAGCATAATACACTCTAGTTCCATCCACATTGTTACAAATGACAAGATTTCGTTCGTTTTCAAACAATTTTGTCTAAATTGAAAGTTCCCCAAAGTGGCCACTGTAACTCTAAATTATCCTTGGTGAAATTAAAGATAAGTGCAAAACTTCAGGTTATAGCATAACTACATGTAAGAAGTAGGAGTCTGTCCTGAAGGAACATAGATTTAGATTTAGATTTAGACTAAGACGGGGTGCCTGGGTGGCTCAGTTGGTTAAGCGTCCGACTTCAGCTCAGGTCACGATCTCGCGGTCCGTGAGTTCGAGCCCCGCGTCGGGCTCTGGGCTGATGGCTCAGAGCCTGGAGCCTGCTTCCGATTCTGTGTCTCCCTCTCTCTCTGCCCCTCCCCCGTTCATGCTCTGTCTCTCTCTGTCTCAAAAATAAATAAATGTTAAAAAAAAAATTTCTATAGATTTAGACTAAGACAAACTTGAAAACCTGTGAATAATCCAGCCAAGAATGTTGCTGGGCACCTCATGTGCCAGGCTTCCAAAATCTAATGGCTGTGCTGTCCCACTACAAACTGACATATTTATAGTTCCAGAACATGGAAAGGTTTGATGGAGACCTTTCTCCAAAAACCAGACTGTCACTAATAAAACAAGAACATGGAAACTTCTCTGACATTGATGAGTGACCCAGGGCAAAGTTTATCTAAAGGTCACAACTTTAAGAAGAAACCTGAACCTCTCAATTCTGAAGGCCAGTAAGAAAAAATAGACTTACCGGGACTATGTCCATCTTTTTCCAATGAATTGTCCCTTTACAGAGGTATAACAACAAAAAATAAATAAGTGAATGAATGAATGAATGAATGACTAGAATAGACAGATAGTAATGTGATAAGTCACATTTCCACCAAGGATAAAAGCTCTTTTATATATCTGGTCTGATTATCAAAGAAGTCCTAAAATTGCTTTCTTATTCCTCGGAGACAAAATTAACTTAGCAATTGGAGAGCTGAAAGAAGAATCAAGAGTTCAAACTAATGTGAGACTTCCTTATCTCATTGTAGTAATTGGAGACACTCCCATTCTCTAAAGCTGGAGGCTCAGAGGGCCTCAGAGGAGCTTGCTGTTATCAAATCAAGAGTCTTGGGCTTTGTTAAGGTTGGTCTTGACTAGGTCTCTCTGTGGCTTCTATGTTTGTTAAATGCTAGCTCCCCACAAATAAGTTTTTGTAATAAAAGAGAACACCGTTAGTAGCATTTCAGCATGAGTTCAACTTTGAGGTATTTTAGGATGTTTTGAAACTAGGTTTAAGTTGAGTTTTTCATTGTGGCAGTTTGATTAGAATTGGGTAAAATCATGATAAAATAGGTTAGGATTGGTGGACATAGCAAGGCAAGGATTTTGTGTGTGTGGTGTGATTTTTTTTTTTTTTTAAATTTTGGCCATATTCTGCAGAACATTTGCATTTAAACAAAATTAAAACCTGAGCAAAACTCAAGTTGAACAAAGAGCCAGTGCTAACTACAGGAGATCCACAGGATTAAAGACAACATATTAAAATTGTGATTTGGAAAAAAAAAAAAAAAAATTTTTTAAAAAAAAGGGGGGGCGTCTGGGTGGCTCAGTCGGTTGAGCGGCCGACTTCAGCTCAGGTCACGATCTCGCGGTCCGTGAGTTCGAGCCCCGCGTCGGGCTCTGTGCTGACAGCTCGGAGCCTGGAGCCTGTTTCGGATTCTGTGTCTCCTTCTCTCTGACCCTCCCCCGTTCATGCTCTGTCTCTCTCTGTCTCAAAAATAAATAAACGTTAAAAAAAAAAATTTAAAAAAAAAATTGTGATTTGAACACATTGATTTTTGGTGTATTAGCTCGTTTAACTACTACCTTAACACGTCAACATGCATACCCAGGAAGTAGAGAAGGCTTGTGTTAACCACAACCTAACCAACTACACAGAGATAAGGAGTTATATTTTTCATGCCAAATCTGAAATGACTGAAACAGTTCATTTCATTTTATTCTTACTCATATTCCACTGGAGTCAGATATGAAGTACCATCTTCTCTTCTAAGAATGAAGTCTTCATGTTTCAGATGCTATCTAAACTATTGTAGGAATACAGGGTATGTAATTTCTCTAATTAATAGGTTTATTTAGTTTCTGGAACATCAAATGACTTACCATGGCTCCCAAAGTCCAAACAGAGCCAGTCATCAGTGTCCTTTCTTTCAATTTTTTTTAAAATTAAGGTGAAATTCACATTAAATAAAATAAAGCTTTTTTTTTTTTTTTAAGACAGAGAAAGAGAAGGGTAGGAGCAGAGGGAGAGATAGAACTTTAAGCAGGCTACATGCTCAGCACAGAGCCTAACACAGGGCTCAATTTCATGACCTAAGCCAAAACTGAGTTGGACATTTAACCAACTGAGCCACCCAGGGCCCCAAAAATAAAGCATTTCAAAGTAAACAACTCAGTAGTATTTAGTACATTTACAATGTTGTACAATCCCCACCTCTATGTAGTTCCAAAACCTTTTCATCACCCCAAAAGGAAATCCCATACCCATTAAGCAGTTACTCTCTACTCCCTACTGCCCCCAGCCCCTGGCAACTACTAATCTTGCTTTTTTCTCTGAAGATTTGTCTATTCTGGATGTTTTATATAAATGGAATCATACAATTCCATATAAATATGTGAAGATTTTGTCTAGCTTCTTTTGCTTAGCTTAATATTTTTGAGGTTCATCCATGTTGTAGCAAAAATCAGTATTTCATTCCTTCTTGGAAGGAGTAAAATTCCTGCATAAAATTCCATCGTGTAGTTAATACATTTTGTTTATGCATCTGTCAGTTGGTGAACATTTGAATGTTTCATCTTTTGGCTTTTGTGAACAATGCTGCTTTGAACATGCCTGTACATGTATTTATTCTAGTATCTGTTTTCAGTTCTATTCGTATATACCTAGAAGGTGGAATTGCTGGTCAGATGGTAATTTATGTTTTAACATTCTGAGGAATTGCCAAACTATTTGCCACAATGGCTAAACCATTCTACATTCTCAACAGCAGTATCCAAGGATCCCAATTTTTCCATATCCTTGCCAAAACTTACTTTATTTTTTTTTTTACAGCCATTCTAGTAGGAGGAAAGCAGTATCTCATTGTGATTTGCATTTCCCTAATGAGTAAAAATGTGGAGCATCTTTTCATATACTTGTTTGCCATTTGTATCTTCTTTGGAGAAATACCTGTTCAAGTTCTTTACCCAATTTTTAATTGATTAGTTTGTCTTTTTGCTGTTGATTATAAAAGTTCTTCATGTATTCTGGGTACTAGATCTTCATCAGATATATTATTTGCATATATTTTCTCCCATTCTCTAGGTTGTCTTTTCACTTATTGGTAATGTCCTTTGCACAAAATTTTTTTAATTTTGATGAAATTCAATTTATCTAAGTTTTCTTTTGTTGTATATGCTGTTGGTATCCTATCTAAGAAATCATTGCCAAATCCAAGGTCATGATGCTTTACTCCTATGTTTTCTTTTAATATGGTTTTAGCTATTATATTTAGGTCATTGATTCATTTAATTTTTCATATATAGTGTGAGGTAGGGATCCAACTTCATTCTTTTGCATGCAGATATTCAGTTGTCCCTGTGCCATTTATTGAAGACACTGTTCTTTCCCCTATTGAATGGTCTTGGCACCCTTGTCAAAAATCAGTTTACCATAGATACATCAATTTATTTCTGGACTCTTAATTCTATTCCATTGATCTATATTTCTATCCTTATACTGGTCTTACACAGTTTTGATTACTGTAGCTTTGTAGTAAGTTTTTAAATTGAGAATTGAGAGCCCTCCAACTTTGTTCTTCTTTTTCAAATTGTTTTAACTCTTAGAGTCCGTTACATATGAATTTGAAGATTGACTTTTCCGTTTCTGAAAAAAAGAAAAAAGCCATCAGGATTTTGATAGGTATAACAGTGAATCTGTAGATTGTTTTGGGTAGTATTGCCATTTTACAATACTAAGTCTTCTGATATGTCTTCCTTTAGATCTTAATGTGAGGCTCACTTTTTATATCTCAGGTGTTTGTACATTTTCACAATGAAGTAGCTATGACATGTAAGTATCTGGTAGAGATTCCACACCCAATCACAAAGTAACCTATGTATTTCATAACTGAAGGAATTTGTTTTTAATTTTCTAAGTTTATTTATTTATTTTGAGGGAGAAAGAAAGAGAGAATACAAGCAGGGGAGGGGCAGAGAGAGAGAATCCCAAGCAGGCTCCACACTGTCAGTGCGGAGCCCAATGCAGGGTTTGAACTCACAAACTGTGAGATCATGACCTGAGCCAAAACTAAGAGTCAGACACTTCTGACTGAGACACCCAGGTGCCCCTGGAGGAATTTTTATTACACAAATATCATTTGTATTTTCTTGCCTCAGAAGTGAAACCAGCATATCAGTGTCAAACTTGGAACTACTGTGATCTACTGTGCCAAACACCAGGTGCTCCTTACCCCACGGCTGCCCCTCCTCCCATATCTCCAGCCACACCTGAGGGCCAGGCCACTTGACAGTCCTGAAACAGGCCAGTCCCCCAAAGCCAGCAGTGGAGGCCAGGACCCTGTGCCCACAGCATGCCTCACTCCATGGGAAGGGCCTTTGTACCACAGCAATATGCAAGCCACCTCCAGTGCAAGGGTTTGAGGGTGAGAGTTTAAAAAGGTCTTGCTATGTC
This sequence comes from Panthera pardus, assembly GCF_024362965.1. Taxonomy (NCBI): domain Eukaryota; kingdom Metazoa; phylum Chordata; class Mammalia; order Carnivora; family Felidae; genus Panthera; species Panthera pardus. The sequence continues at coordinate 105,008,855 of NW_026526810.1, forward strand.
AGGTATCTTTGATGCTATTTAAGAATTCATGGATCTTTCAAGAAGTTCCTAGAATGAATACTAAAGTATTTGTAAGTTTTATCTTCCCAGGTAAGAGTTTTCTGGATTAATAAAGTTGTGTTGGTGAAGACCTAGAATAGTAAAATCATGTCAATTCTGACTCTAATGTAATAGACAACAGTAGTTATGTAGGCACAAATATCCCTAGAATACGGAACAATTTATCTGCATCCTAACTAGGTGCCTAAAAGAAAGCATCCTTTTTCATTTAACTATGTATAAAATTGTATGCTAATATCTGGAGATTCTTATTTGAATGAATTATAAAATAAGTAAAATATAGGCTCCAGGTTTTGGGTTATATAAAAACAGAACTGACTTTCTCCTTTGAATGAATTAAGAAATTTTACTTCTTCAGCAGCAAGAAACTAGAATCATGATTCAGTTGAAACACTTCTGAAGTAAGGGATTTCCCATGGCTCGGTTTCAGAACTGACTCAGCAATTCTCTCCTTTTCAAATAACTCTTTTCCAGGTTGTTTTGCCAGTTCTCAAAGACTAGCACATTTATCCTAGATTTCTAATGGACTTTTAATTTTAAAATAATTTTATCTTAAGGACATGTTTCCTTGAAGACATTACTATTTTATTGGAGACACTCATTATATAATAGAACAGGGTTCAATGGGATGCAGATGAAATGAGTATCATCAAAATCCTTACCAGAACTATTAAGTGAAAAATTTTAGGTATTTATCTGCAGCTCCTAACTTTCTATGTGGCTTGCTTTTTCTACTTTATGTGTAAAAGTTTGCTAGCGTTATTCTAATCAACTGAACTTTATTATTTTTAGGGTTCCTCCTACTCATCTTAATACTCAAGCAAGGGTTTCAGAAATTAGATTTAATTTAAAATATTATATAATACATGATTTTCTATTAATAACCCCACTTATCACATACTTTCAATACCCATACACAAATGTCAGATATTCCATTTTTGCCGTCATCATTTTAATGATAATGATCTTAAATATCTTTAAGAAACCTATCAGCACACTCACCATCAAATTTGCCAAATATTACCTGTAATGTAAAGAGGGCTCATTAAAATCCCTTAGTTTTTAAAATATTATAGGTCTCAATTGTTAATTCTAATTTAAGGAAACAATAAAACAATTTTCAGTAAGCAAGATCTGTGATGGAATAAGCTTGTGCCCTCTAAACTGATACGCTGCTCAAATTCAGGCTTATGCATAAACAGAGCAAATGGTAACCCTTTGAATATATTTTGAGGTACACTGAAAAATCTACAGGTCTCAAACACTTGTCTCCACTGGCTCATCTTCTAAAAGAAAACAGGCTGTAGAGTTAAACTACTTATGTTCTAACATTAATTTCTCCACTTGCATGAACTTGCGTAAGTGCTCAGTGTCTTGGTGCCTCCGTTTCCTCATCTGTAGAATGAGGACACTAACTGTATCTACCCCATGGGTTGTTATGAGGATTAAATAGTGAAATGCTTGGTACACAATAATCACTCAAATGTTAGCTGCTATTGTTACTACTACTAGCACTACTAGTATTAATGTTATTATTATAATAATTATTCTTTGGAATGAAGGCATTGTCTCAAAAAACTACCTCAATGAAAATCCTGTTTGGGGTAACAGATTAAGCCTTTAGAATCCATCGATTTTAGGTAAATTTATCAGATAATTTGACTGCCACCCCTGAGGGCCTAGTTCTAAGAAAGAAGGGGAAAGCCTAGAGGACGCAGGTCAGGGTTGGGTACCACTTTTAATCACTCTCTCCTTGAAACAATTATCTTCCTTGACATTGTTCTCTCCTTTTATTTTTTTTATTTGTGTTTTCTATTTTTCCTTAATTTTTCCCTAACATAATTTTTCCTTAATATATCCTTAATATTTTTTTTCAATTTCTTTTTTAAGTTTTTATTTAAATTCCAGTTAGTTAACATACAGTGTAATATTAGTTTCAGGTGTACAATATAGTGATTCAGCAATTTCATACAGTACCCGGTACTCATCATAACAAGTGCACTCCTTAATCCCCATCACCTATTTAACCCATCCCCCCATCTACCTCCCTTCCGATAACCATCAGTTCTCTATAGTTAATTTAAGTCTGTTTTGTGGATTTTCCTTTCTCTTTTTCTCTTCCTTTGCTTATTTGTTTTGTTTCTTAAATTCCACACATGAATGAAATCATATGGTATTTGTCTTTCTGTGACAGATTTATTTCACATAGCATAATATTCTATCTCCATCTATGTCATTGCAAATGGTGTTCCCTCTTTTAAACTGTTTCCTCTTTCTCTAGCTTCTTTGAAGGCTCCTACTTTTGGCTCGGTCATTAAATATCGGTTATTTTTCAGAGTTCTCCCTTAGACTTTGCATTCACACTGTATTCTATATGGGTAAGGTCATCCACCTACAAAGCTTCAGTAAACGTAGGTCTTTTCCCTAAACTTCACACTGATATTTCTTTTTTTTTTAACTTTTTTTAAATGTTTATTCATTTTTGAAAGACAGAGACACAGTGTGAGCAGGGGAGGGGCAGACAGAGAGGGAGACACAGAATCCAAAGCAGGCTCCAGGCTCTGAGCTGTCAGCACAGAGCCAGACGTGGGGCTCGAATCCACACACTGTGAGATCATGACCTGAGCTGAAGTCAGATGCTCAACCGACTGAGCCACTCAGGCAACCCCACACTGATATTTCTAATCATCTACTGTAAATCTCTTGTTGGATATTCCAGAAGTATCTCATACTCAACATGACCAAAGTTAAATTTATCATCTCAATGCTCTTCTTCACAATATCTGAAAGAATCCACCTACTTGTCCAAATGAAACCTCTTTACAGTGTTTTTTTATCCCTTTTTCTACAACCATTTTTTATCTTTCTGAATGCAAATCTAAACCTTTCATACTCCTGTAATGATTTCACCATTGAATAGCTTCTTATTTGTTCTTAAAGTTCTAACTCCTTAAAATTGCTTACAATCTAGCTTCTGCTTACCTCTAGTTTTACTTCTGCCACTTCCATCTTGAATTCAGTGCTGCAATTTTCAATTTCCCCAAATGTTTTTCTTCTATCTTTCCTCCTAGATAACTCCTGCTTATCCTCCGTTTCCTCCAAAAGGCTTTTGGTCAACTTCCAAAGCTGAGCAAAGTACCCCTCCTGTGTTCTCCTCTAGTGCTCTGCAGTTCTCTTGCTTTATTGCAAGCCCATTACAGTATACTGCTTTTCTCCCTTTTCAACTATTTCCTCAACTCCATCCTAAGCTCCTTGCAGTAATTGATCTATCTTGTTCACTCATACTGTTCCCAGAATCTATGACAATGACTGTCTCTCAATAAACGAGTCGAATGGGTGAGTAAATAAATGAAAGGAAAACCTTGGGCAAGCAGAGTAGGGAAATGATAGCAGAGCTTCCAGAATAAGACAAGAGAATGGAAACAGTGAAGGAAAATGATCAACATAAGCAAGAACATTACTTTTTTTTTTTGTTACCAATGCTATTTTTTCCTTAACTCCTCCTTCTGTTCAAATTATTTCAAGTTTTTATTCCAGCCCTTCTTTCATTCATCCTCACTAGTGTCACCAGATTCAGGACCTATAACCTAGAGTATATTATCATACGTTTTGGTTCCAGTCTTATGCTTTTCAATCTGTCCTGAGTAGATAAGTCTTCTAGTTAAATTTCTTGCACCTTGCTATTAAAAACCATGGAGTTTTGTTTTTTTCTTTATGAGAAAAAATTCTTAAAGGGCACCTCGATGGCTCAGTCAGTTAAGCGTCCAACTTTGGCTCAGGTCACAATCTCGCGGTTCATGGGTCCAAGCCCCACGTCAGGCTCTATGCTGACAGCTCAGAGCCTAGAGCCTGCTTCAGATTTTGTCTCCCTCTTTCTCTGCCCCTCCCCTGCTTGTGCTCTGTCTCTCTCTCTTTCTCTCAAAAAATGGATAAACATAAAACAAATTCTTTAAGAGAATTATAAAATAGCCCTTGAAGAAGTATGTTAATTTCTTGTAGTTCTTATTTTTAGAAGAATTTTCCTAATTCTCTCCTGCTGTGATCTTATTCCTTACCCTCTTGATTGGCACTTACTGGACCAGACAACTGCTTATCATCACTTATTTAGTTTCTCTTTACATAAGTAAAGATAATTAGAAGTTCACTTCCATAAATATTTATTGAGGTACTATTTATAAGCACTGCCGTTCTCAACTTCCTCATCTAATCTAAGTAAATCAACTGTTTCTTTCATATATCTTCATGTAGCTTATTTACCAAGTTCTCAAAATTTTTCTTTTTTATGAAACCTAATACATTCATAAGTAGTGTTTGCCTTCAATTTAAATTTGATCTTACTTGTTTTATTTTATATGAAAAATTATGACTCATTTATTACTTTTAATCATTTTTTTAGCCTCTTCATCGTCAATATTTTATCTCATATAGCTAAAAACACTGTTAATGAATCATGGAATAGGAAGTCCGACCCTTCTTTTCTCCACAGAGACACTAACTTAACAACAATATACGGACCAAAATACCTTTGTGAGAATTGCACAAACCAGTTAAGAAATTGCAATGCCCCAGGTGAGCGCAAAGCTAAGAACAAGCCAAGAAAAGCTGCATTAAAATGGGAAAGACTCTAAGCCAGCACAGCTTATTATGATCATCAGAAAACACCCAACTTGTAGCCTCTCACTGGAAGGAGAAGGAGAGTGAAGTGTGGAATGTATATCCAATGTTTCAACTTTTGAAGACTGCCCAAGGAACTGGTTTGTCTCATCTGACTTAGAGTGCTGATAAAACCAGCATAGTTTGGGTGCCTTGGGGCCACGGAAAGTAAGTGAGAACAAGGGTAACTTGCAGTGACACTAGAGAGCCTAAAATAATGCAGAGGCTGGCATAGCTCAGTGTGGTGGGGAGAAAGCAATGCAACTCCCAGCTCATCCTCTGGGAAGAAGGGAAAAGAGTGTAGCATGCATGCAGCAGTTCAGTTTGTGGGGGAGGGTGCTATGCAAAGGATCTGTTTCTGTCTCTTCTGACTTAGGGTACTTGAGCTGACACACTTTGGATGCTAAGAGCCCACTGAGATTAAAGGAGAGCAGTTGACTTGCTGCTGCAGCACCAGAGAGACTGCAGTGCTGCAGGCAAACACCAGAGGGAGTAAGATTATGGGCTCCTGAAAAAGAAACCTGCAAACCTCTGATTAGGAAGTTACATACACAGCCAAGAGAAATCACAAAACCCTCATATTCTGTAGCTGGGCTGTTTGGTGAATGTCTTCCTCTGTACAAAGCCATTCTATAAAGACTGGGAGATGTGGCTGTTTTTCCAAATGGATAAAACTCAGGAAAAAAATCACAAGGTACATGAAGAAACAGAGGAACATGATTCAATCACATTAACAACATAAATCTCCAAAAACCAACCCCAAAGAAACAGACATCTATGAACTTCCTAACAGAAAATTCAAAGTAATTTTCTTGAAGCTAAATGAGCTGCAAGAGAATACAGATACACAACTATGCAAAATCAGGAGAACAATGCATGAACAAAATGAGAATATCAACAAAGACATAGAAATAATTAAAAAACAACCAAGCAGAAATTATGGAATGAAGAATAACTAATTTGAAAATTTCACTAGAGGGGTGCCGGGTGGCTCAGTTGGTTAAGCATCGGACTCTTGATTTCCGCTCAGGTTATGATCTCGCAGTTTGTGATATTGAGCCCCACTTCAGGCTCTGCACTTACTGCCTGGAGTTTGGCATTGTCTCTCTCCTTCTCTCTCTGCCCCTCCTCTGCTTGCTCTCTTTCTCTCAAAATAAATTTTAAAACTTTGAAAAAAAAAATTCAGTAGAAGCATTCAGTAGCAGACTAAATCAAGCAAAAGGAAGAACTTGAAGAAATATCATTTGAAATTATCAATTCAGAGGAACAAAGTGAAAATAAATGAAGACAGGTGAAGAAAGCCTAAGGAATTTATAGGGCAACATCAAGCAAACCAATATATGCATCATGAGACTTACAGAAGGAGAAAAGTGAAAGGGAGAGCTTATATGAAGAAAAAATGTCTGTAAGCCTCCAAAGAGGCTTACATTAAGGCACATGACAAACTGCCAAAAGTTAAAGATAACTAAAAAATCTTGAAAGTAACGAGAGCAACTCATAATGTTTAAAGAAGTTTTTATACGATTATCAGTGGCTTTCTTAGCAAAAACTTTATGGGCCAGAAAGGAGTAGGATGATATATCCAAAGTCCTGAGAGGAGAAAAACAGCCAACCAAGACTACTGTTTCCAGCAAAGCTGTCCTTCAGAAATTAAAGAGAAATAAGGACTTTTACAGATAAGCAAAATCTGAGGAGTTTATCACCACTAGACCTGCCTTACAAGGTCTTCGTTTCAGTTTGCAGTAAATTGAAATAAAAGGACAAATTGCAAATTGAAACAAAAGGATGCTAGACAGCAACACAAATGCATATTGAAATATAAAATTCACCAGCAAAGGTAAATATATAAACAAATACAAAAATCTGTAATATTGTAATGGTGGTATGTAAAGCACTTTTAATTTTGGTGTAGAGTTTAAAAGATAAAATCACAAAAAACTATAAGACTATGTTAATGGATACACATTTGTATTTGTGATTTGTAACATCAATTAACATAAAGTATGAATGGGAAGACATAAAAGAGTAGAGTTTTTGTATATGACTGAAGTATTATCAGCGTGAAATAGATTGTTGTAACTCTAAGATGTTTTATGTAAGTTTCACAGAAACCACACACACACAAAATATAAAATATACACAGAAAGAAATGAGAAGAGAATCAAAAGTCTATACAAAAAAAATCAATGAAACACAAAGAAAAGCAGCAAGAGTAGAAAAGAGGGACAAAATAACCATAAGACAGACAAAATGTTTTCAATTGTGATAGTCAGTCCTTCCCTATCAGTACTAACTTTAAAAATAAATGGATTAAACTCCCCCATCAAAAGACGTAGGGTGGCTGAATGGATTTAAAAAATAAGATACAACTATATACTTTTTACAAGGGATTTACCTTATATATAAATATACACATAGGCAAAAAGTAAAAGTATGGAAAAAGTTATTCCATATAAATGGTAGCCAAAAGAGAGCAGGAGTGGCCATACTTGTATCAGGCAAAATAGAGTTTAAGTCAAGAACTGTTATAAGAAACATTATATAATGATAAAAAGGTCAATTTCATACAATGAAAGATGTAACAATTATAAATATATAAGCACCTAACATTAGAGTACCCAGATATACAAAGCAAACATGGACAGAGTTGAAGCAAGAAATAGAAAGTAACACAATAATAGTAGGATTCAATATTCTACTTTTAATAATGTATAGAATAACCAAACAGAAAATCAATAAGGGAACAGAGGACTTGAACATTATAAAATGATTTGACCTAATAGATACGTACAGAACACTGTACCCATCAACAGCAGAATACATATTCTTCTCATACATATTCAGAGAACATTCTCCAGGACAGATCAAATATTAGACCACACACAGACACAAAAAAAGCCTTAACAATTTAAAACTTACAGGATGCAACAAAAGCAACAACACAGGGAAGTTTATAACATAAATGCCTATACTAAAAGAGAAGAAAGACCTCATTAGCAACTGAACTGTACATTTCAAAGAACTTGAAAAAAAAGAACTAAACCCCAAGTTAGAAGAAGGAAAAAAAATAATAAATATTAGAGCAGAAATAAATGAAATAAATGGGGCACCTGAGTGGCTCAGTCATTTAAGCATCCATCTCTTAATTTTGGCTCACTTCATCAGCTCATGGTTTGTGAGATTGAGCCAGTGTCATGCTCTTTGCTGACAGCATGGAGCATGCTTTGGATTCTCTCTCTCTGCTTCTTCCCCACTTGTGTTCTCTGTCTCTCTCACTTTCTCTCTCAATAAATAAACATTTTTTAAAAAAGAAGTAAATGAAATAGAGAATAGAAAAATAATAGAAGAAATTAACAAAACAGTTGTTTTTTTTTAAACATTAGTTAATTTGACAAACTCTTAGCCAAACTGAGAAAAAGAGAAAAGACTCATTTACTAAAATTAGAAATGAAAAACAAGACATTACAACTGATGCCACAAAAATAAAAAAACATTATGAGACTACTTTGAACAATTACATTCCAACTAATTGGATAACCTAGAAGAAATGGATAAATTTCTAGAAACATACAACCTACCAAAACTGAATCATGCAAAAACAGAAAATCCAAACAGACCTAATAACTAGTAAGGAGATTGAATCAGTAACCAAAAGCTTCCCAGCAAAAAGACCAGAACCAGATGACTTCACTGTAGAATTCTACCAAGCAATTAAACAAGAATTAATGCCAGTTCTTCTCAGATTCTTCCAAAATATTGAAAAAGAGGGGACATTTCTGAAGCTATCATTACCCTGAGCCAAAGATATTATGAGAAAACTACAAACCAGTATCTCTTCTGAACATAGATGCAAAAATCCTAGGCAAAACACTAGAAAACCAAATTCAACAGCACAGTAAAAGACTATACACTGTGAACAAGTGAGGTTCATACTTGGGGTACAAGGATGATTCAACATACAAAAGTCAATCAATATACACCAAATTCATAGAACAAAGAGCAAAAACCACATGATCATTGATAGATGTAGAAAAAGCATTTGACAAAATTCAACATCCTTTCATGAGGAAAACACTCACCAGATAGGAATACAAGGAAATTACCTCAACATAATAAAAGCTATATATGAAAAGCCTGCAGGTACCATTATACTCAGCAGTAAAAAATTGAAAGCTTTTGCTTTAAGATCAAGAACAAGGACAGGTGCTGGGTGGCTCAGTTGGTTAGGCATCTGACTTCAGCTCAGGTCATGATCTAGTCTGTGAGTTCAAGCCTCACGTTGGGGCTCTATGCTGAAAGCTTAGAGCCTGGAGCCTGCTTTGGATTCTGTGTCTCCCTCTCTCTGTCCCTCCCCTGCTCACGCTGTTTCTGTATCTCAAAAATGAATGAACATTAAAAAAAAAATTCTTTTTTAAAAGAACAAGGCAGGAGTAGCTGCTTTCACCACTTCTATTCAATATGGTACTGGAAGTTCTAGCCAGAGCAGTTAGGGAAGAAAAGCAAATAAAGACATCCAAACTGGAAAGGAAGAAATAAAATGATCTCTGTTCACAAATGACACAATCTTATATGTAGAAAACCTGAATTATGCGTGTGTGTGTGTGTGCGCGCGCACACACACACACACACACACACACACACACACACAACTGTTAGAATTAAAGAATTCAACAAAGTTCCAGTATACAAACTCAGAAATCCAAAATCAGTTGTGTTTCTATATGCTAACAATGAACAGCCCAAAAGGAATTAAGAAAACAACCCCATTTCAGTATCATCAATAAAGTAAAATACTTAGGAATAAACTAAACAAGGAAACAAAAGACATGTACACTGAAACTATAAAATATTGGTGAAGGAATTTTAAAAGACACAAATAAATGGAAAAACATCCATTACTCATGGTTTGGAAAACTTAATGTTGTTAAAATATCCATACTACCCAAAGCAATCTAATGATTCAGTGCAATCCCTATCAAAATTCCAATGACATTTTTGTCAGAAATAGAAAAATCATTCTTTCAGTGAAAAAATCTGGGGTGCCTGGGTGACTCAGTCAGTTATCACTTTAAAAAATAAAGAGAAGGGACGCCTGGGTGACTCGATCAAGTATCTGACTTCGGCTCAGGTCATGATCTTACAGTTCACGAGTTCAAGCCCCAAGTTGGGCTCTGTGCTGACAGCTCAGAGCCTGGAGCCTACTTTAGATTCTGTTTCTCCCTCTCTCTCTCTCTCTCTGTTCTTCCCCTGCTCATGCTCGCTTTCTCTCTCTCTCTCTCAAAAATAAACATTAAAAATATTTTTTAATAAAAAAAAATTCACTGAAAAAAATCAAAAGATTTTTTAAAATTTATTTATTTGGGGGGGGGCACATGTGAGTAAGAAAGGGGCAGAGAGATAGAGAATCCCAAGCAGGCTCCGTGCTGTCAGCACAGAGCCCAACATGGGGCTCAATCTCACGAACCATAATACCATTACCTGAGCTGAAATCAAGAGTCCAGTGCTTAACTGACTGAGCCACCCAGGCAACCCAAAGGATTTTAAATAGCCAAAACAGTCTTGAGAAAAAACAAAGCTGCAGGCTTCACATTTTCTGATTTCAAAACATATTATAAAAATACATTAATCAAAATAGTGTGGTTCTGACATAAGACAAACATATAGACCAATGAAACAAAACAGACAGCCCAGATATAAACTGTCATGTATATGGTCAAATGATCTTTTGCAAGGGTGCTAAAACTACACAACGGAAAAAAGGATAGTTTCTTCAATAAGCAGTGTTGGGAAAACTAGATGTCCTCTTGCAAAAAAAAAAAATAGAGATTGACACTTAATCTTATACCATGTTCCAAAATTACCTCAAAATGGATTGAAGACTTAAGCATAAGACCTGAAACTATAAAATTAGAACACATAAGGGGGAAATCTTCATGATATTTTAATGGACAATCAGAGGACACAACACAAACACCAGCAACGAAAGCAAAAATAGGCAAATGGGACTACATTAAACATTAAAACTTCTTCACAGCAAAGTACACAATCAACAGAATGGAAAAGCAACCTATAAAATGGGACAAAATAGTTCTACACCATTTATCAGGACTTAATATCTGGAATATAGAAGGAATTCCTACAATTCAACAAAAACTACAAAAATCAATTAAAAAGTGAGCAAAGCATTTGAATATACATTTTTCCAAAGAAGATATGTAAATGCCCCATGCATGCGACAGGATGCTCAACATCACTAATCATAAGGGAAATGCAAATCAAAACTACCACCATCAAAACAACAGAAATAAGTGTTGGTAAGGATGTGGAAAACTTGGAACCCTCGTGTACTATTAATAATGGGATGGTAAAACAGCACAACTACTATGAAAAACTTTAAGGAAATTCCTCAAAAATTAACAATAAAACTACCATATGATCCAGCAATCCCACTTCTGAGTATATATCAAAAAGAATTTAAAACAGTATCTCAAAGAAATATTTGCATATCCATGTCCATTGCAGCATTATTCATGATAGCTTCTAAAGCCTAAATATCCATCAGCAGATGAATGAATATATGCATACGGTGGAATATTACTCAGCCTTTAAAAAAAATCCTGTCATATGCTCCAACATGAATAAAACTTGATACATTATGCTAAATGAAGTAAGCCTGTCACAAAAGGCAAATACTGCATAACTCAACTTATCTGAGATAGCTAAAATAATCAAAATCCTAGAAACAGAAAATAGAATGGTGGTTGCCAGAGGCTGGAAGGAGGTGGGGCATTTGTTCCGTAGGTACAGAGTTTCAGTCACACAAGATGAAAAACCTTTCTCTCCCAAACTCCAAACTCCTTTTGTTGTTACATACTGGAATCACCACCTGATATTCTGCTGGCATCTCACACTTCCCTCATCAGAAACCAAATTTAGTACCCTTCAAGTTGTCTCTTTGTTGCTATCTTAATGTCACTCCCACTTGGTGTCATAAGCAAACTTGAAATCTCACCACAATATTTACCTCTCCTTCCCAAAGCACAGTCATAGAACTATTTGTTAATGACTCTTCTAAATATTATTTTTCCAATTCCCATTATATTAGTTCAGGCCTTCTTCGTCTATAGCCTCTAGGATCGTAATAGCGCACTTACTGCTCTTCCTTCCAATCTGCTATCAGTCAAGTATTACATTTTTATGTATCACTTCTCTATTAAAAATCTTGACTAACTCTCCATTTCCTACAGTACTAAGCCTCTTCAAATCCTGTCTGCAACTGAAATGACCAGCCTTATGCCTTATGGGGAGGATACTTCATCCTCTCCACCTCCAACCTCATTAAGTGTTGCCTCATTCTCTGAAAGTACTTTCAAATCTCAATTATTTTGTTCATTCTGTTTCAGATGTTGCTCACTTTTTCTTATTGTTTAAAGCTCAGTTGTCACCTCCTTGTGGAACTTTACCATGTGTACCATCAGAATTAGTTTTTCCTTTTTCTGCATTATCATACATAGTTTTTTGTTTTAACATTAAAACATAAGCATGTACTTGTTATTTTGTTTTTGGTGGGGTTTTTTTTTCATTTTCCTTAAAATGCAGTCTGACTTCTGTGTTCATGCGACTGAGAAATAGGAATCTCATCTTACTTACCTCAGCATTACTGCCTAATGTTTCATAAAGTACCTTACATGGAGAGAGTATTCAATTTATATTTAGTAAATGAAGTAATATTTAGTAATGAAGTTGAAGGAAAGAAAGTCCCCTTAGTATGATATAGGAAAAAGCACACCAAACTAAAAATCTGGACATCTGGTCTTTTCATTTTTTTTTTTCATTTTTTTTTTTTACATTTATTTATTTTTGAGACACAGAGAGAGACAAACCACAAGCAGGGGAAGGGCAAAGGGAGAATGAGACACGGAATCCAAAGCAGGCTCCAGGCTCTAAGCTGTCAGCACAGAGCCCCTCCCCACCCCCCCCCCACCCCCCCACCCCTGTCCCGCCCCCCCACAGAGCTCCAGCTCACAAACTGTGAGATCATACCTGAGCCAAAGTCAGATGCTTAACTAACTGAGCCACCCAGGCACCCCTGGTCTTTTCATTTTGATGTACTATCTATTTAGACATATACCATTGAGCCAATTTTTCAACCTTTCTATGGTAGAATTTGTAGTCCACAAGAAATCTTTATAGGTGTCACTCTTATGCTTATAAACTTCAAAGTGTTGGCTTACATGATAATGTTATGTAAATTGTTTCCAATTGGCTTATTTGGTAAAGTTCAAACTCCAAAGCCTAGCATTCAAGGGCCACCATGGTCTGGTTTTAGTTACTTTTCCAGCCTCAACCCCCTCTGGTCCCCATTAGGAATCCAGTGCTCTACAATATTTATCTCTACATTTTTCTCTAATCATATTGTGTCCAGTCTCACCTTGGCTGCTGTATCACTTAGTCCTGGCAGGAGTCAAATGACACACTCAAACAAGATAATGGAGAATTTAATAAAGGAACTAGTTACAACAGAGTAGCCAGGGTTAAGGAAAAGCAAGATAAGTTGAAGAACTTAGGGGGCTAGCAACAGCACGAAATTGTTACTACCCTTAAGCCTCAAGGAGTCAGGGAAGGGAGCAATTGTCTAAAATAAGTCTTTGAGGCATGTCTCACAGAACTAATGGTTTTTATTAAAGGAACATAACCACTGCCAACCAGCAGACAGGAGGCCAAAGGAATAAATATCTTGTCTAAACTGTTTTTCTCTCTATTCTCCTGCTAATGCTTTCCATTGGCTGAACTCAAGCAGAAGCCACAGGTATAAGGATTCTATTGGTCCTATCCATAAACACTAGCCTATTGGGGCACACAGAGCAGGGTAGAGAAAAGTGGAGAGGGTTGTGTGAGAACAAAAGTAGCTGCTTTTTTCAAAATGTTCTTTCCAGCTGAATTTAAATCTATTTATCTCGGATGATAACTCTATTAAAATGTTAATGCAAGTATCTAACATTTATGAAAAACTTACCATGCTCCAGGCATTGTGGCACACAGATGGAGGAGGAGGGTGCAGTTTGAAGAGGAGGAAGGGACTAAGGGAAATAAGAGGCTGGAGAAGCTATCAAATCATGACCTCCAACTGGCCATATAGTTTTTGCAGATGAACCTCCTAATTGCCATGCTAATGGGACTTTAATGGACTTTATTGTAAAGGTCAATAAAGGAATTTAACATGGAATGACAAGATCGAATTTGAAATTTTGAAAGAACATTTACCACTATGTGAAGAATGGATTGATTCCGGGTGAGATCAGAAGCAGGAATCTGATGAGAGCTTGAATTAAAGCTGGAGCAATAGAAATAGAAAAAATAATACAGGATTTTTTGAAACACTAAGGAATCACAATTGACAGGATTGGGAACTACATGTGGCAGGTAAGGAAGTAAAAAATGACCCCCAATTTTCAACTTGGGCAATATGTGAATTACAAGATTTTATATTGATATGACCCATACTTTATCTTCATAGTCTTAACAAATAAGTATGTGTTTGCTAGTTGGACTGGAAGGAGAAGAGCAGTTGAGACAGATGTGTCAGAAGAAAATCATGCTGTGTACTAGAAATTAATTAAGTTTGCTGTTGCTAGTATATGTAAGAGCAAAGAGAGATGAAGTTGAAGAGAAAGGACAAATCATGAAAGGCCTAGAATTACTCTAGGTCATCTGAACTGTTACCCTATGGCAGTAGGAAGCTTTTTTTAAGTCTTTATTTTAATTCCAGTATAGTTAATATACAGTGTTTTATTAGTTTCAGATATACATGTAGGAAGATTTTTTGATGGTTAAAAATACAATTAAATGATGTTGAGAAATTTCCCTAGAACCCCAGACTTTGGACCGTGACTTTGGAAGATATTGGCTAGGTTTGGCTAAGAAAATAATTATTTCAAATTTAAAAGCATTTATTAAATATTTTTAAGCGATGTAAGATTATTGTCAAGACTCTGAATAATACAAAAAAGTAGGGAAAAAAATCAGTCTCATCCTACTACTTAAAGATAACTACTACTAACATATAATTATTTTATTTTCTTCCAGTATACACATTGGATTGTATATTAATTGGGTTGTATAGTAATTCACCGTTATAATTGTACTGTAATTTATACTTTTTTAAAAAAACTATAGCCCTTGTATCAGCAGAATTAGTTGTGAATTAACACAACTAATTAACACACATACATACACATATATGTGCACACACACACACATATACATACATATATTTATAGCTCTGAAATTATATCCTGACAGCCTCTTACTTTGGGGAATAAGAGAATTCTCAGCTTTTTGGCTATTTAGGTTTAAAAAGGGGATCCTAGCAGCCTAACAAAGCAAGCTGGAGTTCAGAGACCCAAAAGGGCACAAAGCCAGAAATCAAACAGCAGGACAAGAATGAACCAAGGAATTTCAAACCAAATAATATACAAGCTCTGAGGTTTGTATTCCTGAACCAGAATGACAGCAAAGCAAAGGGTAATTACTAATTGTGTAAGCAAAGAAGAGAAAGGTGATGAAACAGGGGTGCAGGAAAGGGAAAGATTGTATCTGAAAGCTGGTCTTTTGCCATAGTAGCTATAATCAGGACCTACAATTTTTAATGTATATACACCACTAGTACTGCTAGTAAGGGATCAACCTAAGGGTCATGATTTGAGTCCTTTCTCAAGAGCCCCCAGTCCTTAGGAACACTACAGTGGAAAATTCCTGTTGATCATTTGCAGCCACCTCAACTCAAAAGACTTTACTTGCCTTTGTTGGGTGTGTTAACACTTGACTCATACTTATAGTTTTTTAAAAATGATTTTATCCTTTTTTCATGTTGCTTTACCTAACCTATTTTATCATTATATCTTCTAATACCATTTTTTTCATTTCATCTCTTTTTCGCCTGTACATTCAGCTAAGTTTATCTGTTTACTTTTAATATCTATTTAACTTATTTGTATGTGACAAATTAAAAAAAAAAAAAAAAAGAGCCAAAGGAAGACAGCTATAAAGACAGTTTATACCTGATCATGGGAAATAAATTATTTTTCCTCCTTTTGGCCTTATAATTTTTCTATAGATAAACCTCCTGATCTAAAAATAACCTATAAGGGTTAATTATTTAGGTAGTACACTGAACAAAGCTAATTTTCTATTTCCCTGACTACTTGACCACAGGTAAAATATTTTTTTATTCTCCTTTTTCATTTCCCTACAGCATTGAGCCTTTTACCACTTTTAAACAAAAAGGTAAAGAGAAGAAAAACCCAGTTTCAGCTTATTATTAAAAAATGTGTGGGGGTGCCTGGGTAACTCAGTTGGTTAAGCGTCAGACTCTTGATTTTGACTCAGGTCATGATCTCACAGTTCATGAAATCAAGCCCCACATGGGTGTCCTCTGCACTGGGAGCACAGAGCCTGCTTAGGATTCTCTTCTCTCTCTCTCTCTCTCTCTCTCTCTCTCTCTCTCTCTCTCTCTCTCTCTCCTCTCCCCAGTGCATGTGCATGTATTCTCTCTCTCAAACTTAAAAAAAAATTTTTTTAATGTTTGCAACCATTTTTTTAAGTTTATTTATTTATTTGAGAAAGACAGAGATAGCACAAATGAGGGAGGGGCAGAGAGAAATGGAGAGAGAGAGAATCCCAAGCAAGCTCTGCACTGCCAGCATAGAGCCTGACATGGAGCTTAAACCCACAAAACCATGAGACCATAAGCCCACAAAACCGTGAGATCATGACCTGAGATGAAACCAAAAGTCAGATGCTTAACCAACTAAGCCACCCCGGTGCCCCTGCAATCATTTTTTTAAATAGACAGTTCTAGTAAACAGAACATTGAAATTACTGACCAGAATAATGTTTGAAATTACATGTAGTGTTTATCTCTCAGCCCATATTCTTTGTCAAGCTGTATAGTCTAGTGATTAAAATCAAGCCTTTAGGAACTCATTCAACAAAAATGTTCTACATGACCACTGTGTGCACAGCATCCTTGAGCTTTGACATTAAGACACGTTTTCCTTTCTCAAAGAGCTGAAAATCTAGTTAAGAAAATAGACTTGTATATAAATAAGTATAATTACTGTGAGATATGAGATATGTAGTTAATATAGTAGGTAATGAGAATCCTAAGAGCATTTAATAGTGCCTCAGTGCAGGAAGAAAACATGGAATGGTTATGTGTTGCTTCACAAAGGAAAGACTATTGAAAAAGTGTTTTTTTTTTTTAAATAATTTCAAACTTCAGAAAAGTTGCCAAAATAGTACAAAGAATTCTTGTATATCTTTCACCCAAAGTCTCCCAATGTTAGCATTTTGCCATATTTGCTTTATCATTTCTCTCTATATGTTAATTTTTTTTTTTTCTGGAATTGCTTGTGAGTAAATTACAAGCATGATGCCTCTTTATCCCTAATACTTCAAATATATATTTCCTTTATAAATTAAAAAAGGAGAAAAGAAAGAAAAAAAAATTCTCTTACATAACCACAGTGCAATTATCAAAATCAGGAAATGAACCTTGCCACAATGCTGTTATGTAATCTTATTCAAATTACATTTTGCAAATTTTTCTAATAATGTTCTTGATAGCAAAAGGAAAAAAACATTTTCTTCTTCTGATCTGGGATCCAATCCAGAATCATGCATTACTTTTAGCTACTATGTGCCTTTAGGCTCCTTTATCTGGAGCAATTCCTCTTTTTTTTTTTTTTTTTTTTCCCATGACCTTAACATTTTTCAAGAGTATAGGTCATTATTTTGTAAAATGTTCCTCAAATTTAGACTTTTTGGATGTTTCTTGATGGTCTGATTCAGATTAAGCATTTTTGATAGAAATAGCTTATATGTGATGTTGTACCCTTCTCCATGCACCATATCAAGAGGTTCATGATATCATTTTGTTCCATTACTGGTAATATTAATTTTGATCACTTGGTTAAGATGCTGTCTTCCAGGTTTTTCCACTACAAAACTACTATTTTACTTTGTAGTTAGTAGAATATTGTGGGGTTATATAGTGAAACTATATAAGTTCATTGTTTTTCTTCAGATTTTTACCTTCAGTTTTACTATCCATTGATGATTTTAACCTGAACCAATTCTTGCTATGATAGTTGCCAAGTGTTGACTTTCTAATTCCAAAATTTCTTCATTTATCAGTTGGCATTCTGTTGTAAGAAAGAATTTTATTTCATTATTTCTTTATTTATATTAGTGTTTGTTCATAGAATCTTATTTTTATTTTATTAAAGGGGTTATGTAATCTGTTACTATCCTAATCTACTTTGATGCTTAAATTGTCCCAGTTTTGGCCAAAGAGAGTCTCTTCCAGTTGACTGCAAGATCCTTTTGACATGTTCCATCATTATTTGATTACTTCCTTACTGAAGAGAGTTGTGAAGGAAGAATAATAATTTCTTAGGAAAACAAGATAAGAGAAAATGCATTCTAGGCAGAACAAACATCATATGCTAAGGCAGGAAAATATGAAATAGTATGGTATATTCCAATATCTGCAATATCATCAATTTCCTAATGAAGTAGTGAATGAATGATGAGACTGAAAAGGAAGCCAGGAAGCACTTTGTATACTATTCTAAGGAATTTGATTTTATCCTGTGGGTGATAGTGAACCATAGATAGAGATTAAAGAGCAAACATTTCCCTGTTTCATAATCTTGATGCATAGAAATCCCAGGAGTATTTTCTTTTAATATTTCTTATATTGTCCTAGAAATTAACACAATCCTTTCAGCCATGTTTTCTAGATTTTGTCAGAAATGCTATGAGGCTCATTATCTTGGATAAATAAGTAGAAAGATGTTTAAGACTATTAAATTGAAAAAAGTATGAGAGATTATTTTCAGATATACAAAATGCTATATCATTTTAAGCCTATGAACTCTACCATCGCCAGTGCTTCCTTGGGCTTTGAACTTGATCTCTGTTAATTTGAGAGAGAGATATATATGAAAGAGTAAATGCTTACATATCTAAACCTCAAATTCCTCAAATTACCAAAGGTCCTAGCTATTTAACCTGAACAAACTATCATTTTCACTCTTTAGGTTTCCTAGGAAAGATATTTATTATTTTAGGTGGTTTGCTTCTCTGAAAGCTCCAGAAAGTAGAAAAATAATGAATTCAAGCTGCAAGTACTATGATAAATAAAGGCAGTGTTATTAATAGGGCAGAACAAATCTATTCCTTGAGATTTTCTGTATATCCAAAGAATGAATAATGATTTATACTTTAGGCAGTTTGGGGAACTCTCTTATTTTTGTCTTGAGGGATAAAGTTTCCTCTTGAAGTTTTTAATTTAATCAAGAAGAACCTTCATAAATACCTTTTTTCTGTTATATTGTATCATTTGAAAACATCTTTTCATCATTTACTTCTAATTTAAAGAAGTATTTTCAAACCAGGGTGAAACATTGTATATTAAGAATTGTCAGATTAAAAATAATGCATTTGAAGTGGGAAAAATAATTTCATTGGTATAAAATTGGTATAGCTTCATTTCAAGATAGCCATGCTATAAGAAAACGGTTACTGCTACATGACAAAGATCTTGAGTTACTCTACTCAGTAGAAAGGAATCCATTTGTACTTTCTGTGCCATTTTGAAGGCCTCATACATCATAGACATTGCAATTAGTATTTAAACATATCTTTGATGATGGCAATCCTGAATGAACCCATACTGTTTTTACACTGTCTGTGTTATGTAGTCTTGCTGCATAGAAGACAGGAAATCCCAGTGACATTTTGAGGACTTTTACTTTCAAAGTCAACCCCATGACTGGACTTATGCACTAGAAAATATAAGAGAGACGAGTTAAGTTTCACTTATAGAAACCTAGATTTATAAGGGAAACCTCAAGGTGGTCAATCTTTGCCAATTTAGAATTGCTTTAATCTTATAAGTCTACTTGAGAAAATTAAGCCCATCGCAGAAGAATGCTATCAATTTAGATGTTATAGTAATTCAACCTGTTATTCTCTGCTCAGTTCAGACAGCTACTAGTGGAGGGGATGTCTAGATTTCATTTCCCTATCCTTGCCCCACTCCCATATAAAGATCCCATATCCTACAGCACTTAGTAGTTTATTTTTGTCAAAATAGCCATGCTGCCTACCAATTATCAGTCATAACCATACATTTATAAGTTAAATAGATATTCCCTTGAACACTATAATCTTCTCTATAGGACACGTATTTTTGCATGTTAGTTTTGTAGCATACATGAGTTGAATGGAGCTGATCCCCTCACAGATTCTCTTTGTGACCACTGGTATTTATTTGTAATGTAGCTATCAGAATATATTTGTGGCTATGAAATATTTTATTTTTGTTTTATAGGAAAAACTCTATCCAAATTTTCTCTCAATTTTTGGATATTTTCTTTATCCAAAATTCAAGCTGCCTTTTATTTTAACCTTCTTACTTTAACAAAAAATTATTCTTTCCTTCCTTTCCTACTTCTGCCGAACTGGATTTTATGGACCATTCAATGAAATTTGGCTACCAGACTATATAACCCATCTGGCCTTCAAGAGATAAAAGTACATACTTTTTTTTCTTCCATCAGATTTCTGTGCTGGGCTCAGAATCAAGAAGAGTATCAGAATGTGGAGGAAAGCAGTTCTTGATTCTTTTCCCTGTGTGATTTAGTTCTTCAGTGGCCCAGGACAAATATAACTGCTTTGGGATTGTAACTTGCAAAATAAGAGAAGTCAGAGATAACTATTCTTAAATTTTCTGAAGCTTTCACTTTGAAGTTTCTTGCAAGTCACTGCTGTCAACATCAGAAAATAGTTAAAATTGTGTTTCTTTAAAAAATGGAAACAAACCACAAATTTAGTAACATACAGGGTATACCTTCAAGGAGTTTACAATTGACTAATGTAACTAAGACAAATGTTTAAATGTCTATAATATAAGATGGAGAGTTATAGGTACCCTTAAAAAATATACAAATAAGATACAAAATTATTTTAAAGATTTTGGGAGAGATTTTTTAGGCTGGTAGATATCTACACTGCCATTTTCAATTAAAGAGAGACAGAAAACTACCAATCTCTGTAGTTAGAGTGGTTTCCTACCTTCCTGCTCTTTTTTTTTTTTTATTTACCATCTTTCATTTCTGCTGAGCTATAATGTTCCTCATGGCAGAGTGTATGTCACTCTATGTATCCCAATTCCCTAACATACCTGGCTCATAAAATGCATTCAATAAATATTTGTTGAATGGATGTGTATATCACTGATAATCAAACTAACTTTCTAATAAGAAAAATTCTATTACAAAGCATATGCAAGAAATAAACTGTACAGTTAAAAAGTACAGTTTTCTCTTCAGAAACTAAACATTTTAAAAGGATAACTTTTATAAGGTTAGACACAATTTGCACCGTATAGAAAGTAAAATATATTTTAGAAAATATCAGACTTGAGACCTATAAACCTGAATAAAAAACAGAAACACCTAGCTCTGTCCTCTTCTCCAATTACACTGGTTGTGACAATATGCTTTTATGATATGTAATTGCAAGGTTGAGACTTCAGTGAAAATGACTAATAAATTTATGTTTCTGTTGTAAGTAAATGATAAATCATATCATACATTATCCTTTGTTAGTGTTCACCTACTTAAATTTTGAGTAGAAAATGTTATTCATGTTTAGTACTAAATCTCTAAGGTCCTTCAAGCTTTGAAAATTTTGTAATTTTATGATTACCCATGGGAGAGAAATGTCATAAGTATAAGCATCTATATAGGTCTTTTTCTTTGAGTACTTGTACAATATCATATCTTAGAATGGAAACTCTTTGAGGCAGTACCTTTAAGTTAATTCAGTGAAGACGTCTGAAGCAGCTTCTGGGGTTGGGGTAGGAGTATTAAACTTAATAAATTACAATGAGTAGAAACTTACTACTAAGGAATATATACAGTCATTATAAAGTAGATTAAAGAAATAAAAGCTTATTTGTCTTGAATATCAAAAGCCTGAAGGCAGATAGTTCAGGGCTTGTTCAGCAGCTCAATATTGTCATCAGAGATGCAGGCTCTTTTTTCTTCTCAGGTTTCCATTCTTACTGTGTGTGTTTCCATCCTCATGGTTAAAAAATGGCTATGCCAAGTCCTGGTATCTGGCCATGTTCCAAGCAGAAAGAAGAAAGAAGGGCAAAAGCTTTCTCCTCTTAAAGCTTTATCTCTTTATCTTTTTATTCACCATAGGAAGCCTGCCCCCAGCTTTCAACATCTTACTGACCAGAATTATGTCATATGGTCACTCTCAGCTGCAGAGTGGCTAAGGAAGAATGGAGTTGTAGATAGCAGACAGGATAGCCAAGCAACTGTGTTTGTAGCTACTCCTTTTCCTGTAGACGGTCTGTTTACCGTCTGGGCTATATACCGTTAGGGTTCTAAAGAAAGGCCAAGCTATTTATGCATGAAGATATAGTGATCTAAGAAGTCCCTTTTTGTCATTAAATGATTCATTGATTTAACAAATATTTATTTTTATTGTTGAGTATGTCCCAAATACTCTTCTAGATATTGGAGATAACAACAGTTAACAAAAAAGGCAATGGAAATTACGTTCTACATAGATAAAGCTATAAAAAAATAAATATAAGTGTATATATGATACAAATTATAGATATGTGGATATGAATATATATATGTGTGTATATATACACACACACGAGGAAAAGTAAAGTGGGGTAAAAAGAATAGAAAGTGATGGTAGGTAATATTCTATATAGGGCATTTCACAAAGGCCTCTCTGATGACCTGAAATAAACAAAGGATGGATGGAGCCATAATATCTGCGGAAGAATGTCCAAGTAGACAAAACAGCAAGTGCAAAGACCCTGAGGAAAGATGTATTTTACATTCTCAAGGACAAGCAAGGAATCACTATGGCTACAGCACAGTGATCAAGAGAGGAAATGACAGGAGTTGAAGACAGTGGAGGGCCATAATATGTTGGGCTCCATAGGCCATAGCAAAGATTTTATTCTGAGTGAAATGGAAAGTCGTTGGAGAGTTATGAGCAGAGATTAGCACCATCCAATTTAAAATGTAAAAGGATCACTATAACTACTGTGTGGAGAATACATTATAGCGGAACAAGGATAGAAGCAGGGAGGCCAGTTAGGGGGCTATTCAGTTTCCCAGGAAATAAGTGATGGTTTCAACTATTGTAGTAATTATGGCGATGGTAAGTAATGGTCAGATTCTAGATATATTTCAACAGTAGTTTAGATTTGGTTCTGATGAAAAGGTTTGGGATTAGTAACTGGAAGAATGGAGTTTCTATTTTCTGAGATGGAAATAGCAAGAGAATAAGACATTGTAAGGATAAAATAGAAGGGTGGGTAATCAAGAGTTTCATTTTGGACATGTTAGCTTTGAATTGCCTGTTACACATCCAAGTGCATGTTGGATGATTTACACTCTTATCCACCAGCTGTTTGGATGACATATAAATCTAGAGTTGAAGGTAGAGGTTAGGATTGGAGATATAAATGAGGAGTTTTAGTGTGTAGGTGATATTAATGCCATGAAGGGGAGTGAATAAGGAGTGAGTAGCTAAAAAATAATCTTTTTCTGTGACTTTTCTGAAAATAGAAAATTTCCTATGAAATCCTAAATAAATTTGAATTTGAGTATTTCATTTTACTAACTAGCTCATTAATTAATTCAGTGTTTGCTGTGTGGTTAAGGACATAGACTCTGAAGCCAGACTTCCTGGGTTTGAATTCTGGCTCTGCTTGTTGCTAGGTCTGTGATTTAGGCCAAGATATGTAAACCTCTTTATCCTCATCTGTAAATAAAGATAATAATGGCTCCCCATAAGATTGTTGTGAAGATTAATTAGAACAGTGCCACAATGTATAGTAAGCACTCAAAAGGATTATGCAGTAACATCATTAAATTTCACCAAGTTTTGACAAATAATGTAACATTGCTGACTTGATTTAATGTTCCACCAAAGCAGGCTATATTTTGGAAGCAGGAGAAAATTTCTCACCTTGTAATCTTCATTTACAGACATGAAAATGAGAACTGATGATACTTATAAGACATTTCCACTTTTTAATCAGTGTTTCAGCATCATAGTCTTAGTTAATTATCTTCCTGTTTAGGTCACAGTGCTGTCGATATCACCAAGGTGGCTAGAAGACACCGCATGTCTCCTTTTCCTCTAACATCTATGGACAAAGCCTTTATCACAGTCCTGGAGATGACTCCGGTGCTTGGGACAGAAATCATCAACTACCGAGGTACTGTTATATTCGCCCATTGCCTTTTCTTTTCATTTTTTTCCAAGTAAGATTCATACAATGTTAATACATGGTTTTCCTGAAAGAGAAAGGTTATTAACCATTATCACAATTACTATCATCATTCTTTTTGCTTTTTTGCTTCTTATTTCTCGTCAACTCTAAGATCAATATTAATGGTATACAGAGTAAAGCACCCATAAAACTTCCTTTTCATTAAAAAAGAAGGAAAACAATCAACTATGTTTACCCTGTTTGTCAAAATACCAATACTCTAAATTAAAGAAACAGTTATCAGCACTGAGTGAGGAAAATAGTTAACTTTGAGTCTGCCTGATGTCCTTCTGTCAGAAATGAG
Organism: Panthera pardus; assembly: GCF_024362965.1. Classification (NCBI taxonomy): domain Eukaryota; kingdom Metazoa; phylum Chordata; class Mammalia; order Carnivora; family Felidae; genus Panthera; species Panthera pardus. The sequence continues at coordinate 105,033,259 of NW_026526810.1, forward strand.
AGATAATAAATGTGTCTCCTAACCATGTTTTCTTCTGTGGAAAACATCTTTTTAAATGTAAAGTATAAAAAATATATTAATTTATTCATGGATCACTGAACAACCAGTCTGACCTCAGTTTTTCTGCTTCATCCATCTTCTCATTTTCAATGAGAGCATATAAGCTCTTAGTTTAATAGCACATAGAGACCAGCCTGTGAAAAGACAATGAAAAGGTAGTATTCCCCAGTGTTTTCAGTTTTTAATCAACCATTTCCCTTTCTAAATATTCAGATAGAAGTTTTAGTGCAATTTGAATTAAATACAGTTTCTTAATTGTTTTTTTATGCAGATAAACACAAAAGGATTGATTTTACAAATAAAGGACTTCATTCATAGATCATAAAATATTCAAACTTCAATGAACATTAGAGAGCATCTATACAAACACCATAATTTTTCTGCAAGGAAACTCAGATTCAGACCAGCAGAAAAGGAATAGGACTAAAGTTCAAGACTTAAATTCATCTTTTTACTACATGATAGTGCTCTTCTTTCAGTATTAAAATATAAAAAAATAATGATAGAAAACATTAAAAATTCTGTTTAAATTAAAAGGTCTGTGGAGCACCTACCTCACTTGGGAAAGCATGTGACTCTTGATCCCAGGGTTATTAGTTCAAACCCCATGTGGGGTGTAGAGAGTACTTCAATAAATAAAACTTTTTTAAAAAAGGTCAGCTTTTCCGGGCACGTGGGTGGCTCAGTCGGTTAAGCGTCTGACTTCGGCTCAGGTCATGATTTCACGGTTTGTGGTTCGAGCCCCACATCAGGCTCTGTGCTGACAGCTCAGAGCCTGGAGCCTGCTTCAGATCCTGTGTTTCCCTCTCTCTCTGCCCCCCCCCCCCCCGCTCATGATCTGTCTCACTCTCTCTCTCAAAAATAAATAAACATTAAAAATATTTAATAAAAAGAATGGTCAGGGTTTTTATCACAGTCCTGGAGATGACTCCGGTGCTTGGGACAGAAATCATCAACTACCGAGGTACTGTATATCATCAGGCCGAGACCTTTTCTTTTATTTCTGTTTTACTCATTAAAGGAAGTAAAGACTTAAAAACTGTCTAGAGTGCAAAATTAACAACTAGCTCTATGATTTCAGAAATCAATTTTAGTGAAATAGGTTTCTTTATATTATTAAAAGCAAAATATTCAGATATTTTTATATCAACATCAAGACATTTTCAGAAAATGTAAATATAAACTTAAGCTGGAAAAAAGTTTAATACTTTACCTATTATAAAAATAAGTTAACTATCACTGGCTTGTTATAATTTTAGGAGAGTTTCCCTTAACATCACTCCTTAGGATAATCTCACTGTGTATGCCAAATCACATTTAAACAAATTCTAGTCATTCTAAGGAGAAAACAGAACTGAAAATGACCCATTTTTATTTTTCTTTTAGGAAAAAAAATGCTGTTGCATGGATTCTCTTTCCCTTCATGTGCTTGTTTCCTCTTCATTTATACATTAAATCAGTTGTCACTCATAAGGAAGCAGACTCTTCATGGATGGTTAACTTCCTTGTCAAGTGTTTCCAACCATGATGATAAAAAATAATAGGGAGGTTTGCATTCAACCTTTGAGTTGGATCAAACTCAATTTTTAATGCAAAAGAGCATTGTAATTAAACTTCCTAGGCATTTTAGTTAGGTGTTTAAACAACAATACTATATATAGAAACATATTCAGTTTGTTCAACATATATTTACTAAACATCTGCTAAATGTCAGGTACTATGTTAGGTCCTGGATATACAAAGATAAATAAAACAAAACTCCTGCCCCATGGATCTCACTGTAGTATAGGAGAGAGACAGATAAATGATGTGGTACTTGTCTCTTTTATTTGCTCTTACAGGCTTGCCTTCCCTTTTCAATTCCTTAAATATAAACGTTCTTTGGAGTTTTTGTCTTTGACCCTTTTCAGATCTTACACATTTACCTAGGATAACCTGATGAGTGTCACTATTATGCGATTTCTAGGTCTAGATCACTTCCCAGAGCTTGCCTGACCTCCAGACTCGTACATCAAATGAATACCTGCTGCTCATAAATATAATATGACCAATACTAAACTTATTTTCTTTACCCCCACATGTTTCTTCTACATCCTCTGGAATCCATCCCTTGTTCTCCATCCCCACTGCTGTTGATTTAGATTAGGTCTTTATTATTAATGTCCAAGGTTATTGTAATTGATTCGCCTAACCCAGTTAGCATCCTTCCAATCCAGTCTCCAATTTGATGCTAAAGTACAGACATACCTCAGAGATATTGCAGGTGTTCCAGACCACTACAAAATAAAGTGAATATTGTAATAAAGCAAGAAAGTAAAATGAATTTTTCAATTTTCCATTGTATATAAAAAATTGTCTATGCTATATGAATTCTATTAAATGTGCAATAGCATGTCAAATGTACATGCATTTTTTTAAGTTTTTATTTAAAATTTAGTTAACATATAGTATAATATTGGTTTCAAGAGTACAGTTTGGTGATTTGTCACTTACATATAATACCCAGTGCTCATCTCAACCAGTGCCCTCCTTGATATCCATCACCCATCTAGCCCGTACCCCCGCCCACCTTCCCTCAAGAAACCCTCAATTTCTTATCTGTAGTTAAGAGTCTTTTATGGTTTGCCTCCCTCTTTTCCCACTGCCCTATGTTCATCTATTTTGTTTTTTAAATTCCACATATGAATGAAATCATATGGTATTTGTCATTTTCTGACTTACTTATTTCACTTAACATAATACATTGTATCTCCATGCACATCATTGCAAATGGCAAGATTTCATTCTTTTTGATGGCTGAGTAATATTCCTCTGTGTGTGTGTTTCCACAATTTGGCTATTATTGATAATGCTGCTATAAACATCAGGGTACATGTGCTCCTTCGAATCAGTATATTTATATCCTTTGGGTAAATACCTAGTAGTGTAATTTCTGTGTCATTGGGTAGTTCTATTTTTGACCTTTTTTTGAAGTGTATTTATTTATTTTGATAGAGAGCATGAGCAGGGAAGGGGCAGAGAGAGAAAAAGAGAGAAGATTCCAAGCAGGCTCCGCACTCTCAGCACAAAGCGCAACACAGGGCTTGAACCCATGAACCATAAGATCATGACCTGAGCCGAAATCAAGAGTTGGAAACTTAACCAACTGAGCCACCCAGGCGCCCCCTATTTTTAACTTTTTGAGGAACCTCCATGCTGTTTTCCAAAGTGGTTGCATCACTTTGCATTCCTACCAACAGTGTAAGAGGGTTCCCCTTTCTCCACATCCTTGCCAACATCTGTTGTTTCCTGTGTTGTTAATTTTAGCCATTCTGACAGGTGTGAGTTGGTATCTTATCATGGTCTTGATTTGTATTTCCCTGATGATGAGTGATGTTGAGCATTTTTTCATGTGTCCGTTAACCATTGGTATGTCTTCTTTGGAAAAATGTCTATTCATATCTTCTTCCCATTTCTTAACTGGATTATTTGTTTCTTGGGTGTTCAGTTTGATAAGTTCTTTATAAATATTGGATAGTTACCCTTCATCAGATCTATCATTTGCAAATATCTTCTCCCATTCAGTTGGTTGCCTTTTAGTTTTGTTGATTATTTCCTTCGCTGTGCAAAACTTTTTATCTTGATGAAGTCCCAATAGTTCATGTTTGCTTTTGTTTCCCTTGCCTCCAGAAACATGTCTAGTAAGAAGTTGTTGCAGCCAATGTCAAAGAGGTTGTTGTCTGTGTTCTCCTCTAGGATTTTGATTGTTTCCCATCTCACATTTAGGTATTTCATCCATTTTGGAGGAATGTGCATACCTTAAATAAAAAATACTGCTTGGGGGGCACCTGGGTGGCTCAGTTGATTAAGCATTCGACTTCATCTCAGGTCATGATCTCGCAGTTCACAACTTCGAGCCCCACATTGGGCTCTGTGTTGACAGCTCAGAGCCTGGAGCCTGCTTCAGATTCTGTATCTCTCTCTCTCTCTCTCTCTCTCTCTCTCTCTCTCTCTCTCTCTCTCTTCCCCTCCTCTGCTCATGCTCTGTCTCTCTCTCTCTCTCATAAATAAATAAATATTTAAAAAAATTTTTAATACTGCTGGGGTGCCTGGATGTCTCAGTCCTTTGAGTGTCCAACTCTTGATTCTGTTCATGTCATGATCGTAGGGTCATGGGACTGAACCCCACATAAGATTCTCTCTCTCTATCTATCTCTATCTCTGTCTCTATCTCTCTCTCTGCCCGTTTCTCCTTCTGCCCCTCTCCCCTGCTCATGTTCTCTCTCTCTCAATTTAAAATCAACTTTCTCTCTCTCTCAATTTAAAAAAAATACTGCTGAAGTATGCTAATCATCATCTGAGCTTTCAGCAAGTCATAATCTTTTTGCTGGTAGAGGGTCTCATCTTAATGTTGATGGGTACTGACTGATCAGGATGGTGGTTGCTGAAGGTTATGGTGGCTGTGGCAATTTCTTAAAATAAGACAACAATGAAGTTTTTTGCATCAATGGATTCTTCCTTTCATGAACAATTTGGCTGTAGCGTATGATGCTCTTTGATAGCATTTTTCCCACAGTAGAATTTCTTTCAAAACTGGAGTCAATCCTCTCAAATGTTGCACTGCTTTATCAACTAAGTTTAGGTAATATTCTAAATCTTTTGTTGTCATTTCAACAACATTCACAGCATCTTCACCAGGAGTAGACTCCATCTCAGAAAAGCACTTTCTTTGCTCATGCATAAGAAGCATTCCTCATCAGTTAAAGTTTTATCTTAAGATCTCAACAAATCAGTCTCATTTCCAGACTCCACTTCTGATTCTAGTTCTGCTATTTCCACCACATCTGCAGTTACTTCTTCCACTGAAGTCTCAAACCCCTCAAAGTCATCCGTGAGGTTTGGAATCAACTTCTTCCAAACTCCTGTTAATGTTAATACTTTGACCTTTTCCCATGAATCACAAATGTTATTAATGGTATTAAGAATGACAAATCCTTTCCAGAAGGTTTTCAATTAACTTTGCCCAGATCCATCAGAGGAATCATTATCTATGGCAGCTATAACCTTATGAAATGTATTTCTTAAATAATAAGACTTGAACATCAAAATTACCCCTTGATCCATGGGCTGAAGAATGGATGTTGTGTTAGCAGTCCCTAAAACAACATTAATCTCATTATACATCTCCATAAGAGCTCTTGGGTGACCAGGTACATTGTCAGTGAGCAGTAATATTTGAAAGGAATCTTTTTTTTCTGAACAGTAGCTCATAACAATGGGCTTAAAATATTCATATTATGCCATGTTATAAACCACTGTGCTGTCATCCAGGCTTTGTTGTTCCATTAATAGAGCACAGGCAGAGTAGATTTAGCATAATTCTTAACGGACGTAGGATTTTTGTAATGCTTACTGAGCATTGGCCTCAACTTAAAGTCACCAGCTGCATTATTCCCTGACAAAAGAGTCGACCTGTCCTTTGAAACTTTGAAGCCAGACATTGACCTCTCTCCTCTCTAACTATGAAAGTCCTAGATGGCATCTCCTTCCAATAGAAGGCTGTTTAGTCTACATTGAAAATATGTTGTTAGGTGCAGCCACCTTCATGAATTATCTTAGCTAGGTCTTCTGGAGAACTTGCTGCAGCTTCTACATCAGCACTTGCCGCCTTACCTTGCACTTTCATGTTGTAGAGATGGCTTCTTTCTTTAAACCTCATTAGCTGACCTTTGCTAGCTTAAACTTTCCTTCTGCAGCTTCCTCATCTCTCTCAGTGTTACAGATGTGAAAAGAGTTAGGGCCTTGCTCTGGATTAGGTTTGAACCTAAGGGAATGTTGTAGCTGATTTGATCTTCTATCCAGAACCTTCATAGTTCATTTTTATTTCAGGTAGATGCATCTCTAACTATTGAATTTCATCCACTGATCACTGAGTAGGAAAAGTATGGGGACTAGGGCAGGGGAGACTGAAAGGCCTCCACAATTCTCTGAAATCCTAAATATTTTGCCTGTGAAAATTCTCCTACACCTACAATTATAGAAGCCCATAGAGGAGAGCCCATGATTCCTAAGAAATGTTCAGAACCGTTGAATCTGTGAAGCAATTTGAAACTGTAACATCTCTAAAAAAATTTTTTTTATGTCTGAGAAGATTCAACAATAATTCCAGAAAACTAAGGATAAATCATATACAGAAATGCTGGAAGTGATTGCTGTCAAGGTCAAAGACATAGGGTAACTCTATGAAGGAATTTTAGAGTATAATACATGAAATACTTATAATGTTATAGAAAGAAGGTAATTTGGAAATCAAGTAGTCTCTCTTACTTTAAAGATAAGGGAAATTAAGACCAAAGAAGTATAATAATGTTCTTAAAGTTGGACACATAGTTTTGTTTGAAACCTAGGATAACCTAGGATTCTTGACTCATAGTCTGCTGTTCATTCCACTATAGCATACTACATCTCAAATCAATATGAAAATTATTCTTCTAAAATAAGTGCCTACATGTGCATTTATGTGCAAAGTATTGTTCATTTGTTTTAACCTTTTTGGACTACAGATGAATTTTCTGTTGTCTGTGGCCTATTCTTTAACATATCTACTATTTTCAGTTCCTATCTGCAAGCAAGGCCTTTAAAGAGCAAGTGCTCCACTGATTATAAATACCTTCCTTTGGTTTCTTGGCATACCTGGTGTAACAATGGATGATAGTATTTGTAAGACTACCACATATGATTCATCCTCTTTGCTTGTAAAATGCATGGCGTTTGGAGCGCCTGGGTGGCTCAGTCGGTTATGCATCCAACTTTGGGTCAGGTCATGATCTCACAGTTCATGAATTCCAGCCCTGCATCAGGCTCTGTGCTGACAGCTCAAAACCTAGAGCCTGCTTCAGATTCTGTGCTCCTTCTCTCTCTGCCCCAGATTCTGTGCTCCTTCTCTCTCTGCGCCCCCCTCTCAAAAATAAATCGACATTTAAGAAAAAAAAAATTTTAATAAAATAGAAGGAATGATGTGAATAAATTACAACTTTACATTTGCTACAGTACCAGCCCCTTACTGTAAAGCAGATTTAAATATTCTGGCATCATTCCTTGTAATTCCCAATCTCTTTCACTTAATGATGGAAAAACTTGAGCTTTCAAGAGAAAGAAGTCTGCTTTCTTAGGAGCATTATTTTAGATTACATTACCTAGACATTCTTATTTAAAATTACATTACCGGGGCGCCTGGGTGGCGCAGTCGGTTAAGCGTCCGACTTCAGCCAGGTCACGATCTCGCGGTCCGTGAGTTCGAGCCCCGCGTCAGGCTCTGGGCTGATGGCTCGGAGCCTGGAGCCTGTTTCCGATTCTGTGTCTCCCTCTCTCTCTGCCCCTCCCCCGTTCATGCTCTGTCTCTCTCTGTCCCAAAAATAAATTAAAAAAAAAAACGTTGGAAAAAAAAAAATAAAAAAAAAAATAAATAAAATTACATTACCAAAGATTTTAGCATCTCTGACTTGGGTTCTTTGTTTTTCCATAAATGACTTAAGCAATTCTAGTCAAGGAACCTGTAAGCTTTTCTGCTGGAACTAGTTTGAGACAGTAAAGTATCTTTTTTATAATGCTGACCACAGCAGAGGGACTGCTCCCTGTCTCTAACATAGTAGTTAGATAACTGCATATCTTCAGGCAGTGATCTAACGCTGAAATTCACTGCCCTCTTGAAGAAATTCAGAAGCCCCTAATTCCAAGTGGTAGGAGGTTCTCAACAAAGTGGTTCAGACATCATGCTAGGAATTCATTAATTCCTCCTGACAGTTCAGAGGCTGTCAGAAAATAAGGAAAAAGGAAGCAAGATATACTGCAAGTAGCTTTGCCATCAAACATACTCTGTACCTTGCTTTGCTTTTTAAGTAGCTGAGAGACCTTGGGCAAGCTACATAACCTTTCAGAATCTTATTTCCCTCATACATAAAAATAGAAATAATATCCACCCAATAAGGTCATTGTGGTGTCCTGTTAAAGGAAAGAATATGTATAAATCATCTAGTTTTCACTAAGCTGTCATATTTGCAATTTAGTAACTGATTTTCTTCCCTTCCTTCTACGTGTTGGAATTCTAAAATCATAGCCTTAGGATAAGCACATTGTAAATTACGAAGTCAAAGCTAGAATTCCTTGGTTCAGCTGCAGTTGTTGATCCACGTTAACAATCTCTGGATCCCTATGCATTTTGTTGTAACTTGTTTTATATTTTCCACTCACCCAGGTCTTTCAGGCCTGTGCTTCCTACCTAATTAGAAAATTAAACAGTAGTTTTCACTGTTTTTCTGCTAATTTCTGGTTGAGCTTTATAAAATTAAAGCAAAGAATTGAGATAGTTATATTTTAAAAAGTTTGAGAAAGATATATTTTTATTACCCAAATTACTACCTCATTTCTACCTCCACCTAGTAAGGTCTTCACCTAGGATGATCCTGTTTACCTGCAGATATCTTTCTGGGAATTGGTCTGTGCTGGCATTTGCTGTAGGTTTTTTCATTAATGTGGCTGCTTGAATTCATTCATAATTCCTTTCGGTTTGTCTCATCTTTTTAGACTCTTTAGTCCATAAACTTCATTACACTTCTAAAATGTGTACATCTCATTAAATCCTTCTATTTATGCTTCTGATTGCATCATTCCCTTTATACTTCTCCCTGCATTCCTCAAATATGAACATCCTTACCTATGTATTTGTGAAGTGTGTGTGCATATATGTGTTTATACGCACGTAAGCACAACATCCCGAGAATATGCTCTTTTTCATATCCAAAGATTATGATTATATTACCCATCTGTTCTCTGTATTTGTGCGTTCAGGTACTATTTTCCTCCAATATTGTGGGTATAACACACATGGGCTGTTATCACAGTAGTCACAAGGCCCCTTTGTTTGGGGGAGTTATTTTTGTGGTTATATAATTGAGTAAAATTAACTCCCATAGGAATAAGACCTATAACATTGGCCTAATTATCCCTATGTTGCAACCAGGTAGACTTATCTTCCTATTTCATACTTTCTTCTATGCATACCATCATATATTTCCATACATGTATCCTCTTTTTTAAAATAAAGCGTATCATAAATAATATCTCATTTTAGCAATTTCGATAGAAAATAATGTATATTTAATCAAAAAAGTAAGGAGTTTTAATGATGTTTAAGTTAATTTACGCAGCTCTATTGAATATATCTGAGGTTAAAACAAGATAAAGTCTTTAAATATGATTCTTAGTTTTCCATTCTTTATGGACACCTCATTATCCTTTCACATTTTAAGTATGTATGTATGCTTTATTTGACATAATTTACTTATCAGTCTTTATGTAAGTAAGTATGTATGCTTTATTTGACATAATTTACTTATCAGTCTTTTTATTCAGTATCTATTTTGAAGTGCCATAGTCTATGTTAAAACCGTAAAGTTATGACTGGTGCAGCCACTCTGGAAAACACTGTGGAGGTTCCTCAAAAAATATTAACTACCCTCCAACCTAGCAATAGCACTACTAGGAATTTATCCAAAGGATACTGGAGTGCTGATTCATAGGGGCACATGTACCCCAGTGTTTATAGCAGTGCTTTCAACAATAGCCAAATTATGGAAAGAGCCTAAATGTCCATCAACTGATGAATGGATAAAGATGTGGTTTATATATACAATGGAATACTACTTGGCAATGAGAAAGAATGAAATCATGCCATTTGCAGCAACATGGATGGAACTGGAAGGTGTTATGCTAAGTCAAATAAGTCAGTCAGAGAAAGACAGATATCATATGTTTTCACTCATATGTGGATCCTGAGAAACTTAACAGAAGACCATGGGGGAGGGGAAGGAGAAAAAATAGTTAACAAACAGGGAGGGAGGGAGGCAAACCATGAGACTCTTAAATACAGAGAACAAACTGATGGTGGATGGGGGGGGATGAGGGAGAGGGGGAAATGGCTGATGGGCATTGAGGAAGGAACTTGTTGGGATGACCACTGGGTGTTGTGTGTAAACGATGAACCACGGGAATCTACCCCCAAAACCAAGAGCATATTTTACACACTGTATGTTAGCCATTTGATAATAAATTATATTAAAAAAAAAGAAAATGGTATATTCCAAAAAAAAAAAAAAAACCATTATGATTCAGAATACAAGCAATGGCAAAATGTTTCCATTAAAATGGAATAAAATTAGAATTTTTTAATGTTTATTTATTTTTGAGAGAGAGAAAGAGAGCCAAAGTCAGATATTTAACTGACTGAGCCACCCAGACACCCCAAGCCACCAGTAATTTTTGAAAGTCAATATCTAGTTGGTAATTTTATTATTTATTTCTTCTTGCATTCCATCTAGGAGCTTTATTTTATCATGTATTTTTTTATTTTTATAAAATACTTCTTGCATATTTTGCCTTTCTTTTTTTAATGAATTTTTCTTTAAATGTTTATTATGAGGGAAAGAACACACAGGAGCGCATGCCAGTGGGGGAGGGGCAGAGAGAGAGAGAGAGAGAGAGAGAGAGGGAGAGAGAGAATCCCAAGCAGGCTCCATGCTTAGCATGGAGCCTGAGGCAGGTCTGGATCTCACAACAATGAGATCATGACCTGAGCCAAAATCAAGAGTGGGACACTTAACCAAGTGAGCCATCCAGGCACCCCCTTTCTTTTAATAACCATGGCAATATCCTGATAGAGGACCAATGTTGAAAAAATTAGAAATAATTTTTAGTATAGTAGGATATGTATATCCTACTATGTAGTATAGTTTTGAACTATATAGTATAGTTCAAAATTATGGAAATTAGAGTAAAAAAATTCTTTTTTCCTGTGGAGCACTTGACAATTTCTAGGACAGTGATTGAGAAATTACCAATAAAGAAAAGTTTAAATAGTTCAAACTATACAAAAAACATTTTGTTTATTTACTTGTACCAAATCCTAACCATCAAATTCACCCCTTGGACTTAAGTGCTACCCATTTACCAGTGACACCCTATTTATTTGACCTGGGTGTGGCAAAGTTTCCATGATTAAGTACTAAAAGAAGTGAGCACTTACTCTCAACTGAAACATTTTCTGTGCCTTAAGAACATTTTATATATATTTTTTAAGTACTTCTCCTAAACTTTTTTATTTTAGTCAAGTTAAATGCTTTTTACAGTTACACAGTTGTTATTTTTAAAACTTAATATTTTACATATAGAAATGAATATAGGTGACACAGATGTGGGTTATCATACTCACTAATAAAATAGATATCATGAAACCACAATACAACTTAAGAATTAATTTGTTACCAATTGCATTGCATCTTTTTTTATTGCTAAATCATGACAATCATTTCTGGTAATCGTAACACTTGCATTTATTCCAAATTCTGTAACTTTGCACAAAGCTTATTTTTATTTTATGACATAAGAACCATAACGTAATATTTGTCCTTACTCATTGCTTTGGCAGGTAATGAGCATCCCTAGATGAAAAGATACAAATACACAACATAATGCCCCTTTGAACAAGCTATATATTTTTAAAGCATAGAGATTTTCATTGTACTACTCCATAACCATGACTTCTGGAGTAACTAGAGAGTAATTAATGTACTTGTTTTCATCATAGGGATATTCACCTCTCAATCATTCACTCTTTTTCAGTTTATACATGAAACTTTCACATAAATGAAGACTATAATGCATAAATGAGATCTATAGTGTACCAAAATGTTGTCTAGTCTTTCAAATATATAGTGAATATATGGAGAATAAATTATATTGGGATAGCTTGGAGGGGATCCACCATGTTAAATATTTAGTATCTGTTAAATAATCAAGAACCCTTCTGTACATATTCTTTACTTCATTTTAAGGGTTTTTTTTTAATGCTGTAACAACTCAAATCTTCATATGCTTCACCTTTCCTCTTAATCCCTAGCCTTAACTAATATCTAATATTGTTCCTACCAATAAAAATAAGGTAAAAACAGAGAGGGAGGCAAACCATAAAAGACTCTTAAATACAGAGAACAAACTGAAGGTTGCTGGAGGGGTATTGGGTGGAGAGAGGGGAAAATGAGTGATGGGCATTAAGGAGGGCACTTGTTGGGATGCACACTGGATGTTATGTGTAAGTGATGAATCCCTGAATTCTCCTGAAGCCATTACTACACTATATGTTAACTAACTTGGATTTAAATAAAAATTTAAAAATAAATAAATAAATAATATTGTTCCTACCAACAGTCATTTGGCCTGAGTAAGCATATGGTATCAAACCTGCCTTCTCAACTGTTTTGGTGACTACAATGGATAGCCATTAAGTCAAAAGTATCCTTCAGTAGCCTCTCACTAGATTGGATGGGATGGTGGTTTTTAAATGTTGCAGTATCAGTGCTGTCACAATGAACTTAAGTAAGCTTTTGAGGAATTTATAATCAATAGCAAACTGATTTATATCCATGTTTTACAAGAGGAAGTCTTAGACAATATATTTTCTTTTCAGCCTTCTGTTATCTGCCACATTCTTCCTATACTCCTGATTCATAAAACTGATAGTTTTATGATATGAATCATGATCTTTATGATAAGTTCTATGAATATGATAGATCTTAGCCAAAATGAGGACAAGGAATCAATTTCCCAGACCACTGAACTCAGAGTTTCCCCTTGACTTCCTCCACAGCCTTCTTAGAACTAACAACACAGTGAACTTTACAGCTGTGAAATCATTTCAATAAGTGACTTTGAAAAATTAAGATGCTTTTCCTTCTTATATCCAAAAGTCATTTGGGTATCCTAACATCTTAATTTAGACACCTAAATTTAGACATCTAAATTTAGATTTATATATATATATATAAATTTATATATATATATATACACATATATATATACATATATATGTGTGTGTGTGTGTGTGTGTATATATATATATATATATATATATATATATATATATATATATATATAAAATCTGGGCCAGAATAAATGTCCATCCAAACAAATTAAATATACTACTTTTACCATTTAGATAATACATTTGGATTCAATGCTTACAAATCATACTCAACTTTATAAATAGCTCTCTGTTTTGATTTCCTTCTATATATGTCCATTGTCAACCATTTGAATCTGTAAAGACTCTTTCTGAAGATATTTTTAGGCCAGTCATCCCGTGTAAAAAAGCTAGCACTCCAAAGAGTAGAGAATTTGTTAATGACTACTATTATTTGGGAAGCTGACTTGTACATAAGTATCTTGCTGACTACATAAAAATTCTATCACCTTATAACCAAGCATACTACACAAAACAGTGTAAATCATCAACTAATCTTCTCCATTCCTTTCTTCTTATCAACCTCTTGATTACTTAATTGTATATATGGACAAGGGTTCCCAGTGATACATAGCCCTACCTTTAAAATTTTTGATCTCCACAGAATCTAGAAATTTGCATTAGTTATCATCTTCATCTTTATCAAATTTTATATGTTCTTTATTATATAGAACTTAGAGAATACTGTGTGGGGGAAATGGTAGAACAGAATGGATATTATGTCCTCCGATTCTGAATATACAGGACCATAACTTCTTGGCACACCACCTAACTTTCTACAACTGAAATGCTCACTGCAGATTGTGAAGGTTGTAAACTCCCACCACCAAATATTCCTAAGAAAGCATATTAGTTATATTAATTATATATTGGGGAAACTGTTTTGCTTATTATAAATGGAGTTCTCATTGGACTGGAGAGAATGGGAAAAAGGAATTTTGCTCAGGTCTTCCTGAAATCGTATATTTTGCACAGCTTCAGCTGCTCACTGTGGCTTCTTTACCAAATGATAAACTTAAAACAGTCATAATACCTACTTGAGAAGTTACTCCTGCCTGGTTCCAATTCAAGTTTGAAGGCTGAGACTCCTTTTCTAACATCACAAGCCCAAAGTTTATTCAACATTAATACTTGGGCTCCACCTATGGGCAAAGAGAAGGGACGATTTAACATGTAGGTAAGTGTATGTAAGAATATCCCAAGTGATTTGCAGCACTACTGTATACTCTTTAAGTTCCCAAATAGATCATCTGGTCACATAATGAGTGAAGTCTAATATTGACTGATTGAAAAAGCTATCAATTATTTAGTCCTGAACCCTCCTGAGAGATGTGGATAGAGTTTCTTTTGTAGCTGAGAGGTGTATCTGATATATATTCCTTCTGTTCTCTCGTATCTTCTGCCAGCTGGTAGCGTAGACCATTTTTCAATCAACTGCCTATTCTTCTCCCAATCCTTTCCCTTGCCCTAGGTTTTTAGACAAAAATTTGAGGTAATGCATGTTTTTCTCTTTGAAGAAATTTAATCTCTGTTGTTAATTTGATACCAACTCCAAAATCAGAACAAATCCAGTAGGGATCGAATTTACCTTAATTAAAGATAGTAACCTCTGTATTTAGCATGAGTCCAAAATAAAAAGATGGTTAATTATATATGTTATTATACCCTTAACTAAATATGAAGCAGTTCTTTCTTTCCAGATGAAATGTTTTATTTTTCTTTCCATGATTCTTGAAGGTCTCTAAAGACCAGATGGTATATGTATGCTACAAATAGTGACTTTTCTTGGCTCTTCTAAATATAGTTACATGTTCAAATGAGGTAAATATTCTTATTTTTAAAAACATCTATTATCCTTGCCCTTTATTGAGATATAACTCATATGTTATATAATTCACCCACTTAAAGTATATAGTTCAAGGGTTTTTAGTATATTCATAGAGAGGTACAACCATCACCACAGTCAATTTTAGAACACTTTCATTATGTCAAAAAAAACCCCATCCTTGTTAGCTTCCTCCTCTTCCCTTGTCACCCCCATCCAGCCCTAAGCAACTACTAGTCTACTTGCTACTATAGGTTTACCTATTCTGAACATTTTATATAATGGGATCATATAATATGTGGTCTTTTGTAACTGGGTTCTTCTACTTAGTATTTTCAAGATCTATCCATGTTGTAGTATGTATCAGTACTTCATTCCTTTTTTTATTGTAGTAAAAAACATTAACATAAAATTTACCATCTTAACCATTATTAATTGTATAATTCTGTGACATTAGGTATATTCACACTGTTGTGAAACATATCTCCAGAACTTTTTCATACTAGATACCTAAGCCTCTACACCCATTAAATCACTCTACTTTTCCCCCTCATCTCAGCCCCTGGTAACCACCATTCTACTTTCTGTTTCTAAGAATTTGACTACTTTATACCTCATATAAGTGGAATAATGCAGTTGTCTTTTTGTGGCTGATTTATTTTACTTTGCATAATGTCTTCAAGGTCAGTCCATGTTGTATCATGTCACAGTGTATAGAGATATACACCACCATTCATCCATTGATGGACATTCGGGCTGCTTCTACCTCTTGACTGTTATGAATATTGCTACTATGAATATGGGTGTGAAAATATCTCTTTGAGACCCTGCTTTAAATTCTTTTGGATACATACTCAGAAGGAGAATTGATGGATCATATAGTAGTTCTATTTTTAATTTTTTGAGAAACATTCTTATGGTTTTCCATGGTGGTTGCACTATTTTACAATCCTACCAAGAGTATATGAGGGTTCCAATTTCTCCACATTCTCATCAACACTTGTTATTTTGGGGGTTTTTTTTTATAGTAGCCATCCTAATAGGTGTGAGGTGATATCTCATTCTGGTTTTGATTTGCATTTCTCTGATGATTAGTGATGTTTAGCATCTTTTCATATGCTTGCTGACTATTTGTATACCATTTTTGGGGAAACATCTCAAGTTTTTTGCCCATTTTTAGTTGGGTTACTTGATCTTTTTGTTGCTGAGTTATAAGAGTTCTTTATATATTCAGGACATTAGCCATTTATCAGATTTGCAAATATATTCTTCCATTCCATCAATTACCTTTTCACTGTGTTGATTATGTCTTTTAACACACGGAAGTTTTTTTTCCGATATAATCTTTTTTTAAGTTTTTTATTTTAATTCCAGTATAGTTAACATAGAGTATTATGTTAGTTTCAGGTATACAATATAGTGATTCAACAGTGCCATGTATTATGCAGTGCTCATCCTGGTAAGTGTACTCTTTAATCCCCATCACCTATTTCACCCATCCCCCCATCTACCTCCCCTCTGGTGACCTTCAGTTTGTTCTCTATAGTTAAGAGTCTGTTTCCTGGTTTGTCTCTCTTTTTTTTCCCCTTTGTTCATTTGTTTTGTTGCTTAAATTCCACATATGAGTGAAATCACATATTATTTGTCTTTTTCCAACTGACTTATTTCACTTAGCATTACACTCTCTAGCTCCATCCATATTGTTGAAAATGGCAATATGTCATTCTTTTTATGGCTGAATAATATTCCATTGTATGTATGTATACACACACACACACATACACACACACACACACACACATATATATATATACCACATCTTCTTTATCCGTTCATCATTCAGTGGACATGTGAGCTGCTTCCATAATTTGGCTATTATAAATAATGCTGCAATACACCTAGGGGTGCATGTATCCCTTGGAAATAGTTTTTGTATTTTGGGGGGTAAATACCCAGTAGTGATGCACAAAAGTTTTTAAGTTTGATGTAACTCCATTTGTCTATGTTTGCTTTAGTTGCCTATGCCTTTGGTGTCATACTCAAGAAATCATTGCCAAAACCAAGAAATAGACTCTTAACTATAGAGAACAAACTGATAGTTACCAGAAGGGAAGTGGGCGGGGGGAATGGGTTAAATAGGTGAAAGGGAGGGGCGCCTGGGTGGCTCAGTTGGTTAAGCGTCGACCTTTGGCTCAGGTCATGATCTCACAGTTCGAGATCGAGTTCGTGAGTTCGAGCCCCGCATCGGGCTCTGTGCTGACCAATCAGAGCCTGCAGCCTGCTTCGAATTCTATGTCTCCCTCTCCCTCTCTGCCCCTCCCCAACTTGCACTCTGTGTGTCTCTCTCTCAAAAATAAATGAACATTAAAAAAATTATAAAAAATAAAATTTTAAAAATTAGGTGAAAGGGTCGACTTGTCATGAGCTCCAGGTGATGAATGGGTTGAATCACTATACTGTACACTTGAAACTAATATTAACACTGTATGTTAACTGACTGGAATTTAAATAAAAGCTTCTTAAAAATGTGAGTCCCACTTAGATTGTTGGGGGAAATGTTTCAATATAAAATCAGAAAATGTTTGAAAAATATAAAACATTTTATGTATTCATCACCATTATTAAAAAAACCATTGCCAAACCCAATGTCATAAAGCTTTTCGTCCATCTTTTCTTCTAAGAGTGATATAGTTTTAGGTTTTATATGTAGTTCTTTAATCCATTTTGAGTTAATTTTTATATATAGTGGAAGATAAGGGTCTGTTCTATTCCATTTGAATTAGTTAAGGCTCTCCAGAGAAACAAAACTGATAGGATATATATATTTATATATACATATACATATATACATATATATATACATATACATATATACATATATATATACATATACATATATGTGTGTGTGTGTATATATGGGGGGGGGAGGGAGAGGGATTTATTATGAGGAATTGGCTCACATGATTATGGATGCTGAGAAGTCTCAGGATATGCCATCTACAAGCTGGAGACCCAGGAGAACCGGTTATTTTGTAACTGGAAGTTTATACTTCTTAATCTCCTTGTACTATCTTTGAATATTAACTATTACCTTTACTGAGCTATTCATAATCCCAGCAAAGTCACTCTCTTAGAATCTGAGCTAGTATATAACTTACATTTTCATGAACTACCCTAGGCCAGATTAGTTCCAGGCAAGGAGCCACCCCAGGAAGTTTATTGTGATCCTGTCAAATGCCATGGGGCTCACCATCAGGTTCATTTGGTAGTTTATAATGTATAAGTGAATACAAACTAGACTCTCTGGTTTCACCACTTCCTTGGTCTTACTAAATATAGGTCAGTAGCTTCAGGATATGTCCAGAATAGCTACAACCTTCTAGGAATATCTGAAGCTAAAAATGGCTAAGAATTTTCCCCTTCCAATTCATCTATCACCTCCCTAAAAGGAAAGAGTTAATATCACTGTCACTGTAGATCAGAATACAAAATGAAAAATCTCTCTATACTTATTTCTAGATCCTGGGATCTGGAAATCAGAGGCCCTACAAAGCCAAAAACAAAAAACAAACAAAGACACCCATTCAGCTCTGGAAGCAATGGAGTTTTCTAAATTATACAAACATCTCCTGTAAATCAAGTCCTGTATTACTTATAGTCTCTAGGGACAAGCTTGATGTGTTCCCTTCCCCTCTTCTTCCATTTCCACTTCCTATTATTCCTTTGCTTCTTTGAAATAATAAGACAGATTCTGACTAGAAGATTTAAGGAATTGGTCATGACTCTTGAAACTCTTATTTTTGTTGGCACTGGTTCAAATTCCTAAGCTCTAGCTAAAAATGATTATTATCCAGAGTGGTTTGAGTAGTCATTTCACAAGACAGTTTACTGTCCCTCTGCTTAGAGTCAATAATTTTTTAGGTTAATAAAGCCAAAATCAAAGGCTAAAATTCCTTTTCTTTACTTTTCTTAAGAAAAAGAAAAACTTGCTTAATGTAAAAACAGCATATGATCATTGTAGAAAACTTGGAAATTTTCAGAAAAGTATAGCAAAGGGAATAAAAATCATACATAATTCTAAACATACTAAAATAACAAATGCATTACATTTTCATATATGCCTTTCTTTTTTTCTATTGACATGTACACATCTATGCTAACAGAGTTAAGATTATATACTACACGTATAGTTCTGCATGTGTTTTAAACATATGTCATAAAAATTTTCCTGGTCAGTGAATATTCTTCATAAATATTACTTTAGTTTGCATAATATTTTATCATAAAAATAGACCATTGTGTATTTAAATTTCTATATTATTGACCTTTTTATTTCTTTCCTTTTCTTACTAATATAAGCAACTGAAATAAATACGTGCATAAACATTTATCTGTTTTCTTAGGATAGATTTCTAGAAGTGAAATTACTGGGTAAATGAATAGAAAATGTTTAAGAATTGGGTTTTTAAAGAAAATCATCTTTGGGTAGTTAAAGGATTAATGACACATCAAACTCAATACATCTTTGATGACTGTGTAGCCGCTCATATTCAGATAATCTCTGCAAGCATAACTATTAATTGACTGAATCTAATCTTTCATTTCAGACATAAGGATACATCTTTTCCTTCTGTCTCCAACTCCTTGGGATAGAAATCAGGAGGTCTAACTGAGCCCATATACAAGCCTTGTCAGACAGGCACACATACCTACCTTGTTTATGACTGCCTGTTTAACCGATTACTCTCAACATCCATATTTTTCTTATATTCTCTTTTTTCAGATGGAATGGGGCGAGTCCTTGCTCAAGATGTGTATGCAAAAGACAACCTACCCCCCTTTCCAGCATCAGTAAAAGATGGCTATGCTGTCCGAGGTAAATATTTTGGGGTTTTTGAGTATCATCATACACTGTATTTTTTTTCCTTCAGATTTTTGACTCAGCCTAGGCACCCAGGGAGTTTTACATTTGTTTCCCCCTTGGTTATCAAAATAATTTAATCACAGATAATAATCTGGATTAAAACTTTTCAGTGAAAGTATTATAATTACCTGAAAATGCTTGTTGACAAATAAATATGTAGAGATTGATTGAAACTCTATACTATAATTTATTCTTCTGACCTCTACACATACTGGTAGCAGACAGTCCTGGTCTAGAAGTTTTCCAGATGTTTTCTAGTTGAAAACTATGTGGTCCAAGAAAGAAGAGCAGATTTCCAGCACAGAGATAATGTAGGGTGGTCTTTTCTTCTGCTTGAAACCCAGAGATCATTAAGGGCTTCTTAAAAAGCAAGCACGGTTCCCTGGAAGAACTGGATTTCAACGCTCTGAAATCTTACATAGTACCAGCAATTTATACCTTTGGAGTTGCCTGAGATTGCATAAAGGTTAAAAGCAAAATACTAAATAGCAGTTGCCTGCTTAAAGTCTAATCTAAGAACCCAAAATGAAAATGCAAGTGAATTACTTAGAAACTATTATTGGTTATTAACTCAAGGCTGATATCATTGAAGAAATGTCTAAAAACATTTCCCAGTTGATTAGAGCTGTGAAGACAGGTTCCTTTTTAATGGTCCTTTATGAAGTCTCTTACTTGTTTGTTGTTGTTGCTTTTACTCCATCTAGCCATTAAAAAAATTTCCTCTTTTTTATAATTAAATATATTAATCTCCTCCAAGTTCCATCACTATCTCTTAGCAGTATCTTTTTGTGTTGGAGACAACATAGCAAATGGTTAAGGTTATGGGCTTCGAAAAGCAAAGTCAGAGTTAATCTGGTTTCAAGTACCAATTCTATCTATGTAACTTTGAGCAAATTACCTAAACTTTTTGAGCTTCAGTTTTCTCCATGATGATAATTATAAAAATACTTACCCCCAACAAGTTGTTGTGAGAATTAAATGAGACCCTAGAAAGCCTTAGTAAAGTATCTGGCACCAAAAACAAGCACACAATAATTGTTTTTTTAAACGTTTGATAATGGTAACTATTATTATCACTATCATTAGTATAAACACATTTCCTTAGATCATCTCTGGAGAGAAAGGTAACATTTATCTGAATTGTTCTCATATTCTACGTAAATAAAGTGGTGGAGAGATTAATTCCTACTAGTGTATTCCTTCACAGGAATACTATCTTAGATGTACCTCATTCAGCTTGATCCCACTAAAGGAGAGTATTTCTGAGAACCTGAATAACAAATCCCTGGCAGCTCTTAGGACTTTTTTTCTTCCAAATGTATTCCTTCTACAGTGCTTATTATAATGAATATTGTCCAGAAAGAAAATTAGTTCAATCTTCTGATAGCCTCATTGGCTCTTGTTGCTTCTTATTCTCCAACTAAACTGTCAGTTCTGTTTTGAATTTATAATTGGTAGCCATATAGGATTACTGTAAAATGACAGGGAATTCTTACTTCCAGAGTAGAACAAACAACTATAGCAGATGAAATACCAAAGGGATAAGAAAGTATTTTTTACATTCTTGATAATATAATATAGAAGAAAGTGAGAAAATAAATTATTGGAGGCAGAATTATTCTCAAACAGAATGTTGTTCTGTGATTTTTACATGAGTTAGCAACAGCTCAATAAAAAGAAATTATGCTCTTAGCTTTTCTAGTTGCCAGAAAGAGTGATTAGCCCACATGAGCCTCAAAAGAGCCTTTCTGCTGCTTTAGAACCTACCAAAGAAATTTTACTTAAAATTTCCTTTCGGTATCTTATTTTTTCTTTTGATTTGAAGTGGTGGTGTTTTTAGTTATTTCACATGCACACACACACACACACACACACACACACGTGTGCGCACACACACACACACACACACATACAAACCATCTAAAATAACATCTCACAATATATAAGGTTTAACAAACTATCATGCTTGTGATTCATTATGTGTTTCTTGTGAAGTGTTGGTAGTGTAGCTATCTCTAAGGTACAGAATATGTAACAGAGACATAATACATAACAGATAGCCATTGTGGATAAGGTTCAATCTCAAACTAAGAGTGTTTGATGTGTCTATGTATATATACCAACATCATAATTAAGGCAACAGAAGACATCAGTGAACAAAGAGGCATGGTCCTAGTTTCTGTGTTAGAACACTCCCCACAGGCAGTGTTTGGTAAAGAATATCCTTGAGGCTATTGTTGTGGCTCTCTACCACTCTACTTCGTGTACCTTCTTCTCTCCACCCCTGTCTTCCTTTACTCCCGTTCCTGTCTCCCCACTCCCTTTATTCTCCCTTTTTTCTTCTCCTCTGCCTTTGCCTTAGGCCTTCCAGTAATACCCAGTGGCACCAGTGAGCATTGCTAACCCTGTAGGTGTAAAGAGGTTGCTAACTTGCTCTGGATCACTAAGCATTAGCCAGTATCCTTCAGAAACATGTGGCATAAAACTCCAAACCAGTTGGAGGATCACTTGCTTTAAGGTATGTGGGTTGAAAATCAAGACAGTAAAAAATGACTAAGCAAATAACAAATAGGGACAACTTTTTTTTTAAAAAAAAGAAAGAATAGGGGCGCCTGGGTGGCTCAGTCAGCTGAGCGTCCGACTTCAGCTCAGGTCACGATCTCACGGCCAGTGAGTTCGAGCCCCGCGTCGGGCTCTGTGCTGACAGCTCAGAGCCTGGAGCCTGTTTCGGATTCTGTGTCTCCCTCTCTTTCTGATCCACCCAGTTCATGCTCTATCTCTCTCTGTCTCAAAAATAAATAAACGTTAAAAAAAAATTTTTAAAAAAAGAAACTGAAACAAAGAACTTTAAAAAAAAAAAAGAATAAAGTTTAAAGATTGCAAGAATCAAGGGATGATAATATAACAGGAAGACAAGTAACATGATAAACCTAAAACTGTATTCAGGATGGAGTGAGTAATTGTCGTCGTCGTCGTCGTCGTCGTCGTCATCGTCGTCATTGTTGTTAAAGAGAAAGGGAGAGATTTATTTTGGGCTCAGGCAGAAGGGGAAGGTGCCAGGCTCAAGCCTTAATAATCACCCCAAGAATGGGGTGAATTTGAAAGATAAAAGCAGAGAAAAGAAAATGAAAGTAGCATGTTACCAATTAGGATTGATCTGGTATTTTTATTCGTATTTTTGAAGAGCTGTTTCTCTCTTCACACTAATTAAGCTAATCATCTTGATGCATTTCTGCCTTCCTGTAGAGATGCCGATGCCTGTGTTCTCAGTTTTCTTGTAGATGTTCGTGAAGGCAGAAGTACCTCAGAATACCATGTTCAGCTTTCTTGAAAATTTTCAATTTGAAAGGCTTATCCCTTCAGAACTTGTTTTACAGAGATGATTTAGAAAAAGGCAAAAGAAAGAACAAGCCACTAATTATTTTAAGAATCATGTGTAACAAACAATTCTGGAAGGATATGAAAAATTTTTGCCATTTGGGTAAAGTAAATTTGAAAGGTTTTTTTTTTCTTTTTTACATCCTGATTGAAATACATGCATATGAAAAATACAGAAAATTAAAAAGAACATTTTAAAATTACCCTTTATGTCACTGCCTACCCAGCCACCATTAACACTTCACTGTACTTCCAGTGGGTTAAAATGCATACGAAAATTCAGTATAACCTTTTTGATTCAGAGCTAGTCTTGTTCTTTCGGGAAAGCCATGTTCTAAGGTTTCTATTTCTCCCACCTAAATCTCTGGCCACAGCTGGTTTTCCATTTAATAACTTACTGCTTTCCACTATACATCACTCTGGATAAAGAGGGCCTTATGATATGGGAGTATTACTCAAGTGAGCAGACAGATACTCAGATTAATTAATTTTAGTCAGTTCCAAAAAGCCTAAAATACTATATTTAAGGATATAGTATCTCTTTTCCCAATACTAGCAATAAATGAGCATTTTTGTTTCCAGGAAGATGATGGTAAAGAATATAAAATCTTTTCTCACTCACCTGTCCTACCCTTAACTTCCTGCTTTCCCTAAGAAAAAGCCACAGATTTAAAATTCCAAACAACTCACTTGATTTAATCCTTCAGTATGATTGCAAAAAGTATTAATCTTGCTGTGCTAGTCTTGTCACCTTCCCTTGCCCCCCAGCACTTTCTATAATCTTAATTTTAGTATATACATAAATGCTATTATCCTGTTGCCTATCATCCAGTCTTAGTGTGGTTCCATAATCAGTGTCTTAATCCCTCTGCCTTATTTGTCTGTAAACGATATTTCCTAGGACCTCTGAACATATGCTATCTCTATAGCCTCAGTTTATTCAGCCCTAACATGAAAAGGTTGAAACTCTTTATTATTGAAAATTAATGAATAGCTATAAAGTGTTTCAAGAGGCTTAAAGAGAGTTCACATATGGCTGGAAAATGAAAATGAAGGATTGTTCTATAGCACATGGCTCGGGAAGATCATATTCTATACATTGCCACAATGAATAGTTAACTAATGGTATCCATTTTTAAATGATATCATTGAAAATCTTCAAATAAACAGGTGAAGAAGACTAAAAGTGTTTTCTGGACATTAAAAAAGGAAGGTGGTGGGGCGCCTGGGTGGCTCAATCTGTTGAGCGTCCGACTTCAGCTCAGGTCGCGATCTCGGGGTCCGTGAGTTCGAGCCCCGTGTCAGACTCTGGGCTGATGGCTCAGAGCCTGGAGTCTGCTTCCGATTCTGTGTCTCCCTCTCTCTCTGCCCCTCCCCCGTTCATACTCTGTCTCTCTCTGTCTCAAAAATAAATAAATGTAAAAAAAAAAAATTTAAAAAGGAAGGTAGAAGTGGAAACAACGTCAGGATCTAGCACTGAAGTATTATGAATCAGTTGTATAATACATTTGCTTTTAGGATTTGATTTATATTACTTTTATCACTTCCTTCAAATTAAATTCTACAGTTACAAAAAAGAAAAATAACTTACTAACAGAAAAGTCTGAATATAGAGGGGCGGAGTTCTAAGCCTCTCCAGAAATCCTTGGAATCCATGCATGTTTTGCTAATGGCATATTGTGGCTTGCTTACTTAGTTACAAGCTTTAGGATCACATGCCAGCAGACCTCCACTTCTGCTCCTTCCCACCCAAGCTTATAGAATTCATCTTGAAAATGGCACCTTTTTTCACCTGTCTCTTTAATAGATATTTTGAAATAAATATCAGCAAGTTAGATCAATCATTATTTTTGTCTGTATAAGAAATAGTGAGCCTTCATGATAATATAAAATCAGGATTTCTGTTGTACTTCACTAGTTTTTATTCCTTACATTTTCTCTAAGTCTGAATTTGTCTATATTCAGTTCAGTCTTAGAGTGCCCTGCTCCTCAAAAAGGTAGTTCAGGAATGAGCACTAATCGCATCAGCTTGTTAGAAATGTAGAACCTCAAGCCCTGTCCCAGACCTACTAAATCAGAAATCTGTATTCTAACAAGATCTGCAGGTGATTTGTGCACACTTGACGGGTTGAGAAGCACTCTTATAAAAGAAATAATAAAAGCAACTGCTCTCTTGCCACCAAGAACCTTCTATAATGTGGTTTGACTGAGCCTTCTTTAGCTAGCAATATAGAGACATGTTTCCCAGATAGAAATTTTCAGGGCAAGGTGAAGAACATAGTTTAAGTGAGCACGTATTCTCTGCACAGTCAGTGCACCTTTCCTGCAGCTTAGAATCATTTAAAGCCTCTTTCAGTTGTTGGCCTTCTTAACACTCTATTGCAGGCTCATTATTCAGTGACATTTATTTGGAGCATTTGTGTACAACATTGATATAAGGCATTTTCAGTGTAGGTGTATTTGCACATGTGGAGGAACAGAAGACAGGAAGAAAGTTGAAGAGCAGAGCGTTTCAAAAATATAAAAGAAGTGATCCCTGTCTCTTAGAAGCTCATAATCTTACTGAAGAAATAAAGTATACACATTTATGAAATTATTCAAGAAAATTTTGAGAACATAATTCTAATATATACAAATCAGTTTACAAACTTTCTCCCTAAGTATTATGGAAATGCCAAATTCATTTCTTTATTCTTTTAACAAATATTTATTGAAAATCAGTGATGAGCTAGGCACTATGCTAGACAGAATAGCAACATAATCTAAGTTATTATATAAAATTAAGCAGAGCAGTCTTTTTAAACATTCTAAATAGATGGTGAACATTGACTCACATTTGAAAACTGTAAAAATGGACCAGCAGAAAATGGAAGGCATCCAAAATACAGAATTTTGGATTTTTTTTTTTGAGAGAGAGAGAGTGCACATGCCAACTGAGCCACCCAGGTGCCCCCAAAATACAGCATTTTGTGTTGAAAAATATTATTTGTTCATTTATGCATGCATCTTTCTAAAAAGATTTTTAGAATCCATACTCGTTCATTTATTGAACATTTTTAGTACTTCACATATTGAAAATTTATTGAATACCTATTATGCAGCAAGTGTTAGGGATTCCCCTGAGACAAATGAGCAAATAACTGCAAATAATTAGGAAGCCATAAATTAGAGTTATTTAGGGAATACACTGGGGAAACAAAAGAGAAAGTAGCTGACTTGAAGGAAGAGGAGTCAAATATGATTTCATAGAGAGGGTGACACTTGAGCTGAGTCTTAAAGACTAAGAAGTCTTTAATCAGAAAGCACAGGTAGGAAAAGAACACTCCAAGCAATGGAAGTAGCATGTATTAATGGAGTTAAAGTAGGAGTCATCTTGGTACTCTCAGGGAGCTACAATTCTAGAAGTTGAGAGTGGCTAGAGTGTAAGATCTAAGGAGGGTATGAACCAGAGACCTTTGCACACAGGTGAAGATCTTTAGATGGAGCATTTCCACTCATTTCCCCCTCCCCTTCACACACACACACACACACACACACACACACACACACACACACACCCCTTCTGCCTACTTACCTTTCACTCATCCTTCATATTCACACCAGAAATCCTTTTATCAGGGTGGCTTTCCCTGACTCTCTCGTATAGTTCACTTTCATTGCATGCTCTCATAAAACCATGTTCCTTTCCTTTAGAATGATTTTCTTAATTTGCATTTATACATTTATTAATGTGACTATCTGATTAGTATCTGTCTCCTCCATTACATCAGTGGTTTAACTACACCCATAGAAAGACACATATTAAATACATTATGCACAAATATATAACATATGTAACATACAATGCATATAAATGTACATATGCACACATATATAAACAAAATTATGTTTCATGAAACAGTATGATTCATCTTACCATGTGCAATGAAGTATATTTCTATTCATTCTGATTTTTAAAATTATTTACAAATGCGGGCACCTGGATGGCTCAGTCAGCTAAGCGTCTGACTTCAGCTCAGGTCATGATCTCACAGCTTATGAGTTCGAGCCCCACATTAGGCTCTATGCTCTCAGCGCAGAACCTGCTTCAGTTCCTGTCTCCCCCTCTCTCTGCCCCACTCCAGCTTATGCTTTCTCTCTCTCTCTCAAAAATAAATAAAAACATCAAAAAGATTATTTACAAATTTATTTTACAGCCCACCTCCACATTTGATTTGAACATTGCCGTAAATTGGCATTCCATTAGAATAGAAGCCATGTCTGGTTTTACTCCATTCTGTTCCACCACCTAATATGACACTTAGGGCATAGAATATACTC
The DNA here is from genome assembly GCF_024362965.1 of Panthera pardus. Lineage (NCBI taxonomy): Eukaryota > Metazoa > Chordata > Mammalia > Carnivora > Felidae > Panthera > Panthera pardus. Next base: position 105,060,598 of record NW_026526810.1, read on the forward strand.
AGTAGTAATTCAATGAATGAATGAAAGGAATAAATGGCTTTAAAATATATTATTTTTAAAGTATGATTATCCCGATGTTTTCAACAAGAAAACTGAAGTTTAGAGAAAGGCTTAATAATTTGCTGAAAGTCCTGAGGCTAATAATAGGCAGAACTAGGATTCAGATGCAGCTTTGTTTTACTCTAAAACACCATTAACTTCCCCTTGTGAAAGAGGGGAAAAGAGAAAATGTCTAGGTTGCTTATGATAGGTTGCAAGCTAGGAATATCTCTAGTAGAAAAATACTTTAAAATAAATTTATTCACCCTTGAGATGTAGTTAGTGTGGAATTCTGAAAGATAATTGACTTTTTAATTTTCTTCAATAAGAAAATCAAAATTCACTTTAAGATACTGTAAAAATAAATTAGGGGATAGATGAAATAAGATTGCTAAAATGATAATTGTGGAAGCAATGATTCTATGTCTGTTTTATGTCTATTTTAAATTGTTCATTTAAAAAAAATTTTAAACACAAAAGCAGTATAAGAATAGCATTGCAGAAAAGCTGTTCATGTTTTTCAAATGAACACTGAAAATACAATAGGATTCTAAAAAGCACAAGAAAGCCAAGAGTTTATTAACTAAGATAGTCTATAAAGCACAAGATACAACATCTACTACATTAAGAAAAAGTTAATTCTTGTTCCTCTCTACATCAGGTTAACCAAAGCCATGCCAAAAAAAAAAAAAAAGTGATTCATTATAAACAGTATTATATATAAGCCTTTAGAAAAATACCACTTTGTAGTCACATAAAAAAAGTGAATTTCATATGTCCTTTTTAAAAGAAATACTTTTTATTATTAGCAGGATTGCAAATATAATTAAAATATTCATATAGAAAGTGTTAACTTTTCTGTGTGTCAGCAAATGTAATGCAGAACTGCCTATATATCATGATTTAGAAATAGCATTTTGGCACATTATAAAAAAAAACTGTGGGGTGCCTGGGTGGCCCAGTCAGTTAAGCATCTGACTCTTGGTTTCAGCTCAGGTCATGATCTCATGGTTTGTGAGTGCAAGCCCTGCATCAGGCCCCATGCTGACAGAGCAGACCTTGCTAGGGATTCTGTCTCTCCCTCTCACTCTCTCTGCCCCTCCCATGTGTGTTCTCTCTCTCTCTCTCTCTCTCTCTCTCTCTCTCTCTCTCTCTCTCTTTCTCAAAATAAATAAATAAACTTTAAAAAAATACTGTATTGGGAATTAAGGGACTGTGATTTAGTCCTGGCTCTACCACTAACCAAAACTTGTTCAACCTAAGTCTCTTCATTCTGTGACTCATTTCCTTCAAATGTTAGATGAAAAAAAAGAATATATGTTCTTTCTACTTGGCTGGATTACTATGAAAATCAGACCAAGTGATAAATAAGAAAATAAGAAATAGTTTAAAATTTTTAGAAAATGGAGAAATAGGAATGTAAATAGTAATATATCTGTATAGATAGGTGTATCCACTAATGTACACATACATCACACATACACACCTATAGAAAAGGTGGTATTTATTTAGGAGGATAGGCTAGAAGAAATAGTTCTATTCAAAAAGCACAAGTATGGAAATTATGGAGCAACAGGGTGACCATCTCCCATGACATCAAGAAAGGACATGATTAGGATCACTTCTACTGGTACTTGTGAGTGGTGGATACCAAAGATCAAACCAGTAGTAACAAAGATATTGTCTGGTCTAGGAGATCAGAAAAATATTATACTTTCCTGAAGCCTTATCTGATCATTTGAGTCAAATTTTAGAATTCCAACACTAGGCCCTTATTCCTTGCTTTAGGACAATTTTGATGTTTGTTCTTGGTTCTGTTCACCTAACAGCTGCCGATGGCCCAGGAGATCGTTTCATCATTGGGGAATCCCAAGCTGGTGAACAGGTGAGATTCACAGGTCTGAAAAGCCCTGAAGATTTCAGTTTCATGGACTTTTAGCATCGAATTTTAAGCTACCATCATTGTAATGGAAATCTTAGATGTGGATTAGACAGGTTATCAAAGAAGTTAAAGGATGGTTCCCATGAGAAAGAGACAAAAGAATTATTTTTTAACTGAAAGAATCTGCGTCTATTACTCTGTGTCTAATAATATATATTGTTGGTACGTTTCACCGACATGCCCCACATTTTCCAGTCCTGTGATTGGATAATTCTTCCTGTATAAACATTAATGTTGTGAATAGAACTACAGTTTCTAGGTGATCTTCTTAGACTTTTCTCCAACTTGTGTTACCAACAAGGAAAATTAGAAGCAGCAAATTATTTAACTTCTCTACCTAATCATTTAAATTAGTTTTTCTCATTAGGGAGCTAGCCAGTGTACAGGTATACGTGTATGTCTTTTAAGAAAAGGAAGCACTAATGGGTCATAATGAATTACAATAGAAGTCCTCTATTTAATGCTTCTGAGACCAGTAATTGACCATTTAATTGGAAATAAGTGGAAAATGATTGTATATTTTTAAATAAACAAAAATTTAACTGAAATAAATGAACATTTACTTGTCAATAATTTGATGGAAAGCCAAGACTTTTCTTGTAATAAGTATCTGCTATTTGAATTTCTCTCTGGTCTTTCTTACATAAATCACACCCCAAAGTACTCTATGTGATTTCCAGTTTTGATCTTTAAAATGGGAAAAAATTCAAGGACATTTGCAAATTATCTAAGTATAGAATCCTTTTAGGTTTTTATTATATTTTTACAATTTTTAAAAGCTACTTCACCCACACCTAATCTGACAGTTGTTTTTAAGCAAAAATTTTTAATTGAGTTTTAACAGAGGTTTAACTTAATTTTTATAGGAAAAAACTCTTTTCACACTCATATATCATTGATTTGCATAATATTTAATTAAACTGCATATTTCAGTAGCAACTACTAGTAGCCACAAACTGGCACAAACAAGTATGGAAAGAAACTCATTTGAACTGTAAAGCAGTAGTTTACAATTATACAAGAGTCGAACAGCCTCAAACTTAAATAGTGCTGTAAGCATCATTATGTTTAAGAGGAAATAGAGAGCATATGTTAATCTAGTGAGTTTCTGAGGTTGGTTAAAAGAGTTCCTACCTTATTAAATAGAACCAGAAGAAGACCAATGTACTTTTTTCCTCTACTACTACCAAGCAGTTATAAGGACTATATAAAAAATAAAGGAGGAAATGAATGATGAATGAATGAATGAATGAATGAGTGAATATGGCAGTTTGGACAAAAGCTATGTTTCATGCCTTTTCTTCCTTTGCCTATTATGTGCTCCCATATGTACTGAAAATAGGGAGAAATTGAGGAAATATATAGAAGGATGGTACCAGTGGTGATGACCCTAGCCTCCTCATCCCTACATTCAAGCATTGAGGAGAAATGTGTACAGATCTCTGAAGCCAAGCCTGGCACTATAGTGATTAGAAGCTGTACACAGGCTGGTTTCAGTCCCCATGACTGTTTTCCTGGAAAAAAGAACAGCTAGGCCTGGATCCCTTTTTTATAATTGACTGTTATTGTGACCTCAGAATTTGACTTCGATATATATTTTATTCAGTGTTGGGTGTCTAAAGCATCCACTTTTATAACAAAGGCACAAAGTACCAATTATTCTAGGTCTCTGATCTTCAATTGAGTCTATTCAACATTTATCAAACATACCTACTATGTATACCAAGCACTGTGTTAGGTTCTAGGTATATGAGGTAGATTAAGATATGATTGCTACTCTTAAGGAGTTTACATCCAGGGAGGAGACAGAATATAAATTAAATACAATATAATATGTTAAGTGCTAAACTAATGCTATCAGTCATGTACTGTGGAGCATAATAGAGAGGTTGAGCATTTCATCCTAGGAGGATTAAGAAAATAACATTGGAGCTGGACCTAAGAGAGTTTTTCAAAAACGGAAATGAGAAAAGGACATTCCAGGCCAAGAGAATAGTATAAATCAAGACACAGAGGTATTTTTAAAAATTGCATGGAGTGCTTAGGGAACTACAAATAGTTTGTGGTAGTCACAGCCTAGTATAAATACATAGGTAATAAATACATAGGTAACAGATTAATAAGGGTCTTGCGGACATCTTAAACTTTATTTACTAGTTAAGACTTCCAACTGGTACTAGAGAACTAGGAACACAAGAAAAGTCATGATACTTAAAAGTTGCTAACTTCTTGTAAGGTTGATGGAAAAAAAGATGAAAACTATGAGAAAGTGAGGTTTTTCTTCAAATTACCTGTGATGTCCTTTATCTATAAGGTGTTATACAAACTTTGTAGCAATCTCAGAGATCTTATAAGAGCCAGATTACTCACTTTTTGAAAGTACATACACTTGAGAATTGGGTGCCATTGCATACAAAGAGACAGTGATTTACAAAATTCTTTCTTGGTGTACCAAAATACTTGACCTTAAATCAAACTTATAGTTTGTTTTGGTGCTACTGATTAGCATTAGACACTTTCAAAGAAAATATTACATGATTATGAAGTGCTGTCATTGGGCAAATCTCAAAAAACTCAATACCTCCATTAAGGAAAAATTGGGGTTTTAACATTTTTACTTTATATAAAACATAAGACATACCAATACAAATAAAGAGCAAGTTACTCTTAAAGAATTGTTAATCTTAATCTAAAGGAAGTACTTCACATATTCCTGGAGTTTTTCAACCAATTACATTCAATTGAGTTTTGTATGTCTACTCTAGGTGGTTATATAAAAATATTTATATACCCAATAATATCTTTTACATTGGATCTCATATAAGTGAGCTGGTAGGAAGTCTTCACTAATCTTAGAGAGGAGCCAAATTTTTTATTTAATAACCACCCAAAAACACCTCTTAAGAGGTGGCTTCTTGGTTTAAGCCAAGAAGTAGAGAAAATTACAGGTACAATCACAATAAAACTTAAAGTAAATTTACAGAATATGGTACATTGAGCCTGAATAAATTAAGGCAGGGATTCATGCTAACACATTACAGCCTAAGAAGCAACTGCCCTGAAACTCACTTTAGGATTCACTTTCTACCTTCACCAAAAAGGCACTTTCAGCAAAAGGAAGACCTGGTTAGGCCTGTATTAAATATCTTTGTTCCCCAGGCTTTTAAGATAGTTTTAGCATTAGTATATGTCATATCAAAATTTTAATGCTTTTAATCAAAAATCATTTGCACTGCAAAATGGTCATATGTAGTAGATTAAGAGATGTCCCAGACAATAAATAATATTGAATTTATTGAATATGGGAAATAATATAGAATATGGGAGAAAAGCACAGAGAACACTGGAGTTATAAGCCAAGAAGGATGGAATACTTCATGTAGTTGTCAGCTACTGAGATCATACGGAGTTCATTCATTCATTCTAGAAATATTTATTCATAACCAACTTTGTGCTAGACACTTTCTAGGGTTTGGTATGATAGAGCAGTAAATATTTGTGTAAAATGGGTGATTAATGGGACTATACCCAAGAAATAGAAGTTAAAGGAAACAAAGGAATGTTAAGCACTTGGGTGCTACAACAGTGACACTCCATTACCAACCACCTCTAAGTCTGAAGGGGCAAAGAGAAAGAATGGTGCCTGGATCAAGGGAGATTGATAGCTACGGGATAGGGCCACCCATTAGAAGCTGTAGCCGTCAATAGTAAAGACAATATAGCCATCACCAAACTGCAGCCCAGCAGGGAAAGAGCAAGGGGAATAAAAACCCTACTTTTCTCTTTCTCCTACCCTCTAATCTCTTGTTGGCCACTCCTATTGGCTGAACCTAACCAGAATCGAGAGTGATGAGAACCTGGTTGAAATAGTCCATAGAGGTCAGCCTTCTGGGCCATTGCACAAGATCAAGAAGGATGATGTAATCAGAGAGGCAAACAAAAAATAAATCCCTGTCTTTGTAGGATTTATATTCTAGAATGTAATAATGCACTTAACACTGTACTTTGCATAGATTGAAAGGTTTAATAATTTTAGCTATTGGTGGTATTGTTTGCAGCAATAATATTCTTGAAAGATTTTTAAGACTGTTCTAATAAGTAAATTTCTGGTTTTACTTTGTACATCTAGTAGAGGGATATTTTCCCTTAACCATTCCCTAACTTTTTTTTAATGTGGTAGAAAATATGTATAGAAATGTGTTAGAAATATGTATAACATAAAATGTACCATTGTAACCACTTTTAAGTGTACAGTTCAGTAGTGTTCAGAATATTCACATTGTTGTGACTTAAGATTTTAAGTGTTTATGAAGCAGATATCTTTAGAAAAATCTCTTTCTTATTGAGAAGTTAACATCATGTCAGAATTTTCTTTTAGGGGAAATTTGAAGCATTCCTTTTCCCAACTGTGACCTAAGTCATGGTTTATGACAAGTGACTCTTCTGGGGCCAAATCAAACCTATCAAATGGATCTTATAAAAATATGCTTTGCTCTATGCTGAGAGAAGTTTGCAGGGCAAGTTCTGCAATCAATCTCTTGTACCTTCTATATGATAGTTCAAACAATGAAAATCTTGGATATAATGTTTAACCCAAATCATTACAGACAGTGAAACCATTTTTGAATTACTTAATTACATTTCCTAGACTTTTACTATTAAAAGGTGAACTAATATGGTTTAGAACTATTTTCAAGAGAAATAATTGAAATGATTTTTCTGGCTTGCCTTTATTAAATCAAAAAGTTTAGTTAATAACTAAATATTATTTCTTAAATATCAGAACTTCAGTAAATGACCAACATGCTAGTTTTTCATATTTGTCTTTCATAAAATCACATCGCATGGTATTTTTTTTTCTTATAGACACTCAAATCACTTACGTACAAGTATTAAGAAAATTCACATTACTTAAGTTAGACACAATACTGGCAAATGTAAGTGGCAGTTCTTCAAAAGGAAAACAGGACATCAAGAAAGACCTCTAATGGTCACTACCTTAAATCAAGTTAAATCCTGTTTGGTGTAAACGTACCTGTTTGTGGGTAGTTTTTGTTACATGGGATCAAAATGAGTAAGAGTATAAGATTTTCCTTTTATGATTTGTTTCTAAAAATATTACATCTCCTGCAGACTTTTGCTTTGCAACAGCAAATCCATTCTTTCTTACATGTTTGTATTTCCAGCCGACTCAGACAGTAATGCCAGGACAAGTCATGCGGGTTACAACAGGTGCTCCAATCCCCTGCGGTGCTGATGCAGTAGTACAAGTAGAAGATACCGAACTAATCAGGGAATCCGATGATGTACGTCATCACCAGGTCTTACGGCTCTGTTCCTATGGCAACATTATAAATCATGCCCATTTTCTGCAGTGTTTATGAGATTAATCCAGGCTTTTTTGGTAATGTTAGGATCTTACACTGTAGTGTATAGATCTCCAGTAAATAGAAGTTGCCTTAGATTTGAAAAGCTTTTGTTACAGGAAATGTTTTTAGGATCATTACCATGATTATAACAGAATTTGAACCACATTTGATCCAAGAAATTTCACATGCAAACAAGGAAAGAAACTACCTCAAGATAGAAGAACAGAGATACTAACTGTTGACATACCTTATAGCTGAGAAATTTGCTCATCAAGATTAGCTTTGGGGCACCTGGGTGGCTCAGTTGGTTAAGTGTCCAACTCTTCGTATCAGCTCAGATCATGGTCTCATGGTTGGTGAGACTGAGCCCCACATCAGGCTCTGTGCTGTCAGATTCTTGGATTCTCTCTCCCTGTCTCTCTTTGCCCCTCCCCTGCTTACGTTCTCTCTCTCTCTCTCTCTCTCTCTCTCTCTCTCTCTCTCTCTGTCTCTCAAAATAAATAAACATTAAAAAAAAACAAGACTAGCTTCTGGAAAAACAAGACTAGCCTCTGATAAAATGTGAAGGAGAATTTAATGAAAAAGAATTTAACAGAGAAATTCTTGAATATTACACTAAGCCAACCATTTGAACCTAATAACCCATCAACTATGGTTTTCTGTAATTCAGGAAACTCTTTGTCATCAAATGATAGCTGAAAATATTAAATATATGTCAGTGCCCCCTCTTTTGCCTACAATAAAGGACCCTGGGATTTTTTTTTTTTTTTTTTTTTTTTTTTTTTTTGGTCTAAGCAGGCCTTCATCTCACTGAAACTAGTGGCAATTATTAGAACCAGAGGATCAGCCACTAATAAAAGAATAGTTTCAACTGAGGTTTTAATGATTGGCTATCTTGTTTTTTGAAGAAGTTTAAGATATTTTATATCTTAAAAGGTAGAGCTAAAAATAAATAGTATTCTTCTGGGCTGGGCATATAGAAAAATTTGGGCATGCTGAGAGACAAACACTTTTCTTGATCTGGGATTTTCTTTTTAATCACTTTCCCACATGAAAGGCTTATAAAATTCAACTCTTGGCATACAGATCACATTGCTTGCTATTAAAACTGTCCAACAGATTTATTGGCATCAGGGAAGCCAGCAGAGCATTGAAATCCAGACCATACATATCCACAAACTCTGCCACATGACAAGACACAATTCCAGTATCACAATATTATTCACAGCCCCAAAATGTAAAATTAATGATCACCATTAATTTACAGAAACCTACTGCCAGGCAAACTGTAAGCCCTTCACTGAAATTTCTCCAGATATTTGGAAAACTTGGCATAGTATTGAACCCATGATTTATGGGAACAGAAGAAACAGGTTATTTCCACACATATTCACTGTATCTATTAGGGTAGCCATATAGGTATGTCTTTTGTTCTCCCTTGAGAATGCTGCTTACAATGTAAGATCCAATATTTTAATTGATACATTTTTTAAAAGCATGAAAATTATGAAAAAAAAGCCTTTATATCTTGGCATCAAACCTAATTTTTTAGGACCCTGTGGTAGACATTTATCATGTTCAAATGTTTAGCAAATAGTTCTCCATTTCTTTATCTTTGTATGTATCCTGGATCTATCTGATGATAAAAGCATCTGAGTAGCTAAATTCTGTTGACCAGAAATTCTGTTAGATCATTCTGTTTGAAATTACATGACTTGTTCTCATTATAGGGCACTGAGGAACTTGAAGTACGAATTCTGGTGCAAGCTCGGCCAGGCCAAGATATCAGGTAAGTTCATAACATATAGAATGCGTAGCCCACTTTTGTTTCTACATGATCATGAACTTGAGAGAGCATGGCTGTTATAAACCCACAGTTCAGTTAATTAGCCATTAGCATTCAGGGATTTTAACAAGTAGTAAAATGAATTTTCTTAATTCTACATCTCATGTCTGCTCTGCCTGCTTTTTCATAAATGTGGTAAAGGCAAATGAAATAGTCAAAACAACATGTGAACAAAGTAAAGTCATGAGCCCACTTAATCCACAGTTAATCCTACTTCCAGATAATCCAGAGTCACCCAACTGTACCCCTAGACAATCCAGAATTTGGTATCAACACAGGTAATCCCAGAGCTGAGTTTTTATGCAATTAGATGGTAGTCCCTCCTCTACTGACTATCAATAATAATAATCTGCTACTCTTTATATACAAAGAGGAGATTACTGTCTTACCATAAATAGTGCATATACTTTAAATTATTTTTCTTACTTTGGAATATGTTTGCCCTGATCCTGTCAATACTAATTTGCTCAAATGTCTTCATAACAAAGTGACAATTCTCACATCCCTCTGGCAGGAAGCCAAGTTGAATGGACTTCTGCAGGCACAGACCTGGGTCAGCCTAAATTGTCCGAATAGAAATTATCTCTGTGGTAACCTCATTAGTGTTATTCTCCTCACCTCAAAGCTAACAAGATATGGACTCTTACCATTAATGCCACTAGATATTTTCATATAAATTCTTACCTTACATCAAAGAAAGTTTTCAGTTGGCATTTTTGGCTGTAATGTGGTAGAAAGTAATTTGTAAAACAGTTTTCGAATGTGAAGTAATACTGTTTAGCAGTAATAGATAGAAATCCTATTTCTCTCTTCTATTGCGTGATTTAAGTTTTTTATTTAAAAAGCCTTGAGTTTTTAGAATCTTTTATTTTATTGTTCTGTTCCTGCCTCATCTCTTGACTTTTTTCTCCTCTTGAGTGTGTCCTCCTTCTCTGACACTAAAGTTAGTTGAAAAAATACTATTCTTAGTCATATTGCTTATGGTTCTGCTTTGACTTTCAGACCCATCGGCCATGACATTAAAAGAGGGGAATGCGTTTTGGCCAAAGGAACCCATATGGGCCCCTCAGAGATTGGTCTTCTGGCAACTGTAGGCGTCACAGAGGTTGAAGTTAATAAGTTTCCAGTTGTTGCAGTCATGTCAACAGGGAATGAGGTAAAAAAAAAAAAGAGGGGGGGGGGGATGAGAGGGTAATTGGGCCTTCAGATAGAAGTATTTTTGAACTCTTCGTTGTAAATAGGACATTGTGGATTATAGATTTTACCACATTCCTACATTACAGGGAAATAAATTAGCTTCAGAATAATTCAAGTACAGAAGAAAGAGGAGGAGTAGAAATTACATATTGAGAAATGCTCCCTTCCATTATTAGAATGAAATGTTACAACCAATGGCTTTTCCACACATTCAGTATATATAAACAAAGAATTTTGACTGCTAGCTATAGATACTCAACTGTGCACATTTAGTGCCCAGTCTGTTAGGACAATGCATTGTGCCCACCCACCTGCCGAGATGATGGGCCACTTCTGTGTGGGAAATAATCAATGAATTGGAACACAGTGGTTAGCCCTTCTTGCTGGAAGTTCCATGTGATTCTTAATCGCCAGGAAAGATTTGATAACCTTTCTTTCTTTTTTTCTAAAGATAGCTTCTCTAGTGGCCTGCTTCTCAGAATATGTCAAGTGTCATTTCAGCCCTAATTCAGGATGGGGAATTTAGTCAGTCTTTCTCTGAGAACTCTTGAAAAATTGCCTCTTCCATGTTTTGCTTAGGTTATACAAAAATTCAGCTGGAGGATCTAATGAAACTGGGAATATTGAAAAATGGGTGTGCTGGTAATTCAAAGCCTAAGAGCAGAATCAAAAACTACAGAGATTTATTTCGACTTTACACCTTATTATTTTTAAAAAGATTAACAGGATTTCCTTTTTCTCTCTTAATCTCCTATTTTTGTTCTGAAAATAAGCCATTTATTTGTGCCATTGTTTTTAATTTCTTAAAGTCTTAAAAATGAATATTTTTCAAAGGTCTTTCCATTACCCTTATAGCTCTTTTGGAAAGGGCAAAAGAAAGGAATAGAATATTTGTTTTGCTAATGGAGAGATGAATCCATATTCTACACCCTGTATAGCTGCACTGGTCATTCCTTAAAATGATTGATTGACCCAAAACAAACATTCTTTTTTTTTTTTTTTTTAAGTTTATTTATATTTTGAGAGAGAGAGAGAGAGAGTGAGTGACGGAGGGGCAGAGAGAGGGAGAGAGAGAATCCCAAGCAGGCTCCACGCTGTCAGCATGAAACCAAATGTGGGCTCAGTCTCATGAACCATGAGTTCATGACCTGAGCCAAAATCAAGAGTCAGACACTTAACTGACTGAGCCACCAAGGCATCCCCCAAAACAAACATTCTTTTCGAGTGGTCTACATAGTAATGTTTTTAATATCCCTAGGACTAACTGACCCTATGTTTAGCATCAGAAAGAAATTTCTGTTAAACTGGCTTATTTAATGAACTATTCTTATTTGTGATTTATGTATATGCTTTGTGTATCTCAGTGAGTTCAGGGGGGTTGGGAAAGCTAAAGATAATGAGCAAATTCATAAGTAACTAGTTATTAGGCAACTTTGTTTAAGCTATATTTCTTGTATTCCTCCTAATGTTTTTGTAGGGCTGGACAGCATTCTCAATTATCCCCCAGAATACATTGGTAGTACTTTAAAAAAAAAGTACTATCACACATTCTATATTAAAACTATTTACTAGTGATAAAGAAAAGTGATGGGGTAAGAATAGAGATGATACTTACATCATGGAATCTAAGGAAGAATTTGTAGTCCCAGCTCCCTGCCTCCATAGGCTTGATTATCTTTGGAGAGGCTTTGATAGATACTATATGACTCCATTCCCCTACTTTCTCTGGCCTGCTGTACTTACTGTGGTTTTCCAAGGGACTAATGTATCTAAATTCTATAAATCTCTGGTTCCATATAGCTTAACATTCCTTCCCTATTTCCATCCAAGGTTAGCCATTCTTGTGACTCTCTGTGATTATATAATTTATTTCAACATATGTTTATTGACTGCCTCTATACCAGGCACTAGAATGGAAACTGGGGGTAAAAGATGAATAAAGTATAGTATCTCTTCTAAAGGCTTGAGGTCTTTGATAGAAATAATGGGAAAAAATATTAATTTTCAGATAGGCCAAAGGAAATTATACTTGTCTATTAATGTGGCAAGTCTATAATTTTATCAGTCACAGTACACACTCCTCTTAAGTACTAACTTCCCCTGATATGTGGGGCTTCATATATGTCCACTTTTTAATCCAGTGTGGTATATAGGTAAGTGGAACAGTGGCCTGAGGCAACCCAAAGAATGCCATACAAGATGTCTGTCTTTAAAACCTGCCCAGTATTTTACGAGTACATGTGTTTGTTCTGGATAAGGGAATTATTTCAAAATTGAAGAGGTACAGTTATGAACTATAACTAATACAGAACAGCCAATGTAAACATTTGGTGGTTTCAACAAATTATGTATTTTAACATTTAGGTAATACCATCCAGTAATTATGTAATCATGGCATACACTTCCAGCCTCGTTCAATAAATATTCATTAAGCATCTATTACATGCTGGAATGCCCATCAGGGATTATCTTAACTAAATATCAGACTTATATAAGATGTGAATACACTGTATCATGAACCAGTTTATTTAAAAGGATTTTGAACAGGAAACTCTGTCCAGCAAGGCTGCACCAGACTTTCATCTTTGGTGAAACTAGTCCTCTTAATCATCTACACAGCCATCCAAGAGCTATTCTCTTTTTTCAAGTGACATTCAGGTACAATGGAACAAGAATTATACTAAAAGAATATGGGAGCCACCAACATAGAAGCATATCCTGCATGGGAATCAGTATTTCTTATAACAGTCTTAGGCAGCTACCAGGGTCCCTACAAGGAAAATGTCCAGATACAAGTGTCACCACATTCACAAAAGCCCAAAGATGTTACTTTCCACTAGGGATTTATAATTCATTTATAGTTCCTTCTAGTCCATATGCATGTTACCAATCAGAGACCATTTTTGCCATAAGAATTGCTGCCTGGTAACAAGCTGACATTTCATCTGTATCAAATTTCCAGGAGAACAGAGCTAGAAAGTTAACCCAAGGTCAAATTTGTCCTTAGAGATGGAAAAAGGTTTTGTTAATTCTTTACCCTCGCATAAGAGGATGCATTATCTGTGGCAAATTAGAAAATAATAATGAAACTAACTACAAGTCGTTCTGCTTTTTATTATCACCATACACTGGCAATTCTAAACAATGTCAGTGGTAAAATATTCTTCTCCACTGGGGCAAACCATTTCCACCACCCCTCCCTATTTAGTATACTATACCATACTGATGCTAGGCGCTGTTCTGACTGCTCAGGATATAGCAGCAAACAAGAAAGACAAATCCCTGTTCTTACAAAATTTATATTCTAATGGAGGTGGGGTAGAGGTGGATAGTCAATGAACAAGTAGTCGTCAATGGTTTTACAAAGAAAAATAAAGAATGGTAGATAAAGACTGGTAGTAGAAGAGGTATATGCCAGCTATTATCTGTTGAAACCTACCCTACATCTGCCCTTTCATGCTCTCCCCTATACAATAAGGCTAGAAGCCTGAAAACCCAATTTCCCGGGCTCTCTATTGGTTTTGCATTTGGGATGTATTGACACAATATTAGAAGTTGGAAGGAAGTTAGCAGAAGTATAAGCTCCTCAACCTTCAGTAACATCACTTTCCCCCAGTAGCCCTAGAGACAATGGTGACTTCCTGCAGTTACTAATCTTTGGAAACACACTTTTTTCCTTTTGTTTCTCCAACCCTCCCAACACATTTGTACCCAATTCTTAGTAGTAAGTCCTTTCTTCTCCCACTCCCCTGCATTTGAAATACCTAGAGGATTTGGTTTTCCTTTCCAGATCTGACTGATAGAGTCTTCTATTTTATATAGGGTAATCAGGTCTCACTGATGAGGCAAAATTAGAGTGGAAATCTGCAGGTATTAAGGGTGTGTGCCATAAGGGGAATTGAATTCCAAGCAGAGGGAACAACAGACAGAAAAGTTCTGAGGTAGGGTGTATGCTCATCATGTTTGAGGAACAGCAAGGAGGTCAATGTGGCTGAAGTACGAGGAAAAGGAGTAAAGTAAAAGGAGATGAGGTTGGAAAGATAACAGAAATAAGACCATTTCATTCTAAATAGTTTTGAGGAAGGAAAAGATAACATGAAACCTAACATTTCCTAAATTTTTAAATGTTTACTCTGATATCAACATCACATGGCATATAGAAAAGGGAGACTGGTTAGAAAGATATGTAATATCCAGGAAATGGGGAAATATTTGGTAGGAAATAATCAGATCCAGCAAATACTTTGAAGATTAAGCCAACAGGTTTTGCTATTAATTCAAAGTAGAACTATATAAGAGAAAGTGAGGAGTCAAGATAAACTCCAAAGTTTTGACCTGAGCGTTTCTAGAGATAGTTATCACTTACCCATGTGAGAAAGATTGGGCAGCAGAAATCAGGGCTTTTGTTTTTGACAAGTTAAGTTTGAGATACTTTTTAGAAATCCTGGTAGAAATATTGAGTAGGCAGTTGAACATACTGTCTGGAGCTTAGGGGAAAGATTAAAGCTAAAGATACCATATTTGGAAATTATCAGCATATACACAGTATTTAAAATCATGAGACTAGATAATAAAGTCACATAGGAAATGAATATAAATAGGAGATAGGAGATACAAATTTTACACTTAGGAGACAGCTATATCTTCCTTCTCTTTCCTCAACCTTTATACTGCCCAGTTTTGTTTTTCTTTTGTTTTGTTTTTATACTTTCCAATTTTATTTCTAATGTTGACTCTTTATGCTATCATCTCTTTGTTCCTCAAATACATTCTGATCCCCTTAAAACTATAGATGGTGACCTAAAGGCCTTTACACTGGACATCAGTCAGCCCACTGCCAATTAGTTCAGGAAGTCAAGACTGAATGCATGTTAACTAGTTACTCAAGTAGAAGCAATAATTATTTCTTTAGTAGGTGCTGGCTCTTCGAGTTCGAAGGGTACTCTTTCAGTCATTTTCAATCATATTCCATAACTTACATTTATTCATTTAATATCCCTTCTCTCTCTCTCTCTCTCACTCACTCTCTATCACATACACACAAACACACGCACACACACGTGTGCGCACGTGCACACACACAGAATTAAATCTATTCATCTCCACTATGTGTTTGCTTATTCTATTCCATCTTTTATCATTTTCTTGGCCACCATCAAAAACAGATGCCTGTACAAACAAGCTCTCTAAAATGTAAAGTCTCTGTAAAATCTCCATATACTACTCTTTGGGGCCCTCCACAAGCAGCTGCTGTTAGAAAAGTATATTTAGCTTCACTAATAAGAGAAGGAACAAGAAGTTGAGTATCTCCTGTGACCAGTACCACTATGTGCTTTATGATTAAAGCAACATCACGAGGGTAGTATAATTATCCTTCATTTTAAGTAAGAGAAAATTAAAGCTCAAAAACAAAGCAATTTTCCCAACATAATCTATTTTGTGTAAGGATAGAGGTTGATTTTACAACTCAGTCTTCTGGTTGTAATGACTTTTTTTCTTCCCTATGCCACAATGCTTCCCACGGGAATCTCCTTAAATTTCATATCTCCAGGTTTTAATGGCAGCCCTGAAACCTATCAGGTTAAGTAGTTTTTACTGTCATTAGTGTCTTCTAGCTATACTGTACTTACTCTCCAGATTAAAGACTATGACTTAACCACTTTAAAGTTGCTCTCACTATCTTCAGATAGCCTCACTCCTTTAATCTGTTCCTTTGCTTTCTACGCTGATACCTAAACTGGTTGACTCTATCCTCTACTGTCTCCATTTTTGCTCCCAAGCAGAGAAACATTACTGAAAAAATTAATAGAACTGTGATTACCCAGCCTACAACAAATTTCTGCCACTTAATGTCAACCTGGTACTTAAAGTTGCTTGGTAATCCTGATGTCACGGTCTTCTTGATTTCCTAGCACATTCCCCTGTGGATAGTTCACTCATACATTCTGTACCCTCTTTATACCTCAGTAATAGTCCTTCTTTCTCACTCTTGGCGTCTTTAATGGAAAAATGAAACTAAGAAATATGTGTCAAACTGAACTAGATGAGGGCTCCCTCATCTTTTCTTTAAAAATTTTCCCCATTCCTTTAGCTATCTTTCTTTCCTCCAATCTAAAAGGAAATTGTATTTCTTTCTAAGAACAATTCCTCTACTTCTACCTTTAAATTCATTCTTTCTCACCTTCCTCATAACTTTCTAAATTATTTTTTTCTATGTCTTTGATTACTTTCTCTTTAATGGCTCATCTTCCTTCTATATCCAAATATACAGTGATTACCACTCTCATAAGAAAACCTATACTTAAACACCCTATTGCCTCCTTGAACTACTGCATTGTTCCCTTCCTACTGACTACTAGGTTTGTGCAAAGAGAGATCTGCACTCATTGCATTTTCTTCTTCGCTATCCACTTAAAAACAAAAACAAAACAAAACAAAAAAATCCCAAATCTATTTAGTGCCCCATTAGCACAGAAACTGATTTCCTGAAGACAGTAATAACTCCTAATCTCCAAATCCTGCTCTGATATTTATCCTCCCTAACCTATCTATACTATTTAGTATCAGTGACATTCTTCACTTACCACTTTGAAACTGTCTCTTATATTCTGTGATTCCATCCTGTTTGATGCCCCGACTACCACTTCTGTTGTTCCTTATCTTTCTCCCATTCGCTGAATGGAGTATTCTTTCCCAAAATTCTGTTCCACTGCTGTGTCTTCCCACTCTCTAAATTCTCCCTTAGAGTTTTTCTCTCATTTGGATACATGCAGGTAATTTCCCATATCTATAGCCTCAATCCTGACCTCTTTTTGTAAATTCAAGCCTTCATTTTTAACTTTCTTTGGATATTTCTACCTGATGTTCCACTATTACCTAATCTCACTCACCATCTTTCCCTTTCTACCACCATAAAGAGTGGAATACTTCCTTCCAGATTTGCCTTTTTTTTGTTGAAGGCATCACTATTTCCTGGAACCCTTTTTGCCAAGGCCATCAGTGACATTTAAATTTTTTTTTCACCTTTAATTGTGGTAAAATACACCTAACATAAAATTTACAATCTTAATCATTTTTAAGTGTATATTTCAGTAGTGTTAAATACATTCATATTGTTGTTCAACCAGTCTCCAGAACTATCTGAAATTCTGTACTCATTAAACAACAGTTCCTCATTTCCCCCTCCCTCCAGACTCTGGCAACTACCATTCTACTTTATGTCTCTATGAATTTCATTACTCTAAGTACCTCCTGTAAGTGGAATCACACAGAATTTGCCTTTTTGTGTCTGGCTTAATTCACTTAGCAAAATATCTTCAAGGTTCGTCCATGTTATAGCATGTGTCAGAATTTCCTTCCTTTTGACAATTGAATATTTCATTATATATATATGTATGTATGTGTGTGTATATATTTATATAAAAATTATATATATAACATATATAAATTTATATAAAAATTCTATGTATATAAATACACACACACACACCCCACCTTTTGTTTATCTAGTCAGCCATCATGGGCACTTGGGTTGTTTCCACCTTTTGGCTATTGTGAATGATGCTGCTATGAATAGGGGTGTGCAAATATTTCTTCAAGACCCTACTTTCAATTTTTTGGGTGTACGCTATCTTTTTAACATAAGGAGATTAGGTGTAGTGACAGCTTACTTATAGGAAAACTAGAAAATACAAATAAGCATTGATTCACTACTTACTATATATGAGCTCCTACTATGTGCCAAGTACTATTTTAGTTGCCAGAATACAGTAGTTAACAAAAAAACACAGTGGTCCCCGTCCTCATGAAGATTGCATTCTAGTGTAGTGCAAAAAGGGAAAGAAACCACTGCTAACATTTTGATATATAGTCATTCAATTTCTGTGCTTATATAAATATATATTTATTTGTAAAAATGAGACAGTGCCATAAATACTATTTTATTTTCTGGGTTTTATTTTTTCAGTTAAATGGCATATCACAAATCTTTCAATGGCAGTGATATGTGTCCATAATGCATCAATGTCTATAAAGAGTTCTGTTATATGTATCATAATTAATCAGTTCCCTATTGTTAGATATATAATTTGTTGACCATTTTTTACCATTGAAATAAACAATGCTGTGATGAACATATTTATTTGCATCTACCAAAAAAAAGAGAGATACACTCAAAAATAATAGAGGTGAATCAAAATGGAATTGTTAAAAATATTTAATCCAGAGGAAGACAAAGAAAAGAAAAAAGAAAAGAAAAAATGGAGGGGGGAATGAAGGAAAAAAGAAACAAAAAAAAGAAGCAACAAACAGAAAACAATATAAAATGGCAGACGTAAGCTCTAACATATCAATAATTACATTAAATATAAGTGGTCTACTTTATTTGTAATCCCCAAAACTGGAAACAGGAATAAAAAGCCATGAACTATTGCCACATGCATCAACTTGGATGGACCTCAGTGGTATTATGCTGGGTGGAAGGAAAAAATCAATCTTAAAAGGTTACGTATTATAGGATTCCATTTATATAACATTCTTAAAATGATAAAATTATAAAGATGGAAAATGTATTAGGGATGTATTAGGGATGGACAGGAGGGAGAATATGACTATAAAGGGTTAGCATGAGGAATATCTTCAAGGTGAAGAAATGGTTCTGCATCTTGATTTGAGGTAGCAGGTCATGCAAATCTACATATGTGGCAAAGTGGCAAAGAAGTATACATATTCCTTATACCAATGTCAGTTCCCTGGTTTTAATATTATTCTATAGTTATATAAAATGTTACTATTGGGGAAACTGGGGACCTCTCTGTACTATTTTTATAACTTTCTGCAAATATATAATTACAGCTCTTTATGAGCTGGAGTTAAAAACAATTTAAACTAAAATAGTTTGTGTTCTGTGTTAGCATGTGACACAATTTATCTGTTTTGGAAGTCCTGATTTCAATTTCATTTCTCAGTTTCCCCCACTCCTGGTCACTTTCAGCCTAAATTAGACCATTATCTTCTGGAGATGTGATCAGTCCAGTTTGTATCACTTTTTGATGGGCCATTATTGTGTATTAGGTTTTCTGAAGTAGTCATTTTGATTTATGTGAGCATCATGTCTTCATGTTCTATTTATTGCATGACAATTTGTTAAACCGTATAGCTTAGCAGGTGCAGTAGCATTTAAAGCTCCAGAGATTACACATCTGGCCACTGCCACGTAGATTAACATTAAGGCAAATATAAAAGTTTGCCAGGTACTTCAAAGCCACAATTCTAGATTTCTAAATTTCAATGTAAAAATATGTCAAATACTTTAGCATCCTTCCTTTTATCAGGAGAAAGGAGCAAATCTTTGTATTACCTAGTAGCCATCCAGGAAAGTAAAACCTTGTTTTAAAGGTGTGAAAGACATCTGAACAGTTTTATCCTGAATATGGGAAAGGCAAAACCAAGAAGAGTTGTCAGAGGAGAAAAGATATTAATAAAAGTCAAAATAAAAACAAGAAATAATTGCAAACAGTATTTTTAAAATCACCAATAAGTGACCATGATTATTAGAAGCTTTTGTTTGAAGTGATTTAAGAGTATGCCACAACTCAAAGACTTAACAAAATATTTTGGTTATAAAAAGGGACCTTTGTTATCTGGGCACAAGATAACTTGGCCATCTTTAACAGAAAGAAAACCCAAATTATAATATGATTTGCAATAAAAAATTCACAGGCTTTTTTTCCTTATGAAGAAACCCATGTCATATGACCAACTTTGTCAATATTTTTCATACATATTATCCTTTCTGTGAATTCATTATTTATAATTATTACTCCCAAGCTATAAAAGTAATTTTCCTTTAGACCTTCTATACTTACTGTGTAATACCCCCAAATATTTTTCACTGTCATCCCTCATATTTTGGCACAATCAGATCATTTTTGCCTGAAGAAAAATATTCTGTTTTTTTCCCTAAAAACTAAACATATTCACTACCTTGCACAAGCATTCCTCTGCCTTTGTATATCCTTTTTAACCTGTTAATGATGGTTACTCTAACCTGTTAATGATGTATGTAATAAGAGCATGAGTATGTTAAAGATTACGTTGCCTGCAATGTAATATCCAAAATACCCAAATTATGGAAAGAGCCTAAATGTCCATCAACTGATGAATGGATAAAGAAATTGTGGTTTGTATACCCAATGGAATACTACTTGGCAATGAGAAAGAATGAAATATGGCCTTTTGTAGCAATGTGGATGGAACTGGAGAGTGTGATGCTAAGTGAAATAAGCCATACAAGAGAAAGACAGATACTCTATGTTTTCACTCTTATATGGATCTTGAGAAACTTAACAGAAGACCATGGGGGAGGGGAAGGAAAAAAAAGTTAGAAAGGGAGGGAGGCAAACCATAAGAGACTTTTAAAAACTGAGAATAAACTGAGGGTTGATGGGGTGTGGGAGGGAGGAGGAAGTGGGTTGTGGGCATTGAGGAGGGCACCTGCTGGGATGAGCACTGGGTAATGTATAGAAACCAATTTGACAATAAATTTCATATTAAAAAAAATGATTTATCAATTGCTCAAATTAATACTTGTTAAGATCTTAAAGTTAACAAGGATCTGGCAATTAAAATTTAATTCAGGGACACCTGGGTGGCTCAGTTGGTTGAGCGTCCAGCTTTGGCTCAGGTCATGACCTCATGGTTTGTGGGTTCAAGCCCTATGTCGGGCTTTGTGCTAATGGCACAGAGCCTGCTTTGGATTCTCTGTCTCCTTCTCTCTCTCTGCCTCTCCCCTGCTCATATGTACTCCCTCTCTCTCTCAAAAATAAATGAATATTTTTTAATTTTTTAATAAAATAAAATTTAATTTCATATAAGATCTTATGATTTAATAGAAGCCTTACAAGAATTCATCCTGTAGAATGAAAAATATATTTTTCCTAAACCCTTCTAATTTCTCAAGTTCTCAATTTTGTTACCCCTGAAACAAAAGACAGATTAACAAGAGAAAAAGCATATACATTTTTTTAAGTTTTTTGTGACAGAAGAGCCTTCATAAGAAAATGAAGACCTGGGGGCGCCTGGGTGGCGCAGTCGGTTAAGCGTCCGACTTCAGCCAGGTCACGATCTCGCGGTCCGTGAGTTCGAGCCCCGCGTCAGGCTCTGGGCTGATGGCTCGGAGCCTGGAGCCTGTTTCCGATTCTGTGTCTCCCTCTCTCTCTGCCCCTCCCCCGTTCATGCTCTGTCTCTCTCTGTCCCAAAAATAAAAAAAAAAATAAAAAAATGTTGAAAGAATTGTTCCAATTTAAAAAAAAAAAAAAAAAAAAAAAAAGAAAATGAAGACCTGAAGAAACAGTCAAACCTGAGCATTTTTATATTAGGCTTGATGAGGAGTGGAAAGTCATGGAAAAATATGATAGGACAAAGGGTTTGAGGAAAGTGTAGTAAACTGAGGGAAACTTAGCAAGGCTTCTTGTTCATTTGGATTCCTCTGTGTCCCTTCATCTTCAGAGATAAGGATGCTCCTTTCCTCCAGGCATAGGGAGGGTACCTCTCACATGAAGGTTTTATGACCTGTGTAATGGGGAAGTCCTTCTTGCACATGCCATTTCTCAAATTCCTTCAGCTTGAAATATCCACTGTACCAGTTGCCATATTTTGGGGTAGCATGCCTTGAACCTCATCAGCCTCTTTTCACAGAGACATGCCATATCACCATTCTCAGATTTAGATGAACACAGTGTTGCTATTTTGTAGCAAAACTAGGAAAGGAAATTTAGAAAATTAAAATTAAACTAGAATATATTTCTAGTATCATTTCTTACATGCTGGTAAAGTCAGGAAGAAAACACAGGACAATTTTTGAAGCAAGATTATCAACTCTGCCTAATTCGTGCAAAGAGTCATCACGGTAGAAATAGAATGTGGACTTTTTTCAAATACAATTTGTAAACCTCAGTATTTAAAAACCAAATTCTTAAAATACTCCTTAAGTTATGTTTGAAAGCTCTAAATGCCCTTTTTTTCTTTCTGAGGCAATTAGGTTTTTTTGTTTGTTTGTTTGTTTGTTTTCCCCAGAGTTTAATCAGAAGCTGTTTAAAATACGAACATCTCCATTAGAGTTTATAATCTGACTTTTTCTCTCAATGTGTTACATCTGTTTACCTGGACAATCTGAGTATTTCTAAGGTGTGTCCATAATTACTAGAATTGGTTTTTGATCAATTAATAAAGTATTCTAGAAAAAGGAAAAAGAAAAGTAGGGATGTATAAGGGAGCTGTTTGCAATGGATATGGAGTTAGTGACCACTAGAGAAGCCTGATTATCTTCCCTTTGCAAAGAAGGGAGAAGTCTTATGCAGACAAGCCCATTTCAAAACATAGAAAAGGGAAAGTGAGTCGTTATAATCAATCTCAGGCCCTTTGACAATTCAATCAAGACCATAAGATTAAATCTCCGAAGAACAGAAACAAAGAAGGATGTCTCTTGAAATAAACTAAGTGATTTCTCTTTTAGAAAGGAGACAGAGAACCTCCTCATGAGGGTTTAACAAAAGAATTTTAAATTTTGTACATTTTTATTTAAACTTCCTTTTGAAACTTTGCATAACAATAAAAATGCTAATCATTGAATATTCAGAATTGTATTTCCCTTTTGTTCTCAACATGCTTTCAAGTGGATAAATGTGGTCATGTCATATGTACTTCAAAGTGACCACTGGAATTCCAAATTGTTCTTTATGAATTTATGCTTTTTTGAAAGATAAATGCAAGAAAAATAAAACAAGCCAGAGTTACGCCAGGAAGTACAAGAATTTTATTATTAGATGAACCCGTGAATTGGAAAAATATTGCTTATATATTATACCTGAAGTCCTTAGCACTAAGGTTGAATCCCTAACAGCTGACCCTAAAAATCAGCAGGAATAGTTAGAGAAGAGATCTCTCCCAAAGCCAATTTCTCAAACATAAACAAAGAAAAGCTCTTACAGACACACAAGAATTTAGCCAAACAAGCTACATCTTGTTTGTTGACAAGCAAGATGATTAGTATCAAATCAATGCTTTAACACATCTTCACAAGAAAAACAAAAATTTGTACAAATTTGATCAAATAACCAAAAAGTCCTGGGAACCTTATTCTCACAACAAACAAAATAAATATCAGCTAGCTTTGGGAGCTCAACAAAAAAGGATCAGACCTTAAGGAAGTGCTGGACTTACCATCATAAGCAAAGAATCTCTGGAGCAAAGAGACTCAAGAGACCTCAGTGAAGTTCAATGTAACCGATATAAGAATACTCGTAGGAAGGGGTCTTGTCTAAGTCTTGGTGGGACCTCTAGGACTATCAAAGTCTTGATATAACAACCACCAGGGAAATTTGTTGATCATACAAAGCTGTATAAAAATTTCTGAGCAAGGGAGAGCATCACCATGGAAGAATCCCAGTAGTGCCAGAAATGGAGGATATTACAGAAGGATATATACAGGACTTTGAGAACTGAGGTTGGTCATGAGAACTGGGGGTGGTTTTAAGGTCGAAATTAGCAAGTAAGGTCTAGGCAGAGACTGGTCAGATTTTATAAAATAGGTGAGTTGCTGAAATGGTCTCATCTTTGGAGCACATGAGTCCATCTGGAGTTATCATGGTCTCAATTTGTCCATGGTCTTGGAGTATATAAGTCTAAACAAGTTTATGTTAAAACAATTTGACTTAAGATAGTTGTTTGAGTTACTTATCATGGTTTGGTACAGTTTCTCTGTTATACAAATAATAGTACAATTTTGCAAGTTGATGTTTCTGTTTCTCAGAAGGAAAGAGTTTGTATGTATGATAGCCAATTATAATGATTTGTAGACATTTAGACATTGAATATCTGAAATGAAGGGGTGGGGCACCTGGGTAAGAGAATGACTAAAACCATAGGGTCAAGGAAGATATGTTATTAGGATGTTCTTAAGAACTGTGATCTTTGGGAAGATAGTGAACTACAAAGGGAAATAAAAAGAATCAAAGTTTAAATGTTTGAAAGACAGTAGCACCACTAGTAACAGAAATAGGAAATTGAAATTTAATATATGGTAGACAGGAAAGTAACAAGGTAGGGAGATAATGGGTTATGTGTTGTTTTACTTTGTTTTTTTTTTTTTTTCTTTTGTATTTTAACTGTGGCAGGTTTCAGGCATCATTTCAAAGATGACCAGAAGTATAAGATAACCAAAAAATAAGATTAAGTTTTAAAAGGAAATATTGTGAATTTGTTCTAGTATATTCAGCCTTAATCTCCCATTCAGTTCTGTTTTTCTTTGAAAATACATGAAATGCACTGTAAATCCCACACACTCATTTAACTAAGTATTATTTTATCATGTCAGCTTTACAGATAAATGACTAGTTCTCCAATGATCTCTAATTGTTCTGTTATTTCTAGAACTGTTTACAGCAAAACAACACCCTAAAAACAGGGCTCTTGTTTAGTTGGTCAGTACCCTTTTGTGAAAAAAAAAAAAATTATATAACCACACAGTTTCTTTCTGAAGCAACTTGTCTGATTAATGGAGTTAAAGAACTGTAAGCCTTGGCCTTTATAAAATTATAATGACTTCAATAACTGTGTGTTAATTAAGATCAGAAAATTAATCTATATTAGCACTGCAATAGCAATTTTCTAAGCTCTGCCAGACTAAGGATGAAAGTGGGTTGCAATGTCACATGGCATCTGATTAAGTTAAATTAATGCAGTATTTGAAGGGAAGACTCCCAGGTGACACTGAATAAGATGATCAGTTTTTCTCTAGCTATTTTAAGGGAACAGTTGGTTGCAAAGCTACTACTTTTCAACATAAAGCCAAATGTCCTGCCACATGGTATCACTGATGAGTCAGATGGAAGATTGAAGGGGCTTGGGGTTATTGTTTGGGAGAACTGAGATATGAAGCTCTAGGTATTGGCCATATTAACAGCCTAAGTATCTAAAATGTGCAGACTTGCCTTCAACTTCCTAAGGTAATAGTCCAGATTTTTTCACCTCCAAGATGTACTTTTTATTCATTTTGTATTTCTGGATTCAAAATACATCTTAAAATTGATGTGTAAATTAAAGTTGTACGTTGGTGTGTCTGCATGTGTTAAGGACCCCTCCTCTTAAGTATGTTATAATCTGATCTAAATCTGTATTTACATTATAAGCTAATTCCGTCTACACTAGCATCTAGGAGTAAAATATGAAAATAGTTGGGGTAAAATAGGTGCTCTTTAAATGTCATTTTTCATGAAGGAAGATAATCATATTTATTATGTATTTACCCACATTAACTGAGTGTTCATTACTTCAATAAATCCTAACTACTTTTTTTTTAACGTTTATTTATTTTTGAGGCAAAGAGAGACAGAACATGAACGGGGGAGGGTCAGAGAGAGGGAGACACAGAATCCGAAGCAGGCTCCAGGCTCTCAGCTCAGAGCCTGACGTGGGTCTCGAACTCACGGACCGCAAGATCATGACCTGAGCTGAAGTCGGATATTTAACCGACTGAGCCACACAGGCACCCCAGTCCTAACTACTTTTAAAGGCAATTATTATTACTATATGTTATAAGTAAGAGCACTAAGGCATAATGTGTTTAGGTAACTTGAATTTGAATGTCTGAATCCCAAACTCTTCCCACTATATACCACACTGCCTCACTGAAACATCCTAACATAGAATAAGTTTCCAATAATTTTTTTCATAGACATAATGGGAGATATTAAATCTCTAAAGGGTGATTCAATTCAGAGTCATAGGATAATTGTGCATATTTCTAGTTAAGTATTACTTGTTTAATTTTGCTACTAAAGAGACGAGATACTTGTCTCCCTCTCCTTCAAGTAAGTTTAACTTCTTTGATATTGTTGATCCCGCTTCAGAGATCAAAAGCTTGAAAAAAAATATAAAAAATCATTTTCTTCAGACTTGAAAATATCATGTCACAAAGTCTCTACCTCAGATGTTCTCAGTGAAAGACAAACTAGAAAAGAATATTGGGAGGGAAAAAGAAAGTTGTTTTCTTTAGTTTGCCCCTGTGAGCAACCACTGGGAAGGCCAATCTCTACAAACCACTATTGTCAAATTGTAGCCAAAGCAGGTGTGATATCTGGCCTGCTATTTAGTCACCATTTAAATTTCTGAATGCTTTTTAATTCTGGAGGGACATTTTTTCCAACCTCCTATACTCTCTATCCAGGGACCCTTTGGGTGTGTACCTTCTATGTGCCAGATACTGTTGTAGGTGTTAGATATGCTAACCCCTGTGTCCTACATCTACTTCTTTTCCATTAACCATAAGCAACATTATCCTAAGAGAATAATTTGTGGTGGTTTTTTTGGCTTTGTAGCTGCTAAATCCTGAAGATGACCTCTTACCAGGAAAGATTCGAGACAGCAATCGTTCAACCCTCTTAGCAACAATTCAGGAACATGGTTACCCCACAATCAACTTGGGAATTGTGGGAGACAAGTAAGTATTGGATTTTATTTGGAAGTTGTTTTTGTACAAATTTTAATTTTGGGAGTACTAACTAGGTGGGGTTGTTGCTAAAGAGACAAATTTAATACAATAATTTTCAATAATCTCATTCTCCAGAAGCCAAAAAATTATGGACATGTCTATGTCCTTTAGGGACAGACATTTTCCTAGAATGCCTATTACAACAGGAGAAATACTTTTTGCTCTCCTGTGGGTATGTTAAGTTTACAGGGGTCTTTTTTGATAGTGTTGGCTTTATTCTAATGGAATTAACGGTGATGGTATTATTCCTATTCACCCACACTTGTTTCAAGAAAGACAGGGAAGACCCGGGTAAGAAGATAAAAAAGAATGTCAAAATTAGCACTAACTGCTCCTTTGTAGTTTAAGTACAGTTTTTTCTAGGACTTTTATATTGATTTTTGTAGCCTTATGTAACCCACGTTTCTCCAGGCTTCATTCACCCATCTGTAACTAGAATCTGTGACTAGAACTGCCCATCTCTAAGAGCAATTACCCCATATGCTAAATTAATTCAGCCCTCTGCTAAATTCCCCCAAGGATTTCTGTACCTTCCAACCTGTGATCAAGATCACGTCTTTTTCTGAGCACCCCACTACCACGCAGCACTGCCATGCAGCCCTCTCTCATCAGGATTTCCAGTTCACAAGAGACTTGCCTGCTTTTTTTAGTAATATTCAGACATCAACCTGGTAGAGACAAAGCTCAGAGACAAATCTAAGTGATAGATAGCATGATGTATCTGTCACCCATAATTGCCCCTTTCTTTCTTGTAACCACCTTGTCACTGAGAAAAGCTCATTATATCTGGATCTTTCTTCCCCAGGACAAGGTAAGAATTTCCCAGCAAATGTGCTTTTGAAGAGGCACCACCTTACCATTTCACAGAGTATGCTCTGACACTTACACCCCAGCTTAAGCTCAAACTGGACACAACACAATCCAAACCTTGAACATAGCATCTTGCTGATAGCATGAAAGGGAGTAGTTTTATGTTCTTTTACCTTTCAAAGTGCTCTCCTTTCCTCATAGTTTTTTTTCTTTCTCTGAGGATATTGGAATACAGAGTCTGTTAGACATGTTTTCAAATGTCATTGTTTTTAAAATCTTCACCTTTGTATTTACTTGGATGCTTAGTTTTAGAGATGCCCATAGCTGAGTAACCAGCCAACTTAGAACCCATGCTGGTGAAGACAGTTACTTAATATCACTTTGACCCAGGCTCCCTAGCCCTTGGGAAAGAGTAGAAATAACCCACTGAAAAAAAAAGGGGGCCGGGGGGTTGGGGGGCAGCAGGAGGACGAGTAGTTATGTGAATTTGGGCCTGACCATTAACCTGTCCTTTTTTTTTTTTTAACTTTTTTAAAAGTTTATTTATTTATTTTGAGAGAGAGTGAGTATGCTGGAGGGTAGAGAGAGAGAATCCTAAGCATGCTTCACACTATCAGTGCTCAGAGCCAGATGCAGGGCTCCAACTCACAAACCCGTGAGATCATGACCTGAGCCAAAATCAGGAGTCAGATGCTTAAACAACTGAGCCACCCAGGCATCCCTGACCTGTCCTTTCATATAAACTTCAAGCACCCAAAAGTTATCCTGACGCAGGTACACCTTTACAAAAGACAAAAATTAACTTCCCAAAAGAGATCAGAGGAACCCAAGAGTTCCAAAAGCACAGAGTAGGTCCAGAAACTCTAGGGGCCAACTCACCAGATTGTTTAGGATTTGTTTCCCACCTACAACTGGCTCTGGCCTTGCCTTCAAGGGCATTAATGGGCTGTAAGAAATATTATAAGGTAAAGGAAGCACTTTTGTGTGTGTGTCATTTTTACCTTGAGCTTTTCTGGACTATAATTCTGTCCACTCCTCCTATTTTTGCACTTTTGTATATAAAAACAATTGCTTACTTGATATACTATTTTTGCTGCCATTACACCATTGAAGGCCTCATATGTTGATATGCTAATATTTAATCGTCTCAGGCCCACACTGTTGAGTTATGGTAGATATTTACTAATAATGTTGGTTTCATATGTTAACTCCAAAATGTTCCTTGAAAACAATATAAAGAACAATAAAAGTATAAGCAAGATATAGGCAGTTCTGAGAATATACATATCTCTAGTGCATATCCTTTTCTCAAATGAAAATATGTTCCAGAAAACTGAGAACAATGTTTTTAAAATACAACAATGCAAAGCTAGGCTTTCTCAGTCTTAGAGTGCTATATTAAAGAGGCCCAGAGTAAATGGTTAGAATGCAGAGGTGGAATGTGGGTGGAAAGAATTTATAACTGTTCTAATGGAAATGTGTGCTAGGAATTTAGCAAAGGAAACAAGGTACATTTAATCTGCAGCCTGTTGATACTCTGTGAAGGCTGCCTCCCTCTTCATTCTTCTCGTTCCTATGTAGCCCTTTGCTAATGAAAGCAAATGTTATACAGAAGCCTCTCTGTGAAGCTCTCCAGGGAAAGAGGGTCATGGGAGAAACTACACTTTCTTTAAAGCAAGGAGAGAAACAGCTCAAGAATGTCAGCAAGCCCAGAACCCCTGCTCAGTTGTGACAGATAAGAGTAGGGAGTAAGAGCTCTATTCTTATATTTAAAATATGGTTGGAGTCTGGTTTTTAAATTCTATGATTCTACTTCTCAGCTCTTATTCTTATCACCAACCATAATTATAATGATAAATGTTGAAATTGTAGACTAAGACTCTATGATTAAATTAGGCTTAATGTTTCCTCTGTTTATTGTACATGTTATTTAAAAAGAGGGTATAGTGAAAATTTGGGGAAAGGTGCTTCAAATACCTGATAGTTAGCAACTGTATTTTATTATTTTTTTTTTTAATTTTTTTTTCAACGTTTTTTTATTTATTTTTGGGACAGAGAGAGACAGAGCATGAACGGGGGAGGGGCAGAGAGAGAGGGAGACACAGAATCGGAAACAGGCTCCAGGCTCCGAGCCATCAGCCCAGAGCCTGACGCGGGGCTCGAACTCACAGACCGCGAGATCGTGACCTGGCTGAAGTCGGACGCTTAACCGACTGCGCCACCCAGGCGCCCCAGCAACTGTATTTTAAAAGCATTCACTTATAAATATTTTGTGTGTATTAAAATATATTCCATAAGACAATTTCTCACAGCATGTGTAACACAAGACTGTTGGAGTTCCTAGCAGTTTTTTAAAAAGACAAATTTGAAACAGAGATGTTAAATGAACTTGCCCAGCATTATGCAAGTTACTGGCAGAGGTGAAAATGGAATTTAAGTCTTGAAATTATCAATCTGCAATTCTTTGCTATCATTATGAAGACAAGATAATAACTACATATGTCAGAAAGGAATCATAACTATGCGCTACAGTGGTCAGAGTTTTTTGGGTTTTTTTTTATAAAGGTGCAATGTTAGCTAAAACATGAAGGATGAATAGAATTTGTATAGTTAGAAACAGAGTGTGTTAATCAAGTAGGAAACATGGAATGAATAAAAAGTAGAGAAGTAGAAAATAAAATACAGAAGTAGAAATAAACAGCGAGCTACTCAAAGTCAGGCCAGAATGATTAGAACAGGAGGTTTAGGTAGAAGGATAATGGAGGTGAATTTGGTAGAAATTTGAAGCCAGACTTTGAAAGGCTTTGCAATCCAAGCAGAAACTACCCAATTCATTTAAATTTGAAGCTTTAAAAAAAAAAAAAAAAAAAGCGAAATTGACATCATAACCATTATTTTACAAAGATAATTTGACCAAGGCATTTCACATGGGCTAAAGTTGGAGATGGACTAGTTATAAGAACAATACAATTTATTTATTCATTGTTCAGTCAGTCAGGAAGTATTGGTTGTGTACCTGTGAGAATCACCTAGAGATCTTATTTAAAATGCTGATTCTGGGGCACCTGGGTGGCTCAGTCAGTTAAGCGTTCAACTCTTGATTTTGGCTCAGGTCATGATCTTGTGGTTCATGAGATGGAGCCCACTGCATTGACAGTGCAGAGCCTGCTTGGGATTCTCTGTCTCCCTCTCTCTACCCCTCTCTCTCTGTTTCTCTCTCTCTCTCTCTCTCTCTCTCTCACTCAAATAAATAAGCTTTTTTTTTAGATGCTGATTCTGATTTACCAGTTGTGGGGTGGGCCAAGATTTTGCATTTCTAACAAACTCCCAAGGACACCAAGCTGTTGGTCCGTGGATCACAGGAAATAACAAGGATTTTTGTCAATTTAATCATGCATCTACTATGAATCTTAAGACCAAGGCTATTGAAGATACAAAGCTTAAACAGACCTAGATCTTGCCTTTGAAATTACATGTACTAGAAATGTACTAGAATTTAGAGATTAGTAATAAAAATGTTTTATGAAGTTCCAGAGCTTAAACTCACATTTGGAAGTAGAATTTCTTTAAGAGATTAAATCAAAAGACATTGTGAAGGTTATTACATATAACAGAAGAGTGTCAATGTTGATTTGTCTTCATGTGGATTACAAAGCCTCATCAAAATGGTATGTGACTATAAACACAAATAAAATGCTTGCAAAACCCAGCTATTAGGTCTGTCTACCACAGTTTTACATTCCTCTCTAGCAGTACATCATTTCCACTTCTTCATGTTTTATTTGTAGTTTATCTTTTCTTGATTTTTGTAGCTCCTCTTCCTATGTTCATTCCCTAAATTTAGGAGTCCCCATTGCTCCCTCTTGGCTTTCTGTCCTGATTCCTTATGCCAATGACTCCCAAACTTCATCTCTGTCTTGAGCTCCATGCCTAGATCCACTTACTTCCTAGGTGCATCTTCTTTAAGTTCAATGGGCATTGGGGCGCCTGGGTGGCTCGGTCGGTTAAGCGTCTGACTTCGGCTCAGGTCACGATCTCACGGTCCGTGAGTTTGAGCCCCGCGTTGGGCTCTGTGCTGACAGCTCAGAGCCTGGAGCCTGTTTCAGATTCTGTGTCTCCCTCTCTCTCTGCCCCTCCCCTGTTCATGCTCTGTGTCTCTCTGTCTCAAAAATAAATAAACGTTAAAAAAACAAAATTAAAAAAAAAAAAAATTCAATGGGCATTGCAAACTCAACCTGTCCAAAAATCAGTTCACCATCCCCTCACCTCACTTACCGCCTCTCCCCACGACTGCTCTGTTCCATTTCCTTTCATTCTTCTATCTCAGTGACTGCCTCACCACCTACCCAGTCACCCAAGCCAGAAGAAACCTGAGCACGTCATCATAGGTCCTCTCTTTCACTCACCCCTGTATTTAAGTCGTAGAGATTCTCCCTTCTTGATTTCTTCTCTGCATTCTCATCCCTTCATCCGTACTGTCCTGGCTTAGTTCAGGGCTCCATTTATTTTTTGTCTAGACATATGAGACTGCCATCTTAACTGGTGTCCATTCCTTAAGTCTTCTTCTCCTCTAACTCACCCTCGATTCTGCTACCAATATGACCTTTCTAAGGTGTGTATTCTATACCTGTGGCAGAATGGGGGCTTTATTATATATGGATAAGCACACCCTAATAATTCAACAAACTTTTATGAGGGGTTACTGTGTCAGGTATTGTACCAGTCCTTGGTACTACAGAGATGAATGATACAGTTATTAGTAAGAATACAAAGGAGTTTTCAATTCTGATCCTTTCCTCTCTTCCCTTCCCACCCAATATACATCCATTTTCTCCAGACTCCTTACTGCAAACATGTCAGTCTTCATTGAGTACCCATCATATATAAATAGCACTGTACTACGTTCTCTCACTTATGTGTCTTATTTAAGCCTCTTGAAACAACAGAGCCAGATAAGTGTCTGTTATCCCCATTTTGGAGATAATAGTACTGAAACTTAAAAAAATTGAACTGTTCAGAGTTACGCAGCTAGTAAAAGGCAGAGTAAGGAGTTCAACCCAGGCCTGTCTTAACTCCGGGGTCCTTTCTAGAACCTTTTGCTCTGCCATGCTACCCTTTTAATTGGAGTTAGCATCTGTATTTCATTAATATTAAGGTTAATAAACTAAATAGGCTATATCTATTTTAATGAATAAAACCCCTTAGTAAATAGTAGCTGTGAACATTTCAAAAGCCAGAGGGGAAAATTTAGTTTAAATTGTGAATTACATATTAACTGTGTAGTTATGAATGAATTTTAAAGACTTGAGTTGCAGAATCCAAATCTTTAGATGATATAGATGATATAGAAATGAGGAAAATGACAGGAGGATTTATTACAGTCTTCCTTTTATAATTTCTTCCTTTACCTTTCTTCTCACAGCTGCTGGGGCTGCATTTGCGATATTTATTATGTTTGGATAATTTGTTACACCAAGTTTATAGTATCTTTTGTGGGGGTGGGAGATAAAGGAGAAAGGAAAAGAGACCATACACACAGTGTGAATGTATAATACTTTGGTAGTCAGCCCTACATTTATTCAACTTACAAATAACCTAGATTCCCAAACAGCCAGCCTTATTCTTTCCTTTTTCCTACTCACCGTATAAAGTGTCTCTGTCACTACATTAAAAGAAGGGAAGGGAGAAAAAGCATTTTGAGAAGTAAGGGGGAAGGCCAGGAACAACAAGAACAATTTAGTGGTACCGTTAATCTCCTTGCTGCCTGACCCTCACAATGTAGCCTATTTGGGAGAGATGTTTGTTAAGCCCAGATATCCCACATACTGGCTGAATGTGTTCTATTCACTTTGCTATACTTTCTGATAATATAATATTTAAAGATACAATTGTGTTAAAAAGTATTCTACTTGAAAGTTTGCATATTAATGTGAATACATTTAAACCAGACATCCAACATCTGAGTAAATCTGCTGTCCTGAATGAACAGGAGTAAATCACTTAGAACTTGGAGTTCTTTGAGGCAGTGGGAAAACTGTACGGAAACAGAACCTTAGCATAGCAAGATGCTAGGGGCCCAGCAAGAAGTGCATTGGCCGCAGGAAATGACTAAAGAAAGGTAGGTGGGAAGATGTCATAATAAATGCTTTATATTTCAACATTGTTTCTTCAGTCTTCCATCTTGCTTCCACGGTTCAGGCTAGTACTGCAGGGTAATTCCGCAATATACGAGTAACATTATGAGCTAAATTAAGGTTTGTTTGTTTACCCTAGAATCATACCCACCATGTGTAGTACTTATAGATGTTTATATAGAAAGGTGTTCTAGGTTACAAACAACCAATTTTACATAACCTGTCAGTTACAAATTAGCTGTGCAAAAAAGACTTACCTGAAGCTAGCAGCTTTGTACTAACTGCATGGTATCTTTTAATGCTGTCTACAGAGATGTAATTAGTAGTAAGACATTAAAAGACTTTAGATATGGGTTAACATGATCATCTTCTATTCCTGGTCCAATTCTATTATGCACCTCTTGGGCCATTGTTCTAGAGGTTCTAGTGTACATTTTTAATGTAACTTTTTAATCTTAGAATAAACAAATGTTCATTGAAGAAAATTTAGAAAATATAGGTTCATCAAAAAAAAGCAAAGAAAGGAAATTAACATATAATCCCGTTACCCAGTATTACTCTCCTTTTATTCTTCAATTCTATGTGTGTATAGAGTTTATATGTGTGAGTGTAAGAAAACAAAGAAATCATACTCTTAGTATAACTTTTCATTTTTCCACAATGTACCATAAACATCTGTCTGATTACATAGTTCTCTGCTATATCACTTAAATGCCTATATATTATTCTCTAGTATAAAGTTTAATATTATTTATACAATCCCTTATTGTTAGGCATTAGGTTGTTTCTAATCTTTCTCATTTGCAAGTAAATGATGAACACCTCTATAACTAAATCTTGGCATATACCCACAATTATTTGCGAGTGTCTTTAAATTTTTATTTTATTCATTTTGTGACCATTTGTTGAATGTCTGCCGTATCCAAAACTATGTTGATGGCAGAGGTAAAATGGTAAATAACTGCTGTCCTCAACTGCTGGTAGGCATGTAAAACAAGTTGTTCATGACTGTATCCTCAGCAATTAGAACAGTGCCAGCACATGGTAACTATTCAATAAGTGCCAGGAAGTAACAGAAAAAGAAAGAGAGGGACCACTGAGTATGGACCTGAATATGAAACTAGTCAAGTCTAGAGGTTTCTAATTGGCACAAATTGGTATGAGTCTATAGGGATAAACTACTTCTAAGCTCCATCCTGTTTCTACCTTGAATATGGTATAGTAGATGTCCTGGTTTTCTTTTTCCCATGGCTGGTTCAATGACTTCTTAGCCCCCTTTTGTCCTCTAGGCAGCATGAACTACTACTATTTCCCTACTGTGGGGGAAGAGTTGGAGACAAATGAGGAAGTTTGGATAGGTAAATGAGTATGGTACACCATATTTGCCAGCCAAGATAATTGTGGGCAGACTTGGTTAAGATAGTCATCATTTGGGCACATATGTTTTTCTTTGTTTTTCCTTTCCCTCACTTTCCTGATAAAATTTCTCAGAGAAATTGCTGTTTTATGTGGCTTATACAGAGTGGAAAAAGGATTTGTTCATAGTTAGCCAGGGATATTTTCTTTCCCAGCAGGAAGCTCCATGAAGGAGTGTCTTGGTACCCCCTGTGTACACAGCACTAAGTAGGAATACATCTCCTAGATCAGGTAGCCCTGCCGTCTTTTCCTATATTACCGTTTCTTTCCATGGAACCTAGAAACTATGCAACTGTCCAGAAGAATCTTACAGGGTCCCTTCACAGTGAGTCCAAAAACCTAGCCATAGGAACAGGCAAGAAAGTATGGCACTGACAACAGAATTCCGTTACTAACTGAGACACATCCCCCAAAAACGCACAATGTAAAGCTTTGTGGCTGAGATAATTCGTTTTATATTTCTGAAGAAAAAGAAATATAAACTGGGAGGGGAGCAGAATTCCAAATGGATTTGGGAAGCCTCTAATTTAAAAAGTTGGGGAGCTGTTTCCTTGGGCTTAAATAGATGGATGTTATACATTTACCTCTTGAATGAAATAAGCAGTAATCATGATCCAAATATACAGAATCCCCTTGGGAAATTTTTTTTAGATAAAGTTCAGCATTAATCGAGTTTATATAATGTCTAAGACTGATTTTAACTATTCAGCTGTTTATATTTTTACAGCAGCTTTAAAACAGCTTGGTAATGTAGCTTGTAACTGCTGACTTAGCCCTTCTAGCCTTTCAAGACCTGCAGGGCTGAGAAATTCCCATAATTAAGAAAAGGGTTCCCCCTTCTGGAAAATTGCCATCACAGTAGCCTGCCCCACTCAAATCATACTGGGCTTCCTAGGCTCTGTCATAGATTGGTGTGCGGGATTTGAATTGCCTGCTCCTGTTGTTGCCAATTTGTGAAGCTGCCTCTTCACATTAGAGCATGAAACAGAAGGAACAAGCACTGAGACAGCAAATTGGATTCTTAAAAAACTAGCACATTTAGGAGGAATTATCAAGATAGAGTTAACAGTACAGTGATTATTTGGGCAAAGCCTGTTGCCTTACATCTTACAATTTGTGAACAAAACATATCCTAACATCTTGGTGTTTACCTAATGTTCTAAAAGTAGAAATTTCTATCAAGGAGAATTTTTATTTGTTTTTTTTTTAAATATGAAATTTATTGTCAAATTGGTTTCCATACAACACCCAGTGCTCATCCCAACAAGTGCCCTCCTCAGTACCCCTCACCCACCCTCCTCTCCCTCCCACCCTCCATCAACCCTCAGTTTGTTCTCAGTTTTTAAGAGTCTCTTATGTTTTGGCTCCCTCCGTCTCTAACCTTTTTTTTTTTCTTTCCCCTCCCCCATTGTCTTCTGTTAAGTTTCTCAGGATCCACACAGGAGTGAAAACATATGGTATCTGTCTTTCTCTGTATGACTTATTTCACTTAACATCACACTCTCCAGTTCCATCCACATTGCTACAAAAGGCCATATTTCATTCTTTCTCATTGCCAAGTAGTATTCCATTGTGTATATAAACCACAGTTTCTTTATCCATTCATCAGTTGATGGACATTTAGGCTCTTTCTGTAATTTGGCTATAGTTGAGAGTGCTGCTATAAACATTGGGGTACAAGTGCCCCTATGTATCAGCACTCCTGTATCCCTTGGGTAAATTCCTAGCGGTGCTATTGCTGGGTCATAGGGTAGGTCTATTTTTAATTTTCTGAGGAACCTCCACACTGTTTTCCAGAGTGGCCGCACCAGTTTGCATTCCCACCAACAGTGCAAGAGGGTTCCCGTTTCTCCACATCCTCTCCAGCATCTATAGTCTCCTGATTTGTTCATTTTGGCCACTCTGACTGGCGTGAGGTGATATCTGAGTGTGGTTTTGATTTGTATTTCCCTGATGAGGAGTGACATTGAGCATCTTTTCATGTGCTTGTTGGCCATCTGGATGTCTTCTTTAGAGAAATGTCTATTCATGTCTTCTGCCCATTTCTTCACTGGATTATTTGTTTTTCGGGTATGGAGTTTGGTGAGTTCTTTATAGATTTTGGATACTAGCCCTTTGTCCGATATGTCATTTGCAAATATCTTTTCCCATTCCGTTGGTTGCCTTTTAATTTTGTTGATTGTTTCCTTGGCAGTGCAGAAGCTTTTTATCTTCATGAGGTCCCAATAGCTCATTTTTGCTTTTAACTCCCTTGCCCTTGGGAATGTGTCAAGTAAGAAATTGCTGCGGCTGAGGTCAGAGAGGTCTCTTCCTGCTTTCTCCTCTAGGGTTTTGATGATTTCCTGTCTCACATTCAGGTCCTTTATCCATTTTGAGTTTGTTTTTGTGAATGGTGTAAGAAAGTGGTCTAGTTTCAATCTTCTGCATGTTGCTGTCCAGTTCTCCCAGCACCATTTGTTAAAGAGACTGTCTTTTTTCCATTGGATATTCTTTCCTGCTTTGTCAAAGATTAGTTGGCCTTACTTTTGTGGGTCTAGTTCTGGGGTTTCTATTCTATTCCATTGGTCTATGTGTCTGTTTTTGTGCCAATACCATGCTGTCTTGATGATTACAGCTTTGTAGTAGAGGCTAAAGTCTGGAATTGGAATGCCTCCTGCTTTGGTCTTCTTCTTCAAAATTAATTTGGCTATTCAGGGCCTTTTGTGGTTCCATACAAATTTTAGGATTGCTTGTTCTAGCTCCGAGAAGAATGCTGGTGCAATTTTGATTGGGATTGCATGGAATGTGTAGATAGCTTTGGGTAGTATTGACATTTTAACAATATTTATTCTTTCAATCCATGAGCACAGAATGTTTTTCCATTTCTTTATATCTTCTTCCATTTCCTTCATAAGCTTTCTATAGTTTTCAGCATACAGATCTTTTACATCTTTGGTTAGGTTTATTCCTAGGTATTTTATGCTTCTTGGTGCAATTGTGAATGGGATCGGTTTCTTTGTCTTTCTGTTGCTTCATTATTAGTGTATAAGAATGCAACTGATTTCTGTACATTGATTTTGTATCCTGTGACTTTGCTGAATTCATTTATCAGTTCTAGCAGACTTTTGGTGGAGTCTATCAGATTTTCCATGTATAATATCATGTCATCTGCAAAAAGTGAAAGCTTGACTTCATCTTTGCCAATTTGGATGCCTTTGATTTCCTTTTGTTTTCTGATTGCTGATGCTAGCACTTCCAACACTATGTTAAACAACAGCAGTGAGAGTGGACATATCAAGGAGAATTTAGATCCAAATAATTAGTTCTTGTCATCTTTATAAACTGCCTTTCTTCCCTTGTGAAATAAATACCTTTTGGGGCACCTGGATGGCTCTGTAAGTTGAGCGTCCGACTCCAGCTCAGGTCATAATCTCATGGTTTGTGAGTTAGAGCCTGGCATTGGGCTTGCTGCTGTCAGCTCAGAGTCTGCTTCGGATCCTCTGTCCCCTTCTTTATCTGCCCCTCCTCTGCTCATGTGCTCTCTCAAAAGTAAATAAACATTTTTTAAAAAGAAACAAATACCCTTTCCTGCTCAAAATGCAAAGTTTTAATTTTGAATCAATATAATTTATTTTCTGATAGATTTCTAAATAGATTTGCTTATTAAGAGAGGACTCTCATTTTCTGTTGGCCAACCAAAAATGTGCTTTCTACTTTAACATGTGTGCTTTTTTTAATAAATGAAAGCACATTCTTTTGTTTTTAAGTTTATATGTTTATTTTTCCGGGAAAGCGTGAAGGGGAGACAGAGAATCCCACACAGGCTCCACACTATCACTTGTAGAGCCCTACAAAGGGCTAGAACTCCCAAATCCTGAGATCATGACCTGAGCCAAAATCAAGAGTGGGATGCTTAACCAACCTAGCCACCCAGGCACCCCAACAGATGGGTTTAACAACAAGAGATTATTCCCACTCCCAGGGACAGACTTTTTTGGTGGCTGTTATAGTTGCCTTTCTTAACCCTTAAGAGTTGCTGTTATAGTTGATGTTGCCAATTCTTCTAAACATAACTTCTGGGTATTACTGTACGTTTAGAAATGTTTTTCTTACTTGTCCCCCATAGAAAGTAATATCTTCTAGAAAGCCTTTCTGGATTCTCCCATGCCAATTCTGAAAATTCTGTACCACTCAACATTTATACCATTTTACCTTATGTGTAATTTCACTTTAATTATGTATTTGAATTCCATCAATGATATTAATTTCATTGCCTAGTTTATTTTCCTAAATTTTTGTCATATGTTTTCTGCACTTGCTTATAAACTTAAAGGCAGGGACCATGCTTTCTTCTGTGTTTACATGACTTTATAGTGCCTAAACACCCAGTGGGACTGAAGAAGGACTAAATGATGGCTAAATGTAGTATGGAATGTGATTCAATACATGAAGTAGATACCCAGAAAATACTTGCACTTGAGGAATTTATCCTTGACCTCTGACAAAATTAGTCTATGGTTAGTTTATGTTCAGAACTGTTTTCTTGTTATCTTGGTATGATCAGTTGCCATTATTCCTTAATCTCTAAATCCTACAATTTTTCTCCTTTTTCTACTGTCATCCTCACTCATTTTAAAATGATACAACTCACAGTTGGTGTAACAGATGAAACAGGAAACTAATTAGCAGCTGTTGTCCATCTGTGTGTTTATATTAAATATTTTAAAATAAAACTGCATTTGCATTCTGAATGCTCTAAAATCCATAAAATCTAAACTTGGGTAAAGGCTCTGTCTTGGTTTTGAATTTTATGGTAGACTTCATCATAAAACAAAACAAAAAAATTTTTTTATGTCAGAATCAGGATTGTAGTCATTTAGTGGCAGCTGGGTGGCTCAGTCGGTGGAGCATCTGACTCGATCTCTGAGTCTTGAGTTCAGGTTCCATGTTCGGCGTGGAGCCTAC
Source organism: Panthera pardus (assembly GCF_024362965.1). NCBI lineage: Eukaryota > Metazoa > Chordata > Mammalia > Carnivora > Felidae > Panthera > Panthera pardus. Next base: position 105,100,844 of record NW_026526810.1, read on the forward strand.
TTTATAAACAAACAAATAAATAAGGATTATAGTAATTTAAGGCAGACACATATTTTAAAAAGCAAAAAAAGTCTGAAGTGAAAATGGTCTCCCAAAGCCCTCTGAAATCTGAAAAGATGTTATAGTCAAAAGATATTATACCTTCTAGACATATTCTTTCACAGAAATTGAAGTACGTAAAGTATTGAGAAAGCTACATGCATTCCCTGATAGATTTATTTTGAGATATGCTTTACCTTTCTGTTAAGTTTAAGCTTTTTTAATGTCTGATTAAGTTGGAATTCTGGGGAGAGTACTCTTATTATTATTATTGGTAGCCATTCCCCAAGCTGAAAGTGAATGTCATAGCTTTGGGAAGAAAAATGCTTTTACTTTGTTTACTCAAGTCAAATAGTTAAATGCTCCTGATGTTCAAAAAGTGAGAGGAAAAAAGTATGATCTGCAAGATGAGTCTTACATGGCAATGCTGGAGTCAGTTTCTCCCTCTATGCTTCAGTCTCTATGTGAAAGGAAAATAGTCGTTGTGTTTATACTAATTTCAGTTATTTCCAGAGAATCACAGTATCTTAGAATTGAAAGGAACTTCTGATGTTAGCCAGTTCAGACTTTCACCTAGTGAAGATGTTAGAGAAAATTTCTGACAGCTAGCCATCAGGTTTTTGTTTGCCACTTTTAGTGAGAAAGATCTTCATTCTTTTGTTGAATGGCTGCTGTGGCAAGCCAAAGTCTTCACCCCTGTTTCTTCCATCCATTAGTCCTAATTCTGCCCTCTGGAGCAATACCAAATAAATTTACTCCCTCTTCTATATGACAACCTTTCAAAGAAGGCACTATTTATGATTATATAAATGCGAAGTAGTATCTTCTCTTCCATCTGCAGACAGTATTACTATATTACGTTATAGTTGCACACTCTTCATTCCCAAAGCTATTATAGAGAGATTGAGTTGAAGCCAGGGTTAATTTGGTTTATTTATTGAGTGCCTACAATGTACAGGTCAGGGCAACCAAGAAGCCTAGATAACATGAGAGACCTTGTCTTGTGAGACAGCTACACATTATCATATCAAATTTATAAATTTGCCTCTTATCACAATTTATTGCCTCTCTATGCGTTTTAGTTCTTTTAACTTAAATTCCACTTCAACATTAATATGCCACTCTTGCTTTTTTGCTTATTTACACTTGGCTGGTGTCTCTTTACCCTACTGTTGATTTCCAGTCTTTCCTCTTTCACTGTACCCTTTGTGAATGACATTCAAATGGGATTTGACCTTTAAAAAAAAAAAAAGGGCTCAATCTCGTACCAGCCTTAAGTCACTATAAGCCTAATCCTGGCATAAAGTTTATTTTGCTTTACCATGAAGTTTGCTATAAATTATTCCTTTGATATTTTTTCTCCCATTTTACTTTATGTTTACAGTTCATCCAACTTTGTTATTTCTTCCTTGTCCTTTTTCCTGTTATTGGTTTCATCCAGGTGCTATTTTTCCCTTTTGCCCCCTTACTACTTTAGAAGGTATGCTAGACTTTACCATTCCCCTCGTGCTTTCCTTCCAATTTCTGATACTCATAATCAAATATGCATTTCTCCACTATTATATTTTTTAAAAGGTGCTAACTATAGCCTTCTTCCAAGACATTCCCATTTCCTCTATGTCCCTACATCAGTGAACTTTTAATTCCCCATCTCCTCCCACCCGTAAACTTTGAGATATTGCTGAGAAAATGCTTTGAATTCTAGATGAGGATTAAGTTGTCTTTTGTAGTAAGTCTGTACACCTTCTGGGGAATCCATATCTAGTATATACATTATAATTTCCCAGTTTATTTGATCATTATTCATTTAGATTTAGCTATATATATAGTTTTATAAATGTGTTAATATATGTATTTCAAAAATGCTTCTTACCCTCCTTGTCTTCCCCTGTCTTGAGATTTCTGATCTGATCCATTTTTTTTCATTTAGAGTCATTATTCCAAAACATTACTGGTTGATTTATTATCTGAATCTTTGCATTTTCACAAATATGATTCTTCTATCCTTATAGGTCAATGGTGTCTGACGGGGTATAGGATTTAGAGCTTGTAGGCCTTTTTTCTCAGAGTATATTTATGGTAATCTATGGTTTTGCAGTTTGGGTATTGTAGGTAAGAAGTCCAAAGCTAATATTATTTTCCTTTGTTAATAACCCCCATGTTTCTGTCTGACAGCTGGTAAGATTTTCTGTTTTATCCTTGAAATTACAAAATTGTACCAAGACATTCTTAGGTTTATATTTTTTGGCAATCTTGTCTTGAACTCAGTACATTTTTTTAAATTTCGAAGACCTTTTCAAATAAATGAAATTTTCTTCCTTCATTGGTTCCTTTTTTCTTTTGGAATTCCTATTGGTAATCTACAGTCTCTTGCTCTGTCTTCCAATTTTCTTATTATTTCCTGCACTGACTTCCCTCCCTTTGTATTTTTGTACATTCCTTTGAGGTTTTTCTGCCACTTGGGCTTTCAGGCCACTGACAGAGTTTGCACCAGGCACTATCTCCACCTTCATCTACTAAATTTTAAAATTTGAAAATCATGTTTTCCATTCCAAAACATCCTTTTCATGTTGTAAGTCTATCTCCATTAGTGCTTTGTTTGTTGTTATTGCTGCTAAAATTATTTATTTCCCCCAGCAGCTTTACTTCAGTAGCATCTGTCCTAAATATTGTGCTTATCCTACCCCCCTCCAGCTGCTGGCCTCTTAGATTGCTGGTATTTTCCTTTGCCTACTGAGAGTTTTATTCTCAGCCCGCAGGAGGCTGCTAGGGTAGTGTGGCCATTAGGTGAACATGGTTGTAGTGGGAAAAAGGATCACAAGTGGTAAAAGGCACAGAAATCACAGCTCATGAATTGCAGAGCACCAATGGCAAGCTGCCAGTGTTCTAGTGAAATGCAAAAAGAAAGAGAGAAAGGAAGGAAAGAATGATACGTTTGTGCTTAAACTATATTCCACTTAGCTTCAAGTAATTTAAATCAATGAATGTTAGAAATAGAAAGAATGTGGTCGAAATGTTCTTATTTTACAGGTAAGGATAATGAGACCCCAAAAAGTGATGTTTGTTTTTCAGAGTCATCTTAATTAGCAGTAGAGACAAAACTGGGTTCTAGACCTTCAATTAATAGTTCAATTTTCTGTCACATAGTACTTCATTTTTTAGCTTTTTGTTCTAAATCAGCTCTCTTGTAGAATGCTTTTATATAATATTGGTACTCTAAGAGAACAGTGGGTAGTTACTTAATAATTCAAGTGAAAATGGATAGAAAGTGCTAGTAAATCCAGACTAATGCTAGTATTAGATTTATCTTCAAAGAAATTATTATTAATCACCATTCAAATCTAATTAAAACTGCAGTTGTTAATGAAGAAATAAATGATATCACAATATTCCTTTAAGATGTGCTGCACTTTGAGAAAAGGAGAGCTACTGGTATATACCTAGGAAACATAATCTGCTTAATCCAGTATCCCCTCCAGTAGCAATGCTGAGAAGATAGTTCAAATTTTAAAAGTACAAATTGTTGGGTTTTTATCATCTCTATTTAACATATACAAATAAGATTTATATATTTAGGTTAGAATAATAAACAGTTTTTATCTGAAGGCACACTGTATATAACAAAATATATTTCACTATGTGAATATTACTGTAGTTTAAAAGAACAGTAGAATGAACATAGGGTAACCTTGAACCTTTCACCACCTCTGTGAACCCCAGGGCCCTCTCTCCCTGTGCCTACTCATAGAATGATGAAATTAACACATAGCTGTGAAAGTGCCTAGTTCTTTTTTTTTTTTTAAGTTTATTTATTTTTGAGAGAGAGTGTGTGTGCACAGGAGGGGCAGAGTGTGAAAGAGAGAGAGAGAGAGACAGAGAGAGAGAGACAGAGGGACAGAGGATCCAAAGTGGGCTCTGCACTGACAGTAGAGAGCCCAATGCGGGACTCAAACCCACAAACCATGAGATCGTGACCTGAGCTGAAGTCAGATGCTTAACCTAATGAGCCACCCAGGCACCCAAAAGCACATAGTTCTTTTACAACATACATGTTATTGTCATTACTTTTATTTCTTAAATACCAAATTATCTAATATGTACAAAGTAATGTCATATGAAAAACACATGTGAGATATATACAGTCATATTAAAGGATCAGATTATAATGTTTTAGTTTTACTCTCCCATCTTTCAGAAAATTATATACCATGCTCTTTCTAACACAACTGAGAAAATCATGAATTGTTTTTATTCTACTGTAATATCCACAATTATAATACTTGTTACCTATTCCTTTTATCATTCAGATAATTGCCTAGTCTTAGAAAGCAAATCTGTTTTTATTTCTTAAAAGTAAAAAGGTGACAGAGAGGGAATATGAAATAAATGAAAAATATCAGCATTTGTCAAATCTGAGAGATGAATACATGGGTGTTATGCTATTATCTTATATTGGAAATATGTTGTCATTTAAAATATAATATGAGAGGCGCCTGGGTGGCTCGGTCAGTCAAGCATCCAGCTCTTGATTTCAGCTCAGGTCATGATCCCAGGGTCATGGGAGCAAGTCCCACATCAGGCTCTGTGCTGAGCATGGAGCCTGCTTGAGATTCTCTGTCAAAGTAAGTTAATTAACTAATTAATTAATTTAACAGTATATATCATAAAAAAGAGAGCAAATGTCTGACTTGTAAACAAGCCCATAAAGTCATGTTTAGTCAAAATCTTACTTAGTTTCCATCTAAATATAGGATTAAGAATCACATTTATTTCATTCCCCAGAATTATACTAACATGTCCCCACATGTACTTTTCTAGTTAGCATAGGCAGATTCTCACTTTTTTGCCTTAACATCCTCTATTTGGTGCTTTTGCACAAGGGCCCATTCTCATGAGAATTTTCCTCATATGACATTTCATACTCCTGAAAAAACTGGACAGTCAGTCTGGTTAGTCAGTAGGATGGAATAAACACATAATGAGGATCCAGAGGTTTTAGTTCTAGCTTTGCCGCTTATTGCTGTCTACCTTTAAAACACTACTTTGCTCTGAATATTACTTTCCTTTTCTGTAGAATGGGCATGATAATACCTGTCCAATCCACCTCACAGACTGATTGTGAAGTAATAAGTGGAGTTATAGTATACAACATAAATGAAGTCATAGATCCTCTGTTTTCGTACATTTGTACCTGTCCCTCTAGTAAGCTGTGATCTCTTACTAGATCCCAGGCACAGAAGTATGCAACAGAAAGTAGAGTCAAAGAAAGGGGCAGAAGGAGAAAGAGAAGAGAAAGACCTAAAGAATGCACCCAGCTGTGATACTGAACACAATGAACCGCCCCCCCTCCGCCCCGCAAAGGCCTTTCCAACCTTAAGATTCACAGGAATACACGAGCAGCAGAGTAGAAAGCAACATTGACAATATTCTTTGAAACATAATAAATTATAGTAAGAACTTGGCATAAAATCCCTCTTAGTTTATTTCTGCAAATTAAAATTTTTCATGTGGAGAGTTGATGACTCTGCAGTTTTATAAAATAGGGGGAAAAAATCTCCCCCAGATAATATAAAAACAATGATTAAGAAAAAATTCACTGAAAAGTGTTTTTATTTGCATCATCAGCTGGCCTATCCCAGGACCTTTATCCACATACAAAGATTAATCCATGAAGATGTGCATGTCACTGCTGCTTTGTTTCCAAGGACTTTACTATAATCCTCTAGAGCTGACATGTTATAAATTACCTATTATAAAATTGGTGAAAATTATATTAACACAAAATTGTATTTTGTTGATGATATTCATTGTCCATTCACCAGAAGCACATTCTACATCAACCTGTGTTTATATTCTTTCCATTTACTCCTTTTTCCAACCATTTGACTCACCCTAGTGATAAAGGGTCCGAGAGCTCTAGGCATGCAATAATCAGGAACCCAACATGTGTATATCTTATAGTATTTTAACACAACTAGATAAGTTCCTATCTTTTTCCCTAACACAAAATGAAAAAGATTGATGAAAAACCTGTACAAAATACTTAATTCAAAAATACTTTAGGGGCACCTGGGTGGCCCTGGGTGGTCAGTTAAGCGTCTGAATTCACCTCAGGTCATGATCTCGCAGTTCATGAGTTCAAGCCCCGCATCAGACTGTCTCTTGTCAGTGCAGAGCCCACTTTGGATACTCTGTCTCCCTCTCTGTCTGCCCATTCCTTGTTCACACTCTCTTTCTCTCAAAAATAAATGAACATTTAAAATAATTCTTTAAATACATCCATTATTGAATATAATTCTTCCAAGAAGTTTGCCCAATGTGTTTAACTTTGAAAGGGATTTTTTTAAGTTTTTTAAGTGTTTTACACATAGATCCTAACTTTATTAAATATCTGGGTACCTTTTCGGCTGCATAAGTAATTAAGTGGATGATTTTAAAGAGTCCTATGTTTGTAGTTTGAACCTCATGTGAGCCATTTTTCAAACTTCTATTTTTGTGTTTTCTCCTTGGGAGCTTGCTTCCCAAAGCCAAACAACCCCCAGTACCTTCATTGACAGGCCAGTGCTTGAAGAGGAGAATTTTATCCAGATCCAGTAAGAGAACATTAGATGAAACTATTTAGGCCGGAACCAGGCCTGGCTTGCTATTGAGCCATTTAGACTTTTCACATGTAGTTCTGAATGTATCTGAGGCCCAAACTATGATTTTCTTCTGTTTTAGTCATGAATATTCTCCTATACTGTCAAACATGCTAAAGTTGAACTCTGCCAGATTGTTAGGTGTGTTTATATGATAAGCTTCTGTCAGTAGTGCAGCAATAATAACAACAACTAACCTTTCTTTTAAAACTTAATTTGGACTGCATACTATTCCATAAACTGTTTTATATGTATTATGTCACTTAATCCTCATAACAACCCTATACTATCTCTACTTTGTAGAAGGAAAGCTGAAGCACAGAGAAGTTAGGCAACTTGTCCAAGGTTCTCCATCTAACAGGTAGTAGCCCCAGGATTTAAACTCAGGCATCTGACTTTAGAGCATACTCTTGATCTCTGTGCTATACCACCTCCCAGTTGGCTTATCTCTTATAGAGCCTTAGAGAACTGAAGGTAGCCTCTCAGATGAATCTCAAGCTCCTCTCCTTACCTCTGTCACCCCTGGAAAAAGAGTGAAATGATGTTCTAGTTACAAATCTTCTACTTCTCTTCCACCCCCTTTACCTCCTCTTTCCCTCCCTCCCCCATCAAATAGTGCATTAAGGTAAAGGGACATGAAAAAAGTTCACTACCAAGAGAAATTTGGGGAAATATATGCTATCTCACCGAGCTACCATTTGATTTCAAGTTAACAAAAAAACATGAGGCTAGCTTAAGCAAAGGAGGGGTTTATGGAGCAAAGGAAACAATCAACAAAACTAAAAGGCAACCAACAGAATGGGAAAAAATATTTGCAAATGACATACCGGACAAAGAGCTAGTACCCAAAATCTATAAAGAGCTCACCAAACTCCACACCCAAAAAACAAATAATCCAGTGAAGAAATGGGCAGAAAACATGAATAGACACTTCTCTAAAGAAGACATCCAGATGGCCAACAGGCACATGAAAAGATGCTCAACATCGCTCCTCATCAGGGAAATAAAAATAAAAACCACACTCAGATATCACCTCACGCCAGTCAGAGTGGCCAAAATGAACAAATCAGGAGACTATAGATGCTGGCGAGGATGTGGAGAAACGGGAACCCTCTTGCACTGTTGGTGGGAATGCAAACTGGTGCAGCCACTCTGGAAAACAATGTGGAGGTTCCTCAAAAAATTAAAAATAGACCTACCCTGTGACCCAGCAGTAGCACTGCTAGGAATTTACCCAGCGGATACAGGAATACTGATGCATAAGGTCACTTGTACCCCAATGTTTATAGCAGCACTCTCAACAATAGCCAAATTGTAGAAAGAGCCTAAAAGCCCATCATCTGATGAATGGATAAAGAAATTGTGGTTTATATACACAATGGAGTACTACGTGGCAATGAGAAAGAATGAAATATGGCCCTTTGTAGCAACGTGGATGGAACTGGAGAGTGTGATGCTAAGTGAAATAAGTCATACAGAGAAGGACAGATACCATGTTTTCACTCTTATGTGGATCCTGAGAAACTTAACAGAAACCCATGGGGGAGGGGAAGGAAAAAAAGAAAAAAAAAGAGGTTAGAGTGGGAGAGAGAGCCAAAGCATAAGAGACTCTAAAAAAACTGAGAACAAACTGAGGGTTGATGGGGGGTGGGAGGGAGGGGAGGGTAGGTGATGAGCATTGAAGAGGGCATCTTTTGGGATGAGCACTGGGTGTTGTATGGAAACTAATTTGACAATAAATTTCATATAATAAAAAAAAGGAGGGGTTTATGGGAAGATGTAGGGCTATCTCATGGAACCCAGGAGCAAAATAGGCCTCAACTAGAACTAGAACTAGAACTAGAAAAGCAGAAGCTAGGATTGCTCCCTTTTTCGATGTACGTGTTGAATGTCCAGGGGAGAGAAAGAGAACATCCCCTCTGCACAGGTAAGAAGTTCTCAGAAAACAAGGGTATTGCTAGACAGATATTCCTCAAAAGCCTCCCTTCCTGCACTCTGTCATTTAAAGAGGAATGCATGTGCAGTGCTTTATAGTTTCAGATAGTAACTAGATAGTTCTTTTTAGCTCACCCTTGCCTTCCTATCTGCCCATAAGCCCTCATGCCTGGCACTTTGTTTGATTTCTTGCTTCATCAATCTCAAAGTATGCCTTTGTAACCCTTCTAACATCCAGAGGATAGACTCTTGATTTTGCTCCACCTCTTCTTCCCAGGCCTTTGACCTGTGCAAGCAATGGTCCTGTATATTTGTCTTTTCAGTTGACTATCAGGAATCTGCCTAGTTTCAATTCCTGATGTTCATCCTGTCCTTTTACCCTCTTAGAATATTTCATACAGTCTCTGCCTTCCTAGTTTTTTCTCCCACCCTTTTTTCCCCAATAAATACCTACTGCCTCTTCATATTTCTAGGGACCCCCCCCCACCACCACCCTTTTCTTGTTAGATGAAGTCCCAATTTTTGACCTTAAGGGCCCTCCAAAATACTATCCTATCCCAGTCATTCTACATCCTTGCCTTGCCTTGCCTTGCCTTGCCTTGCCTTGCCTTGCCTTGCCTTGCCTTGCCTTGCCTTCCCTTCCCTTCCCTTCCCTTCCCTTCCCTTCCCTTCCCTTCCCTTCCCTTCCCTTCCCTTCCCTTTCCTTCCCTTCCCTTCTCTTCCCTTCCCTTTCCTTCCTTGTAGTTGTCAAGGCTAGAAACTTGGGTTCAGCCCTGACCTCTCCTTCTTCCCCCTCTCCCGTATCCAATACTAAGTTCTAAATATCTCTGGAGTATATCATTTCTCTCAGTCTCCATCACAACCTGCTCCCCAAGCTGACACCCCATGTCCTGATCACTGCAGAAGCCTCCTGACTGCCCTTGCCCATGCTAGTTCCCCCAGACTCCTACAGAATTCAGTTTCTAAATCTCAAACCTGCTTATGTCATTGTCCTATTTAATATGTTAAAGATGTTCCATTGTGCAGAGGATAAAGGTAAATTTCTCGTGGTCAACAGGCCCTTCATAGTCTGACTCTGATGGTTTGATATGTCAACTTGACAGGGCCATCAGGTGCCCAGACATTTGGCCAAACATTATTCTAGGTGTGCCTGTGAGGGTGTTTCTGGATGAGACCAACATTTGAATCAGTAACTAAGGCAGGTTGCCCTTTCTGATGTTGCTAGGTCTCATCCAATCAACTGAAGACCTGAATAGAAGAAAGACTGAGTAAGAGGGAAATCCTCCTGCCCAATTGTCTGAGCTGAGACCCTGGTCTTTCCTGCTTTCAGACTCAAATGGAAAATAGATAAACTTACATGACTGTTCTAGACAGTTTATTTTCTCCATATTAATCCCCAGTGAGGCTGCATTGCAGGCTGATATTCTTTTTTATAAAGCCTTTTCTCATTCCTTCCACCTGTAAACATCCAGCCCATTTCTCAAGGTCTAACTAACTTGAGTCATATCCCCTCTAAAGAGTCTTGTGTGACCTCTCCAATATCTAGGGTCACGCACTGTCCTGATTTGCCTGGGATTTCCTACGACATGTGACTTTCAGTACTAAATCTGGGATTATCCTAGGCAAACTGAGATGGTTAGACAGCCTACCAACACCTCAATGTCTCTTCCTTGTTAGAACAAAAAGTCCTGTGAAATTATCAGTAGCCACAATTTCTGCACTTATGATGTCCTTTCTCTGCAGTAAGACTTAGGCTCCTATTGGACAGAGACCTTTTTGATTGTCACTTCATACATAGTATAATGCTATACCCATGTTAATGCCTACCCAGTGAATAAAGTGGTTTAGTTTTAAGTTGGCACTCATATGTAAAATCTTGTCCATATGATTAACTTATTTGTCTTTATTTCTTTCCAGCCCAGATGACTTACTCAATGCCTTGAATGAGGGTATCAGTCGTGCTGATGTCATCATCACATCAGGGGGTGTATCCATGGGGGAAAAGGTATGAAAAAATGGGATTCATGAAAATTTATCTGCTGTAATGTCCTTGCATATGGTTTATTAACTATAGTCTGGTACATATCTGTTACCCATAACCAGACCTGCACAAATCTGGAAATCCCTAGGGCTTCAGAAATTTCTGGGCATTCTAAAAGGGATGCAGTATGGGTAGATCAGGAGCAACTTGGAGAATCCCACAGCATGCAAAATGGTTCCGATGTTCCCCTGTAGATTTCTGTTTCTTTGCTCGCTCAACTTTGCTATAACATTACGACTTCCTTTATACATGATATTTAACCCCAAGATAAAGCTCCAAGATCCTGTCCTCCCCTGCCACATATTCCAAACCTGATAACCCTTAGCTTCCCAGAGGGAAGAAAGATAGAATTAGGCATTCCATTGCCCCTTTTGACAAATAATAAGGCTCATAATCATAATAAATGAAGGAAATAAAATGCAAACATATATATATAAGCATATATAGGATTTTATAAGACTAAGTATATTTGCATAAAATATATGCTTAGTCTTTTAAAAATCCCAATTCCAGTGTCCCAGTATCATTAAATTTATATATCTTAATGAAATGTGTTGGTTCATGACGATTATTGGGACTACTGAATAATGTTATAAAAGCAAAATATACTTTACTACAGTAACCAACCTGATGTTTTGGCTCAAAAATATTTCAGAACACAAAATGTTTTTACTGGCCCATAATCCCTTTCCATCTTTTATTTTTTCATATTAATGACTAAACTGAAAAATTATAAAAATATTGTCAGAATGGCAGTTTTTACTAAAATTCAGATTTTCCAAGAGCATAATTAATTTTTGGCTAGATCTTATATATATGATTGTTCTTGGTCTCTGCCCTCTCTAGCTATAAAACTGCCTAAATTTATAACCTTACTCTTTAGCAGAATTCAGTTGTGTGAATAGAGAATGTCTACCTTTCATTCACAACTAGTTTTAGAGTGTTTACAAACAGCCCTTAAGTGGCCAAAAACCATAGAAGAAAAATAGAGAATCTCAGTCTAAGACAACCATCTCAGATTACATCCAAGAATGAAAGTGTTGAAGTGTGGGTAGGTATTCTCCTTATAGCAGACAGATGGCTAGGTTAGTCTTAGCGTCTCACAGAAGTCCTTAGCCCCAGGTGGAGCAAATTGCTGCAGACCTCTTTTGAGATCACAAAGGCCAGGGCTGAAGTCTGCATTGTCATAGAGCTATAAGAAATAATTTTCAGCCTGTCTGTTTTCATTACCATCAAACTCCCTGTGGTAACACAAGAGCAAACCCTGAAGTTAAGAGTACTTAATGTTAGGGCACCTGGGTGTCTCAGTCGGTTAAGTGTCCAACTTTGGCAGGTCATGGTCTCATGGTTTGTGAGTTAGAGCCCCGCATCGTGCTCTGTGCTGACAGCTCAGAGCTTGGAGCCTACTTTGCATTCTGTGTCCCTCTCTCTCTTTCTGCCCCAGCCCTGCTTGTGCTCTCTCTTTTTCTTTCAAAAATGAATAAACATTAAAAACAAAAATTTTTTAAAAGAGTACTTAATGTTAAATTTGTTTCCAGGGAGTATTCCATGTATAATTTATCTTGGTTGCAAATGAGCTTAATTATAGAACAATACCTGTTTGAAAAACCTGAAGTTTGTCTTTTCCAATATTTCTGAAAGCAACTAGCTTATAACATACATAGGTTTGGCAATTGTGACTCAACTCTGGTAAGGACAGAACACTTCTCAACCTTAACCTTCTTTATTAGTGCTCACAAATATGTGATTTTTCCTAGGGACTTAAAAATAAAGAAGCAATATAGTAAAGCACATTGGTTTTATTTATTTTACTATCTGTATGGTAAAATACACTAAACCTTTAGTTTACTAGGGAAGAGATTTTAGGAACTAGGCATCCCGTAGTATTCCATGGGAGCTAATAATTGTCCTTTCTTCCTCCTTGAGTGGGAATGAGACAAAAAAGGAACTGGGAAGAAAGACATAAAGCCTAAGTGCTGCAGACTCCTGCCAACCTTCTAGTTGCCAAAAAAGAATTTCAGTTGTACTCAGTGGCAGGAGGAAAGAAAAGCATAAGAAACAGAATATCTGCTTCAGCCCAAGGGCTAAGCCTGAAAACCAGTCGCTGAAAAGGCAGGGAGGTCAAGGAAAGATCCAAAAAGCATTATGTAACAAGCATGAATCTTGTGTGCAGAAACTCAGGTATGCAAGAAATTTATTTACTTGATTCAACTTAAATCCTACTATGAGCACCTATGCTACAGAACAGGCAAGAAATTTTATGAAGCCATTATGGAACTCACCCACTCAAGGATTGTGCCAAGAAACCGTAAAGGGCTTAAGAGGCCAACAGCAGATCAGGAAGACACGTGTGGTCACCAGTCTGCACCGGATACACCTAGAGCATCTCTCTAGTGCCATTAGGTCTCAGTTATTTGCTCCTTTGGGACTTGCTAGACACACTGGGATCATGGGGAGGCTGGGAGCCTTAGGGCAAGGGGAAGGAGCTCCTAATGCTTGTGAGACCCACAGACCTCAATCCTCTTCTCAGCCAAGAAAAAATGGCTCTTCCACAGTTGCTTCCCTCAAAATCTTTTCCTACTTCCACCTCCCTCTGCCCCCAAGTGTTTACTTTTGTAAAATACTGACAATTTCAAGTACATAGTATCTGCTTTTTGCTATGAAAACTAAAGAATTATATGCATTACTATGCAGAGTACTATACAGTCAGTTAAGCCTCCAAATCTTGGTTTTGGCTCATGTCATGATCTCACAGTTCGTGAGATTGAGCCTGCGTCAGGCTCCACACTGTCAGCACAGAACCTGCTTGGGATTCTCTTTCCCTCACTTTCTGCCCCTCCCCCATACTTGCTGTCTCTTTCTCTCTCTCTCAAAATAAATTAATAAACATTTTTAAAAGAATGATTACATTACTATAAATTTTTCACAACCTACAGGATTGTAAAATAGCTCAAAGACAAGGAAAGGCACAGATAACCAAGGAGGATACACTACACTGGACACCCAGTAATTTTTTTTTTTTTTTTTTGTCTATTTGAAAGTCTCTTAATTTTTTCCTGACAGTGTCTCCCTCCTATCTCATATGATCAAAATAAGCATAAAGATCATTATTGATCACCAAAAAAGGCTGGTCTCAAAGGCTTGCCCTGATTATTTAACAGCAAAAGCGTTCATTAACCATATAGGCCTTCTTGACTTTGTTTTGCAAATCTAGAGCCATACAGCAATAGACTATTAAAATTAATCAGTATTCCAAACAAATAAATACAATAAAATTTCACTTATTGTTTATTTCAGTCCTGTGTCATTCTTGTTCTGCTATATTTGGGTTAGCAGTCCGCTTTCATGAAGCCATCTGTTTCTATTCTAAAGAGTCCTGGGACTCCTGACAGAGTCTACTGGTACTATATAAAAGTTATCTCAGCTGTATCACCTCAGGTGCCTGTACCCAAGAGACTATTCTTTGAAGTGTCAGTAGTTCAAATTACCTATCCATGGTCCTTTTCCCTAGTGCTCTGAATCTGTCTTTGTTGCAGGTACAAAAAAAGCAGAGCCTTTAAGCAAGCATTAGAGTAAAACAGAAACTTTCCAAAGATGACAGACACTTTATGGCTGTACTTAATTTGTTGCTGTAACTAATAATTTCAGAATAGAAGATAAGTAAAATTCTCCATTGAGATACAGTATGTAACTATTTCATAAAAGTTTTTATGTGTTCCCGCTGAGAGTGCAAACATATATGGGCAGTAAGGCATTGCCAAATCTCTACACAATTTCTAAACTATTTATATGAACTTCCACATATATGGATCTAACCTTGGGCACACTGAGCATGTCTTCTCAGATATGACAGCAACTCCCCACCCATGAACCTCTTACAATGGTAACATATCGAAGAAACCTAAATCTTTCTAACATATCTTTTTATAAGATGAAAGAAGAAATCTTTGTGATTTTCTAGGGACCCTCTAGGAAATTTCAGAGACAGTTTTAGATGTAAAAGATATTCTGAAATTTTTACCTTTTACTAAATTTAGATCTCATCTTTACAAGGCAAAATCAAAAGAGCTGTCAAAAAAGAATTGAGTCCTCAATTAAGATAGGATCATGAGGGACGCCTGGGTGGCTCAGTTGATTAAGTGTCCAACTTTGGCTCAGGTCATAATCTCACGGTTCGTGAGTTCAAGCCCTGCGGCAGGGTCTATGCTGACAGCTCAAAGCCTTGAACCTGCTTTGGATTCTGTGTGTCTCTCTCTGCTCCACACCCCCCCTCCCCAATCACTCTCTGTCTCTATCTCTCTCTCAAAAATAAATAAACATTTAAAAAAATTTTTTAAGATAGGATCATGAATACCTGAGAAACAATACTAGTTGCCTAATTTTTCAAAGCAACAATAAAATATTTGGAAATAAACATAGAAAGTAGCATGATCGTAAAAAATCTTAGCTCATTCATAAATGAGGAAACTTCATTTTTTATTTTTTATTTCTTTTTAAAAAAGGCAAAATAAACATAAAGCACAAAAGGAAGATTACACAAAAAGAATAACCTTTAGTTTCATGGGGAAAACATTAATCACTAAACTAAAGAAATAAGCTCATCAAACTTGAATGAACTTACTAAAATTTTAAAATAGTTCTCAGCTTCATTTCAGACACAGGTATTATAAACCAAGGCAAATAAAAGTGTCTTTCAAAGTTTTGCCCTTTATCATGTTATTTTATATTTTGCAACAAACCGCCACTTTACTTTAGAACAAAGAACAAGGGTCCCTTGACCCTTTAAGTGGGTCTGCAAGGTCAGAACTATTCCTAAGACTTTATCTGAACTTATTATTCTTTTTTCTCTCATAAATGTACAGTGAGTTTTTCCAGTGGCTGTATATTGTGTAATATCTCATCAGACTCAACACAGAAACAAGTAAGAGGATCCAACTGACTTCTATTAAGCCAAATGTTAAAGGAATTGTCAAAATTATAGAACAATGCATAAAAAATAAGTTACTTATATAAACACAACATGACCATATCATTGCTGTTTCCAAATGAACCAACATTTTTTTTAATATTTTAGTTTTAGTTTCTAATACAGTAACTATCAATAGGCATAACCTACATAAACAAAAGCTCTAGGGATCCATATAAATTTTAATAAGAGCGTGTAAAGTGTCCTGAGATCAAATATTTTGAGGGCTGGCTGGACTTTAAAAAAAAAAAATACTCTTTTTTCCTTGAAAAACAAAAGAACACACATCGTTATACTTCTCTGTCATTACTGTTACTAGCATAATTATAACCACCCATATTTCATCAAAATGTTTAAGGAAATAACTAATTTTTTCTTTCACAGTGAAAACTAGATAATTGAGAAATCATATGTAGGCATTTGAGAAGACTAGCAAAGTTCATAAACACACAGAATATAACTTTCTACAGCCACATGCGTCCTTTCTGTACTTTCCTGATGTAGTACAGATGAACAAACATATTAATTAACATGACCTAAAGATATAGCTTCTCCCTAGCATATAAAAGTAAGAAACAAAGTATATTAACTTTCAAACAAAAGTGTGGATGGTACCCAACTTATGGTAGTTCAACTTAATGAATTTTCAACTTTACAATGGTGCAAAAGTGATGCACATTAGTAGAAACCAGACTTCAAATTTTGAATTTTGATCTTTTCCCAGCCTAGCGATATGCAGGGCAATACTCTGTCGTGATTCTGGGCAGCCACAGCAAGTCGCAGCTCACAGTCAGCCACAATCCCAAGGGTAAACAACTGATAAACTTACAACCATCCTGTACCCACACAACCATCCTCTTTTTCACTTTCAGTATAGTATTCAATAAATGACATAAGATATTCAGCACTGTATTATGAAACAGGCTTTACAGAAGGGTTCTGTAATGTAAATGTTCCGAGCACACTTAAGGTAGCTTAGGCTAAGCTGTCATGTTCGGTGGGTTAGCTTTATTAAATGTATTTTCAACTTATGATATTTTCAACTTACAGCAGGTTCAGGAGGTAACTCCATCATGAGTGAAGGAAGACCTGTATATTAAATTATGCTTAGTTATCAATGACCCAGGATTGTGTCTTACTTAGAAATCATCCGGGTGTCTGATGATTATTCATTGATTAAGTTAATTTAATATCAGTTCAATAAGATTTTAAGTTACTTAAAGATCTTGAAAATTATTCTCAAGCTGACATACTACAAACATAATTACTATTGAAATTTAAAGTTTGTCAGGATAAAGAGTCAATTATATTGTACCCAATATTACATTTTTCACATTCTTAAAATATATAGGAATAGCATTAGCTTATTTGATGAATAAACCTATGTAAGTTTAGGAAAAAAAAACCCAAGCAAAATAAAAAATATTTGCCTAATTATACTTAACACTGATAAATAAGAAAAAGAACATTGGTGGGTTTTCTTAATAACTAAAACTTATCTCATTTGCTAAAGATTTACCTTAACTTGTAATCTTTGATTCTTAAAATTATAAGAATACCTTTTAATGTAGCTGATTTAAAATACGTTAAATTTTCTTCTAGCCTGATAATTTTAGGAATATTCTATTTATATAAGCAGTTATTTATCTAAGTCCATCAGAACAGAGCACCTTTTAATTTAAGAGACAATATAATTGTTTTGGTATGTTTTTCTTCTTCCTCCTGGTAAAGCAAACTTTACTGTGGCCCTAAGATGGGGGCTCTTCTCTCTAGATCCTGCTAAAACTGGAGGGTTGGGGATGAGAGGCTCTTGGATTGCCCCTTCCAACACCTCCATCACATTCAGACTCAGATGAATAATAATCTTGTTTATCATCAGTTTTCTACAGCTTAAATTTCCTCAAGATTTCAGTTTAATTCCAGTTAGTTAACACAGAGTGTTGTATTAGTTTCAGGTGTACAATGTAGTAATTCATCATTTCCGTACATCATCCTGTGCTCATCATAAGTGCACTCCTAAATCCCTATCACCTATTTCACCCATTCCCTCCTCCTCCCCTCTGGGAACCATCAGTTTGGTCTCTATAATTAAGAGTCTCTCTCTCTCTCTCTCTCTCCCCCCCCCCCCCGTCTCCCTCCCTCTCTCCCTCCCTCCATCCCTCTCTCTCTCCCCCACTCAATCCCTCCCATTTTTCCCCTTTGTTGTTTGTTTTGCTTCTTAAATTCCACATATGAGTGAAATCATGTTATTTGTCTTTCTCTGACTTATTTTGCTTAGCATTATACTGTCTAGCTCCATTCATGTTGTTGCAAATGACAAGATTCCGTTCTTTTTATAGCTGAATAATATTCCATTTCTAAAGCTTAATTTTTGTAAAATAGCTCAAAGATGATGAAACACACAAATAAGCCAGAAGTTTGTGCTACACTGGACATCCAATAATCTTTGTTGCCCATTTTAAAGTCTTTTGCAACTTGTCTAATGTTGTTTGTTCTTACCTGAGTTGTGGAAAAGGCCTTGCTTCTTCATCCATTCATTTTTCTTCTTCCTATCTGACTCCGGCTTTCAGAATATCAGACAGAGATCCTTGCTGCTTCTATAGGTAGACAAAAACTTAAAAATAATGATGATTCTCAGCCTTTATGGCTATGTCTGGTACAAGCTGTCCCTCTGTCACAGCAAGATTAAGCATTCCTTCATGTTCACAAAGAATGAAAAGGGACATTTTTAACAACAGAGAGGTTTTTTGTTTTCAAGAAAAATAAAATACTTCCATTCATTTAGCAAATATGTAATGAGCATATCTGCTTTCTAAAACTCTGTATCATAACCTTTAAAGCCTACAGGTATAGCTTCTGCCTGTCTCTCCAACCTCATCTTATGCCTCTTTCCTACTCATTGTCTTTTTAGTTCTAGGCACATTCTTTACTGCTTTAGAAGCTTTAGTATGTACTTCCCTCTGCCTGGAAGTATGGCTGAATCCTTCATATGGCTGAATCCTCATCCTCACCACCTCTTTTAAAATGGCCTTTCCTTATCTGCTACCCCACCCAATTATTCTCTATCCTAGTACCTGTTTATTTCTTTCATAGCATGTACCCACACGTTATAATTATTTTATTTGTTGCTTTACTTATTTTAGTCTGTCTTCACCAGTAAAACACAACAGAACATCTTTGTGTCCTGTTTATTCTTCTTCACCATTATATCTCTAGCACATATAGAATCCCTGATATATAATAGGCACTCAAAAATATTTGTCAAACTATGGGGCGCCTGGGTGGCTCAGTCGGTTAGGCGGCCGACTTCAGCTCGGGTCATGATCTCGCGGTCCGTGGGTTCAAGCCCCGCGTCGGGCACTGTGCTGACAGCTCAGAGCCTGGAGCCTGTTTCGGATTCTGTGTCTCCCTCTCTCTGACCCTCCCCCATTCATGCTCTGTCTCTCTCTGTCTCAAAAATAAATAAACGTTAAAAAAAAAATTTTAAAAATAAAAAAATATTTGTCAAACTAAGAAATGAGTGAATGAAAGGCATGTGCTATTCACTAGGGGTTTGTTATATATACACAGGGTTTCTATGCTTACAAACTGTATAGTCCAGTAAAGGATATATACCAATTATCAGGCAATTGCAGTATAACCTATGTGTGTGATATCAGAAGGACATAGTGTTATAACAGCACATAAGGTCTGGAGATTTATGCTCCTACTATAATACAGTGGCTTATTTGAACCAAGCTTCCCACCAAGAACAACTATAAAAGCTATATAAATTTTTAAAATTTTTTAAATAAAAAAAAGAGAAGAAAAAGCAGGTGTCTGAAGAGAACAACGGAGGTATCCAGGATTTAAGGCACCAAGATCTCAGAGAAAAGCGAAGGACAGAGAAGTAACACTAGAATTCTCTGCCACATTTTTCCTCAAAGCATTTACTAATTCCTAAGCCAGAGGGATGGGGGGAGGTGTAATGGTAGAAGAGGCCAAGAAGCCAACCATAACAGAGTAGATAAGAGGCTAAGAAAATAAACAGAATTTTAGCAGTCTTAGCCATTCAGGGCCTGCAGTGGGGAGGGGCCCTGGCAAATATCTCAGGCTCTTAGTTTAAACCTTTGAAGTGCTCTAGGAATAAGGACAAATAGGAAATATACCAGCCTTAGCAAAGACTGGAATTTTTTAGTCAGAAATATTGTGTAGGTGTGGAAATGCAGAAAGGACTAAAGAACAAAAAGAAGTGTTAATATGTGGGTAAATGTAAATGACTATTGATTGCATAAAATAATAATGTCTTATGAAGTTAAAATTGGTTTGTATATAAATATTATATATTAAATCATAAATGTAGAGTATATGTTTGTATAATATATATAGAAATATATATAATAGTTATATATATACACACATACATACACTAAATATATACATACTAAATATTATATATACTAAATATTTATATAGAACATATGGTACATCATAGCACAAAAAGCAGAGAGGAATAAATGTAGTTACCATATTTTAAGTCTCATGCATTGTCTGGGAAGTAATAAAAATATCAAATTATAGTATACTATAATAAGTCAAGGATGCATATTATAATCTCTAAAATAACCACTAAAATAGGGGACGCCTGGGTGGGTCAGTCAGTTAAGCATCCAACTTTGGCTTAGGTCATTATCTTGTGGTTTGTGACTTCGAGCCCCTCATCAGGCTGTGCTGACAGCTCAGAGCCTGGAGCCTGCTTTGGATTGTGTCTCCCTCCCTCTCTGTCTGCCCCTCCCCTGCTTGCACTCTGTCTCTCAAAAATGAATAAACATTAAAAAAATTTAAAATAACCACTAAAATAATAATAAAAAAACTAGTAACTAACAAGCTAATTGAAGAGAAAGAAATTAAAATAACAAAAAGTGGTGAATTCAAAAGAAGAAAAGATGAAATAAAAACAGAAGTAACAAATAGTAGGGTGATAGTCTTAAACCCAAATGTAGCAGAAATTATATTAAATGTAAATGGACTAGATACTCCGATTAAAAATTGTCATCCTGGATTATGAAAAGACAATAAATTGTATCATGGTAATAAAGGGCCCACCTTAAACGGAAAGATACAGCAAATTGAAAGAAAAGATTAGAAAAAAATTGCAATAAAAGATAGCTGGTGTGGCTGTATTAATATCAGAGAAAATTAAGGTAAGCAGGATTGTAGATTATTAGGAGGGACATTTCATATATTTAAATGGATCAGTTCATCAGAAAAATATAATAATTCTAAATTTGTATGTAACAACATAGCCTCAAAATAAACATAAACAATCTTTTGTCCAAATCTAGCCTTGGGAATGAAGGGGAGGCTGAGAAGATAAGTGAAACTGAGATAAGCTGTGGAGAGAGGAAGGTAGAAAGAAAGAGTATTCTAGACAGAAGTAAGAACATTTTCAAAGAATGGAGGCAAGAAAGTTTCAAACTGGAGAAAGAGAGATTGAGGAATGGGGTTGGATGGGAGGAGGATTGCCTGATGAGAGCAATGAATGATAAAAGGGGGTTAGAAAATACAAGAATCATAGATATGATATTAAAAAGATGAGACTCTTTCATGGAAACCAGAAAGTTTTGAAGTATTATATGGTGACTTGATCAGATTTGTTTTCAGATCTCTCTTACTACTGTGGGGGGAATGAATTGGAGGAGGGCAAGACTATTGCCAAGGACACATATTTCAGTAATCCAGGTGAGATGATGTTGGCTGAGGCTGTGGAGATAGAAGGGAACAGATTTTTAAAATAAAGTATCCTAAGCCTGTACAATATTTAAATTTTAGTAAGTGACTAGACTTACTCTTAGATTAATGAATAGGAAACTCAGCAATAGAGCTAGAGGTTGAGAAATTTTAAAGACTGCAGTTTGTTTTCTTTATGTCTACAAAACCAACCGCATGGCAGTGTTGCCTTTCATTTTCAAAGGTCAGGTTTTGTCAAACCACTGTGGATTGGTTGTAACTTTAAGCTGGTTGTGTTTTTGTTGGCAGAATATACATTTGGAACAATTAAACTCCCTTTACTCTCTGTTTTAGAGCTCCCTCCCTATTTTTTATTTTAGTTGACTTACTTAGATTTGGCAGTCTGTGGGCAAATGTCCAAGTCTTTCCTCAAGGAATGTGTGCATTATTTTAAGTCCATTAAGTAAAATAATATAGTATACATACATGTGGTTTCCCTGCCCCAGCACAACTTCTTAAGCTTCTTATTTGCTAACATCCTTTCTCAGACATAAAATTCTATATTAAAAGAGAAACAGTAACCCATCAAGTAATGATTTATATGCTAATGTGGTTATTTCGTTTATTATCTAATTGTACTAGAATGTATTTTTTATGAAAGCAGGGACATTGTCTCTTTTGCTCAAGCCCATATCCCCCTTGCCCAGATTAGTACTCAGCATATACCAGGTACTCAATATTGAAGAATAAATGAATGACAAGAATGAAGAGATGAAGGAATATTTGTCTTAAGTAAATCAAATTCACTAAAATAAGGTGTTTCTTTTCATTTCAATCTTATAAATTCATTTTATTTTCATTTGAAGTTTTGAAAGTCTGATATTAGAATGTTTGAAAGTAAAGTGATTATTTTTCATATTTGCAGGACTATCTCAAGCAGGTGCTGGACATTGATCTTCATGCTCAGATCCATTTTGGCAGGGTTTTTATGAAACCAGGGTATGAAAATAATCTTGTTATCTCATATATGGGGTTGGCTTGGCTTGCTTTGACTAACAAAGTTTTAAATGTTTTCTTTTTACATTTTCTATTATGGATTATTTATTCTAATAAAAGAAATAGTATTAGAATTCCTTGCATCAGTGTAGCGCCTACCTGAAATGGGAATTCATCTTCTTTATGAGTCACTGGGTTTATTATAAACAAAGCAAAGCAATTTTCCAAACCTTTTCTCTGTAGTTCCCATGTCTAGTTCCTTCTTTCTCTTTTTCTCTTTCTCCCCATACTGCTGCTTTCTTTCCTTTCAAAAACATTTTAGTATGAAAATTCTCAAAATGCACAAAAATAAGGAGTACAGTGAAACCCCCGTGTACTCATCACCTAGCTTCAGTAACTATCACCATTTTCCCAGACTGTTTTATCAATCCTCCCTTCCCTTTTTGAGAGGACAGAAGGCTAGATTGTTTGTTGGGTTGTTTGTTTGTTTGTTTTTGGGTTTTTTTGTTTTTTTATTGCTTTAAAGCCAATTCTACAATGTCATTTTGGTATACATCTCAAATAATAATAACGATAACAGTAGCATTCTCTTGTGTAATCACAGTGGTATTCTTACCTAACAAAATAAATAAGAGTATCTTAATATCATCTAATACCCTGATCATATTCAAAATTCTCCCAAATGTTAAGAAAAAGAATGTCTTTGGGGAGCCTTGATGGCTCAGTTGGTTGAACATCCAACTCCTGATTTTGGCTCAGGTTATGATCCCAGGGTTGTGGGATTAAGCCCCATATCGGGCTCTGTGCTGAGTGTAGAGCCTGCTTAAGATTCGCGCTCTCTCTCTCTCTCTCTCTTTCTCTCCCTTTCTCCCATTCTCCCTTTCTCTGCCCCTGTCCCCAGCTCGTATTCTCTCTCTGTCTCTCAAAATAAAACAAATAAATTAAAAAAAAGAGAGAATGCCTTCTTACATGCTTTATTTGAATTAGAATTCATCAGTTCCACAAGCTGTATTTGGTTATTAAATCTATATTGAATAAGAACATTTACCTCTACCCTCCTTTTTTCATGCCACTGACTTGCTGAAGAAACTGAATCATTTGTCCTAACAAATGGATTTGGCTAATGGCTCCGTTGTGGTGGTGGTGAACTTGTTCTGCTCTCTTTCCAGTATATTGTATGGACTAGAAGTTAGATCTAAAAGCTTGATTAGATTCAGATTCAATTTTTCTTCCCTTTGCAAAAATACTTCATAAGTACTCTTTCATACTGCTTCTTACCACCTCCTGGGAAAAAGAAAAATAACCACATACCAAGATCTGGCACATCTCCTAAAGCTAATAACTCCCTAAGGAAGGGCTGATGGAGGTTCTGTAATCAGTTATAAATCCTCAAAGAATGCCAAACAATGGTGTTGATGAAAATGTGTGGCCATGTCTTTAAGCAATAGTTTGCCTGTTCAGACCTGTTACTCTATAAACTTTTCCTTCCCCATTCAAAGGCTTCAGTGTAGAGGTGAGCATTCAAATTCTAGCACACCTCCATGCTGTCAGGGACAACAGTAATTATGCTTTCGTTTCAGAATTATACCCTGATGGGTATTCATGTGAACCCTAAGAGAGAGTAGAGGTGAGACATCAGTTGTTAGGAGTGAGCTATGGGAACATCATAAATTTCAGAAGCCTTTTTTAAGTATAAAGGCATCCCTCCTCAACTCCCCGATTTATTGGGTACCTCTCATCAGGTCTAGGATTAGGCTTTATCACCATGATTTTACCATTTAAGTATGAAGTTAAGATTAACCCTAAAGTCTTCTCCACAATTTGATAGAATGTAAAATTCCTGGCATTATATATCTGTAGTTGCCCCAATATGGCTACTGCTAACAGAGTCCTTTTATTATTGAGACTATTGAATTTGAATCATTCTCATTAAGAATATTTTGTCTTAAGTAAATATTATTATGTTGTGAGTGCACAGGCATTTTTTCCCATCCCTGTAGGCAGTACTAATTTGATTAGAATACAGAGGACATCCCAAAAGCATGTCAGTGTGCTTCTTAGTAACCTCAAAAATTGAATTGACTGTTCTTTATGTAGTGAGAAAGAAGCTGATATTAGTTGCCCTCACCTCTAGAGGAGAATTATTTGTAATATCTATTATTTAAGTCAATCTCAGCACCTGTAATGTATAATTTTGGTACTATTTTATTTTCAGTTTATTTTTTTACCACTTCAACTTAACGCTCTCATCAGTTCCTAATGTTTATTCTCCTCCCTTAAAGTCATAACACTCTGCGACCTCAGTCATTGTATAAATGCTGTTACATTCTGATCTCAAGAGGAGAACTGAACAATAGGTGCTGAGTTAGAAGGAAATGGCTTACCAGAACTTAAACAAAAGCTTCACAGTCTTGTAATAGGACACTCATGATAGCAGTGCATGATAAAATGTTTTGTTGTAATGGAATGTTTTTTAAATGAGTACCTTTAGAGAAATCACAGTACCTGTCTGCAAGATGTAAAAGATAATTTAAATTGGCTTTAAATATAATAGAAGGAAAGTATTATGCATTCCCTCCTCACTCTTATTATGTGTGTTAGTTTGCTATAATAAAATAGTTTAGAAGTTTAAGTGGGCTTCCTTTTACTTGGCCAGAATTTATACTTGTCTAAAGATAAGAATTTAAAAGTAATTGCTCCTTAATAGTAGAACAAGAAGTATAAAAAGCTCAAGAACAATTTAGCTTTGTTCTTCCCACATACAGTACATTAAGAATGTAATTAACCTCTTTCATTTTAGACACAGAGATATTCAAAAAGACATTTGAAGTATTACCAATCAGGACTACCAGTCACAATTCTATGGGTCATCTACAGTGAACATAGCTGTTGTCAGGAGTGTATCTTGGAAATTATTTTCATCACATAGTAACAGTCATTGCCAAATAACCTATTCATAAATTGGTATGATAATGTAATCTAGTTTTTCTAAAATACAGCCAAGAATCAGGAAATAAGCAAAAAGGGCCTCAGAGTAGCCAAAAATAGATGTTACATAGTACACATACTAACACTTCACAGCAGACCCTCTGAGAGCCTTGTCCAATTATGAGCCATAAAATTAAAAGAATCTTGGTTCAAATCTTTGTTTTCCCATTTAGTAGCTAAGTGATTTGAGCCAAATTTCTTAATCTCTGAGTCTTAGTTTCCTCATCTATAAAATGGGATGATACCTGTTACTTCATGGGATTGTTGTGAAAGTTAAATGAAATAATGGATGTAATGCATAGATGTTTCTTTCAAAATAATAACATTACTATTATTATTATCATTCTGACAATATAATTATTACTAATCCTCTCTGGTTCCTAAACCTAAAGCCAGCTTTAAGGGACAAGATGACGGAGCCTAGCATGAAGGGGAGCCACAGAAAAAAACTAAGGGAAAAGAGACAAGAACCTCAGTGTGTGGGATGAAGTTATGGTTTATAGGTGAAAACAATGCACAATATACCCTTGTGACCCTACATCACTGTAGGATAGCAGAGTAGAATAAGTTAATAATGATAGTTGTGAATCATCAAAAAAATGTTAATGTTCATCATATTATTGCAAAAGCTAATAATGAGTGATCCATTTTTGAAAGACAAAGTTGCAAAAATAATAAAAATGATTTAGGTACTGAAAGAGATAATTTTTCAACTATATGGAAATTTTAACATTCCCTAATGATTCTACATTACTCAAGTTTCATTAATATAAGGAAATCTTAGCTAAAAGTTTAAAGCATAAACATAAAGCATAATCAATAGAAAAAAATATCACTATTCTTGACTGCCTGTCCACTCTATGCCACTTACACTCAGCCCTCTCCCACACCCCCATGATCAGGATTCATGTCAGAATCTTGAGGAAGTATAATTTATAAATATTTTTAAATTAATACTGCTTTAGTTTTGTTCTAGTCATGGTATTTTATTTATTTTGACATTTCAAAAAAATCCCTTCATAAAAAGCCAGTGTTGTGTTTATTGCTGAGTATAGTTTTAAATGGTTGAGGAGTACTCATCTTGAACAACAGGCAGTTATCTGATAGACTATCACCAGCTAGTCTTGCAGTAATAAGAATGATTGTTGTAGATCTCCAGCAAAATAGTATGGACGTTATCAACTAGAAGGGTAGAGAAACTCCAGGATTTGAGATACACTTCTCTGGCACTAGCAGGACATGGGAAAAAAAAAAAAAAGCTACAGAAAACCAGGAAGTTTGGTTACTTGAAAATAAAGATGCTAAAAATAAATTAATGTAAATGCTTTTGAAACAATTCATGGTATAAAGGTTTAAAGAAGAGTCAACAGAAAAGTATTTTTATATGATAAATACTCTATATGGAAATCCACATAGCAAGAAAACTGGAGTACTTAATTTACTTGTCACATTACTTAGCAGTCCCTAACAAATGATCTCTTTCATTCTCTAGCCTGCCAACAACATTTGCAACTTTGGATATTGATGGTGTAAGAAAAATAATCTTTGCACTACCAGGTAAGAATAATTGAAACAGTTTCTTCTGCTTTTCCTATAAAAATGATCAAAATCATTTTGAAACCCAGGTGACCAGTTCCTTATCAGAGCACTCCATTTGGAGTCTGAAAGACCTGGGCTTAAGACCCAGCTTTACTTACTGTATGACCTTGGGCAAATCACTTAAACTTTTTAAAGCTGTTTCTTCATCTATACAATGGGCTAAAGCCTACTTTGTCTGATTGGTGTAAAAGTCAAATTAGATAGTATCTTTCAAATTATATCCCAAACCCTAAAATGGTAGCCAAGTGTTAACTGTCACTAGATCTATCTGGGGTACCTGCTTTTCCTTATAAAAAATTGGTCTAAGTTAGCAGTCTAATCACCTCCCATAGCTAGAAGTATTGTGTTTATAAGTCCAAAGGGCCTTGAATCACCCATGAAAGTAAATGGTAAACAAACAAACAAAAAAAAAAATACAAAACTGGCTTTTGTTCTTGCCAGGTTTGGACTGGGATGGGGCAGGCAACATGGAATGAGGGGTTTCTCAGCCAAACCCCAGGCATCATCAGTCTGACCATATCACTGTCCCCATCCTCGCTCCCGTGTGAACAGAAACTCACATGTTCAGACAGTAGAAAAAGCGAAGTGGTTCCGTTTATAAAGACTTTCAGAGTCAGTGTTTTATTGATTTTTGGCTTGCAGTTAAAGCCATGCTTTTAAAGTCATTACCAATCTTGATAAATTCTAAAGCAGTTTAGAGGTTTTGTGTATCTACTTGTTATTTTTTCCAGCTTTTAAAATTATCCTCTGATCTGTAGCAGCGTCCTATTCTCTATGTTTTCGGACAGATTCCTTCAGAAAATAACCTGCTTATTCCTTTCAGATGCACAAATCTGGTGACTTTGGGATACTTATCTGCTTTTGATAGTAAATAAATCTCAAAATAGAGTATAAGGAAAGGAAGACAGGCAGAAAATTTTGAAAAGCATTTTTTGGAGTTTTGAATTTTGAAAGCATTTCTAAAGCTCCTATCTATAAGCATAAAAGATTAGGTTTATATCCTACAGGAAATGTTAAGAGAGAAGACTGGTAAGTAAAGTAGTCCTCAAATGTATCTGTAGTAAAAACTCCTTAGGGCCTTTAAGGTATGTATGCTCAGATCCTCTGGAAAAATGTGATTCTCTTCCTAGCTTCATTTTGCCTAGAAAAGACTGTTACTTTGTCTACAGAAGACAGGACTTGCCCTATAGACAAAGAATTATACTGGGAGCCTACTTTGCCTTTACTTATGAACTATTGTTCATCTGCCAAAGAAGTTATAATTAAATAACCTATTTTCAAATTGCTACTTTCATTTGAAATTTTCTCTGCCCAGCCTCAGTGAACCAAAAGAGGGCAGCAACAACCCAGATGTTCAGATTGTGGAATCAGTAAAGTGGTTCCTTTTAAAAGGATTTTAAAATTCATGATTGTATTTCTGCTTTTCTGAAGGCTGCACATTTAAAACTGTTACTAATCTTGATAACTTTGTTTGTTTGTTTGTTTGTTTGTTTGTTTTGAAGAGAGAGAGAGACAGCATGAGCAGGAGAGAAGGAGGAGTAGAGAGAGAGGGAGACACAGAATCTGAAACAGGCTCCAGGCTACAAGCTGTCAGCACAGTGCCCAGTGTGGCTCAAACTCACAAACTGTGAGATATTGACCTGAACCAAAGTTGAACATTTAACCAACTGAGCCACCAGGAGCTCCTAATCTTGATAACTTTTAAAGCAGTTTAAAAGATTGATGTATCTACTTGCCATTTTTTTTAACTTTTTAAAATTACTGTAATAACATATGTTCACTATAAAAACATTAGAAAATACAGGTAAGCGTTAAGAAATGTTATTGGTAATCCCTTCCCCCTACACACAAAATAACCACTATTTGCAATTGTTTGCGATCCATTTTCAATTAGAGTAATTTTATAAAGCAGCAGCATTACAAGAATGCCGTCATCGTTGCTGAACAATAGCTTTTTGCTTTTTTCTTTTTTTTTGCTTTCCCAGAAACATGTTCATCTGTGTATTTTGAGACAGGTGAAAAGCAATTAATTCTCATTAAGAGTCTGCTGTGCTGTTGGGCAAGACAACTCATTTTTCTATTGAAATTATTACTATTACTCATTACTTTTTACAGCTTAAAAAAATCTATTCTTAACTACTTTTGTGGGTAGAAGAAAATTAAAGGTATGGTTTTAGCTAATAATAGGCTAAACCATTGCCTTTTACTTTGATGATGCAATTAGCAGCACAAGCCAGGCCAAGGGAAACAAAAAATCTAATAGTCGATCCCAAGCCCTCCGCATACATATACATGCTCGATACCACTGGATTAATGTATTAGTAAAATTGGAATTTTAGACCCAGGAGGGATACTGAGAGGCATGTAGTCCAAACCTTTCATTTTGGGAAGAGTAAAATTAGATTCAGAAAGGTTTGGAACTCACTCGGGCCGCTCAGTTTATTTAGTTAACAGTACCACACAAGAAACGAAATCTGTGATTCTCAGCACAGTCATTTTTTTCATTGCCCACCTTTCTTTCCTTCGAAGGGCATGACCCACCCAGATTTCTTCTTGGAGAGGTACAACTGAATTCTTCAAGTTTTGTTTATAGTTTTAAAAGAACTTGGTATTTCTATTAGTCTGCCCAGACTGCCATAACAGACTATCACAGACCAAATGGCTTAAACAACAGAAATTTATTTTCTCACAGTTCTGGAGACTGGAAGTCTAAGATCAAGATGCCAGCAAGGCTGGTTTCTGTTGAGTCTTTCTTCCTGGCTTGCAGATGGCCAACTTCTCACTGTGTCCTCACATGCCTTTTTTTCTGTGTACATGTGCTCCTGGAGTTTCTCCCTCTTTTTATACGGACACCAGTCTTGTTGGATTAGGACCTCATCCTTATGACCTCATTTAACTTTGATTACCTCTTTAAAGGCCCTATTATCTATAAATACAGTCATATTGGGTGTTAAGACTTCAACATATGAATTTGCAAGGGACACAATTCAGCCTATAACAGTATTCCTCTTCAAGTCCTTCGCAGCTTAAATTGTTTAGTTTTATTTTTTTAATTTAAAGAGATTTCTGGGTAGAGGGGGGTTATGGATACATTTCTTTGTGCTTAACGTATTTTCTAAATGTTTTTGTACAGAGCATGTATTACTGTGGCAATTTTAAAATATTTTAAAAATAGCAGGTACAATCTGCTTTAAAAGTTACAAAGATTAGTAATGACTTTCAATGTATAGTTCCTAGGAAATTGGAAATAAAAACTGTGTTAAACAGTTTCTGGGAATCAGAAGTTTCTGTATTTCACTGGTAGACAAATGTTTATACCTTCTGTGGTATTTGGTTGACTGTAGCTCTATTCTGGCATCCTTCAGGATTTAAGGTGATTTAGAAGATTAGGAGTTAGTGGTTAGTCACTTCACTCTTTATGATGCCTGAAGGTATAGACAATCGTAATTTTTTGGCAAATTTTTATACGTGTACTATAAATAACTGCTTGGTTGACTTTCAGGGAATCCTGTGTCAGCCGTGGTCACCTGCAACCTCTTTGTTGTGCCTGCACTGAGAAAGATGCAGGGCATCTTGGATCCTCGGCCAACCATCATCAAAGCCAGGGTAATGTTTTCTAAATGACAAGGAACCAAAACTGAAGCCTAATAACAATTAAGGATATGATTTTCCAACTGCCCAAAATAAACATCCAGAATTTTGTAGTCGTTGTGAGGGAAAACGTAGTTATATTCTCCCCATCATGACAGAAATGGAGGGGAAAGGGTCCCATTTATTCCCAGCCCACATTATTCCACAACTTCTAAAGTAAATAATTTTTTCTGGCAGAATCCATATGGAAGTGGATATGTAATGATAAAATGGCAAATAGAATGAGACTGGCACTACCCTAAAATAAACCTATATGGAAGGAGGGACAAGAATTCCCTTTCAGCTGTGTAAAGTCACACAGCCAACTATTTATCTGCTCACTTTTTCCGCAACCTCTCTGATAAATTTTAAACAATTTGGAAAAAGACAGTCAAAGGACTAGAAGGAGACTAGCGAGTTAAAATAAAACGTTGACCACATTTTTAGGAAAAGGACAACTAAGGCTGAGAAATTATACTTGGTTAAAAGGCCACTTAGAAATTAGAGTCCCCTTCTCCACCAACACTAACTTCAGTTTGATTTACTACTACTCAACTAATTATGTAACACAATTTCTATATAACTAATAATTAATTCTCTTGGCAATGTGACCTACAGTATCAAACCATTGCTTTTTTTAAAACCTTGATTGAGATACAATTGACATACAAAAAATTACATATATATAACATACATATTTTGACGAGACAACATACGCATATGCCCATATCATCACCACAGTCAAGGTACTAACATATTTATCACCTCCATAAACTTTCTGTGTTCTTTTGTGGTTTTATTTGTTTGATTTGTGGTATGAACATTTAACATGAGAACTATCCTCTTAACATATTTTAAAGTGAAGAACACCATGTTGTCAACTATAGGTACTGTGTAGTACAACAGATCTCTAGAACTTACTCACTTTGTATAAGAGAAAATTTATACCCATTGAAAATCAATTCCCCATGGCCCACTCCCCTCAGCCTCTGACAATCACCATTCTATTCTCTGCTTCTATGACTATTTTTTTTTATAAAGAGCTTTTTTTTAAGTTTATTTATTTATTTATTTATTTATTTATTTATTTATTTATTTATTTATTTATTTATTTATTTTGAGAGAGAGAGAGAGCACATGAGTGGAAGAGCAGCAGAAAGAGGGAGAGAATCCCGACCAGGCTCCACACTGTCAGCGCAGAGCCCAATGTGGGGCTCCATCCCACTAACCGTGAAATCATGACCTAGGTGAAATCAAGAGTCAGATGCTTAACTGACTGAGCCATGCAGGTGCCCCTGTGACTGACTATAATACCTCAAATAAGTGGAATCACTCAGTATTTATCCTTCTGTGACTGGTTTATTTCACTTAGCATAATGTACTCTAGGTTTATCATATTGCCACAAATGGTAGGAATATCTTTCTTTTTTAAAACTAAATAATATTTCATTGTATTAATATAGCACATTCTCCTTCTCCATTCATCTATCAATAAACATTTGAGTTGTTTACATATCTTGGCTATTACGAATAATGTTACAGTAAACATGAGAGTGCAGATGTCTCTGAAATCCTGATTTCAGTTCTTTAGGATATATACCCAGAAGTAGAACTGCTCAATCATATGTTCTATTTTCAACTTGGGGGGGGGACCTCACACTGTCTTCCACAGTGGCTGAACCATTCTACATTCCTACCAACATTATATCCAGATTCCAGTTTCTCCACATTGTCGCCAATACTTATCTTTTGTGTTGTTGTTGTTGTTGTTGTTGTTTTAATAGCTATCCTAACAGTTGTGAGATGGTATGTCATTGTGGTTTTGATATGCATTTACGTATCTTCTTTAGAGAACTGTCTATTCAAGTCCTTTGCCCATTTTTAAATCAGGTTATTTGTCTTTTTGCTATTGACTGGTAAGAGACTCTTATATATTTTGAATATTAACCCTTTATTATATAGATGGTTTGAAACATTTTCTCCCTTTTCATAAGTTGCCTTTCCATAGTGTTGTTTCCTTTGCTGTGCAGAAGCTTTTTAGTTTGATATATACTGGATATGTATTTTTTATACATAAAATACTGGATATGTATTTTTTATTTTGACAATTATGGATAATTGTCTATTTTTTATTTTGTGGCTTGTGCTTTTGGTGTCGAATACAAGAAATCATTGCCAAGACCAATATCAAAGAGCTTTTCCTGTATGTTTTCTTGTATTTTTACTGTTTTGGGTTTTATTTTTTATTTTTTTTTTTTTAATTTTTTTTAACGTTTATTTATTTTTGAGACAGAGAGAGACAGAGCATGAACAGGGGAGGGGCAGAGAGAGAGGGAGACACAGAATCGGAAACAGGCTCCAGGCTCTGAGCTGTCAGCACAGAGCCCGACGCGGGGCTCGAACTCACAGACCGTGAGATCATGACCTGAGCCGAAGTCGGATGCTTAACCGACCGAGCCACCCAGGCGCCCCTGTTTTGGGTTTTAAATATAAGTCCTTTATCCATTTTGAGTTAATGTTTGTGTATTGTGTAAAAAAGGAGTCCAAACTTAATCTTCTGCATATATATATCCATTTTTCCAATACTTAAACTGTTATTTTTTGAGAGCTTTGAAATAAATTCCAATATGACAGAATGTTATGATTAGTTGACAGGAAGAACACAAGGCATAGAGGAGGAAGAAGGAATATTTATAAAATATTATTGTGAGAATATATTGGATAAAACATTAAGGAAACCTAAGCTTCAGGTATTCTTTCTTTTTAATTTTTTTAATGTTTATTTTTTATTTTTGAGAATGAGAGAGAGAGACAGAGTGCAAGCAGAGGAGGGGCAGAGAGGGAGACACAGAATCCGAAGCAGGCTCCAGGCTCCAAGCTATCAGCACAGAGCCTGACATGGGGCTTGAACTCACAGACTGAGAGATCATGACCTGAGCCAAAGTTAGATGCTTAAACCAAATGAGCCACCCAGGTGTCCCTAAACTTCAAATATTCTTAACATTGACCTTTTAAATATTGAGATTTTGTAGGCCAGCATATGAAGAGATATCCTCCTTTTCCTAAAATTTTAGTAAAAGGTCAACTATATATTCTGAAAACAGATTATCGGGGGATTTTCCAATAATCATGGTGGTGGTCTTATTTTAAATTTAATGGAAAAAGAAGAAAAACAGCCATCAGTAAACAAAAAGTATTCTGATCAAATCAGAAGGTCAGAGTCATAAAGCTTAGACATCTAAACCAATAATATGAATTTGCTCACCATTTTCATATTTGCTAAATTTAGAAAATAAGAAAAATCTGCATTGTTATAAGAGAGAAAAAGAGGATTTCTCTTTGACTTTGCAAAGTTCTTATGAATCCTTTCATTTATTTCTCATCTTAACATTCATTATCTCTTCTCTAAAACTGACATTGTGGCAGCTATCCTTTCTGACAACAGTGATGAGCTAGAGCTCTACAATCACACTGATGCATGGTACATTGTTCACACTGCTGCTCACTCCTGTCAACTCATGGAATTGAGAATTAGTCTAAGAATCAGTCAAACTCCCTTCTCCCACAGAGCAGTGTCACTGGGACTGTCAGATGGGTCATCAGTGTCCTTGGCTGTTTACTTCTTTTGGTTTTAACTCCTAAAATCACCCCCACACCTTTCCTGACATAACTGTCACTTTTAGAACATAACTTTATTCACTTCCTTGAAACATGGTAAAGCCTCTTGTCTGTGTTTTCTGACCATCCAATATGCAGCTTACAGACACCACTTACTACTGTTCTCCAAAATGGCCACCAAAATCACAGCCTCTCCCAATCCTTACTGCTTTCAGAAAGCGAGGTAGTTATTAAATGCTGGTGTCGGTAACTCGTAGTACTGGTTCTGATATAGCTGTCCTGCGGTTAGGGCAATGCTGCATTATTTTGAAAGGTCAACAGAAAAAATGTCATCCTTTTGTATCAGTGCATTCTGACATCAATTTAGAACACTTGCACTATAACCTGGGTCAGTTATGGTTGAAGTTGAAATACTTCTGGCTTTCAGTAGGCAATTAAAAACGTAACCTTAATTCACTGAATTATTAACCTAATGCTTCTACAAACAGATATCCTTTTGTGTTTCCTTAACACATTCCCTTAATATCCCATCAAAGTGCCCTCTACTGCCCCTTGTTCTCAACTCGTTTCTCTAGAAATATACCTTACACAACTCCTATTAGTATTAACAGCCCATCTCAGGCAATGATTAAGAGAAGGGAAAGGGAAAATATTTTCATCTCCCATGGGATTAGGCCAGCATGTGCTGGGAGAGTATGGACATGTTGAACTCTACTGGGTTATTCCAATTTTCCCATCTTATCTCTTCTCTTGAGCATTATTGTCTTCCTGCTATGAGAACTTCATGAATGCTTTCTGGCTGATGTCATAAACAGTAAAATACAAAGCATTTTAACAAAATGTTTATTTTGTTGGAAAATTACTAAGGTGTTTGCAGCTGTAGAGAGAAATATGATTACTTATTGTGACAAGATCAGTCATTGATCATTAAAAATGTTATTGGATGCCTGTTATATCATAATATTATGTCCTATAGATTAAAAATGGATATGGAAAATTATAGGACTTTCCATGATTTATAAGAGATGTAAATCAGTTTTAACGTATTAGGAAATGAAAAATATATAAATGAAAATATAATTTATAGAAATTTTGGAAAAGTTAATTTGAAACTGATCCATAGCAGCATGTGCAAGCATTTTAAAGTTACATGATAAATTTTAGATAAATGATTTACAGGGTAAATAAACTCAAGGATCTCTGTGGTAGACTAATGAAATCAGCACCTCATAACTTTTATAGCACTTACCAAAAAAGTTAACGTAAAGCTGCCTGAACCACTCTTTGGAAGCTTTGACCAGATTGGAGCAAAGTCCAGGCCCCCAGCATCAACCAGGGCTTTGAGCATGTTATCTTAGGCCCCCGCCCAAGTAGAATCCCCTTTGGTCATCTGTTTTCTCACAAATTCTTTTCTCCAATCTGTACAGTCCTGCATCCCAACCTATTCCCTTGAACCTTCTGGAGCTTTCACTTTTTCCTCATTCAGGTCTTTGGCAAGTGGCTCATAGTCTACCTCTCTAGCTCACCTCTTACCATCAATTGCTTTATTTCTACAATTCTAAATATCTTTATTTCTACTTCAGCAAGTCACGTATACATCCTTTTCCAATACCCTAAAGTACTTCATCTCAAAATCACCAACTCTGGTGTACAATTTAGGAACAAGGGCAAGTTACTATCAGTCTTTGTAAAAAGGGTATAAACACTCCTTTCACCCCTACCCTTAAGTCCTTAAGCCACACTGGCTTTGTCACTTTCCTCATCCAACCTAAGTCCTGTGGTGTACCACATCAACTTTTTTTTTTTCCTCTTCCTTCCATGATAGCCCACTCTAAAAATCCACAAACTTGGATCAACCCTTCCTTCTTTATCTTTCACTTTTATTCCTAGGCCACAACTAGAGAAGAGTCTACAGCTGTCACATTAGCACTTCTAATTTACAAACCTCAGCAGGGGCCCAGATTCCCTTCATGATCCTTTTATATCCTATGGATCAGCTTATTCCATTCCTTACAGCAGCCTTCCAAATCTTCACCATTCTCCTAAAGCTGCTTCCACCATCCATATCCTTTGACTTTTGTAACCAAATAAGCCTGGCTTTGAATGATGGCTCCAACATTTACTAGATTATAATCCTTGACATATTTAATGGTTTCCTTTCTTCTAATCTTGCTTCCTCTTAAACCCCTGTTCTAACTCTAATCATGTAAGCATCTCCAACTAAAATGCTTCCATGCTTCACATGATCCCAGGGTTAAATCCAAACTGCTCATGTGAACGTAGGAGACCCTTCACCCCACGGCCTTTTTCCCTCTCCAGCTTCATCTGTTTCTCATCCTGAACTCTCACCATAGTAGGCTATTTACTGCTTCCAAAATGGACATGAGATCCCCTGCCTATGCCTGTGATTATTCCCCTTCCTAGAAGGTTCTTCCCTAACCACCACCATCTCCTTTCTCAGTTTTCAAGACTTCTTAGTCATAAGACTCAGAAATCACATCCCTGTGAAGCCTTTCTTGGTGTCCCTAAGAAGGGTTGACTACTTAGCTTCTTTGTGCCATTTTAATACCTTGTTGACAGCTCTGGAAATAACGTTATTGCACTGGATTTGCAAATAATTATTTACCCTGAGAAATTTTTTAGGTCACTTCTCTATAAGATGGACAGGACAAAGAGGAAGAACAAAATATTCTCACCTTTTCTTTATTAATAATTTTTTTTTTAGGTTTAAGTTCATTTAGGTTCACCGCAAAATTAAATGGAGAGTACATAGAATTCCCATATACCCACTGTCCTCACACATGTACAACCTCTCCTGCTATTGACATCTACACCAAAGTGGTACATTTGTTACAACTGATGAACCAACTGACACATCATTATCACCCAAGGTTATCAAGGATTCACTCTTAGTGTTGTATATTCATTGGGTCTTGACAAATGTATAATTTCATGTATCTACCATTGTCCTTTCATACAGAGTAGTTTCTGTGCTCTCCCTATTCATCCCTCCCTCTGTGCTATAATCTTGATCTTTTTACTATCTCCATAGTTTTATCTTTTCCAGAATCATGCAGCCTTTTGAGATTAACTCCTTTCACTTAGTAATAGGCATATAAGTTTCCTCCTTGACTGGTGTACCACCATTTATTTGTCAATCCACCTACTGAAGGACACCTTGATTATTTACAGATTTTGGCAATTATGGATAAAGCTGATACAGACATCTATGTGCAGGTTTTTGTATGGACATAAATTTTCCCTTTACTTGGGTAAATAGCAAGGAGCACGATTGCTGAACTGTATGCTAAGAGTATGTTTAATTTTGGTAAGAAACTGCCAAACCATCTTCCAAAGTTGCTGTACCATTTTGCATTCCCACCAATAGTGATCAAGAGTTCCCATTCCTCCACATTCTCACCAGGATTTGGTGTGGCCAGAGTTTTGCATTTTGACCTTTGGTAGGTGTGTAATGATATTTCATTGTTTTGGTTTGCACTTCCCTAATGACATATGATGTTGAATATCTTTCAATGTTTACTGGCCATCTGTATATCTTCTTTGATGAGATATCTGTTCAGGCCTTTTGCCCATTTTTTAATCGAGTTGTTTGTTAATGAATTTTAAGAATTTTTTGTATAATTTGGAAAGCAGACATCCATCAGATGTCTTTTACAAATATTTTTTCCCAGTTTGTGGCTTATTTCCTCATTCTTTTGACCTTTTTTTTCCTCTAATTTTCTCCCTTAGAC
Organism: Panthera pardus; assembly: GCF_024362965.1. Taxonomy (NCBI): domain Eukaryota; kingdom Metazoa; phylum Chordata; class Mammalia; order Carnivora; family Felidae; genus Panthera; species Panthera pardus. The sequence continues at coordinate 105,138,755 of NW_026526810.1, forward strand.
ATTTACATGTAGAACATATATGATACTATGCCACATAATACAGTTTTACCTCTTTTTTAATGTTTATTTATTTATTTAGAGAGAGAGACCGCATGCACACAAGCAAAGGGAAGGGGCAGAGAGAGAAGGAGAGAGAGACTCCCAAGCAGGTTCCATGGTGTCAGTGCAGAGCCCAACACAGGGCTCGATCCCACAAACTGAGATCATGACCTGAGCTGAAGTCAAGAGTGGGACACTTAACCTACTGAGCCACCCAGGTGCCCCCAGTTTTATCTCTTGGGTGACTACTGCATGTCAGAAAAATATTTGAAAAGAAACAGAGGAAATAGTCTTAGTCCATAGCCCACTCTAGTTTTGAATGAATAGAAGTCCTCAAAGGTGAAACATCAGGAGTGTCTTGGGAGCCCAGTCAGTTAAGCATCTGACTCTTGATTTCGGCTCAGATCATGATCTCATGGATCATGGGATCAAGCCCCGCATTGTGTTCTGCACTGACAGCACAGAGTCTGCTTGGGATTCTCTGTCTCTATCTTGCTCTCTCTGCACCTCTCCCATTCATGCTCTCTCTCTCTCTCTCTCTCTCTCTCTCCTTCAAAATAAATAAATAAACATTTTTTTTTTAAAAAGTGAAGCATCAACTTTTTCACCCAAAAAAAATGTGTTTTGTGTTTCCTCATGGTACATCATTCATGTAAGCACTGACACTCATAGTAAATAAGTCATTTCTTAAGCTATGTGATATAATATGCCAGAACTATAATATCAGTACAGCTAAATATATTCGTTAATAAAGTATTCTGCATTTTCATAAAATACCATAAAAATCTAGTCGGTTTCATCTCAGCAAAAGGAACAGCTGTTTGTAAGGCTACAAAAAAAATTGTATTCACCTCAATTTGATGCAATTGATTCTTGTTCTTTAAATTAACATAAATTTCTTCCTTTAAAACAAACAACCCCATTTTGTAGATAAACAAACAAGTATAGAAAAGCAAAATAATTTCCTAACATAGCATGCCAGTTAATGGTACACCTGGGAGTAGAAGGCAGAGGTCAGATATCACCCCATTCTAGTATTTGTTCTCTCGTACTATCATGAGCCAATCAGTGCCTTTGCCAGGTGAAAACCTGCTCAGACACCTAACAAATAACCCAGCCACGGGAATAGTCTTGTAGTTTAATTCTGGAGAACCCCCATACACAGATTGAAAGAGAGAGACACATTTTTGCCCTCAGCTAAGCACACAATAATTCAGGAATAATGGCAAGTTACCCATCAGTAGATATGAAATAGAGTATAAACATAAGCAATATCAACTGAAAGAGTTTAGTATGATTTAGCCAAGGAAAAACACTTCAGCATTGAATTTTATTCTGGATTCCAAAGGAAAAGCAGAGACTGTCAGAGTGAATAATTAGAATGTTTAAAAAACAGAGTAACCAGAATAGATTGGTGATAGATTTACCTGAATCAAAATTTCTAGGATATTCTTTTTTATTATTATTAAATATAATTTATTGTCAAATTGATTTCCTTATAACACCCAGTGCTCATCCCAACAGGTGCCCTCCTCAATGCCCATCACCCACTTTCCCCTCTCCCCTGGCTCCCCATCAACCCTCAGTTTGTTCTCAGTATTTAAGAGTCTCTTAGAGTTTGCCTCCCTACCTCTCTGTAACTTTATTTTTTTCCCCTTCCCCTCCCCCCATGGTCTTCTGTTAAGTTTCTCAGGATCCACATATGAGTGAAAACATATGGTATCTGTCTTTCTCTGCCTGACTTATTTCACTTAGCATAATACCCTCCAGTTCCATCCACATTGCTGCAAATGGCATGATTTCATTCTTTCTCATTGCCAAATAGTATTCCATTGTATATATAAACCACATCTTCTTTATCCATTCGTCAGTTGATGGACATTTAGACTCTTTCCATAATTTAGCTATTGTTGAAAGTGCTGCTATAAGCATCGGGGTACAAGTGCCCCTATGCATCAGCACTCCTGTATCCCTTGGGGAAATTCCTAGCAGTGCTATTTCTGGGTCATAGGGTAGATCAATTTTTAATTTTTTGAGGAACCTCCACACTGTTTTCCAGAGCGGCTGTACTAGTTTGCATTCCCACCAACAGTGCAGGAGGGTCCCTGTTTCTCCACATCCTCGCCAGCTTCTAGAATCTCCTGATGTGTTCATTTTAGCCACTCTGACCGGCGTGAGGTGGTATCTCAGTGTGGTTTTGATTTGTATTTCCCTGATGAGGAGTGACGTTGAGCATCTTTTCATGTGTCTGTTGGCCATCTGGATGTCTTCTTTGGGAAAGTGTCTATTCATGTCTTCTGCCCATTTCTTCACTGGATTATTTGTTTTTCAGGTGTGGAGTTTGGTGAGTTCTTTATAGATTTTAGATATTAGCCTTTTATCTGATATGTCATTTGCAAATATCTTTTCCCATTCCGTTGGTTGCCTTTTAGTTTTGTTGATTGTTTCCTTTGCTGTGCAGAAGCTTTTTATCTTGATGAGGTCCCAATAGTTCATTTTTGCTTTTAATTCCCTTGCCTTTGGAGATGTGTTGAGTAAGAAATTGCTGTGGCTGAGGTCAAAGAGGTTTTTTCCTGCTTTCTCCTCTAGGGTTTTGATGGTTTCCTGTGATCACATACTGGGTCACAAAACAGCCCACAATAAATATAAAAGAATTGAGATCATACCATGCACACTTCCAGATCACAATGCTATGAAACTTGAAATCAACCACAGGAAAAAGTCTGGAAAACCTCCAAAAGCATGGAGGTTAAAGAACATCCTACTAAAGAATGAATGGGTCCACCAGCCAATTAGAAAAGAAATTAAAAAATATATGGAAACAAATGAAAATGAAAATACAAAAATTTCTAGGATATTCAAGCTGTAATTGAATCATTTGATCTAAGCAATACCTGTTCTAGTTGAATAAAAGGTTTCTCTTCCATTTTAAGGTAGAGTAACTTCAATGATTATTGTGCTAATGGAAAATGTTAATTCTCATACACTGGAACAAGTCTTATATTCACCAAAATTGAACTAATCTTTGATAGGCTATCGTCCATAATTATACACTATATAAACTTGTTCAAGGAGTACTCTCTTAGGTACCTACTACCAAGACATTATCACTTTGATTTATCAGATTTCAGGATGAATTTAATGAAATAGATTTTTTTAATGGCTCTAGGTTAAAGGTTGATTAGTCATTCTACATTGCATGTGTAAACTGAAGTTGCTATATTAGAAAGGTTTTCATCCTTAATGGAAAGATATGAAAGATGCCATTCCATAATTCTTTTATTACCAGTGATGTGGCTAAACAAAAATGGTATAACTTTTAGTAGAGACTACTTTTATTTGCCTGAAAGAGATTGTATGGTCAGTATTGGGACATGGGGAATATTCAGGAGTAAAAGAAAGTATCCCTTTTATGTTAAAGATAGGTCTATGAATTGGTAGCTGAAGAGTGCGTCAGTAAATATTTATTAGATGGACAGACGGGTGGATGGATGGACGGATGGATGGATGGATGGATGGACATACATATAAATAGATATTGAGCTTGTTTCTTTAGGTCTATTTCTTTTATTTTCGGTGGTAAAATATCTGCTTTGATTTCTCAATTCATAGGTCAGAGGTACCTGTGCTATCAACCCATAAAATTAGACTTCAAAAATAGACCTTCTCTTTTTCATCTGCCCTTTTCCCCACTGTGAATACCAACTTCTTAGTCTTCTCTTTTCACTGGAACAACCCAACTTCTGGACTTCTGTATTAAGAACATAAGGTGGTAGAGGTGGGAACAGCAGAACGCCAAGATATTTTCCATGTCTACTTTATTCTTTGCACAATTTCCACCACCCTGTAGTTTTAAGGGATGATCAGGTGATCAAGTTTGTTTTCATTTACTCTATATTCTATAGCTTTCATGTGATGTAAAACTGGATCCTCGCCCAGAATACCATCGCTGTATATTGACTTGGCATCACCAAGAACCACTGCCTTGGGCACAGAGCACAGGTTAGTCATTCACACCTGTGGGTATGTCTATCCATGTATCTCATTAAAACACAAAAATTTATGCATAACCCCCTCCTTGGGTACACCTAATTTAGTAATTGTTGTACATTTTCCTTTTTGAAAGATTAGATGAGTTAAATTATTCCCTAATGGTATAGCATAAGAAGAAAATAAGAGTAAAAACAAAATTTTACTTATTCCATGGAGCCATATTTTCTAGATAAACACACATTTAGAATTATGGAAGATTTTTGTCTATTTGTTCAACCTCTAAATTCTGAGCACAACTTTGGTTGTACTATGACTATGCTACTCTGAAATGTGAGATTAAAGTTCAATTATAATGTGATTCTCTGTAGCCTCTACTATACCTTAAAAATTGGTAAATTTTAAGCACTGAGAAATCAATATTGATAACTCAAGTATTCTATAGTTACCACCTCTAGACTTTAAACTTTTATCCCCAAGTATTCTAGTCATAGTTATATAACTTCTGGTGTGTCTCCAGAAAACTGTATTACCCTCTAAACAAAGGTCCTATCAAGTGCAAACATCAGTTAACAGAGGGAATAAGTACATAGGCAGTGTCTCCCCCAGACTTACGTTCAAATTGGCCACCAACTAGTTAGTAGGACTGTGGGCAAATTACCTAACCTCTTTTGAGTCTTGTGCAAATTAAATAAGATAGTTAAGTAAAATGCCCACCACACTGTCTGGTACTTAATAAATACTAAAAAAAAGTGGTAGCCACTGCTATTATTATCTTGTTTTAAATAAGTTTTAAAAGCCTCTCTTTTCAGACACACATAACATTTTTTAGCCTGAACTGAGAAATTCTATGGCGTTTTGCATAATGCTATAAAATCCTATTTTATTCTTTTTAGGCAATAATTTCTACTGTTTATTTTTAGAGTTTAGTGAGAAGGTAGTAGGATACAGTAGCAAGGCCACCTGGAAAAGGGACTGGGAAGTCCGATCTTCTCTCTTCCTCTTGAAGACCTGTGTTTCTGTTCGTGGGTGTTTATTTTGAAAAGAACCGCAAGGGCTCCAAATGTACACAGTGTGCTGCTTATGCTGCTGTAATGAGATATTTCTTTCTAGGTAATCAGATGAGCAGCCGTCTGATGAGCATGCGCAGCGCCAATGGCTTGTTGATGCTACCTCCAAAGACAGAGCAGTACGTGGAACTCCACAAGGGCGAGGTGGTGGATGTCATGGTCATTGGACGGCTATGATGGTCCCAGAGGGAGAAAGCTTTGATGCATGTCCACATATCATTGACTGTATCCTGTAATATGCAACGGCACAGCTAGTTTTTCTGATCTGGATAAAAGTTGATCTGTATAGTCAACATCTTGAACTATATTTCAAAAGAATTTAAATACCTTTTAAAGAAAAAACACCTAAAAATAAATCTTAACAGACAACTCTATTCTGATTATATCAAAGCAAATTTTTTCTTTCTTGCAAATTGCTTTGTGTGTTCAATGCTAGGTCTGATAGCGATAGCTTTTAGTAGACAGCAGTAGGTGCCTGCAGAACTTGTGTTTTTCTCATCTTTAAAATACAACTAATTATGCTCTTAATCAAGGCTGTCTGCTTATTTATACTAGCGTAGGCAACACTTGGATTTCCCTTCTTAGTATGCTTCATAACCGCTTTTCAGAGAGCTTTTGCTTGTTCTTTATCATGTATCGTGTTTATGTGCACAGTGCCAACAGAAGAGTGACCGGGTGGAGGCCCAGCCCTGCTGCAGGGAGCACCCTCACCTGCAGAGCGCCCGGGAGGCGCCTCACCCCGGTAGCCTCGTGGCACAGTACTCTGGGGCGGTAACTGGATACCTTTTATTTGAATAAACAAACTGGGGGAAAAATGCTTCCTTAAGTGCTGACAGCCTTTTTAACCAATACATTTAAAATTGTACAGAACAAAAAATAAAATCAAAGACTGATCTTGTACAGATATTAGTGTTACCAGCATTCATGTGGAAATCAAGAGCAAAGAAAAAATAATGTTAAACAACTCTGTACCATAACATTTTCTGTAATGATACTGAAACTTAATGAATAAAAAAAATCCTTGATCATTATTTAAAAATCTATTGTGTTGGCGTGTTATTAAAAAACAGAAGATTGTCATGCCATTCTGATGGGATTCTGCTTGGATAAAAGGAATAGTTAAGATAATGTGGCAAGGGTAAGTGGTGTAAAGGTGATTGAAATGTAGTATAATATATTCTGGGGAGCCTGGGTGGCTCGGTCGGTTAAACATCTGACTTCAGCTCAGGTCATGATCTCACGGTTCGTGAGTTTGCGCCCCACCTCAGGCTCTGTGCTGACAGCTTTGAGGCTGGAGCCTGCTTCAGATACTGTGTCTCCCTCTCTCCACCCCTCCCCTGTTCATGCTCTCTCTCTCTCTCTCTCAAAAATAAGTAAACATTAAAAAACTTTTTTAAAAATATATTCTGCATTTTATTATATAGCGTTGTGATCTACAGCATTGTGAAAATACAAATTAGAAAGTACAAGACAACCTATAGTCAGTCTGGTCTTTCCAGTCATGGATAGAGAATAGCAAGCAAATTTGGAGGGAAGAAATTTGATACTGAGGAAAAGAAACTAATTTCTTATTAGAGATGCAATAAAAACAAATTTTAGACATCTACAGTTATTTGGAATGGAGGAAAAACAAGAACTAATGAACCACAGTATTGCAGATGAGTAACTGGAAATTTTTTCATGTTAGGAAGGAAGTGAGAAATGGGAAAATTCTGTGCTACACATGGAAAATATACAAATAAAATATACTTTATCCACTTGGCTCCTGTAGTAAAAACTTAAAGGCACTTTCTAACTGGTGATAACAAGGGACATTAAATATCCTGTAGGGTATACATAGCAAAGCAAACAACAAAAATTGGGCTACTAGTGAATAAGGTCCCAAATGATGATGGTGAATAAAGCCAAGTAGTAAACAAGGAAAATTTGATATTGATATCTGATATTTCCCGAGTTGAAAATAAAATGATCTGTTTTAAATCTTTTATATTTTCAGTTAAAGAACATAAGATTAATCACTAGAAGTTAAGTGAAAGATCATGTAAAGTATTCTTTGCCTACATTCATTCATTCATTGAGCATCTACTATATGCTTGGGTACAAGGTACATCCTGCTACTATTTACAAGGATAAAAGGAATAACAGCTGACACTATACTGCATCAAGGGAAATAACAAAACTGTACAAGGAACTATAAGATTTAATATGGTTGATATTTGATAATATATGTGATAAATGTGATAAATGCTATAATTCAGATTTAAAGAATTGGAGGAGTTCAAATGAGAACCTCATACAAGGTTAACATTTCAAGGGGCAGGGTGGCATTTTGGTGGATCTTGAAGGAAGGGTAGAATTTTAATGATGATGATGATGCAAGAGGAAAGGTATTGCAGAAATAGAATTATGGACAATTGATAATAATCATTTTTATTATAGAATGGAAGTTCCACAGGGCAAAGATTTTTGTTTATTTTGTTCACTGGTATTATCCCCAGGTCATTAGAAGAGTTCCTGACATATATACACATGTGTAAATATCAGTAAATATTTGTTCAGTGAAACACATAATACAGAACTTAGTATGTGCCAGGCAAAATTTCTAAGCACTTTTCATATGTTTAATTTTCACAACAACAGAATTAGTGTTATTATTTATTATTTCTATTTATAGATGAGGAAACTGAGGCACAAAGAAGTTAAGAAACTTGTCCAAGGTCACATAACTAGTTAGAGAAAGAGCTAGGATTTGAACTTAGCAATCTGCCTTCAGAGTCCATACTCTCTTTTTTTTTCTTTTTCTTTTTCTTTCTTTCTTTCTTTCTTTTTTTTTTTTTTTTTTTTTTGAGAGAGAGAGAAAAAGAGAGAGAGAGAGAGAGAGAGAGAGAGAGAGAGAGAGAGAGAGAGAGAGAGAGAATCTTAAGCAGGCTCCACGCCCAGCCTGGAACTCGATGCTGGGCTCCATCTCACACCCTGGGATCATGACCTGAGCCAAAATCAAGAATTTAACACTTAACCAACTGAGCCACCCAGGTGTCCCCAGAGTCCATACTCTTAAACACCAAGTTACAGAAACAAAATTGATACATTTGTAAGACCAAAAAAGTACATGTTTGAGGCCAAACTATGAAGTTCTTGAAAACTTGAAAACCAGGTTAGGGAGTCTAGATCTATTCTAGAGATAATCAAACTGTTAGAGACTCCTGATCAGGGAAGTGTTCGGATCAGAACTGTCTTTTTAGGGAAAATGGCCTGGCAGCATTGAGGAGGACAGATTGGATTGAGGAGAAACTGGAATGAGACACCAGTTAAGAAGTGATCTGGTGGTGAGGGGTGATGACAGCCTTAACCTTAGTGGTGGAAGTGATGGTGATGGGGAGATCACAACAGATCAATGTACCTCTGAACATAAAGAATGGAAAGAATTTTGTTACTGATCTCAAGTTTTGGAAGGGAAGTTAGTAGGAGTAAGAGATGAATCAAAGTCCTACATCTTGGCTGAGAAAATGTTAAACCATTAGCAAAAAGAAGAAGAATTTTTGGGAGGAGATGATGAGTTTGGATACGTATTTGAGATGGTAGAGGAATACTAAGGTAGATATGTCCTGTTGGCGTTTGAAAGCATAGGTTAGGAGTTCACAAAAGAGATACTGTCTGGGTGTAATCTTGGGGATCGTTCACATGGCAGTGGTATTTGAAACATAAGGGTGGTTGGGAAAGATTAACAGGAGAAGAGGAGAGGGCCTTGAGGAGCTCCTTAGTTTAAAGAGTTGGACCGAAAAGACCATGAGTGGAATGAAAAAAAAGAGCAGTTTGCTGAAGAGAAGGAACCAAGTAGTGCAGTATCCCAAAAACCAAGGAGAGTTTCAAGAAGGAAGGATAATCAACTGTTAAAAACAAAAATGTCAAGCATGAAGGCTCAAAAAGATTTGCTGATTAGGCAATCATTTGTGAGCTGCAAGAGTGCAATTTGAATAGTGGGTTGAGGACAAAAGCCAGATTGCAAAATAGGCACTGTGAATATGAATTATTTGGAATTTGTACATGAGAAAAGATAGATACTTGGATGTTAGCTTGAACTGATAACCAGGCGGAAGAAAGATTTTTGTTTGTGAGTTTTGAGAAAGGAGGAAAACAATAGTGAGCATATTAAAAATGCAAAAGTAAGGTTCCAGATGGAGAAAGAAAAGGAAGAAAGGGCTGGATTTAAGGATGCTTGGGGTCCAATTAACCTGGAGTAGAAATGGAACATTTTTTCCTTCTGAGTTAGAAAAGAGGGAAAAAAAATGAGTGTATTTGAAGTAGATACAAGAGAAATTTAATTTAAAATTTAAGATTCAATGAAATGGTTCTACTTGGCACAGTGGGAATCAATGTCATTTAATCTATTTGCATTTATTTTATCTAAGTTATTTTAGAATTACACATGTATGATGTGTTACCCTTTTTTGTCTTAGTTGATACTTAAATAAAAGACTATAGATGATGTCTTCAGATTCTTGCTTATAACTATATGGAAGTCAAGCAGTTCTTTTTTAACCTACTTTTTTGGTTCTATGTTTTAGTTGTCTCAAACTATATCACACAATGAGAAAAAGAACATAAGCACATTAAGTGCACCAAGTAAATGCTATTAAGTGATGTTGCATGTACAACAAGTGGATTCTTCGGATGGCTTTCATTTTTTAAATTATTTGCTAATGAGAAAACTTTGTGGATCTGACCCACAACCAATTCCTGATCTTCATGAAACTCTATATAATAAGGTAAGTCTTTATCATTCCCAAATATAGAAAGTGGACATTTGTGTAAGTACAAAATTCAAATCAAATAAACTATGCATCTTGTTATACCAATGATGATGGATCTGAATTAAATAATGCATTGCATTCTAACATGCTTATAACAAGCATTAAGCGGGACTCTAACAGAGAACTACATTGTTACAATGTTCATCAATAACTTGGCCTAGAGACAAAAGGCTAAAGAGTTGCTTGATTTTAGCCATTTTGTATGGTCAGTTACCAATATTTCTCCTGTAGTACTTTTGCAATAACTCAATAATTTATTTAACAAGGCTTTATTAAGTCCCTGCAGTGTTCCAGCCTCCATGCTTGGCACTGAGGATACAGTGATGAGTGAGACAAAGACTCTGACATCCAAGTAGAGGAGATAGATTTTGAGAAAGAAAAAAAATTATTTGAAATACAGATTATGAAAAGTCTATGAAGAAAATCCAATATGTTAGAGATTAACTGGGTAGAGGCCTAAATCATATTTGGTGGCTGTGTCAGGGTGCAGCCATTAATAAAAAAGGGAGAAATCACACTATGAAACTTTAATGTAGGAATAAGTTAAATAGGTGTTAGAGACCTGGAAAAGCGCAAAGGAAACATTAAGATGTCAGAGGAATAACTACAGGAAGCAACTATCACAACTGGGTCTGAGTGGCAGGAGGAAGAGTTTAGAGTAATCAGAATCTAGAAGCTCAGAAGTCAGAGCCTTTGGAGCTAGGACTCAACCTTTTAAGGAGTGGGCACTGCCCAGCTGCTTATTCTGAGTTGGGGGGAAAAACGGAGGCTAGAACCGGTTGCTGTTGCCAGGGCAACACTGACAGAAACAAGCAGGAAACAGGAAGGACCACCAGTTCCTTCTTCCTTCCCTCTGCTTTCCAAGCTCCCTGCAGTCTAATGCAACCTCTTACTGAACCTAACAGGAAGCCAGCTGGCAAAAAACTGCAGAGTTTCAGCCCCAGCACCACAGTGCAGAATGCAATGGTAGATTTGGAGCTGAGAGACGATCACCGGTCAAGTGATGGAGAAGGGTTCTCTAAACAAGTGACTTTTGAGCTCAGATCTAAAGAAAGAAAATAAGCCCCACATGTTAATAATTAAGAGAATAGCATTTCAGAGGAAAGGGCTTAAAGAATACAACATCAGAAAGGAGTCAGAGTATGATGAGGGATGGGAGTGTAGTCTGAGATATAATTCGAGGGAACTGAGGCCAGGATGGAGCCAGATCATGCCCACAAATATGCAGGCTGTTGGGTGTAATACTAAATACACACACACCTTATAATGCAAATCTGCTAAGAGCATCGGGAAGCCGCTAAAGGTTTAGGTGGGGAAAAAAAAGAAAGTCTATTATTTGCTAAATACCCATTGAATACAAGGCACCATACTTGACAAGGATTCTTGCAAACAAGGAACTCATTCTCTACCTTCTAGCCTGTTCCTCTGTCTGCATTTTGATTTCTGGTCTACCCAGTTTCCCAACCAGAAACCTCTGAGTCATTCCTTCTTCTCACTCGCCACGTCCAATTCGTCGCCACATTCTGTCAACTCTACCAATAGTTATGAAGTAACCCTCTCTTTTCTATTCTCACTGCTACTACCTCGGTCTTTCCTCTGCCCCAAGAACTGCCCTCCCCATATCCAGCCTTCACACTGCTGCTAGAGTGATCAATCCAGAACACAAATATCCTCAGGCTAAGACTCTTCGTTTCAAAACTACTTCAGCAGATGAGGTCCAAGAACCCAGTTAGGGCATTCAGAGCCTTCCGGAACCCAGCCCCAGCCTCCTCCAATTTCACTTTTCCCCCCCTCCAACTTTATGTAACACCAGACAATTTGCAGTTACCCCTTCAAACCATGTCATTTTATGCCTCAGTGCCTTTGCACAGGATGGCTACTCTTTCAAGGCTTAGTTTGGGCATTAACTCCTCCAGGAACCCTTCCTTAAATCTCCAAACTAGACTAAGTGCCCCTCACCTATGCTCCTACTTATCACTGGATCTCATTGGAATAGTCTGCTTATATGGCCCCTCCCCCAGTTGATGGTAAGTTCCTTGAGGGCAAAGATGTTCCTCTTTGTAACCCCAGCATGCATGGTGCCCTGTAAGTGGTAGGTACTCATTACTGAACAGACCAACAGAATTGACCTTATATAGCACTCAGCAGGGGGCCAGAGCCAGAACCTGACAGGAAAATTTCATATCCCAAGCTTAGAACATGCAACAGAGAAGAGCCCATAAAGGTATGAGTTAGTGAACACATCTCATGAAGGGACAAGGACAGAAGCTAATTGGTCATGGACCTCACTTTGACAAAGCACCTCAAATGCTGACTTGTGGCATCATCTCCAAATGAAGTTACACATATGGTTTTATATTCTATGCATGTTTTAAAAACATTAATATTTTAAAGGTAAATGTTTAAAATATTCCATGATTATTTCCCTCTTTTGCTATTCTTCACTTTTTAATATACCAATAGCCAAAAAAAAAAAAAAAAAAAAATGGAAGTGAGATAATACCAAAGACTTTCATCAGAATTAACATGGACCTGGAAAAAGATGAGATCATATTTATTGAAAAATGTTTCCTGGCCCTGAGGCAGGAAGAACAGGAACATGGCAAGTGGTGATCATGCAATAACTGGGCTGAATGAAGAAATAGGTGACTAGAAATCTAGTCCATAGTACTCATATGACTACAGGAAGAGTTTTCCAACCGGAAGAGGACATTCAGGATAGAAGACAGGAAAAGGAGTATCCAAAGCAAAGGTAACAGGAAGCCCTTTGAGTCTGTGCGTGGAGAGACTGCCCTTGTCTGCAGACTGAACCAGTTACATGTGGAGAGCTATCACCAGAACTGATGCCTTTTTTTTTTTTTAATTGGGAACTCTTTTTTTTTTTTTTTAATGTTTCTTTATTTTGAGATAGAGACAGCACGGTGGGGGAGGAGCAGAGAGAGAGGGAGGGAGAGAATCCCAAGCAGGCTCCACCTATGTGCAGAGCCCGATATGTCTAGAATACACCAGACGCTGGAAGCATGAAGACGCCTCTGCCCTCTAAGAATGCTACATTCTTTTGAAGCTTTTCTTTACAGAAGCTCAAAGTGATTTAACTATGTTGAAGTTTCAGCAAATTGGGATGTAAGGAAATTGATGAATTATCAATTGAATGGTAAACAGTATAAAGCGTCTTCAACTTTCTCAGCATGGTATCTTTTCCATGGTGATTCTACTGCTAAGTTGACTTTTTTCTCCAAAGAAGCCTCTGTAAACTTCACAGACAACCAGAAGTACCGCTCCCCAGCTGCCAGTGGGAATGCTGGCCACACTTGATCTCAGCGGCTGACGTTCAGGGCTGCTCCTTCCCAGGGCTCTTCTCTTACTTCAGAGACTATGTCAACACATTGTGATGCAGGAGCAATAGAACAATGCCCAGAGCAGCCTGGCCTCCTCTGCTTCTTTTACTAAGTGGTTAGTTGCCTGCCTGGTAGACATAAACACCTTCTGACAAAGAAATGTGAAAAGAGTTGGAAACCTGCTGTTTGGAGACTATTCTGCTACTAGACATCCAAGAGATCTCCAGAGATCTATTTCAGCCTCACATCTATGTAAGTACAATTTCAGTGCGAACCTGAGGAAGAAGGAAATGGATAGTACTTGAATGAATTCAAGTACTTCAAGGGCAAAAATGTCTATTTTCTTTCCATCTTCCTCTTTTCCTTCTAGTTTCATGTCTTATACTGCAACCAGAACAGCAGGAAAGCTCAGAGACTTAACTCTAGCTACTGAATATTTCTTAAAAATAATTTCATTGAGAATTTGCGTTAAAATGAAAGCAAGTTTTCTAATTGTTTTTAAATTTTGGTTTTCTGGGCCACCTGGGTAGCTCAGTCTATTAAGTGTCCCACTCTTGGTTTCGGCTCAGGTCATGATCTCACGGCTTCGTGAGTTCAAGCCCTGCGTGGGGCTCTGTGCTGACAGTACGGAGCCTGCTTGGGATTCTCTCTCTGCCCCTCCCCCACTTGCTCTGTCTCTCTCAAAATAAATAAATAAACTTTGAAATTAATTAATTAATTAATTTTGGTTTTCCAAACCATTACCCCAATTTTCTTTCATTGAGTGAGAATTGAATGAACTTTTGGAAAGACAGTCACTTTTCATTATTCAAATGGGAGAGAAGATCCAGAATACAGGGCTTTCCTGTTCAAAGCTGAACGATTAGCTGGGGGCCCCATGGGGAGAATGGGGTCCACAACAGTCCAACCTTCTCAAAGGTGTGACCAGATCTGCAACATAGAATTGTGATGCAGCAATCCTAAAAATATGTTTACTAGTGTGTTAAGAATGTTTAAAAAAAAACTGTCTAAGCAGATGTTATGCTTCAAAGTGCTATGAAGAACCAACCTGAAAGCACAAGTACCCCAGAGAACAAGTAATGGGTAAACACTGCCATTTAAGAGCTTTTATGTAATTACAGATGAGAAACAACGCACAAAGAAGAAAAGGCAAGATAATCTAGGTGGTCAGTATAAGGGCGTTCACTATAGAATTCTTTTTGTTTGGTTTTGTTTATTCTTGAGAGAGCCAGAGAGAGAGCATGAGCAGGGGAGGTGCAGAGAGGAGGGAGACAGAGGATCTGAAGCAGGCTCTGCACTGACAGCAGCGAGCCCGACTCAGGGCTTGAACTAAAGAACCATGAGATCATGACCTGAGCCGAAGTTGGGACACTCAACCGACTGTGCCACCCAGGCACCTCTCACTATAGAATTCTTAAAACTTTGCTATAGGTTGGAAAATTTTTTATAATAGACTACCAGTGGGAAAAGATCAAATGGGAATGGTAAATAGCAAACAATTATAGACACCCTTCCAAATTAAGTGATCAGAAAAGGCCCTGAAAACATTTCCATGTTGGCTCCCAGACTCCTGCTCCCTCCCTTTCCCAATTTCCATTAAAGTCAAACTGTCACCAGTCCACAAAATTCACAGTGACTTCACTCATTCCTGGGAAAATCAAGACATTCCACCACTGCCCACAGGTGAATATACTTCATATCCACACTATTCTTAGCCCTAATAGGGCCTTGGTCATCTTGAAACATTACCCAGAGAAGGAAGCCTGGTGATGTCATGGGAAGTCTGGAGCAAAGCTGAAGTTCCATCCCTGAAATATATACAGCTCATTGCCTCTCTGTGTTTCATGTCCCCATTAAACTGCTGGCATTGGTTTCTGATTTGTAATCCAATTTAATATGGAATCTCTCTACCTTTTCTTTTTACTAAAAGTAGCCAACAGTGCTTTTTCAAATGACAGTCATATTGTAATTCTCCAGAAAAACGCAACCTTTTGTAACTATCTCCTGAATTAATCTTCATCCGGTTAAAGCCAAAAGAGAGAAAAGAGGATGGGGGGGGGGCACTAATTAAAAGAAATAACAAAGAATGTAAAGAATCTGCTTGTGACAGGATAAGTTAGGGTCCATCTCAAATACAATTAGATTCCTTCACGCTCTGTAACACAGTTAAAACCCTTATACACGCTCTCCCCGTACAATACTTGCTTAATTAGATGTAGAAAACATTTATTGAGCCTAGGGAAAGGCATAAATTATCACAAAAACATAAACTGTGATTGTGAAAATGAATACACAATCCTTGTAGAACAAGTTATAACAAAAGATTCTGTGTATATGTGAAATGAAGCCAGGTTCCCCTGATGCCCTATAGCAAGTCTGCTTTGTTTCTCTGCTCTATTTCACACATTCATTCAAAACCTATTTATTGTAATTCTATAACATATACATTCACTGGCCCTTTGATGTGATCAACCTTTTTTAATACTAAAATTTACTTTTTATTTATGAGTTTTATACTGCAGACCTTTATTGTACATGTAATGTTAATAAAGCAAGATAGTATAAACTTCCATAAAGAATTTGCATAAATAAGCCTTGCTTTATTTTTAAAATATTTATGTAGAATCTACAAATGGTGTACTCATTAATATGAGTAACACTGTTGCAAATTTCACTTGCAACATCTCTCTGCTCAGATTTCTCATCATAAAGATTGTGGTCATATCATTCTCTAAACTGCAGTGGTCACAGGGCAACGCAAGAGAAGCATAAATGCATAGGAATTTATACTTCGTTATCTACATTTATCCTTATTAAAAATGTATCCATGGAGGGGCGCCTGGGTGGCTCAGTCGGTTAAGCATCCGCCTTCAGCTCAGGTCATGATCTCACAGTTTGTGAGTTCGAGCCCCGCATCAAGCTCTGTGCTGACAGCTCAGAGCCTGGAGCCTGCTTTGGATTCTGTCTCCTCCTCTCTCTGCCCCTCCCCCACTTGTGCTCTGTCTCTCTCTCAAAAACAAATAAGTGTAAAACTTTCTGAGGGGAAAAAAATGTATCCATGGAAATAATGGAAATGTTCTAAAGTGAGATTATGGTGATGGCTGTACAATTCTGTAAATACACTAAAAATCATTGAAATGAGTGAAGTTGATACTATGTAAATTATATCTCAATATCTCAATAAAGCTATATTAGAAACTGATCCATAAGTAAAATTATTAAGAGAACAAAAATACCTGGAAGAGCCCAGCCCACACAAATTAGAATTATTTTGAATCATCGTAATTAATAACAATATCTCAGTAAGGGTTGCTAATTGGATAAGAGGGCTGGGGGCTATGAGCTATCAGGCTGTTCTGGTCTTCCCACAGGAAAGTACAGCAGAGCACAGGGAATTATCAGAGTGAGGGCCATGAATTATCTACTGCTTTTTAAGAGAAACTCATTTCTCAAGCATCAGCTTAGCCACTGGGCACAATTAATTTTGGTATATCTTACAGAAGATTGTGATGTTCCAAATAGGTCCACACCATGATTGGTAACTCCTGCTTTTAAAATATTTAATGTTATAGGAAAATATTAATATGTATTATATGTAACACACAATGTATATGTCTAACATACAACATTGTGTATTTTACATATTATATAAATATATATTTATAAAACTAAAAAGATATATATACCAAAACTGTAGTACTATCTCCAGATATTGAGAGTAAACCTACTAAATAGGGTCTTCTTTAAATTTTTTGAATGTCTATTTATTTTTAAGAGAGAGACAGAGTGTGAACAGGGCAGAGAAAGAGGGAGACACAAAATCCAAAGCAGGCTCCAGGCTCTGAGCTGTCAGCACAGAGCCCGACACAGGGCTTGAACTCGCGAACATGAGATCGTGACCTGAGCTGAAGTCGGACGCTTAACCGACAGAGTCACCTAAGCGCCCCTAAATAGTTAATTTAACAGTTGATGATTATGCTTTGGGATCTTTGACAAAATGTGTGGTGGTGTGTGTGGTTAGCCAAAATTGGTTTCATAGAACAATTCATATGTCTCAAGAACAGTGCAGTCTCAGCTCATGACCAGGATAATGGGAGAGGTGTGGGCAGGGTTTGTGGTGGACAGATTGGTAATCTCGAATGACAATTACAACAAAACCAGTTAAAATTCACACATTTATTTTTACCATCTATACACATGATCCAAAAGTGTCAAAACAATTCTGGAACAAATGTTTAGAAACGAACACCACACAGGTGAAGATAAAAGATTCTGTTCCGTTTTCAGCTCCTTAGCTGATCTCCTCTTTGTTCCAGAGTTCAAAAGGGATGAGAAGGGCAAGGCCCAGTGTGGCTGCAAATTCACTGCAAATTCCTTCTCTGTGTCCCTAATTTCACAATTACACTTGCACCCTCAGGTTCTGGCATCAAAGGGATCCTGGGGACCACATAAATGACTGCTGGAAGGGGCATTCCCTAGTCCTAGTGACCACAGAGAATCCACAGATTATCGTGAATTTGCTAACCGTAGACATTGCAAGTTGTCACTTTTCTTAGAGTGATTTTTTTTTTTTTAATGTGCACTTTGTCACTCACTTCTGGATGAGCAGAAGTTGACTACTGCATTTCATCAGATCTAAGATCCATCAATTATTATATCCATTATGTTATGGACCACGGAGAAAGAAAAAAAAATGCTGCTAATTACACAATTAAATGCTTTCTCATTACTTAGAAGTTTTCCACACAATGTCTGTCATACTCTATTCTGTCATCCTCTGTGCATTTCTTAAGAGTGCTCCACTCCAGCCTCTGGGAACTTCTTCCTAAACTCTGACAGGTCTTCTGCAAGTTTTATACTGGAACTTTCTTGACCACATCAGAAGGTATCAACAAAATGTTTTCAGATTATCATTAGAAACACATTTTATTTTTATCCAAGTATAAATTAATATACAGTGTTATATTTCAGGTGTACAATATAATGATTCAACAATTCTATACATTTCTCAGTGCTCATCAAGATAAGTGTATTCTTGGGATGCCTGGGTGGCTCAGTCAGTTAAGCACCTGACTTGATTTCAACTCCGGTCATGAGCTCACAGTTTGTGAAATCGAGCCCCGTGTCAGGCTCTGTGCTGACAGTTCAGAGCCTGCTCAGGATTCTCTCTCTGCCTCTCTTTCTGCACCTACCCCGCGCACACTCTCTCTCTCTCTCATAAATAAATAAACTTAAAAAAAAAAAAAAAAAAAGAGGGGCAACTGAGTGGCTCAGTTGGTTGAGTGTCCAGCTTCAGCTCAGGTCATGATCTCACGGTTGGTGAGTTCAAGCCCCACGTCAGGCTCTATGCTGACAGCTCAGAGCCTGGAGCCTGTTTCAGATTCTGTGTCCCCCTCTTTCTGCTCCTCCCCTGCTCGCATGCTGTCTCGCTCTCTCAAAAATAAAGATTTTTTTAAAAAAATTAAAAAAAAAAAGATAAGTGTATTCTTAATCCCCATCACCTATTTCATCCATCCCCCTATTCACCTCACTCTGGCAACCACCAGGTCTCCATATTTAAGAATCTGCTTTTTTGTTTTCTTTGTCTGTTTTGCTTCTTAAATTATTCCACATATAAGCATATGGTATTTGTCTTTCTCTAGTGACTTATTTCATTTAGCATTATACCCTCTAGGTCCATCCATGTTGTTGCAAAGGGCAAGATCTCATTCTTTTTTATGGCTGAGTAATATTCTATTGTATATATACATATACATCTTTATTCATTCATCTATCATTGGGCACTTGGGTTGCTTCCACAACTTGACTTTTGTAAAAAACGCTGCAATAAACATAAAGGTGCATATGCCTTTTTGAATTACTGTTTTTGTTTTCTTTGGGTAAAAATACTCATTAGTGGAATCAAATGGTAATTCTATTTTTAATTTTTTGACGAATCTCCATACCGTTTTTCACAGTGCCTGTACCAATTTGCATTCACACCAACAGTGCATGTGGGTTCCTTTTTCTCCATATTCTCACCAACACTTGTTATTTCTTGTCTTTTTTATTTTAGCCATTTTGACACATGTACAGTTATATCTCCTTATAGTTTTAATTTATATTTCTCTGATGATTACTGATGTTGAGCATCTTTTCACGTGTTTGTTGGCCATCTGAATGTCTTTGGAAAAACGTTTATTCAAGTCCTTTGCCCATTTTTTAATTGGGTTTTGTGTGTGTGTGTGTGTTGAGGTGTATAAATTCTTTAAATATTTTAGGTATTAACATCTTATTGGATATATCATTTGCAAATAAATTCTTCCATTCAGCAGGTTGCCTTGTTTTGTTGATTTGGGGTGGGAAGGGAGGGGTTGGTTTGGGTTTGTGTTTGTTTTTATTTTTGTTTTTGTTTGTTTGTTTGTTTGTTTTTTGCTTTTTGTTTTGGTGTAGTCCTGATAGTTTAACTTTGCTTTTGTTTCCCTTGCCAGAGGAGACATATCTGGAAAAGTATTTCTACAGCTGATGTCAAAGAAATTACTTCCTATTTTTTAAAGTAATTTTATAGTTTCAGGTTCACATTTAGGTTTTTAATCTATTTTGAGTTTATTTTTGTATATGGCATAAAGATGTAGTCCAGATTCATTCTTTTACATGTAGTATCCAGTTTTCCTCATACCATTTGTTAAAAAGACTATCTTTTTCCCACTGTATATTGTAGATTAATTGACCATAAAAGTGTGGGTTTATTTCTGGACTCTCAGTTCTGTTTCATTGATCTATGTGTCTATTTTTGTGCCAGTACCATACGATTTCAATTACTACTAGCTTTGCAGTGTATCTTGAAATCCGGGATGTATTGCCTCCAGCTTTGTTCTTTTTCAATGTAGTTTTGGCTATTTGGGGTCTTTTGTGCTTCCACACAAATTTTAGGATTATTCCGGTTCTGTGAAAAATATTGGTATCTTGATAGGGATTGCATTAAATATGTAGATTGCTTTGGACATTGTGGACATTTTATCAATATTCATTCTTCCAATCCATGAGCGGGGAATGCCTTTCCATTTGATTGTGTCATCTTCAGTTTCTTTCATCCATTTTATACTTTTCAGAGAACAAATCTTTCACCTCTTGGGTTAAGTTTACCTCAGTATTTTATTCTTTTTGGTGCAATTATAAATGGGATTGTTCTCTTAAATTCTTTCTGTTACTTCATTATTAGTGTATAGAAATGCAACAGACTTCTGTCTGTACCCTTCAACTTTACTGAATTCATTTATCAGGTCTGGTAGTTTTTGGAGTTTTGGAGTAGTTTTTGGAGTCTTTGGAGTTTTGTATTTATAGTCTCATGTCATCTGCAAGTAGTGAAAATTTTACTTCTTCCTTACCAATGTGGATGCTTTTTATTTCTTTTTCTTGTCTGATTGCTGTGGGAAGGACTTTCAGTATTATGTTGAATAAAAGTGGTAACAGTGGACATCCTTGTCTTGTTCCTGATCTTAGAGGAAAAGCTCTCAGTTTTTCACCATTAATTATGAAATTAACTGGGGTTCTTCATATATCGCCTTCATTATGCTGAGGTATGTTCCTTCTAAACGTACTTTGTTGAGGGTTTTTATCATGAATGGATGTTGTACTTTGTCAAATGCTATTTCTGCATCTTTTGAAATGATCATATGGTTTTTATCCTTTCTCTTATTGATGTGATGTATCACACTGATTGATTTGTGAATATTGAACAACACTTACATCCCGGGAATAAACACCACTTGATCATGGTGAATAATTTTAATGTGTTGTTGGATTTGGTTTACTAATATTTTGTTAAGGATTTTTGTATCTATGTTCATCTGAGGTATTGGCCTGTAGCTTTATTCTTTTTTGTAGTATCTTTGGTTGGTTTTCAGGGTGATGCTGGCCTCATAAAATGAATTTGGAAGTTTTCTTTCCTTTTCTATTTTTTGGGTAAGCTTGAGAAGAATACATTTTAACTCTCCTTTAAATGTTTGGTGGAATTTGCCTGTGAAGACATTTGGCCCTGAACTTTGTTGGGACTTTTTTGATTACTGATTCAATTTCATTGCTAGTAATTGGTCTGTTCCTCTATTGCTTTAGGATTCAGTTAGGCAAGATGATATGTTTCTAGGAACTTAACCTTTTCTTCTAGATTTTCCAATTTGTTGGCATACAATTTTTCATAATATTCTGTTATAATATTTTGTATTTCTCTGCTGTTAGTTATTCTTTCTCCTCCATCTCTGATTTTATTTGAGTCTTCTCTCTTTTTTTTTTCTTGATGAGTCTGACTAAATTTTTATCAACTTTGTTGACCTTTCCCAAGAACCAGCTCCTGGCTTCATTGTTCTATTGATTTTTTAGTCTCTATTTCATTTATTTCTGCTCTAATACTTATTATTTCCTTCCTTCTATTGGCTTTGGCTTTGTTTGTTGTTCTTTTTCTAGCTGTAAATGTAAGGTTAGGTTGTTTATTTGAGATTTTTCTTGCTTCTTGAGGTAGACCTATACAATCTTCCCTCTTAGATCAGTTTTTGCAAAATTTCAAAGATTTTGGACTATTGTGTTTTCATTTTCATTTGTCCAGAAGTATCTTTTGATTTAGAAACACATTTTAAATGACAATTAAATGCAACCCATGTAGTACAATAAATGTACATAATTTAACATGAATAACCATAATTAAATTTGCGCATATGCAGCCAAATAACAACCACCATGCAAT
This sequence comes from Panthera pardus, assembly GCF_024362965.1. Taxonomy (NCBI): domain Eukaryota; kingdom Metazoa; phylum Chordata; class Mammalia; order Carnivora; family Felidae; genus Panthera; species Panthera pardus. The sequence goes on from NW_026526810.1 coordinate 105,160,722, forward strand.
TCCCCCCCACCACCACCACCACCAGCTGAGTGATCACAAGGAACATTCCATTTCAGAGTTAAGCTGAGGAAAAATGTTTCTTAGAATGAATGAAACTTGGGAAATATGAAACTATAAGTGAGCAAGAGGGAACCCAGGGCAGCAAATGCTGAGTAAATTATACTTTTTGACAGAGGGACAGGTGTCAGTAGACCAATATAAGCTCTCAGGTGCTCACTATGTGACAGCCATGGTGTTCAGTGTTTCCTATACATCACTCTATTGAGTTAAGTAGTTTTATCATCATTTTATAGATGAGAAATTTGAGCTCAGAGATGTTAAGTAACATGCCCAAGGCCACAAAAGTAGGCAACAGAGCCCGAGTATGAACGTGGATGTGTCTGACTCCAGAATCCTTTACAGTCCCAGTTATACCAATTTCCACACTGGCCTATGGCATTGAGTTCTGTAGTTATTATGGTTGTGGTTTACCTTGTCCAGGTATTCCTAAAGGGGTTATTTAAATCAGAATTTTACAGAGAGAAAAAAGTATTGTCTGTAGTGACTGCAAGCACAATATGGAGAACGATACACAAGTGACAAAATAGTGAGCTGGAAAGTTAGTAATATAGGCTACTCTGGCTTTTTATGGGAAGAAAATAACTCAGGTTTCTTATGACCCTCCATTGTACAATAGTTATTTGAGTCTATATTACTTCCTTTGTCACATTATCAAATATCTTACTTGCTTTAAGAGCCCAGGATTTTACCATTTGGCAATTTCAGGTCAACCATGAGCTATGAACTCGTGACTGTCTGGTTCCACTCACCAAAAGACCATGATTAGAATCATTGACAACAGCTCAGCTCAGATATAAACAGCAGCCCTCTGAGCACTTCACCCACCTTGCTTCGTTAGGAAAACTCTTTCTAAGGCATGGACCTCTCAGGTATGAAATAAAAGTAAGGATTTGTACTGAAATTTTCCTCCTTTGTATGCACTTTATTTTCTATTTTTGTCTCCTTCACAAAAGACTTCACCATGAAAAGGAGGAAACCCAGACTGAAATGAGTTAAAACCTTCGTCTTGGAGAGAGGATTGTGGCTTGGCCCTGAGTTAAGGTGAGATATGTTGATGCATACTAATGAGACCATATTAAGCTCTACATCGTCACACACACTCCTTCCCTTTCTCTCTCCATTCTGTCTCCTTTCCTCTCCTTTCCAAGCTGTCTTTGCCTCTTTTCCTCTTCTGGAAACTCAGTGGACCAAGAATGCTGCTTTTCTAGATCTCAAGAGGGAGACACATGAACTCAAGAGGGAGAACATGAAGAGAGAGTTTGAGCTGAGAAAGATAAGTGTAAGAAATCACAGCTGTTCTTGAAAATGGAGGGTGAACAACTGCTGTGATTTTGCTTGTCACCCTGACCCAAAGGGTTGCTGACCTTTGTCTTCTTTCCTCCATTATACCTTGCTTTCATCCAAAAATGCTCTTTTGTAATGATTTCTTGTCATGTTCCAGAAGATCCCCCATATATTTAGGCCCCAAAGAATCCAGTTGATGTTTTGATCACTTGCTGTGTCCTCTGTCTCTGTTAAGGCAGTTTCACTGTCTTTCAACAAAGTGATGATAGTATAAATGCTTTGTGCTGTTGGGTAAGTCATGAAAGAGAGAAAACGTAGATGACAATGAGACTTTAGGTGCTTTTTTCCTACCATCCAATCACTATAAGGGTCCTTCCACTGTTGTTGCAAAGGTCTTTTCTAAGAAACCGTGGCTAAATAAAGCCTTTTTGCACTCTAACCCTCAGAACCTGTCCATCTTCTCTAGATCTTCTTTTACACCCCCCATCCTCTTCTCTATACCTTTTACTTCCTCTTTCCTTGTAGTATTATTTCTATTAATATCTTTAAAACATCACAAACATACAGAAATATTGCAAGTACACTACAAAGGTCTTTTTTCTCCTGAATCTTTTAAGAGTAGTTTGCCAACTTGATGCCCTATTACCTCCAAATACTTCAGTTTGTGTTTCTTACCATCAAGGGTATTCTCCTCCAGAGCCAAAATTTAACCATCAAAATCAGAACATGAATGTTGCATATTACCATCATCTAATCCTGAGACCCCATTCAAATTTTACCAGTTGTCCCAATAATGGGCTGCCTAGCCAGTTAAGAATCACAATTGCATTTAGTTATCATGTCTCTTTAGTCTCCTTCAGTCTGAAAAAGTTTCTTAGTCTTTTCTTTGACTTTGACTTGCATTGATATTTTTTAAGATCACAGGCCAATTATTTTGTCAAATATCCCTCTAACTGGCTCTGTCTGATATTTCCTAATGGTTGGATTTGGGTCATGCATCTTTGGGAGGAATATCACAAGGGAATGCTCTGTGCCCTCATTGCATCCTATAAGATAATGCACCATTTTGATTTGTCCCGTTACTGATGTTGTTCATTCACCACTCCACTATGATGGTGTCTGCACGGCTTCTTCAATGTAAAGTTACTTTTTCCTCCTTGAAAATTAGTAAGTATGCTGGTGGAAGGTACTTTGAGCTATGTAAATTTCTGTTCCTCACCAAACTTGTAATTTATTCATTTATTTATATCAGTATAGATTCTCAAGTTTTCCTATTTTATTTGACCAATTCCCCTGTATATAACCAATTACCCTCCTCCTCTACCATCCTCTCTCCTGCTCAGACACCCTCCTCACCATGCTAGGCTCTGATTTCTTACACTGTACTCCCCTTATCCTGACAACAGAGGTGTTCTTGCCTCCTTTGGGTTCTGAGCCAAGGCTCCCCACTCACCCAAGTACAGATTCCTGCCTCTCTTTGTCCCAGCTAATGGATTGAAGACAAAATTGTTCAGGAATAAAAGGGAATAGGAAGAAGGACGTCTTCTGTATTCTTTGGTGCTCCCTCTTTTTCCTCTTTTCCATCTGTCCTGACCTATCCTGACCCCTCTCACCCTTGCCAACTCTTGCCAAGTCCTTGCTTTCCAAGCACTCAAGGCAAAATTGAACCATGGACAGTGGCATAAGCTCCTCCAGTCAGACTATGAGGGTTTGAATCCTGGTATGGGGGCTTAGTTCCCATCCTCTCTGTTTTAGATGGTGGTGGTGGTGGTGGTGGTGGTGGTGGTGGTGGTGGTTTTATCTCTTTCCCCTTTTATCCCCTTAATGCTGTTTCTTTCTTTCTCATTCTTTTTCCATTTTGGCTTCACTCTAGACTGTTTTACTTCCTTGCTTTTCCAGACTCTTTTTACTTTCCCCATGTTCATGTACAGATGTGTTGAAGGGAGGCATTGAGTTGCCACCAGCAGAAGGTCTGATGGGGAATTCCCATGCCCACTCATATGCTTAATGGGATGTCATGTAGCAGTGGTGTCTGCATCCCATGACCCTGGCTGGGACAGCAGCAAGACACGTTCACTACTTACCCCTTCACTTGAGCAAAAGGGAAAAAAAGAGTCTCTGAGGAAGGACTGAGGTGGAACTATACACCTGAGGCAGAACACATAAGCAGCTTGCTGGTTAAGGAACCTTCCTCTAACTGGCAGGGAATTTGTGAAAAGGGAAGGGTGATCTTTTGAAAATACGAACAGAATTACATTCTGAGACCATGTTCCCTTCCTGGAATTCTGTCATTTCTGGTAGATAAGAGGTGAAATCCAATGATGTATAGCCATTTTTCTTTGTTGAAGCAGTTTCTGGGGAGAGAGCCAGAACGAGAGACCAGAGGAGATAGACAACAGTCATTGGTTAGAAATCCTCATCCAAGAGCTAAGGATCAGTCAAGGGTGAATAGTCAGGAAAAGACGTTCTCAGTGTAGTGTAGTTTTGATACAGTTTTCACAAAAAAGGATTTGAGAACTCTTCATGATGGCAGGAGGAGTGGTACTATTAATTAGGAAGACAGAACATAATGGTTTGGGGGATGTGGTGTGTGTGTTTCAAGGCCTCCTAGAGAGGTTCTTTCCCTTTCCTAACTTTCCCAAATAAATAAGTGTTGCCAGCCCCATTCCCCAGGCATTTTCTGTTACATGGATCTTTTCTAGAGTCTTGAGAGCTCTAATCATCCAGTATCCTTTTTTTTTTTTCTTTTTTTAAGTTGCTTATTCTTCCTATAGAGTGTAAGCTGCATGGGGACAGGGATCTTCTCAATCGTGTTCAGATGTATCACCAATGCCCAAAGCAGTGACTGGCATATCATAGATGTTGATAAAATTTGTTGAATTAATAAGTAAGTGAGGCAACTTCATCATATTAAATTTTCTCTGTATCTGTTCATTGTATTCCTATCCCCTCGACTCTCTGATGTTTGTGAGTGAGCACCATGAAGAAGAACAATAGGAACTCTACCACAAGGATCAATAAGCAAGATGCCATCTCCATCCCACCCTTCCAAGATGCAGGAGATCTTCAAAATATGTTGAATGGAGGAGAGTATGCCCCTTTTGTATCTCCTCCCATATTAGAGAGCAGTTTTATCCAGGTAAATCATATTTGAGCCCTGAATTAAGTTCCAATAACTTCAGTAATTAATTTTCTCAAAGAAACTGAAAAGATTGGGAGGAGAATTATTTTAAATGTGATAAAGGACTGCATGAGACAGTTAAAGGGAATAGTTTTGGAACTTTAACCAACCTAAAATAATTATAATGTTAAAGGAAAATTCACTTCAATTTTTCCCAGCAAACTCTCACCCGGGAATTCTGTTCTAACTCTACCATAATTGTCATTCTATCATGTCTTCCCAAAATGACATGAAGGAATTACAATGAATTCAAACATCTCGCCACAGGAAAGCATTCAGATGGCTCCTTTCTTAGATTTAGAAGACATTTTAAAGAATAAAATGTATGACATGACTGAGTATTAAAATGAATTTTGGTTGGGATGAGCACTGGGTATTGTATGTAAGCGATGAACCACAGGAATCTACCCCCAAAACCAAGAGCTCACTTCCTCCTGCACCCTTTTCCAATAACCTTTCACAAGCTCTAATGAACACTGGGAGGGAGAGATAGCGCCCTGTAGACCAGACACACCCCATATCATAACTGGGTAAGTTATTCCCTTCGACATACACAACCTCTCAAGGTTAGTATGTCTTTGGCAGCAAGTTGCCACAGGTTATGCCTCAAATTTAAACAAAAAAGAACAATGATCTCAAAGTAAAAGAGCACAGCTCCCTTGCATGGAGTCATCGAGGACCCTGGTCCTCTCCTTTTGCTCTATTATCCTCAGGTTGGCTCCCCTCAGGGCATTACATGCAAACAGGATGGTGACAGCTGCCAGAAACAGACGAAATGCTCTCATCCTAGCAACTTTCTGTGAGGGCTGAGAAACTGTTCCCAGAGCCACCAGGAGGCCCCCGCTGTGTCTCATTGGCCAGGAGGGGGTCACATGCCCCTGCTGAAAGCAAGCATTGGCAAGGGGATGAAATCACCATGACCAGTTTAGGTTTATCAGTATTTAACCCCAGAGCTGGAGCACCATCCCTGAGGGGCAAATACTGGATGAATTCTGAATGCTGTTAATCAGGCATGGCTTTGAGTAGGTCCATAGTGTGGGCTACAACCTTTTTCTGAGTATATCTGTTTTTAAGTGATTTTTTTTTTTTTTTTTTTTTTTTTTTTTTTTTGAGAACGTACAACTGAGAAACCAAGTGTTGCCCCTCTTTGGCTTCCTTCACATCCCTGTCTAGCCACTTTTCAGTCTTCTCATCTTCCAACTGGCAGAGATTTTTACTGGCCAAGATTCTTTGATTTGGGGATTTTTGCACATGCTATTCCTCTGCCTGGAAAGTTCTCCTGTCCAGCCAGTTTATCTCATATTGTTCAGGTCTCAGCGAGAGGTCTCTTCCTCTGGGAGATTTCTCTGACCCTGTGTCCAGGGTGTGCTGGAGCAGCTAAGTGTTCTGGAAGTTTGCAAGTCTACTGTTTAACACAGCCATTATTAAAAATTAGATTGTATAAACTTATATACTCAAACCTCATCATTCCTATTATTTTACTACATTTTACTATTATTTATGCTCTTGAGGTTATGGATATAAAAATTTGGCAAAGGTCAGTGAAGACTTGTGTGAGAATCAATTGACTATATTGAATTTAAAATGAAGAAAATTGTAAATATCATTGTTTGTAAATTGTGCTACTCATCTTCTATAGCAGTAAAATATGTAATTATCATATGCATATCTTCCAAGAGATAGTTGTTACACATTTACCAGCACACCACTGCCTGTATCTCCTCTTAAATCAAGTCTCCTGTTATATGCTTCACAGCACAGCACCCTGACCTTGTACTTGGGAATACTTCTTGCAATAATGATTAGTGACATGTTTGCTTAATGTTCACCTTCCCTGACAGAACCCCCATGGCCCAGGGACTGTGTCCGTCCATTCGCTGTGATATTTCTTTTATTTTGAAAAAATGTTTTAATGTTTATTCATTTTTGAGAGACAGAGAGACAGAACATGAGCAGGGAAGGGGCAGAGAGAGAGGGAGACACAGAGTCTGAAGCAGGTTCCAGGCTCTGAGCTGTCAGCAGAGCCTGATGTGGGGCTCGAATTCATGAACCACAAGATCATGACCTGAGCTGAAGTTGGACGCTCAACCAACTGAGCTACCTAGGCATCCCACACTGTGATATTTCTAAGATTTCACATCAACAAGTGATTGAACAAATGCATCATGGTTCATTTCTCCATTATTTTCTGCACTGCTCAGGTAAGCCAGGTTGTTGGGGCCATATACTTTATCACAAAACTCCTCTTCCTGTTCTCTACCTTAGGTTAATAGGAGAGGTGAATCCATTTACCTTCACAACCGAGCCAACTGGGTGACTGTAGGCATCTGCTCTTCCAGTAGCACCCACAAGACCCCCAATGTGATGCTTCTGGCACATCTGACACCTGAAGCCCAGAAAGATACAGAACCCCTATTTCAAAGTCTCCTGACATCTCCTTCTCCAGAGAACCTGGTGCTCACCAGGTGAGTTACAAAGGGAAGAGGTTAAGGATCTCTCAGAAAACATGCTTTACCCCTGAGAAACTGAAAATAGAAACACCAATGATATTTGCTCCAAGGGAGCATCTCACTTGCACTGTGCGACACATGATAGAGTCGTGTCCTCAAAGTCTGGGAAAATAGCTTATGACAAGCTGGCAGTCAAACAGGTAGTTAATTTTTAAAAACTAAACCTAAGTAACAGGAACTGAAGATTCATAATAAACTGCCTCTCTAGGGCATGTCCTTCTTTGCCCAGCATCTCAGCCTCCATCAGAATTAGCTCTGGTCTTGGGGCACCTGTGTGGCTCAGTCTGTTGAGCGTCCAACTTCGGCTCAGGTCATGAGCTTGCAGATCGTGACTTCCAGGTCCTCATCGGCCTTGCTGCTGTCAGTGCAGAACTTCGGATCCTCTGTCCCGCTCTCTCTGCCCCTCCCCAACTTGCACTCTCCCAAAAATAAATAATTTTTAAAAAAAAAAAGGATTAGCTCTAGTCTTGTCTCAAGCCACTAACTTGCTGTATGACCTAGAGCAATCACTCAACTTCTCTCTCAGCTTTCCAGGATTAACTAAGTAGGACAACTTCTCAAGATAAATAGTTGATACTCTGATTTTTTAAGCTCATCAGAGTCTTAGGAGTATGCTTTGAGCGAGATGGCCCTCAGGAGCCTGGTTACATGTACTAAAAATCAAAGTTTTAAGCCTCAAAAGCTAAGGACCAGACCTGGGAACATGGTGGCCACAAGAAGGTACTGTTCAACCTTGTGCCTGCCCCAAACCAGGCCCGTCTGGGAGACAAGCCTGTTTCCCTGAACCTCACTGTCACAACTGCTATGCAACATAAAAGGAAAGGCCTTTTGACAGGTCTCCAATCAGGCCTCCAGATGACATTAGTGTTTGTTCGCAGGTTTCTCCCTCTACAGTTTGTGACTCTTTCTGTGCACGATGCTGAGAATATGCGCCTCAAAGTAAAGCTGGTCAGTGGTCGAGCCTACTACCTGCAGCTCTGTGCCCCTGCATGTAAACAGGACACCCTATTTTGTCAATGGGTGGAACTCATCTCCCTCTTGAATCAGGAGAAAGCCAAAGCTTCCAAACTGTCAGAAGTCTCAAGCCTCTCGGAAATCACCAATAGCACAGATATCACAGGTTCAGTGGACATCATGGATATTGCAGCATTTGCAGCCATACAGACCCCGCACATGTACACATGTTCAGACCCTGTAAATGCCATAGAAAGCATTGATTTCTCAGAATTCACAGATGTCACCGATGTCACAGACATCACAGATGTTCCAGAAAATGAGGTCACAGAGGCCCCAGATATAAAAATTGTCACAGAAGTCACAGAAGTCACGGATGTCTGTGATGTCCCAAACAACTCGGAGGTTACAGTGGTGTTTGAAAACGATGACATACTAAGGGCCAAGCAAGAGGAAAAGGTATGTGACATGGAAGACTCATTCTTAATAATCAAGAACAGGAGTAATAACCAAGATCGCCCTTCTTGGTTAGCTCCTTGACATTGATTATCAAAATGCTGTGAAATGTGCTGAGTAATTTTAATGAGATAGTATCCCTGAGCCCCAGTATAAAGGAGTTGTAAGACATATCCTGAAAGAGGCGTGACCATGCTTACCATCAGATTTAACCCAGTATCAGAAAGCTGTGGTGGGATGGAAAGAACTTTGGGACCAGGGTCAGAAGACTTGGGTTGGAAACTTGCCCTGCTGCGTATCTGTTTGACCAATCCATTGAAGCTGTGTGAGCCTCAGTTTCCTCATCTCCAAAGCGAGGATACTGATATGTAAGGGCTATTTTAAAGTTTAAATGTATATAAAAGTACACACTACATTGAAGGATGGGGTGAAATTTCAGTGGGTAAAAGTGAGGGTGGAAATAGAAAAATAAAATACCAAAAGAAGTAAGTTGCTTTAGAAAAAGCCAGAAAGTGAAAAACCACAGAGCCATATCCAAGAACAATTAGTTCAGTTTGGCTGGAGCATAATATATACGGAAAATATTGGGATATAGGATTCGAAAGTTGTCTGCAAACCTTGAATGCCAAATTAAGAAGTGTGGACTTTGCTCTTTGGGCAAACTTTAACTGTAAAAAACCTCTGTGTGAGGGAGTGAAGGAGCTGTGTTTTTAGAAAGGTTAATCTGACGGTAACATGGAATGTAGATAAAGAGAGAAGTTTGAGGACTACTGAGGAAAATCTCCATGGGGCCGACAAGAGAAAAGTCATAAAGGGCAAGGATAAATATTTTACAGAAGAAGCAACTGCAATAAATATCGTGGAGAAAATTTAACCTCACTAGTAATCAAAGGAATGCAAACTTGGGGGAAAAATAACCTATAAAACTGTTAATTAAAAAAATAAAAATAGGGGCACTGGGTGGCTCAGTCAGTTAAGCATCCAACTTTGGCTCAGGTCATGATCTCGCAGTCCATGAGTTCGAGCCCCGTGTCAGGCTCTGTGCTGACAGCTGGGAGCCTGGAGCCTGCTTTGATTCTGTGTCTCCTTCTCTTTCTGCCCCTCCCCTCTCACACTCTGCCTCTCTGTCTCTCTCAAAAATAAATAAACATCGGGGCGCCTGGGTGGCTCAGTCGGTTAAGCGGCCGACTTGGGCTCAGGTCATGATCTCGCGGTCCGTGAGTTCAAGCCCCGCGTCGGGCTCTGTGCTGACAGCTCAGAGCCTGGAGCCCGTTTCAGATTCTGTGTCTCCCTCTCTCTGACCCTCCCCTGTTCATGCTCTGTCTCTCTCTGTCTCAAAAATAAATAAACGTTAAAAAAGAAATAAATTAATTAAATAAATAAATAAATAAACATTAAAAAAATTTTTTTTAAAGAAGAAGAAAAATAGTCAGTGTTAGTAAAGATGTGGTCAACTTGGAATTCTTATAGGTTTGTGGTAGGGATGAGAATTGGCCCAAACCTTCTTGAAATCATTATGAATCAAGAACCTAAAAATATTTATACCCTTTGATTCAGTGACTCCATTTCTAGGAATCTTTCTTAAGGAATTAATCAGAAATAAGAATGAGGATTTAGCTGTAAAGATGTTAATTATACTATATCTATACCATGTTGGTAAAAATGAAACAACGAAAATTTGAAAGTAACCTAAATATCCACCACAGGGGAATTGCTAAACTAATGTAAATCTACGAAAGACAGGTGCCTTCTTTATTTTTTTCAGGAGCAACGACAGTATCAGGCAAGACCATAGACAGTCAGTAAATATCTATTAAATGAATGACTACTCTGTAGTTATTAAAATTGTTGGAAAAATTTTTCTTGCAGAAATTTTCATGATTGGGAAAAGTTGAGTGAAAAGTGAGTATGATTCCTATTACATGAAAATACATTTCATGCTCACAAACAATAGAAGGTGAGAAAGTCATACTGTTAACAGCAGTTTATTTCTAGATTCTGGGATTAATATTTTCCTCTTTACACTTTTCTGAATTTTCTATTTCCTACAATAGAAATAATTTTTAATTCAAAAAATTCAAGCAGTTTTACACAATTTTTAATGACATGAGGAGAATGCTTTTAATAAAATCATTAGGATATAGAACTGAAATGTTATCACAAAGAAGACACTTACAAAATAAATAAATGGGCACAAAGACTAAATGACATGTGCCATAGGAGTAGTTATTTCTGGCCAGTGGCCTTAAGCAGACAATAATATTCTCCCTTTCACTTTATATCTTCCAGGATTTTCTAAATATTCTACAGTAAGTATGTGTTACGGAAAAAACGTGTTTTCTTTAAGGAAGAAGAGTATTGTATTATTTTCGAGGGAAGTCAGAAGAGGCGATGGACTAGGCGGTGCTGATGGGAGGAGGAGGGTGCAGGTATGAGGGATGTCAGACAGACGGAGTCCTTAGGACCCACTGACCAATTCCTCTGAGGCCCGAGACAGATTCTGAGGAAGACAGTGAGTGGTGAGGAGAGGTGATGCATTAATAGAAACCAAGAAATCAAGACAACAGGAGAGATTTTATAGTATTAGTTCTAGGTATTGGTTCTAAGTCTTTCGAGAAATAAATGCTTTTGTCTTATTGTGAACCTCCCAACTCATGTCGCCTGGTAAATGCTCTTAAATAAAGAGCAACATTAGATTGGAGAGCAGGTGGCAAGGCATTTCTAGACAACCTTCCATGCCCCGACAATTCAGAAAGAGGAAATGCTGTAATTAAATACTAGTTTTCTCGTGCGAGGTGACAGCGGTGTGCCTGACCACAAGAGCTTCTGAATGGGCTGTGTCAGGTCCCACACTAGAAGCCTCTGATGCCCGCCTGGCCTCCTCAGTGGCCACACAACACCAAGCGTCATTCCCTCATTACTGCGCCCAGGCACTCGAGGGCACTCAGTTAATACGAATGACATGATTACTGTATTAGATATTGCTCCAGAAATCATCTATTTCTGTGTGACACCGTTCTGTTACCTGATTTGCTGCTGTTTATTATTTTCAAAGGAAAAAATGGAAAACATTCTGAAACCTGGGTGTCTACGAGATACAAAAATTAAGAATGAATGCAAAGAATCCTCAAAACATGTCACCATCTCAAATGTAACACTGACTTTCGAAGGTGAACGATGTTTTCATTCTACTTTGACTCCAGAAGAAAGTGACATAAATTCATTCAAAAGGATGAGCATTATTAGAACATCTGAAATAAGGACAACTGATTTTAGCAACACAGCTCTCAAGGCTGAGGAATCCAGGTATGTGAGGCAGGGAAATGTCAGGGATGCTAAGACGTGAAGTAATGTAAGTGTGTGCTTTAAGGTCCCCGCAACTCTGGCCCTTGCTACTGAACAGTCTCAGCTGTAAATACAATGTAATTGAATGATGCCATCGTTAACTCTCAATTATCCACTGAGCCTGGGTGGCTCAGTCAGTTAAGCATCCAACTTCGGCTCAGGTCATGATCTCACGGCTTGTGAGTTCAAGGCCCACAATGGGCTCTGTGCTGACAGCTCAGAGCCTGGAGCCTGCTTCAGATTCGGTGTCTCCCTCTCTCTTTGGCCCTCCCTTGCTCATACTCTATCTCTCTCTTTCTCTCTCTCTCTCTCTTTCTCTCTCAAAAATAAATAAAAATTTAGGGGTGCCTGGATGGCTCAGTCGGTTGAGCTTCTGACTTCGGCTTGGGTCATGATCTCGCGGTTTGTGAGTTCGAGCCCTGCATTGGGCCCTGTGCTGACAGCTCAGAGCCTGGAACCTCCTTTGGATTCTGTGTCTCCTTCCCTCTCTGCACATCCCCCACTTGTGCTCTGTCTCTCTCTGCCTCTCAAGAATAAAAATAAATAAATGTATAAAAAAATTTTTTAAAGTAAATAAAATTTTTTAAAAAACTAAATTATCCACATTCAGTTTAACCTTGTCAAATTTTTATTTCCCTATCAACTTCTCACACCCTTCAGTTCACATTTGAGTCTATCTGGTATCAACTGTGTGTGGCTGAAGAATACAGGATAGAATCAGTGTCCACAGTTTGGAGTTAGACTATGGGAACTCTTTCTTTCATCTTTATACTTCTATTTTCTCTTCTATGTATTTCTCATGCTTTTGTACATTTCCAACTAGTAAGTTAATAACCTGAAAAAAATATTTTCATAATTTTAATACACAGTTGCAAGCTGAATGTGAGGGAACACTGATGTATTCTAAAGATAAAAGTTAATCCAATCATTTCAGAGTAACTACTAAAAAGAAACCAAAGAAAAACACAGAGGTCTAAATGCTTACAATAGCAAGACTGAAAATAGGGAATGTAATGAACTATGTCTAAATTCTTTTTTGTTTGTTTGTTTTTATCTTGAGAGAGAGATAGGGAACAAGCAGGGGAGGGGCAGGGAGAGAGGGAGACAGAATCCCAAGCAGACTTTGCACTGTCAGTGCAAAGCCTGATGTGGGGCTTGAACCCACAAACTTGGAGATTGTGACCTGAGTCAAGGGTTGGACACACTCAAGTGACTGAGCCACCCAGTCGCTCCTGTCTAAATTCTTTTTAAATATAAAAAAGGAGCAAGGGAAAACAAAAACAAACCAAAAATAAATAAATAAATAAACGAGAAAAATTATTAGTAATGTGACATTCCACAGGGTTTGGCTGGTTCTTCAAAAAGAATGACAAAACAGGCAAACCATTGGACAACTTTTTTTTAATAATAAAATTAGAAATTTAGAGGTCATCATCAACTAACAAGAACAATAGTAAAATGTTATTGAGAAATATTACATACAGCTTTTCTTTAATAGCTTTGAAACCCTAAGTTAAATAAATGACTTTAACAAAAATACAAAGAGGCAAAACTGGCATAGTCACAACTTGAGAACATAGAACAACGTCACCCAGGAGCTCCCACGAAAGAGAAAAACATAGTTGTGACTTTTACTGGACAGGGTTTTAGATACTCTAAGAAATATCTCTATTTAATGTAAAATTCTCTTTTAAATATAGAAAAATTATGTTATGTTCTCCTAATTTTTTGAAGCAAATAATTTGTTTGGATTATAAAGACTGACAAGAAATAAAATTCTAGATTAATCCCTACTTAAGACAATAAATGTTAAATTCATAGAATCTTAGCGGGCAAAATGTAGCAAGCGCTTAGCATGAAATTAAGGAAATATAAGTCATTATTTAAAGGAAGAGCAGGGGTGCCTGGGTGGCTTAGTCGGCTAAGCATCCGACTTTGGCTCAGGTCACGATCTCACTGTCCGTGAGTTTGAGCCCCGCGTCGGGCTCTGTGCTGACAGCTCAGAGCCTGGAGCCTGCTTCAGATTCTGTGTCTCCCTCTGTCTCTAGCATTGTCTCAAAAAATAAACATTAAAAAAAAATTTTTTTTTAAATAATTATTCCCAACCAGAGACAGCATTGTGGGGTTTTTTCTAATGTTTAATTTTTTTTAGAGAGAGAGAGAGGCAGAGTGCAAGCTGGGGAGGGGCAGATAGAAAGGGAGACAGAATCTGAAGCAGGTTCCAGGCTCCAAGCTGTCAGCACAGAGCGGGGCTCGAACTGAGGAACCCGCAAGATCGTGATCTGAGCTGAAGTTGGATGCTTAACCAACTAAGCCACCCAGGCGCCCCAAGAAATTTAATGAAGAAATTGTTTTTAATGAAAAATTATAGAAGTGTTCTACTTAAAACTTAGAATAAATTGAAGATGTTCCTTATTAACATTTCTATGTAATATAATTTAAGGGAGTCTAGCAATTGCAATAGGACAAAGAAATATGATTAATAAATGAGATTTTTAAAAATCACTCTTTGCAAATAGAAATTTATATTTAGAAAACTTGACAATCATCAAAAATACTAGTTTGTAAACAACTTTAGGATAGTCACAGATTAGAAGATAAACTCACAAAATATCATTTGTTTCATGATTTTTATTAACAAACCAAAAATACATTGACAAAAGAGAATGTATTTTTCAAAAGCAGCAATAAAAATTAAATATTTAGTGAGAGTGATAAGAGACCTGTATACATGGAATTACAAAACTCTAGTGGCAGAAACCAAAGACACTTCAATAAGGAAAAATAAGCTTTCTATCTGGGTAGGTATATTTAAGACAACAAAGATGACAAAGCCTAAATTAATTTATAAATTTAATATAATACCAATTATCTCAATAGGCTATCTCATAGAAATTATAATATAAAAAGTATGTGGAAAAGAGAAGAGTAAGAATCTCAAGGAAACTTGGGGCTGGAATATATCGAGGGATTCAGTTGTATAAAATCTTAAGCCGTATTATAATTAAATGGCCATCAGAAAGTTTAGGATATAGACATTAAGACAATAAAACTGAGTCAAACTGATAGAGGTTCAAAAAAAAACATGAAAAAAAGCAAAACTCTACAAAATGTCAGAGATTTATGCTGTACCACAAAAAAATTTTCAGATGGGAAAAGAGTAAAATATTTTTTAAAAATTTTAATGTTTACTTATTTTTGATAGAGAGAGAGAGTGAGCAGGGGAGGGGCAGAGAGAGACGGAGACACAGAATCCGAAGCAGGCGCCAGGCTCTGGGGGCTCAAACTCACCAACTGTGAGATCATGACCTGAGCTGAAGTTGGACGCTCAACTGACTGGGCCCCCAGGTACTCCAAAAGAATAAAATATTTTAAAACTAAAATAAGCTAGAAGAAAATGGAACAGTTGAAATTGCCTCAATTGCATAAGAAACATCACTTCTTGTCCTTTGAAGCAACAGAAGAAATTTTCAATGGCAAAGTTTGGTTCATTCTTTCAAAAATATTTACTGAGCACTTTCTTTGTGCTAGGAACTGGGGATACAGCTGTGAATATAAGTTATAGGATGTTTCATTCTAGTGGATCTAGATAATACACAAATAAAATACATTATGCCAGCTGGAATGTGCTGTGATAAATACAAAAATAGAGGGGTGCCTGTGTGGCTCAGTCAGGTTAAGTGTATGACTCTTGATCTCAGCTCAGGTCATGATCTCACAGAGAGATCATGGTTTGTGAGACTGAGTCCCTGTGCTGACAGCTGGGAGCCTGCTTGAGATTCTCTCTTTTCCTCTCTCTCTCTGCCCCTCCCCCACTCACGCTCTCTCTCAAAATAAATAAATAAACATTAAAAAACAAAATAAAACGGGGTACCTGGATGGTTCAGTCGGCTGAGCTTCTGATTTCTGTCAAGTCATAATTTCACAGTCCATGAGGTTGAGCCCCACATTGGTTTGCTGCTATCAGCACCAAGCCCACTTTGGATCCTTTGTCCTCTCTCTGCTCCTATCCCACTTGCACGTGCATGTGCGTGTGCTCTCTCTCTCTCTCTCTCTCTCTCTCAAAATAAACATTAAAAAAAAGCTTCAAAAATAAACCCCAAAACAAAAATAGGATAACAGAACAGAGGGTGATTTGAGGAGGAAGAAGGATATCTTATACTGGTCTGGAAGCTTCTCTGAGGAAGGACAGAGATCTGAAAGCAAGGTGGGGCTCTGAAAGAATAGAGTTCAGGTTGATTGATTGCAAAACAATTATAAATATCTGCCAAAAAAAATCATTTTAATAAATACATAACAATACAATGGAAAAAGAATAATAATAAATAATCTATAAAGGTTTTACCTTCCATATATATAAGTAGCTGATGGAAATTTGTGAAGGATCCAATTAACAAATGGTTTAAAGTTATGAATAGAACATTTACTCCAGAAGACAAATAAACACTTAGTGAGGGATCAATCTCACTAATAATTAAAGAAATACAAGTTAAGCATTTACCATTTGGCTTTTGTTTAGATGTTAACTACATCTAATATTGATGGGGACACTGTAAATGGTGGGAACTTTCTACAGAGGGATTTGGCAATTCACACTACAAATAGTTATACCCCTTGACTTAAAGGAACATGTAGCAAAGAAGTAATTTGAAACAGAAAATAATTTAATTGAACATACTGTTTTGTAATTAAAACCTGAAAGCAATCCAAACAACCCCTGGCAGAAGAATAGCTAACCAGGAAATAGTATGTTAATTTAGTGAAACAGCAGGTCCCCATTAGGAAAAGAATCAGAAAATTTCAATAAAAAGACCTATATGACTATAAGGAACTGCAAACTGGAAGTGTGAAATTCTGAAAAATGTATATACAATGGTATTTTATTTCTGCAGACAGGATGATAAGAAACCACAGTGTTTGGACATTGTTGGTGATTAAAGGAATTAATATTTGTTGTAGCTTTTGATAGATGTTTCCATTAAACTTTTATTGTACAATTAATTACATGTATAATTTAAAAATCAAAACTGATGCTAGGATGCATTAATTGGAAGACACAGCAGCTAGACAATGACCTTTGCAGTCAGACAACCCTGGGTTCAAATTCTGCCTCCTCTAGGGCAAGTTAAATTAGTTTTTTCAGGTCTCAGTTTCCTTATTTGTAAAATGAAAATAACACTAACCATGTAGTTGTTACAGGGATTAAATAAACTGATATTAAAAACTTCACAATGCCAGGCGCTTGGTAATTACTCAAAAAAAAAAAAAAAAAGAATAGATTAAAAGAGGGAGGAAAGGTAGGGAGGAAGAAAGAGAGAAAGGGAGAGATGGAAGGGAGGATTCAGATTCTAGATTAGACTGAACATAAATCTAACATAGCTTTGACTTACATTGAATACAGTAGAAAGATGATACTATACCTCTGAAGTAATCTTTCTACTATACTATCCAAAAACTGAACCCAGGGTGGGGAGGGGGGCACAAAACTTAAATATTTTTTAATGCAGGAAAGAAATCAAGGCTATTTAAATTGAGGAAGAAAATGGGAACAGGTGACAATTACCATCTTCAGCATATGAGGAAGTCCAAATTTAAAGGCTAAATTTTAAAAAGTGGATTTAAACTGAAAATTATTTTAACTAAACAGTTTACAAATAAAACTTTATTATGTAGTAAAACAATATAGCAGACAATCAACCAATCTATAAAAAAAGCATTAATGCATATTACTGATTGGATATTAATAAACAACGGAACTAATTTCTGGAGGTTGTAGAATCTTTCTCCTTGGAATCTTCTCAAAAACAAGCATCAGGCCATTTGTCCTGGATAGAGTTCAGACATTCTTCTGCAAGGGGTCAAGACTTGTTCGTGTTTCTTACGTAATTTTAATCTACTGCTACAGTGAATGACAGAAAGCATGGTGAAGTCGAATATAAGTACATCCTGAGGACTCCTTAAAGGAGTGGAACGGAATGGAAACAGTAAATGCACCTGAGTGTGTTGCAGCATTCTTAGAAATAGAGCAATAAAAGTATGGAACGATCTCGGGACACATTAGATGCCCAGTAAATTGTCATTATTAACACTAATAATTCATTTCATTTCCAATAGTGTAGATAAAAGAAATTTGGCTATTCTGGCTCAAAAAAGCACAACACCAAAAACCTTTACTCAAAAATATCTTAAGCAACTGAGGATTAATTACTCAAAGCTGGCTTTCTTTTTAACCTTTTTTCCTGGCCAAGGAGGGGTCAAGGAAAGCAAAGGAATAAGGGTGATCCTTAGGAGAACCACACATCTTGAAATCATCTGGCTCTGTGCTGACAGTGCAGAGCCTGCTTGGGATTCTCTCTCTCTCTCTCTCTCTCTCTCTCTCTCTCTCTCTCTCCCTCTCTCTCCCCGTCTCTCTCTCTCTCTCTCCCCGTCTCTCTCTCTCTGCCCCTCCTCTACTCTCTCCCTCTTTCTCTCAAAACATAAAAAAACTAAAAAATAAATAAATAAAACTAAAATATTAAAAAGTATAAGGATAACTTAAATTTTTAGTATGTAAAATGTTCTGTAGGTGCAAAGATTTGTTTAACTATTATGATCACTATTAGAAACAATGAGAAAATGAATCCCTATATAAATGGCAAAAATCATAGAATTTAACAGATAAAAAGGATCGTGAAGGTTAACAAATCCCAATTTCTTCAAGGTTCTGCCTTTCAGTCTCTCAGCTTCCTCTCTCTGCTGACTGTACTGGGGACAAAGAAAGAAAAACAAAGCAAAAAACAAATGTGGGTTCCAAGTAATCCTCTTAACCCCAATTTAATCAAGTATGGGTTCTTTTTTTATTGCCTATTTGCATCTGGAACATAATTACTAGCCAGAGCCTAATTTGAGAATGTTCATTATGAATGAAAGGTGTAATATCCTAGAACAGAATAGAATTCAGTTTATTCCTGGAACATTTGTAAAATTAAGTCAAGACACTGAAAGTGATAAGTAAGTTCTATCTAGTTTTCATCTCCAAGACCATGGATTTCAGTGACATTTTTATAACTGCGTACTTTGGGAAAATGAAAAAAAAATTAAATAATGAGCTTGTTGAATATTTTGCCCTCAGATGTATTAGTTTTAAAATGTAAACTGAGCAGTTTCGATCTGGATGAATGAAAGACTATGGAGACTTCTATAACATTACCTTAGGATTTACTTTATAGAGCATTTCTATTTCTATTCCTTCTTATACCTTGACAATATTGCTACTGTGACTCTTTCCTTTGTTTTAAAGAGGATAATATCAGGCTTCATTTTAATTTTGCACCAATTTTTTAAAGTACATTTACTTAATATTTCTCAGTCTCAAAAACTTTTATCATTAAGCTCAACCTTTATTTAAATCACCGACCTATTTGGTGAAGGCTACAAGAGAATTTATTTGCAAATGCCTTAGAAAATGACTAATTTACCTTTATTTCAGAAAGATCCATTGTAGACCTCCAACTGGATGTATTTGCCAGACCTCTTAAAATGGATCATAATTATGTCTTTATACATTTATCTGGGAAGCTATTATCTGAGGGTAATTATTCTTCCCAAATGCTTTTTTTTTTTTTTACTCAAACAGCCATGCTTCCAAAATATTTATTGAAAATGTAGCCAAGAAACAAAGATTTGGTGAAAATTTGTTTTAGCATGCTAATGAGGTTAAGAAAACAAGTATTTTAATTATTGTTATTAATTTTAAAAATCAGGAATGCAGAAAGCTTCTTTGTCCAAAGACATCCAAAAGCTTAGTTATCCAAAAGCATTTCCGAAAGTGAAATGGTCTGAACACCTGACAGATAGTTTTCTATTTTATCCAGTAAACTAAGTAAACTAACCAAGTACTAACTTAGGCAAATACTTGAGCATGTCATTTGCCTGCAAGATTCCCAAGCGCTGTCACCTCCATCAGGGCCATAGAGATTGTGATGAAGCCAGAAGAGGTGGGCACCTTCTAACCCCAGGCATCCATCTATTCCAGAATTTCTCCCATGTCTCTATGAGGGCCTATATTCCCAACACAATAGACTCTATGGAAGCCCCTGAGCAGCAGCGATTAGCTTCTCTCTGCCTCAGCCCCAAATGAGTTTTCCAACGCTGGAGAGGCAGCAGGATAGGGATGCCCACAGCCTCACCGAGTGACAGGTGATAGAGAAAATAAAAATAGATTATGTGTCATTATATACTATTCACTTTTATGGCTTTTACAGGTTGGATAGCTTGCATGTTGACAGAATTTTAGGTAATTTTACTCTAATATGTGTTAATAATGTAATACCCTAGCTTGCTACACATGTTTCATTACCACCTACAAAGCATTTAGGAAAGGCCAGTTACCTCCTACTTAGTAATTCTTTTCTAAATATTTGTGGTTACACTGGCAAAATTTTGAAATGTGCTGTTTATTTTTGCAGGAGCATGAGAACTGATTCAGGCACTTCAGGTATGGAACAAATTCCACTACATTTCTTTGTGATCTCTGGTATCCAGTAGTCAACCTTGGGTCCTGGAAGAAAGTAGTTATGAGCAAAGGAATCCAGCTAGATGTTTTGATGTGTCCCCTTTGCTCCATTCTGAGAGTCCCACCATGCAGGAACTATTCTTCAAAGCCTGTCCTCATGCTATCTTGCAAGTGGTAGGCATCACTGCACTTTTTCTGTGCTGGTAGAGTCAGTTTCCCAGTTCCCTGAATCCAGCTCACTGAGCATGAACCACTCCCAGGCTGCTCAGCAGGCAGAACCCAAACAATAGGGTCTTGTATCCTTGCTGGTTTGGAAGGAAAGTGGTCTACCACTAAATTTCTTGGTAAATCTACAATTGTATAGTCCTTACTTGTATCTGGGGCTCCGCTTTGCTGTCGGGTGATACTATTTAATGTTTTATTCAGCAGTTGTTTCTTTACATACTCTCGTGTCTGAGGATCTTTTAACTTCTTAGCAACAAGTTTTTAACATGGGGGTTGTCATATGGCACCAGTGGAGATCTGTCCCCTTGCTTGCTGCTGACCCACTTCTAAGTTACTGTTTAAGTTGAGGGGTGGATAGGCCTCAGCTCCAGTCATGCACATAAAAGAACATCATGGAGAGAAAAAAAAATACTTCTGCTTTAAAATCCAAGAATCCGTGAAGGCATTCTCAGTCACATTTGCAAGAGTCCTACAAAGAAGAGCAAACAACTAGAGGATAGTGTTTATATAAATGGGATTTTTGTCTGTAGACCTTACCACTGAGCTTTGGTGTCCAAAAGTACCAGATGAACTTCACTGAGATGTGAAGTTCCAATCTACAGTATTGAACCTGGGAACATTGTAGGGAAATGCCATTGTAGTTTATAAGAAAAATGCAAAATCTCCTTTGCAATATATAGAATTTTCACCTACCAATTTTTCCTTAAGTTGTATTTCAAAACGAAATCACAGTAAATTTATAGAAATTCTAGAGATGTCCAATAGCCAGATATTTTTGTCTTACTTTCTAAAAGCAAGGATAAATCTTGCAGCAGCCTTATTACTGATAATTAGTATGTTAGCATATGATTAGCACATAATTAGTACAATCACACATACAACATACATTCTGAAGCACTAGTTATTTATGCATTGGGAATTTATAATTAATGTAGGATATTGATACATTTATTTTCATTCCATATGTGACTGATTCTTTCACCTGTCTTCTGGCACAGGCTTAGTTTTGTTGAACTGAAGAAGCATTTGATCCTTATCTATTATATATGAGGCACCGTGGCAGACTCTGAGAGAGATTAAAAATACATAATAGGACATCACCTGGCCTCAAGAGATGAGCCCAAGTAACATAAAGTAAAATGTTATAGGTGCTTTCAGAGAAAAATGGAGAATATAGTTTTAGCTCAAGAGAGAAAATCATGAAAGAGTCTATGAAGGAAGCAGTCTTTGAGTTAGGAAAAGGGAAATAAGAATATCCTGGGTACAGGATACAGTAAGAGCAAAATTGAAGAATAAGTGTTGGGCATATTCAATTTAGGAATAGTGAGAGATGCAGCTGGAAAGCAAAGCAGGATCCAGATTATGGAAGTCTTGGGTCATCTAAGGAGTCTCGATAGTACAGACCTCCTTTTGGCAGGTAAGAGCCACTGAAAGACAAATAATGAAACGAGTGTTATGTTTTAGAACGATTACTCTGACTGCAATCTCTAAGAGAGCTGCAGCAGGCTACAGGTAGGAAATCATTATAATGGTCCAGGGTGAAATGTGTCAGTCTTGAACCTAGGGGGGGGAAAAAAGGATGTGAATATGCAGTTAACAAGATTTATTGGGCTGACTACTTGTGGGGACAAGAGAAAAAAACAAAAACAAAAAAAAACAACAACTGAGGATGACAGAGTTTGAGAGGCAACTTAACTAGGAGGTAATGAGTCCATGAAACAAGCTGGGAAAATGAATTACAGGAAATCTGGAAGGCAATGATGAAGAAACCAGCTATTAAATACTGCACCTGGAATCAAAAGCCCTAGGTTTGAGTTCTAACTGCACTTCCTCTGTTCCACGGATGTGTCATTTAATGTCTCTGGACCTCAGGCTTCTTCAGCTGCCAAATATGTGTGCATATGGGTGAGGAATTGAAGAGGGCATGGTTAGCTGTCCCAAGACCCTTTCAGCTGTTATGACTTTATAAGCTGACATGTTTATGGTCTTGGTGGCCCATCTTTGTAAATTTAGCAGGCAGCTTAAAATGGGGCTCTGAGAATCAGGAGCTAAGCAAAGGTAGAGCAAACATGCAGTGACGTTTGTCACACTCAGCTTGTTAAATCATGAGGATGGTACAATATACAAATTTGGCTTGCAGTTTTCACAAAGTATTAATTATTTTTCCTGGTTTTTTTTTTCATGTACTTTCTTATTCTTTCCACTTTTCTCTCCTGTCTTCCCATTTTTCCTTACTTAGGCTTGCATAGTATTTTGATTTTCCCTCTGCTTAGCATTTCTTTCCCCCTTTTTACAGTCCTCTAAATCACTTCTTTTTCCCCTTTCATACCCTTACTCACAGCACTTTTTACCCCAAGAAGAGCAAGGATTAGTAGAATCTTAATCCCTTGTTCCATTGAATTTAGACTAAATGTAGACTAAAAATGAGTCTGTGAATCTGATTTCTATTCTAGGCAGTAGCCGGAATAGTAACTGCTCCCCACTGCAATAAAACAAAACCCTGGTCCTATTAACCTGGTCAGATTCACATTCACCCAACTCCAGGCAATGCTACCTGAGGACCATGGTCTCTTATTCATGTCTCAAACCACTCAGCAGTTTGACAAAAGGACACTTTTTCTCCTTTCTGAGTAAGGCTTTGGGTAAAGTGGACTCTGAATGTACTGTTTTCATGAAAAGGCTGCAGGAAAGAGCCTAGGCTAACACTCTCTCTCAGGATCTGGGTCCATCTGTCCCTTTTCTTGACTTTTAATTTCTTACCTATCTAGGTTTTACTCACTTTAGCTCTGTTGATCTCTTTATGGTGAGCCCAAACTTAGGCTTACCTTTGATCCTATAGTATTTTCCCAAGATGGAAAGCAATCAGACAAAGGATAGACATCCAAGAAATAGAGAAGGAAAAACTGCTACCAAACACTGGGAATTTCCTCCCCATTTATATCCATCTTTCTTTTCCACTTTCCTCTTAACTATTGCAAATCAAATTCCTTGCAATCTTAAGCAGCCATGTTCATTCTGTTTATGAAACCCAGTCTAAAAAAGAGAAAGGATGGGAGGACCCTAACAAGGAAACTGTGAAATTTAACAATGGGGTCCATTGGGAAAAATAAAGACATTTTTAAATTTAAGACCAAATTGAGTTCTCTCTCCTGTGCTTTTCTCTCTTGCTTTTGGCTTTTTTTCTTTCTTCTTCACTTCCCCTCTCTAATGATCTCTATTTCACTTTCCTCACTATTTTTCTTTTCGCCCTCTGGCTCCCTCCACTCATGTCAAATCTTTTACTTCCCTCAAACTTGTGCCTCATCTGTCTCCCCCTTTCTCAGGGGAATGGATGTGAGGAAAGGAAAGTAAAACAGAAAAAGAAAAGGCCAATGGAAAAAAACATGTAAGACAACCTAAAGGTAATTTTTTACAATTATAAGTTGCTATAGATGATAAAGGACAGACATGACACTTTCACAAAAAGTTGTCAATAAATTGAATCTTTTGACATTGAATCTTATTGCTTCTATTGTAGTAACAATAGAGGTGGAATGGAATGTTGAGGGTTCATTGTAGTTTCTGCTCTAGAATCCTTCAAGTGTCAAAATGTAATGTCGCACAGGGATTAGGGGAGCTTCAGGTGAGGCACTAGAAGAATATTACTTGCTGCTGCTTTTACAAGTGATTCCATCATTCTCATCCCTATTCTTTCTCTTTGTTCCCTCCTCAAACTCTTTTCCAACCTTGGCAGGAACCACATGGCCATATCTCATCTGGGCTCTGATGTTGGAATTGAGGTGCCCACCCTTCTTTCCACTCTTCTGTGTCACTCTGCCACCACAGTCAGCTTAGCATTTGGGCACTTATTAATAGGAACTCACCCAGATGCACACCATGGGCCAGACGTAATGCACCAGAGGAAAACAGCGTAGCCAAAAGATAAAAGCCCATGCGCAATACCCCCTGGCCTCTCTGCACACTCCTTCGTCTAGGCCTGTTCTTTCATCATTTCTTTCCTCCCATAAGTGTGCTCTTAATATTGTTCTATGGTGGTGGTGGACAGTAAAGGAGGCACTCAGGGTGATGTGTGTTGGTACCTAGGGAGGGTCCCAACCCCTGTCATTTCTCAATATATTACAGCATTTAGAAAGAGAAATTCATTTAAAGATAACTCAATATTCTACAATGATCCCATCTTTTGACTGATATTTTCTATAATGATGAAATTTCAAACCCCAGGGTCTTATGAAGAGAGATCTGCAAATGCAAAGAAGGGCAAAAATAGTAATATACATACCATATTTAAATCTTGGCTTCCAAAATTTAAAAAGTGGCTCCCAGATATTTAAACTGTGAACTGCTGATATATAAGAAAAAGTAGATGATTAAAAAAATTTTTTTTAATTTTTTTTTTTTTTTTGAGAGAGAGAGAGAGAGAGAGGGAGAGAGACAAAGCATGAGCAGGGAGGGGCAGAAAGAGAAGGAGACACAGAATCCGAAGCAGGCTCCAGGCTCTGAGCTGTCAGCACAGAGTCCACATGGGGCTCAAACTCATGAGCTGTGAGATCATGACTTGAGCTGAAGTCAGACGCTTAACCGACTGATCCACCCAGGTGCCCCAGATGTTTTTTTTTAATGGTGAAAAATTTTGGGTACTAATCAAGACTTCATATTATCACAACTGAAAAAGTATGAAAGTTACTTGGCCCCTTATTTATAGTGAGCATATATTATGTGTATGTAAATATATATATGTGACTTATTTTAGGACTCAGACTAGGACAGATCAAGGACTTGCAAATAATTCAATGACACATCTATAAATTTTAAAGACTAAAGCCCATAATCTTAATCTTGGCATCTTGATTTATTAGATTCTTATATGAGTAGAAACAACCTTTAAAAATAAAAAATTTAAGAAATTATAAGAGGTTCCTTTAACATCACGTCAACCTCTAGATTTAAAAAATGAGATCTTATCTGTCCAAAGGATCTTTACTGTTAGATTAAGAAGAGAAGCTATATTAAAAATGCAATTTTACTTATTTCAATCACTTATTTTACTTATATTTAGTTTTTTAATGTTTTACACTTAACAGTAATAACTTTAAAAATATTTTGTGTTTTAGACCTTTGAATTGAACTGACTTTTCCATCTTTTTGGCAGATAAATACAAACTACTAAACTAAAAAATAAGAACAACTCAAGAAATAATAACCAACAGAAGAGAAAAACAAGGCAGTGTCTTCCATGTGGCAGAAATAAAGGCTACTACTAATCAATCATTAAGTATTTAAATCCATGCCAATCTAATTTCTTACATCTTGATTATTATAATAGGGGATATCAGTTTTAAAGGAAAGTAGAGAAACATACAGAACTATTAAGATTTTCAAATTATAAACTCAATTTTTATCTATAGGGCTTCTTTGCTTTGGAGTTATTGGTTAAATTTGTTATTCTCTTTGGTTTTACTTTTCTCACTTGGACATTAGCCCAACTCTGTGTTGTTTCTAACATTAAGCACTATGAGGTCCTTGAAGGGGGACCATGGTCTTTAAGTCTTTGTGTTCTAAGTGTTGAGCACATGGCCTGAGAGACAGTATTTGCTGAATCAATGAGTGCCACTTCCAAACAGGTTTTTTAAAACTCCTATACTTAAAAAAAAGAAAAAAGTTTATTTATTTTGAGAGAGAGAGAGAGAGAGTGCACACGCACAAATACACAACAGGGGAGGGGCACAGGAGAGGGCAAAAGAATCCCAAGCAGGCTCCATGCTATCAGCACAGGGCCCAATGTGGGGCTCAGTCGCATGAACCATGAGATCATGACCTGAGCTGAAATCAAGAGCTGGACGCTTAACCAGCTGAGTCATCCAGGCACCCCTAAAACTCCTATGCTTTTAAATATAGAAAAAGAATTACATACAGTCCCTATCCAAAGAATAGTTTGGATTTTTAAAAGCCACCACTTACTCCTTTTCAAAAAGCTGCCAGTCATTCTACAATGTGCTTTGCATGCTTTCTCAATCTTCACAATCTAAAGGGGTATTATTACTTTTCTCTTTTACAGATAGGTGGTGAAAGTGGAGCTTACCCAAGTTACTTGTTCAAAATCATGTAGCTAGGGAAAAAAGATACATACATAGAAGATCTCTCTCTCTCTCTCTCTCTCTCTCTCTCTCTCTCCCTCAAATTTCACACAAATTGTACTGGTATTTCTACTGTGTCCTGAGTTGCAACAAGGAATATGTCTCACCTCCATTTTCTCCTTCTTGTCCCACAGACAAATCTCTAGAACTATATGGTCCAGTATGGTAGCAACTGGGTCTATGTGGCCACTGAGCACTTGAAATGTGGCTAGTGCAACTGAGAAACTTAATTTTAAATTTCTTTTAATTTAATTAAATTTATATTTAAAAGCTGAAGCAGCATAGAATATTTTTTCATTAAACATAAATTTATTGTTTTGGTACGGCTACATTTTTTCACTTTAACTGTTGAAAATTTAGCACCTGAATTGAGATATATTTTCAGTATATGATATACATCAGATTTTGAAGACTTAGTACAAAAAAAATAAGAAAATATCTCAATAATTATATTCATTATGTGTTTAAACTACAGTATTTTGGATATATCAGGTTAAAACTTATAATTTCATGTTTCCTTTTACTTTCTTCATTAGCTACTAAATAATATCTCACAAAATTACATATGTGCTAACATTACATTTCTATTGGACAGGAAAATCCTCTTTCCATTCCCCTCGGCCCACAATCCCAGGGAATTACTCCTCCTCTTATCTTTGCTCCAGAGGTAAAAGGCATTTCTTTCCCATTTCCACAATCAAGAATGAAATAGAAGGGGTGCCTAGGTGGCTCAGTCAGTTGAGCATCTGACTTCGGCTCACGTCATGGTCTGACCAACGTGGGTTGGAGCCCCGCGTAAAGCTCTGTGTTGACAGCTCAGAGCCTGGATCCTGCTTCAGATTCTGCGTCTCTCTCTCTCTCTATGAGTTCATGACCTGAGCCGAAATCAAGACTCAGATGCTCAATCAACTGAGTCACCCAGGTGCCCCTAAATGTTTTCATTTAAATGAACCACTTTCCTTGTACCATTTGCAATTAACCACGCCCCCCCCCCCCCCCCAACTCCCATCCCAGCCTACTCTCACCCCTTACAACCACTGAATGGATTTTACCTTCTAAAGATTTGGATTTTTTGATGAGGAAAAAAGTTTGTAAATCCCAGATATCTGTTTCCACTGAGTTTTTGCAAATTCCTAGTTAGAATTACCTCCTTTATCTGATCTGTAATTTCCATCAGAAACTGTTCCTCTGACTGACTTCCTTGACCCTGTCTCATGGCAGGGGTATGTCTGCTTTGAACTGACACATCCATTAAAGAATCACACATATAATAAGACCTTATAATCACTTAGATGTTAGAAAAAAGATATCTAAGCTTGTCAGAGACTTCTGTCAGTTCAGGAATAAAAGTGAAGTGCAACTAATTTTGACTTTTGAAGGAGCTTTCTGCCTTCTAATTCTCAGCTGTATTAATTAAATGAGGGATTATTGGGGCGCCTGGGTGGCTCGGTCAGTTAAGCGTCCGACTTCGGCTCGGGTCATGATCTCACAGTCGTGAGTTCGAGTCCCACGTCGGGCTCTGTGCTGACAGCTCAGAGCCTGTAGCCTGTTTCAGATTCTGTGTCTCCCTCTCTCTCTGCCCCTCCCCTGTTCATGCTCTGTCTTTGTCTCAAAAATAAATAAACGTTTAAAAAATAAATAAATGAGGGATTATTATAGTAGTTAAAATCAACCATGAAGCATAGGAGGAGGTGGTAAAGAGCAAATAGTTTTCTTTTCCTTTTTCTTTTCTTTTTGCATTTGCCATACTCTCTCCCTTCTTCACCACACAGAGGACCACTTAGGAACAAAAACAATCATCTTTAGACAGAAGTTATTCCTAAAAAAGTTCTGACATGTTAAATTTGTAATGCTCATTAGAAATTCTAACGGCAATGTTGAGCCAACAGTTGAATACATGATTCTGGAGTTTGCAGCAGAAGTTCAGACTAGAGATCAATTTAAAATTGACAGTGTAGGGTCACCTGGGTGGCCCAGTCAGTTAAGTGTCTGACTTTGGCTCAGGTCATGATCTCAAAGTTTCTGAGTTTGAGCCCTGCATCAGGCACCGTGGAGCCTGCTTGGGATTCTCTCTCTCTCTCTCTCTCTCTCTCTCTCTCTCTCTCCATCTCTCTCTCCACCCCTCCCTCTCTTTCTCTCTCAACATAAATAAACTTAAAAAAAAATTGACAGTGTATAGATGGAATTTAAAGCCATGATATCAGATGAAATCATGTAGGGAGTGAACGATGAAGAATATGATAAGAAAAAGGACAAATGATTAATGCATTCAGTGTAGAACGCTGTTATAAGCACTTTACATATATATTCAGTCTTTACAACCACTGTCGTAGGTAGCTACTTTCATGATCCTTAATTTATAAATGAGGAAACTGAATCTCGGAGAAATTATTTTCTTTTGATCAAACGGTCAGCAAGTGGTAGAGCTGGGATTGAAAGCCAGGCAGAGAGGAAGTAAACACTGAATGTTAGAATCTTGGGACACTCCAATTTTAAGCATTCAGGGAGATAAAGAACCAGCAAAGGAGATGAGGAGGAGGTTCCAGTGGGTAGGAAGAGAAGCTCTTTTCAAGAGCCCAGAGGATAAAATGGAGAAAATGCTCAGTGGCATCCAATGCTGCTGGCAAGTCAAAGAAGATGAGAACCAAACATTAACCTTTGCATTTAACAAAGTGGCTCTAATTAATGACTTTGACAAAGGTTATTTTGAAGCAGTGGTGGAGTTAAAGCTCAGAGTCAGTCCAAGAGAGGATAAAAGAGGCATTTAAGTTCAACTCTGGAGTTCAGCACAGATAACATCCCATTCCCAGTCATAGATATTCACATATAGATATGAATTAAAGCAGCAGCGAAGATTTGTTGTACAGACAAAATAGAGATTTGATTGGGAGCTTAGTGAGGAAAAGATATGGGAAATTTTTATAGCTATTTTCAAGGAGAACAAACTTGATTTCCTTTCTCTTGGCATTAAGTCTTGATCTTTCCTTCATTTAAAAAATTTCCAAGGGGTTGGCTCAGTCGGTTAAGTGTCTCATTCTTGATTTCCGCTCAGGTCAAGATCTCATGGTTCGTGGGTTTGAGCCTCATATGGGGCTCTGTGCTGACGGTGCAGAGCCTGTTTGGGATTTCTCTATCCCTCTCTCTCTCTCAAAATAAATAAATTAAAATAAATTTTTTCAAAGCTCCGAATTTGTCTACCTCCTCTCTTCAAAATAAAATTTTTCCAGGACCATGTTTTATGTGTCTACTCATCCCCAGCCTGGCACAGAACCATCCAAGTAAGGTACAAATGAAAGTGTGATAAATGACTCACATCCTAAATACTGAATATCTTACCCTGATGTTATGGTTGATACTTGTTGTTCCCATAATAAGCCCATACTTTTCTTTGCATACTTCACCTATTTAAATTGATAAACGTTTTTTACTCATCTTTTTAAAGTCATGTACAAGACCTTGGTTTTTCTATTATTGAAGGTATTTTCATAATAGTTTATTCTCTATTCCTTTCTTTGTCACCCATCATTACACAGTATAAGACTTTACCTTTGAGTCCACAGAACACTTTATTTTCATTTACCATACTTTCCTAATGTATTTTATCTATATGGGATTGTCTTGTCCCTCTCCCAAGCTGCCTGTTAATTCCTCCCGGATGAGAACTGTCACATTTTAATTCCTTACAGTACAGCAAGTATCAGCATATATTTTTTGAATTAATGTGTGAATAGTAAAGCTATTTGAGTTGAATGATACTGACCTGTACTAAATAATACTGCCGCTAACCTTAGACAGTGGGACCTCTCATTCCGCATGGCAACAACTGCATAATGCTTTTAGCTTAGAGACATAATTTTTTTAGCTAGATGAAAGGTGAAGAAACACATCAAAATAATAACTAAACACAAGGAAATTCAAAAACTTCAGGGCTTGTTGGTTTGCTTTCTTTAACTTTTTAAATATTTATTTTTGAGAGAGAACAGAGAGAGTGTGCACGCAAATTCACGGGGTGGCAGGGAGGGGCAGAGAGAGAGAGGGAGATACAGAATCCAAAGCAGGCTCCAGGCTCCAAGCTGTCAGCACAGAACCTGATGTGGGGCTCCAATCCACAGACCATGAGATCATGACCTGAGCTGAAGTCAGATGCTTAACCAACTGAGCCACCCAGGCACCCCTGTTGGTTTGCTTTTTTTTGGCTATTTTATACTTTTTAAATATATGTAGTTAATAATGAACTCACCTACTAATTGCTTATTTCATAACATACATGAATCAATGAGTATTCTTTTAGTTTACATATTTCTGATCTCTGGTTCATACAATTATAGAGATTAGGCTGCTAACTCAGTTATGGAAACCGCTTTAACTAGTGCCTAGAGGTAAGAAAACCAGAGGGATATTGATTATAACCTTTAGTTAAGGATTTCCCATATAATGGTGAATGGTAGAATCTTGAAAACTGAGATTTCAGATCTGTTGCAAATGTCTGAAATGAATTATTAACATATTTCCTCAAGACTTTAATGAAATAAAATAGTATAACATTATATTACATAAACATATAATAGAGGCTGTTGGCAGATGCCAAAATAAGGAAGGCAGAAGGGTATTTGCTGCCGTTACTTTCCACTGTACACTTGACTTTACAGTTTGCCTTTTACTACTTCACCCAAAATACTTAGTTACAAATTTGCCAGAGTAATTCGGTGGGTGAACTTCCCTATGATAAGAATGAATGACTCTTTTGAGGTTTTAAACCACAGATTACCCATTTCATTCTTTTTTAAGGATGAATACTATATTTTCTAACCCCCTAAGCCATCCATGTTACATTCCATATACAGAGGCTACCAGAATTTTAAATCTAAAACCAAACAAACAAAACCCGGAAACAAGAAACATATTACAGATGAGAAAATTTAGGCCCAGGAATCTTGTCATGTACCCAGAAGTAGTTATCATCAAATCACAGAACTAGTTATCATCAAAACTACAACTCAAATAGAATCACCTTACCTCCACTTTCTATACCTTTTCTTCTTCTTCTTCTTCTTCTTCTTCTTCTTCTTCTTCTTCTTCTTCTTCTTCACACAAGGATAGTAATTTGAATGATTTGGGGATTCTGGGAATGTAATATTTAGCAGAGAATACATTTTTTTTTTAATCTGCCATTGGGTCCACCCTCTTTTAAAACGAAAATACCGTTAGGAAGTAAAAATAATATTTGGAAAGCACTTTAGAAAGGTATTTCCCCATATTTTGAGATCAGTAGCTTCTCTCTCACACAGATAGTGATCGCCATTCTATTAGGGTGGGGTCCTGTGACAGAGGAGTCCAAGCAGCTGGTGAAGCAAGGCTAGGTAGCTGGAGGGTTCATTTGGGCGGTGGTGTTTTGTAAACCTGCTTGGGGCCAGGCAATTGGAAGATATGGGTAAAGAGTGACTATCTTCCTAAGGGGCCATTTCTCTGAACAGGTAGATCAGTGGTTCTTAACTGTAGGTGATTTTGCCACCAGGGACCTTTGACAACGTCTAGAGACATTTTGCTGGTCACCAATGGGGGTAGTGGTACTACTGGCACCCAATAGGGAGAGACCAGGGATGCTGCTAAACATCCTACAATGCACCGAACAGCCCCCATGACAAATTAGCTGGTCCAAATTCAGTAGCGCTAAGAATGGGAAACCCTGTGCCAGAGGAAGAAAAACTCATCGAGGAGCTTAGAGGAAGCTTCTTGAATTATTATTTACTTTACGCATTTAAGAGAAAATAGGTCACATACACGCCTTTTTTAATTTCCTTTTTGGATGTAGGAGTCCTGGAGACTTTTTGTGGATTTCCTTGCACTGCATACGGGGTGGCCCAGGTAACTAAGTGCATTCACTCGAGTTTTGTGAAACAGCTGTGGCCCTTCTTCCTTTCCGTTTTTCAGAACTCGGTCCTAGCTGCTAGCTTTTTGGAGTTTTCTGCCGTAACAGAGAATTCTGTGGGACGCTACACATATCCAGGTGTTTAAGTATGTCATGGTTCTTTAAACAAATGTTAGATTGTGTGACGTGCCTCACAGAACACTGGAGTTGCCTCAACGGGAATCAGATCTTCTTCAGGAGCTGACTGACGGGCAGTCAGGGAGACTAAGGTCAAGGGCTCTCCCGACTACAGCCCGCGTCGGACTAAGTCTCAGGGAAATCTCACGTCCCCACACGGCCCGGCCGGGCGGCTCAACCTCAAAGCGGTCGCCTCCCGCGGACGAG
This sequence comes from Panthera pardus, assembly GCF_024362965.1. Taxonomy (NCBI): domain Eukaryota; kingdom Metazoa; phylum Chordata; class Mammalia; order Carnivora; family Felidae; genus Panthera; species Panthera pardus. Next base: position 105,193,618 of record NW_026526810.1, read on the forward strand.
CAAAAAGCAGCTCGCGTCTCACTTAGAGGCGCGCAAGTGCGCGCGACCCACGGCTCGGGGCTGCGGGGCGGACCAACGAGTGGGCCCTCCCTCCACGCCGGCGCGGGATTGGGCGAACCGCGCCAGCCTCCCGGCCTAGCAGCGGGCGGGGCGCGCCGAGGAGGGAACTGGGATAGGCGCGCCCGCTGCGCCAGCGTCCCGGGGGCGCGTGCGCGGTCTCGCGGCGGCCGCGGGGGCCGGTCTCGCGCGGTCTCGAGGCGGAGTTGCTGGCGGCGGTGGCGGCGGTGACGGCGGCGACTGGCGGTGGGGCGCAGGCGGGGTCTAAGGATTGTGAGGTGGGGAATCGGGAGTTTCTGGGTTCTTTATCCGGTATTTTAAGTGCCGCAGGGGAGCTGTCGTTTGTGCAGTGTGTGGGAGCGGCCGGGGCGGGAGGATCGCCGGCCGCCGTGGCGCAGAGGTAAGAGGACCAGCGGCGGCTCTGTGTGGAGATCTTAATCAACAGGTCCCCGGGAGCGCGTCGGGGGAGGGGCGGCGGGGCTTGTCCCCTCCCCCACCCGCCGCTCGCACTGCCCGGGCGGGACCGGCGGCTGCTCTGCTGGCGTCTCCAGGCGGCGGGAGCCGCGGGCTGGCGGCGCAGGGCGTGAGCCCAACCTTTGTCCCCCGGGGGGAACGCTGGCAGGCCCTGCCCGCTCCCTCTGCCTTGGCGTGGGACCACCCTGGCGGGGGCTCCTGCCTGCTCGGCCCGAAACGCCGGAGGCACAGCAGGGAGTCCCCTCTTCTCTGCGCCCCCGCTCCCGAGTTCGCGACTCCTGGGACTCCCCCTAAAGCGGGAAGGGGAGATCGGCGGGGCGAACACTTTCCTTTAGAAGACGGAATGTAGTCAGCGTTCCTCTGCCTGACTCAGCTCCTGGTATTCGGCTGCTCTTTGCGTTCTTTAAACAAATAAACAGTTCCTACTTCCTTGTGTCCACTTTTAAAGAAAACCCTAATCTCGTTAATGGTTTCTGATAATTTACTTCAAGTTTGCAAGGTGAACTTTGAAGCCTGTAAATTGTTGTAACCTTCATTTAATGAAAGACGCTTTAAATAATCTTTGGTGCAAATTATGTAACTTCCTAATAATAATAACAACTCACCTTCTGTTTAGTTGATTGGCATACAGTAATGTGTACGGAATTTAGGTTTCGGTCGGAAGGTTTTTCTTGGCAGTGGCGCTAAAATTAAAATCTGATAGCTAGGTTTTTAGAAGTATGTAAGTGTGTGTTTTATCTCCGTGCTTGTTTAGAATTGTAAGAATTTAGATTTGGAAAGCCCATAGAACAGGACTTTTGAAATACTGATTTTCCTGACGAGGTAAAAGGTGTTAATATTTCTGATTTTTAAAAAAGTAATCTCATGCTTTAATAATAGTATCCTAATTATGCCTTTGGAATATACCAGAAGTTAATAACCTATTAAATTCTGCAGTAGGAGCAAATGACATGTGGTTATTGGTGTCTTTGATGTTTAAATATTGGTGGTAATGAAATTGTTAAGTAAGCTTTTTTTGAATTATGAACTACTGTGTGTGTGCGTGTGTGGTTTTTTTTTTTTTTTTTCACTAGGTCCCTGTGGACATGGCATAATAAACTTTAAAAGGCTCTTTAAACTATTGTAGTAGGCTGAAGCTATTAAATTATAATGTAAGATCTTTATAGATGAACAGGCAAAAATACGAAAAGCAATTCATTATTTTATCTTTTTTAAAAAAATAATTTTTATCATGTATCTAAATGACTTTTGGTAGACAGACCTGAACTTGACAAGTAAAGGTGGACTCATTAATAATATTAACTTGATTTAGAATATTAAAATGGGAGAATTTTATCTGAGGGTGACCCAAGTCAGTATGGTGGGTTTTGCGGTTTATATGCTCTTTCTAAATTATGATCTTGATTAAAAAGTTCATCACAAACCAGGAAACTTGGTCCATTTTATGTATCAATATACTAAGATGTTCTGTTTCTCTGATAGTTTCTGATTTCAGGGTGTCTGAGAAAAAATAGTTTCTCAACATAGATTCTTTATAATTCTTGATTATATATTTATTGAATCATAGAATTCTTGAGTTGGAAATAATCTTAGTGTTGTATAGCTTAACGTCTTCATTTTCTAGGAAAAGGAAAGTGAGGTTTATAGAGTTAAGGAGTCCATAGTTTGACTGCTTATTAGTGGCAAAGTTGAGACTAAATGCTGAATACTTGTCTCCAGATTCCAAGTACAGTGCTCTTTTCACTATATACTATTGTTAGATAAACAAACCAGTAAACTATTCTTCTCAAAATCGTATATGTTGCTAGCACGATTGAATCTTCCTGCATTTCTTTTCTTTTTTTAAATAACCACTGAATGCAGTTACTTCACTGCTTTCAGTTTTTCAATTATTTTGTTTTCAGATTTTCAGTATTTTAAACAATGTTTAGTGAATATCTTTGTGCATGTTCCCTCAAGCACATGTATGAGGGTTTCCCTAGAAAGTATACCTACCTGTAGGTGGAATTGCTGGGCCATAGGTTGATGCGCATTTTCAGCTTTGCTAGCTGCTATCACATTATCCTCTAAAGTTGTAACAATTTGCATTACTGCCAACAATGTACACGTCATCCTTGCCCGCACTTGGAATTGTTAGGTGGCATGGTCAGATAATTAATTTTATGCCAATCTGATAAATGATGTTTTGTTTTCTTTGTTTTAAAAAGATTTTAACTTTATTTTTAATTTACATGAAATGAAATTAATGCTTTTTCTTGGACATTTGTTTTGACAAATGCATAGAGCTGTGTGACTACCAAAATCGGGTACAGATCCAGCACCCAAAATTCCCTTAAGCTGCTCTTCTGTAATCAACCCTTCTTTCACCTGTAACCCTTGGCAATTAATGACCTGTTGTCTTCCCCTGGAGTGTGTCTTTTCTAGACTATCATATAAACGGAATCAATTAGTATTTATTTAGCCTTTTGAGTCTTGTTTCTTTCATTTAGCATAATACAGTGGGTATTCATTCATGTTGTGAGGCTATCAGCAGTTCCTTCTGTTTTACTGCTGAATGTAGTATTCCATTGTATGGATTTACCACAGTTAGCTTATTTGCCAGTTGAAGGATATTTGAGTTAGTTTTTTAAATTAAAAAGATTTTTTTAACCATGAAAAAGCTGCTATAAATCTCTAGGAACAGTTTTTGTGTGAACATAAGTCTTCCTTTCTGGGTCATATGGTAAGTGTGTGTTTAAACTTAAAAACCGGTGTGTGGTAGGCAGAATAATGGCCCACAAAGATAGCTTAATCCCTAGAACCTGTGAATAAATTAGGTTACGTGGTAAAGGCAAAATAAAGTTGCAGTGGAATTAAGGTTGCTAATCAGTTGACTTTAAAATTGGGAGGTTATCCTGGATTGTCTAGGTAGATCCGATGTATCATGAAAGTGCTTTTTAAAAGGGAAAGAGAGAAGCAGTATAGTAAGGAAAAAAAAAGATGTAAAACAGAAGCAGCACCAGAGGGATAGATGAAGAGTTCTTGGTTTTGAGGATGGAGAGAGGAGTCAGTGATAAACTAAAGGAATGTGGTCTTTAGAAGTTGGAAAAGGCTAGGAAATGGATTAACAGAACACAGCTTTGCCAGCATTCTTGATTATAGCCCAGGGAGACCTATCTCAGATTTTTAACGAAAAGAACTGGAAAATAATAAATTTGTGTTGTTTTAAACCACTAAATCTTTGGTAATTTGTTACACAGCATACTTTTCCAAAGAGCCTGAACCACTTTGTATTCCTACCAGCAATGTGTGAAGAATGTTCCAGTTACTTTACATCCTCATCACTATGTATGGTCAGATTTTTTACCTTTACATTCTGATAGGTTTGTAGCCTTATCTCATTGTGGTTTTTATTTGCATTTTCTTGTGACTAATATGTTGAACATCTTTTCATATGCTTATTTACCATCTGTGTATCTTCTGGTGAAGCAAAATCTTTTGCCCATTTTAAAATTGTATTTTCTTGGGCACATGGGTGGCTCAGTTGGTTGAGCATCTGATTTCAGCTCAGGTTGTGATCTCTCAGTTCGTGAGTTCCAGCCCCACATCGGGCTCACTGTTGTCAGCCCGTCAACGCAGAGCCGGCTTCAGATCCGCTGTTCCCCTCTGGCCCTATCCTGATTGCACTGTCCCCAAATTGGATTTTCTTAATGATGAGTTTTGAGTTTTTCATGGTCCTTTGTCAAACAGGTGATTTGCAGTGATTTTCTGCCAGTTTGTGGCTTGCCTTTTCCATTCTCATAACCGTGCTTTTTGAAAACAGGTTTTACATTTTGATGAAGTGCAAAGTATCAGTATTTGTGTGTGTGTATGTGTATCTCCTGGCATTATATATAAGCACTCTGTCTAACCCAACGTCACAAAGGTTTTTCCTGTTTACAAGTTTTATAGTTTTATGTATATTAAATTTAGATCTGTTTTCCTTTTTGAGTTAATTTTTACATAAAGAGAATTTAGGGTTGAGTTTCATTTATTTGTCCAGTTGTTCCATGACCATTTGTTGAAAAGACTATATCCTTTCTCCATTGAATTGCCTTTGTCTCTTGGTCAAAAAACATTTGACTACATTTTTATGGGCCTATTTCTAGACTCTTGTGTTTCATTGATCTGTTTGTCTATCCTTTACCAATATCACAATGTCTTGATTACTATAGTTTTAAAACAAATCTTGAAATCAGGTAATGTGAGTTCTTCCATATTTATTCATTTTTAAAAATTGTTTTAGTTATTTTAGTTCTTTTGCCTTTCCATATAAATGTTAGGATCCTCTTGTTAATATCCACACAAAAAAAAATGCTAGGATTTTGATTGGGATTGTGTTTTATAGATAAACAAGGATGATTGACATCTTAACAAAATTGAGTTTTTCCAGTAAGAACATAGTATTTTTCTCCATTTACCTAGGTCTTCCTTTCATGTATGTTTTGTAGTTTTCAACATATAAATTTTGTAGGTACTTGATTAAATCTATACTTAAGTATTTCAATTTTTTGGTCCTATTATAAATGATTTTTTAAAAAAGCATGGGTTCTAATTGACCATTGCTAGTATATAGAAATATAATAGATTTTTTTTGTATTGACTTTGTACCCTCAGTTTTTACCAGACTCGTTCATTAGTTCTAGGGGTGTTTGTTTGTTTTTTGGTGGATTTCCTGGGGTTTTCTAAGTAGACAGTCATGTCATCTGTGAATAAAGAACTGTTTCTTTCTAATCTGATGCCTTTTCTTTTTTTGATTTATTGCACTTACTGCACATCTCACATTCTAATGAGATGTTTGAATAGGAGTGATGAAAGGAAACATCTTTGCTTTGTTTACAGTCTTAAAGGGAGATCATTCAGTCTTTCACCTTTAAATATGATGTTAGCTGTAGATAATTTCATAGATTCTCTAAATCAAGTTAAGGAAATTTTCCCTGAGGTTGCCTGGGGTTTTTTCATGAGTAGATGTTGAATTTTGTCAAATGCCTTTTCTGTATCTGTTGACGTAATCATGTGGGTATCTTTTCTGAAATCTGTTAATATGGTGACTTACACTAAGCAATTTTCAAATGTTGAACTAGCCTTGCATATTTCTAGGAAAGCTCTGGAGTTGTTTCAAATAAAAGTAATTTTGGGTTATTTTTCTTTGACTTGTATACATTAGCATTTATTCTTAACAATGAAGAAGGAAACTGAATATAAGATTTTGTGAGAGGGGTGCCTGGGTGGCTCAGTCAGTTGAGTGTCGGACTTCGGCTCAGGTCATGATCTCGCGGTCTGTGAGTTCAAGCCCCATGTCCGGGCTCTGTGCTGACAGCTCAGAGCCTGGAGCCTGCTTCAGATTCTGTGTCTCCCTCTCTCTCTGCCCTTCCCCCGCTCATGCTCTGTCTCTCTCTCTCTCTCTCTCTCTCTCTCTCTCTCTGTCAAAAATAAATAAACATTAAAAAAAATTTTTTTTTAATTTTGTGAGTGAAGTGTTGTTGTTTTTTTTAAACGTATATTTATTTTTGGGAGAGCAAGACAGAGACAGTGCGAGCAGGGATGGGGCAGAGAGAGAGGGAGACACAGAATCTGAAGCAGGCTCTGGGCTCTGGAGCTCTAACCCATGAACCATGAGATCATGACCTGAGCTGAAGTTGGACGCTTAACCAGTTGAGCCACACAGGTGGCCTGCGAGTAAAGTGTTTATAAAGGCAGAGGAGTCAAGATATTCTTTAATAGTTATGTATATTTTACATGTTGGTAGGACTTAAGTTTTCTTGGTCTATACTGGAGTTTGTACACTGTAGTTTACCACTGCAGGACTCTTGTCTAAAATTACTAAATGAAGGAAGAAAATATTATTTGTATCATTGTAATCAAATACTTCTCATGCTAATTTAGGAAAGCTGTTTAAATTTATTTGAATGCTGAAGTAAATTTGGAATGAAGATGAAATTATTTAATTAGAAGATTTTTACTTGGAATAAAAGCAATGGGAATTTTAATTTTTTTTTTTTAATGTTTGTTTATTTTTGAGAGACAGAGCGTGTGAGCAGGGGAAGGACAGAGAGAGGGAGACACAGAATCTGAAGTAGGCTCCAGTCTCTGAGCTGTCAGCACAGAGCCTGACGCGGGCTCAAACTCATGATCCATTAGATCATGACCTAAGCTGAAGTCAGATGCTCAACCGACTGAGCCACCCAGGCACCCCAAAAGCAATGGGAATTTTAAAAAACAACAAAAACCCAGCCTCTTTCCTCACATCAGAAAATCAACCACAGACCTTTGAGAAATCACATAAATGTTTGTCTTAGTGTAGAATGAATTTAGTGATGTATTAAATCAAAAATATGAAGTGAAATATAAGTTACCTGTAAGAAAAAGGCTCTTTTTTGCTGTACTGAAGATGTTCCTTCATGCAGATTTTGGGACATGGTAAAAAGATGCATGTTCATTTTAACATTTGGAATTGTGAAGTTTTTCCTCCATCAGTTCAAACTAAACCTTCATTATGAAAATAAAGTTTCAGTAATTTCATAATCAAGCTCTTTAGTTTCAACATTTTTATAAGTTTGGGCTTATATGATTTAATCATAAAATTCAAGCATTGTGGCCTCTGTCTCATATAATTTTAAAGTTTTCTTTTTAGTTTACTAGTTGTCCCAAGACCCTGAACATTGAAGTTTTGAGGCCTCTGAGGTTCTTGGCAATTTTGATCCTCTAAGGCAAGGGTTGACAACTTTCTGTAAAGGGCCAAGATAGTAAATACTTAAGCTTTGGGGGCCATATCATTTCTATTGCAAGTACTCAACTCTGCTGTTACAGTGTAAAGGCAGCCAAAGAAGTGAATGTTCCAGTAAGACTTTATTTATAAAAACAGGGTTTGCCTGACTTGACCTGTGGTTTTAGTTTGCCTACTTTTGTTTTGGGCAAAAAGTCAGCAGGAGAAATGAAAATAATTGTAGTAATGTAGTTGTAAGAGCATTAGGATGAGCTTAGTTGGGAAATTAGTCCATGCTGTAATTCCCAGCCAGGCTTTCACTTTCCTCGTCTGTAACATGTAGCTGCCTCAGAAAATGATTAAAAAGATTAAAATAAGGTATTGAAGGCCCTGAGCAAAATATTCTGACAGGTGGTAGATACTTAGTATTTGCCTCTCCTCCTCCAATTTTGTTGCTGTGTAATGCTTTGTGATCAACAGATATTAAATAATTAAGGAGATTCAGGTTTTTTACAGTTTGTAGTATACCTAAAGTTATTCCAAATATTAGAAATTATTAGAATAAGGATTAGAAATAATTGTGTTTATGTTTATAGCTAAATTGCTTTGAATTATGTTTTTTTTTTTTAATGTTTATTTTTGAGAGAGAGCACGAGCAGGGGAGGGGCAGGGAGAGAGGGAGAAAGAGGATCCGAAGCGGGCTCTGTGTTGACAGCAGAGAGCCTGACATGGGACTTGAAACACGAACTGTGAGATCATGACCTGAGCCAAGGTAGGATGCTCAAACTGACTGAACCACCCAGGTGGTCCGACATTAGATTGTTTTAAGAGAACTTACTAGTTGTTCAAAATTGGAAGCAGGATCATGGAATTAACTCAATAGTATGCAAGTGACTTTAAGGATTGAGTTTATAATGTTTAAGAATTACAAATTTATTTAAATATATCATAGTTTATTTAACGATATTACTTTATTGTTGGTGGACCTATGAGTTGTTTCTAGTTTTTGGTTGCTATGAATAATATTATGAGTGTTCTGTACATTCATCATGGTGTATATAAGTACATGTGTTTCTCTAGGGCTGTGCTCTCCAGTATCCAGTATGGCAGTCACTAGCCGCATGTGACTAAATGTAAATTGACTGAAATTAAAAATTCAGTTCCTCTGTTGCAGGAGCAACATTTCAAGTGCTCAGTAGCCATATATGGCCAGTGGCTATGTTATTATTTGCACAGTGTAGATGTAGAATTTTTCCATTATTATAGAAAGTTCTATTGGACAATGATGTTCCCAAGTATATAATTAGGAATGAAATTATTGGATGATAAGGTATAGATGTTGTCAGTTTATTAGATAATGCCAAACTTTTTCAGTGTGATTCATTTTGTTAATACGTAACTTCTAGCAGCAAACTATTGAGTTTCCTTAAATTGCCTTACTGAAATTGTATAAATTCCACTTTATTAATACTGGACATGTAAATTTAACTATTATTAATGTTTTATGAATCCGATGGTTCTTTGGACCCTTCACCTGTAACACACACACACACTATTGGGCGTAGAGTATTAGGGGATTCATGGAAATTAGGTCGTGAACCCCAGATTCAAACCTCTAACTCACGTGATTCATCTAAGGACTATATAGATATCCTACAGATATTTTTCAAAAAAATTTTTTTTCCTTTCTAAGTTTATTTATTTATTGGGGGCAGACAGAGAATCCCAAACAGGCTCACTGTTGTAAGTGCAGAGCCTGACATGGGCTCAATTTTACAAACCTTGAGATCATGACCTGAGCCAAAATCAAGAGTCTGATGCTTAACTGACTGAGCCAGTCGCCCCTACAGATGTTTTTCAGAATAATGATTCAGTTTAAAAGTAATCAACAGATACTTAAGAGTTTATGAAAGGAAATTTGATAATTCTTTGTAGGTATCTGGAAGGGACAGTGTTCCTTTTATACCTTACCATTTGGACATAATACCTTATCCTTTTACACTTAAACTTTATAGTAAAAGTAGTAATTCATTTGGCTAAATCACAGTACTTTTTGCTTTCCCCTAACTCTTACCTAGAACAGTATCTCTTGCCCCATCTCTTAATGTGTTATATAGTATGTTTATCCTTTGTGTATATTTTAAGTATTAACAGCTACATTGTAAGGTTTTTATTAGTATTCTCCCTTTTACAAATGAGGAAACAGAGGCTCAGAGAGATTAACTGTCTTATCCAAAGTCTTATTGTGAGTGATAGCAAGGATTTGAATTCAGTTTATTTGACTCCAGAGACCTTGGATTTTTCTACTTTGCCTGTATTTTAGTCTGCCTTAAGACTTATTTTAACAGTGTCTTTTTGGTATGATGAAAATCTTTTTGAGGAATGCCATGTTTGATTTAGTGTTTGTACTTGAATTAAAGTGAAGAACCGTGAAACTGTAAATTGTAAGCTCCTTAAGGATTAGGAGCTATTGTCTTTATCTTGATATCTCACTGCTTAATATGGCCCATAGTAGATGCATGTTACCAGTTGGCACTTTTATTATTTGTTTAAATTTTAGCCTTGCTTATGAGTTTAGTAAATATCAGAGACTGTTCTAACCTAGTCACCCCCTGGAACTTGATAGAATTTGAGATTCAAAACGCAATTCCGTGTATCCTGTGTTGGCCATAAATGTATTTAATGGCGGTGTCTAACTTTCACATAGTCTTGATTAACTTTCTATAAAGATATAAACAGATAAATTTGCTAATGGCTTTTTCTTGCTTTTCCAAGGGCCTTTACTGTGTAAAGGCATTACAGTGTAGTTACAGTCCTTGCATAGATTAAGTACTCAGGCTATAGAGTCAGAGTTATGCTGCGATACCTTCTTGTCTTGTGTGTGACTCTGGTTATGTTAACTTATCAAAGTCTGACTCCTTATTTGCAGAATGGAATTGTATCAGTGCCCAATTCAGAGGGTGGTAGGGGAGGACAAACCTTTTTCTATCCTCTTAGGTTCACTGTGACAAAAGACAGATTAACAGGAAAAGTGGCTTATTACTAACTGTGCATATGGAGATCCTCATAGAAAAGAATTGAAGTCCCAAAGAAACAGTGAGGCTGAGCAATAAATTGTGGAAAAGTGACAAGACAGAGGAAAAGAGGTTTAGGCCTTTAAGGAATATAAATTGTGGGAAGGTAAGTATGTGGGGAAAACTAATGGAAGATAAAGTTTATTTTAGTAAGGTTTGTTATACAGATTGAAGTTGGTGCCTTCTCCATTGATGAGAGTAACTTCCCAGGATTGAGTCCTCTTCCTTGTACCTTTACAAAGGGAAGTTTCTGCCTGCTTTTTATTTTTATTTTTAAATGTTTATTTATTTTTGAGACAGAGACAGAGCATGAACAGGGGAGGGGCAGAGAGAGAGGGAGACACAGAATCTGAAGCAGGCTCCAGGCTCTGAGCTGTCAGCACAGAGCCCGACGCGGGGCTCGAACTCACGGACTGTGAGATCATGACCTGAGCCGAAGTTGGACGCTTAACCGACCGAGGCACCCAGGCACCCAGGCACCCCTCTGCCTGCTTTTTAACCAGATAAGGGGAGGGCATTGAATTTTTTTCCCCCTGTGTGTACTGTCTTTTTTTCCTTTTTTTTTTTTTTTTTTAAAGAGAACTGGCACAGAGGAGCTGGGGAGAGGGGCTGAGAGAGACTCTTAAGCAGCTCCACACCCAGCATAGAGCCTGTGGGCTTGATCTCACAACCAAGAGATCTTGACCTGAGCCAAAATCAAGAGTCTGACACTTAACCAACTGAGCCACCCAAGCACGCCAATTTTTTGTTTTTTGAGAAAGCGTGTGAGTGGGGGAGGGGCAGAGGGAGAGGAAGAGAGAACTTTTTGTTTGTTTGTTTATTTATTTACTTAGAGAGAGAGAGGGAGAGAGAATGGGAGAGGAGCAGAGAGGAGAGAGAGAGTCCCAGGCAGGCTCTACACTGACAGTGTAGAGCCCAAAGTGGGGCTCAAACTCAAGAACTGTGAGATCATGACCTGAGCCGAATTCCAGAGTCGGCTGCTTAACTGACTGAGCCACCCAGGGGCCAATTAATTTAAATTTTGTTAACATATAGTGCGATATTGGTTTCAGGAATAGAATTCAGTGATTCATCACTTACATACAACACCCAATGCTCATCACAACAAGTGCTGTCCTTAGTACCCATCTAGCCCATCTCCCACCCACTTTCCCTCCATCAACCCATGGTGCTCTATCATTAAAAGTCTCTTGTGGTTTGTTTCTCTCTGTTTTCTTCCCCCTTTCCCATATGTTGATTTGTTGTTTCTTAAATTTCGCATGAGTGAGATCATATGGTATTTGTCTTTCTCTGATTGACTTAGTTCACTTAGCATAATACATTCTAGCTCCATCTACGTCATTGCAAATGGCAAGATTTCATTCTTTTTGATGGCTGAGTAATATCCATTGTATATATATTCCACATTATCTCTTCATCAGTTGATGTATATTTGGGCTCTGTCTATAGTTTGGCTATTGTTGATAATGCTGTTATAAATATTGGGGTGCATGTACCCCTTTGAGTCTGTATTTTTGTATCCTTTGAGTAAATACCTAATAGTGGAATTGCTGGATTAAAGGGTAGTTCTATTTTTAGCTTTTTGAGGAACCTCCATACTGTTCTCCGGAGTGGCCACACCAGTTTACATTCCTACCAACAGTGCAAGATTGTTCCCCTTTCTCTGCATCCTTGCCAGCACCTGTTGTTTCTCGTGTTGTTAATTTTAGCCATTCTGACAGGTGTGAGGTGGTATCTCATCATGGTTTTAATTTGTATTTCCCTGATGATGAATGATGTTGAGCGTCTTTTCATATGTCTGTTAGCCATCTGTATTCTTTGGAAAAGTGTTCATGTCTTTTGCCTATTCATTGGATTATTATTTTGGGGGGGAGTAATTGAGTTTGATAAGTTCTTTATAGATTTTGCATACTAACCCTTGACCAGGTATGTTATTTGCAAATGTCTTATCCCATTCTGTAGGCTGCCTTTTAGTTTTGTTGATTGTTTCCTTCACTATCAGAAGCTTTTTTTTTTTTTTTTTTTTTTTAAATTTACATCCAAATTAGCCTATAGTGCAACAGTGATTTCAGGAGTAGATTCCTTAATGCCCCTTTAGCCCATCCCCCCTCCCACAACCCCTCCAGTAACCCTCTGTTTGTTCTCCATATTTAAGAGTCTCTTATGTTTTGTCCTCCTCCCTGTTTTTATATTATTTTTATTTCTCTTCCCTTATGTTCATCTGTTTTGTCTCTTAAAGTCCTCATATGAGTGAAGTTATGATATTTGTCTTTCTCTAATTTCGCTTAGCATAATACCCTCCAGTTACATCCATGCAGTTGCAAATGGCAAGATTTCATTCTTTTTGATTGCCGAGTAATACTCCATTGTATATATATGTACATGTACCACATCTTCTTTATCTATTCATCCATTGATGGACATTTGGGCTCTTTCCATACCTTGGCTATTGTTGATAGTACTGCTATAAACATCGGAGTGCATATGTCCCTTCGAAACAACACACCTGTATCCATTGGATAAATACCTAGTAGTGCACTTGTTGGGTTGTAGGGTAGTTCTATTTTTAATTTTTTGAGGAACCTCCACACTGTTTTCCATAGTGGCTGCACTAGCTTGCATTCCTAGCAGCAATGCAAAAGAGATCTTCTTTCTCTGCATCCTCCACAACATCTGTTGTTGCCTGAGTTGTTAATGTTAGGCATTCTGACAGGTGTGAGGTGGTATCTCATTGTGGTTTTGATTTGTGTTTCCCTGATGATGAGTGACGTTGAGCATTTTTTCATGTGTCGGCCATCTGGATGTCTTCTTTGGAGAAGTGTCTATTCGTGTCTTTTGCCCATTTCTTCACTGGGTTATTTGTTTTTTGGGTGTTGAGTTTGGTAAGTTCTTTATAGATTTTGTATACTAACGCTTTATTTGATATGTCCTTTTCAAATATCTTCTCCCATTGTGTCAATTGCCTTTTAGCTTTGCTGATTGTTTCCTTCGCTGTGCAGAAGCTTTTTATTTTTTCGGGTTTTTTTTTTTTTTTTTTTTTTTTTTTTTTTGGGACAGAGAGAGAGAGCATGAACAGGGGAGGGGCAGAGAGAGAGGGAGACACAGAATCGGAAACAGGCTCCAGGCTCCGAGCCATCAGCCCAGAGCCTGACGCGGGGCTCGAACTCACGGACCGCGAGATCGTGACCTGGCTGAAGTCGGACGCTTAACCGACTGCGCCACCCAGGCGCCCCCAGAAGCTTTTTATTTTGATTAGGTCCCAGTAGTTCATTTTTGCATTTGTTTCCCTTGCCTCCAGAGATGTGTTAAGTAAGAAGTTGCTACGGCCAAGATCAGAGAGGTTTTTGCCTGCTTTCTCGAGGATTTTAATGGCTTCCTGTCTTACATTTAGGTCTTTCATCCATTTTGAGTTTATTTTTGTGTATGGTGTAAGAAAGTGGTCCAGGTTCTTTCTTCTGCATGTCGCTGTCCAGTTTTCCCAGCACTAACTTGCTGAAGAGACTGCCTTTTATTCCATTGGATAGTCTTTCCTGATTTGTCAAAGATTAGTTGGCCATACATTTGTGGGTCCATTTCTGGGTTCTCTATTCTGTTCCATCGATCTGAGTGTCTGTTTTTGTGCCAGTAGCATACTGTCTTGGTATTACAGCTTTGTAGTGTAGCTTGAAGTCCGGGATTGTGATGCCTCCTGCTTTGGTTTTATTTTTCAAGATTGCTTTGGCTGTTCGGGGTCTTTTCTGGTTCCATACAAATTTTAGGATTGTTTGTTCTAGCTCTGTGAAGAATGCTGGCGTTATTTTGATAGGGATTGCATTGAATATGTAGATTGCTTTGGGTAGTATCGACATTTTAACAATATTTGTTCTTCCTGTCCAGGAGCATGGAATCTTTTTCCATTTTTTTGTGTCTTCTTCAATTTCTTTCATAAGCTTTCTATAGTTTTCAGTGTATAGATTTTTCGCCTCTTTGGTTGATTTTATTTCTAGGTATTTTATGTGTTTTGTTGCAATTGTAAATGGGATCGATTCCTTGATTTCTCTTTCTGTTGCTTCATTGTTGGTGAATAGGAATGCAACCGGTATCTGTGCATTGATTTTATATCCTGCAACTTTGCCTAATTCATGGATCAGTTCTAGCAGTTTTTTGGTGGATGTCAGAAGCTTTTTATCTTGATGAAGTCCCAATGGTTTGTTTGCTTTTGTTTCCCTTGCCTTCATGTCGAGTAAGAAGTTGCTCTGGCCGAGGTCAAAGAGGTTGCTGCCTGTGTTCTCCTCATCCAGGGTTTTGATGGGTTTTGATGGTTTCCTGTCTCACATCCATTTTGAATTTATTTTTGTGTATGGTAAGAAAGTGGCCCAGTTTCATTCTTCTGCATGTTGCCATCCAGTTTTCCCATACCATTTGTTGAAGAGACTGTCTTTTTTCCGTGGGGTATTCTTTCCTGCTTTGTTGAAGATTAGTTGACCATACAGTTGTGGGTCCATATCTGGGTTTTCTGTTATGTTCCATTAATCTGTTTTTGTGCCATTGCCATACTGTCTTGCTGATTACAGCTGTGTAATATAGCTTGAAATCTGGAATCAAGATGCCTCCAGTTTTGTTTTTCTGTTTCAGGATTGCTTTGACTATTTGGGGCCTTTTGTGGTTCCATACAAATTTTAGGATTGTTGGTCTCGCTCTGCAAAAAACGATGGTGCTATTTTGAAAGGAATTGCGTTAAATATGTAGATTGCTTTGGGTGGTATAGATACTTTAACAGTGTCCTTCCAGTTCATGAGCATGGAATGCTTTTCCATTTCTTTATGTTCTCTTAAACTTCTTTCATAAGTATTTTATAGTTTTCAGAGTGTAGATCTTTTACCTCTTTAGTTAGGTTTATTCCTAGGTATCTTATTGTTTTTGGTGCAATTGCAAATGGGATCGATTACTTGATTTCTTTTTCTGCTGCTTTGTTACTGATGGATAGCAGTGCAACAGATTTCTTCATGTTGGTTTTATATCCTGAGACTTTGCTGAATTCATGTATTAGTTCTAGCAGATTTTTGGTGGAGTCTTCTGGTTTTCTACGTGGAGTATCATGTCGTTGACAAATAGTGAAAATTTGACTTCTTCCTTGCCAATTTGGATGCCTTTTATTTTTGTTGTCTGATTGCTGAAGTTAAGACTTTCAGTACTATGTTAAATATTAATGTTGAGAGTGGACATTTTTGTCTTGTTCCTGACCATAGGGGAAAGGTTCTCTGTTTTTCCCCATTGAGGACGATATTAGCTGGGGGCCTTTCATACATGGCCTTTGTGATGTTGAGGTATGTTCCATCCATCCCTACTTTGTTGAGTGTTTTTGTCAAGAACGGATGCTGTATTTTGTCAATTGTTTTTTCTGCATCTTTTCACATGATCATATAGTTCTTATCCTTTCTTTTATTAATGTGGTGTATCACGTTGATTGATGAATGAATATTGAAACAGTTCTCCAGCCCAGGAATAAATCCCACTTGATCATGGTGAATAATTGTTTTAATGTACTGTTGAATTCAGTTTGCTAATAGCTTGTTGAGAATTTTTGCATCCATGTTCATCAGGGATATTGGCCTGTAATTCTCTTTAGTGGGGTCTTTGTCTGGTTTTGGAATTAAGGTAATGCTGGCTTTGTAGAATGAGTTTGGAAGTTTTCCTTCTATTTCTGTTTTTTGGAACAGTTTGAGAAGAATAGGTATTCTTCTTTAAATGTCTGGTAGAATTCCCCTGGGAAGCCATCTAGCCCAGAACTTTTGTTTGTTCTGAGATTTTTGATTACTAATTACGTTTCTTTGCTGGTTATGGGTCTGTTCAAAATTTCTATTTCTTCTTGTTTCAGTTTTGGTAATTTGTGAGTTTCTAGGAATTTTTCCATTTCTTCAGATTGCCCAGTTTGTTGGCATATAATTTTTCATGGTATTCTTTTATAATTGCGTGTATTTCTGTGGTGTTGGTTCTGATCTCTCCTCTTTCATTTGTGATTTTATTTATTTGTGCCTTTTCTTTTTGTTAAATCTGGCTAGGGATTTATCAGTTTTGTTAGTTCTTTTAAAGAACCCGCTCTTAGTTTCGTTGATCTGTTCTACTGGATTTTTGTTTGTTTCTATATCATTTATTTCTGCTCTAAACTTTTTTATTTCCCTTCTCCTGGCTTTAGGTCTTATTTGCTGTTCCTTTTCTGGCTTCTTTAGGTATAAGGTTAGGTTGTGTTTTGGGGACCTTTTTTACTTCTTAAGATAGGCCTGAATTGCAGTATACTTCCCTTTTAGGACTGGCTTTGCTGCATCCCAGAAGTTTTAGATTGGCATGTTTTCATTTTCATTTGCTTCTTTGTATTGTTTTATTTTTTCTTTACTTTTCTGGTTAACACATTATTCTTTAATGGGATGTTCAAAACCTTCATGTATGTGAGCTTTCCAAATTTTTCTTGTGGTTGACTTTAAGTTTCATAGTGTTGTAGTCTGAAAATATGCACGGTATGATCTCAGTCTTTTTGTACTTGTCGAGGACTGATTTGTGACTCAGTATATGATGATATGAGTATATGAGAATGTTCCATGTGCACTTGAAAAGAATGTGTATTCTGCTTTAGGATGAAATGTTATGAACATATCTGTTAAGTCCATCTGGTCCAGTGTGTAATTCAAAGCCATTTGTTTCCTTGTTGATTTTCTGCTTAGGTGATCTGTACATTGCTGTAAGTAGGGTGTTAAAGTCCCCTATTATTTTTGTATTAGTATCAGTGAGTTTCTTTTTGTTTGTTATTAACTGATTTATATATTTGCATGCTGCCAAGTTGTGGGCATAATGTTTATAATTGTTAAATCTTCCTGATGGATAGACCCCTTAATTATAAGGCCCTTCTTCATCTCTTGTTACAGGCTTTGTTTTAAAATCTAGTTTGTCTGATATAAGTATGGCTACTCCAGCTTGCTTTTGATGTCCATTAACATGATAGATGGTTTTCCATCCTCTCACTTTCGATCTGCAGATGTCTTTTGGTCTAAAATGAGTTGCAAGGTGCCTGGGTGGTTCAGTCAATTAAGCATCCGAATTCAGCTCGAGTCATGATCTCATAGTTTGTGAGTTTGAGCTCCGCATCAGGCTCTGTGCTGACAGTTTGGAGGCTGCGTGGAATTCTGTCTCTCCGCCCCTCCTCCACTGGCACGTGTGTGCTTTCTCTCTCTCTCTCAAATAAGTAAACTTGAAATAAAATGAAATAAGTCTCTTGTAGGCAGCATATAGATGGATCTTTTTTTAAAATCCATTCGGATACTGTATGGTTTTTAAAAATATTTATTTATTTTTGAGACAGAGAGAGAGAGAGTGCACATGTATGAGTGGGGGAGGTGCAGGCAGAGAGGGGGATACAGGATCCAAAGCGGGCTCTGAGCTGACAACAGAGAGCCTGATGCGGGCTCGAACTCCGGAACCATGAGATCATAACCTGAGCCAAAGTCAGACACTCAACCAACTGAGCTACCTGGGTGCCGTCCCACCCCCGTATGTCTTTTTTTTTTTTTTGGAGCATTTAGTCCATTTACATTCAGAGTAATTATTGAAAGATACGAATTTAGTACCCTTGTGTTACCTGTACAGTTGGTGTTTCTGGTTATGTTCTCTGGTCCTTTTTAGTCTTTGTTGCTTTTGGTCTTTTTTTCTCCCCACCTCCACTCAAAGAGTCCCCTTCAAAATTTGTTGTAGCACTTGAAGAAACAAAACAAACATACATAGGGGAAGGGGAGGAAAAATAAGCCAAAAACAGCGAGGGAGGCAAACTGGAAGAGACCTTTTTTTTTTTCTCCCTTGCTTGCTTGCTTATTTATTTATTTATTTATTTAAATTCAAGTTAGTTAACATACAGTGTAGTATTGGTTTCAGGAATAGAACCCACTGATTCTTCACTTACATATAACGCCCAGGGAAGAGACTCTTAAGTATAGAGAACAAACTCAGGGTTGCTGGAGGGGTGTTGGGTAGGAGGATGGGCTAAATGAGTGATGGGCATTAATGGTGGCACTTGTTGGGATGAGCACTGGATATTGTGTGTAAGTGATCAATCACCAAATTCTACTCCTAAAACCATTATTATACTATATGTTAACTAACTTGGGTTAAAAAAAAACAAAACTTCTTGTAGGGCAACTCCTTTAGTTTTTGTCTGGGAAACTCTTTATTTGTCCTTCTATTTTGAATGACAGCCTTGCTGAATAGAGTATTCTTGGCAGCATATTTTTCATGTTCATGTTGAACATATCTTGCCACTGCTTTCTGGCCTGCCAAGTTTCTGTGGACTGTCTTCCCTTGTAGGTTAAGGACTTTTTCCCTTGCTGCTTTCAAGATTCTTTCCTTGTCTTTGTATTTTGTGAATTTAACTGATATGCCTTGGTGATGGTCGGTTTTTGTTGAATCTAATGGGAGTTCTCTGTGCTTCTTGGATTTGATGTCCATGTCCTTACTCAGATTAGGAAAGTTATCAGCTATAATTTGCTCATATAACCTTCTGCCCCTTTTTCTCTCCCTTTATCTTCTGGGACTCCTATGATACAAATATTATTATGTTTTGATAAGTCACTGAGTTCCCTAAGTCTGCCTTCATGATCCCTGACCTGTGTTTCCCTCTTTTCAGCTTCATTATTTTCTGTAATTTTATCTTTAGTATTACTAATTTGCTCCTCTGCCTCATTCATCCTTGTTTTTATGGCTGCCATATGGGTTTGCATCTCGGTTAAACATTTTTAATTTTGGCCCAACTAGATTTTAGTTCTCTTATCTCTGTAGAAAGGGATTCTCTGGTATCTTCTATGCTTTTTCCAAGCCCAGCTAGTGTCCTTATAATCGTTGTTTTAAATTCCAGTTCAGAGATCTTACTTGTATCTTCATTGACTAAATCCCTGGCTGTCGTTTCTCCTGTGTTTTGTTTGTTTTTTTGAGGTGAATTCCTCTGTCTTGGCATTTTGGAGGAAGAAAAAAATAATAGTAATAGAATGAACTAAAAATTTAAAAATCAAATAAAGGAAGTTGTGTTTTGGTCTGCTTGTTAAGAGAAGCTTGATAGAGGGGCACCTGGGTGGTTCAGTCAGTTGAGCGTCTAACTCTTGGTTTTGGGTCGGGTCATGGTCTTGCAGTTCATGGGATAAAGCCCCATTTTGGGCACTGTGCTGACAACACAGAGCCTGTTTGGGATTCTCTTTCTCCCTCTCTCTCTGCCCTTCATTGGCTTGTGCATGCACACTCTCTCTCTGAAAATAAACATTTTTTTAAAAAGAGAAGCTTGATAGAAGAGAAAAAAATTAAGACTAATCAAATAAAATAATAGATTTTGCTTTTGTATGCAAGAAACAAAAGAGAAGAAAAACAACAACAATAATTAACAAGCAAACAAATCAACCCAGATGAAGCTAGATCCAGTTTCCCCTAGAGCTGAAACTTTGCAGCAGTCTATGATCAGTTGACTAAGCTCCTCATAGGAATTTGTGCTGGTCTTCTTGGGGAGGGGCCTGCTGCTCTTGTTTTCAGGCCAACTTGCTCTAGTGAAGATGTGCCTGGAGGGCTCAGTGGGGCAGGGCTTGGTATAACAGCTCCTTTCTCCACTTGGTGGTGCTCTGTAGCTCACTGGAGTCAATCAGTGTTGGTGGGCTAATGGTGAAAATGGCTTCACCTGTTTTCTAGTCTCCAGAGTCGGAAGTTCATCCCCTAACAGATGAGTGACCAGTCATCCCTCCCGTGTCGCCCCCACCGCCCCCAAATCAGCTTCTCGCCTTCCCCCTGTCTGTATCTGAGCTGTCCACCTACAAGGTGGTGCCTCTCTCCAGAGTTTTATCTAAGGAGTGGCTGTGTTTCAAAACCCCACACATCAGAGACCCCCACGTTTTTGACCCACTATGATCTTCTTGGGGAGGGTCTCACTGTGCTGTGTCCAGGGCCGGCTTATCCCAGGACACACGGAGAGAGAATCCTAAGCAGACTCTATGCCCAGCATGAAGCTGGCAAGAGTCCTGACCATGAAATCATGACCTGAGCCAAAATCAAGAGTCAGTCATTCAGCCAACTCAGCCACCCAGCCACCCCTGCTGTTTCTTAATTGTCTTTAGCTCAAAAAATCCTTATGCTAAAGTGTCACATTTTGGGGTGGCATAGTATAATACACTTCAGAGCTTTATTTTGAGGATTAACTGAGCTGCTGTATCAAGAATGAGTAGCATAGTGCCTTTATTAAGCACTTTATAAATGTTAGATAAGAGATTATAAACCTGTGACATTCACATGGAATAGCAATGAACTGCATTACATTTTAATAAATACTTTTAGTGGATCATGTGATTAACAATTGCTTAATTAATTAATTGCTTAATTTGATTAAGCAATTTTATAGGAATTGTGTGAATTGGTTGTTATAGACTGAGTCGGTGATGAAAAATTGTAATTGTGTGTTGAAGTAAAGTTCTTTTCATCTCTGAATTAATAGTGCAAATCAGTGGGGGAAATAATTGTTACCTTATATATAAACAACTCACATATGTAGTGAGGTAAGTTTTACTCAATTTTATCAGTTTCTCTTATTGACTGAAGCATTACTCTAGGGTGTTTTCCCCTAGGTTGTTTTTACTGTACACTTTTAAATAGGCATTCACAGAATTGAGTTTCATTACCACAATTTAAAGTCTTCTATTTAGATAAAGCATTTGTTTAATTTTACAAATATCAACGTGCTTGTGTTAATATTTTGTTTACTTTTTTCCTTGTGTAATGGATGCCTTTCATACCTGTCTCTTCTATTCTTTCCCATTT
This sequence comes from Panthera pardus, assembly GCF_024362965.1. Classification (NCBI taxonomy): domain Eukaryota; kingdom Metazoa; phylum Chordata; class Mammalia; order Carnivora; family Felidae; genus Panthera; species Panthera pardus. The sequence goes on from NW_026526810.1 coordinate 105,214,756, forward strand.
ATACAGATTTTTCTTAGAATGCTCTTCCTCTGCAAGTAATTCTTATAGGATTTTCTGCCATTGTAGTATAGCACTTACTAAGTAACATTGCAGTTGTATAGGGTTTTGTTTATTTGCTTATCTGATTATCATACTAGATTTTAAGTTTCTTAAGGATAAGGAGACTGCCTTAGCAGTCTTTTTCTTGCCAGCAACTATCCAAGCTTTTATGCCAAGTGGGTACTTACGTTGTTGGATAAAAGTGTACTTTATAAATAACTGTTTTTAACTGCAGAATTTGCAGTACAGTAATCTTTAAAATTAACCTTTTGTTGTTATTACTCATGTTGCATAGTATTTCCCTTATGTTTCTTGCCTTCTAATACTATCTGGTCAAAATCAGAATTTGCAGTACTATAGTACTAAAAGTTCAGTGGATTCTAAACTTGGTGACATTTGTATCCTCATCAGTCTTTTGTCTTAGATTCTTCTTTCCTATTCTGTTGATATAACCCTAGTTCTGGTCCTGAAAAATACTGTGTTCCTTCTTTAGTCAGATTTGTAGATAGCAGTAGATAGGAATAGTTGTTACTAATTTTGCTTAATATCCTTTTTTTAAGTTTGTTTTTGTTTTTTTAAGTTTATTTATTTATTTTGAGAGAGAGAGAAAAAGAGTGCATGTGAGCTAGGGAAGGGCAGAGAGAGGGAGACAGGATCCAAAACAGGCTCTGTGCTGTTAGCAAGAAGCTTGACATGGGGCTCGATCCCACAAACTGTGAGATCATGACCTGAGCTGAAATCCAGAGGTGGACTGCTTAACCAGAGCCACCCAGGTGCCCCAATTTTGCTTAATATTCTTGTCCTAATAGCTCAGAAATGGTTATTTGGTAGTTCTTTAATGACAGGGCAAACTATTCTCTTTTTTTTTTATGGCCAGTTGTTGAATTGCATACCAATGAGCCATGTAGGTCTAGGTAATCATCTACTAATTTGCTGACCTTTAGAGTGTATTATTTTCTTGTAAGCTATAAATCACTTGAGGTCAAAAGTTGGAGTCTCTTACAATGCATTTTTACAGACCTGAAACTTGTGATACATGTGTTCCGGGGAAGGCAGTTGACTAAAGGATTGACACTCAAGATTAAAGGGAATGGAGAAAATCTATATGGGATAGGTATAGAAATAATGTATCTAGAAAGCAAAGGAATAGTCATGAGAGTTTGATTAATTGGGATTCTTTAAGAGTTTGTCATTGTGCATTATTAACATGATGAAAGAATCAGTGCTATCAAAATTGTGAACCTGACTTCTGTATTTTAAAGTGTAGGTGGTCCCATTTGGAAGTTTTTCTTATTATTGCTCTTACTCTTTTTGTTGTTATTGATGTTAAATGTTTATCTATTTTGAGAGAGAGAGAGAGAGGAAGAGAGAGAATCCCAAGCAGGCTCTGCATGCAGAGCCCAATGTGGGGCTCAATCTCACAAACCTCGAGATCATAACTTGAGTGGAAACCAAGAGCCAGACACTTAACTGTCCAAGCCACTGAGGTACCCCTTATTGCTCTTATTCTTATGGTTTCCTCTCATTTTTAGGTAAAGATGTTATATAGTCATTACTGTGTGGTAGAGGCAGTTCTGAGTATGAGTCTTGCTCGTATTGATGGTTTAAGTTCTTTATTTAGGAATTTTTTTCTTTTAGGAATTCTTATTTTATTGTTTATGAAATTGTTTAGGGCCTTTGGGATAATATTTTTATTACTTCTTTTTGTGAAAAGATTCCAGAACTCTTGAAAGGGCTTTGTTGGTGCTGTAAACTTTTATAGACTTCAAGAAAGTAGTTGTAATTAAAAGTTTCTGTAGTTTTTTTTTTCTTTCAAAAAGGTAATATCTTTGTGTTTTTCCTCCAAATTATAAAAGTAACACATTTATTTTGGTCAGCATTTTGTAAGTTATCCAAATAGTACAGAAGTACAAGTAGAAAGTAAAACCTGAGAGGTCTGTTATCTTTACTTTTCAGAGATATTAAGTGAAAACGGTATTGTGTATATTCTTCTATATTTTTTGTTAATAACTTTATAAACATCTTTTATTTTTTCTTGTAAGTTTTTATTTATTTGTTTTGAGAGAGTGTGTGGGAGGGGCAGAGAGAGAGGGAGAGAGAGAGAATCCCAAGCAGGCTCTGCACTGTCAGCATGGAGCCTGATGCGGGGCTCAAACTCCTGAACCAGATCATGACCTGAACCGAAATCAAGAGTCAGATGCCCAACTGACTGAGCCACTCACGTGCCCACATAAACATCTTTTATGTGCATTTGTAAAAATGGTATGAAATGTAAACACCATTCTGAAGCTATCTTTATTCACTTGCTTTTGTTCCATGTCAGTTCATACAGAGCTTCAATCTCTAGCAGCCACATTAAATTTTTTTTTAATTAAAAAAAAAATTTTAAAAGGAACAGTTAGTGGCAATATAATAATATATTTTATTTAACATAATGTATAAAATATTACCATTTCCACATATATTAAAAATAATGAGATGTTTTACATCCATTTTTTTTCCATATGGAGTCTTTGAAATTCAGTGTGTATTTTACACTGATGGCACATCTCGATTAGAATGATAAATTTTCAGGGGTGCCTGGTGGCTCAGTTGGTTAAACATCTGACTTTGGCTCAGGTCATGATCTCACAGTTTGTGGGTTCAAGCCCTACATCAGGCTCTGTGCTGACAGCTCAGTGCCTGGAGCCTGCTTTGGATTCTGTGTCTCCTCTCTCTCTGCCCCTCCCTTGCTTACACCCTGTCTCTCAGAAATAAACATTTAAAAAAATTTATAGAATGATAAATTTTCATTGGAAATACTTGATCTATATTTAGGTTTTATTATATTTATAGTTGAAAACATAGATTAACATACCCAGATTATTCCAAACATACTTTATAGGATGAATTTCTAGAAAAAGTATTAATAGATCATAGGATTATTTAAAAATTAAAAAAAAAATTTTTTTAACGTACATTCAATTTTGAGAGACAGAGCATGAGTGGGGGAGGGGCAGAGAGAGAGAGAGAGGGAGACACAGAATCCAAAGCAGGCTCCACGCTCTGAGCTATCAGCACAAAGCTGGATTTGGGGCTCAAACCCACGAACTGTGAAATCCTGACCCAAGCCGAAGTTGAACACTTAACCAGCTGAGCCACCCAGGTGCTCCTGGTTTATTTAAAATTTTTGGTAGACTTTGCAAAATTGTTCTTCATAATATTGTACTGGCTTATAGAGTCAGCAGTATACAATGTCTGTTTTCCTATGTTTCCAACACTGAAGATGATTGGTTACTCACACAGAAACTTTTTACCAAGGTAAATATTTTTACATATTTATACTACTTGTTTTTCTTCCTACTTGTTGGAAGAAAAGGGTCACTCACTATAAATGTTTCCTTGCAGAGAACAACAAAAAGCAGACTCAGAAGTCATAAAAAGCTGTGAGGAATTAAGATTGGGTGCAAGGATGCAAAAGAATAACACAAAGAAGATTTAATCTGCTCTAGTACCAAGTAAATCAAGGTCTTAAAAAATTTACCCCCACGTGCCCTTTCTTAGGAAGCTTTTGGAAGTCTCTCAAGGAGAAGGGAGTAGATGAAGAAAGAGGAGAGAGGTGAGGAAAATTTCTTAGAATATGGATACATGAATGAAGATGACTTAGAGAATAAATTCAGATTGGAGCATGTTTTTGTCAGATCCCATGCAGAAAACAGATGACAAAATCAACCTGAGTAATGGAAGAGAGTTTTAATGAAGGGACTATTTAAAAGATGTGGGGTGAATTAAGGGAACCAAGAAGTATCCCAGCGTTAGCAACAGCCGGCTGCCTACTAAGCTTAGGGAGTAGTTACAGGAATTTACTAGAGCTGCTACTGTAAGTCGAGGAGCCACCTAGTGGGAACTGTGGCCTTAGAGGAACGTAACCCCTGCCATATCACAGGAGAAAGGTGAGGGTATAAAGAACCCAATCCTCTCTCCTCCCTCCCAATGGGTACTTCGCCCTAGCTGAGCCCACTGGAAGCCAGAAGATAAGAAAACATGGTAATGCAGTCTGTAGAGGTCAGCCTTCTTAGACCTGGAGTAGATGGAGAAGGATGAGTGAATCTGGGCAAAAAGAAAAATATCCAGCTTAGAGCTAGAGAATGAAGGGCTCCAGGAAGGAGATGACTATAAAACAAGCAAGAAAGAAACTAATAGGTTACCTGATTTATTTGAATGTGTACATTAAAGAGTAAATTGATTCTTTTACCAGAACGCATGGAAATGTATTAGGGATTTAAAAAGGAAAATATAACTTATGGAGAGAAGAAAATATATAAATAAATGCTACAGCAGGGACATAGATTAAGTACCCTAGAAGTGTAGGTTGTGGATTTGAGCAGGCAGGAATAAGGAAAATTTCATAAGACTCTTAATGGTAGAGGAAAATTTTAACAGATAAGGAGTTGAACAGGAGGATTTTTTTTCCCCCTGGATGTAAGAAATAATATGTAAAAAGCTGTGGAGGTGGGAAATTGCAGGGCTTGTATTAGAAATAGCAGGTAGTTTTGGAAGATAAGGGAGGGAGAAATAGAGTGGGAAAGGTATTTTAGAACTAATTCAAGGGAGCCATGTGAATGACAGGCTAAGAACTTGAAATGGGTTCTCCAGAAGTTGTTAAAGTACCCTGGAGTCAAACAATTCAGTTTGAGGCCCAACTGTGCCATTTAGCTTTTGACATTGGACAATTTAATGTCTTTACTAAGCTAAGTTACAAAATTTGGCAAGAAGATGGTTGTGAGGGTAAAATGAAATAATGCAGGCTAGGTGTTTAGCACAGTGACTGAATGATACACAGTAAACGCTTGGTAAACAGTAGCTTAAGAGAAGGGAATGGCAACAAAAAAACTTTTGAAAAGGGACACTCATGATAATAGGTGTGCTTCAGGAGAATTTATTTAGTACAGTTGACCCTTGGACAACACAGGTTTGAACTGCATGGGTCCACTTACTTAGAGGGTTTTCTTCTTTTCCTTAAATACAGTACAGCCCTATAAATGTATTATCTTATTATGATTTTCTTAGTAACACTTTCTTTTCTTTAGTTTACTTTAGAGCTAGAGAATATAGTATATAATACATATGACATACAAAATACTTGGTAATCAACTGTTTATATTATCAGTAAGGTTTCCTGTCAACAGTAGGCTGTTAGTAGTTTATGACTCCTAACCCCCATGTTATTCAAGGGTCAACTGTGTAAAGTGAGTGGCAACTAGAAAGACCAAGATTGGGGTGACTTAAGTTCATAGAATAACCCACAAAAGAGATAATGTGAATATGATTTAAGGTAGTGGTATGAGAATGGAGAAGCTAAGGGTATATGTGTGAGATATTATGGAAGGAGAATTGATGTGTTGGTGTAATTAATTATTAACATATTTAGGGATATTACAGTTATGATTCTTAGTACTTAAATTTGCACCCAGGGACAGCTAATTTATCTGACAAGACTAATCTGTCAAGTCTGTCTTATTTTTATGGTATTCATTTTTCAAGCTATAAATTAATATTAAAAAGTTTGTCACGGTAGGACATGTGGCTCAGTTTGGCAGCACATACTGAAATTGGAGCAATACAGAGTAGAGAATAACATTTTTTAAATGTCACTAGGAAACTGAAGTGTTTGTAGCTTAATTTTAGTTTTCAAATGAGGAGAGAAGTTTCTATGAATTTTTACCATTTCTCTACTTGACGACCTCTCCTCTGCTGAGTGTTTAGAAACTTTGAGCAATAGATGTCATGCTACCACAGTCTGGTACTTGTAGTCTGTTAACATATAAGCGAAATTAATTACTGCATTAAAATTTGTTTTATGAAGCAGTCAGTTGAAAAGATGAATTCTCTCCAATCATATTTTAAATGTGAAAGAATGGTGTAATTATGTGAGTTTTGTTTGTTTGTTTGTTTGTTTGTTTGTTTTTTTAATTATGTGAGTTTTGAATGAAGTATGTAGTCAGTGCTTAGTATCATCTTATAGAGATGTAACTAACAATGGACTGTGGATCCACACAAGAGTTCACTGATGTGGATTTTAGTTCCTGTTCTGTTACTTGTAGCTCTGTGACTTAACTTGTTGTGCCTCCACATCTTCTGGAAAATGTGTAGATATCCAACCTGCTTACCTTTCAGGCAAACTGGAGCTCAAATGAGATAATGTACTTGAATTTATTATGGAAATTGAAAAGCTTTACAAATGTAAGGTATGAATATGTAAATTACTTATAAATTTTCATCTCTAGCTTGTCCTCTTTGGTTTCCCTGTCTAGCATTAACAACCAGCCAAAAATGCCCTTTTAAAATGGAATTTATCTGGTGCCTGGGTGACTCGGTTAAACGTCTGACTCTTGGTTTCATCTCAGGTCATGATCTCAGTTTGTGAGATCGAGCCCCACATCAGGCTCTGTGCTGACAGTGTGGAGCCTGCTTGGGATTCTCTCTCTGCCCCTCCTCCCCTCCTCTCATAAATAAATAAACTTTTAAAAAAAGTAAAATGGAATTTATCATCTTTCCAGTTCTCCCTATCTTCCTCCTCTCCCTCTCAAGGAGAAAAACCTTATTCTCTGAGTTCTTCTATTTTAAGGTCCCATAATTTTTCCCGGGTTCAATTGTCATGCTCAGTATTTTAGAATTATATCTGGCTCCTGGTCTCCAAATCCTACCAGATCGTCCTTTGTAATAACTGTTGTTTGAAGTTATCCCTTTTTCATTCCTTCTGCTACTTCCTTTATCCTCCCATGCATCAAGTATTAAAACATTATCTCTGTTGGCTCTTCTACTTACATCTCCCCTGGTCAACTCTGGTTGTTACAGTGTAGATGTAACTTTCTAAAGAGCCCATTTTTGCTTTTTTTTTTTTTTTTTTTTTAAACTCAGAAACCCATAGTTTCCCATTGCTTACAGGAGAAAATGCAAACAGTTTAGCTTAGCATTGAGAGTCAACTCTGGCTTTATCTTCTATCTCTTACACTGGCTCTGTTCCTTATCAAGACTGTTCTTGTTCTCCAACTAGGCCATATATATTCTTGATTGGTAGCAATATGCTGAAAAGCCATAATGTTGCAAGTAATTTTATCCCACATGTTTAAAAATCCATTTCTGGTCATTTTAGAAATGTTATAAATTACCTTTTGTCCTAATAATTTTTTTAGAAACTTTCCTAACCTTTTGGACTCATTTAATCTTTTATTACCAAGTTGTTGAAGGTGATAATGGGGAGTTCAAGTAACCAACCATTTGATATCTTTGATACTGTTTGGCTTTTAACCAATTCCTGCTGTGAATTCGCCATCTTAAATGTCTCCAAAGACCTTCAACTTTGTGTTTGATGTAAGCAAATGGAGAATTTTCTCACTGGATTAAAAAAGAAAGTTGTCAGTAATAATTTCTGAGTTAATACTTTGCATGAATAGCCCAAATATATTTGAATTTTAACTTGTATTTACTTAGTGTTACATATAGCTAAAACTCCTCTGTGAAGACAGTGTATGGACCATTAATTCATTCTGCAGGATTTTTTATATAATGTCAGTTTGTGAATCGTTTTGAATACACAATGTATATGAATATACATTGGTCTTTAATTATTTTGAGTTTCTTTCCAAATGTTCTTTTTTCTAAAAAAAGTTGTTTGTATTTTTTTTTTTTTTTTTTTTGAGAGAGCATGCACAAACAGGGAAGAGGTAGAGAGAGAGGGAGAGACAGAATGTCAAGCAGGCTCCATGCTGTCAGCACAGAGCCCGACGTGAGGCCCAAACCCACAAACTGCGAGATCATGACCTGAACTGAAATCCAGAGTCAGACACTTAACTGAGCCACCCAGGCGCCCCTCCAAATGTTCATTTTTGCCACTTGTATATCTTCTTTGGTGAAGTGGTCAAGTCTCTTGCACTATTTTTAAAATTTGGATTATTTGATATGAGGGGTTATAAGTATTTATAGTGGATGTAAATAATTTGCAAATATTTCTTCCTCTTTCTAGGATACCTTTTCATTTTCTGAACAGTATCTTCTAGTGGGATATTTTGGGGTGGCACATTTTCCACCCTTCAGTGGATTCTAAAAACCATGTAGAATCCACTGATCTTGGCAACTGACTAGATAATAGGGCTTGAAAAAGATAAAAATCTTGGAGATAGTGGTATAACTAACAGCAGTAGGGAAGAAGTTGAAGTCATTTAGGATATATTGAAATTGAGATTCCTGGTGATATTCGTGTACAAATGTACTTTCTGTTCCCTCAACTTAGAACCCTTTATTTCTGGATCTTCCCACAGCTGACTCATTTTTTTGTCATTCAGGTCTCAGTGCAAATATCACCTCCTAAAATAGGCCTTCCCTGGCCATCTTATCTAATGTTGCAACCCCTTCTAAACATCACACTGTTTATTATATTACTGTTTCACTTTCTTTTTAGCTCTTTACCTGGAGTCATCTTACCATATATTTGCTCCTTATTACCTATCACTCTGCCAGAAAGAAAGCTCCATTAGGACAGGATCCTCTCCTGTCTTGGTCCAGTGTAGCATAAAAGTTTCCCTCTCTGAATTAACTGTGGTTCCTGACTTGTCATATTCCTTTGGATCTTTTTGGATCCTTCACTTCCCATTCTTTCAGAGTCATAAGCTATTCTTAATATTTAAAGTTGATTCAGGGGTGCCTGGGTGGCTCAGTCGATTAAGTGTCCGACTTCAGCTCAGGTCATGATCTTATGGTTCTTGAGTTCAAGCCTTGCATCAGGAGTGGAACCTGCTTGGAATTCTCTCTCTCCCTCTCTCTGCCCCTTTCCCACTTGCACACTCTCTCTTGCTCTCTCAAAATAAATAAGTAGGGGCGCCTGGGTGGCTCAGTTAAGCGTCTGACTTCAGCTCAGGTCACGATCTCGCGGTCCGCGAGTTCGAGCCCCACGTCAGGCTCTGGGCTGATGGCTCAGAGCCTGGATCCTGCTTCCGATTCTGTGTTTCCCTCTCTCTCTGCCCCTCCCCCGTTCATGCTGCGTCTCTGTTTCAAAAATAAATAAACGTTAAGAAAAAAAATTAAAAAAATAAATAAATAAGTAAACTAAAAAAGAAGTAAAAATTAAGAAAGTAAAAATAAAATTGATCCAGAAGTTATAGTTAAAGAAAAATATAAATTGCATTTTTGTTTGAGCCTTAACCTAGAGGTCAGAAGGTTATCATTAATAATCTGTAAAGGGTCTTATCAGTTATGTTTACCTCTTTCTTCTCACTGATTTCAGGTAATTTGTATTGACTTTAATTGATGACCAGTAAATATAGGAGGATTTACATTTTTACTACTTCATACCAAGAAATCCTAGCCATCTGCAAACAGAATTAGATATCTTAATGAGTTAACATTTCTCAGTCTCTCCCTCTAAAAAACACTGCAGACCTTTACACTTCATTGTCCTCTGTTTTACAGAGTAAGAAAGTTAGCTTGAGTTCTGTGAAAAAACAGAGAAGAAAAGCTAAGAGGATAGTAGACTAGTGCTTTCCAATTTGCATAACGTAAGTTCTTTTCACTATTCTTGGCTTGAATCTTCTGTTAGCTGACAAAGCTGTTTCTATGGAAACAAATAGTCCAACTTCTTAGAATGTTAGAGGAATGCTGATCACTTAAAATGAGACTTCCCAGCTGCTAGTCAAAGGGCATTACTTGTGGGAGTAGGGGAGGAAGGATGAATTGAGAAAAAAAAAATTTTTTTTTTTGTTTTGAGTTCTGGACACTAGTGTAGACAACCATCTTCATATTCCCCAGCTGTCACACAAATGTTTCTCTTAGTGTGGAGTTTTCAGTGGGCCTCCATCCCTGAGGCTATTTCAGGCCTCCCAATCTTAATGATTTGTAATTATTTGAAGCTTATTTAGCTTCCTTTTACTCCCTTCTCCTATAGCCAACTCGCGTAAGCAAAGCTCTTTTTCCCCTGCTGGTTTGAAGTTAGCATTGAAACAGCTTTGGCCTGCCAACCTGAAAGTTCATTTTCTTGTTTTTTGGACTATGTAAAGATTTTTAACTTTTTCTTTTCTTTCTTTTTTCTTTTTTCTTTCATGAGCAGGGGTGTGAGCTGGGAGTCTGATGAGGATTTGAAATGTGGGCTTTTGAGGCATTTTAAAAACAATTTATGGGGCACCTGGGTGGTTCAGTCAGTTAAGCGTCTGACTTTGGCTCAGGTCATGATCTCACCTTTCATGAGTTTGAGTCCAGCATCAGGCTCACTGTTGTTGGCACAGAGCCCGCTTCATATCCTCTGTCCCCCTCGCTTCCATTCCTTCCCTCTCAAAAATAAAATAAAATGTTAAAAAAGTAAATAAAAATAAAAATAATTTACAACTAGAAGATTGAGAAGAGAGGAATACTCTAAGGGCCAGGAATTTGTAACTACATTATCTGCATAAGGTGGTCTTTTATTTACATATAAGGAGGTAATTCTTTAGTTCAGTTATTTACCAGCTTCTCAATTGTCAAAGGACTTTCTCTTTTTCTTTCTCGTGTGTGTGTGTGTGTGTGTGTGTGTGTTTTGGAGAGGGAGAGTATTAATTCCTTTGGACTGCCACATTTTATTGTGTGTGTATGTGTATTTTGGAGGGGGAGAATATAATTCCTTTGGGTTGTCACATTTTATTGATGTGTATTGACTACATATATGAGTTGGAGTATTCACAGTTTGTTTGAGAATTATGATCTTGATGCTAGAACCGTAGGATGTAGCATAATGTTTCTTTGATTCTGGAATAACTTTTGAAACATTCATGGCCCTCATGAATTAACTTGTGAGCATTACAAAGTCTTTTGGAGTGTTGTTTGATGAGATCATTATTTAATTGAGGTGGTCTAGAAAGGTTTCTTAAAGGAAATGGGGGTTGAGGTAGATCATGAAGGCAGGAGATGAAAGGAGAAGCATATCCTATTTCTTATTTCATAAGGCACTTGGGCAGGAAGAAAAAAGATAAGGGATAGGCATAAAAAGGAAGCTAACTTAGAAGGTTTATGCAGGAAAAGTAGTGAAAGATAGTTAGAAAGTTTGGATTTACCTTGTGAGTTGGGACTCTGTTCTGTAGGCAATATGAAAGCCATCAGAGGTTTTGAACAGAGGAGTGATTTTTTCAAATACTGAAATAAGCATTTATTCCTTATTAGATATCCCTTACTAGGTGAATAAGACAGTGCAATCACCTTGAAATTAATGTGTCCAAAACTAAACCCATATTACTCTTCAATTTCTGTCCTCTTCTATCTAATTCTTCTCCTGTATTCTCCATCTTAATGATATTTGCCACCTACTAACTCAAAGATAGTTGTCCTGGAGTCAACACTGCTTGGGTTCCTATTCTGAAGCCTTCCTGTTTGCTTGGCCCCTGTGCTGGGCAATATCATGGATCTAGAGATGAGTCAGTGTGGTACCTGACCTTGAAATGCTTCTAGTCTGATGGGGCAGACAGAGATACAAATAGCTGTAGTCTAGTTTGATCAGAGATGTGATAGGAATTGTGGGATTCCAGAGCAGGCATATAACCAGTTTGGGGAGGCCTAGAAATTTGGACGAGGATGTATTTGAGACTTTTGAAAGGAGACTAGGCAGGGCACCTGGGTGGCTCAGTTTGTTAAACATCTGACTTAGGCTCAGGTCATGATCTCACAGTTCCTGGGTTCAAGCTCTGCATCAGACTCTGTGCTGACAGCTCAGAGCCTGGATCCTGCTTCAGGCTCTGTGCCCCTCCCCTGCTCGCACCCTGTCTCTCTCTCTCTCTCTCAAAAATAAATTTAAAAAAATTAAAAAATATTAAAAGGAGAGTAGGAAAGGATTAGATCCTAAGTAGTCTGATTCTGGAGCGTGTTTTCCTAACCATTATGTTGTCTTGGGTAACTGGGTAGGTATAATGGCATTAATTAAAATTGAGAGTAGAAGAGGAGGATTAAAGAGAATATGAGGGGATTAAAGGGAAAGAATGAGTATAACTCTGGACGCATTAATTTCTAGATCCCTGAGGACCTTTTGGTAGATAGGCTAATGGTCAGGAATCCTATCTGTATAACTGTATGTAGTACCTAGCCAAGAATAAATGCTTATTTATATTTATGTATGAATCACTCTTTTCTAAATCTTTGATGGCTTTCTTACTGTCTTGAGAATTAAGGACTTTATTTAAGACCTTCCTTAAGTTGGACCCAAGCAAACTTTCTAGCCACTATTCTCTTGTACAAGCTGACTGCTTTAGTTCAACTAGCCTTATTTGTACTTTTCCCACACCTTTTATCTTCCAGTCTTTTTGTTCATATGGCCTCTTTTTTATTTCTCCATTTTATCTTCAAGACCTACTTCCTCATCTACAAAATAGGCATATTTGGAACTGTATTTAGAGTAGTAATGAGGATTACTAAATGAATGAATACTGGGTAAAGTGTTTGCAATATTCTCCAGCATGTAAGTGCTCAGTAAATGTTAAAGTTGTAATTGTTACTACTACTACTGCTACTGCTATTGCTACTGTTGCTATTACTACTTCTTTCTTCTCCTCTTCTCTTTCTTGACTCTTTTGGCTATATGAGATAAAGACGCCAATTTTTAGCAATTCTATAACCTATATATTTTTTTAATATAACTTTTCTTCATCACTTTCTTAATTCAGTACCCCATTTCTCACAGTTGCCTTCAAACTGGTCTCATTACCACCCTTCAGTCTTGTACACTTCTACCAGAGTGATATTTCTGAAAAAGCGAATGTGATCATTTCAGCTCTGCTTTAAATCCTATAATAGTTCTTACTACTTTAAGGATAAAGATCAAAGTCTTTAGCTCTTAAATTCTCTGTCTGGCCCCCTGCTTGCCTTTGCAGTTTTATCATTACTCATGTATGATATGCTCTCATTGTCACATCCAGACTATTGCATTCTGTTTTCTGCAAGTGCCATATTTTCATACTCTTCATTCTTATTGGTCATGTGATTCCCTCTGCTTGGAACAGACTCTTCTTTTAAAGATTTTTTTTTTATGTTTATTTTTGAGAGAGAGCACGTGAGTAGAGGAGGGGCAGAGAGAGAGGGAGACAAAGAATTCAAAGCAGGCTCCAGACTCTGAGCACAGAGCTTGTGGGGCTTGAACCCACAAACTGCAAGATCATGACCTGAACCGAAGTTGGACGCTCCACCAACTGAGCCACACAGGCACCCCTGGAACAGACTCTTCTATCTGGCCAGTTTTTTGTTGCTCTTTGAAATGTTGCTCAAAGAAATGTATCCTTATGTTTTGCGTATTGGCTGTGACTCCTTACCATATACTAAGTTTTAGAGTCTGTGGTCTGTGCGGTCCTCTGAATTTCTGACATTGTTACTTGAACAGCTATTTACTGGGCATTCTCTTTATGATATGCGTTGTGGTAAGCACTAGGGAGTATAAAAATAAGACCAGACTCCTGTCTTTAATGAATTTAGAATCTAATGAGGAGAAACAAACTGGGGAAGAATAATCATTCATTTTCTTTGCTCTCTCTCCCAGTAGAATGAACACTCCAAGGGAAATGACCAAAATGGAATTTTAAATGGATTAATATCAGGTTGCAGAAATTTTTCTAAGAGTAAAAGATTAGATTGAGAAAGACAAGTATGCTAATAGTCCAAGCATGAAAACCCTGACCCAGATCACCTGGCCCAGTCTGTCTTGCATGAGCTATAATCACCCCCTCCCTGATGATCTGTTATGGTGAATATGGACACAGCCTTACAATTTTTATGCTAAGAGTTGTAATTTCAGATCATAATTTTGTAGAATACCATTAAGGCAAAAATTACATTATTCATTATTAAATTTGATTTTTAATATCCAGTAAATATTATAATTAGAGGACGAGTTCAGACTTTTATTTTTCTGGAAATATGCGTACTCCTAGATTTTTAAAATCAAAATTAAGTATAGCACTACAGTAACTCCCACATAAATTTCTGCTTAGGTGTAATGAGAACTTAAATAAGCTGAATTTGCATTACATATAGTCAATATATAAAACTTAAGAATAGCCTAATGTGGGGTGCCTGGGTGGCTCAGTTGGTTAGGCATCTGATTTTTGATTTTGGCTCCTGTCATGATCTCATGATTCATGGGTTTGAGCCCTACATTGGGCTCTGTGCTGAGAGCACGGAGCCTGCTCGGGATTCTTTCTCTTCCTTTCTCTCTGTCTGTGCCCTGGTCATGCTTTCTCTGTCTCAAAATAAATAAATACATAAGGAAATAAAATAGCCTAACGTAATTCTGATAGTTCTCATTTTAATGAAAAAGAAGGCAATCTAATTATAAGATGTTTATATGTAAGTCACATAATTATAAAGAGAGAAGTTAAAATTTGGATATAAGACAGAAAAGTCTACCAAAATTCTTGTGAAAATGTAATTCTGGTGACTTATGTAGCTTGCATCTGTTCTCCTGCTTGTTGGTCTAGTGGTTTACCTCATAGTCTAGGTAGGTTTAAGAAGTCTGTGACAAGGTGTTTGTTGGACAGAAGAAGATTGGCTGGCATTTAGGAATATTATCTGAAAACTCTGCTTTTGCTGAGTCGGCATGTCCTCTAACCAGTCTATTTACTGAAGTGATGTTCAACTCAAGGAGGAAGCAGATTTATTATTGTAAATATTTTTAAAATCTTGAGCAGAGAAGACTAATTAGATTTAATGTGTGGGTTTACACATATATAAACCGTCTGCCTATTTATGCCTAAGAAATAGCTTGATGAAAAGCCAGTGTCATCCATGAAATATTTTTCTTGTCTAAAGTATGTTGAAGGAGGGGCACCTGGGTGACTCAGTTGGTTGAGTGTCCGACTCTTGATTGCAGCCCAGGTAATGATTCCAGGGTCATGGGATCAAATCACCCTGTGTCAGTCTCTGCACTGAGCGTGGAGCCTGCTTAAGATTCTCTTTCTCCCTTTGCCCCTCTCCCCAGCTCCAGCTATCTCTCTCTCTCTAAAAATAAAAAATAAAAATAAAAAATATGTTGAAGGATTTTTAAAATAAGAGAATCAAATTAATACTAAGAATTAGTATACATATATATATCCTTTAGTTTTAAAACTTACATACACTATCTCATTTAAAACTCAGAATAATCCTATGAATAAATTTTCCAAAGGAATCTAAGGTTCAGAGAGAGAAACTGACTAGTCTTAAGTCTTAAAGTTAGAGGAAGTGGCAGAGTCAATTAAAATTCAGTTTTCTGGTCTATAAGTCCTATATCTTCTTCTTTTTTTTTTAATCTTTATTTATTTTTGAGAGAGAGTGCGAGTGAGAGGAACAGAGAGACGGAGACACAGAATCTGAAGCAGGCTCCCGGCTCTGAGCTGTCAGCAAAGAGCCTGACGTGGGGCTTGAACCCATGAACTATGAGATCATGATCTGAGCCAAAGTCAGACGCTCAACTGACTGAGCCACCCAGGTGCCCCAAAGTCCTATATATTCTTATTTGCTGTACAGTGTGACTTTAAAGTTTTTTTGAGCAGTGACAGATACTACCATTTTCTCTGAATGAATCTTTGTAAAAAATTAACTTTTAATTCTTTTTTTAATGTTGACTGGTTGTGACTACTGATAACCCACATATATTTTTTCACTTAGTGTGGTTTTATCCTATAGATGCCTTAGCTGCTAATTAAAAGTTTCTTTTTCATTAGCTATCTCCTGCATCTCATGAACTCCTAAAAGTTAATTGTCCTCCATAATACTGCCTTAATCTCAAGTGAGCCACTAATATCGTTTGCTATATGCCAGTTTCTTTAGCAGTTAACTAGGAAGTTATTTCAATCTTGTGTATTAATTGAGTATAAAGTACTGTACAAAGATGTACAGTATAGTATATAGTATAGTACAACTATACAGAGATGACTAAAACATCTTTATACCTTAAGCAACCTATTCTCTACTACACTAGTACCTAAAACTTTCTTACTTTCCCGCTTTGCTAAATTTTGCAATACATGATTTTCCTCAGCTATAAAAAATGGTATGCTTCAAATTCCTGGGAGAGGATTTTTTTAAATATTTGATTTCCTCAGCATTATCTGTAAAATGAAAAGAAAGTATTTAATATGTATAGCCAAATGTACACTTATGAGCTACTGTATTGTGCATAGATTGGAAGTGTGCTGTGTAAAATCTGTTTTTATATTGTAACTCTTACACTTTTTTCCCCCCATTTTTCCCCTTAGATTTCCTTCATGGATACATTTCATAGCATTATTATGTGATGTGAGAAGTTTTTTGTTTTTTGTTTTTTTTGAAGTAACATGGATTTTATACTACAGAATCAAGAGATTGGCTTTATAGGAGAAATTGATTTATAAAAAGTGGTACAGGTTTTTATAGATAACCATGACAACATCCCATATGAATGGGCATGTTACTGAGGAATCAGACAGCGAAGTAAAAAATGTTGATCTTGCATCACCAGAGGAACATCAGAAGCATCGAGAGATGGCTGTTGACTGCCCCGGAGATTTGGGCACCAGGATGATGCCAGTACGTCGAAGTGCACAATTGGAACGTATTCGGCAACAACAGGAAGACATGAGGCGTAGGCGAGAGGAAGAAGGGAAAAAACAAGAACTTGACCTTAATTCTTCCATGAGACTTAAGAAACTAGCCCAAATTCCTCCAAAGACTGGAATAGATAACCCTATATTTGATACAGAGGAAGGAATTGTCTTAGAAAGTCCTCATTATGCTGTGAAAATATTAGGTAAGTAAATACAGCAGAATTATGGAAAATGTTTTACTTTGTTTCTCTTGCCTTAACATAAATGTGTACAGGAAGAAAGAGGGATTGTTTACTTTTAGTTACATAGAGCTAAAGCACATGGCTTAAACATTCAGTCACTGCAACATGGTTTTTAGATACAATCTTCGAATTAAAAATTTCTACATGTAGCCTAACATAGCCTTGAAACTCCTTTTATTTCAAACTTTTATGTCAAAATTACTGAAAAGCAGTTTTCAGATTTTGAATTTCTGATTTCCTTATAGTTTGTAAAATAGTAATAAAATTAACATCTGTAGCTTATAATCTATTTGATTTTCTTTAATGACTGCCAGTAAGAAGAACTGGAGCTGTTCAGATGGCATCATACACATAAAACATGGTCAGAATTTCCAAATTCCATTCTGTGAAAAAACCAAAAAACTAATGGTATGAGATATTAATAGAGGTAAACAAAACAGAATTCTGTGACCAAATAAATTTTGACAACAGTGGGTTAAATAAATTAAACCTCTTATTATAGGACTTTCTTTAGATCCTTTAGAGTACTAATAGGCATTCTGAATCTACAAGAGAGATTGACATCAGATGTATGTTTCCAAACTTAGAATATGTGATCATTGAACTTACTGCCCTCCCTTCCTGCACACCAATCCCATTATTTTTTATTAAAATATTCTGGTATGTATTCTCTATGATTCGGAGAATATTTACATTGAGAATATATTGGGAATATACATTTACATTGTATTACATTGTAATATATCCAGCCTAAGCCTGGATTGGTTTTTCCTTTTTTTGTTTAAATTTCTTTAAGATTAAAGTATTTGTCCATTTGCTTTAGGTAGATCAGGCATAATTGTCCATCTAATAGGTAATATTCATGTAATCTCAGTAAAGAAACAAATACATGTGGGGCACCCGGGTGTCTCAGTCGGTTGAGCGTCCGACTTCGGCTCAGGTCATGATCTCACGGTTCTTGGGTTCAAGCCCCGCGTTGGGCTCTGTGCTGATAGCTCGGAGCCTGGAGCCTGCTTCAGATTCTGTGTCTCCCTCTCTCTCTGACCCTCCCCTGCTTGCACTCTGTCTCTCTCAAAAATAGATAGATATTTAAAAAAATTTACAAAAAAAAAAAATAAACCCACTGTTTCACATATTTTAAAGTAGTTCAAAATGTAGTACCAGGTATCTGTAATTCAGTTCTTGACTAGGAGAAAATATTTAACATTTTGAGAAATAAGTAGTAAATTTAATGTTAATAGACTCAACACAAATGTGTTAATTCTAGGAAACATGAAAAGTTAGTGTAAGTTATAGAGTTATTGCTATTTAGTTAAAGTTTCAGTTTTTGAATATATTAAATTTTAATTTTTCATTTTAAAATGAAGTGTAATAGCTTTGTACCAAACATTTTTTCCTGTGCATAATTTGCTAACTCATCAAACTACAACAGAAGTACTCCCTTAAAGTTTTATGTGTCTCCCTGCCAATATTTTGATTAATAAACACATGCCAGGAGGCACCTTCTCAGCCTTTTTCAGCCAGAAACAACCACCTTGTTTTAAATGAGGGAAGGATGGGACAACCAGTTTATTTCTTTGAGAGGGAACCCTCAGTTTCCAGTGATACATCATCATTTATCTGTGAGTAGAGAAAATACTATTTTCAGAATTGAACAACTAATTTATATCTTTGAGAGGGAGCCCTCAGTTTCCAGTGACACATCATCATTTATCTGTGAGTAGAGAAAATACTATTTTAAGAATTGAAAACATGATTGGAAAAGTTGATAACTTAGTTGTCTGATAGTGGTTTTTAATGAAAGGATTTATAAATTAGACACTGTGTAATAATAAAAGTGCAGGGATGGAATTAATAGAAAATATTCCAAAAGGATGAACTGAATTTTCTTGTTTAGAAGCAGTCAGAATCTTACTGAAAATTAGAAAATAGTGCTGTGGGAATTTAATTTCAAATAAATGATCAATATTAATATTATAAATTATAAGAATTTTGATATATTAGGGAAGATTTCCTTAAGATTGAGATGAGCTATTAAAACTTGCTTTGCTACAGATAAAATCTGATTGTTCTCTTCATAAGCAAAACAAACTACTTTGTGAGAGAAATCCTGAGAAAATAACAGAAAGCAGGTTAGAGTAGAATGAAGTACAGTAGAATCATTTTCAGATACCTGTAATTTACAGGTGCCACTAGTTTTTTTTTTGTTTTTGTATTCACATAGAAGTAATTTTTGGCCAAGGTTGTGGACAAGTAAATACAGTAGAATATTTAGAGGGAATAAAGTCATCTATCACATATGAAGAGACCTGAGGAAAGGCACACCCACACACCCAAACACACCCATGGTGAGCTGTTTTGTGGTTAATAAGGAGACCCTTGAGATTTGTGAAGAGGGGCTAATTCACACCAAATGTTGTTAGTATGAAGATAAAAGATACGCCAAGGGGCAGAAAACTAAGGATGAGTAAAATATTTCATTATATTAATAATAGCATGTTTCAGTTTTGATTAGTATCTGCATATTTTTGCCACATGTCTGAATATTCAGCTATGAAGCCAATAGTATTCCTGTATTTGTTGTTACAAAGTAAAATATCTCTTCTACATTTCTTTCTGATGTTATTTGGCTTCTGACTGACCATGGGATATACTAGAACTTTGTTAGATTGTGATAAGCTTTTTTAAAGATTAGCTTTTAGCAACATTTACTTAAAGCCAACAAACAAACTTCCAGTGCCAATAAACCTTGAGTTCAGCCTACTTCTGAGAAGCTAATTATTATTAAATTTTTGCTCAGCTGCGGTAGATATTACCAAGCTCTTTTAGCCATTCTTTGAGGAACTTTTTTTTTCTTTGAGTGACATGATTAGACTTATTGGTACTAGATTTAATGTTTAACATGTTGGGTCTATTTGAACCCAACACATTCTCATGTGTTCAGATTGCTAAAATTAGAGCTAATCTAACCATATAGAATAGAAAATTCATTAGGATATGTGGATAGACATGTAATGTTTGGTGGTTAAATAAGCATCATTCTACTGAAAAATAATTAACTGTTACCAGTCTTTGATACAATGCATCAAAAACTTCATTTTACCTATTAAGTGGCACCTGGGTGGCTCAGTTGGTTAAGTGTCCGACTCTTGATTTCAGCTCAGGTCATGATCTCACAGTTTGTGGGATTGAGCCCTGTATCAGGCTCCACATTGACAGTGTGGAGCCTGCTTGGGATTCTCTACCTCTCTGCCCCTTTCCTGCCCCTATGTGCACACTCGTGCTCTCTCTCTCCCAAATAAATAAAACTTTTAAAAAATTAGTAGATTTTAGCTTTTTCTCCTCTTACAAAGACTTGTATCATTATGTCATGATATGTTCACATCACTGAGTATTGGAAAGGGGTGTCTGGAGTAAGATGTAGAGTTTAATACTTATCTTCATTTAATTGCTGTTGACACTAGACAGGTTACTTTTCTGAGCCTCCACTACAGTTTCTGGATTTTCTTGAGGACCAAGTGAAAAAATGTAAATACATATGTGGCACACTGAAGGTTTGACTGAAATTTAACTTAGTCTTTTTAATTCAAGTTAGTTAGCATACAGCGTAGCATTGGTTTCAGGAGTAGAACCCAGTGATTCATCTCAACAAGTACCCTCCATAATGCCCATCACCCATTTAGCCCATCTCCCCATCCACCTCCCCTCCAGCAACCCTCAGTTTGTTCTCTGTATTTAAGAGTCTCTTTTGATTTGCCTCCCTAAAACTTAACTTGTGTAAGAATTAGAAGCCACCAGAGATCCTTTAACTTTCTAGTCTGTGAAATTAATTTGTTGATCTTAACTGGTAAATTTTCATTTTATTTTTTAAAATAACAAATTTATTAAGATACTCATATACCATAAAGTTCACTCTTTTAAACTGTGTAATTCCTGAGTTTTTAGTATATTCACAAAATTGTGCAACCATCACCACTGTATAATTTCAGAGTGTTTCCATAATCGCCAAAAAGAAACTGTACCCATTAGCGGTCACTCCCTAGTCTTCTCCCAACAGCCCTAATCTACTTTCTGTCTGTAGATTTGTTTATTCTGGAAATTTCCTATAACTCAGTCATATAATATGTCGCCTTTTGTGACTAGCTTATTTTTACATAGCATAATATTTTCAGGATTCATCATGTTATAACACAAACTAGTACTTCATTCCTTTTTAATGGCTGGATAATAGTCCATTGTATGGATATATGCCACATTTTGTTTATCCATTCATCTGATGATGGAACGGGTTGTTTCCACCTTTTGGCTGTTGTGAATAGTGTTATGAATATTCCTGTACAAGTTTCTGTTTGAACACCTGGTTTTAATTCTTGGTATACACCTAGGAGTGGAATTGCTGGGTTATATGGTAATTCTGTGTTCAAGTTATTGAGGAACTGCCTTACCTTCCACAGTATCTGCACTGTTTTACATTCTCACCAGCAGTGTATTGAGGGTTCCAGTTTAAGCTACATCATTGCTTCTGTTTGTATTATGTGTCTTTTAATTCTAGCCATCCTATCAATCAGTAATTTTTAAAGAACTAGAATAAAATAGAAAATATTAAAGTATATTTCACATGAGTATTTATAAATCTTATATTTCAAATAGGTATGAATATGCTGGGTTGAAATCAAATATGTACACTTTTTAATGGATTGGCAGCAAAGTTTGAGAAATACTATCCTAGTCAAACCCACCCATTTTATAGAAAGGCCCATAGACTTGAGATGGGTTGTCCAGTGACATATAATGCAGCTAATAAGTGATCTAGCAGTAACTAGGACCCACGTATTCTCATCCCACATCTGGGGCTTCAGTAACAGTTTTTCATTGTCTTACCGTATTTAGGGGTAAAATTTTTGCTGTGCTCTCTTAACTATTTTTGGCCTATATACTTAACTGGTATTTGTTTTTAATTTGTAACCCAATTTGTTAATGAATATTGTTCAGGATCTTTCATGAGCTTCTGATTATTTTTTAATTTTTTTTAATGTTTACTTATTTTTGAGAGAGAGCAAGCGAGCAGGAGTCAGGGAGGGGCAGAGAGAGAGAGAGGGAGACACAGAATCTGCAGCAGGCTCCAGGCTCTGAGCTGTCTGCACAGAGCCCGATGCACATCTCAAACTCACGCACTGCGAGGTAAGACCTGAGCCAAAGTCAGACGCTTAACCTACTGAGCCACCCAGGCGCCCCTGATTATTTTTTAAAAAGTTAATTTTGACTGGGGCGCCTGGGTGTCTTAGTTGGTTAAGTGTCAGACTTTGGCTCAGATCATGAACTTGCTGCTCGTGCGTTCGAGCCCTGTGTTGTCAGGCTCTGTGCTGACAGCTCAGAGCCTGGAGCCTGCTTCAGATTCTGTCTTCCTCTCTCTCTGCCCCTTCCCTGCTCGCGTGTGCTCTCTCTGTTTCTCTCTCTCAATAAATAAACATTTAAAAAAATTATTTTGACTTAGTCCACTGACAACCAGAATTCAAAGATCTGAACTTTGTATTCTTAAATTTGGAAAGAAAAAAGAAGTCTACCTCTATTTAAGCAAAGATTTCCTGAATGAATGTTCTAATTTTGATTCAGCGATAGATATACTGCAGCTGATACAGTTTCCTCCTACTCAGAAATATTAAGGTCTTCATCTGAATATTCAGTTTGTACAGTTTAGGAGAAAAGAAATCTTAAAAAGTTTCAGAAAAAAGTCAAAAAGTTGGTTGAAATCTAGAAATTTCTGAGGATAGGTTAAAAGAATCTGTATTATTTAAGCAATGACATGTAAGAATCTTAATGCTAGAATAGATCTCTAGAAACTGTTTTTATGTGGGGTAAATGATAGCATAAGTAAAAATAAGCAGAGCTAATCCAGGGTTATCACCATTACTTCAAAACTTCTCCAGAGATGGAGATTCCTTAGCTTCTTTGGGTAATTTTATTGTTTACCCTTAAAGCCAAAAAGTTCTCCCATATGGCTGCCTAGAGTCTTGGTGTTCAAAGATAGAATTTCAGTTAGAGCAACTCTGGGTGATTGCTTTCTGTTGCCTATTTTAAATCTTCACTCTTTCACATTTTAGGCTACTAGCAGAGGACTGAGGGGAAAGGAGAGGGTTCAGGGGGTGAATTTGTGGATTTATGTGTATGTTTGTATTTATCTGATTAATTTTATTCCAATGCCAAATGTAAGTAATTTTTCTTTTAGATAAATTAACATAAATTTTTGATTTATGTTAATCTTAACATAAATAATTGATTTAAGTGTTACAAGAAACATTAGAGAACATGATGGAAACTTAAAACAATTTCTACTAAACATCAAGTGAGAAGAAATAGATCTAACTGTGGGACAAAGAATTTAAGTTAGATAAAGAACTTTCTTGTAGGGAAGCTGTAGCAGACTAGAATTTATCATCAAACCCAGATTTCCTATACCTGCCTTTGCCTTCTCCTCTGCAGTATCCCCTTTTCTGTCCTCCCTCTATCCTGCCTTATTGTGGTTATCTCTCTGCTACAGTATTCTCTTCTTTGTCCACTCCCCACTCTGCACCGATGTCATTCTTTCTCACTAACCCTGTGATTCTCCATTTATCTATTTTTCTGTCCATGCGGCTTCTCCTTGTGTTTCCCCTTTGTCTGTCTCGCTGTTTATGGGAGTGGGGGAGGGAGTCTCTGTTCTCTGGATTCTGTCCTCTCTTTATTGTTTATCTTCATTGATAATTACAGAAGAGGGTACATATTTGGCAAATGATTTAGTTGCATCCAATTGGATTTTTAAAATTCCTTCTGGTATTGTACAGAATGTTGAAGGACTTAGGTGGCTTTTTATTTGCTTTAAGTAAACATACAGCTTCCACCAGACAATGGAACATTTCTTTAACTGTATAGAAAATTAACTGTTCTTGAATGATATGTATTTGTAAAGTGCTTTTAAAGATGTACAATAGAGGAACAAAGGGTTTTTTTTAACCTACAATTAACTACTGTGACCTTTGAAATTAAGAATTTTTATATGAAGACTTAAAATGTGAATATGTGTCAAAGTGAGAATCCCTGAGTTGATGTTACCCACAATAATTTTTCATTAGACGTAATCTTTAATATCAAAGACCCTTTGTCAAAATTGCATTGAGAATTTTCTAGTAAAGAACTGAGTAAAGACCGTGAACCCATTTCATTTATCATGATCCATATTTTAAGACTAAAGCTGTAGGTATTTGTTGCTTCCTATGTGATTTTAAAACTTACTGGACAGAGGCAGCATCATTTTTAATGTCTTTTAAATTGATAAACTTTAAAAAAAAACCGACTGATTTCATCATTGGGTTCTATTACTTATTATTTTCTCTTAAATATTCATTTGTTTCAACTGTGTGTAGTTTCAGTCCATATCTTCTTGTCAATCTACATATATTTAATGAAGTTTAAAAACTCCCTGAGTGCTAATTTAAGCTGTTCTACTTGTTCACTAAACATTTTTAATGGAAACTTGGATTGGAAGGATAAGAGTACTTTGAGCAGCTTTCCTGCATAATATTATAAAAGTAGCATTTGTAGGGCAAGTAAAACACATGCATTATATGCATTATATGTATGAACATTCACAAAGAGTTAACTAGAGGAAATTCCTTCTAAAGATACATGGTAAGATAGCTAAAATGTATGAGCTCCTCTGATTACTGACCTATGTGCATTACATGCTGCTGTATTGGGCAAAAAGACATTTCAGGACAGTTGTTCCAAAACAGATAACATAATCAAGCCCTAGAATCTAGGGAAAAAATTATCTTTTTTTATTTCTTTGGTGTGGCAGAAAAAGTACTGCCTTAGAAATTGAAGAAATGGGGGCTCCTGGTTTGGCTCAGGTCATGATCTCGCAGTCTGTGAGTTCAAGCCCCGTGTTGGGCTCTGTGCTTGACAGCTCAGAGCCTGAAGCCTACTTTGGTTTCTGTGTCTCTGTCTCTTTCTGCCCCTTGCGCTCTCTCTCCCTCTCTCTCTCTCCAAAATAAACATTAAAAAAAATTTTTTTTTAAGTTGAAGAAATGGATTCTTTATCTGGGTGCCATTTTTTACTGTATGGCTTTATATCCTCCAGAGATTTGATCTGAATTATATATGTCTCTAGTTGGGGGTTTGGGGGTTGTTTTTTTAAATTGGGAAATATTTCTGAGGGTTTTTATGAGAGTTAAATCAAATAATGTATATGTACATAATTTGATATTCTGTATCTTACTATTCACTAATGGCAATGACTAATATGGGCCGAATACATATTTGTAGGTTTTCAAAAAATGGTTGACGATGTTTAATTTTAAAAGCTGAGGTTAAGTGCAGGTGATCTCAATTCAGTCTGGCAACATTCATAATGTAATAAGTCTAGAGATAGTTCCTAAGAAAAGATAATTTCAATGAAGACAGTTTTTACTAAACAAAAATGTGACTAGGACTTCAAAGAGGTGAGTGAAGTTGTAAAGAATGAAAAATAACAAGTTTAAATTGGTCTTGATGTTAGCCTAATAATCTTGAACCTTAGGCCTAGTTAAGTTTTTTAATATTTCTAGCATTGATAAGATCCTTAGGTTCTCCCACAACATATTACTTAATGTAGGTAGCTACTAGGTCTTTTAGCCTGTTTGGGACTCTGTTGTATTATGCTTTATAGCTTTCTTCTTCCTATAGACCTTACCTTGGTCCCTGACCTTCTGAGTGAAAGACATTTCCAGTTTGACTGAGAAGTGTTATTTTTCTCTTGGATTTTAAACTCTCCTAGGTGGTCTTTGTGGCTTTAGAACTCAATATGCACAAATTGGCCAGATTTCATCTTTCTCTGAACCTGCATTCCTTACGCTATCCATTTTGGACTAACCACAAAATTTCCTATTTCCACAAAATTTCCTATCTGAGCAGTGTCTCAACTGTTAACTTCTCTCCTGAAATAAGGTCATTGATTTTAAGTTGCATCTCTCATTAAGCCATTCCTAGTTTGAGGTACTCTACCTTACTTCCTCTATTTTTTCTTTATGGCATATGACTACAGTATCTTATTTTATACTTACAGTATTCTAAATAAGAATTATATGCTGTGTTTACAGTAGAAGCAAGAAGAGGGCAACAAAAGAAACCAGTTCCCAATGAAGCAATAGAATAACTATAAAAAACAGACACAAAACTCAATATAGCAATCAAGGTCATTTAGTATAGAAGAAAATAGGTTTGACTACCTTAGTACCAAGTATATCATGTCTTAAAATATTATAGTAACTGAGGTTAATAAAGCCTTTAAATCTGTGGTTCTTAACCAGAAGGGTACATTATAATAAACTTAATACATATGTATTTATATTTATACTTCGTATATCATTAAAAAAGACACAGATTCTGATTGTGTTTGAGGTAGAACTCAGGACAAAAATTTATACATTCTTTTAGTAATTCTCATAAATATCCTCAATTAAAATTATTGTTTTGTTAAAGCAAGAAAAGATAGTTACATTCAGTAAGTTCTGCATAAGACTTAAGATACTTATATAATCAGTGTCATTCCAGTCATTAAGGAAAAAAACCTCTAATAGAAAAATAGGCAAAAGAGAAGCAGAAAAAAGATGAAAGAAGAAATACAAATGGCTGTTAACCTTGTGAAAATATATTCAATCTCACTACTAGGCTAAGAAATATATTTTTTCCTAACCAGGTCATCAACAATGAAAAAATTAATCCTTATAATTTGGTCTTTTGTAGGAATGAGCACACAAGTTAATTGCTGGTAGGAGTATTAGTAACAGTCTGGAGGGCAATTTGTCAATATGTATCAAAGTTTTAAATGTTTTCTGATCAGTAATTTTATTTTACGAATTCTAAAGAAATTGGAAAATATCAGATTGCAAAACATTTACTCTGTGACCTATACAGTTAGATCAGGATTTTTTTGGTAATTTTTATTTATTTATTTATTTATTTATTTATTTTTATTTTTTAATATATGAAATTTACTGTCAAATTGGTTTCCATACAACACCCAGTGCTCATCCCAAAAGGTGCCCTCCTCAATACCCATCACCCACCCTCCCCTCCCTCCCACCCTGCCCTCCCTCCCACCCCCCATCAACCCTCAGTTTGTTCTCAGTTTTTAACAGTCTCTTATGCTTTGGCTCTCTCCCACTCTAACCTCTTTTTTTTTTTTTTTTTTTTCCTTCCCCTCCCCCATGGGTTTCTGTTATGTTTCTCAGGATCCACCTAAGAGTGAAACCATATGGTATCTGTCTTTCTCTGTATGGCTTATTTCACTTAGCATCACACTCTCCAGTTCCATCCATGTTGCTACAAAAGGCCATATTTCATTTTTTCTCATTGCCACGTAGTATTCCATTGTGTATATAAACCACAATTTCTTTATCCATTCATCAGTTGATGGACATTTAGGCTCTTTCCATAATTTGGCTATTGTTGAGAGTGCCGCTATAAACATTGGGGTACAGGTGCCCCTATGCATCAGTACTCCTGTATCCCTTGGATAAATTCCTAGCAGTGCTATTGCTGGGTCATAGGGTAGGTCTATTTTTTTTTTTTTTTTTTTTTTCATTCTTAGATATTTAATTCAATTGATTCGGGCATCCCCAGATGTATTTAAAAATAGTCCTCAGGTGATTGCTGTGCAATTAGCATTGAAAGCCACAAAGGCAGAGGAAGCTCTGTATTTACCAAGGCCCCAGAGGACAGTTGCATGCTAGATGAATTGCTTTCTTCCATAGTCACTTGCAATTTGTCTTTTTCAAACCCCCATTCAATTTTTCTGCCCTTCTCACTGACTCTTCTTTTTTTTTATTTTTTTTTATTTTTTTATTTTTTAATATATGAAATTTACTGTCAAATTGGTTTCCATACAACACCCAGTGCTCATCCCAAAAGGTGCCCTCCTCAATACCCATCACCCACCCTGCCCTCCCTCCCACCCCCCATCAACCCTCAGTTTGTTCTCAGTTTTTAACAGTCTCTAATGCTTTGGCTCTCTCCCACTCTAACCTCTTTTTTTTTTTTTTTTTTCCTTCCCCTCCCCCATGGGTTTCTGTTATGTTTCTCAGGATCCACCTAAGAGTGAAACCATATGATATCTGTCTTTCTCTGTATGGCTTATTTCACTTAGCATCACACTCTCCAGTTCCATCCATGTTGCTACAAAAGGCCATATTTCATTTTTTCTCATTGCCACGTAGTATTCCATTGTGTATATAAACCACAATTTCTTTATCCATTCATCAGTTGATGGACATTTAGGCTCTTTCCATAATTTGGCTATTGTTGAGAGTGCCGCTATAAACATTGGGGTACAGGTGCCCCTATGCATCAGTACTCCTGTATCCCTTGGATAAATTCCTAGCAGTGCTATTGCTGGGTCCTAGGGTAGGTCTATTTTTAATTTTCTGAGGAACCTCCACACTGCTTTCCAGAGCGGCTGCACCAATTTGCATTCCCACCAACAGTGCAAGAGGGTTCCTGTTTCTCCACATCCTCTCCAGCATCTATAGTCTCCTGATTTCTTCATTTTGGCCACTCTGACTGGCGTGAGGTGGTATCTGAGTGTGGTTTTGATTTGTATTTCCCTGATAAGGAGCGACGTTGAACATCTTTTCATGTGCCTGTTGGCCATCCGGATGTCTTCTTTAGAGAAGTGTCTATTCATGTTTTCTGCCCATTTCTTCACTGGGTTATTTGTTTTTCGGGTGTGGAGTTTGATGAGCTCTTTATAGATTTTGGATACTAGCCCTTTGTCCGATGTGTCATTTGCAAATATCTTTTCCCATTCCGTTGGTTGCCTTTTAGTTTTGTTGGTTGTTTCCTTTGCTGTGCAGAAGCTTTTTATCTTCATAAGGTCCCAGTAATTCACTTTTGCTTTTAATTCCCTTGCCTTTGGGGATGTGTCGAGTAAGAGATTGCTACGGCTGAGGTCAGAGAGGTCTTTTCCTGCTTTCTCCTCTAAGGTTTTGATGGTTTCCTGTCTCACATTCAGGTCCTTTATCCATTTTGAGTTTATTTTTGAGAATGTGGTCATTGCAGGGGACTTTAACACCCCACTTACAGAAATGGATAGATCATCTAGACACACAGTCAATAAAGAAACAAGGGCCCTGAATGATACATTGGATCAGATGGACTTGACAGATATATTTAGAACTCTGCATCCCAAAGCAACAGAATATACTTTCTTCTCGAGTGCACATGGAACATTCTCCAAGATAGATCATATACTGGGTCACAAAACAGCCCTTCATAAGTTTACAAGAATTGAAATTATACCATGCATACTTTCAGACCACAATGCTATGAAGCTTGAAATCAACCACAGGAAAAAGTCTGGAAAACCTCCAAAAGCATGGAGGTTAAAGAACACCCTACTAACGAATGAGTGGGTCAACCAGGCAATTAGAGAAGAAATTAAAATATATATGGAAACAAACGAAAATGAAAATACAACAATCCAAACGCTTTGGGATGCAGCGAAGGCAGTCCTGAGAGGAAAATACATTGCAATCCAGGCCTATCTCAAGAAACAAGAAAAATCCCAAATACAAAATCTAACAGCACACCTAAAGGAAATAGAAGCAGAACAGCAAAGGCAGCCTAAACCCAGCAGAAGAAGAATTTTTATTTATTTTTGAGAGACAGTGTGTGAGTGGGAGAGGGGCAGAGAGAAAGGAAGACACAGAATCTGAAGCAGGCTCCAGGCTCGGAGCTGTCAGCACACAGTTCTGAGCCATGAGATCATGAGCCGTGAGATCATGATGCTTAACCAACTGAGCCACCCAGGTGCCCCAGATTTAAAAGAAAAAAAAAAAAAAAAAAAAAGTCTGAAAGGCAGTATAACAAATTAACACCAGTAATTCTAGCTGGAAGATACAACAATAGAGTTTTGTTTGTTTGTTTGTTTGTTTTTTACAATGTCAGTATTGTTTATGGGTGACTTTGGTACACAAAAGAGATTAATGCAAAAGCTCCTTTGCCTTTAAAAGTTTAAATATCTTGGGGTTGAAAAGACAATAGATGGTTATCTTTTGGGCTGAATAAAGTTGCGTATTGATTTCAGGGAGCAGTGAGATCTGAAGCCCTTGATTTTTCTCATTGCCCCAACAGCCAGTCGGAGCTCTTAATTACTAAAATTTTAAAACAGGAATTTCATTATCCACCCAGTGAAATCTAAGATAGTCTCCCAAGTATCTTAACTACTTTGTTGATTTTGTAATTCTTTTTCCTTTTTAATTAAATGTTTTCCTGTTTTGCTCTAAAGATAGTTTAAGCCTATTGAATTCTTTATGCTCTTAGAAATTCTTTATTCTCTTAGTAATTCCATGGTGACCTCTTTGAATTTGGTCGAATCTGACAGTCCATAACCTTTTTCTGCACCCCCCAGCTTTATTGAAGTATATTTGATGAGTAAAATTGTATTTATCCAAAGTGTACAATGTGATAATTTGATGTATACATGGTTAATTAACACATCCATCACCTCAGTTACTGTGTGTAGTATGAGAATGCTTAAGATCTACTCAGCAAATTTCAAGTACACAATACAGTATTATTGACATAGTCATCATATAGATCCTCAGAACTTATTCACCTTAAAACCAAGTTTGTGCTCTGACCAACATCTCCCAGTTCCCTTTACCTGTATTCTTTCTGTCTACTGTTAAAGATACCATCTTAAAGGGGCACATGAATAGCTCATTTGGTTAAGTGTCCAACTTCAGCTCAGGTCATGATCTCACAACTCATGGTTTCGAGCCCCACATTGGGCTCTGTGTGGACAGCTCAAAGCCTAGAGCCTGCTTCAGATTCTAGGTCTCCTTCTCTCTCTGCCCTTCCCCTTCTCGAGCTCTGTCCCTCTCTCAAAAATAAATGCACATGAAAAAAAAAAAAAGATGCCATCTTAGCTATGGTTAAATTCTAGCTGTTTATTAAGTTTTATTTAGCTCTGGGTCACAGCTTCTTAGCCTATCTGATTGACAGTTTTGAGTCTCCAGTTTTATCCCCCCATTATTTGCTGCTTTAGATTATTTGCTATTTTAGATTACTAAAGAGCATATCTGTTTATTTTATAAGGACTAAACCTGTTTTGATTGGGGGGAAAAGATAAGGAGCCTCAGGAATCAGCTGAAGAACTATTTGAATCTATGAAAAAACTTAACTGTTAAGTAGTAGGTTATAAGATACATGTATAAGAAGTAGTAGCTTTACTGCAAACCTTACATGAAGAAAACTAACAAAAAAGACTTAAGCTGAGAGGGTTTTTCCCATGTGACTATGAGACAGGTAGTATCCACTGTAAGTTTTTCCCAGACTTGTATACAGGTTTAGTTTCAGTCGGAATCTCAATAGGACTTTTCTTTTTTGCAGAAATGGGAGACACTGGGAAGTACCTTGAAAAATGATTCTGTAACTCATTTTGAATGGTTAAAAGACATTTTTGAAAAAGTAACGAGCAAGTACTTGTATTATCAATATGAGGAAAGACTGTAATGCTACTATAATAAGATATTGTGGTTCTGATTAGACCAGTGGACTAGACACAGATCATTATATGTAAGAATTTGGTGGTGTCATACATCAGTGGAACAGGAAGGATTATTCAGTAGATGGTATTACAATAATTGTTAACCACTTGGAAGAAAAAAATTGAAGTTAAAGTTTCCCCTCAAATTTCTACCAAGTAAATTTCAGATAGGTCAAAGTTCATTATGAAGTAGAAACCAAAAGAAATACAGGCAGATATTTAATGACCTGGGAGAAGGAGTTTGTAAGTATAGAAACAGTGAAATAATTTTTCTGTAGTAAAGGCTACCATACATACAGCTAACAAATGAAAAAATTAAACTGTTGCCAACAAATGTGACAAAGTGTATACAAACACATGCATACATCTACCTTATTGGGGGGCAGGGAAAAGACAACTTGTGGTTCTTAACCATTTTGGGATAACTCCCTCCCAGAAAAATACATGTGCTGTATATGCACACTAACAGGCATGCACACACATAATATGTGCCCACAGCTTTCAATATAATTTTAGGAGACTCATGTTCACAAAAGTTTTATGAATCACAAAGAAGTGCCTGGTAAATGTTACTAAATCTCACCCTCTCCATTAAATAAATTGATTTTATAGAACTGTAATGTTGAATATTGGGCAAAATATTGCTAATGGGATGTAAATTAAATTAGTAAAACTTCCCTGGAAAGCTGTTTGGTCTTTAAAAGGTCAGAATCTCACTTAAAAATTCTATTTCTAGGAGTTATTTTAGGAAAACATCAGAATTTCAGGCAAATTTGGATTCAGCAATCGTTATGTACTGAAATGCTTATTACGTATAGTAGCAAAAAATTGGAGGGAAGCAACCTGAATGCTTAACTTTAGTGTAATGGAGCAATTATATATAATGTTTTTAAAAGACTGGTGATGTAGGAAAATAATTAAAAAGTGCTGTTTAAAAAGGAAATGATTTAAGATGTTAAAAAAAGTTTCTAGATGATGGGACTATTGGTTTTAAATTTATTTATTCATGTCTGTATTCCTACTCATTTATTTTTGTCATATGTATTAGTTTTATACTTAAAACACTTTTGAAAAAATGTTATTCTATTTTGTATAATTTGTAGAGTTCTGCTTAAAAATGACAGTGAATTAACTCAAAAATATATGCAAGGAAATTTGAGAACTTTTTTTGAGAAATTGTTATTGGTTCAAGAAAGTTTATCTTAAAATATGTTGAATTAAAACAGAAACAATTAATTTTTGGATACTTTTCCTTCTCCTACTAGAAGTGGAAGACTTGTTTTCTTCACTTAAACATATCCAACATACTTTGGTAGATTCTCAGAGCCAGGAGGATATCTCACTGCTTTTACAACTCGTACAAAATAAAGATTTCCAGAATGCATTTAAGATACACAACGCTGTCACAGTACACATGAACAAGGCCAGTCCTCCTTTTCCTCTTATCTCCAATGCACAAGATCTTGCACAAGAGGTATGTATTCTGAACATCTGCTTGACATATACAAGCTAATTGTTAGCGATAGTAAGGCAGTATTATTGGAAAATACTGATGTGAATATAAGGCTTGTTTGAATTAATTACTACTGATCACATGTTACTAATTTATTGTGTTAGGAAAAATTTGCCAAATGCATTTTATCCTGAAAAAATACATACTTAGTTCAGAGTCAGAGCTCTGTTTCATGAAAAGAAGTTCTAGTTTTATATATAAAATTATATTTACATAGTGAGAGAAGTATTTGTCTAAATTACTAAAGGGAAGTGTTTTAGTACTTTTATAAATGTATAGTTTTAAGCATTATACATTATAAACTGAGATGAGTACTAATGAGATAAAATTCTGTCTGATAATCAGGTGTCATAAATATATAACTTCTGAAATTTGTTGCTTGTAGATACTTTGAAGTTTTTCCTCTTTAAAAACTATAGAAGCTCCAAAATGATTGAATTTTGATGTACAGTGAGACATTCTCTGTTAACATGCTGACTTTGAAGTTCTAGTTTCTACTGTTTGTTGGTGTTGATGTTCAGTGTTAATGTATTCTGCAAACATCTTTTGAACTGAAGGTTTTAGGGGCACCTGGGTGGCTCAGTCAGTTAAGTGTCTGACTTGATTTCAGCTCAGGTCATGATACCATGGTTGTGTGATCTAGCCCCATGTCAGACTCCACACTTGAGCGTGGAGCCTGCTTAAGATTTTCTCTCTGTCTAGAAATAAAATAATAAATTGAAGGTTTTAAAAAGATATAAATAAGTCATTTCCTGTTTTGGGGGGTAGAATTCTGTCATTATAGGATTTTAGGTTATTTTGATATTATGAAAACTAATAATTCTGGAAGCCCATCAAGTAAATCTATTTGATTAAACCCAGACACTAGACAGAAAATGGGCTCTGGGGAAGAGTAGTACTTTCAGAACTACAGACCTATAAAATACCTTAGGAGGCATTTTTTTCAGATGAGCACAGAATGTATTTTATTTATTTAGGTGCATACAGTGGACAAGAGTAACTGAGAGAAGTCTATTATTACCCAGGGCAGGAGAGTATGACCTAAGGTCCTGTTCCTAGAGAGGAAGTTTTCTGTCCATTCGAATTTAAAAGAGCTAGTTGAAACTCATTCTTTGTGCTCATCTTTCATTATTGAAATTAAATATGAAATTAAAATTTAAAATTTTTAATTAAAAAATTATCTCTGCGGTTTTACTTATTATAGTTTAAATGGTTTTTCTGAAAATTACTTTCCTTGCAGAGATCAAAATAACCGACATTACTTTGATTTTATTTACTCACAAATACAGCGTAACTTTCATTGTATAGGTTTGGGAGGAATGCATGATAAATAATTATAATCATTCTTTTCTCTGTCTTATTGGGCCTTTGTTTGTTGAATGGAACAATGGGTGGGAAAGAGAATGAAATAAGCAGGAGAGATCAGAATTGTTCCAATTAAAGAAAGTGACACAGACAACAGAAAGGGTGAAAAGAAATAGGAATAAAAGAGGCATACATAGCTTAAAAAGTTTTAGGAGTTGAGTGAGACAAAGAACTAGAAGTGGCTTAAAGAGTAAATGCTTTGGGAGAGAAAGGGTTGAAAGGACTTTAAAAAATTAATCTGAAAATTAGTTTTAAGATAGCTAACGTATTTACATGATTCATAGTTCTAAAAGTGCCATAGCAAGGAGAGTTTCTGAACGTTTACTTTCACATCCTTACAGTATCTTCAGTAACACTTGAGATTGTGTTGCTTTGGTGGTGGTAAGATATGTGGGTGATAGTTATCTTGGACTGAGACTGTTCTTAAAATGAGTACAAACTGATGAATCTAGTCAGTGTGTCACAATGTGTGTGGTTGTACTGCAGTGTAAATAACTTTCCTGTAGCTGTGCGTGCACAACCCTGTGACAGCCCTGGCTTAGAGTGCATAACATTTAAAAAAAGTATATACTCAGAGCTCATCAAAGAAAAGTCTTAAATCTGAAAACAAAATTCTAAAAGTTAAATGGACTCATTCATTGCCTTTATTTTACAGCTGGAAAAATGTTAGCAGTCACCTAATTCAACCCTTCTGTTTTATATTTCTGGATATTGATAGTGAGGTCAGGTGAGGTTTTGTGAATGGCATAAGACTAATAACTAGGCTGTTCATACATCCAATACCTAATGTTCTGCTTTTTAGCATTTGTAATTCCAACTATTTTAATATGCAGTAGTTAAAAGAAGAGGTTACTTCATGCTTTAGTTGTATCACTTTTAAATGAAAATTTAAGTAAAAAAATTCAAGGAATATAGTGAAAGAATGTCTTAAAACATTAGGAAGTGTTCTCTGTTTTTATAGCTCTTTAAAATAGTACTTTTATAGTTTTTTGTGTGTCAGTTAAACACTGAATATTTTATAACAGATAATAAAATTTATATATTGAATCAAGATTAAATCTTTGAAAATATAGGAAATGTATTAATAACCCCACAACAAGTATTTTTGTCATTAAAGTGCTTTTATCAAGAAAAGGTTGAAAACTTGGGTTTCATTTAATGAACTTTTTGCTTAGTCCAGTAAAAATGTAAGACAACAGACTAGGAAATAGTATTTTATTATTTGATTTTGAGATATTGAGATATATACATGTGTATACATGTATGAATATATATATGACAAAAACTTGAATCCAAAAGAACTCTCACAAATTAATAAAAAGACTGTTCTTTTTTTTTTTTTTTTTTTTAAGTGGGCAAAGGACTTGAACAGACACAGAAAGAAAAAAATCCAAATGGTCAATAAGTATGAAAAGGTGTTCAGATCATTCCTATCAGAGAAATACAAATTAAAACAAAATGAGATACCACTACAGAGACACCAGAATGACTTAAAAAAACAAAAAACAAAAAAACAGGCAATATCAAATGTTTGTGAGCTTGTGAAGCAGCCGAAACTCTCATAGAGTATAAATTGGTACTACCACTTTGGAAAATGTTTGGCAATATCTACTAAAGCTTAACGTACCTATATATTATGAACCAGCAACTCCACTTCTGGTTACATACCTGAGAAAACTGAAAACGTATCCACACAAAGGCTTAGGTACAAATACTGTGTTAGCATTCAGATAATAACTGGAATCAACCCAGATGTCCATTGACCAGTTAAAGTTGAGTTAGGCTATCACTGAGGAAGAACAGTGAATCAATTACAACCTAATGAGAAGTACTGTGATGGCAGTATGAGTAAGGTACCAAGAGCATGTGATAGATGTACCTGATTCAAGGGGCAGTGATGGGAGGAAGCAAAAATTTTGAAGAAAATTTAAGTTGCTGAATCTTGAAGGATGATTGGGAATTTACCAGGAAGTCCAAGAAAGAGGAAAAGCCATTCCATTGGCAAAGGGTACAAAGATCATAGTGACTGAGAAAGTTTCTGGCATATTTGTTCAACAATGAGTAAAGGGTAGGATATAGTCTTAAAATTGGAGTCCAGATCCTGAAGGCCAGAAAGCCATATTAATAAGTTTAAATTTAACTTATAATGGATCCATGTTGGTAAATATTTTTAAATAATTAACTTACACAAATAGATGACAGGAGAAAACCATAGGATCAACTTGATGATGCAGAAAAGATACCTGAAAATAAATTCAGTACCTTTCCCTTGGTGGTGAAAATTCTTAGAAAGCCAGGTACATTTTGTTAAGTTGATAAATAATATCAAATCAATGGGGAGCATCTTGCCTAATGGTGAAATACCCACCACATTGCTTTTTAAGCTTGGAACAGGACAATCTACAGACTCTCACCTCTAGTACTAACATTTTTCTGGAGGGACTAGCTACTACAACGAAAAAGTAAAAACATAATAGTATATGTAATAGTGAAATATAAAGTGGGAGAACAGGGAAACTATGAATTTGTTTCTAATTTCAATAGGTTGAATTAGTTACTTTCAGAAGCAAAAACATTGGTTTATTTGATATTCAACATGATGCCTATTAAAATATGGATATAATTTGTACACATGCAAACATCCTTTTCAAACATGCATGTGAGAGATATTGGAAAAAGTAAATTATTAAGAAGCCTATCTTTAAGTGGTGAGAGATAGGTAATTTTTTTATTTTGATATTTATGTTTCCCAAATTTAATATGAAAAAGTCACTGTAAAGAAAAGTTTAAAGCAAAAAACTTAGAAATTGTGTAAGGTCAAGAATGGAGGCATAAAGTATGGAGGCTATATGTAATTGTCCAGCTGTAAGATTTTGAGTAGCAGTTGAACATGAAGTGAAGAAATATTTAAATAGAAAACTAATAGGACCTATTGTTCCTATATGGAGACTAAAGGTAAAGGAGACATCAAGGAAGACTTCCTGTCCTCTTTTATTGAATTTGTCAAAACGTTGAATGCAGTTTGCCAGCCATTCTGTGAATAGCCAAACAAAGCTGAAAAAGATGAGTTCCATCTATAATGAGCTCAGTCTAGTCCCATCAACAATTTTAAATCAAGTTTGTTCAGACTTATGAGTACATGTTATCTAAGCAAATTCAGGTCGCTGGGACAGCTGGCATCATAGGGACCATTCACGGTCATCATAGGGAGACAGCCTGATACATGCAGGGAGGAAGCAGCAGTTTGGGGCTGGACCAAAAAAGGTTATAGCATGAGGAGTGCCAGGTGATAGGGCTGGAGAAGAGGCAGAAATCAGATGATGCTAAGAATAACACTAAGGAGCTTGGACATGATCTTGTAAGTGACAGCCAACAAAAACTAAAATGTTTATATTTCTGTTTTAGAATTGAAAAAGATATTTAATGACATAGAAAAATGTTTTTATAATTAATATCAAGTAAAAGTAGTTATTAAATGCTGCTATAAAATTATATAAATAGTATGATCTTATTTCAGTAAAACTAAGCATAAAGGAGATACACAGATTTTCCCATAGTTTTGGGTTTATGGACATATTTTTTTGGTAACCAACTTTATTGAGCTATAATTTACATATGCTTAAAATGGGTACATTTATTGTATAGTTCAGTATGCTTTGACACATGATATACACCTGTGTAATCTATCACTGTGGTCGTTACAGAAGCATCCGTGACTTTCGCTAAGCTCCCTCATGGCCCTTTACAGACAGTAACACCTCCTTCCCACTTCCCGGGCCCTAGGCCTTCACTGATCAGTTTTGTTTTTATTTACTAATTTGCCTTTTCTGAACATTTCATATAAATGGAATAAGATCATATGTAGTCTTTTGTGTCTGACTTCTTTTTCATATTTATCCATGTGTTGCATTTATCAGTATTTGTAACGTCTTGCTGAGTAGTAGTATTCCATTGTATGAATATCCCGCAATTTGTTTAACCACTCACCTGTTGATATTTGAGTTGTTTCCTGTTTGTCATTCTGGCAAATGTGTAATGGTATCTCATTTTAGTTTGTATTAACATATAGTGGGCATTTTTTTATAGGCTGTTTCCCTATCTTTTGTAAAATAGCTTGTCAGAGTTTTTTTTACCACTTAAAAAATCAGATTGTTGATCTGAGTTGTAAGAATTTTTTTTTTAAGTTTATTTTTGAGAGAGCACGAGCAGGGGAGGGGGCAGAGAGAGGAGGAGAAAGAGAATCTCAAGCAGGCTGTGCACTGTCAGTGCAGAGCCCAACACAGGGCTTGATCCCGTGAACCATGAGATGAGATCATGACCCGAGCTGAAGTCAAGAGTCAGACGCTTAAGCAACTGAGCCACACAGGCATCCCAGGAATTACATTATTTAAATGGAAGGAACAGTAGATTTAAAATTAGAGACTGGGTTTTAGTACAAGAAAATAGAGAATCCTTTGCCAAGTTACACGAAAGAAAAAAATACCAGTAACATCAGGAAAGAAAAAAGCATGAATGCAAACATAGGAGATTAAAAAATTATAATACAGTTACAGCTTTATGGTGTTAAATGTCCAAGTGCTATGAAGTGGATGGTTCTTTTAAGGAAATATAAATTGCCAAAGTGATTTAAGGACAGATAACCCAAAAAAGTAGACAAGTAACTATCAATAAAATATAGTTAAAATTAAGAAATCAGAAATCCACCTTTAAAAAATCACCATGCTCGGGTGATTTTATGTACAAGCTCTATCAAAACATTAAGAAACATAATTCTTGTGTTAAACTGTTTTAATACTTAAGTGTAGGAACATTAATATAGAAATCTTAAAATATGAATAACTCACATTTAGAAATGTATTAAAATAGTAATTTATTATTAAAACCTTGGATTGTAACTTGTTCTGTGAGTGTCTTGCAAGCCAAGCAATCATTTCTAATAAATTTTAACTTGATAAACGGCAGTCTCTTGCAATATGAGTAATAATGTGATGCCAAACATTACATGATCACAACTGAGCCGATGGTTCTTGAAATTTGCTTTGATACATGAGTGCTTTGGATTACAAGCGGGTTTCCTGAGTGAATTGTGCTCACAGACCAAGGTTTTACTGTGTGCCCAGGTACTGTGCTAAGCAGTTTATATGGATTATCTCAAACTTTGAATGGTAGGTGCCATTTTACAGGTAAGGAAACAAAGGCTAAAAGAAACTCATCATAATTAAGTGTTTCTCCTATGAATGCAAGAATTGCTCCACCTCGAGACTTTTTTAATTACCTGTGCCTGTGGTATTGTAGTTGTTCCAGTACTCTCATGTAAGCTTATCTCGTTAGTCTGTAACTCTTTAAAGTATCATCTCTGGTTTAAAATATATAAACATATGATTTTAAAACTACAAAATAGCAAGTAACTGTTAAGATAGTTTTTCTTCCCTTATGTAATCATTTTTAGTCTATTTTATAGTACATTGATAGAAACTTCCAAGAAGCAAACAGTTTGGGACACCTGGGTGACTCAGTGGGTTGAGTGGCTGTCTGACTCTTGAATTCGGCTCAGGTCATGATCCCAAGGTCATAGGATTAAGCCCCACATCAGGCTCCACACTGAGAATGGAGCCTGCTTAAAATTCTCTCCCTCTGCCCCTCTCTCCTGCTTGTACTCTCTCTCTAAAATTAAAGATTTAAAAAATTAAAAAAAAAAAAAACAAATAGTTCATTCATAGTCATAAATACCAAAATCTTTAGTGTATTTTTTTAAATAAAAAACACTGTTAACAATGATAGCAAGATGGAAAACTCTGAGAAAAAACACATTCCTTTTTTCTCTTATAATTCTTTGTAGTGCTTTCCTTTCTTATAAGTAGATTTTACTGATTTAAATTGTATCTTTTTTTTTTTTTTTTTTTTAAGACTTGTATAGATGCTGGTGATGTTTCCTGTAACCTAGGAAAAATAATCTTTTGTTTCTTAGGTACAAACTGTTTTGAAGCCAATCCACCAGAAGGAAGGACAAGAATTAACTGCTTTGCTGAATGCTCCACATATTCAGGTAGAAAATGAACAGAACCATATGTATGTATATATATATGTGATTTTTCTAGCATTCAAAATCTCTTTGAATCAAAATCTCTTAGGGCTAGAAAGAACCTCAAACATTATCTGTCCAGCCTGTTTTATTTACACCTCCCGCTGCAAAATAAATTACTATGTTGAAATATATATATAGATATATAATATAGATATAGATATTTATTTATATAGTTACTTGTTTTTTGGATTATCTATTTTTATATTTAAAATTAACCACATTAGTTTTGAAACAACTTCATATTTTTCACAAAAATTCTTCCCTTTTGGGAGTACCTGGGTGGGGGTGGCTCATTCAGTTAAGCATCCGGCTCCTGATTTTATCTCAGGTCATGATCTCATGGTTTCTGATTTTGAGCCCCGCGTCAGGCTCTGCACTGACAGTCGGAAGCCTCCTTGGGATTCTTTCTTCCTCCCTCTTTGCCCCTCCCCTGGTCATGTTCTCTCTAAAAAATAAAGATTTAAAAAAATTCTTCCCCTTTTTTGGTTATATTTTTCCATAAATTTTAATTTTCTATGGTGTTGGTCCATTAAATTGATTTTGTTTTTATGAAGTTTAATAAGCATTTTTTAAATTTTATTTTTTAATGTTTATTCTTGAGAGAGGGAGAGACAGCGTTAATGGGGGG
Organism: Panthera pardus; assembly: GCF_024362965.1. NCBI lineage: Eukaryota > Metazoa > Chordata > Mammalia > Carnivora > Felidae > Panthera > Panthera pardus. The sequence goes on from NW_026526810.1 coordinate 105,255,732, forward strand.
AGGGGGAGAGAGAGAGAGAGGAAGACACAGAATCTGAAGCAGGCTACAGGCTCTGAGCTGTCAGCACAGAGCCTGCCATGGGACTTGAACTCACACACTGCAAGATCACGACCTGAGCTAAAGTTGGATGCTTAACCAACTGAGCCACCTGGCTGCCCCTGAAGTTTAATAAGCATTTTAGACTTTGATAACCCATCCGAGAGTTACCCTGTTACACTTAACACATCTTTATTTTTAGCTATAAAAGACACAGGGTTGCATATGTACTTCAGTTAGAAACTTTGGAAACAGATCTGAATAAATAATTATAGCACCTCTTTTAAAGGTTTAAATGAGAATATTAATCTACATGATTAGGTTAAAAATCTCTCTACAGAAATCATGCTGCTACTGTAAATGCTGTGGATTTCTTTGAAACAGGCACTTTTATTGGCCCATGATAAGGTTGCTGAGCAGGAAATGCAGCTAGAGCCCATTTCAGATGAGAGAATTTATGAAAGCATTGGCCAGTATGGAAGAGAAACCGTAAAAATAGTTCGTATCGAAAAGGCTCGAGATATTCCGCTGGTAAGTGTTCCACATCTGTGATCTGAGAGCCTTTCTACATAGAAATCTTCTATATGGCAGATAATTGAAGACCCCTTTACATTTCTGGTAGTTTTTCTTTTTTGAGGTTGACTTGCTGGAGTTCTTTTATGTTCTTGCTCTTGCTCATGTTCCTTATTCAGTTGAGAAAAATTTGTTCATGTTTTCTTACCTATGATTTGATGAAAATAATAGCTTGTAAAATAATTGTTGAGGAACAAAGAAGGGACAAATTATCTGCTTCATTTATTCTCCCAGCTTTTTAAAAAAACAATAATTAGAAATTCTGATATTTTCATTCCATTAAATCTCTTGAAATACAGTTACTTATATTTTCCACATATACTTAGAAATATGTATTCTTTAATGTTAATATTAATGTTTTAATTTTTTTGTTTTTTAATGTCATGTAAAACTTTTTTTTCGATCTCTTTTCTAAATCTATCATTGTCTCAATTTTCTTTTGTTTTCAGAGAAACAATGTCTCAAATTACATCTTGAATAGTGTGGTACATAAGTTAGGGACTGTATCTTATGGGCAGTTATGTAATTAGATTTTTTCCCCCCACAGAAAAAGAAATTGGGAAAGTTACAAGAAAATTTTAAGTGTTTAGGAGAGGGGCACCTGGGCGGCTCAGTCATTTAAGCATCTGACTTCAGCTCAGGTCATGATCTCACAGTTCCTGGGTTTGAGCCCTGAGTAGGGCTCTGTGCTAACAGCTCAGAGCCTGGAGCCTGCTTCAAATTCTGGGTCTCCCTCTCTCTCTGTGCCTCCCTTGCTTGTCCTCTGTCTATCTCTTCCAAAACTAAACATTAAAAAAACATTTTTTTTTTAAAGTTTAGGAGAAAAATGTTACGAACTCTGTCTGCTTTTAAGCTTTTAATCCATATTTCATATTTCCATTTTTTGAGCATATGTATTTCAGTTGTGCTTTCAGTTTATGTAATGAATGCTAATGTTTGATACATTTAAATGTGAATTGGTTGCAGCTATAATATATAATGTTTGAATAATCAAGCAGATTATTATTCATCCCTTAATCATATTTTGAATTTTAAAAAAGGACTTTATAGTTACAAGTCATGTTCACAAAGTACATCTAAATATAGTATAACCATGAATAGTATCCAGAATCTAGAGAACAAATTTGATTATAGGTCTTCACGTTGTTTTTAAGTGCATATTTCTGTTATTGTATACTTCAGAAGTCTGCTTGATTCTAATGAATACATAGTGTGTCTGAAACAAAATGTAAGGAAAATGATGAACTTTCAAAGCTAATTACCATGGTTACTCTAGTTGTGTAAGTTAGGTTGTTTTGGTTTTTTTTTTCAAGATAACTGAAAGCTAGTATTGTTGAATAGAAACAAAATTTAATGAAGAAATGTTTAACAATAGAAAGAAAATTAATGAAGAAATGTTTAACAAAAAAGTGCATTTCTATTTCAAAATTACATACTGCCTTTTTTAGGGTGCTACAGTTCGTAATGAGATGGATTCTGTCATCATTAGTCGGATAGTAAAAGGAGGTGCTGCAGAGAAAAGTGGTTTATTACATGAAGGAGATGAAGTTCTGGAGATTAATGGCATTGAAATTCGAGGGAAAGATGTCAATGAGGTTTTTGACTTGTTGGTAAGTTAATACAGGAGAATAACTGTTAGGTGGACACCTGGGTGGCTCACCCAGCTCACCCAGTGTCCGACTTCGGCTTAGATCATGATCTCACGGTTTGTGAGCCCGAGCCCCATGTCGGGCTCTGTGCTGACAGCTCAGAGCCTGGAGCCTGCTTCAGATTCTGTGTCTCCCTCTCTCTCTGCTCCTCCCCCTCTCATGCTGTCTCCTAAAAATAAATAAATGTTAAAAAATAAAAAGAACTGTTAGATTCTTAAAAGCTGTTTTCTTTGTAATTAGACTTCAAAATACAATATTTTAAAAATATTAAAAATTCTTAGACAATTTCTAACTGAATTTTCACATTATATAATTATTTCTGTAATACTTATTAGTAGAGTTTCATTTTGGGGTGGTTACCACTGATTTTTTTTTTTTTAAGCTTTATTACTACTATGTATATTGCCTCTGAAATCACAATATAACTAATTCTTCAACATATATTTATTGAGTGCCTACCATGTGCTAGCCAGTAGGAAAATAGTGATAAAACAAAGTCCATACCCTTATCATTTTTAAGTTCTTTTTTTTTTTTTTTAATTCTCTTCAACTGATTGCTGTTTCTTTAATGATATTAGGTAATAGTAATGGTATAGATGTACACTGCCCAACATAATAACCACTAGCTCCTGGTGCTAGTTATTTAGATTTAAGTAAAATTTTAAATTACATTCCTCATTCATATTTGCTGCATTTCAGGTGTTCAAGAGTAGTATATAGCTAATGGTTTCCGTATTAGAACGTTGTAGAAAGTTCTTTTGGACAGTGCTGGTATAATCAGGAAGCCATTTCATAGTCTGTCTTTGAGGGCAGTTTGATCACTTTGTATATATCCACAAACCAGACTTCTATTCTTATTTATTTAATATCAGTTGTTACAATAGAATCTGTCTTATCTACTGATGTTTGTTGAAGAATCTATAAAATGTCCTTATTTTCACCCAAACTCATTCATTGCTTTGGTAGAGCAGTGTCAGTGGTCATTGTTTTTAGGCCTTGTTTTATTGGCTCTTGTCTCTATGTTGAACACAGAGATAGCTCCTTGCTATCTCTGGACCAGAATTTGTGATTACTGTTCAGGTTGGAGGTATCTGAACAAGGCAGTCAGTGGTGTACTGGGAAATAATAGTTACCTGACAGTAAAACTCCATACAGTTAAAAAATAAAATGAATGACAGAGACCATGTATCTGGGAAGTGAGAATATGTGTATATTTGCATCATTTTTCTAATCCTGGTCACAATTACTATTTCAAGTTATACTTTATTAAAATTGATGTGTGCCAGAGTAGATAACCTAGAATTGTTATAGCACTGTGGTATCTTTCAATCCTTCACTGTGCAATCTTTCTAAGCTTACACCAAATGTAATACAAAAACCAAAGACTTATGAGCTAAGTGACTTTCTCTGGTGGACCAGAATTGCAGAATGTCCCATCCCTGAGTAGCTTATTATAATGGAGTTCATGAAAGGCCCAATTTGTGCTTCCTTATGAAACAGCATTCATCTTTACCAACTTTTTAGAAAGTGTTCTAGGGGATCCAGAATAGTCCAGTTTAGGGAATATTGCCTATAAGGTCATAGAATGATTTTTGTAAGTGACAGTTTTTAAATAACCTAATCTTTCTGTTGCAGTCTGATATGCATGGTACTCTGACATTTGTTCTGATTCCCAGTCAACAGATCAAGCCTCCTCCAGCCAAGGAAACAGTAGTAAGTGATTTTTTTATGTCCCGTTATTTATTTTCTGGTGGCTACTGTTTACTTTTTTATTTAATTGACAAACTTTTTTTTTTTTAGAGTACTTTATGTTCACAGCAAAATTGAACACCAAGTACAGAGTTCTCACATATCTCTTGCCCCAACACGCACATAATTATCTCCACTGTCAGCATCCTGTACCAGGTAGAACACTTGTTATGTTGATGAATCGATGGTTTCATTATTTCTCAAAGACCATAGTTAACATCAGGATTCACTTTTGGTGTTGTACATCCTATGGGTTTGACAAGTGTATAGTTCATATGTATCCATCATTTTATCATACAGAATAGTTTGCCCTAAAAATTGTCTTGCTCTGCCTAATTGGCACTTCCTAACCCCAGTCCATGGCAACCACTGATCTCCATAGTTTTGCCTTTTCCATAATGTCATATAGGAGGAATCAAACAGTAGGTAGCCACTTCAGATTGGCTGTTTTCATGAGTGATAAGCATCCATGTCTTTTCTTAGCTTTTGGTAGCTCTTTTTATTTATTTATTTTTTTTAAGTGCCAAATAATGTTCCATTGTCTGGTTATACGGTAGCTTATCCACTTACCTACTGAAGGCTGTCTTGCTTGTTTTTAGGTTTTGGTGGTTATCAGTAAAGCTGCTATAAACATCCCTGTGCAGGTTTTTTGGGGGTTTTTTTTGGTGTTTTTTTTTTTTTTTGGTTTTTGGTTTTTAATTTATTTATTGTTTAATTTATATCCAAGTTAGCATATGGTGCAACAATGATTTCAGGAGTAGATTCCTTAATGCCCCTTACCCATTTAAACATCCCCTCTCCCACAACCCCTCCAGCAACCCTCTGTTTGTTCTCTATATTTCAGTCTTTTATGTTTTGTCCTCTTCCCTGTTTTTATATTCTTTTTGCTTCCCTTCCCTTCCCTTATGTTCATCTGTTTGGTATCTTAAATTCCTCATATGAGTGAAGTCATATGATACTTGTCTTTCTCTGACTGATTTCACTTAGCATAATACCCTCTTGTTCCATCCATGTAGTCCTATGCAGGTTTTTTTGTGTGGATATGTTTTTGTCTCATTTGGTATACTAAGGAATTGAAAACTTATGTCCACACAAAAACTTGTACATATATGTTTACTTTTGAGTCTTAGAAATGTCTCTTTAATTATTTAACACTCAAGTAAAAGGTAAATTCAGCAGTTCTTATTTAAATAAACATAAATATTAATATTTCAAAGTTAGTAAACTCTGAAAAGTAAAAAATAAAACATAGTTTTCTTGCAGAATTTTTATGACTTGCAACTTCTTTTTCTGTCATTATAGGTGGTTTATTTAACTTAAACATACTTAGTGTAGGAGGAAAAAGTGCTTTTTCAAAGTATGTACAGCTTTAATTTTAGAATATCTATTGCTCTTTATGTTAAACGTTTATTCAACTGCTATGGTAAAAGATAAACTTCATACAACCTAACAGTTCCACTCATAGATATATATCCAAAAGAATTGAAAACACATCCTCAAAAAAACTTGTATGTGAATGTTCATGGCAGCATTATTTTATTAACCACAAAGTAGAAACAGCCCAAATGTCTGCTACCTGATGAATGGAAAATGAAATATGATCCATTTTCAGAAAGGAATATTATTTGGCAGTAAAAAGGAATAAAGTACTGATACTTGCTAAACATGGGTGAACTTGAAAAAATTAGGCTAGATGAAAGAAGCCAGTCACAAAAGGCCATATATTGGTTCATTTATATGCAATGTCCAGAATAGGTAAATTTGTAGAGACAGGAGGTAGTAGATTCTTAGGTGTAGGAATGGAGAGTTAGGAGAGCATGGGAGTGATTCGTAATCAGTATGAGGTTTCCTTTGGAGGTGATAAAAAAATGTTACAAAATTGTTCATGGTTGTACAACTCTGAATTAATAAAAAGTATCCAATTGTGTACAGTAGTGACTTTTATAATGTATGAGTTATTTCTCAGTAAAGCTGTTCGGAAATTTACAGACTTCAAAATGCTGAGTTGATGTAGAAGGCTGATGTGTATTGCATCTGTTATTATTAACTTCTTCAAAAGCATAATGGTTTGAAAGAACACAGTTTCATTTTTTTGTCAATATTTCATCACAGTTATGGGGCACCTGGGTGGCTCGGTTGGGCGACTGACTTCGGCTCAGGTCATGATCTCACAGTTCGTGAGTTCGAGCCCCGCGTCAGGCTCTGTGCTGACAGCTCAGAGCCTGGAGCCTGTTTCAGATTCTGTGTGTTCCCTCTCTTTACCCCTCCCCTGCTCACACTCTCTGTCTCTCTGTCTCTCGATAATAAATAAACATTAAATTAAAAAAAAAAATTCATCACAGTTATGCTTCATATTTTGGCTATCATTCCATGTTTTCCCTTCATTCCTTATGGAACATATTGAAGTTGATGTTGCATCTGCAAGCTTCCTTCTGTTTAAAGTGCTTTGTAGGAAGAAAAATGAGGAAATAGTTTGTCCCTGAATTCCATTAGCCTCATTCTCTATGCCTTTTTCCCTGTAAACAAGGCCTTAATTTCAAAAGTAGCTCTGCAATCTGAGTAGACTTCACAGAGGAGGGTTAGAATATGCATTTACTTATCTGGGCTTTAAAAAAAATAATAAAGGGACAGAGAGAAAGGAAAAGATGGAAGGTTTATCCATTTTAAAATACAGTATTTTGGGGGTGACTAGCTGGCTCAGTCCGTAGAGTATGTGGACCTTGATCTCAGGATTGTGAGTTTAAGCCCCACATTGATTCAGCATTTGATGGTAGAGATGCTTTTCATCGATGAGTTTCTTTATGTTTGTGATTCATTGATTTATATATTTGGGTGCTTCCATATTTGGCACATAAATGTTTACAATTGTTAGGTCTTCTTGGTGGATAGACCCCTTAATTATGATATACATGCCCTTCTTCATCTCTTGATACAGTCTATTTTTAAAGTCTAGGTTGTCTGATAGAAGTATGGCTATTCCAGCTTTCTTTTGTTTACCATTAGCGTGATAGATGGTTCTCCATCCCCTTACTTTCAATCTGTAGGTGTCTTTAGGTTAGAGATGCTTTTCAAAATGAAAAGATGATGTACAGTATTTTTTTTTCCTTCATTTCCTTCTTAAATTGTGAAGAACTCTCAAAATTGCCATATCTCTTGGAAAGTTTTTATCAAACCTAACTGGCTGAAAATGAATTACTGTTATTAAAGCTTGCACAAAGAAAACAGTGATAGGAAATTATAATTTTAGTTATTGGAGAATATGCAGAATAATTATCTGTGAGATTGCTGAATTTAAGAAATTAAAACAATTTATTGACCACTGTTATGGTACAAGTCAGGATCTATTAAGAGCAGCAAAAGGTATCTTTCTGATGTATGTTTTGTGATGTTTGAAGAAATGTGTGTTTAAGAGAAAATGGGAGTTATCTGCCAACCCCACTATATTTACTTGCTGAATTATGACGTCACAGACGGCAGGAGTCAGCTCTATCAGAAGTACTGCTTTATTTAGGTTTCTTTTGCATCACATATAGCAACCAGTGGCTGCTCTGTCAGTCACAGAGGGCAAGAGTCTTGGCACCTTTGTAGTTCACTTCTGGGTGATGGGCACATTTGTCCCAGGAAACAGCATCATTCATTCATTCATTTATTTTTTAATGTTTGTTTATTTTTGAGAAAGAGTGCAAGCTGGAGAGGGAAGCGAGAGGGAGACACAGAATTCAAAGCACACTCCAGGCTCTGAGCTGTCAGCACAGAGCCTGACACAGGGCTCAAACTCATGAACCATGAGATCGTGTCATGAGCCGAAGTCAGACACTTAACCGACCGAGCCACCCAGGTGCCCCAACATAACATCATTTAAATGGCAGTTTCCTTCTGTCTGCATTGACTTGAAAAAAAAAAGTTGGAGTTCTCAGACAAGTGTCCAAAACTCTAGATTATTCTACCATATAATTGAAATAATATGGAAGGAAGAAATAAAATATTTGAACATGAAGGCACTTTTTTCATGTAGTCCAGTGCTCTGATCTAACAGAAATAAATTGAAATGTGAGGGGTCACAATGCTTATTAGTGATGGAATATGTACTAGAAAATTCAGAGATTATTGATTATCCAATAAATATTAGCTATTATTGTGATTAGTTACTCAGTACCAGGTATGGTACTAATTGTTTTTTATAGGTTTTACCTCATTTAATGCCCACAGCATCCCTGTAAAAATACAGGTATTTTTATTTAACCCCTTCAACAGGCATTGAAACTAGAACTTAGGTCAAGTTAATTGCCCAAGCCCACTATTAATAAGTGACTAAGGACTAAATCTTCTGCTTATTCCAGAAATTATGCTTTTAACAGTGTATAGTATAACAGGTAATGTCCCACAAAGCCACTAAATATTGCATTACTGTTTATTATCAATCTAAAGAAAATAATTAGAATACCATGATAGAAAAGTGTAACTATAGATGAATTAACATCTTAGTAGCTGGGACGCCTAGGTGGCTCAGTTGGTTAAGCATCCAACTCTTGATTTTGGCCCAGGTCATGATTTCATGGTTTGTGAGTTCGAGCCCTACGTCAGGCTCTGCAATGATAGCACGGAACGGATCCTGCTTGGGATTCTCTCTCGCTTGCTCGCTCGCTGCTCTTCCCCTCTTCGTGTGTGCTCTCTCTCTTTCTGTCTCAAAAGTAAATAAACCTTAAAAAAAAAAAACTTTTTAGTAGCTATATAAATAATGATACTGGATTCTGAGTACAATAAAAGCATACTAAAGACATTAGTGTTTTAAATTGCCATAGGGTCTCTTTTGCCTACAGAAGACTTACTGCTTTAAGAAGACTGGGAGCATGACTGAAGTCTTCATTTGTGGGGATTGGGATGGGAGGATAGGAGAGAGATGTGGTTTAAGGGGAATTTTTAGGCTTAGGAAAGGAGAATGCTAAAAATCACAGGTCAGGGATACAATACACAGAATTTGCCACTAGCCAAATGGTATTAATAATTGAAATCTATTCTTAGGGGTCCCCAGTTTTTTCCTTACAGTGAAAATCTTGTTTTTGTGTACTAGGCACTATGCTAAGCAGTGAGTTGATAATAATTAACATGATATAAAATAGCTATAGCTTGTAGTAAATGATAAAATGGAAATAAGCAGCCTTGAACACTGAAGAATAAAAAGAAATAGGATTAAGTGGTCAGGAAAGTCCTCTGGGTGGAGGCAACATGAGGCTGAGACCTGCAAGAAGAGATGAAGCTAGGCCTATTAATTGCCAGAAGACCTTTCTATTTGGAAACCCTTGGAGGTGGAGGAAAGTGGGGGAGTGGAAAGGTGGGGAGAGGATTCAAAGAGATGAAGCTGGAGAGGTAGGTAGGACCAGGTCAAGTAGATCTCTGTGGCCACAGCAGGGAATTTGGATATTAAATCTAGTATCATGATCTGATTTGTATTAAAAAAAAAACATTTCTTGGGTGCCTGGGTGGCTCACTCGGTTAAGTGTCCAACTTCGGCTCAGGTCATGATCTCACAGCTTGTGATTTTGAGCCCCATGTCAAGCTCTGTGCTGACAGCTCAGAGCCTGGAGCCTGCTTCAGATTCTGTCTCCCTCTCTCTTTCTGCCCCTCCCCTGCTCGTGCTCTGTCTCTGGCTCTCTCAAAAATAAACATTAAAACATATATTTAAATAAATAAATAAGAATAAAAAATTAAAAAATAAAAAAACAATTTTTGGGGTGCCTGGGTGACTCTCGGTTAAGTGGCCTACATCAGCTCAGGTCATGATCTCATGGTTTGTGACTTTGAGGTCCATGTCAGGCTTTCTTCTGTCGGTGCAGAGCCCACTTCAGATCCTCTGTTCCGCTCTCTTTTTGCCCCTACCCCCACTCATGCTCACTCTCAAAAATAAATACACATAAAAAAAATCATCTGGCCGCTGTGTGGAAATTGGATTAGTAGAGCCAGTAAGGGAAGCAAGGAGACTTAGGAAACTGAAATCATTATAAAGTATGATGATGGCTTAAACTAGGATGATAGCAGTGGCAATAGAGAAAATAGATCAGGTTGTGTTCTAGAAGTAGAGATGGCAAGACCTTGTAAAGAATGCAGAGAGTAAAAGAGGAAGCAAGGATGCTTGAATAACCCACTGAGTGGATAGTGGTGCTGCTTACTAAGGGGAAGTCTGGAGGAAATAGATTTGGGGAGAAAAATGAAGAGGTCCATTTTCCAGGTTGAAGGGCATTCATGCGGACATACTGAGTACATAGAATTGAATGTATCAGTCTGTAATTCTAAGGAGAGATCTGGGCTACAGTTGTATTTACTGTGGGGAGAGCAGGTCAGGGGAGCAGTCTGTTTATATGTATTATGTGTTTGCAAGAAATTCTACAGTTTAAAAAAAAATGATTAAGGATGTTCAGTTTTTAAAGAGTTGAGAACTGCCTTTGTCAAATGTATTTACTTTTCTGTTAAGAAGTATAAAATGTATTCTCTAATTTTCATCTTAATTTTTTCTCTCCTTTGGAAGAGGATCTGGAATTTTATAATGCAGTAAGATTTTTATGAATACTGGGGCGACTGGGTGACTCAATTGGTTAAGCGTCCGACTTCAGCTCAGGTCATGATCTCACGGCTTGTGAGTTAGAGCCCTACATCGGGCTCTGTGCTGACAGCTCAGAGCCTGGAGTCTTCTTTGGATTCTGTGTCTCCTTCTCTCTCTGCCTCTCCCCCGTTCATGCTCTCGCTCTTGCTCTCTCTGTCTCTCTCTCAAGAATAAACATTTTTAAAAAATTTAAGATTTTTATGAAATTTCAGTGTATATTAGATGGACATCCCTTTTCAAGTTAGGGCAATTGCTGTGTTAAGTTTGCTGTTATTCTAAGGTTCATATTTCTGTCTCCCTTCTACTGAACAACTTCTGGATGTCCCACAGATACCCAAAACTTCTCATATAAAATATGGAAGCAGACAAAGATAATCCTTGAGTGGGCATCGGGAGGAGGAATCTAGGATTGGAGGAGGAATTTGGAAACTGTTATAACACACTGGAAAGGCTTTTCTTGATGCTGCCCTTAATTTTACAGTGTGAGCAAGGGGTAGAGTTTAGGCCAAAGCTAAAGGAAGATAGATAGACTTTCATTCTTTTCCACAAATAATTTCAAAACTTCAAGATAAATCTATAATAAGAAATACAGAAATAAAAATTACAAAGAAAAATTATTTTGGAGCATGGACTCCCTTAGGAAAGATGTAAATAAATTGATGAATTGTTATCTCTTTACCATATCCCCATCATTAGGACTTCGAATGTGAATAGTTTACAGGTACTATGAAAAGGCCCAGAGAAAAATGTTGGGCTGGAAGGTAATTGTATATAAACACAAGATTTTGTTTTGTTTTGAAACCAAACAATATTTTGATCATGAGATACGTTGTACTGACATTGCAGCATTGTTAAACCCTGGAGTCTTCTAGAAGGGTCAGCATCTCTCCATTTTAAAAAGGCTTTGTTTTCCTTTGTATGGTAAAAAAAAAAAATAGCCACTAAAGGAGCTGGAGAGGAAAAATGGATGGAGATACCTTCTAGCACTGATAAGAGTTGATTGGTAGAATATATGGATAGAAGTCACATAAAGTATGACAAGGCAATGCTCAGACTTTAACTCAACCAAATGGTCAAGCTCTGTTGTGAAAAAACTTTGCTTTTTTTTTTTTTTTTGCTTTGCTCTTAATTTTAGGGTACATTGTATACAGCTCTAGATAAGCAAAGCATTTCCCCTCTGTACTCTTCCTCAGCCTACACAAAGAGAGGCCCCATTCCAAACCAGCTAAATCTGAATGGTCAAGGGGTGACCCCAAGGCAGGAGTAGAGTGAAAAGCATCTCTGGCTGATTTTGTTGGACTTTGGCAAAGGTCGTTGAACTAGATACAGCCTCCACAGTGGTCTAATTAGTTTCCCTTAGGGTAGTAGTTCCCTAAGATTTTAGGGTACATTTCTTTCTTTCTTCCTCTCTTTCTTTCATTCATTCATTCATTTATTTTTAAATGCTTATTTATTTATTTTTGAGAGAGACAGCACACAAGTGGGGGAAGGGCAGAGAAAGAGGGAGACAGAATCTGAAACAGGCTCCAGGCTCTGAGCTGTCAGCGCAGAGCCCAACACAGGGCCCGAATCACAAACTATGAGATCATGACCTGAGCTGATGTTGGATGCTTAACCGAATGAGCCACCCAGGCACTAGGGTATGTTTTAAATGGCATGTGTGTAACAGTTATCCGAGGAACCTAGTTAAAATGCAGAGTCGAAGTCGGAGATGTGGCATAAGAATTTAGTATTTTGATAAACATTCTAGGCAAGTGATCTTAGCAGAACACTTTGAAAACATGATCTGTATTGCTTTCAGAAAGCTATTTGATAAAATCGTCAGTCAGGTGACCAAATTAGTCTGATCTCCTAGATGTCTAAAATAAAAGCCTGATAACAAAAATCTCTCTACCTCCTTAAATAATCCCTGTGATTCCATAATTAGATTCCTAAGACTCTTTGGCTAAAAAGGCAACAATTTAAGCAGATTTTGGAAGATTGGTTGACAGGGACTTCTAGATTATCCTACATTTTATGCCAAGGTTATAAATTGTATGTATAATCTCTTTAATCCAAGTCTCAACTGTGTTTTGATTCTCTGCTACTTTTGTATAACTTTCTAAAATTTATTTTTGGTTTTACCTGGCAGAGTTTTCAAGGTGTTAAAACTCTGTTTTCACATTAACAGTAAGGCTCTTTAGGGCACTCTCTAGCTGGAATGCAGCAGAACACAGTCCAAATGAAAGAGGTCTCTTAACCATATTTAATCCAAGAGTGTGTACGTTGTGATTCCATTTGTATGAAGCAAAATACCGGGAAAACTAATCTATGCTTCTAGAAATCAGGATGATGTTTGCCCTTGGAGGACATAGAGTGGTTAGTGACTGAAAGGTACAGGAGTCAGGGCTTCTCACGTGCTGGTGATATTCTCGTTCTTGATTTGCATGCTGGTTATACAGGTATGTTTCATTTGTGGAATTCATTGAGCCATACATTTATGACTTTGTGTACTATTTGAACTTACGGAGTACATCCATGAAAAGATAACCCCAAAAAAAGCAGACTAGCTATGTAAGTTCTGCATTTTTAACTGGATCATTTGCTTTATTTCAGTATTGCCAGTTTTATATTGGGAGTTGGATTTTCTCATTTCCTATATATAGTAGTTAGTAAAATATTTTTCTGAAATTATAAAAATATTTAAGACACCCTCAAGCATAATTTCTGAAAGAGGCTGTTACTTTCATGAGGATTCTTGGTTATGCCTTATGGAGGGAGATGGATTAGATATATAGAGATATATTTTTATCACTTATAAAGTGTTTTATCAAATTTCATATATCCATCATCATTGAAAATACTCAATTTTGTGTTTTAGGAGCTGACAAAAGATACTGTACTTTCATAAAACAATTCTTGAAGCAGACCAGTATTATTTTTATGATAGGTGGCCTCAATTATGGTGAGGATGTAAAAGGCAATAACAATTGGATAGAAAAGGACTCCGAATAATAAAATTCTTAAGCTGTCAATTAGTTGCTTGGCTCATTGAGCTGAAACCTGAAGTTTAACCTCTATGGGGCAGAAACACTCATTGCATATAGGTGCTGGATTTCATTAGATGAAAATGGACTTCTTACAGATTTTGGAAATGTCACATGTCACTTAACCAGGCTGGATGAAAATTATAATGGAAAGTTAAAGAGAATATTAATATTAATTCTTTTTACTTTATTAAAATTAAGACAACTTTGTTACATCTTATAGAGGTATATTGGAGGAAATAGTATAGGAATAACTTAGCTCTCAGTAAGATTCATGTGAATTCTTTAATGCTGCAAGTGTAACACATTTTTTTGATATGCAGAAAAATTGTTAGCAAAAATTATAACCATACAACTAGTTAAATTTCAAAGCCTACAAATAGAATACACAGGAATTTGTTATAAACTTGATTTAGGTTATTTTAGCAGTTTGGGGTGTGATTGTTTATGAACCTAAACAGATCCCTTTTAAAAGAAACACTGAGAGAAGTTTAAGGCACAGTCGCACTGACAGTGTATTCAAGAACTGTAACAGCACCAGGGAAACTGACACTCTCCTGCATAAGTGACAGATGTGGTGAGGTTTAGTCCACATTTCTAGATAGTAGTGGTCTAGAAATTACATACCTTACTGCAGAGTCATTGTTTTCAAAGGTCAGGAATAGAGGGGGAAATGGTCTCAGTTACATTCCTTCTGCTTCTCTCAAGCCTTTGAGGCCCCTTAGCACTTCAGGCTCAGTTAGCAGCTAACAGTGCAGTCCTGTGCATACTTTTATACAGTTTTTGTTTGTTGTTTGTACTCTAGTACATGTTTGTAATCAACAGAGTGATGAACTTAACTGAAGAAAACAAGCCTGAGAAAATACTGCAGTTACTTAACTAAACCTCCCTTCTTTCAACTCATAATTGCTTTGCACTAATAAAATTGTAACATTTTGATTATATTTATGCTGAATATTTTGTGTTGCCATTTCATCATTACCGTTGTTTTAATTTTTACCCTTTTTATCTTTTAGATCCATGTGAAAGCTCATTTTGACTATGACCCCTCAGATGACCCTTATGTTCCATGTCGAGAGTTAGGTCTATCTTTTCAAAAAGGCGATATACTTCATGTCATCAGTCAAGAAGATCCAAATTGGTGGCAAGCCTATAGAGAAGGGGACGAAGATAATCAACCTCTAGCTGGGCTTGTTCCAGGTAAAAAGACAATATAGTATAAAGTACATATTTAAAAGAACATTTTGGAAAGAGCCCAAATGTCCATCAATGGATGAATGGATAAAGAAGATGTGGTATGTGTGTGTATACACACACACACACACACACACACACACACACACACACACACACAATGGAGTATTACTCGGCAATAAAAAAGAATGAAATCTTGCCATTTGCAACTATGTGGATGGAACTAGAGGGTATTATGCTAAGCTAAATTAGAGAAAGACAAATATCTTATGACTTCACTCATGTGAGGACTTTAAGACACAGAACAGATGAACAAAGGGAAGGGAAGCAAAAATAATATAAAAACAGGGAGGGGAACAAAACATAAGAGACTTAAATATGGAGAACAAACAGAGGGTTACTGGAAGGGTTGTGGGAGGGGGGGAAGGGCTAAATGTGTAAGGGGCATTAAGGAATCTACTCCTGAAATTGTTGTACCATATGCTAACTAACTCGGATGTAAATTTTAAAAATTTTTTTAAAAATTAAAAAAAAAATCACTTTGGGGCATCTGGGTGGCTCAGTCAGTTAAGCATCTGGCTCTTGATTTTGGCTCAGTTCGTGATCTCACAGTTTGTGAGATCAAGCCCCATGTCAGGCTCTGCCACTGACAATGTGGAGCCTGCTTGGGATTCTCTCTCTCTCCCTCTCTGCCTCACCCCTGTTCACTCTTTCTAAAAACAAATAAACTTAAAAAAAAAAATATTTGAAATATAAGGCTTCACAGAGAAGAACTCGCTTTTTCATGTCCTTTAAAAACGGATGTGGTTACTTTTTCATGCAGTTGAGTCTATGTGTATAAAACCACAGAAGGCCACAAACCGTCTGCTTTAAAATCCAAAAGCTGAAAACAGATTTTGTCTATACTCAGTCATATTTCAAGGAATGAGGAATGGGCTTCTTATATTAACTTCAGGGGATGATGCTACACCCTTGATTCTTCACAGTAACAGACACGAGATGTTCCTCTAGAAATCCTGCGGTATTGAGTAGCCATCATGTTCTACTTAGTGCTCGTGCCAAATATCAATTTGATATCTTCTCATCATGCCAGCCTTAGCCCATAAATATTTAGAACTAGAGTATATTGACTGATTGTATTGAGTTTCTAAAAGTATAGAGATGCACCAAGGAGATTTCAGTGATATCATTTGTAAGGTTTTTTTTTATAGGACAAATAAATGAACCCACCTTAGTTTGAGTTTGATGATGGTTTTGTTAGAAGACTTCTTAAGAAGTCATATTGTCTACCTTCCATTAATGTCTGCTGTCATAACAGTCTACATCCATATGTACTATAAAAATGTGCCATAGAAGTACATGACTGTAATGCTTTTAAACATTTTAATATGTAACTGATCAAAATTATTTTGCTCCTTATTTTTTCTAAATCTGTTAACATCAGATACTTATTTTTATTTCTTTTTTACTTTAAAATTTTAGTGCTCTAAAATTTTCCATCACCATATTTACTTGTTTTTACTAGGAATGCAGTCTGTATAGCTCCTGAAGATAACCTGGTTATCTTTAATGCTTCTTGAGTGTATCAGGCTCAGTATTAATGGTTTTGCTTTTGTTCTTATGAAATACACTGAGTTCTGCAGATTATGCCAACATAGATGGAATTTGCTTATTGATTTCCAAGAATCCTTGGCTTGAAACAAAAAAAAAAAACTAGATATAAAAATTTAAAAAGTTGAACTCTAGTCCAAGTTTTTTAAGTAAAACCACTTTTATCTTTCAAAAAAAAATACATTTGATTTTAAGGTAGATCTCTGAAAACAAGATGAAAATCAAAAACTTTGAAAGCCGCCTATATTAAAATCTTAATTCTAAGAGGAAAAACTTAGAATGAAATGTTTTTCATTTATTTGTATCATTGGTAGCTGAAAGGTGGAAGTAAAAAAATGATTAAAACATATATATGTACATATGTATATGTGAAGAAAAAGGGATTGAGAAGAATAAATGCAAGGCAATACATTGAGTAGTATCTTAAATTCAAATGGTGAATGTTCACATATTATTTTGTAAAGTGACCTCCTGGAATTAATTTCTTTAATTTGAGATAATTTTAACTGATCCAGAACCAAGATCCAACATAGTACTTTCTACATAGTAAATGCTTAATGAAAGCTTTGTAAAAATTGAACTATTAAATTTTCTAACACTGGTTTATTATTTATCTTCTATTATAAGATATTATATTCTAGTAAAACATGTCCTAGGATTGGTTGATAGGCTGAAACTTAATACTTTAAACATTTGGAGGCTTATAATTATAGCTGACATACTCTCATACGATGGCAGGAAGATTTAAAAGGGAATATATTCTGCCAACTAGACTGAGTTTCATGTCTTTGTACCCTCAGCACATAGCCTGGTGTCTTCCATATGTATCACAGATTCTTTACTACATGATCTAAAATTAAACTGATCTCATTATACATTATTAGTTATTGAGAAGAAAGAGCAGTCAGTTCCATTGAAGGGAGGAAAACATAAAAAAGAGGAAATAAAATGTTATGGTTTCATAGTACCATGAAAAGAGCACTGTCTTGGAGAGTAAGATAGGAATTTGAATCCTAATTCTGCTCCTTTTGAGTCTTCAGTAAATCACTTAATTTCATTGAGGTGTAGCTACCTCACCTGTAAATTCAGAAAATAATGCTTCATAAAAACATCAGTGTTATGCATAAAAATCTGTCAATTGGGGCCTGATAAGAAATCGTCACCAGAAACAAATGATATCTACTACTATTTTAGTTTACTTTATGGTGATCCTCCCCTCAGAAAAACCTTTTCCAAATGCTACTTGTTGGTTAAATTGAAAAATTAAAAAGACTCTGTTTTGGATAAAATTTTGTGTCAAGTAAGTACGATCTATTCTTTGGGAGTTAACCCAGTAATCTCTAGAACATATTTATATCTTATGATTGAATCCATCCAGTTATTTCTGTGTCTAATTTTTTGTTTTTTCATTTGTTTGTATATGAGAAAGGGAAATAAATAGTAACTGGTTTGATTACTAAGAACCACTGGAAAGTGGGTAGGGAGGTAAGGGCTGGAAGGTTCTTTGAAAAGCAAATAAATGTTGATCCTCTTCACAGAAACCTTGAACCAAAGAATCAAACAGTTATAATGTAGTATAAATATCAGTAATTATTACTGATAACAATAATGCTGAAAAGAGGCCAGTTAATACTTTTAGTCATAAAACATTACTGTGTGCTAGAATACAGAGAATACAACTTTTAAGTTTTGTTGAAAATTGCATGTTGAGGAAAAGAGTGAAAAGGAAAACTATTTGTCACAATCCATCTCTTAGACTGAGACGGAGGGGAATTCACAAGAACTTTTTAAAATACGTGTCTTACCGTTAAATAATGTACCCTCTAATTTACATTTGATCATAGTCCAACATTAGTGTTTGACATATTAGAAACATCTTATAATGTATTGTATTATTGTTGCCTGTTTGTTTCTTTTGTGGTTTATATGTTTATATTAAAAGAAGGTTACCATAACCAAAAAAAGGAATCTAAGTGAAGAGTTACTTCTGGTGTTATCCCCTTGATGAAAAAAACAAAAACCCTTCTATTCTTTTGTCTTAAATTATACTAATTTAATTATACTAATTATTTTCTTTCTGCTACTAAGGGAAAAGCTTTCAGCAGCAAAGGGAAGCTATGAAGCAAACCATAGAGGAAGATAAGGAGCCAGAAAAATCAGGTTGGACACTTAATATTTGACATTAATGAGAGGTTTCTTAGGTCTCCATCTGAACTGTTTAAATCAGAACTGTCAAGAAAGATGTATTCATGGTAAGAGTGATATGAGCAGCAAAACTGATTATCTTAGGACTCTAAATGAAGGACAAGATTTAAGTATTAAAAAGTGTGATGTGAGACTAATGGAAAATTGTAACTGTTTCCCTGAAAAATAGTTCTGTGAACAATGTAATATGTGTTTATAAATTTCAATGGAAAACTATTTCAGTTCTTCAATTTGAAATACATAGCTTTGTTCAAGGAAACAAGTACCACATTTATAGTTGTTTCTGATTATTCAACAGGAAAACTATGGTGTGCAAAGAAGAATAAAAAGAAGAGGAAAAAGGTTTTATATAATGCAAATAAAAATGATGGTGAGTTCTCCTCTAAGATATAGCTGGATTTACATCTCAAAGAGGTCTATATCTAACACTTGAAAGAAATTAAACTGCTATTTTTAGGGAGTTATACTATTAGTCCTATTTTGCTTCTTAATGTAACATATGTGCTTAAGAAAGTCATTTAGCAGAAATTATTTTCTTTTGGAATCCTATGAGTAATGCAGTGTTTTGAGTTTAGAGAAAAACTGGCATAAAAATTAAAGTACAATTTAGCATTATGTAGTGTTTGATAGATTCCTGTTTTTCCTACTTAAATTCTTTGCAAAATTAATACATGCCTCCAAATGAGTATTTTGTTTACAGTAACTCATGTCACCAAGACAACCCTTCCACAGAGCCTGCTACCTGTTGGCTGAGTCAGGCACAAAAGGAGAGTGTTTTTGTTTTGTTTTATTACTAAGATTTAAAAAAAAAATTTTAAGTGTAGCTTCTCTCCACATCAAAGGCTCTAGTAACACAGGGTTTGTGTTCACAAGTGACAGCAGTCTGCTGACCTGAGTGATGGCTGTTGCCTATTAGGCACCAACTACCTTAGTTCGGCAGTTTCCACACCCAGTTTTTATAAACCCAACCTCGTTTACTGCTTTTCATTACCTTCTTCATTCGTCCTTAACGTGCATTAGAATTTTCTCCCCCTGCTTTGCTTCATGTCAGAAACAAGCCAAATAATAAAGCAAAGGCACTCCTTAACTTCTTATACAATTTATAAGGCTTATTATTCTCTCAATATCTTGAGTTGTTTTTTTTTTAGGTAGCATAAATTAAACACAAAAATAAAATATTATAGGTTATTGAAAAATTCTATTTAAAAGAGATTCAGTCTACTTTAATAAAATTTTTTTTTCCAAAATAAATATCCATAATGCTAATTAAATCACTATGTAATTAAGATTTATTGAATTTTTAATCCTTTGCTCTATATTTGGGTAAGTATGTTTCTGCATCTTTTGAAACATACTAAATTGGTTCAGCTCTAATAGCTATTATAGAAAACCTGCATATCTGAAGCTTACAGATTTATAAACTAAGTCTTTATAAATAAAAATGCTGCCACAGTCTGATTGTACATGTTAGAAGGAAGAACTCAGATTTTTCAGAGTGTAAAGTATTTTGGGAAAGGCAGGAATTATATTTCTACAGTAATAACTATCATTTATAATAACCATTCTATTCCAGGAGTAGTAACTATATACTTTAGATACTTTCATCCATTTAGGTCTCACAATAAATTCCTTGAGATTACAGATTAACAAACTGAAGTTCAAATATTAAAAATCTGCTTTAGTTCTTAAAGCATATATAGTTGAGCTCGAATCTAGACAGTTTGGGTTCCTACTCTGCACTCTGTGCAAAGCACTGGCAAGACTAAAATGATTGCCTGACCCCGTGGAACTTACAGCCAAGTATGACCATATATCTGATGCTCTTTCCCCGACAGGGAGTGAGAACAGGAGTGAGAAGATAGCAGGCTGCTAGTTCTCTGCCTTTGTTCTTACCACTTGACAGCTCTGATTTCATCTGGGTTATGGGCTTTAGGAATGTTACCCCACCTTTCACAATTTATACATCTTGAATCGTGACCTCAAGTTAGTATTCCAAGTTCGGATAGCACACATAATGACCTGATTTCAAGTTATATAATCACAGAAAAGTATCCCTACTTTCTCTGATAACATTACTTGTAGCTACTATTTGTAAATGTTTGTCAGTGCCAGGTGTTGTGCTCAGCATATATATTGTCTGATCCTTAAACCAACCCTCTAAGTGAAGTATTATCTCCATTTTACAAAAATGGCAGATAATATTCTCATTAGTTTATCCCCTGGTGCCCACCCTCTGACAGAGTATTGGCTGCAAACTAGTTATTTTACATAAGAAGGAGTGTAGTTATATTGTATTAAAACATTCAAACTATGAAGCATAAGGAGCAGTAAACACTTCCAGAAGGATCAGTATATTGTCTGATTTATTTTCGTAGTATCCTGGGAAGTATATATTCACATTGGAAAATATTCATATAATCCTACCCAGTTATTACTATCTTCATCCAAAAAGCTAAGCATTTTTAATGATAATAAAGTATCTTCTCTCCAATTTTTTGGAAAATTTGAGTACATTTTTATTACATGGCAATAATTCTATCTGAAGGGCTTAACTTTTTCTTTTTCAAAGATTATGACAATGAAGAGATCTTAACTTATGAGGAAATGTCACTTTATCATCAGCCAGCAAATAGGAAAAGACCTATCATTCTGATTGGTCCACAGAACTGTGGCCAGAATGAATTGCGTCAGAGGCTCATGAACAAGGAAAAAGACCGCTTTGCATCTGCGGTTCCTCGTAAGTTTGGATGCATTCTCATTTTCCTGTGCTTTTCAATTTTCTATCTTAGAACCTAACTGGAGGGAAATTTTTCATCCAGTTCATCAAAAATAGTTTTGCCCAGAAAAAAGGAACTTTGTTTTAATCAAATCTTTTGAGAATATGTAACTCAAGATAGTCATTATTGAGAAATTTCCATTTTTCCTGTGGTACTAATTATTTTCTAAATGAAATTCAATTTGGGTTTCTTACGATTCCCTATTCAATATGGAATCAGTTTCTGTTTTTTAAACTGATGCAGAAGATAGAAATGTAGACTGAATGTCTGAACACAGAAGTTCTGTTTAAAGATTTTATAGTACCTAGGGGCGCCTGGGTGGCTCAGCTGGTTAAGTGTCTGACTTCGGCTCAGGTCATGATCTTGCCCTACATCGGGCTCTATGCTGACAACTCAGAGCCTGGAGACTGCTTTGGATTCTGTGTCTCCTCTCTGCCCCTCCCCTACTCGTGCTCTGTCTCTCTCAAAAATGAATAAACGTTTAAAAATGCTGTATCTTAAAATTAAATAGTATAAGTAAATAATAAATAGGTAAGTAAGTGAATAAATATTACACAGTGCCTAATCTTATGGAAATAAACTTTAGGAAAAAAATGGTAGTGTTTAAATGCAAGAAGCAATTTAAAGTGTAAGCATAAACTGTGTTACGGCAATTAAATGTAACTATAATTAAGATACTAAAACCACATTTTTGTTCATTTCTCAGTCTAGAAATAAAACCAGTCAGTGTTAAACACATGGGCTCTTAACATTTCCTCAGTTCGTCATTTTACATTTCCTCTGTATTACAAAATTAAAATTTTTCCTGACTAGCAGAAATATCCCCCATCTTTACTCTGATCCATGCCCGTTATTTTTACCTGATTTTGTTTGCCTAGATACAACTCGGAGTAGGCGAGACCACGAAGTAGCTGGTAGAGATTACCACTTTGTTTCACGGCAAGCATTTGAGGCAGACATAGCAGCTGGAAAGTTCATTGAACATGGTGAATTTGAGAAGAATCTGTATGGAACCAGCATAGATTCTGTACGGCAAGTGATCAACTCTGGCAAAATATGTCTTTTAAGTCTTCGTACACAGGTAAATAAAGTTCTCATACTATTTTTTCCACTGGTCATCTGTTTTTTTAGTGGACAAAAGAACTTAGTCTCTACTATTTCAATTATAAACATTTGATTTAAGAAAAGTACAGGGGCGCACCTGGGTGGCTCAGTCGGATAAGTGCCCGACTTCGGCTCAGGTCATGATCTCATGGTTTGTGAATTTGAGCCCCGCGTCGGGCTCTGTGCTGACAGCTCAGAGCCTGGAGCCTGCTTCGGATTCTGTCTCCTTCTCTCTCTGCCCCTCCCCCACTTGTGCTCTGTCTCTCTCTGTCTCAAAAATAAATGTAAAAAAACAAAAAAGAAAAGTATAAATGCGGGGCACCTCGTGGCTCAGTCAGTTAAGCGTCCAACTTCAGCTCAGGTCAGGTCATGATCTTGCGGTTGCAGTTCTTGGGTTCAAGCCCCAAATCGGGCTCTGGGCTGACAGCTTGGAGCTCAGAGCCTGGAGCCTGCTTCAGATTCTGTGTCTCCCTCTCTGCCCCTTCCCTGCTCACACTGTTGTCTCTGTCTCTCTCTGTCAAAAATAAATAAACATTAAAAACATTTTAAAGAAAGTATAAATGCTTTCACTAAATGCCTTCAGAATTCTTTAATGTTAAATTGGGTGAAAACATTTTTCAAAGAACTTACAGTAGTTAAAATGTATTGTCTTAATAATGTTATTAGATAGAAAAAGCATGTTCCTGTAATCCCTGTTTAGACAGTGTGCTTCAGTTGAGGAACACACAGTCATGCAGTGGCAAAGGCAGGGTGAAAACCACAATCTCCTAATTCAGTCTGCTTTTTCTTGGGTGTACTTTTCCAGAACTTCTTTTTATATATGTGTGTGAAATTTTTCTTTATATTCTGCTTGTATTTAGATCCCAGCACCCAATAACATTACTGCTTATTTCTACTTCCTCCAAAATGGAATTTGAATATGGTTATTTATAATCTTTATGTGATCTTATTAGAGGATATTTTAGCATCACATAGTTGTATACCTTCAGTGTCATTTTTATTTCATTATATATAAACAGGGCAAGCTAATTTGTGTGTGTGTGTTGCATAGGCACATAATATATTCTTACAGTGAATGGTAGGATCTTAAAATATTATGAATTGTTACAAAGATGTTTGGAAACATTCATAGGCAATGTTTTTTTTTTTTTTTAATGATATTATTATTTGAAGTATATTACTGGGAAGCAAATAAATGATGAAAATTATTATAAAGATCCAAAATATTTTTTTTTTAATAGTCATTGAAGACTCTCCGGAATTCAGACTTGAAACCTTATATTATCTTCATTGCACCCCCTTCACAAGAGAGACTTCGTGCATTATTGGCCAAGGAAGGCAAGAATCCAAAGGTAATAATGTTGTACTGTTCCACTGAAAGTAAACATGAAAGAGTCATGACCTAATATGTCACAAATGCTTAAAAGCTACATTGGCTTGAGCTTTCAAACTGATTATTCTTTGAGCCCTGTCACTTTTCCCAAAATTTCTGTTGTTGCTTCTGGCTGGACTATGACAGCTCTCCAAAGCAGGGACTTCCCTTGTTGTTCCCCACACCGTCTCTATTGTTATCCCAAATGTGTGGTTACTCTTGGTATTCCTTAACCTTCTTTACATGGGTCCCTGTTATTTCCAATAGAGATTATGTGACCTCCCTGCTTTCTACCCCCAAAGAAAAAAGTTCTCAGCAGATTCTTAGGGATTACCCACTTTTCTTTGTTAGATACTCTGTATATGGGGGGAGCCGAGTTGGGTGCTCTTGATTTTCTCTTCTTTTTTCTCATTGAAATTTGTGTTCTATTTGCCTTCTCCCTTTGGTCTTCTCAAATGACCTGAAACGGAAAAATTTTTTTTTAATTATTTTAGATGCTGGACATGGTTGAGGTAGTTCACATTTTACTAAACATTGTTAATAACAAAATTATACTGATGTACTTAATCAGAAAGCATTGACTTTGTTTAAATATGTGGAATGAAAACTGTCAAGTGACTTACTATATCAAAGTAACAAGTATTTTCCCTTGTTTTTTTTGCTGATTTTTAAAAAAAAATTTTCTAATTTTTTATTTTTTAATGTTTATTTCTGAGAGAAAGTGAGTGAGCATGAGGGTGGAGGGGCAGAGAGAGACAGGGATACAGAATCCCAGGCAGGCCCCACGCTGTCAGCACAGAGCCTGACACAGGGCTCGAACCCACAAGTTGTGTGAGATCATGACCTCAGCTGAAACCAAGAGTTGGATGCTTAACCAGCTGAGCCACCCAGGCACTCCCCACCCCCCACTTTTTTTTAATGCTTATTTTTGAGAGAGAGGATGTGTGAGTGGGGGAGGGACAAAAAGAAGGGGGACAGAAGATCCAAAGCGGGCTCTGTGCTGACAGTAGAGAGCCTGATGGGGGGCTCAAACTCAGGGAACCATGAGATAATGACCTGAACCAAAGTCAAATGCTCTACTGATGAGCCACTCAGATGCCCCAGATATCTTAAATATTTCTGTTTTACAGAGGAATCATTTAGGTCTCCTCATTTCATTTGTTCTCTCTAAATCTCCTTAAAAACCATAAACAGGGTGCCTGGGTGGCTCAGTCGTTAAGCATATGACTTGAGCTCAGGTCATGATCTCATAGTTGGTGAGTGCGAGTCCCATGTCAGATGAGCTTGTGTCCTGCTTCAGGTAAAAAACACAAGCCGCTGGCGAGCCCGCTTCTCTCTTTCTCTCTGTCTCTCCCTCTCTGCTCTTCACTCACTTGTGCCCTCTTTCAAAAAACAAACAAACCATAAACACACATCGTCACACTTTTTTATAAGATCCTTAAAAGTCACTAAAAGCGTGCTCGCTTCGGCAGCACATATAGTAAAATTGGAACGATACAGAGAAGATTAGCATGGCCCCTGCGCAAGGATGACACACAAATTCGTGAAGCATTCCATATTTTTTAGAACAAACTGAGGGTTGATGGGGGGTGGGAGGGAGGGGAGGGTGGTTGATGGGTATTGAGGAGGGCACCTTTTGGGATGAGCACTGGGTGTTGTATGGAAACCAATTTGACAATAAACTTCATATATTGAAAAAAAAATTTTTTTTTAACATTTATTAAAAAAAAAAAAGTCATTAAAAGCATAACATCACTGCTTTCCTGATTCTTGGCTATACACCATAGCCACCAGCCCTCTTTCTTCCTCCCCAAGATAATATCTTTTTCTGTTCTCGGTCTGCTTATGTTTCTTATTCAATCTATACTTGAAGGTCATATTTTTCAGTGTCTTAGGCTATAGACAATCAAGGACTTTCTCATCCTACATGATGAGCGTAATTCTGGTTGCTTTCTTTAGGCAATCTGGTTAAAGTACGCTATCTGGTTAAAGTAGTGTTTCACCCTTTTTTCAGTTTTTGCAACATAATTGTTAAGTTCATTAATTAATAGAGTCAAAGTATCTGTTGTTCTTAGCACTTGGGATGATACCCAAAAAAATGAGACAAGGTCACTGGCTGTTCTTGAGGGGGTCACAATAAAGAAAACAAAACTGATACTCTATGAAACTTAGTGCCAGTAATTACTTTGGTAGACCAGAAGAAATACCATGGTTGTTTAAGAAAAAGGCTGGATATTAAGGACGAGAGTGGACTTCATCCTACTTGTTCAGCCTAATTTTTCAATTTTCTAATGTGCACACTTAACTTTTTTGTTAGTTTTTTCTTCTCCAAGGATTCAGTATTGTGCGAAGGGCTATCTGTATACCATTCCAGAACATGTTAGGCAACCTTCTTTGGGTTGGTGGTCTGGAGTGCTCTTATGGGATTATTTATCCTATTATTTATTTTGAATTAGCTATCCCAAATTGAGTAAGGTCTAGAATGATACCAATTATACATATTTTTAAATGAAGAACTTAATCAGGACCAAGATGTTTTACTAGTTTACAGTATGCTTGATTTTCTAATGAGAAATTTCTGATTTTTAAAAATTAACTTTATTGAAATTATTTTATATATTTTACCTGTATAATTCAGTGAGTTTTGGCAAAATGTATAGCTGTGTCACTGCCATGCCAGTCAAGATTTAGAACATTTTCATCACTTTAGAAAATCTCTCCTGCTTCTTTATATAAATTAAAAATAAAAAAGTTTATTATTCTGAAAGAGAAGGGGTGGGAGAGAGACAGAATCCCAAGCAGGCTTCATGCTCAGCATAGAGCCCAATGTGGGGCTCCATCCCACAACCACGAGATTTTTACTTGAGCTACCCAGGTGCCCCCATGCTTCTCTGAAGTTAATACCCCTCCATTCTTCCCTAGGCAACCACTAATTTCCTTTCTGTGACTGTGGATTTGTCTGTTCTAGCAGTTCATTTAAGTGGAACCATAGTGTATATTTAAGTTTGCATCTGGCTTTTGATTAGCATAGTGTTACTGAGATTTATCAGTGTTGCATCTAACAGTTCATACCTACATATTGCTGAGTCGTATACCATGAGCTAAATATATCACAGTTGGTTCATTCATCAGTTAAAAACCATTTGGGTTGTTTCCAATTTTGAGCTGGTGGGATTAAAGCAGCTCGAAATATTCAGTCTTTTGGTGGACGTGGATGTTTTTGGGGTTTTTTGAATTGCTGGATCAAATGGTGAGTGTATATTTTAACTGTATAAAGTTGTAAAGCTGTTTTAAAACAGTTTGGTTCCACTTGCTCCCACTTTGGTTCCATTTGCTTCACATCCTTACCAGCTTTTGCTTTTGTTGGTTTGTCAACAACTTTTGCCATTCTGATAAGTGTGAAGTATCATTAAGGTTTTCATTTGCATTTTCCTGATGACTAATGATAGTATTTTTTCATGTGGTTATTTAAGTATATTCTTTTGTGAAATGTCTTATTTTTTAAATTGGTGGTTTTATTGAGTTGTAAATTTTTTTTTATATATTCTGGAAATATTTTCTCAAAATATTTTTAATTTTAAAGAAGCACACTTTTTCATTTTTCTTTTAATGATTTTTGCATACTGTCTGAAAATATTTGCCTACTTCCAAGATTATAAAGATTTTATCCTATGTTTTCTTATAATAGTTTTCTTGTATTTGGCTTTTACTCTTAGGTCTACAATCTCTAAAATGTCTTTGTTTTAGTATGAAGTAAGGATGGTGTTGGTTTGGTGGTTTTTGTTTTTATTATTTTTTTTAATCACATGTGGATGTTCAGTTGCTCTAGCATCATTTCTTGAAAAAGACCGTACTTTTTCCCATTGAATTCAATTGGCATGCTTTTAAAAAATCACCTGGCCAAATATGTAGTGGAGAGTGGGGTGGGATTATTTCTGGACTCCATGCTGTATTTATGCTAATTACACACTGTCTTGATTACTGCAGTTTTATTAGAAGTTTCAAAAAAGTCAGAAAAAGGAATGAAGTATTCCTACATGGTGCATCATGGATGAACCTCGAAAACATTATAAGTGAGAGAAGCCAGTCACAAAAGACTACATGTTGTATGATTACATTTTATGGCAAACCTATAGGGACCTAAAGTAGATTAGTGGTTGCCTAGGGCTGGGGGTTGGGAGACAATGGAGAGTGGCTGCCTAGGGGTATGGATTTTTTGGCTGGGGTGGGAGAATGATTGAAAATATTCTAAAATTGTGCTGTTGATTGCAGAACTCTGTGACTATACTAAAAATGATTGAATCATTCATTTTAAAATGGGTGAATTATAAATTAATTGTATCTCAAGAAAAGTGTTATCAAAAAAGAAAATCCCAGATGTTTCTGTGAAATTGAAAAGATGATTTCAGGGGCACCTGGGTGGCTCAGTTGGTTAAGCATCCGACTTTGGCTCAGGTCATGATCTCACGGTTCGTGGGTTCAAGCCCTGAATTGGGCTCTGTGCTGACAGCTCAGAGCCTAGAGCCTGCTTCGGATTCTGTGTCTTCCTCTTTCTCTGCCCCTCTCCTGCTCACACTATCTCTCTCAAAAGTAAACATGAAAAAAAATTTTTTTGAAAAGATGACTTTAAAGTTTATATGGAAATTGAATAACCAAACACTTTAGAAAAAGAACAGAGAGGCCTTTTGTCTTTGTTAATTTTCTTTATTGTCTGTCTCTTATTTCATTAACTTATACTTACTTTGGCTTTAATTTGCACTTGCTCTAGTTTCCTGAAGAAAACTTAGATTTTAAAATCTTTCTTTTCTAATAGGCAGTTAATAAATTTCCCTTTAAACAGTTCCTTAATGGCATCCTACAAATTTTGAGGTAATTTTTCCATTATCTTGTCAGAAATACTAATTCCCTTTGTCCTTTTCTTCTTTAATACATGGGTTATTTAGAAGAATGTAATTTTCACCAATTTGGAGATTTAAAAAAATACTTTATTGATTTGTAATTCCATTATGGTCCAAGAACATTGTAGCCTTTCAAAAATGTTTGAGCCTTATTTTTATGACCCAGCATCAGTTGTGTGTGCATGTTCCATAAATGTAATGGTTAGAATGTATAGAGGGTGGTGTATCTGATTGCCTTTTTATTCCACTTATGTTTTATCTCCTTTGGTATTTCTAGTAGTGCTTTTTATCACTCATACGATAGAAGTATTGAGCAAAAACAAGTCCACATGGACCAGTCAGGAAAGTGATGGTGTTCCTCCCTGGATGCAGAATGTAAATAATCAGTTAATCTGATTGTGCTCTGAATTCCTGCTAGAATGGGGGTCTGAGAGGGCTAAACTCCTATGCCAGTTTTTTCAGTCCAAAACTTTTTGAGCAAAAACATTTTGTTTCATCTTAGTTATAAATTGTTATTTGAAAAATAAGAGGAAATTAAAAGTACCAAATGGTAGATGCCATTTTGGCAAAGGACAAAATAATGTCTTAAATTTGATAAAGAAAAAACAGATGGATTGTTCATGTGAACCTTCGTAAGATGTAGGGTTTTACATTTCAACTCTAGCACCACAAAATTTAGATTCTGTTTTGAGTTCTGGAATGTTCTTTCAATAATACTGAGATTTGAGTAGAATAAGTTTTAGCAAGAATGTTACAGTGTATTTAGTTATCATGGTGTAGTAGAATCCCCTAGGAAACAAAGGATTCTGTGTACCACAGCCAGATGCACAACATTCCAGAATGAAAATTAGCCACACAAGAAACTGCTGCAGGACAAGCCAGAGCTGTCATATTTTTAATAGGTTTTCCTACTGTTACAGAAGTTCAACCAGTTGAATGATAGAAGTTGTTTTGCATTGAGTGTCCAATGTAGTATTGGCGTGTCTTTTATATCTGAGACATTTGGACTTGAGTTTAATTAGTTCTCTTCATTGACAAGGGGTGATCTGGGTGCTGTTTTACTTTCTTGAACACATGTGCCTGGTAATCCAGAGGATTCTGAAGAAGTTTTGCACCTAGCTTTATCTCTAAGGCTCATCTATATGAAACAGCTGTTTCCTTTACCGAGTATTTTAAAGTAGCCTACTCTGTATCATTTCTGAAACTCTTCTTAGGATACTTCTTTTGCATCTTTAAAGACCTCCTTTGTGTACTGAAAATAGAGAAGCAGTTTAAAGGCAAGTAATTCCCCCAAAACATTTATTAGATTATTAAATCTTGGGTTGACCAATGTTTTCATAGAAAGTATCCACTCTGTTGATCCTTTTCTTTTCCCTTGATGTTTATTTACCCTGCCGAACAGATATAAAGGGCAGTGGCTCTTTATAAAGCCAAGAGTAGATGGCATTTTGGGTCCTACCAGCCTTGCTTCAACCAGAAGGGTTCGCTCTATTACAAAAGTTATTTTTTAGGGAAAGTTTATAATGCCCTAAAATGCTTGAAAAGGAAGGTCTGTAGGGAATTCAAAGTAACAGTCTTTGCTCTTGAAGCCCCTAGTCTAGTGGGTAAGACAGAAATATTTGAAAACCTGAGTAACAGTAAAAACAGATTATGTTGCGTTCCAAATGATTCAGTATGAGTCCTAATTGACGCCAGAGCAAAGGAAATCACTGAGGCCAAGACAGGGTTGAGGAGCAGCTCCTGAAGTTGCATATATTGAGACAGCAGGCAATATAAGGTCATTTTTTTGTTCTTGAGTCATCTCTGACTCGTCTATTTTGTTAACGGAATTACCTCAGTTTTTGTCTTCTTTTTACAGCCTGAAGAATTGAGAGAAATCATAGAGAAGACTAGAGAGATGGAGCAGAACAATGGGCACTACTTTGACACGGCAATTGTGAATTCAGATCTTGATAAAGCCTATCAAGAATTGCTTAGGTTAATTAACAAACTCGATACTGAACCTCAGTGGGTGCCATCCACTTGGCTCAGGTGAGGGAAACATCCGTTCTGTGGCGTGATTGGACCTGATCTGGCAGCCTACCACTAGGAAGATAGCCTTGATACTTCAGCAAGACCCTGAGTACAGGTGGAAGGCCAAATAAGCTATTCTTTGATCTCAAACTAGGGAGAAGAAAATCCCCTTAGGCAATTTGTTCATAGCGGTTATTATTCTGTATACATGGCTTCAGAGGTTCTTGGCTCCTTTGGGGATTCTAAATGGAAGCTTTCAACAGACCAGTTCCATTTTATCCATGTAAAAACTTTAATTCTGTTTTCACCTAACTAAATCTTTTCTGCCTGGCCCTAGTTCCATGAAAAACTTGTGGGACTATACCCAACGGGCCAGATCTCGCATAGTTATAAATATTGATGCTATTTAACAGTTAAAGGACTCTGTGGGAATTGGGGGGATGGGGACTGTGCTTCTGTGCACTGGGCAAGACAGTATTTGGTTAGAAGGCTGGTTTTGTCATCAGAAATCATTGCCTGGGGATTCCTAGCTGGCTCAGTTGGTGGAGCATGAGACTGTTGATCTCTGGAGCACCACACTGGGTGTAGAGATACTTTAAAAAATGTGTTTTCCTGAAAAGTAAGAAAAATGGTGCCACTTTGGTCTCAAGCTACTCTGTTAGGCTTGAATTCATTTGTGTGTCTTTTAATTCTTAAAACATTCCGTTAGAAACATCAGTTTTTTAGCTACTTTGTGGATCAGATTTCACTGCACACTCAACAGATTCTGATCTAGTTAAACTTACACAGCATATGCTGATCTTTTTAAAACTGTCACAACTGATTCTATAACCTTGCTTTCTTTAATCTGTATAGTACAATAGAATGTATAAGTTACACTTATGAATGGCAGATGGTCATAAACTGTTGATCGTTTCTTCCTCATGATGCAAGTAGTTTTTCATATACATGAGAAGACAGCACATTCGACAGTTTTTGCATTTTTATACATGAGCACAGAATTTGAGGACTATGCCATATAGGTAATAAACTGGAATTCTGTGATGAATATAGCTGCTGTACTGTATACTGATATTTAATAGATTGACAAATGGTTATTGATAACACTCAGCATTGGAATAAAATTATATTCAAGGGGAAATGCTAGAACAATTGACTTTGAGATCACAAGGAAAGGATGACCTGAAAGTCATTTGAACATTATAGGAAAAGAACTTGGGGGGGGGGGGGGGGGAGGGGTTAAGCGTATAGAAACAGATTTTTATCCTATCACGTTCTGCCTCTTATGACCAGAATGCAGCAGCTTGCTACACCATAAATGTTTAAGCTAATGGGATTTTCATACTATCTCTATAGCTGTAGCTTTAAATTTTAACTTCTGTAATTGGCATGGAAAGTTATTTTGTAGTCTTTTCAAGCCTTTAGGGATGGTGTGATGTGTGTCAAATGACCTCAAATGTGAATGTCTTGATTTTATTTTTATGATGACTTTAGCTACAGCATTTCCTGTTCCCAAAGCTAAACACTGGAATAACATGGAGTTGTCACTTAATTTAACATAAGCAATTGTTTTTAAGGTGTTTTTCTTGGTGTCGTGTATGTATTTGATTTCTGTGTAATTTTATTTGAACAAATGTAGATAGTTTATGTTGCCGTTCTCTGTTCAAATTTGCATGGCCTTGAAGTTGGCTGCAATGTGTCTTATGTGGAAATTCTTCCTAAGGAAAGGTTATCTTGAAAGTAACATTCCTGGGTTAAGGGAAGGAATGCCACACATACTATTTTTCAGGTCTGAAACACTCCAGCTTCGGGCAGTGAAAACCAAGGAATATTAGCACTTAACTCTTCAGTTCTCCAGTTTACCTTTCATTCCTTAGGCGAAAGTAGTCTATGGTAGACAGTGGAGTTTTTTGAGCTGCTTTTCATAAAACTGTTTTCAGCCCTAGCATCTAAAATGGTGGCAGTTTAAGTAGCTCTTGTGCCAGTTCCTAAGCCTGCAGGCTTTAAAAGCAAATCTCCTACCAAGGCACATGCCATGTCAAAGTATACTTTTTGAGGGTCAGTGAAGGCCTATATAGATCTCATTAGCACTGGTAGAGGGATAGAAATGTTCACATCCCAAACTTTTTTCAGTCCCAGTAACATGGATGTATTGTGTTGATATTCAACACAGCATCCCCCTACACAAAGTGAAAACTTAGTTGTTTTTGACTTCCTTAAAAAAACAAAAAACCTTGCTATACACCCAGTTGTCCAACTGCTCTGGCCACAGTTCATTTCCTGTCCCTTGTGGTTCTGATTGGCGACTCCAGTGTGAGAGAGGTCTTATCCACTTACAGAATGGTATCAATAGCTAAAAAAATGCATATTCAAATAAGGAAATCTCTTCCTTTGCTAAATTTTCATAAGTACTGTTTTCCTTTCCAGTTGTTGTGACTTAACACTAATTCAGATTTGCTTTATATGAAAAATGTAATGTCTGGATTTTTTTTTCCTTATGGCCTAAGGAATATTGATAAGGAATAATTTGAATGTAATTTTGTGAATGTGTATGGAAAATATAAACCAGGGATTTAGCCTTAATAAAAGGTAACCATTCTTGACATCTATTGTTAATCCTCCTTTGTACTCTCTTGTATCTGCACTCTTATTTTGAGTTGTCCTACTGCACACTGTCTTGTAAAAACAAAAGTAAAATTATATTTCAAATAAAACCATTGAGTAAGTTGTGTTTATGTCCACTATTCAAGGTTTCAACTCATGTAACCACCCTGTCTTCAACTTTTTGCCATAAAGTTCACTGGATTCTCTGGGTGAAACGTCCAATACCTTTTCATGTATTCTTAATGGCGGGGGAGTGCCCCCTATTGGTACAGATGTAGGTTCTGTCTCCTGGTTTTAAAAAATTAAAGACAGCTTAACATTGTGAACTTAATCATATAATAGGCAAATTCCACTTCTATGCAGCCAAGGATTGTAGGACATGGTTAACTCCCACCCTAGCCTCGAGTAGACCACATTCACTTCTCCCTTTTCTACTCTACCTCTCTAGATCTCCCAGAAGAAGCAAATCATACCAACAAAAAGTGTCACACATATACATACCTGCTACCCAGCTGGCTTTCCATTCTTGATCATTCCCTTCCCCTATGGATCACATCACCCCACACAAACTGTTCACAATTTCTAGTTGATCAGTATGCTAAAACTATAAAGTCATCTGAAGTTGTGTAGGGAGTTTGGCCAAGGCCAATAAAAAATGGAGTTTTAAGAAGCCATGGGAAAAATCTAGGTTCTTCTCTGGCCTCAGTGCTTTAAGGTGAACACTAATTTTACCTAAATGAAAAACTATTAAGTAACCTGGCTCTCTATAAGTACACTTCAAGCTAACTTTTGCCTCCTAGAGAGGCAGTACATACTGCTTAAGAACCAATGCCTCCATGCCAGCTCTGCTATTTGACCTGACAAAGCTTCAGTTTTCTCATCTGCAAAATGGAGACGATAGGATTTACACCTTACTCCGGTAGTGGGAGGATTAAATGTAAGCAGGTCAATGTTACCTATTTTCAAAGCTCAGGAACTCACTCACTGGTTTTCCAATCATTATCAAAGTTACTTACAGAATAAAAGCTCCGATTCAATGTAACAGGATTCCCTAAAACTCAGCTCCTCCAGCACAAGCCTTGTGTCTTACCTTTACCCAAAGTTTTAAATCTAGGGGAGGCAAAAAAGGATAGAGGTTAAAGGTATCAAAACACTAAGGGCTGACTGCCTAGATTCACTACTTCTAGCTTTTTGGCCTAGGACCAATTACTGAAGCTCCTTGTGCCTCAAAGTTTTCTTCTGTGAAAAGTGGCGTTAAAATAAGTATCTCTTTATGGTTGTTGTGACAAGATAAATAAAACACTTAAAACAGTTGGCACACAACTAAGACTATTTTATAGCAGGTATTAAATGTTTGCAAGATTACTTGGTACTTTAAAAAGCCTTGGCTGTGCTATCAGTGGACTTAAATACAATACTCATAAGCCTAGTGTTAACAATTTCAGTAAAAACTCTCCCACAGCCAGTCGCCTCAGACAGTGGGTACAAGAAAGCCTGAGTAATCATGGATGGCTCACACCAAATCAAACAGCACCAAAAACCTCAGTCTGCTTCTAACAGAGCCACTCAAATGCCTCATCTTCCTATGTGGAAGACAGCAAGTTGTTACAGTTTAGAAGATAAAAAGTTACCACCTGAGAGTAAGAAACAAGGTATTTTTTCTTAGATGAGAAAATATTAATGACCCCCCTTAACTCACTAATATTTATGAGTACCCCAAAATTCAACAGTCCTCTCAGTAAGTTTATCAGTAAAGCACTTCATATGAAGAAGGGATAAAGGGAGGCTATCCACCTCCTGCATGTCTGCAGAGAAAACGCTTTAGCTAACAATCCCATGTGCCAATCTGAGCAGAACGTGACTGATTTTAGCAGTAAATTTCTTAAATAAAGGAACAACTCATTTTTAAATCATTTTACTGTTTACACCATAGTCACATTAAAATTGGCAGAACTCCCATGACAGACAAGACAGACCTGTCATGCAAGGAAAAATAGTGAAAGTTTCATAAAGCTTGAGACAAGTACCACGGTAACACAAGGATGGCTGCAGCAATCTCAGGGAGCAGGTAGGAACAAAGGGTGCTACAGTGACAGCTGGCCTGAGGCCACTGCTATTTCCTAAGGGGAATTTCCTAATATGCTTGGTAAGCAGAGCACTTGTAACAGATGTAAACAGAATAGGGTACCATTTCTGCAGAGTAAATTCTACAGGTTCCTGGGCAAGGTCTACAAATCTCACATGATATAAATGGTTGCTGAATTAGGATTTTGCAAAGGCAGCCCCATAACCAACATCCTGGGAAATGTTACCACCAGTGAAATTCTTAGGCCAAAAAATAAATAGCCACACATACCAAACCTACACACCGTGAATTAAAATGGTGCCATGTTAGGGCTTATGAAAGAACCAGAGCAGGAAACTATTCAAACAAAAGATCCTCATCCTTCTCTTCAGCCAAAAGATTAGCAGGCTCCATCACCTCTCCAGCTGCCCTCCGCTGTTCCAAGTCCTTCTCTGATTTTTCCTTGAGAATCTTTTTCTTCTCTTGGATTTTCTTTAACCTGTAAAACAAGGAGGGGATTTTCTGAACATGGTTTCAGTTCTAAGTAGATGTGATTTCTTCTAGTTTTGTAACAATAACATCTACAAACTAGAACAAAACTTTCATTTTTAGTGATTTATAACCCATTTTTAAAGTATTTGAGGTAGAACATAGACATTTTAAGCTAGTAACAGACTTCAAAAGTTCCTATCCCAGACTGAATAAACTTTGAAATCCGCCCCTTAATAATGGAACAGCGTTTGAGCATTCAGACATTTAATAAAATTTTGGATCATTCCATCTGGATCACTACAACCCTGAATGTCACTGAAGGACAGAAACACAATAACCTCTTATAATTAAGATTATAAATCATACTCAGATGCTACTCAAGATCCAAGAAGGCCACATCCTTCCTGAATACTTGCCTTCACCTGTCTCCCACTTCTCGGAAGCTGGCACACTGACCCGTGTACTATACCTATTGAGGATCTGCTGTCCCTACAAGGCCTAACTGTTCATAACCAACTCAGGTAGATGCATCATTTCTGAGGACTATGCTAATCCTCTAATGGTGTCATTTATCTGATTACATAATGCCCCCCAGTACTTTATACTTTCTCCTGGAGCATGTTCACTATGCAATACATAAATGTTAACTGATTAATTCCAGTTTCTTTTTATGTGGGAGACACCCGATCTAAATTAGGATTTCATTTTAAAGAATAATCAAGTCTATCAATAGTTTCTCCTAAGGGCCTAACTTTCTAGAGTACCACATTTTAAGTATATGCAAAACTCAGCATACATTAGTCTCCATAGCCCTATGTCAATATTAGGTCTTGCTTCTCATTTATCACAATAAAATACAGGCTGTGCTAATTCTAAAGAACGTAAGCCAACATGTCTCTGAGAAAATCTAGCCTTTGGAATATGAAAACAAAAAAATGACCAATTCCAACAAACCTATAGAACTCTTCTCGCTCTCTCTCATCCAGCTCTGTGATGATATAAGCAAGGGTACGTTCGATCCGGGGAATGATGACTAGGGTTTAAAAAAATAGATATGTATATATATATATATGTATACATATATATGAGAACTTCAAACCTTTTTTCAAACTGCCAGTGCTCATCTGTATAATGGATACTTTTTCTAATTGTAAAATTAATGTACATTTAATACAGGAAAGTTGGAAAACAAAAAAAATAAAGTATAATCCAACCACCCTAAAATAACTACTGTAAATATTTTGGTATATACCTTTCTAGTGTCCTTTCTATAGACCAAGAACACTGAATCACAATATACACAACACTGAATATACTGGATTTATATGAATATGTAACACTGAACCACAGATGCTAGTTTAAACAAAACACCAATCCACTGTTAAAAAGTAAATCATCAGGGATACCAGGGTCAGGAGATCAAGCCCCATGTCAGGCTCCATGCTTGGCATGGAGCCTGCTTGGGATTCTCTCTCTCCCTCTGCCCCTCTTTCCAACTCGCAGTCTTAAAAAAAAAAAAAAAAAAAAAAAAAAAATTAAGATAAAAAGTAGATCATCAAGCAAAGAGAATGCACTAAGTTGTAGAGTTTTACAGTAGTCATAAGGTGCTATTTTACATACAATTTGCCTATCTGCTTCTAAAAACTGAACTCACTGAAGAGTTGGAATGATTTATAACCTTACCCATTTTGTTTTGCTTGCAGTTCCACTGACAAAGCCTGGCACTAGCAACCAGCCAGGAAATGTGTGTGGAGTTTTGAAAAATGAGATAACCTCATCTTTAACACCAAAAGACCAAAATAAGTTCTGTGCTGTTTAAAATCTATTCCTTTCTTACCTTAAAACTGAGCATTTCTTTAATGAAAACGGAGTTCTTTGAACGGAAAGTATTGTGCCAACATTAAGTGTAGTTTTAGAATAAGAGATGAAAAAAAAAAAATGCATCAAATGGGAAAATGTTTAGGAATCAAGAAGAGCAGGACATAAAGCTTACAGGAAACGGATTTAAAGTTAAATATTTAATGTGTTCAAAAGATTACTGAATCACTGGAAAGAACTAAAGAAAACACTAGAGCTCTTGAAAAATAGTTTTGCCCTTTATTCATAACCAGGAATGAATAAAACACTTCAGAACTTTTAACTTCCCATTCCATTGTGTAACTCACCCCCAAATCATAAACATACTTCTATCAAAGCACTTAGTAACACTTTACTGCTGACTCATGGCCCTTCCCACTGTGGACAGGGGCAAGGTCTTATTCACCTTGTGATCAGTGCCGGATTCCCAGCAGTTACATAACAAATGTGGAGGTATGGACAAGTGGGTGAACAAAGAGCCTCACGGCAGCTTACACTCACCATGTTCAATGGCATTTACACGCCTGTTGGTTATCTTAATAGCTTCATCCAAAGTAACAAAGGAAGTCTAAAATAAGAGAACAAATAATGTAAGCATGAAGTCTTCCTAATCATGTCCTGTTCACTTGGCTTCCCTCAGACTGCACTTGTAGAGAACATTTGGAAACCAAGACTACTTTTCAATCTGCTCAAACAGGAAAATTCTTGTGAGATTTCCACAGAGCTAATACTATTTCTATGCTATTCTAATTTGTTCACTTCAGATTTGCCTAATGTTATAAAAGTGGCAAGGGGAAAGAATCAGGCACTATTACATAGATCTACATTAACTGGTCACAAAAGGGAAAAAATAGCTTTCATGCATAAACTAGGTTATATTTACATTTAAATCCAGTATCCACTGTTGCTGTTCTCACCTACACAAGAGTGAAACTATACCACTGCACACACATTTTGTTAGTAGTAAGAAGTAGACACAAAGGTACAGAAGCCATCATTTAAGGAATCAAAACATCCCTGGCTTTTTTTACATAAACTCACGGAAACAGTTTAAAGCAGTAAGTGCAGGATGTGTGGATTCAAGACCTGAAGCTTCCCCTCTCGGCTCTCAGCAATCAGATATCAAACCGCAGCAGGTCTCTAGTTCTCCTGCTACTGACCTGAAGTGAAGCCAGTTCCACCAGTAATTCCACTGCTTTGGCATAATTCCTCTTTAATTTAGCCAATTGTTCCCCACCTCTGGCTAAACCAGTCAGTTCATAACCTGAAAGAACCAGTTAGACAACACTTGTAAGTAGACGTAAATAATCTTCCCGATAAATTTCCCAAAAAGAAGTCAGAAGAATACCAACCAAGAAGAAACAAATTCACTAACCCCTGTTAAATGGAAACATTAAGTACCCATCCTACTCCCTAGGCATGCTGAACTGTGAACATGTTTGTTTTGATGTGAAGTTTTAAGCATTTAAGTTTTTATTTAAATTCAGGTTAGTTAACATACAGTGTAATATTTGTTTCAGGCATACAATACAGTGATTCAACACTTCCATATAATACCTGGTACTCATCACAAATGTACTCCTTAATCCCCATCACCATCACCTATGTAACCCATCCCCCACCCAGCTCCTCTCTGGTAACCATCAGTTTGTTCTCCAGAGTTCAGACTTAACAGTGAACACACTTTTCTCCCCAAGGAAGCTATTCTAAATATAACTATAGAAGAAGCTTTTAACCAACCTTCACACACTGTGCCCCATCCCCTTGTATCATATGGCCTGATGCCTGCCCATAGTACAGTAACTCTCCATTAACAAGTGACTCTCTAGGATGCTCCATTTCTTTATTCAAGCTGTACTAAATATCCTCTGTGAACCAATGAAAGAATAGTACCAAAAACTGTTGTTTCTATGAAGAAAAGTTGATTACTTTGAAAAGACTCAACAAAGATGTGTTACTACCCAAAAAATGCTATCAAATTAGGAAATTCTAATACAATTGTAAAAAATTGAGGCTGAGCTATAAAATCTAGGAAGATTCAGCAGAGAGTCTAAAACCTTAAAGAAATTCAAACTGGAAATTATAAGCAATGCATTATGGGTGCAGTTTATGCAGAAAGACAACACAGAAATCTTTTTTTTTTTTAATAGCAAATGACTGTATATTTAAGTATATCTAGGTGGAAATAAAACATTTTAAGACATTACAATGTTTTAAGACCCCTGCCATAACACTTTAACTAACCATCGTCCCAATCGTACCAGATGAGAAGGCTGCTAACACACTGGAGCCACTGAAATCAAAGAAGGTCTATCTAGCACCATTTTCCAGAAAAAAGTTTAAAGAGGAACCTGGAGAATCCAGCGACACAGACTACCCAAGTTTCACACTTACTGTCAGTTCCTTCATGGTAATGTTCAAACACTGGCAAAGTAACCCCTGTTAAATACAAAACGTGTGAATTACAAACATGCCCTTGAAGTACTGTTTCTTAATCACCACTCTTCCCCTGTGTTTCTTTTTCAGCAAATACTCAAAAGTCAAGAGACTGTCTGGAACTGGAACTGGTTTCAATAAATGAATTTAGGAACTTGCTATCTTAAGCGTTCATTCCTATTTAATAATCAAATTATCCTGAGTCATAAGAGATCTGTCACAATTTTCTTCCTTTCAGTTTTGAGGTATACATAAAATGCAGGAAAAAAACTGCACATATTTTACACATACATTTTGATGCATTTAGATACCTGGGTACACCCATAATACCATCACCACAATCAAGGCAATCAACCCATCTATCACCTCCAAAAGATTTATTGTGTCCCTTTTCGTGTGTGTTAAGAACACTCAACACAAGATCTACCCTAAGTTTTTAGGTACACAACACTGCATTGTTAACTATAGGCACTATGTTGTACAGCAGATCTCTGGAACTTATTCATCTTGTGTAACTGTAACTTTATAGCTATTGAACAGCTCCCCATTTCCCCCACCCCCATCCTCTGGCAATGGTTTTAACGTGTAAAGCCAATAAACTTGTTCTAAGTAGAAGAGATTAGTTAGGACATGAAGATCTTGCTGTATGAACACATTAGTTTTTAAATGTCATTTTTTTCTTGGGGCACCTCAGTCGGTTAAGCGTCCGACTTCATCTCAGGACATGATCTTGCAGTTCATCGGTTTGAGCCCCACATCAGGCTCTATGCTGACAGCTCAGAGCCTGAAGCCTGCTCTGGACTCTCAGTCTACCCCTCTCTCTCTCTCTCTCTCTGCCCCTCTCCCACTCGTGCTGTCTCAAAAATAAAAACATTAAAAAAATAAATAAATGTCATCTTTTCTTCCCAGGCATGCTAAAGGGTTGAAAAGTTACCTGCTACATTATCTTTCTTAGCTCGAATCTTCACTTGGGCTTTATTTACATTTTGAATTACTGTGGTGCTGCAGAAAGAGAAAAGGCCATGATTTAGTTGAGATTTTAGAGTGAGAAAACTACAGAGACCGATCAGGTAATTTCAACAAGGATGAGATAGCACAATTAAGTATGTTCTGAGAATGGTCTTTCCAGAAAAAGAAAAAAAAAAAAAAAAATCACTGCTGCCAGAAGAGGGCCTCAAAGAGTAAAGAATGAACAATTTTTCAAAACATTAAGGGGGGGAAAAAAAAGTTACAGAGAGGGAGGGAGGCAAACCATAAGAGACTCTTAAATACTGAGAACAAACTGAGGGTTGATGGGGGTGGGGGAGAGGGGAAAATGGGTGATGGGCATGGAGGAGGGCACTTGTTGGGATGAGCACTGGGTGTTGTATGGAAATCAATTTGACAACAAATTATATTTAATATAAAAAAATTAACCATAAGAAAATAACAAAAAATTTTAAAGTACATGGATTGACTTTTCAGTCAGGCATGTGGTGCCAGAAAGGTGATTTAAGGGCTTTTATTCAGCTAATGTAATTTAGAGAAAATTCGTTCCTTCTAACCTTCTAGATTTGGCTAAGCAGGACTTTAATTCCTTTAACCTGGAACCTAACTTCCATCTGGTTTTGTCTGACTCCCCAGTTTGTTCTTGCAGTGTTTTCACCATAACCACCCTAAAACACATTCACATTCCACTCATACTACTGATTCCCTGTCTCTGTTAGAAAAGTCAATGCAAGGTGCTGTCCCACAAACACTGGCAAAATTAAAGTCCATCTCTTCACAAAAGGCCTTCTGCCCCTGAGGCTGTAAGACCTGCCCATTAGGTAATGCTCCTGGATAACACAAACTAAGAATGGAGACACTGTGTCATTGGGTAAAGACAACAAAAATGAAAAACCCTGAAAATTTCCACCTCTGCCCCCAAATAGCCATTTGCCTTCAGGAAGGCACTGAATTTAAATGAGGAATAACAATGCTTGCCTGGTTTCCTCACAAGGTTATTTGGGGAGAATCATACAATGTAACTGGCAAAACCCCCTTTGTAAAACAAAAACATTTTATATTGTTTGTAAAGCATGTACTGATGTGATAAAGGGCATAAATTCTCTAAGGCCTTCAACAACCAATTCCATTCTCAAACTTATCCTAAGGAAGTAATTCTACAGAAACAAAAAAATATATATACATGAAGATGTTTACAGCATCTTTTCTAATACTCAAAAAATCTGAAAATCAACCCAAAAGTCCACCATTAGAAATGGTTAATAAATTATGTACATTTAGAGAAAGGTTATACAGCTATGTAAAAACCAGAAAAAAATTTCATGATACAATGTTAAATGAAAACAGACTAGGGGCGCCTGGGTGGCTCAGTTGGTTAAGCGGCCGACTTCGGCTCAGGTCATGATCTCGTGGTCTGTGAGTTCGAGCCCCGCGACGGGCTCTGTGCTGACAGCTCAGAGCCTGGAGCCTGTTTCAGATTCTGTGTCTCCCTCTCTCTGACCCTCCCCCGTTCATGCTCTGTCTCAAAAATAGACGTTAAAAAAAAAAATTTATAAAAAAAAAAACAAACTATAAAATGTTAAGTACCCTGTGCCTCCAACTGTGTAACAGACACATGTGGATGATAATAAAGATACTAGTGTTAGGGTGACAGAGTAGAAGCAACGAACACTTGCACCCCCATCGTTTGTCTTTATTGCTTATATGGTTTTCATTAAGAACAGCTTTGAAGTGAAATTATGAACATGAAAGCACTTTGATTTTTCAAAACACCCCATTAAGTCTTCTTACCTGAAGTCCCCTGCCGTGAACTTGGCCTCTGCAAGTGAAAAGGCAGCTTCTCTCATCACTTCACCCATCAACATTTTAGTCTGGAAAAGCATAAACCAACAACTGATCCAACCAAGTTTATTACAAGGAAAAAACATCAAAATTACATTTCTTTAATAACCAGTATTTTATGCCAGGTGCGTGCCTAAAATAATGACTTGATAACAAAAATATCCAATTTTGTTTTAACAGTTTTGGTTATGGTCAGTTAATAGTGTTACAAAACCATACAGTTTATAATTAAAACATCAGAATAAAGACATTAAGAAACAGAAAACGATCTTTACTGAAGGACCAATCTTATTCCTGAATGAGTTCATGCCAATTTGCTCACTGCAATGCAGTCAAAATCTTAATGGCATAGTGGCTTTAATATAAACCTGAAATATTTAATGTTTGAGAATATTCAATAACCTTTTTTAAAAAAAAGTTAGGGCAGATGGGCAGAGTTGCCAAGTATTAAAAATGTATAGCTACACGGGTGCCTAAGTGGCTCAGTCAGTTTAGCATCCGACTTCAGCTCAGGTCATGATCTCACAATTTGTGGGTTTGAGCCCCGCAACGGGCTCTGTGCTGACACCTCAGAGCCTGGAGCCTGCTTCAGATTCTGTGTTCCCCTTTGTCTCTGCCCCCTCCCCGCCTTGCACTCAGTTTCTTGCTCAAAAAATAAACATTAGAAAAATTGTTTTTAACGGGGTGCCTGGGTGGCTCAGTGGGTTAAGCGTCCGACTTCGGCTCAGGTCATGATCACAAGGTTTGTGAGCTTGAGCCCCACGTCAGGCTCTGTGCTGTTAGTTCTGAGCCTGGAGCTTGCTTCAGATTCTGTGTCTCCCTCTCTCTGCCCCTCCCCCACTCATGCTCGGTCTCTCAAAAAATGAATAAACGCTAAAAAAAAAGAAAAAAATTTTTTTTAATTTTTTAAAAATGTATACCTACAATAAGGAAATTCATTCGATATGGGAAAAATAAGACAATGAAACAGAACAGTACTCAGAAAGAGCCGCAAGCCTATATGGGAATTTGGTAACAAAGAGACCATTCAACTGGCCACCCACTTACAAAATGATAAAGCTAAATCCCTACCTCCTCACATCTCTCTCACTCACTCACACACACACACACACTCTCTCTCTCTCTCTCACTCTCTCTCTCTCTCTCCAGAAGTCATTAGTTTCAAAAAAAACTATAAAGCATAGAATATTTTCTTAATCTTTTTAGGCCTTTCTAAGCATTATGTATAACCCAAGTACTATGTTAAAAAGAAAAAAAGACTTCACCAAACAAGAAATATTTTTTAAAAAGGCTAGGAGAAAATATTTTTGGCATTTTACACACTAACCAGACTATTGTAGAACTTCTACAAAAAGATATTCACCAAGAAAATCAAATTACCAGTAAACATGAAAAGAGGCTCAACCTGACAATCAAAAGTAGTGCAAATTAAAAGATACCAATTTTAGTCCCATAGATTGGTAACAAATAAAAAAGATTACTAATACACAGTTATGATGAATTTGAGAGAATAGGTGCTCTCATAATCATTTGACAGGAATGTAAATTAGTATAACAACTTGGAAAACAATTTGACAGTTATCCATCAAAAATTTAAATGAATAGATCCTTGAGATTCTAAGATTTTCCAGAGAAATGCCAGTACATATACTGTCAGAAGGTGGAGAAG
Organism: Panthera pardus; assembly: GCF_024362965.1. Classification (NCBI taxonomy): domain Eukaryota; kingdom Metazoa; phylum Chordata; class Mammalia; order Carnivora; family Felidae; genus Panthera; species Panthera pardus. The sequence goes on from NW_026526810.1 coordinate 105,300,489, forward strand.
GGACAGTCGAGCATCTTCCAGGCTAAGACGACACTCTGAGACCGAAACCCAATGCAAGGCACTGCAGACCATTTACAGTTTTATGCAGGGAGCGACCAACAATCCAGGCAGCTATGCAGCTATCTCTGCCAAGTCTGGATCACAAACCCCCAGCTTTTATAGAGGGGGTGGGGGATATGGTGGGGAGATCACAAGGGAGTTACCTAAAGTGATACCCTCTGTGCACCAGCCATCTCTACCAGTTGCCAAGCGAAGTCATTGCGCAGCACGAACAAGATGGAGCACTGACAAATGGGAGTCAGTGCTGTCAGCGTTACTACACTCTACCCTCAACATCTTTACGGCCCGTATAACCTTTACACACCATTCTTCCACAATGACCCTACGGACAGGTATTGGGAGGGGACTTGCATCTCTATACCACAGCAGCAACAACAGATCTGTACGACCAAAGAAAATACTTAGAACTACAATTTCCCAGCAACGCTTTCTGCAGACCCAGCAGTCAGAGCAATTGTAAACTTCAGCGTTAAGTGGTGGCCTATGACAAGACGTTTCCAGACACAATAGAAACATTAACGATGCAAGGTTAAGGGCAGTAAGAAATGTTTTACAGGCAACAGATGTGGCAAATCTTCATTCATAAACAACAGGGTAGTGGTTTGGGCCCCATGAGCTAAGAACACCCCTGGCTTAGGTATTTTCCCTGGGAAAAGACCCCATGTATTTTGCCCCTTAGTATCATCAAAGGGTGTACCTATATTGTACAGGGGCATTTCGGTTTGCACTAACAACCCTACCTCAATACCAAGCATCAGAAATTCAGAAGCAGTTATTTGCATGTATTGGGCCCTGACCAATGCATAATAAAGGGTTAAGAATACTACTGGATGGGAGGCCGTGGCCCCAAGGGATTAGGATACCAAGCCACCTGGAGGAGGCATTCCAAGTTTATTTTCAATGAACTAAAGTCTTAACCATGTGGGAGGTCTTGTAGCAATCACAAAAGGAGGCCCTCCTCCCCAACAGACCATGGGTCTCCAGATAACACCTGCATGAGAGCTGCAAACTGCATGGGTGTTGCTGGTGAGGTGTTCATATGTAGATGTCTGTCTTGCTATGGGCATAGCTTTAAGGAGATGAATTGCTGGTTAGTCTTGGAGACCATCCTTTCAGGGATCCACCCATGATAAAGTCTTTAATGTGCTATTAGCCCATTCATCCTTTCAATTAGGCCTGCAACAGTGAGGCTGTATGGCAGGTGGGAAGTCCATAATATACCCAGGTCTCTGCCCATTTTTGGATATCATGGCCAGTAAAATGTGTCCCTTGATCACTGAGTAGGGGGTGTTTGTACATGCTCTCCAGTTTTGTTAATCTGTTACAGTTGCAGCCTGATTAGCTCTTTTTATAGGCTAAGGCTCGTACAAGTCCTGTGCAAGTGTCCACACAGGTCTGTACATATTTGTGCCCTCCCAATACTGGCAAAGGGCTTATGTAATAGATCTGCCAGTGAGAAACAGAGTTTATAGTCCACCCAATACACCCCAGGGTGTGGCATAAGGTCCATCGCTTGAGATGGCACTGGGGGCAGTTCTTGTCAGCAGCTTGTAGACTGAATATTTTACAGAAAAATGTAATCTCATTTCTCAGGTACTTTTGGGACCTCAGTGTCCTGATTTATGATGGACCCATTCTGCTACATCAGACAGGGTCAGCATTTTCTCCAGCTGAAGGGCTCATACCCAGACTAGAGCATTTGCCTCAGGATTGCCTGGTAGTGTGGATGGGGAGTGAGCAGGGACATATGCCATACTTGGATGGCTGTTCGATGGCTGCATTGGGCTTAGAGCATACTACCCAAACATCTTCTCACAGTTCTACTTTCCGCAGGGGTCTATTTAATACAGCCCAGCCTTCTTTGTGCCATCATTGCATCTAGGTTGTCAACCTTTACAACACTGCCCAGCTGTCAGCAGCCAAATTGATGGGCACTGGCTCATGTGTCAACACAATCCATACCATTTTCAATTCTGCCCACTGACTTTGATTAGTTCCTTCAAACCAAAGTACATCAGAATCCAGCTGGATGGCAGAGGAATGCCAAATAGGCAAGTTTCCCCAGCAACAGCCATCAGTATACTATGCACCTGCTGGAGATGAGCCTACCTCTTCCCTTACTGGGGCGGGGAAGGAAGCATAAAGTCAGACAATTCTGAAGTTGGGCAGGGTCGATTTAAGTGACCAGCCCTAGTACCAGGTGCAGCTCATGAGAGAGGAGGTTCCTCCTCTGTAGATAAGCATGCCATTTCTGTACGGTGCTTACCTGGGCACAGGCACTCTTAGGTTTGCTGAACATGTCTGTCCTTAGTTCATCCTCCTACCAGCAGAGAGGTTCGTACCATCACAGGCAAATCAGCACTCAGGCCTTCCATCTGCTGCAGTGCAAGATATATAACTAATACCTGTGCTTCCACGGGATTCTACCTGGCTTCTGTTTCCTTCCATAATTGAAGCCACAGAATCCTAACAGGATCTGTTTCCCATTTCATCCATCCCACAAGCCCCAACCAAACCCTTCTAGACATGAATTTACATCTAATTCACATCTAAGTCACAGCTGGCATTAATATCCCCAAGGTCTGTACTTGTTTTACTGTCATTTTTTAGGATAGCCTCTTGTTGGTTTGCACCCCAATCTCATTAGCTTCCCCTCCTAACCAAGGCATATAAAAGGTCTTAATGTATGCCCTATCACTAGGCAGGGAATAAGTAGTCTTCAGTAACCCAGTAAACCAACAAAAAGCCTATAATTCCTTTACCGTTTTAGGGACTAGGAAGGTTTACATTTTATCAAGGACCATCTGTGGCATCACTGGTCTTACACAAACTGATGATGCCCAGGAACTTTACTGATTAACCCAGTCTTTGGATTTGTTGGTATTTACCTCTCACCCTCAAGACTTCACACCTGGAATGAGGTGGCTGCTTGAGACAGGGAGGATAAATCATCATAAGTTAACATAACACTGACATGATGATAAAGCACCATCTCTTCTGAAAATATTCATTTTTCCAAATCTCTGGCTACCATCCTGTGACAAACAGAGGGACTAAGGAGATAACCTTGGGCAACACCTGGAAGGTCACTCGGGTTCCACATGAAGGGAAATTGGTCTTGGGATTCACATCCTAATGAATGCTGGAAAAGGCATTAGACAAGTCTAGCAGGTAATGATAAGTCTTAATGGATGCCATGATTTCCCCTAACAATAAGGCTGTATTAGGTATCATGGCATGGATGAGCAGAGTAATTTTACTGAGTTCCCTATAATCTACTGTCATTTGCCAGGTCCCATTAAATTTCATTATAGGCCAAACCAACTACTGAACGGGCTTTGAGCAGGCCTGATTACCTCCACCTTTTCTAATTCTTTAATGGTGGCAATAATCTCATCATGCCCCCCCTAATAAGTAGCTCATATCATTTTATGTTTATTACTCTTTAGAAACCAGCAGCTGTATAGGTGCGCATTTTGCCATGACCCACAACAAGTTTCACTACTTGGATACACAACTGAATCCACCTGTCGTTGTTAGATTCAGATCCTGCAGAACATTGATGCCCAAAATACTCAGAAATGTGGGAGATATGCACTAGAAAACAACAGGCAGGAAGTCTGCAATCTGTAAGTAAAGACTAGTTTGCAGAACTTTGATAATCTGCCCCACATAAATATCTACTGCCTTTACTTTCCCCCCAAATTTCAAGGGGATTCCGTAAGTGTGCATTCAGCTCCAGTGTCTATTAGAGCTGGTAGTCTGTAAGTGCAAGACCAATAAATGGTTAATTCAACATGCAGCCTCTGTTTGCCCCCTACTGCAAGCAATGTTAGCATAATCCCTAGTCTCTAGGGGTAAGGTGTATCCACTCCCAAAATTCCTATTAGCAGAGGTGCTCTGGGGAACACACCTGGTTTTCTTGAGCTTTCCTCCAAGGGAATAAACTGCTTTCCCTTAAGCAATGTCTTCCATAGGCTTACCAAGACCAAACTGGGTTGTGTAGATTTTCTCTCCAGGACCTGTATAAAATTAGATCTTGGCAACAATTTTTGAGAGACCTTGATGGACCCCCTCTCTGCCATTTTATCATTGGCAGGATCCTTTGTTTTCCCATTTTTCAACCTATTTCCCTTATGACAGATTCTTCTAGTTTGACTTAAGTCAGCCACCATAGTAGCTACTATAGCAAATGGGTTGATTAACCAAAGGGACAAGAACAGATACTAAGTCCCATATCATGTCCCTGGGGCTGACTGTAATATAAGGTCTTCCATACCAGAGAAAAATAATTCTTTGTTTAGGCCTCTAAAATGCTAGGCATAAATGGCAGGTTTCATTCCCAGTTCACGTATAATTTCTTGCAGTTCTTGCATAGAGATCAGGGAATATCCCCTTTGCTAGGCCAAGTTTTTTTTTTTTTATTCCCATTATATTTCAGTTTTTATTAATGGTTGGCTCACAGTCACAAGTTCAGCACACTGGTATGTAATGCATTATTTATTCTCTAATTTGTTCATTACTATATATAGGATATATACATATATAATTAAAGCTGAATTGGGTCCCCATGAGGTATATGTTGAAGTCCTAACCCCGGTTAAAATGAGGCCTTTAGGCTGGAATCTAATTCAATCTGACGTCCTTTTAATAAGAACATTACAACACACAGAGAGACACCACAGAGGGAAAACCATGTGAGGACACAGCCATCTGCAAGCCAGAGACAGGCTTCAGTTAGGCCAAGTTATCTTAATACTAGCATTTATCCAGTCAAATTAGCTAAGTGCCCGTGGTTCTCACCTAGGACTGTGGCATGTATTTGTCACAAGGCAGGTTGAGCAGGGACTGAGGCCATTTTTGACGTCCCAAACCTCCACCAGAACACCATCTTCCCCAGTATCCCACAGTCCCAACACTCAAGCTGCCACCCCTTTTTCGGCCCTCCTTCTTAAAGTGGCTGACTGGCTCCACTACGTCAGGGGCAGAATATTCCCTCACAGTCGTTTCCTGAGCATGGGAATTTCTTCTGCTCATCCTCAGGCAAACAAGCAGCCTGGGGCTCTGTTCCAACCAAAGGGCATGCCTATAAATCATCTTCCCCCTCTAGGAAAACATCCTCCTCATCAGAGCCATTACCCCAGGGATCGCAGGCCTCAGGACGCCAACTGTCCTGAGACCTCACAGTTCTCCCTTTAGTGCGAGGTAGTGAGCACTCACCCTCCTCCGCCCACCACCAACGGCCATCATTCCCAAGTGCCCCACCCCCCCAACCCCGCTGCTGGATTCCTCCAGACAGAACAACCCTAGGGGAAGAACGTGCTGCTCCCACATCCTCTTACAAAGCCAATGCCACCTCTCCGGTCCGTTCCAAATCCCTCTCTACTCCCAACTCTCCCTCCATGGCACCTCACAACACACAGACCAACTGCCAAGCCACCGCCACAACTGCTATTCCACTCTCCCTCCTCCTTTTCTCCCCCTCTCCCGGTTTCAGGCAGGCTATACACCAACCCCTTGGCCATTTTCAGGGCACCCCCGCACTCACACACCCGGCCAAGTCTCCCCACGTGGCGGTGGCTAGCCAGCTCAGGCTCCCCCCACCCCTGGCCCCTAGACCAGGCTAGCTTCACTTTCAGTTTCCTGGCTGGCTTGCCGGCTGGTAGAAGATGGAGGAGGGACACTGAGAAGGCACTCACAAAAACAATGCAAGCCTCTCAGAACCAGTTACACCCTTTTACTCACAGTAACTTACCGACAGGGAGGGATCAGGAAGCCTAACGACCCAAAGAGCTACTGTCCGCCAAGCCTGGCCCATAATCCCCTGCTTTTATAGAGCAAGGGGCATGGTGGAGTGGTTACAGGATAATTACCTAAAGTGGCACCTTCTGTGCACCAACCATCCCACTAGTTACCTCGAGCAGCTCCTCCAACCACCTCTACTACTTACCTAAAGTGGCACCTTCTGTGTGCCAGCCATCTCTACTAGTTACCTAAAGTGGCGCCCTCTGTGGGCCACTTTAGGAAAGATCAGAACAAGCCTTCCCACATTCTGGTTACGGCAAAAATTAACCTCCACGGAGCCTGGAACACATAGCCCCAAAGTCATAGTGCAGGCATGAACAAGATGGAGGGCCAAAGATGGAGTCAGTGTTGTCAGTACTCTTACACATACACAAAAGGATTTAAGAGTACCCTCCCCCCAAAAATAGTAAAACTACACATTCATCAACAGAAAAACGGCTAAATTCCATTGTCCATTCAATGGAGTACCATGCAGCTGCTATAAAGAAAAAGGAAAACCTATGCACTGATGTAGATAGCTGTCCAAACTCTGCCAGGGGGAGCAGCCAGGAAACGTTATTGAATTACATAACAATTGCATGTCTGTTGCTAAAAACATCATGAAAGACAGACAGGGAGACTGAAAGACTAAAAATCAAAGTGTCATGAAGAACTCCTCTGGGAAATGAAACAAGGGTAGTTAGGTAGGGGAAGAGGAGTAACTTTCACTTTTTAAATATACTTCCATATTCACATAGCAATTACCCAAAAAGCAATGAATTGAAACATACTATGGGCCAGCACTGTTCTAGGGACAAGAAAGTCTCTGCTCTCAAGGAACTAACCAACCAAACAAGAAAATATGCAGTAATACATACTACAACTAAAATAAGGAAATGTGACAGAAGTAAATATGGTGGTCACTTCTGATTAGGTAATGAGGGATGGCCTCTCTGAAGAGACCAGAATGGCCAGAGGAGCAAATCACAAGAAGTTCTGAGGAAAGAACATTTCAGGCAGAAGAAACAGCTGCTGAAAAGGTCCTGGAGGAAGATGGTAGGGAGAATGTTCCAAATGAGATCAGAGAGGCAGGCAGGGGCCAGATGGGATCAAGTGGGGCTTTGCAGGCAAGAGTAATGAGTTTGAATTTTATTAAGTAATCTGAAACTTGTTACAGTGATAATGGTATTTTTACTTTTGAAAGAAAAAAAAATTAGGGGCGCCTGGGTGGCTCAGTCAGTTGGGTGTCCGACTTCAGCTCAGGTCATGATCTCACGGTTCGTGGGTTCGAGCCCCACATTGGGCTCTGCGCAGACAGGCTCAAAGCCTGGAGCCTGCTTCAGTTCTGTGTCTCCCTCTCTCTCTGCCCCTCCCCTGCTCACACTCTGTCTCTCTCTCTCAAAAATAAACACACAAAAAAAATTTTTTTAAATAATAAAAAGACAAAATTTTAAATTAAAATAACTTAAAGAAAAATTTAAATGCCAATAGCCATGCTAGATTTTCCTTAGATACCTCTAATATAACTGTTCTAAAAACAGTTCATTCTACCTCTATTATCTTCTTTAGGATCTGTCGAAATCGAAGAGTTAAGGCATCAGATTTTTTCTTCAGGAGGTTTCGACCTGTCTGTGCTCCTTTTAATCGAGCCTTCATGATGGTCTGTGCCCTATACAAACAAAGTTAGAGACATTTATTCCCACTGTTTAAAAGACATACAAATATCTCCCCAATACAGTGTTAAAATCATGCTTCATTCTTTGATGTCATGAGAATAAGAATATATAGCACTTGTGCTGACAGTTACAATTAATTGGTTTCTCAATACTGTAGATTTCCACCCTCAGCATTCCATAAATAAGAAGTTCATTTATTTAAAACAGAAACAATTCTTTAACCAATATCTGGAATTAGTTATTAAATTACGATAAAATTTATCAGGAGTTCTATCTTATAATGCCACCATAGTTAAAATATTAATTTGATTTGTAAGTTAAAATAATATCTGTGTTTCCATTACACATGTATTAAGCATTTAAAAAAAAATCTGTCCACTAATAAATATCATAATTTGAAATGCACTTACCTCAGGACCAACAATTCCACTTTGAGGAATTTATCCTACAGATTTACTCCCACATATACACAAAAATATACACAAGGTTAAGGATGAGTACTCCAGCCTTACATGTAATAGCAAAAGGGTGGATATTAGTGTCCCATAAATCATGGTTCTTCCAAGGGAATGTTATGCAGTCATAAAAAAAAATAAGAGGAAGGTAGATCTACATATGCTCCCTATTTTATATTCTCTTACTCATACAAAATAAGGGATAAATATGCTTATTTTGATACAGAGAATAGTTCTAGAAAAGATTCACAGAAACTGATAAGTTTCCTTTGGGAAATGGGACTGAGTGAAAAAAAAATGGATTACTTTATACTATTATATTTATTTTCCTTTTAACCTTTTGAGTTTTATACCACAACCATTTATTACTTTTTCTATTAAAAGTGTGGCACTAATGTTTTCATATCATCAGTCAAAATCCTACCAGCAATCATTTTATTAATTTGTAAATGATTCTAGGAAACAATGACACATATAAGTAAAGACTTCTGAGAAGTGGCAAACTACTGAAGTCTCCTTACCTCCTTATTCCAATCTTTTCCTATCAGAAATCCCAATACAAGTCAAGAAAGTAATAGCAGAAATTGACATTTCTGTCCTTCCTACCCTATGCCAGGTAAAATTTAATTTTTAAAAAAAAGTGGGTAATACAATTTAACAATATGTTGTATAATGTTGATAAAATGATTTGTATAAGGGGATATAATTTCATATTACCAGTGTTGTAACAAACTGCAAAGTATCATGTATTAATGGACTTTTGGGTAAATTCCTAGATTTTACTCATCTTTTACCATAGGGGAAACGTTACTGAGATAATTCTATAGCTGGAATAAACTTTAAACATTATCTTGAAAATGAGACTTAGAAAAACGAAACACTTTCTCACTCTAGGTGAAAAAAAATAAACAGACTGAAACAGATTTCTGACTCCAGTGCCTTGTCCAAGGCTCAAATCAAGGCTCAAACCTAGTCCCACTGTATCCCAACCACATGCCACGCTGCCTATTAGAAACAGCATCACACGGGGCGGGGGATGCCTGCGTGTCTCAGTAGGTTGAGAGCCGCCAGACTTCGGCTCAGGTCATGGTCTCACCTCACGGTTCATGGGTTCGAGCCCCGCATCAGGCTCTGTGCTGACAGCTCTGAGCCTGCTTCAGATTCTGTCTCCCTCTCTCTCTCTCTGCCCCTTCTCGACTCACTCTCTCAAAAATAAATGTTAAAAAAAAATTAAAAAAAAAAAAAAGAAACAGCATCATATAAACAGTTCTCTCTTTGAAAACTATCAGTGGCTGACTTTGTACTGACTGGCCTCACTGAAGGTCTAAGCAAAGCTGGTTCAGTTTCCAGCCTGAGCTGGAGCTATCCTCCCCAATGTGTACATTTAACATATCATATTGTTGACACTAAGGACCAGAATTTGAGCTCGAAGGGTTGGATCAAATTTAAGTCAAATCCCAGTACTGCAGATTCCAGCAAGTTTACTGTAAAAAAGATAATCTGGTTGATAAAACTGAATTTACCATGCTAATTTTAATTTCCTCCCAGCTAATGGCACTTCTGTGAAACAGATTTTAATTCTTGAGATTTGAAGAGTGACTTGCCCAAGGACTTACAGCCAGTATGTCATAAAACCCGTAAGATGCAAGTATCTGACACAGAAGTCACGAAAGTATTTTATATCCTAGCTCTTAAAACACATATTCTTTTATAAGTTTCAGAGCCACTTGACCATTGGAAAAATGTATGACCTTCATCTAGAATGATGACTGTTTTCAGCTGAATCAAACGCATCTGACTGCATGACAAAATACCCACTGCTAAGCCTTAGGGAAAATATTTAGAGAAGCAGTTATTTCCTGCACCTGATTTTCCTCTCAATCAGCAAGCTGAGTGCTCTTAAATAGCAGTTTTCACCTTTTGGAACCTATTAGTCTTCCTGTATAAGCCCAAAGAAGTTTATTTTCACTTTAGTCTCAAAGTAAAAACAAAACAAAAATGCTAACATTCTGACTACTATCAAAGATAAACACAGCCAGACATTAAAATGGTGAAAACAGAATTTGTTCAGTAACCACTAACAGTGGGAGAAAGAGCTGAGCTCCATTCTGATTTGTGCAGAAGTGGTTGGGTATTTCAAAGGAATAAGGGAGAGGACTAAGAGCGGCCTCAAGAAGGGTCACAGAACTGAAAAATTACCAAGGGTTAGTCAGTAAAAATGACTTTAGGCAAGCTGTGTCTACTAGCTGGCAATCATGAAGTTAGGATTCTATCCTCCCACAGAGACTGGCAGACAGAGGCCCTATCCTTCCTAATATCTATGTTTCAAAGAAATGGCTTTCAGGTCCTTGAGAAAGGGACTTCTAAGTTATAGAATAGAAATATACATCTCAAAAAGTAAAGAAAGGATTCATAATTGTAAGCTACTTTTACTGAATGCCTTAAGAAAGGGAAGTCAGGAGCCTATTGTCAAGTATTGGGTCGTGGCATCTGGGTGGCTCAGCTGGTTAAGCGTCTGACTTTGGCTTGGGTCATTATCTTGCAGTGCATGAGTTCGAGACCCGCATCAGGCTCTGTGCTGGCCGCTCAGAGCCTGGAATCTGCTTTGGGTTCTGTGTCTCCCTCTCTCTCTGCCCCTCCCCCTCTTGCTCTCTGTCTCTCTAAAAAAAAAAAAAAAAAGTATTGGATAGAACAAACAATAAATTCTCCTGAAAGCACTGAGCTTTCTCAGGCAGCCATGTTGATGGCCTTAGGCCATGCTAGAATTTGGTGGTCTCTCAGCACAGACATCTGGTAAGACTCAAACTCAAGTACTGGGAGTTCTGCAGATCTCACTACTTCAAAGTAGCCTTGATCCTGACCTATTTTACAGGCAGTGCCTTTCTCCACAATTGGCTTGCTTCCCACCTAATACAAATATCTACTAGAAAATCAGTAGGTAAAGGTAAAAAATAACAAAATCCCAAAACGCTTTCATTTCATTAAGAACTGCAGCCACCCTGGAAAGAAATCTAGGAGTGAGTATGAATATAATTCTTTTATTTTAAGCATTATCGGATTCTCTAAGAAAAAGATCAAAATGAAGAAAAAGAAAAAGAACAGAACACCCCCAAAGAAATAGGACCACAATCTAAAGATCTAAATGTCAGAGGCAAACCTGATTTCCTGCTCCTTGCTGGAAAAAACAAACAAACAAGACAAAAGGAAGTGGCAGAAGAGAGAGAAAATAACAATCTATACTTTCCACACATTGTTAGGCACATTTGAGAAAACTACAAGACCTTTTACAACTGTTCAAACACAGGGCTTTTTCTCCTGCCAAAGAATCCAGACAAAAGAGAAGGGCAGGCCACAACTGGGCAGATTCCAAGGCATAGGTTCACTCAAGGAACATTTTTTGTAGACTTTCTATGGATTAATTATTAAGACACTCTTCTCCTGGAGAAAGCTCACAGTCCAGGGGGAAAGATATGTAAACAAATATCCACTTTACAGTGTGATGGGTGGTATTAACAGAGGTCTGAACACGGGGCAATGGTGATGAAGCAAAAAAAGAGTGCCTGGGAAACTCAGGGATATCTTCCAGCCGCAGGTAACATTTCATGGAATCTTAGAAAATGAGAAAAGGGATCCAAGATCGAATCTGACGTCCACGCTAGTGCAATTCGATTCAACCCCCAATTTGGCCTAGAAGCCTCTTCTATGTGCTTACCACAGTAAACTTCCCTTCTCAAAGTATTTATGAAACCTCGCTGACCTGTCCATCTCTCCGCTAAACTGTAAGCTCTCTAAGGCAAAACTGGCGACGATTCCATAGTTCTATAAACCCAGTGCCCAGCTCAATAAGGGAATATGGAACGAATGGCTCGATTAATGAATAAAGACTGCGGACCTCCATAAAAACCAGCAGTTCGGACAGACTGTTCCTACGTCTTGGGATCTGTCCAGTCTGGTTCCCTCAAAGGAATATGTGAGGGGGTCATCAGGAAGCGTCGTCCCAGACTCACGAAAAGGGACGGGGTGAGCTCAGGATCTACCCAGGAAACAATGAACCTCCCTGCCAGTCCAGGGTATGGAGGGGTCGCTGCTCCGAACAGGCGTTCATGAACCTATGAATGCTGCTCGATCCGTTCTGTTACTTACATGCGCGAGGGAAAGATTTCAATTCGGTCTTTGCCCGACATTCTGACGATGATAGTTCGGTTCGAGTCTGGGCCGGGCTATCGTGGCTGCAACACCCACAGCCACACGGACCTCCTCTACGGGAGTCAGCTGGTTGTATCACCTGACCTCCTCGCGTTGCTAAGTGGCAGCCGGGATTCTTACACACGCATTCTTCACTTCCGCTTCCTGTTGGCACTTGGCGGGGGCGGTTGGGGAGGACAAAAAAAAAAAAAAAAAAAGACGATGCCCGGATGTTGAGGCCTCGCCCCCTCCACCCCCGAACCGCCCCTCACTTCCGGTTCGCCTCCTAGCCCCTCCCCCTCCCCCTCCCCGGAGGCTGAGTAAGGCTTTGCACGCGCGAGGTGAAAGAACAGGGGAGGAGTACACTCCTTCTCTTCCTCCCCTTTTCGTCTTTGGTCACAGCGCCACCGCATGGTTGACAGAAGCTTTGAGAGAGAGTTAATTCTTCAAGGACAAGGAATCAGAGTCCTACCAGTTCCCTGCGCCTTCAAGGTTACTTAACGAAAACGACAGATAACCGAGAAAACGTACTTTTCAGGTCCTCCTATGATCTACTTTCTTCCTTTTCTTCGGAGGACCTAGACTCTATGATCAGTGAGGAAGAGGGACCGCTGTTCTACTGGCGCATGCGCAATGCGAGGTGGTTCCGCATGCGCGGTGGGATAGAGCGAAGCGCACGCTGAGGTTCGGCTGCCGCTGCGGCTGGACTGTCTAATCTCTGCGATTAAAGAGCACGGCACGGGATCCCGGCGCGGGATTCACATACATACCTCAGGTGATTAGTCCCCCAGATCGGTTTCTTCAAGAACTCACTTTGGTTGTGTCGGTTGACTGGTGGTCGAAAGAGAGTAGGCCCTGGGCTAACACCCCTCCCTTTCCCGTTCCTGCGCGGGAAGTGTCCGACACCACCCGCCAGCGCCGGCTTGGTCGGCAGTGTTAACCGAGGTGTCATTATACGAGCGGAGGGATCTTGTGAAGGAAAGTGGGCCAAACGACTGTACACCTTCAATATACTGAAAGTGAGGGTACCTTGAGACGAGGGGGTGGCCTTGGGAAAACGCTGTGACACCCCCACCCCAGGACACTAAGAATTCCGCTCCCACCCTTTTTTTTTCCTTCCGCCCCAAGCAAATGCTACCTCTCAGTGGAAACCAGACCAGACACGTGAAGGGACCATTGGGGTGGTCCGTAACGTTGACAAGAGCTGGGTTAGAAAGATCCAAGAATAGTTTATTTGTCCGATAATTGATTTTTTTTTAAATTGATGCTCATATTACTGTATCGCTTGACTTGTGCATTTTTACAGAATGAGTCACCCTTTGCATCGAAGCTAAAACATACTGTTGAAGAGTTCACTAATCTTAGTATCGGTTTGCCGTATTTCAGCACCAATGAGAAGAGAATTACACGCTGTGACCTCACAGTTAAACATAACTAAAAAGATAAGGGAATTTTAGGGTTAAATGCGTATTCAGCCTCAGGTCCCCTTTATTATCCGCCAAACTTAGGCTACTTTGTTTCTTGGAGAAAAGTTGTAGCAGAGAAGTCCTGGTTTTTCTCCCGATTGAAGTTGTTCAAGGAAATAAAATTGTGATTATGTGTCTTTCAACAGTGTGTGAATTATATAGAGCTTTACTGTCTACTGAGTTGATCTAATGCCAAGTGACAGTTACTGATTCTAAGATCTCAAAAAGACACACAGTAATATTTGTAGGAATCAGGGCTTCCTATTTCAACTACAGTGAAATAGTTTAAAAGCTTATTTGTGTAGCACTTCTAGAAACTACCATTCAGAGAGCGTTACTGGTGACGGTGAGAGACACATTAAAATTATCGTGAATTGTCTCTGTCACATAACACACTTAACTTTGGAAAGGAATGTGGACGTCCTGTATCTATTATGGTTACTTGACCATGCACTGGTTTAAGGAGTCCTACCTACCATTTGACCAGGCACAAGGTATTTGAAATTGGCTTGGAGTTCAGTTAATACATTTTGAAAGGTGGATATTCAGCATTGAAGAACACATACCATATTGCAGTATTCTGACGTACTGAGATTCTGTGGGTTAAAGGTATTCTGGATTTACTATGCGAAGTCTTGGTTTTAGTTCCTGTTCCAGTACCTTTTAAGTATTTATCCTTGAGGAAGTCATTTAATATTTCTGTTCCTTGGTTCCCTGGAACCCTGCTTCACTGTACTCCTTTCCTAGTACCCCATATTGCAATTGATATGCTTACCAGTTTGTTTCCCACTCTATGATTAACTTCCTTAGGTAAGAATCTTTAAGTGTTAGTAGTACTTAGTACATAGTAGATACTGCAAAAATAATTGTTTAACGAACTAAGTTACAAAATACAAAAAAATTACTCCTTTGCCTTTTATCGTCATTATTTGTATAGCACAGTACACTTTGCAGATTTACATATATTTTAATCTAATTTGATACATTCCACAAACCTGCAAGGTCCATGACACAGACTAGAAACTACAGTTTAATGTGAATGCATTTCCCAAGCAACAACAGGTAGTAGGTAGGAGAGCAAGGGCTGAAACCCATGTCTAGAGCTATTTTGTACTTACTGGCTATTCTTTATGTTGAATAACATACCATCAGCTGTGTTCTTTTTTTTTTTTTTACTTTGTGTATTGTAAAGAGACTGGTACCTCCTAGAGCAGTAGCATTCATCTCTCCCATCAGGATTCTTTTACAATATTGCTTGTATTCTTTAATTATCAAATTAAGCCTTGATTCTCCAGAATTATCAGCTTTACTATTTGCATAAATTTGGTAAGTAAATGTGGTTAGCCTCTATTAAATCTCTTAAAACTGTTTCACACATTCTGTGACATCATTTACTTTGATACCCAGTTTGAGACTTTTCTAGCTCTCAAATTTTAGTGCTTTACATACAGATATTTGACAACAGCTGTCCAAAAGGAAAAAAAAAAAAAAAAGCCATTTAAGAATGAAACAACCAGCTCAGCTGTTTCTTACTGGGTAATTCTGGCCATTGAATGTCTACTTCCCTTTATTTGCTAAATCCCTATTTTGTCAAGCTACAAGAGAACTACATTTTGGCCCTTTTATTAATATGCCACTTTATTTTTGTTGTTAAACAGGATAGATTGGTACTAAAAGTTTGCATTAATCTATGATCTGTGATTCAGCAATGAATATGTATATTGCATTTTTTAAAGATGCTTCTGATATATCTATCAGTAATACTGAGAGAATATATAGCCTGATGAATCAGAGCACAGACTATGGATCCAGACTTCATAGGTTCAAATTCTGACTATCAGTTGTTAGCAGTATATGACAGAACAAGTTGCTTAGCCTGTTTGAATTTCTTCATTTATAATATAGAACTAGGGGGAAAGTGGTACTCAGGCAGTAGCCAATACCTATAGGTGGTAGATGTAAAAATCAGTGGGAATCCACTGTGAAGATACATGTGGATGCAATTAGTTCTCAAACTGAACTGCAGCAGAACTCTGGTGTTCTGTGGGCTGGATGTGGCTGGTCTGTCTTTAAGATCAAGTAATGGCAGCCTTATTGCCCAATTAGGAAAAAAATAAGTAAATGAATTTTCACACATTTTTCGTAGGCCTTTAGATCCTATTACTGCCTGTTTTCTGAACTTTGACAATAGTAAATTGGTTAAGGTTAGTAGAAAAACATGAAAATCAACTGTGATTCATTTTAGAGCTTTCTTTTAAAAATATGTTCCTGTGCATGGTATAATTTCAATCTTGTGGGTCATAAAAGGAGTGGTGCTGAAAGTAGGTTGGGTAGATCAAAGGGAATAGTTTTAAATATATTTAATGCTTGGTGGTTGGGACGCCTGGGTGGCTCAGTTGGTTGAGCATCCTTCTCTTGATTTCACTTGGGTCATGATCCCAGGGTCGTGGGATCAAGCCCTCTGTTGGGCTACGCTGAGCATAGAGCCTGCTCAGGATTTTCTGTCTCTCGCTCTCCCTCTCTTCCCCATTCTCACGCGTGTGCTCCCCCCAAAATAAATAAAAATAAATAAATATATTTAGTGCTTGGAGTTTAAGAGATGCTTGAACTTTATAGTAATGGAGTTCTATAAAGCTATTCTCAAGATTGGGTATACCTATTCGATAGAAGTTAAGTGTTTAGTTGTATTTAGTTATATTTATTTTTTTGTTAATAAATTTTTGGTCTTTGTCGTAACATGATACTGTGAGTTTGGCTAGAATAAATGATAGGGTATATTGTTTGATATATGGTGAGGGCTGTGGTTTAAGTAGTGGGAAGATTCTTCCCTTTATGTGGGTGGTAGTATATAAAGTCTTAGCTGACTTGGAGAATGAGTAGCTTTGGTTTTGTTGATAGGTTTATAGTAGTAGTGATGCTTCCCATCATTTGTTATTTCTTAAAGTGGTGGTATTTAAAATAGTGTTTCAAGGTGTACCTTTAATCCTTAAGTCTCAGAATACTTCATAGATGGTCATTAGTTTTTATGATTCCTCTAAAACTGATGTCAGAGAATCACTCAAGCCCTACAAAAATGTGGAGCACGTAAAAATTAAAGCTTCGTTCCTGAACATCCATCTGTTTTCTGGTACCATTTAAGAAGTTTGAAGAGTTGAGAAGACTAATTATTTCTTCCAGTGGCAAGATGTGGAAAATTGACATTTCTTTATTTTGACCTTAACTGAACACTCACTTGATTCTTTTGTTTAAAATGCAGAATGCCGGGTCTAAGTTGTAGATTTTATCAACACAAATTTCCTGAGGTGGAAGATGTAGTGATGGTGAACGTAAGGTCCATTGCTGAAATGGGGGCTTATGTCAGCTTGCTGGAATACAACAATATTGAAGGCATGATTCTTCTTAGTGAGTTGTCCAGAAGGCGTATCCGTTCTATAAACAAACTCATCAGAATTGGCAGGAATGAATGTGTGGTAGTCATTAGAGTGGACAAAGAAAAAGGTAAGTGGGAAAAATATCTAAAATACATATTTTGGATTTAAAAATGCTTTATTTTAGTTTTTCTTTTTAATTGCTGGCTGCTGTAAAAACAAAACAAAAACATCTCCTTTTATGCTTAAATTCTTTTTACATACAGAGTTGTTAGAGAAGGATGCCAATTAGCCATCTAAGTAAGACTTCTTAAGTTAGTAGTGGCTTAATTAGCACATCCCAGGACTAGTTTTTGTGGGTGAAATGACTTTTATTCCCAGAGGTTACAGGATCTTGGTAGTTGACTCATTTTGGCTAAACTCAGAAGAGATAGGATAAGTAAACCAGAGTACTAGTTCATTTAGATTTGTAAGATGCTTTTTTCCTGATTTAAAGCTAAATTTGCAATCAGATTATTGGATGAACATGGAAATGGGGCAAAGGTACAATGGATTTTAGGAACATTTTATATAAGCTTTGAAAAAGCAATATGCTGCAAACACACACCCAAAACCCAGTATTCTGTATCTCTTCGGTTATCAGAATGTTTGTGACTCCCCCAAAATCATGTGAGAGATTTCAGATAGTGCTGAATGTGTATTCATTTTTTTACTTGTCCCCATTTTTCTGGACTCCATGTAAATCTTCACCTTTGTGAACACATTTTTTTCTAGACACAGTGTACAATACCATTAAGTAAGTTTGGGGTTCAACTTCCTTAAAATAATTGGTTATAATTGTCTCACTATAATTTATTAGGTGTTAGTTTTACATAGTAGTTACCATCATTGCTTAAAAGACCAATCACCTTGATTGAACTTGTCTTTTTTAATACCTCAGCCATCTAGTTAATTGTGACACTTCTGCAAGTGATTGGTTTTATACATAACTGACATTTTTTTTCTCTGATTATAGTCGTAGGTGATAAACTTTAGAGACATTTTGTTATCCCTTAGGTAGTGACTACCACTTAGCATATTGATTATTGTATATGTTTTGGTAGGGCTTAGCTTCTAGAACCCCCTATTATTAAACTACTAAAGACAAATTATACCTTAAACTTGTGTTAAGTCTTCATATTACTGCCCCACTAGGACTTAAAATGGTGTCTTGTCTATTATTTTATTTTCTATCATAGAAAATATATACACAAGAAGGAATCAAATATATTTTCAGTTGCAATCAGAAAAAAGTGAAAAGGTATACTTAAGTACAGTAGATGTAAAAGTATTTTCATAGCAGCACTGTTTGCACAGTGTTAATTAAAAACAAGAAAAATCAAAATCATGGTTAAATAAATTGTAACATTCATGCAGCGCAACTTTGTACGGAATGAGATCTCAGTGTTCTGATATGGAAAGATCCTAGAGTAAGATACAAGCAAAGTACAGAAGATCCTGTAGAGGGCATCCACTTCTGATATTGGAGGATTAGGTTCTGTTGGACAAATGTTCCAATGTAACAGTTAAACAGTGAAAAGCTGTGAACAAATATATATATTAAAAAAAAAAAAAAGTGCCTAAAGATGTTGGGAGCAACCAAAGGCAGGCCAAAACTGAAGGTAGGTCAACCCTTGGAAGAGAGGAACTGCACTGGATAAGTTTTACAGTTGTTTGTCTGAGTGCATGCCATAGATAGCTTCCAGCAGGGCAGCTAAAATTCTAGTGGAAAGTCTATAGTGTTTCAATGGCTTGAGAATCAGATGAGAGTTCTGGACAACCACAACATTTGGAAGGTAGTGATGAGGATTAGAGAAAGGACCAACTCAAGGAGAGCCCCTTAGTTTAAATTATAAATTCTCAAATCTCTGCCAGAACCCTGAACCAGTAACGTATAGGATGGGGTACAGCCCCATGAGGGGCAACAGGGTAAAAATCTAAACAGATCTTGGTTGCTTTCCACCTGGGGAAACAGAGCTTTAATATTTGAATTCAGACAAGTTTTGCTTACTAAAACAAAAAATCAGTATCAAGAGGAACATAAAGGAACTCAGAGTCTCTGGCACATATTATTCACGATGTCCAAAATTACTAAACGTTTCAGAAAACAGGAGAGAAAAGGCAGTCAGTCAGTGGAGACCAACCCAGAGGTGACCTTAATATTGGAGTTAACAGACAAGGATTTTAAAGCAGATGTTGTTAACTGCTCAAGAATATTAGGAAAATAAGCTTGTAATGAATGAAAAAAATGAAATCTCAGAGAAATTAGAAACTCTCACAAAGAACTAAATACAAATTCTAAAATTAAAAGTTTAATATCTAAACAACTCACTGGGCTAACAGCATAGATGGCAGAAGGCTCAAGTCAAACTTGCAGGGAGTTCATTTAAAAGAACCAATTTTGGGGCGCCTGGGTGGCTCAGTCGGTTAAGCATCCGACTTCGGCTCAGGTCATGATCTTGCAGTTTGTGAGTTGAAGCCCGGCGTCAGGCTCTGTGCTGACAGCTAGGAGCCTGGAGCCTGCTTCAGATTCTGTGTCTCCTCCTCTCTCTGCTCCTCTCCCACTTGTGCTTTGTCTCTCACTATCAAAAAATAAATAAATAGGGGCACCTGGGTGGCTCAGTCAGCTGAGCGTCTGGCTTTGGCTCAGGTCATGATCTCACGGTTGGTGAGTTTGAGCCCCGTGTCACGCTCTGGGCTGACAGCTCGGAGCCTGGAGCCTGCTTCGGATTCTGTGTCTCCCTCTCTCTCTGCTCCTCCCCTGCTCACACGCTGTCTCTCTCTCAAAAATAAAAGATTAAAATAATAATAATATGTGGCTATTTAAATAAATAAATAAATGTAAAAGAACCAATCTGAAGAACAGAGCAGGAAAAAAAAAATGTGTCAAATATTAAAAGCTCTATTCCAAAAGAAGAGAGAGAAAGAGCAGAAAATATATTTGAGGAAATAGTTGTCAAAAGTTTCCTGTATTTACTGAAAAAAACATCTACAACTTGGAGAAGCTTGGCAGACCTCAAGCAGGATAAATACTGATAAGACCACATCTAGGCATGTTAAACCATTGAAAAACAGAGATAGGGAAAATCTTGAAAGTAGCCAAAAGAAAACGACTCATGATTTACAGGGGAATAGTAATATGAATTAGTATGGTATTACTGAAAATAGTGGCTGTCTGAGCATTGAATGACTGACCATTTAAAACACTGAAAGAAAAATTGTCAACCCAGAATTCTATATTTTAAGAAAATATTCAATAGTGAAGATCAAAAATGATGACATTTTTGGGTAAATAGAAACTTAAGAGGATGTATTACCTAATAAATCTCCATTATAAGAAACAATAAAGGAAGTTGTGCAGGCCGATGAGGTGTGAGGCCTGACATAGGAAATATGTGGGTAAATGTAAAAGACTATTTTTCTCTTAAATTCTTCAGAATACATTTAAGTGCTTGTCTCGTTATATACCCATGGGATTTTAATTTATGGATGTGATTGACGACATGAAGAGGCCAGTGCTGTGGCCACATCATGCCATGTAGGGCCACCATGAGGAAGTACCAGTTTTGGTCAGGAGACAGAAGGAGCATCAAGAATACAGAAAATATAGGGGCGCCTGGGTGGCTCAGTCGGTTAAGTGTCCGACTTCGCTCAGGTCACGATCTCGCGGTATGTGAGTTCGAGCCCCGCGTCGGGCTCTGTGCTGACGGCTCAGAGCCTGGACCCTGTTTCGGATTCTGTGTCTCCCTCTCTCTCTGACCCTCCCCCGTTCATGCTCTGTCTCTCTCTGTCTCAAAAATAAATAAATGTTAAAAAAAAAAAAAAATTAAAAAAAAAAAAAAGAATACAGAAAATATAGATAATACAATTGACCTTGTGATGATGGATGCCAAAAAGACAAGTATAGAGAATCTTTTGACTAACTTTCATTTGGGTAATTGAAAGTATTCCCTCTACTAAAGTGATACAGAATATGCAATTACATGATACAAGTGCCTTCTGAAAACAGAAATCTCTCATCTTATATTTCTTATGCAGCATTTTATTGATAATAATTTTAGTGGGAAATAAGTGTAGATATGCCAACCAAACAACATGGTTGCAAAAATTTATCACAGTGCTAAGCTTTTTTTCAAACTTTTCTCATACAGGATATATTGATTTGTCAAAAAGAAGAGTTTCTCCAGAGGAAGCAATCAAATGTGAAGATAAATTCACCAAATCCAAAACTGTAAGTTTGATATTTGAGTGAAATTAGTTCACTATTTAATATATTTAATAATCAGCATGTAATATTATAGGCAGGAAAAAAAAACCCTGAATTTTCTGTAACTGTATTTCCATTTACAACTATGAGTTGAGAAGAATAATTTGAAGTCTTAATTTCAAAAGAGTTATGACTGCAGTGTTTTATCTGGTGGTGGTACTACCTTAAGGCACTGCTTATGGTTTACTATTCTATAATGAGTTTATTGGATGTTAGTGTGTTTAAGTTATTTTAGGTTAAATTAACTATGGGTGATTTCAGTCAGTTTGACTTACGGTAACATGTAGTTCCTGGCTTTAAACCCTGTTTGGGGATATTCGAGACAACCAGCTATTGTATGTTAAGAATAAGCAAGGGTCGGGGCATCTAGGTCACTTGGCCAGTTGAGCATCTGATTCTTGATTTCAGCTTAGGTCATGATCCCAGGGTCATGGGATCAAGCCCCAAGTTGGGCTCCATGCTGAAAGTGGAGCCTGCTTAAGATTCTCTCTCCCTCTGGCCTTCCCCCACTCCCCACTTGCACTCCCTCCCTCTCTAAAATAAAATGAAAGGGGCGCCTGGGTGGCTCAGTCAGTTAAGCATCCAACTTCAGCTCAGGCATGATTTCATGGTTCGTGAGTTCAAGCCCTGTATTGGGCTCTGACAGCTCAGATGGAGCCTTGAGGCCGCTTCAGTTTCTGTGTCTCCCTCTCTCTCTGCCCCTCACCTGCTTGTTCTCTCCCTCTCTCTCCCTCTCCCTCTCCCCCCCCTCTCCCCCCCTCCCCCCTCTCCCCCCCTCTCCCCCCTCTCCCCCCCTCTCCCCCCTCTCCCCCCTCTCCCCCCTCTCCCCCCCCTTTCTCCCTCTCTCCCTGTCTCCTCCCTCTCCCTCTCCCTCTCTCTCTCTCTCTCTCTCTCTCTCTCAAAAGAAGTAAGCATTAAAAATAAAATAAAATAAGAATAAGCAAGGGTTTGTGAATCCAGGAAAGCAAGGCAGGCAGGGGCCTGTTACTAGTTCCTCTCCCCCGCTTTGCTAGGGTTCTTTTCTGTTTCATTTTCTAATTTCTGCTGAAATTCCCTACTTCTGTGCAGTAAGCCTTAATTAAGCAAGAACAGTCATTTTTTTCATTCTTTATCTTCTGTCTATATTTTTCTCTTCTCTGGTCCCATATAGATTATCCTTTATTCTCTAGGTCTTAGGTTCTTAATGGCACTGTTTCCATTGTTTCTGTTTTCCTTTTCTTTTGTTCTCTCTCTCTTGTGTGTTTCTGTCCTTAAGGTAAAATGCCAAGAAAACAATGCTTTAAATGAAGAGATTTTTGAAATCTTGATTAACCCCAATAAATAAGAGAATACAAATCTAAACAACCAAAAGACCATTATCCAAACCTTTCCTTTTGTTTTACTGATCTGTTTACTATTACTGCAGTATGGTTTACACATTAGAAAACACAATCAGTAAAATCCCTTCTTAATAATCTGATGACCTGGGGCACCTAGGTGGCTCAGACGGTTAAGTGTCTGACTTTGGCTCAGGTCATGGTCTCCCAGTTCTGGAGTTGAAGCCCTGCGTCAGGCTCTGTACTAACAGCTTGGAGCCTGGAGCCTGCTACGGATTCTGTGTCTCCCGCTCTTTCAGCTCTTCCCTTGTTTGTGTGCTCAAGCGCATGGTGTGTGTGTGTGTGTGTGTGTGTGTGTGTGTGTGTGTGTGTCTCTCTCTCTCTCTCTCTCTCTCAAAAATAAATAAACTTTTAAAAAACAAGTACGTAAATTAAAAAATAATAATAATCTGAGGCCCTTGCCATTCAAAATGTAGTCTCTAGGGGCACCTGGGTGGCTCAGTCGGTTGAGTGTCTGACTTTCGCTCAGGTCATGATCTCATGGGCTCTGTGCTGACAGCTCAGAGCCTCGAGCCTGCTTCGGATTCTGTGTCTCCCTCTCTCTCTGCCCCTCCCCTGCTCATGCTCTGTCTCTCTTAGTCTCTCAATAATAAATAAACATTAAAGACATTTTTTTAAATAAAAACAAAACAAAAAAACCAAAATGTAGTTTCTGGACCAGCAGCATTGACATCACCTGACCACTTAATGCAGTATTTCAAGTCCCACTAAGTTTGATAAGCTCCACTCTAGGAAACTTTCACTTTGTTTTGTCCCCTTAGAATATTGTAAAATGAGTATGTTAGTAGATCTTATCAGGATGATAAGGTGATAGAATGAAATAGGCAATGTTAGTACCTCTCCTCACTCAATTTTCATATGTAATGTGAAAACCTCTTTTCTTGTCTTTAAGCCCTTTTATTTTTAGGAAATTAGAAAAAGGGTTTGGCAGCAGTGAGTGGGAGGTAGGTAGGATTGAAGGATAACTGTTAAAATGATAACAAAGCAGAAAAATATTAAAATCTCAATTCTGGCTCCATGCTGTCATATGGAGTAGTAATAATAGCTTGCACTTGCATAAGAGGATTTGTATAATTTATAAATTTTGTACATTTGTACAATATTTTCCATTTGTAGTGTGCTGCATTTGGATATATTTGACCTGTGTGAGAGCTCACTGCTGTAAAAAGGAGAGATGTTAGTAGTTCCTTCTTCCAGAAGAGGAAACAAATTCAGAGAGGTTAATTAGTCCCAGAGTCAACTCATAGTCTGGGTCTTAGGACACTAAATTACATCCTGTTTCTACTTGTTATACCTACTTGAGTTAACTACTATTGGAAAGCCAATATTTCTCTATGAAAAAAGAACTTGTATGTTAATCTTTTGTTAAGGAATTATTGTAGTCTAATTAACCAAGGTTTTATATGCTGTCTACTGAAATATAAAAATACCTATTTTTTAATAGCTCTCTTGAATCTTTGAATTGTTGAACTCTTCATTTTGTTTCTAGGTTTACAGTATTCTTCGTCATGTTGCTGAGGTGTTAGAGTACACCAAGGACGAGCAGCTGGAGAGCCTGTTCCAGAGGACTGCCTGGGTCTTTGATGACAAATACAAGAGACCCGGATACGGTGCCTATGATGCATTTAAGCATGCAGTCTCGTAAGAACATCTTCTTGGCTGTTTCTACCTTGATACCACAGCTGTGCTAGTTCTAGCACATGGGTTGAGAGCCTGACATATAATAAAAGCACAACATCCACGTATTCTGTCCTTGCCAAATTTAGGTTAAAACATTTCAGTATAAAAGGCCCATAATATGGGCCAATCCTATATAACCAAGCATCTGTAATTTTGTACACCATAGTTTTTGTAAACCATATGGTTTCACATTATCCACTTACACGTTTTCCCCTCCTAGTTTTGTTATTCTGGTTAACTTCAGGTCCAGTGTAGATGTCTCATCTATAACAGTAACCTTATTTTCTTTACCTTAGTTCCTTTGACCTTCAGCCCATGCCACTTAAGCCAGTTTTCATGTGGCCTCACCCTGGGTCTTATTATCACCAGAATTTGCTGTGTTTCCAAAACCTGTAATTCATACATTCTGTTCTTTTAGCACAGCTTCCTGTCCTTCCAGCTCCCCCATAGTTAGCTCTACTGTGTGTCTTCCTAATTCTTTTGCCAGTCTATGATTCCAGACCTTTTTTTTCCTCCCTGTCTTTTCACCCTTTCCTGCCTTCTCTTTCTTATTCAGCATAGACATACCATGGTCCATCATTCCAACAACTTTCTTGCCAATGTCATGAGCTTTTGCCCTGTTTTTCCTTCTGTTACATCCAGCCTTGGATCGATGTTCCTGCCTTCTCTACACTTGTAGACTACTGGGTGCTGCTAGGAAAAACCACAGTCTTGCAGGTTGGTGCCACTGCATACTCATGGTCTCCAACCTCAGCTGCGCCTTCACTGCTGCCTCACATTCTCTCTGCTCTTTGTCAGTTCTTCTCCCATTCTTAGAGTGGCTATTTTAGAGCTTTTCCACACTCTCCATCAGATACCCAGTCCCCCCCCCTTCCCTCCCTCTCAACTGGTATGTTTCACTACCTATTTTATAAAGACAATATAAGCCATTGCACAGGATCTCCTGTACTCCTTCCACTATCTCAGCAAACTTCTCCCTCCCATCCATCATTACCTCCTATGCTGGAATTCATATCCTTCCTGCTCTCAAACTAATCTTACCACCTGTGCACAGCTACTGCTCAGGGATCTCTTTTTATCCATTATTCTCTCTTTTGGGTTTTCAGCCTTTATCTTTGTTGGTTTTGCTCCATTAGTATAAAAATATGCTCTACCTTCTCCCATTTATACTAAAAGCAAACTTCTTTACTACCTTCCTCTACTTTCTCCTGTAGCAAGTATCGTATCCTTTCTAATAGCCAGACTCCTTCACTTTTGTGTACTTCCTGTCTCTCCTTCTGCACCTCCTACTCTTTCCCAAATGTTAATGCCCCACAAGCAGCCTCACCACTACACCAAGGTTAATTTCCCAGCATTTGTGCTGCCAAAGGATATTGGTCCCCTCAGCTCTCAAAATGGCCAAGTAAGACCTGGGACTGTTAGAGTCGCCAACAAGCCAACTCATCTGGGGCTCCAAATCCCTTACAGTCCCCCTGGTCCCCCCATGTGACTTTTTTCTTCATATTACGTTGTGGGAAAGGTAAGAAGAATAGTTAGAATAGCTAACATTTATATATGCCTCACAACAACCTGTGGTATAAGTGCTGTTATTATCCCAGTCTTATAGGTGAGAAAATTGAAGCAGAGATGAAATAATTTGTCCATGTGCACAGAGCTAGCAAGTGGTAGAGCCCCAATTCAGACCTAGACACTGGCTCCATATGGAGCTTATGCTATTAACCATTAAGCACTGTGGTATATTTCTTTCCTCCCTGATTTCAGTCCTGCATCCGTCAGCCAGTACATTTCATAATTTGGTGTGCTGTCATTTTCCAGTCCTGGCTTAGCTCTCTCACTTCCACCTCCAGCACCCCCTCCATTACTGCTCGGCATTGGTATATGTTGTCTTTCCTTTTCCCTAACATTCTTTTGTTTCATCAGCCATGGAGTGACCACATTTAAAGATAATTCTATGCCACATGTGCTTCATATTTTTTTCTTTTAATTAAGAAATAAAATTTCTGAGATAGTTGGAAACCATATTTTACCCTTCCCAACCCATTCCCCTCGTAAGTGGTAACTACTATAATTAGTATGCATCATTATTTACATTTTTATAGTTTTATTACATATATATCTGTAAAGTACATATAGAATTTTTGTATTTAAAAATATTTCTTATTCATGTAAACTGAAAAACAAAATTTATTGTCATTGCAGATCTCTGTACCTTACAGTTTTACTTATAAGGCTGTTAAGAGCAAGATTCTCGAAATTGATAGATGTGTGCCTACTTCATACTAATTTTTATACAGTATTTCGAGAATATACTTTATTCCTCTATTAAGAGATATAAGGTCACACACACACCCTTATCCCGTATTTTTGAACAGTGCTATTAAGAATATACGTGTACATTTCTCTATGTTTGGGAGTTTCTGAGGTATACATATAGCAGTAGAGTTGTTGGCTCATAGGACTGATTACACACATCTTTAAATTGACTCAGTTTTGTCAAAATATTCTCCGAATTGGTTCTACAATTTATATTTCCTCTAGCAGATGTATGAGCGTTCCTATTTCTCTTTATCCTCACCAACATTTGGTATATATCTCAGATTGTTTTCCCTTTTGCCAAACTGATAGGTGTAATAGTATCTTGTTGTGGTTTGCATTTTACTGGTTGTTGGTGAAGTTAACAGCTTTTCCTGTGCTTACTGCTGCTTCTGTGAAACATCTGTTCATCTTATTGCTCATTTTCTGATGGTTTGTCTTGTTACATTTTGTAGGCAGTATTAGCTGAATGAAAGTTCCCTCCACCCAAATTCTTTTGCTTTTCATTCCTGAACCCCTGCTGTTTAGGCCTGATGCTTGCTCATGTCATTTCTACTTTAATACTTTATAACTTTCTTACAACACTTCTACCTTTGCTTTTTAAAGTCCTACCATCCTTTTAGTCATTCAGTTTTTTCATTTGTTCATGTTCCGCAACCATGCTGGTGACTAAGACCCTGGTCCCTGCCTTGTGGCACTCAGAAGGGTCGGGTGAAATGCCACGTTAGTCCATGCAGCCCTTCCTGAGCCCACTGACTGAAAGTAATCCCTTCCTCTACTGATTCCCAAGGATGCACTTTTATTTTTAAATTTGCTTGTATGTTTTTGTTCTTTTCAGGCTCCTTGAAAAGAGACTGCTAATTACATGGAAATGCTTAATTATTGTGGGATGCCAGATGTTTTAGAAGACATTTTAAATTCCTTGTTTTAGCCAGATCTCTAAAATTTTTCTTTACATAGTAATCAGTTAGGTGTTTTCTATTTGTCATAATTGTCCTAAGTGCTTTACTTGCACTGTCATTTAATACCACAGTCCAGTGACTGGGTGGATGAGTTTTCATCCTCATTTTACAAGTTTCGAAACTGAGGTCTGGAAGGGCCCCGAAACACCATTATTAAAGTGCAGAGCTAAGATTTGAACTCAGTCTTGACACTAAAGCCTGTGCTCTTAAACATTCTGTGGTACTGTGTTTGATGTCAGTTATTAGTAAAGTAACTTTGATCTTTTATGTTTGTGTGTGTGTTTTGTTTTGCTTTAATTAGAGACCCATCTATTTTGGATAGTTTAGATTTGAATGAAGATGAACGGGGAGTACTTATTAACAATATTAATAGGCGTTTGACACCACAAGCTGTCAAAATTCGAGCAGGTAAGTGATTTTTTAAATGTTTAAAATACGTTGCATAAATTAAAAAGTTGTTAAATGATGAGACTTACCAAAGAATATTTTGCTATATCAACATCTATAAATTTTTCTAAATGTCTATTTCTTACAACAAGAAAAGTTGAAGAAATTATTTTTGCTTCTACTGAATCATAAAATGTATATATTGACACAAGGGAAAACTGTCATATATGCATTCAACTAACATTACGTTAGCCCCTTTTTTTAAAGGGGGGGTGTAATTTTGTTCTAGAAAATAACTTTAAAATATTCTAATAGTACAGTAATACCCTTTTATGCCTGCAGATTAACCACTGTTAATATAGTTTGGAGTATATTCTTTTTTTTTTTTTTTTTTAATTTTTTTTTTTTTCAACGTTTTTTATTTATTTTTGGGACAGAGAGAGACAGAGCATGAACAGGGGAGGGGCAGAGAGAGAGGGAGACACAGAATCGGAAACAGGCTCCAGGCTCTGAGCCATCAGCCCAGAGCCTGACGCGGGGCTCGAACTCACGGACCGCGAGATCGTGACCTGGCTGAAGTCGGACGCTTAACCGACTGCGCCATCCAGGCGCCCCTGGAGTATATTCTTTCAGACATTTTTCCTACACATACACACTGTATAGGAATATATGCTATTTACATTCATAGATTTTTTTGTTTTTTACAAAGGTGGGATCATACTATGAAAAATTTTCCTCAACTAGCATGGTTGCCTTTCCATGCAAAACATGGGACTATTTCTCATTTTTTTTTTAATGGCTTGGTGTGATATTTTTAATGTTTGTTGACAGAGAGAGAGAGAGAGACAGAGACAGAGTGCGAGTAAGGCAGGGGCAGAGAGAGGGAGACACAGAATCCAAAGCAGGCTTCAGGCTCTGAGCTGTCAGCACAGAGCCCGACTCAGGCCTTGAACTCATGAACTATGAGATCATGACCTGAGCTGAAGTCGGGACGCTCAACCGATTGAGCCACCCAGGCGCCCCAGCTAGGTGTGATATTTTATAGAACAGTAAAACCAGTATAAACCAGTCTTCTCTTGATGGACATTTATCTTCTGCCAGTTTTTTCACTGTGAGAAAAAAATATTACAAATTAGCATGCTTGTAACATAGACACTTACCCAGTTATATGAGTGTTCTGTTAGGCAAACTCCGAGAAGTGCAATTGCTGGGTCAGAGGGTATGCAATTTCTAAACTGTTCTAAGCAACTTGCAGTTATTGTTTTATTCAGCCTTTATCACACTCCTCCTCCTCTCCACTTGACAAATAAGGAACTGAGGCATAGAGATGTTGGAATCATGATTTTAACCCAGGCATAGGCAGAAATCAAGGTGTTTGTTGAATTTCTCTCCTTTATAGTCATCATTCAGGGGCTTGATGTGGAGAAGATATCATTTCACTGCATATTCAGATTTTATAATTATGAAAGTTAACATATAGGGTTATTTCTATACTGAAAGGATTATGAAAGCTTTCATAAGTGTTTGAGTGCTAGTGTATCTGCCACATCTCTGATTTTTAAGCCTTTCAGTACTTTTTTGCATTATTTGGTATACGTTTTTCAATTTCTGTACTTTTAGATATTGAAGTGGCTTGTTATGGTTATGAAGGCATTGATGCTGTAAAAGAAGCCCTGAGAGCAGGTTTGAATTGTTCTACAGAAACCATGCCCATCAAGGTGAGTAATGTTTTCTCTCCCCCTGCTAAAAACCAACCTAAACCAAATCAGATTCTTTTTATGATCATGTTTCATAACAGGTGTCGGGCAGAGTGGTTCTTGGTGCTGTTGTCTAACGGATGGTACTGCTACTGTCACAGTGGATAAAGATTTCTATTGGTATTTAGTGCCAGAGGGCCGGCTGTGCTAAACCTCCTTTATAATACAGAGTTGCTATGGGGCATCTGGGTGGCTCAGTCAGTTAAGCATCCAGCTTCAGCTCAGGTCATGATCTTGTGGCTCGTGAGTTTGAGCCCCGCATTGGGCTGTCTGCTGTTAGCACAGAGCTTGCTTCAGATCCTCTGTTCCCCCTCATTTTCTCTGCTCCTCCTCTGCTGGCTGTCTCTTCTCTTCTCTCAAAAATAAACAACAACAACAAAAAAATTGCTGTGCCCATAATGCCCATAGGATCTTGAAAAGGATAACATATTCTCATATTCACACGTCTTTTAGGAGTTTTGGTTTGAATCTTCTAAGCAGTACAATTAACCAGATGGTTGTTATTCAGAATCTTAGATTTTCTTCTGTCAGTTTAGTTTAGAACCAAATAAGAATTTTTGTTGCTTTTAGAAACAAATTATCCATTGTTCTGATGATGGCTGTAGTTATTTTAGCCACCAAAGAGGGAGCAGTCTTAATTGTGTATATTGTCTTTCAGTGGACTGTTTACATTGGATTATATCACTGTATCAACTAGTTTTTGCTGCATTAACAAACCAGCCCCAATTGCTGACTTACAGAATTAGAAATTAAGTTTTAGGGTGATTTGTTAAGGCAGCAGATTAGCAAAAAAAGTTCTCAAACATGCTGATGGTTTTGTGTTGTATTGTTATGTTCATAATTGATTTTTTTCTTCTTTCTTAGATTAATCTAATAGCTCCTCCTAGATATGTGATGACAACAACAACCCTGGAGAGAACAGAGGGCCTGTCTGTCCTCAATCAAGCTATGGCTGTTATAAAAGAAAAGATTGAGGAAAAGAGGGGTGTCTTCAATGTCCAAATGGAGGTAAGGTCTATACTGTTCTTGCCTTGTTTTTAAAATATATAAGAAATTTAGGGGTGCCCAGCTGGCTCAGTCAGTAGAGTATGCAACTCTTGATCTTGGGGTCATGAGTTCAAATCTCACCTTGGGGTTAGAGATTACTTACATACATACATACGGAATTTAAATCTCTAAATGATTTGCATTCTAAAATACTTAATCACTGCCTTTTAAAACATGAGATACATCTAGGATTATAATTCTGCTAAGCATAAAATAATCATTGACTCAGAGGGCCCTTAAAAAGGGGCTTTTTAGAAGTAAATGAGAACTGTCACTCATTTAGAAGTAAATGAGAACTATGATGGTTATTCAGGAGTAAGGTCACTGATGGATGTTGGGTTTATCCCCCCAAAAGAGAAAAAAAATAGACAATAAAAAGGAGTGGTTATTGTCAGAATTTAATGTGGAAGGCTTAAAATTTGATCTAAGGATTAGGAACAAGAGTAATATTTTCTTCATCTCAACAAGAATGAAACCTAATTAGAAAAAAATGGTAAGTAATTTATTTTAAACCCAGAGGATGCATTTTTATAAGACATCTTATGGGTTTGAAAGATACAGCCACCGAGATGATTTTCATATTTTTCAGTTTTGGCTTATAAAAATGATAGAAGGGAATATTTTCTTTTAATACACATTTCTTTTCCCCATACTCTCACTCTTTTACATTTCTCCCATTATTTATCTAATGGAATTTATTAATGATGCATCAGCAATCAAGAGTGAACAGATGGCAGAGTTGGTGAAGGAAAAGTATTTTTTTAAGAGTTAAAATACTAGGCAATAAGAGTATTAAAGTTGAATTCGTATACTGTTTAACCATCTCACTTTGAAATTATGCCTCTGCTTCCACAGCCTAAAGTGGTCACAGATACAGATGAGACCGAACTTGCAAGGCAGCTTGAGAGGCTTGAGAGAGAGAATGCAGAAGTGGATGGAGACGATGATGCAGAAGAAATGGAAGCCAAAGCCGAAGATTAACTTTGTGGGAAACAGAGTCCAGTTTAAGGAACACAAAACAGCCCTTCCTGGCTGTAAACCCTAGACTGAAAGTTTTCCAGTATTGAAAACTTCAAAGCTGAATATTTTTTATTTCCAAGTATTTAAATGTTCCAACAGACCAAAATGTGAAATGCCCTCCTAAAAGTCAAAAAGTCAGCTGTTTTCACACAATAGCTCCAACATTCAGCATTTTCTAAGGGAGTGGGCCTAATTTCACTAGAGATAAATCTTTAAGAACATAAAATTGGGCTTGTGGTTTCCATTTCTGATGTCTCCAGATTGGCACCCCTTTGTAGTTCAGTGCCTCCATGAGATTTACAAGGGGGCACCCAAAGCAAATAGCCTCAACCTTTCTATATAAAATGTATCAAGCAAACATTAAATAAATTTCTGGGATATTTAACTATAGGCTTCTTCCTTCTTGTCACCAGTTAAAAGCATTATGATTACTAAGATCCTAATTCTGTTATCTTCCTTTTAGTCTAGATGTAGAAGAAACATAAGGGCAGGTGACCAAAGGATCTATACAGCGGATCCTTTCAAAGAAGGGTTTGGAGAAAATAATTTCTCAATTTTAACCACAGTTACAGTTGACTCTTAGGGAGAAAAAGCCTTAAAACACAATATAAAAATTACATAGGATGTGTGCCTTTTGCCAGTTTGAGACTGAGAATACATGGTATGAGGGAGAATTTATCACACTGGTTCTTGTTGGTGTACTAAGCTGCTCGCCCTGAGTTTGTAATTTAGGGTGGTAAAGTTTTTTTTGTTTGTTTTTAAAGATGCTGCCTTAGTTATTTTGAGTATCATTGCTCAGCTTTTTTTTTTTTTTTTTTTCCTCTCCCATTAAATCATTCACTAGGTGCCACCTAGAGCTTTAGTTCTTTATAACAAATAGGGATCTGATTGAACACAATTACAATGATTTTTCTATATTTCCATCATTTGTATGTTTAAGAGCTAATTGTTTTAAAGGTATATGAATCTAAAGGTAAAGAAATGTAAAGAAATTTCATAGATAACATAGTAACTTAGATACATATCTAAGTTACTATTTGAAGTTAAGTTACAGTAGCCAGGGTGTAGAAAGTCTTGAGTTTGAAGACTGGTCTGTTTCATAGATTTAATCTCTTTGGATACTTGAGGTACTAGATGTATTCATTTTATTAATTACTCCTAAGAATAGCTATTTAAAAACGTAAAAGATTAAACCTAACCCACCTTACTTGACTGAGGACTAGACTTAATTCAATTATTAAAGGGACTAGGAAATAGAAGAGTGTGTTGGTGAAACAGTCAATGCCATTTTTGGAGGTTTGTCCCTTTATTTAATTCAGCAGCCTCTAGTAGCTTTTTAAATCCCAAAGTATAACTTCATATGGCTATTTCCACGAGATAGCCTTGATTGCCAGCTAGCATGCCATACTGGGGATATTTAGAGGAGGATCTAAATATTGGCACATGATTTTCACTTTGGTCTTTTTGAGGAGTCAAAAAACTAGTCTATAAGGCTTGTGACATCAAGAATGTCATCAAAATATAACCGATGCTCCCTAAATGTTTGCTGTAGGCAGGAGAATTGAATTTTCACCTTGTTTACTGATGTTTTTGTACTTCAAAGGCGTAACTGTTGAGAAGTACCGGTGACCTCTATGGTGAGTGATTTTATCCCATGCAAGCCTTTTGCTCAGCTCTACAACAATTTTGCAAATTTATGACCCGTCCCAGAGAAAAGGTTAATACCTCACTGATACCTTGAAGGAGAGAACTAAGTAAAAGCATACATATACCCTGCTGCCCTAACAAGATCACTTTCAAACGTGAGGACAAGCTACACACCCATCTCCAAATAACCTGAGGAACAGATTAACAAGGACAATTGACAACTTTATCCAAATCTTGCATCTCCCCACAGCGTCTTTTCATTAAAAACTGACAATTTCATCTACTCCCCATTCTGCCTTTGAGGTAAAAGCAGTTATCAGTTCACACAACTGAAAATTAGCAGTAGTTTGGGTCTCGTTTAATCATAATTGAAAGTCAAAAACAGCCGAGAAAAAGTGGGAACATTCAAAACATTTCATTTGCTGTATTTTATAGCAAAAGAAGACGGACCAGTACGTACGTGGGTCATTTTCATTTAGGGGAAACCTACAGAGACCTGCTAAGCACTAAATCACGCCAAGCATTATGATGATTACTCAGCTGCCATACTTTCAAACATTTTAGCTACTTTTGTATGAAGATCCATCAATTAAAATGGTTTGGGATTTTTAAAAATTCAAGTACTGGTACCTTGGCAACAGTTGCCCCCTGATTTGCCTCAAGGTGATGGCCATCTACTTTTTTCAATGCATGAAGATTCTGATACACCTATATAGAATGGTGCCATTGCACCAATTTGGAGTCAAGCCATCAGGCCAAATGCAGTTTAATTTAGATAAACACTTGTTGATATTCAAAGAGCAATAAAGAAACTAATTCCAGGGACATCAGACCTTGGTGAAATGCCAAATGGAAAATGGTGCTTTAAAAGGCAGTCTCTTACAATGTAAGGAATAAAATAAAACCTCATTAGCTTGGAATTCCTGATCATTCAGGTCAGGTATTTCTAGACCAGATTAAGAGGAGACAGTTCAAACTAAAAGGAAAATTTTTTCCTTAAGCACTTTGGAAATACTATTCCCCTTAAATGTAAGTTACATATCTATTCATTAAAGGAAGTCTAAGCACTTGTACTTGGCAAGAATGCTGGCAGTAGCTTGTGCCAGATTACTGTATAAACTTGAAAGTAATAAAAATGTTTTTAAAGATACTGTATGATACAGACTTTTCACTACTTCAGATTAACCCCACTGGTGAAGCTTCTTGGTACTTACATGTCTCAATGTTAACTTTAAAACAAAAATTTCATGCCTTAATTTAATTCTTTTATATCTTTCTCTGTCCTTTAGCAGCTTCTGCTCTGCATCTCTTTCTGAATGCCATTTTTCATAGAAACACTGTAACTTCACTCTTTTTTGTATGTGTGAGTAATCTCTCCCAACTGAGCCCATGATTTCTGCAGTATATATGCTTATGCAGGCTTCTTTTTCAAAGCAAATCAATATTCAATGAATGTTCAACCAAAATTTTGCCATCATCCCCATTTTAAGATGAAGCATTTTAAGATGAAGTGACAGATCACTTGACATGTTTTCATAATCTTGCATAGTAATTTACATAGGCTCGAGTATGGAAAACCTTTGAAAACCATACAACTTTGTCCAGGAAATTCTAATAGCTAAAAATATGGCAGTTTTTATTAATTCCAAGGAAGGAGTTAGTTTTTAACAGCACTTCAGAGACAGCCAACACGATATTAGCATTTTATTTAGTATTGCAACGTGGCTAGTTAGTGTTACAACAGGGAACCCTACCTTGGTGCCCGAGGAATGGCTGGCTGTGAAGATGGGTGAAAGTCAAGATGCTGACGCCTAATGGTTGTTCTAGCATTTCCAGGCTGTTAACAGGAAGGTGGGGAAGGAAATAGCACCACTGCCGATTGTGATCTAAGGATCACCAGTCTCACTGCAAAGCAGTGCAAAATATACAAAGAAGCTATAAGTCTGCACACACCCATTCTCCAGGAAATCTTGTCTGTACCATCCGGTAGGAGGGAGGAAACCTTGTCCTGTTCCTTCAGGAACACGCTCCCTTGTCACGTTAGCTTTTTGATAGCTTCAATCCACTCAGCTCGCTCAGCCTTGCTGCTG
The DNA here is from genome assembly GCF_024362965.1 of Panthera pardus. Lineage (NCBI taxonomy): Eukaryota > Metazoa > Chordata > Mammalia > Carnivora > Felidae > Panthera > Panthera pardus. Next base: position 105,336,068 of record NW_026526810.1, read on the forward strand.
GCCTGGATGTAATAGTGTGTGTCATCCTTGGTAATCACTTTGAAGAGATTCCCCTGGACATTTCCTTTAACCCCTGGGCAGAAGAAAAATCAGTGAGTATCCATGTCTGCTTTCAGCTAGAAGTCAACTGACCCAAAAACAAAAATACACATGAAGTGTTTTTCAATGCCAACGTATGTGGTTAGGGAATCCCACCCAATGCCCGCTTCCCTCTTTTCCTCCTCTCCATTCCCTGTCCTTCACCTGTGCCCTCCTGGCCTGCTCCCTGCACCAACCACAGATCTACAGTTCCGTTCACATCAAAGAATCCAGTATGCTTATGATAAAAGCAGGCACAGATTTGGGACCTGATATTAACTTGTTTCACTTCTTCGAACCTCAATTTCCATGTCCATAAAATGGGAATAATACTGTCTTAGCTGGCCATTGTGAAATTAGCGTGCTAATAGACATTCAGCTGTGTTGCTAATCCTTAAACACTGTAGGCTTCTATTCTTAGGTGGCAATTTACCTGCCAGTAGGCACAGAAACTGAGGGGAAAGAATACCAGAGACAAGGATTATTTAGTTGTGTTGTTAAAAGACTAAGAACACCACCCCCCTTGCCCTTTTCCCTAATTCTGAAATTGGCTTCAAACTCACACCATTCGTCTCACTGAGAGAGCATACTCTGCTCCCATAGCTCAGCCCGTCAGCAGAGCACTGCTGACAGCACAGCAGGGGGGATCTGAGGAGGAGCCTGAGGCCTGCAGGCCAGCGTGAAGTTGCACCTTACCAGTGGGAACGCCGTTATCCTCCAGAGCAGACACGAGGGAACCACGAAGAGAAAACCCACCCACTGGCCGGTTCTCTTCCTGCAGCGGAAAGGACTCCTGATTAGGCATAGTGTGAATGCATAAAAGGGAAAAAGGAGTTGAACTCTTGCCTGTAACCACCCTGAGGCCCGCTAAAGAAGTCAGAGAGTCATCTGGAGGAGTAGGTGAGGCTGAATTTAGACATCACACGGCCATGTGACATGCACCAGTAAGGAAATCTGGGCTTCATTTCACTGCCAGCGGTGGCAGGGCCACATTCCTCCCCTCACTCCATCGTGTGCCACTGTTAGGGCGGGAATTCCTGACTGAAGCCTGGTGATGGAGGAACTGCCCACTCTCCAATATTTCAAAAAATGAATGAAAATCCTACATCTACCAAGACAAGCCTGGACAGGCCAACTAAAAGGCCATTTTTCTTTGCTTTTGACTGGAATTAAATCAACTCATCACACAATAATTCTTACATCTGAAACTCAGAGTAGCAATCCTTTGATCAATTAGAAAAAAGAAAACAAAATTAGTAAATTATGGCCTAAACAGTACATGGTAAAAGAAACTTTCCACAACACTGGTGGGGACAAAAGGTTGAGGGGCAGGATTTCAGGGGATCTCCTCATAGAAAGGGGTAAAGAGGCTGGAAAGCACTAGTTAGGAGTCTATCAGCCCGCTCCACCCTCCCCAGCCACACAAAAAGCTTTGGAGAAACTAAAAGATGCTTTCCTCTCAAAATAATGATAACCCTCTTGCTCAGGCAACAGCGTGCTGAAGGGAATGATCAGACCGTTGAGTGCAGCTTCGATTGTGGGAGGAAAGGGAGGGAGGGATGCTGAGAGAAAGGAAGGAAGTACAGCCAGCTGCCTGCTATGCCCAGGAGAGAAGGGTCTGGAAGTATCACACACGGGTACCAAGTGAACATGTGACACTCACTTTGGAAGGGTCATAGTAATGCAGAAAAGCCGGATCCTTCCTCAGAACAAAGCGCCGCACCTTCCAGTTTTTCCTTTTGTGTCCCTGAGGCAAAGAAAGGGTTCAAGGCTCATCTGTGACAGCTCTGTCCCTTCCTCCCACCTCCATGCAGCTAATGCCAAACTTCCAAGCCAGCTGGCTCCAACAGACTACTTTCTAAGAGGAGTCTGCTGGAGACCCAGGGATTGCAGTGACTTGGACTTCCCTGCTCAGAGACACATTAGCAAAAACACTGTCACAGTTAGCCAAGTTCCCAGAACCAAAGAGGGTCACACTGAAGGAAGAGGGGAGCATGACTCAGAGCCCACTCAGCGTGTAAGGTGGACAGGGAGGCAGCAGGTGTCAGCTACACTAAGAGCTCACGGGCAAACTTGAACCCAAGGGCACCAACTTTAAGTGTCAACTTAGCAAAAAAAACAAACCTACACACAGTTGCATGTACTTATGTGCACACAAATACAGCGAAAACCACTTCAACGTTCTGCATCAGCAAAAGAAATGATCACTTTTATGTTAAAATCTAAATGTGTAAGACACTGGTGTGTGTGTAACTCTCTTTGGCTTCACCCCCTGGATCGCAAAGCTTCCTCAACCCTTTAGCCTGGAACACCCAGAGCCCCTCCCACACCTTCCTCGTGGTCTTCCAGGGCCTCACTGCCTCCCCTCACTAGACTCCTGTCAGGCCTGGGAGCGGCAGTAGAGATCTATCTGGGGTAGATAGGCAGTTGCATGCACAGTAAATAATCCAAGAGCAGATGGGGATCCTGATATGCAAGAAGCAGGTGACAAGGACAGCCATGTGCTCCAAGTAAAAATGGGCAGGGCACTGAGCAGCACGTGTGTCCATGGTACAGACACGCACATTCGCACGGTGTGTGGGAAATGCACAAACACGAGAGGTGTGCAGAGGTCACTTCACATGCTGGGATGTGGGGATTCTGTTCACAGAATAGCCTGTGTGTCAGGCACAGGTAGAAAGGCCGCATGTGTGCCTGGGACAGGGCTGCTCTCCAAACACGGTTAGCGGTAGTGACCACAGTCAGGTTTTAAACACTGACATTACACTGCAGAAAAAAAAGACTTTTTTTTTTTTTTTTTTTTTTTTTTTTTTTTTTTTCAAAAAGTGTATCTGGAGGGTATGCAGAGTCCCACAGAAGAAGACAGAGACCCCAGGAAGCGTCCTGGAGCTGAAGGCCAGCACTGATCCAGTAAGCAATGTCCTTCCAGACAAATGCATGAACTGGGCAGTGCTGCAGACGTTTTTTAGCATTGTGATACTGACTTGTGCATACTTTCCCCTGTGTCTGGGACACACACGCACACGTGTGTGAACGGGCACATTCATGCCTCTTGACTTGCTCCCTGCAGCCGCCACCGGCTCCTGCTTTAGCAGATTCTGCTGGTAACGAGTGCCCTTTAGCAGCTCAGCCCCTCCCACCCTTTGGGGGCATTCTGTCCATCTCCCTCTCCAAGACAAGCATACCTGCTTGGCCAGATAGCCTTGTTTTACCACCGTGCCACTCAACTCCACAGTGCTGAGGCTAATTTCTTCCTTGGAACTTATCTTCTTCTTGTAGCTCTCAGCCTAGTGGGAAGGAGTGAACAAGGGCTCTGTTACAAAAAGGCTCCAGTTCCAGGCTCTGGGACTACCACAGGGGACAGGAAAATCCTTGGTACAGAAACCTCACTCCCCCTGAGGGTGAAGAAGTCCCCAAACCCTAGGCCTCTGGCCCATGACTGTGGATCCCCTGGTCCTCACTTGGTTACCTTCTCCTTCCCTCTGCCCCAGCAGCAAGAAGAACCCACTCCCTAACTTACGAAAGTGTACAGGGCCGTGGAGTCATCCAGGAACTGCTCGGCCAGGTCTCCAGAGCGAATGGCTCCCATGCTTCGGACGCCTACTGGCTTAAGGAAATTCTCTTCCATGAGCATGGAGGCCAGGGTCACAGCCTCCAGACGGTTAGCAGAAAAGCTGTTGGAGATGAGCCAGTCCACTAGGGAGGAGCCTGCATTGGGGCAAGGGCAGCATCAGTCAGATGACAGGCTACAGACCAGCCTCCCTGGGGGTGCTTGGCTGTGACCTCATTGACCCTAACCTCCTGGGCAGCCTTGGGTTCTACCCGAGAGCATGCGGCCATCTCAGACCAGCCCATTGGCCACAGGCAGCTCTGGCCTCAGCACAGGAAGGCAAGCATGGCTGAGTCTCAGGTCCCCACGCCCCAGGTTTCCACTGCCCAGCCCAGCCCCCAAGAGGGGATGCTCACCTATGAAGGTCTTTTTGTAGGTGCTTCCCTGTTCCATGTTGGGGCTTGGCCGGATTCCGCTGCTGCTGTCGTGCATCTTGTCCACAATGCGACTACACAGAAGGAAGGCAAAGGAGAGGGGCCCCACAGTGTGTGATACCCACATCACACCAGCAGGTAGGAGGGGGAGTCCAAGAGTGCTGCTACAGGTATAAAGCAAGTGGCAAACGGTGTGATACACATCACAAAGCAAGAGGCGTTTCCGTAATGCATCAGATTGGAGAGGTAGGATTTCAGGATGTTTCTTTTCTTCTTGCTCATCTAAATGCTCTCATGTCTCTACACTAGATGGGTATTACTTTTGTAGCAAAACTTAAGAGCTATTACTTTCAACTTAAAAGCAAAATAATATACAATAATGATTCTCTATGATCTGCAGAAGTCGGACCTCCTCCAGCTACTTCTCAAAGTCACCCATCACTTCAACCCACTCCTACCTCCACTGCTCCTCCTGCACTCGCCATGGTCTAGCAAGCACCCAGGCTGCACAATCAAGATTTCAGGGACTGGCATGGAGCTTTCTGGGAGCCCAGGAATGGACTCGTGCCTTGTCTTTGATGGGTATAACAGTTCTGCTGCCTGGGAGGCTAGGGGGTGTTTCCTGTAGATGTAACAGTTTCCATGATGGCACTCCTTTCTGATGTCCCCACTTTAGAGTATTGCCTCCACCAGTGATCTGCTTTCCTTCTGTTCTGTGAGATGATTCCCGCCACCAATGGAAGATCTTTTCTCATTTTCTATTTATGCCCCTGAGTTGGAAAGCCACTGAGATGAGACCTTATTTATTCATATTTGCATCTCCTGAGCACCTAGTACAGTATATGGCATTCAAGAAGCCCTCTATAACTATTTCCTGGATGGATGGATGGATGCATGCATGCATACATGCATGAATGGATGGAAGAATGAGGAACCTCATAGAGCAAGAATGCAGCCACTACCAGAACACACCATTCTTGCCACCAGGCTGCAAACAAGACCAGTGACTTGGTGAGTGGAGATTCCTAGGGGGCTGTGACATAGCCCCAGGCACCCCGGCTGAAATTGAAGGGAGGGTCTCAAGACATTGAGGTGGGAAAGCAGCAGAGGCCCCAAGATATTACATAGGAGCAGGGCAGGCAGGGAGGGCCACTCCCAGGCAGAAAAAATAATACAAATAGGACAGTGACAGCAGAAAACCCTGACGCACAATGGTGGCACCAGACAGGCGTGTGTAGTAACAACAGAACCCACCCCCTCCCCAGTCGCACTGACAGAAGCAGCTGCAACAAAGCCAGGCAGGGTGAGGGGCGGGGGTGGGCTGGGTACTCACTGCAGACTGATGTGAGGGGGCAGCTTGAAGGAGTTCTTCAATATGTGGAGTTGCTGGACTTTCCCCGGCTGCCCAGCGTGAATAGCCCCTGTTATCTCAAAGGCCCAGGCGTCCCTCTCCTCTCGAGAACAGGCTTCCAGGAAGTACTCAGTGGATGTTTGAGTCTTCAACTTAATGAGAAGCTGCAGGAAGAGATGGCTCGTCAGACCAGCACTCAGAGGCCTGGCAGGCCAGAGAATGTTGGCCCCAAACAAAGATGACGGGGCCACAGCAAGCCCAGGACACACAGATCTGGTGGCTGCCAAACTCCCAACCCCTCAACCATGTCCCAGGGGGTGGTCTTCAAAGATTCACTTGTCAACCTGAAGCAACAGGGAGCTCATGGCTCACAAGGCAAGCTCTCCCTCTTGGACAGACTAGTTAGCATAGGGACTGTTGCCTGGGTACTTTGCCTCCTTGCTTCTAATCACACAGACTAACCTTACCTCCCATGACAGCCCCTGTGCTGAAGTGAGAAGTGTACTGGCTTTCAAGTCCAACTGATCTGAATCCAAATCCTAGCTTAGCCACTTAGCTATGAATGCTTGGGCACATTAAGGAACCTCACCAAGGGGTGCCTGGGTGACTCAGACCGTTAAGCATCTGACTTAGGCTCAGGGCATGATCTCATGGTTTATGAGTTCAAGTCCCTCATTGAGTGAGCTCGAGTCCCACTTCGGGTAAACCATGAGCCCTGCTTCGGGTGAGCCCCACTTTTCTCTCTCTCCCTCTCCGTCCCTCTCCCCGCCTCAGCCCCCGTCTCTGCCCCTCACTCACTGGGCCCTCTCCCTCTCTCAAAAAACAAAACAAAAAAGGAACCCCACCAAGCCTTAGTCTCTTTATCTGTCATATGGGGATATTAACACCTACATTGGAGGAACTGTTCCTTATGCTCCTTTTGGTCCTCTTTTCTTCAGTCATCCCCAATCTTTCACACACTTCTCATATCATATGGCTTAAACTCTTAATCAGCTCATGCTCTGTTACATGTTCTGCAGGTGGTCGCCATTCTCATAAACTATGACCCATGGAATGGAGCCGGCTGCTCCAGGAAAGCTCTGAGGGGCACAGGGTGGCACGGCTGACGGCCCGAGGTAGCTCTGGTGGCACCATAGACTCGCACTCTGTGAGGTCAGCAGACAGTCTTTTTGATGTAGGCCACATCTCCTCCATTCCTTAAATGTGCATTTAGGGTTTTTTGGGTTATTTTTGGCCACTGTGGGATTCTGATGTTGACCCTATTAAATGTCATCTTAGAAGCCTACTGCTTCTTTCGGGAAAGCAGATGCATTCTATTTCATTCTGATTCTGTCTTCCAGTGCATTAATTCCCAACTTGCTTTGTTTGCAGACTCAACATCCCTCACCTCAACTAACAGTAAAAACAGTGATGAGATGAGGCTGGTTCACAGTCCCAAAGGATACCACAAATCCGTTCCTCCAAGTTAACACTGACTCACCCATTAGCATCGTAGGGGAACAAATTCACCCAGCTCCCTGCACCTGCACTGGCAGTCTGCAATCAACATTTTAATGAAAGAATTTCAGGAGAGACTATATAATTCCATGTGAAATCCACACATACTCTTTCATAGCTTCCCAAATTAAAAAAAAAAAAAAAAATATATATATATATATATATATACATATATATGTGTGTGTGTGTGTGTGTATACACACATATATATATATATATATATATATATATATATATTCACATACATATGTATATACTTTATAATGTGTTCTTAGTGAACTTGCTGGCTCCTCTTGACCTCTTGCAGGTCAAGTACTCTTGAACTGGGAGGATGACAATCTGAGAATATTAGGGAAAATTAACATGAAGTTCACAACTCCAGTTAGCAAATTTCACTTATTTCCTTTTTTGAAAGCTTCTCTATCTCCAGCCTGTTCTACCAGCACTCTTGCTTTCCACTGTTCCTTAAAGATTGTTAAAGGGCATCAGGTTAACGAGCAACCCTACAAGGTCTGGGGTTTAATTTATTGAGAACTAGAGTCTTAACTTCACTTAGAAAACTAGGGGTTTTTCCTCTTAAAAACGTCTCCACTGTAAATGTTTCTTCTTTCTTAAACATCAATTCAACAAACATTTACTAATCATCTGCTATGTGTCCAGACATTGTGTTTGGTCTTCTGACCCACGAGGAAGAAGGTGCAGCCCCAGTCTTCCCAGGCTGGGCATCCTCCGGCAGCCCCACCTCCTCCCAACAGAATGCTACCCCACCTGACTTTTTCCCTTAATCAGTGGCACTTCCAGATTGGCAGAGGAAATTGTAGAATGACATTTCATTTTTGCAGCCTCATAGGGTAGAATGACACTCAATACCTTCCTCTCCCTTGTCCTCAACATCCAGTCAACCAGGTCCTGTTGACATGTCCTTCATAACATTTTCTTGTGTTTCCCCCTACTTTTTGCCTTATTTCATGCCTCACTATTTTAATAGCTCCCTTTGTTTTCTTATTTGAGAAAAAGTCAAAACTACAAAAGAGTACAGCAGTTAACATAATACCAGGAAACCCACCTCCCAGAATGGACTGTCACAAACGTTTTCTTATACTTAGAAGGCTTGTCAATTGGTTTAGAAAAGTCAAAGAAGAAAAACATAAGTGGTTAGATCCCTTCTTTATTGATCTAGTAACCTATTAGAATCAGAGCGTAGTTCCTCATTTTAGTCCTCCTAAGAGTGTTTCCACCAGTCCATTCTCTTACTTCAGAACCTTCAGTGACTCCCCATTACCTCCATCTGGCCCCAGCCAATCTCCCATTGCTCCCTTGGTGAACGTTCTCCTTTTGCCACACTGGCCATCGTCATCTCCAAATCTATCCCTATCTCTCCCCTCACTTTCACTCAAGACTTTCCACCTGACATTCCAGAATATCTGCCTCTCTCCTCTTTCAGATCTTTGTCAAGTCTCTATTCCTCCCAATGCTGTACCTGACTCAACAGCCTATAAATACGTCTTCCTCCTCTTCAGGAATATGGTGTTCTCTATGACTAACCATGTTTATACCAACATTTGGAACTCTGAATGTTTTTTTCGATTAACCAGTTGTTTTCATAATAAGATGACTAACTCCAGGGAAAGCACTCTTACCATTTTCTTCCTTGACTCCTCCAAGCCTAGGAAATTTCTTGGCACAAAATGGGCCCTTAAAAAAAAACGACTGATTCAGGTAATTTTTCATGGTAGGGTTGAAGCTGCGCCTGACTTTTAGAACACTCACCCCCTTAGGGGATGAAAGCCATCACATTGAACCCCAAGATAGCAATAGTTGCTCCCATTTGTGAGGTTCCTCCTAGCCTACAAGGTGCTTTGACAGACTGTTACCTTCTGCATGATTCTCAACACAATCATGGGGGATAGTGAGGTGTCACTATTTTACCCCATTTTATAGAGGAGGAACTAAGGCTCAGAGAGGCTCAATTACTTGCCCAAGGTCACACCTGTTACACAGCTCAGCAGGACTTGGATTTAGGTTTTTTCAATGATAACTCAGCTCTTCCTATTATCCACATCACCTTCACCAAAGAGGCCAGAGATGAGAGGGTCCCGGGCAGAAAGGAGCCGAGAAGCAGGGGCCTTCACTTACGGGTCGATTTTCATACTCCAGGCAGGGGCAGGTGATGGTGCAGCCATCCAGAAGGATCCGGCCCTTGGGAGGGGTCACCTTCCGACCCCCCTGGAGCTTGTAGTACAGTAGCGTGTTCTGCCGGAGGATGAACCATCGTGCTTTCCAGTTGTGGACAATGTGACCCTGAGGATGGACAGCACAGCCCTGTGGTGAGATGGCTGAGGGGACGACACTGTGTTCAGGGAGAGGTGTCCCACAGCACAGGTAGCCAGACTGTGCCGTGGGATCAACTGCCCAGAAAGGGGGACAGCATTATCTTTTTTTTTTAACTTCACTTAATTTTTTTATTCTAAAATAATTTCAATTCAGAGAAAAGCTGAAGAATAGTATTAAGAACTTGCATGATAGAATCATTTAAGAGTAAATTCTTAACATGATGCTCCAACACTTCTGAATATTTTATTGTGCATCTCCTACAAAAAAAGGGGGCGGATATTTCCAACATAACCACAATCCAACCATCAACATCAGGAAATTTCCATTAATATATTATTATCATCGATTCCACAACCCCCAGCCAAGTTTCACCAATTGCCCTAGTAATATCTTTAATAGCCAAAGAAAGGATCTAGTTCAGAATCATACGTTTTATTTTCATGTGCATGAAAAAAGCATTATCAGTCTGGATCTCTTTGTCATCTGAGTATGTAACCAAGACCTTTGGCATTGACCTTCCAGTTCCCATTTGACCTTGTTTGTGGTTATAAACCTTGAAAGAAACTACAAAGTATACTGAAGAGGAAGTCCTACTACTAGGAGACTGCTGTTGCTAACATTTTGTTTTCTTATTGTCTTTTTTCCTTAGTTTTTACTTTCTGGTTTAAAAAAAAAATCAGGACCATGTTACATATAGTTTCATTATCTAGTTTTTGTTTTGTTGAGCTTTGCTGAGCATCGTCTCACACCGATGTATTTCTTTAAAACATGTTTTTGAATGACCGCTAGGTGGATGCAATATTTACTTATCAATCTTCTATTGTTTGAACTGAGGTTGTTTCTTTTTTTCACTGTTATAAACAATTCTGCAATGAATATTCTTGCACATAAATTCTAATCTGCATCTCAGATTTTCTTTTCCTTAGCATATATTCCTAGAAAGAATGTCACTAGTCAAAGATGTAGGCAATTTGTAAAGTTGAAGCCACAAACAGTCTACCAGTGCTAAGGACCCTAATAATCTTGCTTAGCTTGGTATGGCAAGACTGAAAGACAGGGTAGTTTGGGGGTTCTCAAGTGAGTCATAGAGCCAATGGACAGGATAGTAAGGTAAAGGCAAAGAGCCTATTTCTAGAACAGACCAACAGATGAGGGAATGTCTGCTGAGGAATCAGAAAGGAATGGGTTTAGTACATACTCATGAAAGCAACTTTCATGGCATATTTCCCAGAGCAGAGCCCAATAAGAGCGAGCTTCTAACTAAGAGAGATGGGCTTTATCTGAATCAGAGACCATTTCCCTAGTTCACTCCTTTCCTTACATTTCCTAGCATTTATTAAGTTCGAAGTCTCCTCATGTTCTCCCATCTGTGGAACTGTGATTGTTGGATGTGTACTGTGCACAGTGCTGTTAGGGAACCAAAAGTTGTGGGAATTGACCGAGTGAGCACTGGGCTATGCCCAAACAATTTACTGTGGCAACTCAATAAAACTTTTAACCATGTTAATATGACAAGAATTTATTAATATGTCTAAGTGCTATTACATTGCATGGCGATCAAGCTCTTCACAGAAGATAACTTTCATAGTCAAGGTCAAGTTTACATTTTTTGCTCTCTCCCATACTTAGGATCGACATGTAACATGACGGGTGACAGCTTTTCTTGATGTGGGCAGACATGTTTCAAGAAACAAAGAAGATTTGGCTTTGACGTCTCAGCAGTTGGGGTTCTCTACTGCTCCCCACATGGCCCAGACTCGGGTCCTCTTTTTCGATGACCCCCTTCTGAGGGGCTGTTGAAGCAGCATTAGCAGTAGATTGTTGGCTCAAAAGATTGTGTACAGGGAGAATGCAATCCTAGTTGATGGAATGGGGGCTGGTGTGAGGTAGAGAAGTGAAGAAGGTAAAATAGTCTTATATCTTAAAACATAGGTGTTACAGGCTAAATTATGTCACTCCTCACACACACACAAATTCATATATTAAAGCCCTAACTTTCAGTGTTGACTGTAGGTGCAGATAGGGCCCTAGAAATGTGATTAGATTAGGATGAGGTCATCAAGTGGGCCCTAATCCAATCTGACTGGGGTCCTTATAAGAAAAGGACACTCAGAGACACAGAGAGACATCAGGGAGGTATATGCACAGAGGAAAGACCATGTGAGCACATGGCAAGAAGGGGCCCATGTGCAAGCTGAAGAGAGGCCTCAGAAGAAACCAAACCTGCTGACAGTTTGACCTTTTACCCTAGCCTCCACAACTGTGAGAAAATAAATCTGTTTAGCTGTCTTGTCTGTGGTATTTTGTTTCAATACTCTAGCAAACTAAAGCAACAGGGAGAGGAGAAATGGGGCTGAAGACGTTCAAGAAAGTGTCACCAACAGATGTTGAACAGAACAAACCAGTTTGGAGATACTGTACTTTCCTGGACAAAATGCTACATTTCTCGGAATCCCTGGCACAAAGGGAACTGATAGGTGACCAAGTGGCTGCCACCCCTATGCATGGTTTCCCACGGGAAACAGGAATTTTTGGAGAGAACAATGTTGGAAGAATAGGTTCTTCTGACACCCAGTCCCCAGGGCTACCAGGGACAAATAGCAAACAATGTCAGCAATGATGTTTCCGCTAGAAATGTCTGCTGGTGCTGGTAGGTATTTTTGTCTAGCTACATCATCTCTGGCTTTATAGCATCCCAGCCAGGTTCTCTGGCCCTCCCAAATATTCCTGAGTTACTTAATAGTTATTATTCCTCCATGAAATCCCTTTCTGTTCAAACTCACTAGAGTGGAATGTGTTTATGAGCAACTACAGATCCTGACAGTAAGGGTGAGAGGTCTGAGGAGAAAGGCTGATGAGAAAGGATTTACTGTGTAGGTAGAAACCCTGAAGCAGCTTGTGACCCTCAAAAAAAATGTTCAAATCTTCTGACCCAATAATTCTACTTCCGGGGATGTGTGTGGAGTAAATCATCTAGGAGAGGGAAAAGGTTTTATGTATTGAGACACTTAGGATCATTGCTTATAATAAAATAATGCAAAATATTCTAACTGTGTAACAATACCATGCCCGCTGTGGCTATAGGGGAGGCATTCCAATCTTAACAGATGGCAGGAAAGGTCATTGGTGGAGCCCTCAAGGTCAAACACAGCAGTCTGAGTCAACAAGAATCACAGCGCCAATGGTCTTTAACACAGGTAAAGCACTTTTACTTACATTTTTTCATACGATACCTAAAAATAACTCTAGTAGCTATTTTAGAAAATTTCTGAAGGGATACCTCAGGATTGTTAATAGTCGTCTCTAAGGACTAAGACTGGACATAAGGCAACAAGAATGAAAACTTATTTTTCAATTTACAGCCTTGAGTACTTTTCTAGTTTTTTTTTCATAAAAGTATGTATTATTTTTATAATGGAAAATTAATTTTAATTCAAACAAACAAAAATCCTGATGAGATGATTAGGGAAATAATTCATTCACTTATCTATTCATTCAACAATCAATGACTACTACTGCACCAAGCACAGGGCTGGCAGCAGGGAGACAAAGACGAACAAGATACTGACCCAACACAGCAGAGGAGACACACAATGATGCCACTCAATGTGATAAGTTCCAGGACAGATGACTGGTGGGGTCCCCCAGGATATCCACCTTTTGGTATTCACAGCCTTATATATACTTTTTCCCCACATTGTACAAGGGCTGATCTGTGTGACCAAGAGAATGTGGCATAGTAATGATTTGTCAGGTTAGGTTAGAAAAGATGGACTCTGAGGAAAGCTAGATGCCACATCATGACCGACCCTTATGGAGAGGTGAGGAACTAAGACCTCCAGCTACTAGCCATGTGATTGAGTTTGGAATCGGACCCTCCAGTCAGCCAAGCCTTCAGGAGAGTGCCACACTAGGCAATATTTTGGCTGTAACTTCATGAGAGACTTGAATCTTGCAGCTAAGCTCTTCCTGAATACATGCCCCTCAGAAATTATGTGAGACAATAAATGTTTATGGCTTTAAGATGTTAAGCTCTGGCAGGGCACCCGGCTAGCTCAGTCAGTTAAGTGTCTTGACTCTTGGTTTCAGCTCAGGTCATGATCTCAAGGTTCATGAGTTCGAGCCCTGCACTGGGCTCTGCACTGTCAGTACTGTCTCCCTCTCTCTCTGCCCCTTCCCTGCCTGTTCTTTCACTCTCAAAAATAAATTAAAAAAAAAAAAAAAGACATTAAGGTTTGAGGCAACTATTATAGAACAATAGAGAAGTGATATAGGTCATGATGCAAACCCCGAAAAGCAGCTTAGGTGGAAGAAGAAGCTCAAAAGAGAGTGAGTGGGGTTAGGTTGGCTCCCTGAAGAGCTGCTACTGGGGCTGAGTCTTGAAGGTTGTGTAGAGTTGGTCAGGTCAGGAAGGCAGGGAAAGGAGAGCTTGAACCACTTCCACTTTTGAGAAACTCCAACTGGTTCTGTATGGATGAGGCTCAGAGGCCTGTGGGCAAAGGACAGAAGTGATGCAGGCACAGTCAGCTTCAAGTTCCATGCGGTAAAGTTTGATCTGTATACTGTGGCCAGAGGGGAGTCCTGGAAGGCTTCTAAGAAGAAGCTGCTAAGAAAGGCTTAGGTTCTCATGTTAAGAAGATCACCTTGACCACACTGTGGCAGAACAGCTGAATGAAGTGGGTCAGACTGGAGCAGGCAGTTCAGTTGGCAGATGCCATAATAATCCACAAAATGGGAAGGAGAACTCCATTATCCCTGGTCTACAGAAAAGCACGCCATGTTCAGCAGAAATAAGGAACTGGTCTAATGTCACCAGGTAAAGGGATCGAGGCCAAAACCACTGTGGTATAAGTTGAAAGATATCCCAGGCTTCCCTCTACCCAGGGAGTTTCCTCCCTCTCCAGGCTCCTTGTCTGCAAATGGCTGGCCAAGGCCAGAGGCCCACTGGACCAACCACAAGTGGCTTAGAGTCCCTAGAACCCCTTTAGGGAGAGGGAGGAGAGTCCATAGCTAGGATAACAAACCTATGACTGGGTTCAAGAGGCATGGAATATTATAGCTAGAGGCACCCTTTGAGAAAGTCCATACTACTCCCTACTTTAATGATGAAGGAACTGAGGCCCATAAAGGTCTTACCCATGACCTTACAACCCCAGAAAAGCAGAGATGGTACTTGTTACAGATTGAATTATGTTTCCCTCCCCAAAAGGTACGAAGTTTTAACCCCTGGTACCTATGCATGTGATCTCATTTGGAAATAGAGTCTTTGCAAATGTAATTAGGATACCGTGAAGTCATAAAGGATTAGGGCGGACCTAATACTAACTGGTATTCCTTATATGAAGAGGAGAATTTGGACAGTGAGATATACAGGAAGAAGATGGTCATGGGACAGTGGAGGCAGAGATTAGAGTGATGCATCTACAAACCAAAAATGGCAAGAACTGCCTGCGTGAGATAATAGGTTTTATATTTAGGTCTCTGTCCCCGGCTCCTGGCACAGAGCTCCTGAAACCCTTGTAATTTCCTGGGTAATAGGAACGTCTTTTTTCTAACGAGGTGACTCAGGTGGGCTCCTGGATGAAGGCTGGTCACCATAAAAAACCACAATTAGAAGCTTGGCATTTTCAGCCCCACCCCAATTCTCTTGAGAAGGGAGAATGGCTGAAAATGGAGTTAATGATCAATCATGCCTATGTGATGAAGTCTCCACAAAATCCCAAAAATACAGGGTTCAGAGAGCTTCTGGGTTGGTAAATACATGGAAGTGCTGAGCCTGGCATGCCTGGAGAGTACATAGCAGCTTCATGCCCCTTCCCACATACCTTGCCCTACCCAGGTTTTCCAACTGGCTCTTCATCTGTATCACTTATCGTATCCTTTAATAAACTGGTAAATATATTTTCCTGAGTTCTGTGAGTCACTGTAGCAAATTAACTGAAATGGAAAAGGGGGTGTATTGGAACCTCCAATCAATAGCCCATTGGTCAGTCAGAAGTGCAGCTAGTGTCTAAAGTATGGGTGGGGTGGGGTGGAGGGGGGCAGCTTTGTGGGACTGATCTCTTAACCCATGGGATATAACACTATCCCTAGGTAGATAGTGTCAGAATTGAGTTAAATGGCAGGACATGTAGCTGGTATCACAGAGAATTGCTTGGTGTTGGGGAAAACCTCTACACATTTGGTGACCAGCAGTGTCAGAAGGGAAGTGTTCTGTGTACAAGTAAAGGAAATTCACAGAATAAAGAAACAATAGGTTGTTCCCTATAAGGTTTTCCCTACATGGGAAGGAAAAATCTGCAAACGTCAAAGCAAAAGAGCCAAGGGAGGATTCTCCCCTATAGGTTTCAGAGGAAGCATGGCCCTGCTAACACCTTGATTTCAGACTTCTAGCCTGCAGAACTCCTTCCAGACTTGTTTCTTCTATGCCTATTTTTCCTTACTAATAATACCTTTTATATTTTCACTTTTTGGGTTATTAGATTATAAGCATTTTTAACATCTGCAAAACCATAATATACTTAGTCATTTGTTTATTTGTGCGGACATATAGGTAGTTTCCAGTTTTTTCACTACATAAATAATACTGTGTTCATAAAGCTTTGATGGTATTTTCTTGGGATAGAGTCCTTCCTACAAAGGACATTTTCAGGCCAAAGGGTGTTAGCATTGCCATATCATTTTCTAAGAGGGTCATCAGAGGTATGAGCTGGGCAGCAAGGCCTGAAGTGCCTCAGTGTCTTCTTAAAGGAAAAGCAATCTTGTCCGTGCTGATCTCACTTCCTTCCCCCTCACCCTCCTTTAAAGCCAGGCCAAGTGAGTGCCCTGCATTTTGCCTGGAGCTTTGCTTCTTTCTTGTCTGGGCGGGAGTGAGAGCCAGATCTATCATGCCCCTGCCCGTCAACTGCTTTCACCCTCCTGGGTGATGACTGTTTTGTACTCTGGGCTTCCAGCTCAGGCCCTGCCCCCACCCCAGGCTTTAAACCGTCCTAAATCTATGGAATCCCATGGCCCTAGCCTTGCAACTAGTCCAGTGGATGCAGAAGCTGCTGCCGGCGCCACCTAGGAGGAGGGGGGGTGGGGGGGGCGGGGAGTTGAGATTGATCAATAGGCGGGAACTGTTAGCAGGGGCACCCAGCCAGGTCCCTCACCTTGCAGGAAAGGGTGTGGCTTCTGCTAGCTTCAGGGCCAGCCTCCAAACACCAGGCTTTGGGTTTAGCTGGAATGAGCCTTCAGTATTTTAGCCAAGCGCCTTCTGTGGGCTTTTGGGCTGGACTTGTAGACTGTTCTCACTTCCCTGCACCCTGAACTCCCTTGGCCAGCGACCCAGGACTGGGCAGCCATCCAGAAGAGAATTCACATCCTTCCTTCTAGCATTCCCGGATTCTGCATGGTGGTGGTGGTGGGGAATCTTGGGAGGAAACTCCAGCAACTGGGGGAGACCCCTACTAGGGCCAAGCTATGTGGGCAATCAAAGATGCCTATCAGATGCCCTGCCCAGCTCACACTCTCCCTCTCACCTCACAAGGTGCAGGAAAGTTCGACCAACCCCGCCACAGGTTGTCTTTCTGAGGTGCAGATGCTTCCACAGAATGAGAAAGACTAACCACAGTGGCTTGGAATTTGGTACCTGCTTGTGTCCAGCCTGACCCTTGATCCGGCATCAGCCTCCTACTAGATCTCCTGCTTGTAGTTTTGAGCAAACAACACCCCTGCCCTCCTATACAAATAATGTGTAACATAGCATGGCTACATTACCCATGGACCTGAAAGCAATCTGAGACTTCAGGGCTGCTCTGACCGCCAGGGGAGGCAATGGAAGGGGGAGCCCTGTCATCTCTCTTCATCCATCTCCCTCCCAAAGCTACAATCTCAGTAGAAGAGCCAAAAGTCTCATCCCCAGATTTTATGCCCTGCTGTTACGTTAGTATAAACCCTTAGTGTGATCAATGTTAAAAGAATTTTAAAATATTGAACTTCCTCTTGCTGCTGCTCTTTGGTTCATTTTCCACCTTGATCTGTGTGCTCTTTGTCTGTCTGAAGTCTTGTAAGCTGTGGGAAAGGCGACATGGGCCATGGGCACGAGGTCATGGGCCATGGACTGAGGATGGAGACTGCAGTCCCAGTTATTAGTCCCCTGGCTCTGGGCAAGCGGTTTCATCTTTCTGCCCCTCAGTTTCCTCATCTGTAATTCAGTGATAACAACACCCACCCTGCTGTGGACAGAATAAGATTTGGAGTCAACCTTATGGGTTTGCACCCGCTCCATCACCACTAGCACCCAGATCCTAAGCAAGCTGCTTAATTAACCTCCCCGAACCTAGTTTCTCCTTTGGGGAAAGGGAGGAAAGCGGTGCCGCACGTGTGGGACTGCGGGGGGGGGGGGGGGGGGCTGAAGAACACGAGGTCCGGGACTCCTACACGCTAAGAGCTTCATTCACAAGCCTGGGCTGCCTCCCGGCTCAGGGGTTACTGTGAGTAGTACAGGAGATGATGCGTTCGTACGTAGACGGGCGCCGCGAGCACACTTAGGTTGCTTCAGTATAGCATATTTAAATATTGTACTCTTTCCAGCTTAATACGTTGTTTTAATTAAGATACCCCTTCAGGAGTCGCCCCCCGCCTCCTACCACTAGCCAAGCTGGACTCTCCTCCTTGCCTGCGTGCCCCGGCCGCTCTGTTCTACCTGAAGCCCCCCTCCAACCCCGGCACCCGGCTGTCCCCAGGCCGCCGAGACCGCCGTCGGGCGCGGGCTGGGGACCCGGCTCCGGGAGCCGCCCTCCGGGCCAGTGTCCGCTCACCCTCTTGACGAGGAAACCCTCCTTGAGCACGCCGTCCTCCATGTCGCTACGCGCGCCAGCCGGGCCTCCGGGCGCTCCAGGTGCGCTGTCCCCGCGCCGCCCGCTCCTCCGCGCGCCCGCGGCGCCCAGGAAGCACCTCCGACCCCGCGCGGGCGACGCCTCCCTGGCCCGCGTCCAGAGCCCGAGACCGCGGGGCCTCCCGCGCAGGAAGTCACGCCAGGTCGGGGTTTCTGACGTGGTCGCCCCCGCAAAGGCGCGCTAGGGTCTGCGGTTAGGCCTCCGGGTACAGAGTCTGCGGGCTCTGAGCGTCCCGCCCTGCTGTCGCCTCCGGGAGCCTTCCCGGTCCCGCGCTCTCCGACCGGGCGGGGTGCCCCATCCAGGTGCCCCTGAGCGCGCGCAGCGCCTCTGGCTGTCTGGTCTTTGCCCATCTTCGCCAGCCCCCAGCCTTAACCAGGTGCCTGCCTGGCTCTTAGTGTATGGCCCTCGAGTATACTTACGGAATTAAACGGCACTGAAAGGATTTGCAGGGATTCCGAGTAATCCCGAGCTCAGTGGAAATGGGGGGTGGGGGTGGGGGAGAATGGATGGAGTGGAACCAGCTGGGAACTTTATCCTGGCCCCTGGTGGGCGCAGGGCAAAGTTCCCGTTGACAAAAAAAAAAAAAAAACAAAAACAAAAACAAAAACGGTCACAGGTTTAAAGAAGAAGGCGCAGATTGCAGGAGCCCTCTGCCTCCAGAATATACCCACCCACCCCCAAAAAAGCTACAGCTGGGGATTACTTCATTAGGTGCAAAATTTAAGGGCATGCCGAGAACTCAGTAATCTAGATAAATTATATTTTAATGCAGTATTTTTGAAAATCAAAAATAACGCAAAAAAAAAAAATCCCAGATGAACAAAACAACAAAAATTTAAATGCGGACGGGGTCAGCCATGTCCTACCAGACCGTATTGGAGTCTGCAACAAAAGGAAACATAGCAATACTGATTCTTTCTAGTAATCCTTAGGACACATTCAGCTTGTTCATTGTTTGCACTGGGTGTGAAGGGCCCCCTAAGGATTGTTCACCAGGAAGCGGAAAGGCCCTAGCTGCTTAGAAGAGAAGAAAAGTTTCTGTCAGCAGAAAGTACCCCAGGTTGCCTTTCAGAACCAGCCTGGTGCACAATTCCCAACCGGTGCCAGTGCCCCGGAAATGCCTTCTCACTGACTGACTTCAGATCTCCCCGTGAATCCAAAAGCAATGAATGTATCTTCCACTCCATTTCAAAACGCACATAGACTCAGTACCTTCTGAAGCCAGGTCTGTAGTGGTGCGAGGTTTTATTTAATGTACAACAATCCCATTAGGTGAGTTTATTATCCCTTTATTTGTTTTTTCCCAGCAAAGGAAACTGAAACTCAAAATAGTTAAATAACTTGCCCAAGGTCACACAACGTAGGATTTTAACTCCAGGGCAGTGTGGATACTACACTTACTTCTCAGTTCTTCAGCTAGAAGGAGGAGTAAAGAATCACATGAGCTCTGAAATCTTGCTGGGCTCAAACCTAGGACATGGGAGGATAGAATGGGAAATTCTTATCCTCTTTGGCTCTGGCTGTGGCCTGCTCATCTCCTTCTTCCTCTCAAATCCAGGAAAGCAGGGGATTGGCACAGACTAACACAGCCTACTAAGACTTGGAAGAGGCGGCAACACATTTGACAAGAAGTGTTCCTGAATGAGTTCACAGAGATGGAAAAGGGAATACTGGTCCTCTCTCCTGGAAGTGCCCCCTACCAGGAGGAAACTAAGGCCTCTGCATACTTAGAACCTGCTTCCTGTCCTGGGAAGCCCCTGGTCCAGCCCACCCCGTCTGACTCACTGGACCCATGGCATGAGTCACACTCTTTCCTCACCCATCTGTAGTGGCTGAGCCACCAGCCCACCAGGGAACCACGCTGACATAAGCCCAACTCAACCATGGGGAAGAGGATGAAGACAGAGGAAGCAGACAGTGGTGAACAGCTGAGAATTGGAGAAAGGAGAGGGAAAGGTAAGGAAGCTCAGAACACAAGAGCTTATCTTACTCTTCCAGGCAGACAACTCTCCTCTCCCTCTCAAGACTTAGGCTGATGTGGAAGGATCCTTGACTCTCTCAGAAGGTCAGATAATATCTAGAATGTGTGAGTTGTAGAGAGCTATATGGTCAGTGTTTGCTTGTAGGTGATTCATGTGAAATTCCAATGTGAAATTCCATCATTAGAGAGTCATTCCTCTAGCTATAGATAAGGATCCACTGTTTAAGATACTCACAGTAGAGAACGGTAAATCATGAATCCTTACTCACAACGAATACATTGACTTAATGAGTGTATCAGAATCCAGAATCAGAATCTAATCAGAATTTTATAAATGAAGACTCCCAAAGCCCAGAGAAATAAAATGACTTGTCCAAGGCCCAACAGCCAGTTAGTGGCAATGCAAGACCAGGAAACAGGCTAACAGTACCTCAAGGTACTTCAAGTACTTCAAGGCTAGCTCTCAGCAAACGCCAAGGGCACTTTCCCTAGCAGTGTCCTGCATCAGAACAGGACTGTCTTGAGGGTATAACTACACACACTGGAAAGAGTTCTGTCTGCAAAGCCAGAAAAGACTTTAAACAATGTCTTCCATGTTTTTTCTGACCATAAATAATTTTTGTGCTCATTATAGAAAGTTTAGAAATTACAAAAATAAATAAATAAATAAATAAATAAATAAATAAATAAATAAATAACACCACACAAATCCCATCATCCAGGCAGATAATATTTTTACATTCACGTATATTTTTATTTAAAAATTCTTGAACCTTGTCTTTTTTTCATTTATAATAGCTAATAGGCATCTTAGCAGATCATTAAAAGTAATTCAAAAACATAATTTTAATGGTTGAATAACATTTCATCCTGCCTATATCATAATGTATTTCATCATTTTCATTTAGGTTGAATTCCCTGTTTTACTGTGTAAATGATGCTATGATAAATACCTCAGTACATAAACATTCTGCCACATCCCTGATTATTTTTGGATAAATGTTGAAAGCATGCTTTTAGGTTAAAAGGTGTATTTTTAAAATTCTTGATACACATCTCCAAACTGCCTTTTAGAAACATACCACAAGATGTCTTTACCAGCAGCATATGATAATGGCAGTCTTGGGTGTCTACACCAGTATTACCTGTAGTATTTTTAGAAATCTTTGCTGATTTTATTGGGAGGAACAGAGCCCCTTCCTAGATGTGTAGGCTCTGTGTTGTCTTTATCAGGGGATGGCTAGCTGGGGGAGATCCCCCTGGAAGAGACTCGGAACTGGGAAGTGGCCAGGAAAGAGGGCAGTGAAGAGGTGCAGTGTAGGGCACCACTCACAGGAAAAGGGGGGCATGTGGGGTCTTGGGCAGCCAGGAAAGCACCCTGAAGGCATTGGGCAGAAAAAAGAGGAAGGAGAAGGGAGCTAGAAGTGAAGGCAGCAGAGAGAGCTGGTAGAGAAATTTTGCCCAATTCATGGTTTTGCTCAAAGCCATCCCAAGTTGCTCTCTTACAGCCAGAAACATATTCATTCATTCATCATTTCATTCATTCATTCACCAAGGTGGAGACTCATATTGAATATGTTCCATGTACAAAGCACAAACCACTTGCCAGGAGGAATACACAGACCCTGGCCCCAGGCCTTACACATCAGTGTAGACAAAGTACCACTTTGATTAACCATGAATATCCCCCTGGTCTGCCACAGGTGGCAGGGCAGGCCCACCAACACAAAAAGTGGTGTTCCAGAACAGTGCTGCCCACACCATCTGTGCTGAAGACCAGTGCTTTTGATTTCCCCTGAGTCGTGGACTATTGTGTGGTCCTAGTGTGCATGACTAGAACATAGCCTCCACCATAGGCAACTTACCAGAGACTTCTGCATCAACCAAACTCATCTATATTCTGTTCAATGAAACAAAACCATCCATCATGCACTTGAATGTCGTGGCAATGCCCAGCTGCCATAAAAGTTTCCAAACACTCTCCATTTCTGTTCTTAGCTTATCACAGAGCAGTACCAAACAGACCACTCATAAAATAAACCACACTTCGAGTGTGAGTTCTGGAAACTTCACATCTTATTTCAGCCATTACACGACCTTTGGCAAATTACTTATCCTCTCTGATCCTTATTTTCCTCATCCATAAAATGGGGTAAGAAAGTGCCTGTCTCACGGGGTTATTGGGCAAAATAAATGAGAATATGAAAGTAAATTGTGTAGTGCCAATGCCTGGCACACAGTAGAACACAATAAATTCCCTCAATTCCATTTCATCCCAACCTTGTGAAGTTAGTAGGAGTATTGGTTGTAAGTACCCCACAGTTATGGATAAAATACCAAAGCTGGGAAGGGGGTAGAAGAGCAGAGAGTTTATGTTTACTGTGTTCCTATTATGTGCCAAAGACTTAGCATATACTATTTTATCTAATCCTCAAAAATTCCCTGTGAATTGGGGATTATACCCATTCTGTAGATGGAAATGAAGATTCAGAGAAGTTAAATAACTTGGCCTACATCACAAAGCTAGTATATGGCTCAGTCCAGGTTAAAATCTAGACCTGTCTGATTCCAAGCCTTGTTCTTTCCACTACTTCATACTGTCTCCTTTGGCTAAAGGATGTTCTCTCTTTGGAGAAGGAATCCCATTGGCCTAAGTCAGAGGGTTACTGTGGTAAGTTGCATTCTTGTTCCCAATTATTCACTGCCTGTGGTAGGCTTCCCTGACCCTTTGACTCAGGGTGGGTCTTGTAACTTGCTTTGACCCACAGAACATCACCTGCACATCCCAGTGGAAGATTTAAGCGCCATCACCTGGTTCCACCCTTGCTCTTTCCACAAGCCCGGCATGGCCCAAATCGGGGCTGCTTCCACAACTTGGGTCCAGGAGTGCACACAACTTGGGAAAAGAACTACAGCCAACGTAAGAAGTAAGCCTTTGTTGTTGTAGACACTGAGGTTGGGGGAGGGTTGTTTGCTACCACGGTGTAACTGGTGAAAGTTCATTGATACCCACAGCTCTCCACCTCAGCTGCGTCTCAGATCCTGAAGGACACTACTGGGCAATGCCAGGACTGGGCAGCTTGGAACACCTAACATGGACGGGTGGAGTGCCCTCTCATGAACACCCTGAAACTCACCTCCCTGTTCCACTGGCAAAGCTGAAACACCTTGAGAGAGCTGTCAGTCTCTCCAGGGTGTTCAGCCAGCCTTTGGTCGGGGACAGCCCAGACTCCCTGCTTCCCCACCAGTGCCCTCCATCCTGCCTGTCCCTCAGAACCCAGCCTTTTAGGAGAAATACTTGTGGCAGCTGTCTCCTGGACAGGAAGGGCAGGGGGTGGAGCAGGATGCATCTCATGACTCAGCTGTCTGTTCAGGGAGAACTGGACCTGTTTAATATAGATAAGGGCCCTCCCCTCCTTCTCTCCCCCCTTCCCCCCTTCTCTAAATGTCATTCCTGGAGGTTAGGCTTTCTTTTGGCTTATTTTGTGTGTGTAAAAAAAAGGGGGGCCAACGTGGGGGAGCAGGGTGCCTGGGTGGCTCAGTCGGTTAAGCATCTGACTCTTGATTTTAACTCATGTCGTGATCTCACAGTTCCTGATGGAGTCCGGCATCAGGGTCCACACTGACAGCACAGAGCCTGCTTAGTTAGGATTCTCTCTCTCTCCCTCTCCCAAAATAAATAAATACATTTTTTAAAGGGGGGGGTGGTGGTAGAACCTTGGCCTGGGAATGTCTGAGGAACCCCAGCAGGAAGGGGCTGGCTATGGTGCCATGTGCTGGCCACCGTGTATCACTATCACATCTGGTCATATTTGTTCTCCGGCCTCAGAGGCTCCCACCTGGCCAATCATCAGAATCACCTGCAGGGCCTTTAACCAGCCCCACTCAGGGCCTCCTCTCATAACAAGGCAGGTTGTGTACTGCATAAAAAGGGCAAATGGAAGCCAAAGTGCAAGCTATGCTCCACAGTCCACACATGCCCTCAACTCAGGGCTGCATTCTCTAAAGGGAGGGGGGATTTTTCTTAACCTAAAGTCTCTGTCCACTTGCCAAGTCACATCCTAGCAAGACTGCTTCTGCCCAGAGAAGGCACCTTCTTCTATTTCATACAAAGTAGCAGGGACCTTGCCCATCCCCAGGAGATTCTGATTTGTGGATTGGAGAAGCCTCATTTAAGAAACCTGTCCTGGTGAGGAGGTGGGTCAGCTCTGGGAACCTTAGTCCTGAAAAACCCCTGAGCTTCTCAGCCTTCTTAGGGGGAAGGGCCCTCTGAATTCAAACGTGGGTGCCGACTGAAGACCAGCCCCATTGCTGACTACGACGGGGGCAGGGGGAGGGAAATCCTGTGCGTCCCCCAGGTGATGTGGCTCGAGCTGAATTCGGGTGTGCAAGTCAGTCTCCAGGCTGGTCTCCCACCTGCATTCAGGCCGGGTGGCATAAAAGCGTCCCCAGCCCCCACGCACCCAGCTCCGCCCTCGGGAGAGGCTATCAGTTGCTAGGTGGGGCGGTCTGCTCGGGAGATTAGAAGAGGGCGAAGCCTGCCCCAACAATCCCCAACACAGAGCTCTGAACCTAGACAAACTGAGGAGTAGGGGGTTGCTGCGGGCTTCGTGAGGTTAAAAATGCTAAGAGATGGCGTGAAGACTGAATTCTCAAAGTAGCAATCACTCACGCCCCTTTTGGGAGTTTCCAGTGAGGGGGAAGCTCGGGCCAGAACTTCCCAGGAATGGAGGCTGACGCTTCACCGCATTCCAAACGCGGAACCACGTGGGTTGGGCGGGGCAGGCGCCGCGCAGAGGTCAGCTGTGGAGGCCGAGGCAGACTTCCCACCAACACCTGGCCAGCGGGAGCCTTGGACGAAGAGTTTAAGGAGGTTCTCGGAGTGTGGAGGTGCAAGGTCCACCCCTGAAAGCGCGTGTCTCCTTAAATTTTGTGCTGCTTCTCCTGCTGGTCCCGCCCCAGTCCCAGCCTGAGTCTTGACCACTGCGGGTGCAACTTCTGAGTTACCTGGCTCCTCCACAGCTTTTGGGGTTGCCCGCCCATGTAGAAGCCCACCTCCCACGAGCAAGGTGAATCTCCTCTCACTTGAAGATCAGAAATTGAGATCTTTCCTGTTCAATTAAGGATACGTTTCCAGTAAGTGCAGACATGGAAGAAAATAGCAGACAAACAGTGGCTAAGATGGCAGACTGCATTTGATCTCCTTAAAGTGCAGATCCGACTTGAGAGAGCTATGCTGGGTCTGGGACTTTGCACTTGTAACTAGTCACCAGATGATGTTACTGTCCTTGGTTAGGAACCACAGGAGTTACTTAGCTCCCGTAAAGAGGAGACCTCGAACTCCGGTCTGGCTGCACAATTTGCAGGTTCCAATACAGAATGAAAAGGTAGGCTCCAGTTTCAAAACTTAAGAATTTCAAGGTATCAGCAGCAGACTGTTAAAACAGTCGTGGGGCCCTATGCCACTGTTGGAGCCTCACAGGGTTGTTGAGAGGATTAAAGGTTAGCCCGTAAAGCACTTAGATATCACCTGTGCATATCCTTGATCATGTCGGTGATCATTATGCCTCAGCCCCAGACAGCCTCTCCCTGAACACATGGACTGTCACACCTTACGTAGTCCAACCTTCCTTTTAGGGGGGAGGAAATTGAGCTTCCTGGGAAGAGTTCAAAGAATAAATGGTAGGTCAGAGGGACAACTTGTGAGGTCACGCTCAGAACTCAGACCTCTATGCCAGGGCTTTTCCTCCTGGGCTGTATTCAGTATGTGTGTGGGAGGGTGGGGGTGGGGGACAGGCAGCAGGAAGGTAACCTAGCATCTCAGAAATGCTGAGGGGAGGTTGAGACTAGATGGGTGCCGGTTGTCCCTGCAGGAACACAGTCCAAATCATTGGATCACACACCTGTTGGACTTTTGGGATGTATGTCCTGAGCTCCTTGGTAAGAACCTAGAATCCTGTGGGAATGGCACAGGTGCCCTCAACCACTGCCTCTTAAACAGATCCAGTTGCTGTGCTTTGTGGTTCTTGGTCTGCCCTTCAAAGTTTCTTTGCCTCCTCCCTTATTGCCACCTACTGCTGTCAGGGTGCTCATCTCCAGCAGCTACTCTATAAATTGCTTACAATCGGATTAAATTTAGAAACATAACCCAAGGTATTAGAACTGTGCAGAAAATAAGGATAAATGGTGTCTGAATGCTCTCGTCACATGATATGTGCTCCTCCAAAACTTCTCCAGGCTTTTGCTTTTTCACCTGATTTCTGATTCTGTGCTTTGTTTTGCATGAGTGAGGTTGCCAGATATTGAATTCTGGATGAATGAGTTATCACTGTAACAATAAGGAAATTGATAATAGAAAAATTGCAGGTTTTAAGAAGTATTGCCATTATTACTATTTTAGTCATCACTATTAGGACAGGAAAATTGACAGTGAATTTCTGAGGCCATTCTGAGAACAAGACCAGCTCTTCACTTCCTATTATAAATCAGGGGAAGCCATTTTACGGTAACAGTAGTGCCTTCTCTTTCTAGAGGCCACTCTCAAGACAGCTTCTATTGAAGACAGCGCTTTGCTCTTGACCCCTAATTGCACTTTCCAGACATGGGGATACAGTGTAGCCAGCAATGTGAAGATGGGGTAGTGAGTTATTCAGCCCTCAGATTTGTGTCTACCCCAAACCAGGGCATAGACCGTGGCTACCTCTTCCTTCCCTCTCTCCCTCTTACCCCTCCAGGTGTCTCATGATTGCTTAGGAAGCAAGAACTGGGTGAGCCTCAGGTGTCCGCCCAGTCAAGTAGACCTAAGGGCTGAGCAAGACAACTGTCCTCCAAGAATGGTCTTCCCCACTTCCCTCTCTAGCAGGATCCTGCTTCTCTCTCAGACCCACCTCTGTGGCCCCTCTTCTGAAGCTCTCTCCAGCTACCCCCCAGAGTTGGGGCTCAGCCTTGTATATCACTGCATCTTGGTAGAACTAATAATAGTGATAGCTGCCATATTTGGGCCACTGTGCTAAGTCATCCATTAATGCCAACAGCCCAACGAAGTAGATGCTGTTATTTGCATTTGCAGATGATGAAATGGAAGTAACTTGCCCAGCTTGTACAGGGCTGACTCCAAATTTGGGCTCAATCTTTGGGCTCAAAATGTTTACTGAATATCATATACTATGGAGACAATCTCTCAAGATGCAGACCAGAGGCCTGGGGCTCCAATGACTTCTGAGTGAAACTCATGAGTGAGTGCAAAGGAGGGAGGTGTTTGGGAGGGCAGGCATCCCTGCAGCACAATTCCAGGGAGCTGAGTCTACAGCACTGAAATGCTTTGGGGTGTCCTGGGCATTTCTCTTTGTGGCTGTGGCCCGCTCAGGACATTTGTGGCTCTTGGAAGTGGAGTCAGCTAGGAAGTCTGTCACCTATGATGCCAAGGTCTCTGGGAAGTAGGCCTGCTGGGAAAACAGTCCACGTTCCTCTCATGACCAGGAACAGCTTGAGAGACTGCCATACTTGTGAATGAGAAACCCAGGGAGGCAGACCTACTGTAGGCTCTGGAATGACCCAGTCCCCTCCTTATGTATCTTTTGTAGAGCAGACTCCCTGGTTAGCCCATTTGTTTTATCTGCCAAGTCCTTGTCTTAGCCCTTGAATCAAGGTAGCAATCAGGGTTGCATGTCCCTCTGTCCTAAGGGCTGCACACTTGTATCTTGTAGCTCTGTGTCGTCTTCTCCTTCTGCCTTAGAAGCAACACCAGGAGATCCTTTCCTCCTGGGATCCTGAGTCAGGACTAGATTCCAGGATTGTGGACCTCTTCCCTGTCCCCAGCCCTGGGTCTCACAGGTGGGGCAAGTTTGAGATCTCTGTGGTGGGTTTTCATTCTGTGACTTTACTCACCAGGTCAAGCCCTGCAAGTGGTGAGTGTCAATGAGATCATCTAGAAGGCCTGAAGGCTGGACCCATGGCCTGTCTGCTACCCGTACACGTATGCATGTGCAGGCACACACACACACACACACACACACACACACACACACACACGTGCACTCATGTGTGCCCAACTCCCGTTGATTCTCTAACTGCCAGTTTGTCCCAATCAGTGTCTTGGTCCAGGAGTGAGATGACAAGTAAAATAAACATACCTCCTCTTTACAAGTGGCTCCTTTCTCTAAGTTCCTGTTGTCCAGTAGAACTTTCTTTGCTGATGGAAATGTTCTATATCTGCTCTGTCCGACACCACGAAAGGCTATTGAGCCACTTAAAATGAGACTAGTGTAAAGAACTGAAGTTTAAATTTTATTTCATTTTAATTAGAATTTATACAGCCACCTGTGACCAGTGGCTAGCAAATCAGACAATGCAGATCTAGGGATCGTCATGTTTTCCAATAAAAACTCAGGACCCAGGGCCTGATAGGTGGGAGTAGACGTATAGGGCAATCTATTTGGAATTGGGACTGGACTGTTAATCTCTATGCTACATCTGTGCTGGAGCTCATCTTTGTCCCCCTTTTATACATTTTTATTTCTAATCCTCCCAGCAACTCTGTGAAGAAGATCATCTTTATTGTTGCAGATGAGGCAACTGAGGCCCAGAGAGCTAAGTGACAGCCTGAGCTCACACAGCACACTGGGGATCAGCCTCATCCCCAGAACTGTGTGGCTCCTGCTCTGGTTCCAAAGCGAGGCTCCTCCCACTGCCTCTCTAGGCGCTTTGAAGTCCATTCATCAGAGGGTGGCCCAGCCCTCCCACAAAGCCCTGGGTGCTGCTGCAGTAAAAAACTAGGGTAGGGAGACTTCTGAGTTCAGCCGCTGAGGGGAAGTTACTGGTGTATCCAGGAAAGGAGGGAAGTGGCCAGCGCACCCACGCAGACTGACCTGCACCCCAGCCCACAAGTGTCTTATGGAGGAGGCCAGGAGACCGCTGAGCGGGACATATGATGTCCAAGGCCTTCCTCCTGCCTGAAATTCTTTGCTTGCTGTCTGAATTCCACCAATGGTTCTTTCTCTCTCTCAACAAAATGTAGAAGAGATTCTTTAATAGCTCGATTTATGGAGAAGAAAAGGAGATTTTGATAGAGGGGAGAGTCATTTGCAAGGTAGAGTAGAGGGAAGGGCAGAACTGGGTGGAACCCCAGCATGGCACTTTAGTCAAAGAGCCTTGAAGACACAGGGTTCCCCGGGGAGGGGGGGGGGCAGTGTGGGATGAGTGAAGAAGCAGGGAACATGGCAAGGAGTATTAGTAGGCCAGATTTTGGGGAGGCAATGAAGGCAAACTTTCAACCCACCTAAACTCAGTCTGTTCCTCTCAGGGCTCTCATGCCAGCCTGGTTCTCTCATGCCCCATGGCCTTTGCATGCACAGCTCCCTGTACTCCAAGCCTTACTAGCCTCTGCTTGGCACACCCCTCCTCTTCCTCTTTCAGGTCCCAGTTTAAAGATTACTTTCTCAAGGATATCTTTCTGGCTCCCAGGCTTTATTTAATATGTATCGTGTTGCATGTTCTTACGGCATCTTCTTTCCTCCATGTGCTTAGCTCATCTTTTAATTGTTTACTTGTTATTATTTGATTAATGTCTTACTCCCTCATTGGATTCTAAGCTTCATGAAAACTAGGACTATGTGTGGTTTTACTCTTGATTTTAGCCACAGCAACTCCTCATGATGCCTGGCACATAGGCACCATTCCATAAATAAGGGCTGAATAAGTTCAGTGAATGCAGGTTAAGTGGGTCCATCCACCATGGGGCTTTCTGTCCCTTTCCACAAAGAAGTTGAGTCTGCCCAGACTGATCACCAGAACTGTGATGAGTCTGTCCCTAAGTCACTCTTAACTCCTTCATTCATACCTAGAAGAAAATCAGTTACAGTGCTTTGGGTTCCAAGTAACCAAAAGTCAATCAACAATGGCTTAAACCCTAGGGAGATGTGTTTATCTACTTAACAAGAAGCCTGGAGGTAGGTGACATCAGAGTTGACCCAATGGCTCAATGCTGCCATCACAAATCAGGCTTTTCCCAACTTCCTGCCCTGTCCTCATTCATGCATTTGTTGCCACAGCAACAAACATCATTCTCTCAAAACACTGTCTCAAGCAGGAAGGAAAGGGACAAGAAGGGATTGGGAGGGTGTTTGTTTGCAAGATGAATTTAAAGAATAAAATGACCATCTGTACCAGCCTCTAGGATAGTACTTAACAACATGGTTTTGCAGTTAATTCTTTATCTATGAGCACCCCTCCCCAGTAACCTCCCCGACCAGCTTTTTCCTAACAGAGGCTATTTCGGGAATGCCCTTCATGAGCCTCTAGCACAGTCCCCAGGCAGCCATGGTGCTTGCAGAAGGGGGAAACCAAGAGTGAGAGAGACCGGGAAGGTCTGAAGTGGGGATATGGGCTGTGTCCATTGCCAGAACTGGGGAACTTGGAGGGAAAGTGGGCATCAGGGCGCTCATAGCACAGGAAACAGGAAGTGATGAGTCTGAGAGGAGAAGGGGGAGAGCTGTGGTGATTACTGGCACAGTTGGTAAGGAGCTGTAAAAAAAAAAAAAAAAAAAAAAAAAAGGGAAGGGTGTAGACCCAGGGGTTTGTGCCAGTCCAGCTTCCTATATGTCCTGACGTTTTCTTCCATCTCAGTGAGTGTTGTTTCCTTCCAGAGAGGGCAAGTATATGGCTGTCCCTCTCCTCAGAAGCATCCAAGTGCAAATGAATCCTTGGTGGGTATTTCTATGGCTCCTGCAGTATTTGGAGCGATGAAAGGAATTGAAATCCTCTTCTCCATTCTCACCTATTATGGTCCTGTGGAATTGAATACCAATAGCAGGCAGGGGAGAGAAGCTAAAATATTGAGGGTTGTTAAGAGAGAAGGAAGTAAAACCACTGATCCCACCCCCCCCCCCCCACTCCCATTTTCCCCCTCATTTCCATTCTCAACATCTGGCATTCTCTCTTGGGTCGTGACCTGCCTGAACAGGGTCCCTACTGAGGCTTCCATGGAGGGGTGAATCTGACAGGGTTGGGTTGGCTCTTGGGGTGCCATTGGACCAGAAAGGACCCTCTGCTGTGACCCTACTTTGTGCCTAGAAGTTGGTTCCGCATGGTCCTGGCTCAGCTCTTGTCCATCAGGGAAGTCCGAGGCCCCCTCCACTGCATCCTCGCCTTTCTCTGCCTTAATTCTTCTCAAGTCCTACTTGGAAAGGAGGGACATCATCCCAACAGGCTCAACTGCTGTATTGTGCCTGGAGAAACAAAGTTTAATACTGCAAATGAAACCATTTTAATGGCTGCTTTGTGCTGCCCCAAATAAAACATCTCTAAGTGGTTTCTCAAGATAACACATCAAAAACCAAAACACACTGAACATCCAACATTTAAAATATTCAGTATGACTCTCAGATTACCTTTTCCTGTGGAAACACAATCAGAACAATGGTCGCTAGGATACTCTGCACACAAGGGAGTGTATTGTTGGGTCTGATAACATCTCAGCTGAGCTACCGAGGGAGGAGGATGTCAGCCTCACCCTTGGGGTTTTCAGTGATCTCAGCAAAGTTAGGAACCAAAAACTGGGGACCATGACTGAGTCCTTTGAAAGTGTGGGACCCTATGTATCTTGCTGTGATGGATGTTTCATTGCCTGCTGCCACCTTCACTATAGGGACAATTGGTAAGCCTCTCAAATGGCCAAGTGTGAGTACGTTTCATAGCATCAGAGAAAGGGCAGACTTTGTGCTGATTTGGGGAAGGGAGTGGTGGTGGATAGTCTGGTTTTAAGAGGAACTTAAAGTCTAAGGACTCCTGGGGTTTGTGGCTTGGAAGCGAAGGCAGCTCAGGGCAGTTCTGGTCCTGAGGCGTGTCCAGGGAGCCAGGACCTCCATGTGAAGAGGGGAGAGTGTGCACAAGCTGAGTGAAGGGGACTGTCATTTTCCAGCCACACTCTCTAATCTCTGGCTAGAGCAAGGACCCAAAGCCCTGGAGGAGTCAGAGCTCACCAGTCTTCCCTTGTTTCTCCAAGCTCCAGGACCCTCTCCACCTATTAGGAGAAATTAGATGAGTCAAGGGAAACTGAAAGGTAGAGTGTTGGAGGTGGCTGGGGAAGGGTTGCGTAGATAATATGCTTGAGGTGGCTGAAGACTATGGGAAGACAGGGGGCATATTCAAGCAGAAAAGCTGCACTGTCATTTTTGTGACAGTGCCTTATAACTGTAAAGCACTATCCAAATGGCTTTTGTAAAATCTTCCTGTTGTCTCTGCCCATTTTAAGAGAACGTCTGCCCAGCGGCCACTAGGAGGCAGCCAAGTCCCATGCAGTTGAGGTATCCCTGGCAAGTAAGGTCCACCACTCCAGGAGGGCCAGAGGGACAGCCCTCATGGGCTGTGGCCATGGAAATTCAGCCAACCCAAGGCACAGGGGCTCCAAGGCCAAACTTAAGCAGGCCAAACTTAAGGCCAAACCTTTGTCAATGCCCCTCTCCTTACTCTCTAGCATCCTCGTATCTCACCCAAAGCACACTTAGAGCTTCTTGTCTGCCACCCAGGACCCCACCCACCTTCTGTCTCACACAGAACTCATGGCAGGACTGACCTGCCCCAACCAGTTCCAGTTCTTATTCCCTCAGGTTCTACTAAAATATTGGCCCATCTGAGAAACTCATTTGCACTGCATGGCTGAAGACAATTTACTATTTACTTTTTTCTTTCTTTAAATGTTTATTTTTAAGAGAGGGAGAGAGCACGTGAGGGGCAGAGAGAGGGGGAGAAAGAGAATCCCAAGCAGGTTCTGTGCTGTCAGTGCAGAGCCCAATGTGGGGCTTGAACCCACAAACCATAAGATCACGAACTGGGCCAAAAATCAAGAGTTAGACACTTAACCCACTGAGTCACCCAGGTGCCCAGATAATTTGCTATTTAGCACTTCCAAAAATACTCTTACTTGAGGGGATTTGAACCTTAACAGTGATGGTATAAACTTAGTTTCCTCAAGCGCCTGTATGGAGGGGCTATAGTAATTATAAGGAATATATTTTTCTGGCATGTTCTGCTACTGTTACGGGACCATTCACAAAGTCTCTTGCACATTTCTGGGAGTCTCCAGAAGGTATCTTATAGGAGCTCCGCTCGTGCCCCAGGCCTCCAGTCAGCGTGGGGGGATGCTTCCGACTGTTTCTAATGAAACAACAGAGGGACCACTCCCCCATCCACCTACCTACACATGTACTCTCAAGTGTTCCAAGGCCAAAATGATATCTTGCTCCCCAATATCATAAAAATATTCACAGCCGGCACTTGTGCAGCACTTATCATATGCCTGGCACTTTGCTAAGTTCTTATATACACTATTCTCCACAACAACCCAGTAGGGGGAACTATCATCCTTACTCCTGTTTCACAAATGGAGGATTTGAGGCCCAGAGATGTTAAGTACTTTGACCAAGATCACACAGCTGATAAATGGAAGAGGCAAGATTCAAACCCAGGCAATCTGGCTCCGCAGCTAGGTTTTTAACCAGTGCACACAATGCCTCTTCAGACAGCTCCAGAAACTGCAATTTCAGCCTCCTCACAGCCTCCTTTCTCACTGGCACTGCCCAGTACTTGCCCTGCCCAGTACTTCCCCTTCCTGCAGACCTCTGAATCTGTTTTTCAGGTAGGCCTAAGGGCCTGGCATTCCTTCCTTCCTTCCTTCAGTGTTAGTTATTTACCAGGATGCTCCACAGACCAGCTCCCCACAGCGCCTCCCTACTGCTGCCTGGGATCTAGGACAGGAGACAGAGATGGGCTTTGGTCTGCAGAAGCCGGATGAACTTTGGCAACCTCTCTTATCTTGCCCTTTAGGCAGCTACCTCATGTGATTATCCTAATGTTGGTTCTCATGGCAAGTGGAATTATCCCATTAGGACTAAAGGGATCATAGAATCCTAGAGTCAGAGGAATATTAAGGTTCAAGACCTGTCCTCTCTTTTTATATGAAATAAGTGCCTGCAGGGGTGAAATACTTCATTCAAGTTCACAAAACTCAAGTAGGCTAAAGCCATGACTAGAAACCAACCAACCAGATTATTCTGCTAACAACAACGTCTAACATTTATTCAACACTTACTACACGCTGGGTGCCAACACTAAACCCCATAAATGCATTATCTTGTTTAACTCAATGTTCCTGTGGCCTAGCTCTGTTCTGTATTTTTCAAATGAGAAACCAATTCCAAGAGACTAAATAGCTTGCTCAAGATCACATGGTCTTTAAGCTACAGGGCTGGGATTGAACCCAGGTCTGTCTGTTTTTAATTATTTATTTTATCTCATTTTATTTTTTTAATTTACATTCAAGTTATCATACAGTGCAACAATGATTTCAGGGGTAGATTCCTTAATGCCCCTTACCCATTTAAACATCCCCTCTCCCACAACCCCTCCAGCAACCCTCTGTTTGTTCTCCATATTTAAGAGTGTTTTATGTTTTGTCCCCCTCCCTGTTTTTATATTATTTTTGCTTCCCTTCCCTTAAGTTCATCTGTTTTGTATCTTAAAGCCCTCATATGAGTGAAGTTATATGATATTTGTCTTTCTCTAATTTCCCTTAGAATAATACCCTCTAGTTCCATCCACATAGTTGCAAATGGCAAGATTTCATTCTTTTTGATTGCCGAGTAATACTCCATTGTATATATATACCACATCTTCTTTATCCATTCATCTATCAATGGACATTTGGGCCCTTTCCATACTTTGGCTGTTGTTGATAGTGCTGCTATAAACATTGGGG
This sequence comes from Panthera pardus, assembly GCF_024362965.1. Lineage (NCBI taxonomy): Eukaryota > Metazoa > Chordata > Mammalia > Carnivora > Felidae > Panthera > Panthera pardus. The sequence goes on from NW_026526810.1 coordinate 105,370,924, forward strand.
TGCATGTGTCCCTTTGAAACATTGCATACCTGTATCCCTTGGATAAATACCTAGTGTTGCAATTGCTGGGTTGTAGGGTAGTTCTATTTTTAATTTTTTGAGGAACCTCCACACTCTTTTCTATAGTGGCTGCACCAGCTTGCATTCCCAGCAGCAATGCAAAAGAGATCTTCTTTCTCTGCATCCTCCCCAACATCTGTTGTTGCCTGAGTTGTCAATGTTAGTCATTCTGACAGGTGTGAGGTGGCATCTCATTGGGGTTTTGATTTTTATTTCCCTGATGATGAGTGATGTTGAGCATTTTTTCATATGTTGGTTGACCATCTGGATGTCTTCTTTGGAGAAGTGTGTATTCATATCTTTTGCCCATTTCTTCACTGGGTTATTTGTTTTTGGCGTGTTGAGTTTGATAAGTTCTTTATAGATTTTGGATACTAACCCTTTATCTGATATGTTGTTTGCAAATATCTTCTCCCATTCTGTCGGTTGCCTTTTAGTTTTGCTGATTGTTTTCCTTCGCTGTGCAGAAGCTTTTTATTTTGATGAGGTCCCAGTAGTTCATTTTTGCTTTTGTTTCCCTTGCTTCCAGAGATGTGTTGAGTAAGAAGTTGCTGCGGCCAAGGTCAAAGAGGTTTTTGCCTGCTTTCTCCTCAGGGATTTTGATGGCTTCCTGTCTTACATTTAGGTCTTTCATCCATTTTGAGTTTATTTTTGTGTGTGGTGTAAGAAAGTGGTCCAGGTTCTTTCTTCTGCATGTCGCTGTCCAGTTTTCCCAGCACCACTTGCTGAAGATACTGTCTTTATTCCATTGGATAGTCTTTCCTGCTTTGTCAAAGATTAGTTGGCCGTATGTTTGTGGGTGCACATTAAATATTCTTTAACATATTATTTCCATTACTACATGGAACAAAAGAGGAACAGTGAGAAGTAAGTTTCCCTCACACCCTTTTACCCTGTTCCTCCAACCTCACAGACAACCACTATTGATTGGTAACATCCGCCCGACACTTTACAGTTTTAAACAATAATTTCCCAGAAATTATCTCATCAGATTCCAGCAACAGCTTCCTAAAATATGTTAGGCATAAGTTTTTATTGTCTCCTTTTACAAATTGGGAGCCTAGCTCAAAGAGATTATAACTTGCTCACTTAGGCTTCTAGTAAATGGCAGAGCCAAGATTAAGACCCTGGTCATCTGAGACCACCTTCTGAACCTTTTGAAATACACCACACTACCTCCCTTAGTGAAAGAGTCTTGGGTTTTTAGAACTTGGAATATGCCATAAATAGTTTGCCTTCTACAGAGAGAGACTTTTAGTTGGTCAGGAAACAGGAAAAACCTCATCATTTCTTAAGTATTTACATTCCAGAGTGAACTGTTCATTCCCTGCTTTGGGGCAGATTTACAAAGACACTTCCCTGTGTTTTAGAGAATTCTACAATTAAAATCATTGGGGTGCTTTCAGGCGAGACCAAGGATCCTGTGTGGACTGGTTTTCTAGGGCCACCATAACAAAGTACCACAGACTGGGTGGCTTAAATCAATAGAAACTTCTTCTCTCTGCTCTGGAGGCTAGAAGTCTAGAAGGTGTTGGTAGTGTTGGTTCTTTCTGGAGGCTCAGAGGGAGAATCTGTTTCAGGTCTCCAGGCCTCTCCTGGCTTCTGCTGCTTGTCAGGTGTCCTTGGGATTCCTTGGTCCAATCTTTGCCTCTGTTGTCTCATAGCCTTCACCCGTGTGTGTGTGTGTGTGTGTGTGTGTGTGTGTGTGTGTGTCTGTCTGTCTGCCTGTTTGTCTGTCTATCCGCCTGTCTTTGCCTATGTCTCTGTTATCCCTTTTATCAAGACATCAGTCATTGGATTTAGGGCCCATTCTAATCCAGGCATGACCTCATCTTAACTAACTATATCCACAAAGATCATATTTCCAAGTAAGTTCACATTCTGAGGTCCTTCGTGGACATGAGTTTTGAGAGGATGCTTATTCAACCTAGTATACTGTGTCTTCCTGTTTTAATTAATGAATGGAATATGCTGAGTCCTGGAGGCAGGACAATTCTGCCCATCTTAAGGGAGGGAAAGGAAAGGGGAGAAAGATAAATGGAGGACTCCTCAGAGGAGCATACAGATTACTGCTGGCTGAAACCAAGAAACAGCATGAGCTGGGTTGGGCTGGGCTTGGGGGGACAGTGTATCATTTTATTGCAAGGCTTTTGGGTCAAAATGCTTGTGTTTTAGTGAACATGAGAATGAGAATAGGAGTGAGGTGGAGAGAAGAAAGGAGAGAGCTGGCTTAGTCACAAGAATAATCTCCTCCTGACCCCCGCAACAGTAAATAGCTGGGGCCAAGTCCTAGGCAGATAAAGAGGAGATAACAGCTAATCAAACCTTAACACACACTGTAGGTTCCTTTTCTGCATTGAAAAAAAGAACAACAAAAAGCAAACCAACAAAAAGTAAATAGCTGGGAATTAATTTAACTTGGAATAAATGATTTTTTTCAAAGAAAATGTTAAGGTGTAAAGGAAAACATGAGTGAATGAAGAGCTATACTTTTTTTTTTAGTTTGTTTGTTTGTTTATTGGGGGAGAGAGAGAGATAGAGAATCCCAAGCAGGCTCCATGCTGTCAGTGCAGAGCCTGATGTGGGGCTCCAGCTCACAAACCATGAAATCATGACCTGAGCCAAAGTCAGACGCTTAACTGACTGAGCCACTGAGGTGCCCCTGAAGAGCTGCACCTTGATCTTGATTGTGAAATCTAAATAAAGTTAAGATTACAGTAGAATATAAAGACAATGAGCTGCATTGCAGGGCTTAACAAATAAATAGTAAAACTCATCTGGAGTATGAATGGGCAAAATATTTAGAAAAAAAAATGTTTTAGGGAACTTAAAATAACCAGATAGCTATCACTACAATCTATCAGGGTAAAGACAATAAAAATTGACGAGGGAAATATACTGAAAAAATAGATTGAAGGTATTTAGGAACTTTATGTAAGATGAATAAGCATCAACACAATGCTATAAGAATCATTATTGAATAAATATCATCTAAATAGTGAGACGTCCGCATGAATCAGAATGAGCTTATATTCATATTTTTCACCTCGTGCACTACAATACATTTCAAATGGGTCATAAAAAGCCAGAGAAGACAATGGAAAAGCAAATGTGTTTCAACCATGAAGAGGAGAAACCATTTTGACTATTGACGAAAGAGATATCACAGACAGGGTAGATGGATCCAAATGTGTTTTTAAGAGCCTTTTGTGCCACTGAATGTAATAAAGCAAACACAAAAATGAAAGCCACAGAAGGAGGAGAATTCTATGTGGCAAATAAAGCTTTTTATCCAAAATAGCTAAGGAATTGATATAACTGTAAAAGGCCAGTATCCTGTTCCTTTTTTGATAAGTAGTCAAAGGAAGTGAGCACATCATTTACACACCAACCTCTACATAGAAAAATGTGCAGCCCCACTATAAATCTTGAACTTGCAGTTTTAGCAACTTGTATATTGTTATAAAAATCAATTTAAATGCTAAAACTTAATGTTCAATTATTCAAATTCCCTGGAGACTAATTTGGCAAAAACTACAAAGTAATTCCTATCCTTTGATTCCATAATACTTCTTTTATAAGGAAATGTCTAAAGAAAATAATGTAAAAGAAAAAAATCATTACTACAAAGTTTTCATTACAGTATTATTTAAATAGGAAAACATTAGAAACCAACCATTTGCACAATGACTTCTAAGTCAGTACCTTTCAAAGGGTGGGGCAGGGGCATCTTATGACCCTCTAACCAGAATCCCCTGGGATGGTGTAGAAAGACAGGTTCTTGGGTCACACTTCAGACCTCGTAAATCATAATCTGAAGGGGGCCTAGGAATATTCATTTTATCAGGCAGGCTAGATGACTCATAATTGCCCTGTTGTGAGAGCCACTATACTGTAAGCCAACCACAGTGCGGGGGGGGGGGGGGGGGGGCATTTGGAGGACCAAACTGTGTTTGAAGCAACAGCCCCTGTGCATGCACAGAAATGAAAAGGGAATAAATTATGAGGACTGCAGAGAGAATACCCAGCTCTGTGGGCAGCAAATGCACTTGTGTGAGATGGCCACAGAGCAGTGGCCACAACAGGACAGAGTAACAGAGCACTCACTGGGTGCTCATCATGTTGTATTTTGTTCTATAAATTGTTTTTAAACTCCATTGTGGTAATACAAGTTTTCAGGTATTTGTCAAACTCCTAGGAGGGTCACATGAAGAGTTAACAGAACACTGGATTTTTTTTTTTTTAACTATTTTCCTTTTTTTTTTTTTTTTTTTTTTTGAGCTTATTTTGTGAGAGAGTGCTCACGTGCACACACACGCATACACGTGCGCATGCCAGGGAGGGGGAGAGAGGGGAAGAGAGAGAGAGAGAGAGAGAGAGAGAGAGAGAATGAGAATATGAATATCCCAAGCAGGCTCCACACAGTGCAGACCCCAATGCCAGGTTCGACTCATGAACCATGAGATCATGACCTGAGCTGAAATCAAGAGTCGGTTGTTTGACTGAGCCACCCAGGCACCCCTGGAATACCAGATCTTTAGGGTCCCCGCCTCAAAGCATCCTTGCCTGGATGTCACCCCCTGTCCTTTTCCTCCCTTGGGCCCCCAGATCCTGGGTGATAACAGGTCTTTTCTGCCTTGGATTTGATCCAAGGCCTGGCATCTCATAAGTGTCATCCCACTATACCCTTGGTCATGTCTCATGTTGGATCTTGCTGTGTGGGATGAGCGCATCAGGACATTTTTCTGATCACCCATTTTTGCACCAAATTGAGAGCAGGGGGAGAGATCAGAAGGCAGCATGGTGGAGACTGTTAAGTATTGACTTTTCAGGATAAACAGAGGAGATGGGGAGTGTTGCAAATGCGATTCTGAACTTCTCTGGCTCCCAGACGATTCTTACTTTCCTGTGGGCTGATCCCTGAGGTGCAGAAATGCCACTGTGGCTCTGCTTCCCACAGAAGCCTCTTTCCTGGAACCTACAGATCCATTCTTGCCTGAAGCCTTGGGGCTTCTTGCCAGGATCTGTGGATTTCACAAGATACTACTTTCCAGTCAAGGTTGGCCAGCCTCCCCCATGAAGGCTGGGCAAATGCCCAGGATGCCAGGCCAGTGGGCATCTATGTAGGAAGGGAGAGTCTACTTTGTACCACAGAGTAGCTGGAGGAGAGGGGGGCAGCAAGGCAACAACATACCCCAGGTTTCATTCTTGATGTCCTGCAGCCCTGGGGGAGAATCTAAACTCTTCCTTTCAAACCGCATCATTTCCCTGGCCCTGAAATACCAAGTTTCACCTCTTCCTGGATACCTGACCACTTCTCCCCTGGGTGGTACCCATTCTTTAAATTTTAAAAAAAAAATTTTTTTTTTTGAGAGAGAGACAGAGTACAAGCAGGGAAGGGGCAGAGACAGACAGAGACATAGAATCCAAAGCAGGCTCCAGGGGCTTGAACTCCTGAACAGTGAGATCATGACCTGAGCCGAAGTCAGACGCTCAACTGACTGAGGCACCCAGGCACCCCTGGGTGGTACCCGGTCTTTAGCAGCTTCGCACAGTCCAGCAGAGGGGGTGCCTTTTCTCTAAGGGAGATCAGACTAGGGAAAGAGTTCTCTCAGGATGTCAGAATAGGTGCTTGGGAGCTGTCACTCCTCCCAGCCTCCATCTGCCACCCCATAACCTCGCTGCCACCTTCAGACCTTGTGTAAGCCCTCCTCATGAGGTCAGAAACCAGCTCTGAGAGTGGATTCAGCACTTTCCCAGCCTCCTGTGTGGTGACCTACCCTCTGGAGGAAGAGAGCAGAGGAGCAGAAGCGGGCAGGGTGGGGGGCAAGAAGAGACACTGGGATGGGATCCTATTGTGACCTGCGGAATAGATCTTTCATCTTTTATCCAAAAGTATTTATTGAGTGCCTACTGTGTGCCAAATGCTGCATAAGGAAGCTACAACCATGAAAAGACAGACATGACCTTGCCTTCATGGACATTACAGTCCAGTGAACTCAAGGCAAAAAATAGGCAAAGTCAGGGAATGACATGTTTATATTATAATGAGGGCTCAAAGGAAATAAACAGGTACTGTGATAGAAAATAAAGTAAAATTCTGCTTCCGATAAGATGGTCAGGGAAGGCCTCTCTGAGTCTGGGTGATAGAAGCAGTTGACAGGGAATAGCACAAGGCTGAGATACCAGCAGGTGCAAAGGTCCTTCAGTAGAAAAGAGCTTGGTCTGGTCTAGGAACTGCAGTCTCATTGGAGTTGGGGTTCAGTGAGTGAAGGCAAGACCTGTGGCCTGAGATGGTTGGAGGGGTGGGTAGGGACCAGACCAATCAGACTAAGTTTAGGGATTTTTATTTTTGTCTGAGGAGAGCAGAAAATCGTTGAAGGTCTTTAAGCAAGGGACCCTTTGTGGCTTACATTTTCAAGTATCACTGTGGCTGCAGGTCTGGGAACAGGCTTTAGGGGCAGGAGTGGGAGAAAGAAGAACATTTAGGAACCCCTGCAGTGTCCAAGTGAAAGAGGATGCTGCTTGGAATTGTTGGTGGAGTTGAGAGAGAGGTGGGGATTTGGAGACGTGTTTGGAAGGTTGGACCCAGAGGACGTGCTGCTGGGCTGGAGTAGGTGATGGGGAGGAGTCAGGCTGAATCTCTGACTTCCAGCTTGAGCAGCCCAGTGCTGGGTGGTGCCATTTACCAAGGTGGGGAAGGTTGGTAGGGGCCAGGGGGACAAGGAGTGGGGAGCGGGAACAGGACAATGTCTTCAGACCTGCCCTGACTCCAAAGTCAAGGAAGTTATTATCTCATCTTCCTTCCCAGCCTCAAGTAAGGCCTGTTAACCCAATTTTACAGGTTAAGCCCAATGAGTCAAGGGTTTGGGCTGAGAGATAACACCAAAAAGTCCATCTGCCATCTGTGTTCTGCATCCAGTCTAACACCCTACCCAGCCCAGCTATGGAACCCTCTCCCAGAGATCTCCCCAAGGCCACTTTGACCCATCTTGGCAAAGCTCCCAGGGTAGGATGCTCTGGCCCCAAGATATTTTGTCCCATTCCTAATCTCCCCTTGAGCCTTCCTCCTTTTCTCAGAAGGCCTTTTCCAGTGCCCTCCCTCTGTGCCTGTGTCCTTATCTACAAAGTGAAGATAACAATCACACCTATCTCATAAGCTTGTTGTGAAATGAAAGTGAGTTAGCTTTTTAAACATGAAACAAGTAAAGCATTTAGAATCGTGTCAGGAATAGGCTCTTGGCCATATTTTAGTAGTAGTAGCAGCAGTAGCAGTAGGTTTTCATCAGTGTGTGTGCTTGAGGAGGAAATGTCTCCTTATTAGAGTAGACACTTCTGTTTTCTCAGCTGCGGAAGGAGGAAAGAATCGCTAAGGGCTAGGCTAGTGACAAGTCACAGACTGACAATTTTGAAAGAAGGTGCAGAGCTGGAAGATTAATGCTACCATATTGGAGCTTGAAGATGGACCCAAGAGTTCATGAAATGTAAAAGTCTCCAAACCCCAGGCACCAGAGCAGTACCAGTACACAATGATGTTTTCTCCAGTCTAGGGCAATATGGAGAAAAAATACAAATGATACAGTGGGTTTTTCTTAAAATCCAGCTTAATTCTGTTTTTTAATTTTGAGATGTTGTCCTTCATACTTTCAACATTAAAATATTCTCTATAAAATGTTAGTGATAGTTGTGGGTGACATGGTTATTTGCAATGATATTAACTGGCCCATGAAATCCAAAATCTGGAACGACTCGTCTTTTTACAAATGGAGAAACTAAGTCTAGGTCATAAGTGCAGTTTGTGACAGAGCCTCTGCTCATGACTTTCAGCCTAATGCTCTTTTCACAGGACTCTTCCATGGCTGCCTAGGGCTCTTTCGCTTGCCAGTGGCTGAAACTAAACTCAAACTGTCTTTGGCAAAAGGGAAATTCAAGAATTTCAACCAGAAAGAGAAATAGGGTCTTGGTAGGAAAACACTTTGGATGCTCATCAGACACCTGGAAGTAGATGCCATTGCCACCAGCCTCCCCGCTGTGGTTCAAAACCCATCAGCTGGCTCCCCCAGTCTTTTCATTTCCCACCCCCATCCCTTCCAGTACACACACACACCCCACACATACCACACAAACATACACTACACCACATACACACCACACCACACATACCACACCCCACATACACACACCACCCACCCATCACCCACACACTACATACTCCATGTACCACACCACACATACCACACGTACACACCACACACATACATATACCCCACACACCACATATACACACACACACACCATGCAAACACATACTATGTGCACATACATATCACACCACACACACACCACACACATACACACATACCACACACAGCACACATACATACCACACATACACATGCACCACACAAACACATACTACGTGCACATACGCACCATACTACACGCACCATACTACACACACCACACAACATGCCACAAATACATACACACATACACACATAGCAAGCACATCACACACACACACACCCCACACACATACACAGCACCAAACAAACATAATACATGCACATACACAGCACAAAAACACACACTACATGCACATACGTGCACCACACCACACATACCACACACCACACATACACACACACCATAAACACATACACACACCACACAATGCCACACATACACATACCACACACATGCCACACAAACACTTCATGCATGTACACACACCATGGATACACCACACCATACACATGCCACATACACAAACGTATACCACATAAACACCACACATACCACACATGCACATACCACACACATACACACACATACCACACCACACACACCACACATTCCACATATACACCACATATTATATACACACCACACATGCACACATCACACACATACACACACCATACCACACCCATACCACACACACCCCACACATACATACACCACATAGACACCACACCATACACATACCACACACATACTGCACAATACACATACCACACATATGCATTACACTACATACACACACCACACACACTACACTCACATACATACCACACTACACACACCATACCATATACTACTCACGTATGTAGCACACACACACATACAACACAAGCAGACACAGATACCCCATATACAAGATACGAACATTCACCACACAAACATATACACCATTCAACACACGCCACACACATACCACACACATACACAATCCACACATACATACACACACCAAACCTACATATACTACATCCACATACATGCACCATACTTACAATACACATATACACACACCACACGCACACTGCACACATACACACCACACACTACACCACACACACCACACACACACTACATACAAACTGTACAAACCATACACATGCAAACCATGCCACACACCACACATCACACATTTACACACATACCACACACATACAAACATACCATACCACATATATACCACACATACACTGCACACACATACATACCACACACATATACACACCACACACATTCACACATACCACACTACACATACACCACACACCACACGTACTACACAATACCTACACCCACCCCACACCACATATACACACACCCCACATACAAAAACATATACCACATAAACAGACCACACATATGCCACATAAACATGCCAACACACACACACACACCATGCCACACACACCACACATACACACACCACACCACACTCATTCTATGTAGACCCCTTAAGATCCATTCTTTGACACATTGCATACCCACTCAAGCCTTCTCTCAGGACACACCAGCCAGGAGTGTCTAATCCATTCCCCATCCAATGCATCTCACTTATTCCTCAGGGACAGAGCTACCTCCCTAGCCAAGGCCATCAGAACACACTGTCCCTAGCAGCCTTTCAACCATGATTTATTATCTGGGTAATTATGGGAAGCATCTGCATTTTCTTTATTGCATTAGTGATGATCACACATCCAGAGAACTAAAAATAAACAGCAGAAGGTCTCACTGATTTGAAGCTGGGTCAATGTTTATTTTCTCAAAGATTGAACTTCCTTGATATGGATGTGAAGTTATATTAAATGGGCCTTAGATACATGGAGTGTGGTCTATTTGAATACATAGGTAGGTAGGATTTGTCTGTCTCTGGATGATGCTTAGGATATGGAAGACACACCCAGAAGATCTCCTGGTTTGCTGTGTTGCTGCTCTGATTCTGTTTCATCCCCTGCCTTGACACACTAAGCAAATAGGCACCCTTCTCTAGGCCTTACTTTCCCCATCTGGAAAATGGGAAGATGGAAGAGAAGGCAGGAAAGACAGCAGAATATTGATCCTAACTTTTGTAGTGTCATTAGTCTCTGACAAAGAGCCTCAGAGCTGGCCTTTCTCTCTAATCCATTTTTCTTCAAGTAGGGGACCTGTATTCCAGGACTTGTGGAGCTACAGGATAAAAATGGAGCATCATCTTTTATGCAAATATTTAGGGGAAGAATAAATAAATATGGAGTATAATGCAAAATTTGGATTATATGCAATAATGCAATAATTATATGCAATTAATGCAATAATTTTTTAAAGTTTATTTATTTTGTAAGAGAGAGAGGGTAAGCAGGGGAGGGGCAGGAAGAGTAAAAATCCCAAGCAAGCTCCATGCTGTCAGCGCAGAGCCTGCTGTGGGAGTCCATCTCACAAATGGTGAGATCATGACCTGAGCCAAAATCAAGAATTGATTGCTTAACCCACTGAACCACCCAGGCACCCCTTGGATGACATTTTTAAAATAAAAAAGTGCCACTAGCTGAGTTACAACACAAATTGAGCTCCCTCTCTTGTGAGGTGTCTACTGTTAAAGTGAAGGCATTGACTGAGAAAGAATGGGATCCTATAAATTGGAGTGGGGATAGGTAAGAAGACCCTGATGAAGCTGGGACGGTAAGGCCCTAAATTCTGAAGAGTCTTCTTTGCCAGAGGAAGCAGCCTCCCCACCTCCAGTAGTAACTTTTCCCTCTCATCTGAGGGCACTAACCCTGCACAACCTGAAGAAACCGTAATGTCCTTCCCTGAGGCATTCGCCATGCAAGACGATGCTGATTCTCCTCAGGACCCACCTCCATCACCTCTCTGCTCCTAGACCTACAGCCAGACTCAAGTTCCTAAAGATGAGCTACAAAGTAGGACCCATGAGGAGGTGTGCTGCACTCCAAAAGAACTATTTGAGTTTTCTGATTTATACAGACAGAAATTTGGGTAACGTTTGTGCAAATGAAGCTTGGGAGTGTAGGATGATGGTGGAAAGAACCTAAAGTTGGATCAGGCCAAATTTATTGACATGGGTTCACTAAGCAGAAATTCTGCATTTAGTGTTTCAGCTGAGGGCATCGTGAAGGGCTCTAACAGTTTGTCCGGTTGGCTAAAATATGGATCAAAAGGTGACCCACAGTGGGTGAATTACAAATGCCATGCCATCCTTAGTTTAATGTAGAGGAAGAGAGTCAAAGGTTAAGGGGGTTGGAATTTTAGAGTGGATTAATCATTTAAGATTTACTCACCCACACTGGAAGAGTCCAGAATACCCACCCTTCACCACTACTGTGAGAAATAAATCTGTGAAACGAGCCCAGGCATCCTTGAAAATCTCTGGGATCACTCTTATCTGTAGGCCAGACCTTATAGTAGGGACCACAGTCACTGAATCGGGAAACCTAAATGCAATGGGAGTAATTGGATCCTGGTATGGTAAGGGTCAAATGTCAGCGCTCAACTACCGGAAGCAAAGTGGGCATGGTTATGGTAAAGGACAGCAGAGCCAAAGCAGCAATCAGAATAGTCTGACTCCCATAGATCCATGGTGTTAGCTAGTTGATCATGGTGTTCCTAGAAGTGAAATAGATAGGAAGCCTATTAAATTCTCACTTGATCTGTATAAGCAGACAAGTTCTGGGTCAAATGAACAAAAGTTTAACCTGAATCATAAAAAAAAAGTCATGCTCCCTCAGTCAACTCCCAAGTGTGAGCAGGTTTATAGACCCAGAACCCCAGGAATGAAGGAGAAGTCAGTTTCCCTTAATGAAGAACCCAGTACACTGCCAGAATTTATACTGTGAATTTTTCTCCTGGCCTTTCCCAAAGAGACCTACAGCCTTTTACGTATACTTTTTAATTGTTTTAAATATTTATTTATTTATTTTGAGAGAGGGAGAGGGAGGGAGGGAGAATCCCAAGCAGGCTTTGGACTCTGTACTGACAGTGCGGAGCCTGTTTGGGATTCTCTCTCTCCCTCTCTTTCTGCCCCTCCCCAACCCAAGTCTGTTCTCTCTCTCTCTCTCTCTCTCTCTCTCTCTCTCTCTCTCTCTCTCTCTCTCACACACACACACACACAATAATAAACTTTAAAAAATAATAAAAAACTTTAACTTTTTACTTTTAATTGTGCATTGGGAAATAATCAGGCCCTTCAGGGACTACTAGGCATTGACTCCAAAGTGACATTAATTCCGAGAGACTCAAAATGTCACTGTTGTCTACCAGAGCAGAGGCTTATGGAAGTCAGGTGATCAGTGGAATTTTAACTCTGATTCATTTCCCAGTGGGTCCCTGTCTTAGTCCATTCAGGCTGCTATAACAAAATGCCACAGACTGGGTGGCTCAGAAATTTGTTGCTCACAATTCCAAAAGCTAGAAGTCTAAGATCAGGGTGCCAACATGGTTGGGTGAGGGCTGTCTTCTGAGCTGCAGACTTCTTATTGTATCCTCACATGGTGGAGGGAGCTAGGGAGCCCTGTGGGATCTTTTTCACAAGAGCACTACTCCTGTTCATGAGGTCTCCACCTTCATGACCTAATCACATCCCAAAGGCCCCACCTACTAATACCATCACCTTTAGGGGTTAGGATTTTAACATATGAATTTTAAAACAAACATTCAGACCCTAGCAGTCCTCAAACCCATCCTGTGGTTATTTCCCTAGTTCCAAAATTCATGATTGGAATAGATCTACTCAGCAGCTGGTATACTCCCCACATGGGTTCTGACCTGTGGAGTGAGGATTATTATGGTGGGAAAGTCCACTAGAAGCATCTATCTAGAAAAAAAAAAAAAGGAAACAAAAGCAATACCACATTCCTGGAGGGACTGGGAATTAGTGCCAAACTAGCATGTCCGTGATACCTCACATGCAGCAGTTGGTCTGGCAAATGCTTTTTTCTTGACAACAGAATTTCACCAGAAGCTTTTTGCTTTCAGCGGGCAAGGCCAGCAATGTATCTGGCACTGTCCTCCCTTGGGGGTATATCAACCCTCAGGCCCTATGTCATCATTTAGTTCACAGGGATCTTGATCACTTTTTTCTTCCACAAGATGTCACACTGGTCCATTACATTGATGACATTAGCTAACTGACCTACAGAACAAAAAGCAATGACTCTAGAGTCATCGGTAAGACATTTGCATGTCGGAGGGTAGTATTTATTAATCCCACAAAAATCCAGGGGCCCTTTACCTCAGTGAAATTTCTACGTGTCCAGTAGTGTGAAACATGTCAAGATAGCCCTTGAAACGTGAAGGATTAGTTGCATCTGGCTCCTCCTACAACCAAGAAATAAACACAATGCTTTGTAGTGCCTCTAGATTTTAGAAGTGACATATTCCTCATTGGGTATATTATCCAGCCCATTTACTAAGGGACCCAAAAAGTTGCTAGTTTTCAGTGGGGTCAGAAAAGGAGAGGCTCTGCCACAGATCCAGGCTGCCACACAGCTATTCTGCCACTCAGGCATATGATCCAGTAGACCCAATGATGCTTGTAGTGTCAGCAGCAGATAGACATGCTGTTCAGAGTCCTTGACAGGCCCTTGTAGGTGAATCACAGCACCAGGACCTTAGGATTTTGCAGCAAAGCCCTCCCATCCTCTGAAGTTAACTACTCTCCTTTTGAGAAACAACTCTTTGCTACTGGGCCTCAGCAGAGACTGAACACTTAACCAAGTTATCAGGCAACCTGAGCTCCCTGTCGTGAACCAGATGTTATCTGACCTACCAAACCATGAAGTCCAGCATGTATTCCATCATCAAATGGGAATAATATATACATGATCCTGCTTGAGCAGACCCTGAAGGCAAAAGTAAGTTACCCAAATGCTCATGGTCCCCACCCCTGCTCCACTGCCTTCTCTCTCCCAGCCTGCACATACAGCCTCATGGGGAGTTCCCTATGATCAGTTGACAGGAGAAGAGAAGACTCAGGCCTGGCTTACAGATGGTTCTGCATGGCATGCAGGCACATCTGACTGTGGACAGCTACAGCACTGCTGCCCCTCTCTGAGACATCCCTGAAGGCAGTGGTGAAGGGAAATCCTCCCAGTGGGCAGAACTCTTGGGAGGATGCACTGGGTTTTTCACTTTGTGTGGAAGAAGAAATACCAGACATGTGATTATACATTGATCCATTGGGCTATGGCCAGTGGTTTGGATGGCCAGGGATCTGGGACAAACATGATTGGAAAATTGGTGATAAGGAAATTTGAGGAAGAGTTATGTGGGTAAACCTCTCTGAATGGAGCAGGGGAAAACATGAAGATATTTGTGTCCCGTGTGAATTCTCACCAAAGGGTGACCTCAGCAGAGGAGAATTTTAATATTCAAATGAATCAGATGACCTGTTCTGTGGATACCAGTCAGCCTCTTTCCCCACCCACCCCACCATCACCCAACAGGCTCATGAACCAAGTGGCCATCGTGGCAGGGGTGGTGGTTATATAGGGCTCAGCAACATGGACTTCTATTCACCAAAGCTAGCCTAGCTGGCCACTGATGAGTATCCAAAATACTGGCAGCAGAAGCAAACACAGCCCCTGATACGACACAACTTTCCAGGGTGCTCAGTCCACTTACCTGGGGTAGGTTGATTACATTGAACCACTTCTGTTGTGGAAGGGGCAGCATTTTGTTCTTACTAGAATAGATACCCTGGATGCAGAATTGCCTTACCTATAGTGCAATGCTTCTGCTAAAACTACCATCCAGGGACTTACAGAATGCCTGATACGCCATCATGGAATTCCACCCAACATTGCTTCTGATCAGGGAACTTACTTCACAGCAAAAGAAGTGCAACGATAGGTCCATGATTGTGGAATTCACTAGTCTTACCATGTTCCCCACCATTCTGGTTTGATATGGTTTGATAGAAGTGTAGAGTGATCTTTTGAAGACTCATTTGTAGTGCCAGCTAGGTGGCAATACCTTGCAGGACTGGGATAAAGTTCTCCAGAAGGCTGTATAAACTCTGAATTAGTGTCAAAATATGGTGCTGTTTCCCCCATAGCCAGGATTCACAGACCCAGGAATCAAGAGATAGAAACGGGAGTGGCACTGCTATTACCCCTACTTACTCATTAGCAACATTTTTGCTTCCTGTTCCCATGACCTCATGCTCTGCTGGCCTAGAGGCCTTAGCTCCAAAGGGAGGAATGTTTTCACCTGGAAACACAACAATTATTCTATTGAACTGAAAGTTAAGACTACAGCCCAGCCAGTTTGGACTCCCCACGGCCCTGAATCAACAGGCAAAGAAGACCAAGTTACCCCACTAAAGGGGATGATTGGTCTTCACTAACAAGGGGAAATTGGACTGTGAATGCACACTGAGGTAAAGGAGAGTATGTCTGGAATGTAGGAGCTCTCTCAGGATGTCTCTTGGTATTACCATGACCTGTGAGTAAGGTCAGTGAAAAACTGCAACAACTCAATCCAGGCACGGCTTCTAATGGCCCAGATCCTACAGGAATGAAGGTTTGGGTCACCCCACCAAGTAAAGAACCATGACTACTTGAGGTGCTTGCTGAGGGCAAAAGGAATACAGAGTGGTTAATGGAAGAAAATCGTTCTAAATACCAACTATGCCGGCACCTGGGTGGCTCAGTTGGTTGAGCATTTGACTCTTGATTTTGGCTCAGGTCATGATCCCAGGGTCATGGGATAGAGCCCCATGTCTTACTCTGCACTGAGCGTGGAGCCTTCTTGAGATTCTCTGTCTCCCTCCGTCTGCCCCTCTGCCTTGCTCATGTGCGTGCTCTCTCTCTCTCTCTCTAAAAAAAAAATAAATTTTCGGTTGAGCATCTGACTTCAGCTCAGGCCATGATCTCACAGTCTGTGAGTTCCAGCCCCACATCGGGCTCCGTGCTGACAGATCAGAGCCTGGAGCCTGCTTTGGATTCTGTGTCTCCCTCTCTTTCTGACCCTTCCCCATTCATGCTCTGTCTCTCTCTGCTTCAAAAATAAATAAACATTTAAAAAAACTAAATTTTTTAAAATGACATTATTATTAAAAATAAATACAGGCTATGACCACATGACCAGTTACAGAAATGAGGGCTATAATTGTAAAGAATGTTTCCTCTTTATTTTTTTATGAATATACTGGTATGCAAATATCTTTTTTCTTCCCTCCCCCATTCCCTTATCATGTAACATAAGATATATTGTCCTTCTATAATAGTTTTAAAGATTTGTTAATTTTACATCATAGTATTTAAGTTCTATGATATCAGAAAGAAGAGTAAACATCATTAAAGGAGTTTATCGCTTCTGGGGAAGGAGTGCATTTTTGGTTGTATGCAAGATTGTTGTATCATGTTAGGCAGATTTATGGCCTTTTTTATTGTCTGTATTTGGAGAATAAGTATGGTTTAAGAAGATGTGTATGGATGCCTAGTTGATGAAGGGTGAGCTTGTGATGGTTAATTTTATGGGTCAACTTGACTGGGCTATTAGGTGCCCAGATGTTTGGTTAAGCATTATTCAGGGTATGTCTGTGAGGGCGTTTCTGGATGAGATTAACATTTGAATCCATAGATCAAGTAAAGCAGATTGTCCTCCCCAACATGGGTAGGCCTCATCCAATCTGTTGGAAGCCTGAATAGAACAAAAAAGGCAGAGTAAGGGAGAATTCACTTTCTCTGCCTGATTGTCTTTGAGCTGGCACATTGATTTTTCTCCTGCCTTTGATCTCAGACTTGGACTGGAATTTACACCATCGGCTTTGCTGGGTCTGTAGCTTGCTAACTGCAGACTGTGGGACTTCTCAGCCTCCAATACTGCATGAGCCAATTCCTTATAGTACATATCTATAATATATATCTATAATATGTGTACATAATCTATATATCTCCTATTGGTTCTATTTTTCTGGAGAACCCAGGCAAATACAGGCCCACAATACTTTTAGGGACCCATGAAAATGTTTTAATTTTAGTTTCTTTTAAAATCAGGAGATGAATATAATAATAATAGACATATAAAAATGAGTCAAGACTGGATTATATTTGTCTTTATGCCAACGTAGTTGTAAAATATAATTTTACATATATTTTTATGGAGGGATGAGCCCACAAAGGCGCAAGTGCCTAAGTCCCATGAAAGTCATAATGTGGCCCTTCTAACACTCCACAGTGCCCCATCCTTGAGGGTTGGGAGTCTTTTTGCCTAGGACCCAATGTCCACCCATTGGTTCCATGGGTTGACCAGGATGGTGTTTCTGTGGCCTTGCATTGACCTTGGAGAAGAGATTATTTTTGGAGTTGTTGTCTTTGAGTTATATCTATTAATAGAACTATGTGTGTGTCTAGTGGGAGGTGGGTCCAGCAGTGCCAAAAGCAGAGTAAACCAGAACCAGGCATAGATGAGTAATAGCCTCTCCTCTGAAAAGAGGATGGCTATCAAGAAGCACCTTCCCTGCCCCCACCACCAGTTTTCCTCTGTGTCCTGTCCTGGTTCTTGTCTAATTAGGTTGACTTCTCTCTCCTATAGATCAGGACTAAATATTTAGTAAGCCCACATTATGTGTCAGATACTCCTCAGGGCAAAGATAAACAACAAATGCAGCCTTTGCAGGCAACAGCCTCATAAACAAGATGTTAGAGCCCAGGGTACAAAGTGCTATGCAAAGATCCGTTTTAATTCTGCCTGGATGAACCCTGAAGGCTTCACAGAGGAGGAAGCACTTGAGGAGGGCTTGTGAAGATGAATATGATTTTGACCACAAATGTAGCCTCAGAGAAAAGGGGAGGATGGGCATGTGTCCTTCCAACCCCCGTAGGGAAGGATTTGTTTGTGATAGTCAGAAATGTGACAGAAGCAACAAAATTGCATTAAATGAGCTCTGTAAGTTGTGAGCCAAAAAGTGCAAGTGTTTGTTCTGTGACAGTGTAAAACTGACAGTGTAAAACTTTCTTCTAGCCAAAGGGAAAAATGAAAGAAATGCAAATTAAGAGCATCCTGTCATAGAAGACCTACCACTATCACAAACTATTCTGTGTCCTGAGGTCTTTTTACTCACCTGCAATCTGACAGGAAAAGAAGGGAAAGAAGAGCATTCCAAGGAGATGGCTTGGCACAGGCAAAGGGGTGGAGGGCCAGGTTCTGGGAATGGCGGTAATGCTGTCAAGTCAGAAACAGGAGTATAACACTGGCATGGCCCCAGTCAAGCCTCATATCCCAAATGAGGAAACAGGTACTAAGTAAGACAAGGAGTATCCTTGCCTTTTGTGGTAAGTGGGTGGCCTCTTAGTGATAAGTGTGATAAACTGTGTGTCCAGAGTGTGTTTCTAGGGATCCAGCTATAAATATCCTAGCTGATTTAGGAACTATATAGTATAATATGGTATAATAAAAATATATGTACTTTTTGGTTCTTTATCCTGGGTTCCTGGCACAAAGCTCCTCAAACCCTTGGAATTCCCTGATAGGAATGTCTTTTGATATTCATACTGAGTCCTTTTGAACACACAGTAGTTTATGCTGAGGAGGTGCCTCAGGGTAGAGTCTCCAGCTAGCTTCAGGATGGGGGGCTGATCACCAGAAAGACCAAACACGATTAGAGGGTGGAAATGTTCAGCCCCAGCTCTCAAACTCTTGGGGGTCGGGGAGGGGGCTGGAGATTGAGTTATATAAACTCTGAAACAATGAGATTCAGAGAACTTCCAGGTTGGTGAACACATCAAAGTGTTCAGTGAGTAATGTGCCCTGAAAGGGAATAGAAGTTCCACTCTCCCCTCTAGCCTCATTCTTTGCTCTATGTATCTCTACTATTTGTCTCTTCCTGAGTTGTATCCTTTATAATGAAATGGTAATCATAAGTAGAGGACTTTCTTTAGTTCTGTGAGTCATTTCAGTGAATTATCAGACCTGGTTTGGGGGAAATTGTGGAAACCTCTGAATGGGTCAGGTAAAAGTTAAGTGTCATCTGGGGATTCCACTTGCTGGTATTTAAAGTGGGGAGAGTCTTTGGGACTGAGTCCTAAAGCTGTGGGATCTGATGCTAACTCCAGGTAGATAGTGTCAGGATTGAATTGAATTGAATTGAATTGAATTGGTAGACACCTAGTTGGTGATGGAGAATTAATGGAGAAAACAACACATATTTGGTGTTGGGAAAAAACACTCATGGGAGTCAGAGAAAAAAAACATGCACATAGAAATCACAATTCATAAGGAAACATCATCACCTTGGTTTAAGGAAGACAATTTACAAAGCAGCTCATGGACTTCACAGTTTTCTTATGACTAATTCAAAGTCCTTTTGGATTTACAGCCAAGGCAATGAGAGTCCACAAAACCAGTTTTTTCCCCAGGAAAAACTAGATCTTCTGTTCATTTTGATGGTAAGCTGGAAAGCCCACATAGAGGCACTGAGTACCCAGGGTTCCTGGGGCTTCATGGCCTGGAAGCTCACTGGAAGCAGTTCCTTTTGGAAGGATGTGGAAGGAGGAAGCAGGACACCGGGTTCCAGCTTGCCTCTTCCACAGATGCCCTCCTTGCCTTTGGGCAAGTTGTTCACATCTCCGCCTTCATGATTTCTCATCTACATAATGAGGGGTACTGGACTTGATGATTGCTAAATTCCACCCAGCCCTAAGATTGCCATCCATGCCTCTAACCTATGGAGGATGCCCCAGAGATTGCTGGAGGACACAGTTAAGGAATAAGTCCCTATGGGACTTATCACATTGAATCACAATTAATGTTGAGTAAAGGAATTCTTCAGGGAAGCAAACAGCCCCAAATTACTCCCACCCCACCCCTGAGCCAGATGCCCTCCATGAAATCAGAGAAACAGATAGATAGGGTGTTAGGCCCAGGTCAGCAGAGGCTGGGCATGGAATGATTAGGAGGGTGTCCTGTCACACATCTTATCTTTGGGTCCTGGCTTCCCAGTGTGTCCTTTCTCAGGAGGGGCAGCACAGTCACCACCTATTACATTTTCAAGGGCCTGCTAGTCTAGACAAACCATTAAGACACTGAAATCTCATTTGATATGCACATGACACAGAGCAGGGGCTGGGAGGGGAATCTGCTATGCTAATGGTAGAGTCAGGATCCAAAAATATGTCTGCTGACATGAAAGATGGGTCGAAGTTAACAAGATTATGTTTTATAGGGAGATATGAGAATCTCAAGCTCAGATCTAAAAAAGACCACCTAGATCAGGGGTTGTCAAACCACAGCCTGTGTGCCCAATCCAGCCTGCAGCCGTTTTTGTAAAATTAGATTTTATTGGAACACAACCACGTTCAATTGTTTATATACTATCTGTGGCTGCTGTCACACTACAGCAACAGAATTGAGTAGTTGTACAGGGATCTTATGGTCTACAATGTCTAAAATATTTGCTAGCAGAGGTCACATGAAATAGACAAGGAAGTCCTGATGCAGAGATTTGAATTTATAACAGCTTGAGTGAAAAGGTTAAAAAAAAAAAAAAAAGATCATTTAGTCTGCATGAGTAGCATTATAATGTGAAGACAAGGTATGTTTTCAATAAGTCTCCTTTAGATGTAGGTGACCAAAAGTAATACAAAATTACCACAGGAGAAATGTACTGGAGGTATGCCATAGTATCTCACAGAAAAGAAGCCCTAGAGAAGGTGGTGAACCTCAGGAGCCATCTAGTCAGGAACTTTCTGCCAATCTCTCACCTCTCCTGCCTATAACTGCTTCTCTCAGTACAGACCAGCTTTCTGCACATAACATGGCAACAGCAAGTTTCCTATCCCAAGTTTGATAATTTTCACAGATCTCTGTTTTTTCTCTTCTCCCTCAGCACAAAGAAGGATGACCTCTCCAGGTCTCCACCCTGTGGTTAGTTAAGTGAGGCTTTAGACTGCAGCCTGACTGGGGAATGTGAGTGGAAGTGATGTGCATCCTTTAAGGTAGAAGCTGTTCAAAGCAGACAGGATTTCTCCATGTCCTCCCCCCACCCCCTCCATTCCTTCACCCCCATCTGTGCAGCTGGAAGTGAAGGACTTTGTTTTTTAATGTTTATTTTTGAGAGAGTGATTGTGAGTGGGGGGGGGGGCAGAGAGAGAGGGGGACAGAGGATCTGGAACAGGCTCTGTGCTGACAGCAGTGAGCCTCATACAGGGCTCGAACTCACAAACCGTGAGACTGTGACCCGAGCCAAAGTCAGACACTCAACTGACTGAGCCACCCAGTCGCCCCTGGAAGTGAAAGACTTTTAAGAGGATGGAACCTTAGGGTGGAAAGATCTTGGATCCCTAAATCACCACTTGGAGAAGAGCTTCCGAGGAGAAGTACCCAACCCCCATCAAACTTTACATGGAAAGGAAATATATTTTCATTGGAATAAGCCACTAACATCTCGGGATTGATTCATTTCCATGGCATAGCCTACTCTGTCCTGATCAATATAGCTGCCAATAGCTGCTGAGTTTTTGTATCTCACAGTTGTAGCCACCAGAGAGGCACTCAAGTCCCCAAATCCCAAGAAATTAATTGATTGGAGCAGCTTAAATATAGTACCAACCTCTTGGCCAATCAGCTATCCTTGGGGACAGAATCATAGCTGAGCAAGGCAATCCCTACAAGGACCACGTGGTGGAGTTTTGGGGGGTGCAGTTTCCAGAAGAAAGCCTGGAGAGTTGGAGGGGGTGGGGGGAAGAAATGGCAAAGGGAGACAATAGACAATAGTCCTGGCCTACCAAGCATTGGAGTGTTATGCTCTGAGAATAGTGGTTTTTTTTTGTTTTTTTTTTAAGTAGGCTCCATCCCCAGCACAGAGCCCAACACACGGCTCGAACCCATGACACAGAGATCAAGACTTGAGTTAAAATCAAGAGTCAACACTTAACCAATTGAATCACTCAGGCACCCCTCTGAGAATAGTATCTTTAAAGAGATCCTGAGTTGGGATTCCTGGAAAATCCATTAGGACAGATTGGAAAGAAGAGAGAGTAGGGTGGTGAGTAAAAAGCCTCAAAGAACTCTGACCCAAGATGTAGAATTAAAGGAAATGTGAACGTTTAATCTAGGAAATGGAGGAGTTGGCAGGGACACAGGGACTCTCTTCAAGTTGATAAAGGACTATCCCATGAGAGGGACCCTGCCATTCTCCAAAGGGCCACACTCGCCCCAGAAGGTGAACATGACAGGAAGGTCACACTGCAGCACAACTTGAGGAAGAACTTTCTATTTGGACCAGCTAGGAGGGGCTCAGACTCTTTTAGCCCTAACTTGAGTCCTAGGTTAGGCTGAGATGGCTGTTATGAGGCCACACCAGCCAGGTGGGTCAGAGCCGCTGAAGATGACACTCCTGCATTCCTGTCCTGGTTGCCCATTCCCCTCTAATACTGAGATTCTCAGAATTACTTTAAATTGGTCACCCAGTGTGACCAAAAGGCCAAGTGAACTTTGATGTGACCAAAAGGCCAAGTGAACTTTGATGCAAGCTATCGGCACAGCATGGTCCACGCTGTCCACAGACAGCCTCCTTCCTCATAGCACACTGGAGCCCTGGAAGAGGGCTGCTGTGGACACCTAGTAGACCCTGGGAACAGGCTCTTTCACAGCCCTGGTTGTTGATCCTTGAAGCCAAGGCTAGGAGGCAAGGCATAGTGATGTGGGGGGCAAGGAGGAGAGATCTCCCAACAACTGTCCCAGGACCTTGTGGTCTGAGGGGCAGAAACAACACACTCCCAGAAACAACTTAAAGACTAAGATAGTGCTACATTGTGTAGAATCAGGGATCTTCTTCCCTCGTTTTATAGATGAGGCCCAAGCGACAATGCAACTTAAGCTACTGGCCGGGCCAGGATCAGAATTCTGCTCTTCAATGTCTTATAGGAAGCAGGGCAGTGTAGGGTGGTGGTTAGGAGCAGAAGCCAGAGCTCGGCCACCTGATTCTGCTACCTACCAGCTCTGTGACTGTGGGCAAGCTAACTTACCTCTCTACCCGTTTCTCAATTATAGCATCTACCTCAGAGGCTGTTTTGAGGATTGGACTGGTTGTGATTTCCAAGGCTCAGAGATCACATAGATAGGAAGAGGCAAATCCAGGACTTGAACCCAGATCTGTTTGATCCTGAAAGCCAAGTGTCTCTTGCCCCTTACCCTCACCAGGCTGCCTCTCTCAGCCCATAAAAGGAAATCTTTTCAGTTATTTTCTCAGGGAGGGCTCCCTTGGTCAAGCTTGTATGTGCTAGAAGCTTGAGAAGTTTCTGTTCTCACACATGGGGAAACTGAGGCACAGACTGTCACAACAACATGTCACCTTCAGGAAGGGGAACTGAGTAGTGAAACCTGCATCAGATGGCTTTTGAGTCAGGTTATTGAAGTGAAAAGTAACCACAAGATACAGAATAAAGGCCTGAGCTATCAACTTGGCCCTAGGACTCAGTGTAAAGAGGCTAGATTGGGTCCAATTGCCCTTTGCCCTGGTTTCAGGTCACCATGAGCCTGCTAGCCATTGGACGAGGGAACCCATGAGGGGTGGAGCGGGAGAGAGCAAAGATACAGCAGCACTAGGAAAAGCACCCTGGCACCCAAGTGGTGAGACAGCAGGTCTGCTTGAGGCTCCAAGCCCTGCCCAGAATGCTTCACCTTGGCCTCACAGGTCCCTGGGATGCTGAATCCTCAACCACTTTCCCTAGATCAGTCTGTCGCCTTCCTGACCATCAGGGTAGTATAAATAGATTTCAACTGTACCTATTTTTTCCCCCCAAAAGTTGCTGATGGATTTGGCTGTTCTTAATCCCATGCCAGGTCGGGGTGATGTCCCCGTCTCTGTCATGCGGTTTAGAGGCTCAGAGTCGGGATAGGAAGCCAGGGAGTAGATAAGGGGCTGCTGAGTCAGAAATGTGTGCAAGGTACAGCCATCTGCCAGGCCGGGGCTGTGGTTCCTAAGCTGCCAAAGGAGTGGCACAGAAGATGACCCAGGTTTAGAGCTCAGCTGAGAGCATTGAGAGAATAAGAAAGGTAGTAAGGGTGGCTGTCATCCTTGACCCTGGCTCTGCCACTTACCAGCTGGCTGATCTTTGGCAAACTAACGTCTTTGAGCCTAAATTTTCTTATCTGCAAAATAGGGAAGAATCATACCTCCCTCTCAGGAGGATCTTTGAAAAGATACCAAATCCTCAGGTATACCAGCTGCAGAGCAAGGGCTGGCTTGCGAGCAGGATGGGGTGGGGGTAAGAGCCTGGCTTCCAGATCAAAGTGCTTGGTCTCAGACCCTGGTTCTGTCACTTTCTGGCTGCTTGGACCTGGAGGTACTGTGGGGGGCTGGGGAGGAGTACTCTGCTCTTCAGTTTCCTCACTGACAAAATAGACACAGACAAATGCTTCATGCAATTGTTATGAGAATTTAAATGGTTTAGTACTTGAAAAACACTTAGAATAGCGTTTGGCACACAATACACTAGAATCTGTTAAATACCAGCTGATGTTCTTTTTCATCCATGTAAACTCATGCAATTTTACCTGTTGAAATTTCTTTTCCGCATCTGGTAAACATATCCTCCTTGAAACTGTCATCTCTCCTTCCTATTAAGGATTGCACTGTAAGTCCTTTCCTTCATGTGTCACCAATTGCACAGTATCCCCTGACTGTTTTTCCCCCAGCCTTCTGTCTCTCTTCGTCTCCAGAAGTCAGCATAGATCGCTGTCCACTCTCTCCTGTTTGCAGCACTGGGCTCAGCGGGGGCTTCCTGAGTGTGCAGAAATCCAAATACCTGTCCAGTTCGCTCCATGATTGGAACGCTGTCTGTTCATTCATTCATCCAACACTAATGGGGTCCCCATCATGTCCTAGGCACTGTGTTAGGCACTGGTGGCATAAGATGAATAGCCAAGGTCTCTGCACTTACAGAACTCACAAGTCAAGAGATGAGGAGGTCAAAAAGTGAGAAAACAGATCATTAAAGTAGACTTGTATAAGTTAAACAATGAGAGGAAGCCCTGAGTCCCATGGGAACACAAAGGAGGGACCCTAACCAAGGAGGGGAAGGGGGGATTGGGAACAGTCTCCTAGAAGAGGTGACATCTCCTAAAGAGCACCATGCCCTGGCCCAGGGCACCTGTTGAGCACCTGTGGACACTGCTGGCCATCTGCTGTGCTGTCCTCTCCAAGGTGGCTGACTCAGTCCTACTCCCCAGCTGACCCTCAGTTTCTGCTCCTTGCACATTCCCTCCTGCCACTAGGCCTTTCACATGGGATCCCCTCTCCCAGCAGTATTCTTTGGCTCCCAGTTAATGACTTTGTTTAGATCTGGGTTCAAATGGGACTTCCTCCAGGTAGTTTTCCCTGACCTCTCTGACTAGGTTAAATCTCCCCATCAGACACTCCTAAAAATTTGCACCCCTATTTTGTAGCCCTGACTACATTATACAACTGTTTAATTCTCATCTCTTACAGATCAAACACAAGGTTAAATGAATAACTGAATGACTGAATGAATACATAATCACTGAGTAAGGCGGGACAATGTGTATGTTAATCCTGAAAGACTGGAAATTCCTGCTTCCTTTTAAAGGTACTTATCATAATCACTTATTTATAATAACTATCATTTATTATATGTAATAAGCATTGCAAAAAGTTCATTTGTTCACTCATTCACAAATATTAATGAAGCACCTCTTTGGGGGTGGTCACAGTTCTCAGCACTGGGATGAGGAAGCAGTGAGTTAGCAATGCGCCGTGCTCTCTGGACCGTGTGTCCGGTGGAGAAGATAAAATAAAGAGACAAAGGCATAAAGTGACAAAGGCATGAGGAAAGAAATCAGGCTTTAGAAAGTGACCAGTTGTTATAACCCCACAGCTGCCGACCTTCACAGCTCATCCTGTTCTCTAGGATATCTCAAGAAGAAGCATGAATGACTCAGGAAATCCAGGAGAGCGCCTTAGAAAAGTCTAGCCAGTGGGCCGGACTTGAGCCACCTGGAACTGGCTCCCTAGTGCAGGCTTGCAGGGGGGCTGTGTATGGGGGGGGGGGTCTCTGTTGTTGGCACCAAATGCTCAGGAGCAGCAGGCTGGCTGGGCTAGGAGGTGATGGGGCACCTGAGGCCCCAGATGGAGGTAGATAAGGCACAGCTGTTGTCTGTTGCCAGGTGTCTTCCGCTGGCCAGAGAGCTACTATTTGCTGCTGACACAATGGCCTGACGTACCCCTGCCTCAGCAGCCAGGAGCGGGAAGTGAGGGCTGAGCTGGCCAGTCCCTTGTGACAGTGAGTCCTGCAGCCTTGAAACCTGAGGAGATGGCTTGAAGTCAGTGCTTGCCGACACTTCCCCACTAGGGGTGAATGTTAGGCTATGAAACTTTACTGCCCTGAACATGGGACTCCTTATAGTAGATACATGGGTAACAGAGTCAGTGGGAGGGTGATGAAATGATGGGCAGTTCTCTACCCTTTATGGGCTCATGATAACACCTGCCAATTCCCTTGTTCATTCAATAAATGTTTATTGAGCTCCTACTTTGTGCAGACCCACACTGTGCTGGTTGCCTGCGATGTGGCAGTGAATGAGATGTGGTCCTTGACCTCCCTCAGGTCATTTGGGCAACATTTCGTTCTTTCTAAAAAACTCATCAGGATCTTAAGCAATCCTTGTTACAATCCTGTGAGTCCCATGAGAGCATTACTGTTGTTACCATTTGATGGATGGGGGGAAAAGGTTAGTTAATTTGCTTAAGGGGAAGCAAGATAAAACCAGCAACCGGGTCTTGTTTATCCTTCTGCTGAGCCCCCACCAAGGGGAGTCAGGGAAGTGGTACTATATTGATTTTTAATGGTTCACCCTTACCATTAGAGTCGGAAAGTAAAACTTGACAAATTAGGGAAGGCTTCATGGAACCCCTGACCTTATTTTCCCTATTCACTATTTCATTTTTAGTGCCTTAGTCCTGAATAGAACCAACACCCTTGACAGGCAAAAAGGTAGATCAGAGACCTATTTGAAATTCTTGCCATTCACCCCTAATGTCACACTTTGGTGCCCACCCTGATCAGTTTTTCTTAGAAGATCTCACTGGCTGGACGCAAACCCAACTTGGTTTGAAATTGAAACACCTGCTTGGTTACACGTACACTTCATAATACTCAGAATCTTACTCTTCTATGCTTGTGCTTCTGTGCTTCCTTCCACACCAAAGAGCACCCTGTTCCCCATGCAGGTAATCAATAAACCCTAATTGATTACTTGATTGGGAACAACAAATATATAGTTGAAGTGCCTGGAAATACAATCTCCCAAAGGCTGCCAGCCAGCCAGGGGCTCAAGGGACAGGTGTTTTCTGATGGATGTGCTTGTTCATCTCCAAGGCAAAGTTTAAAGTGAGTGACTGAGCATTATTTTAGAACAGCGTAAAATTGGAAACATGCAAACACTCAGTGATAGGGGAATAACTAAGCTATATTAAGGTTATATTATGATTCTGGAAGACTCTTTAGTTTTTAAAAGTGATCTTAAAATACCACACAGAGAAATGTGTACCAGGTACCAAAGTAAAGAAAAGCAGAATCTGCAAAGAACACAGAAGTATACATACATATACTTCAAAAGATGAGAAGAAAACTTAACTGTTTAGTAGGCACTTTGTGTGTATATGGAGGGGGAAAAGTTCATTAAGCCAAGAGGATGGTTGTAGGTAGGGTCGAATCTGTCACACTGTGTGGTATAAGGGGGAGAGTCCCTGGGACTTAGATGGCCCAGGGACCCTCGTGTTGTCAATTCTGGACCATGTGATCTTGAACCATCCACTATCCTGATATTTAGTTTGTTATCTGTCAAGTGTGAATTTTACACTTGTCGTGTCTCACAAGGTATGATGTAAGGCCATTTCGAGTTTTTATTTACCCCCCCCTTAATATGATATTTATAGATTTCCATGTAGAAGTAATAATGTGTTGGACTGTGAGGTCCTATTCACACCTGGTCCAGAAACTACAAAACATACAGCATATAAATGTTATTATCTTTCTGAAATCCAAAAAGCTTTGCAAAACCCCATGGGTTTTGAGTTAAGGAATCATGGATCCGTACTAAGCATGTTAGACATACCATTTTATTTAACTTAACCTTCACAATAATCCTACAGAGTAGGTTTTATCATTCCCATTTTACAGATGAGAAAACTTGTGTGTATAGAGATTAATTTGCCTCCCAATTAATAAGTGGGCCAGTTCAGATCAGAAGCATTCAAAGCCCATGGTTTTGGCCACGATGAGCATGTCAACAGGAGCCCAAAAATGCTTGCTGGAGTGACATCTGCTTGCATTTGACTTGTGAGACTAACGAGAATATTTCTCCTAATATCTGACACTGAGTGCATGCCAACCACTTGTCAAGCGTTGTCTCATCTGATCTCCACATCTCTGGGAGATTTGGCCTAGTATTAGCCAAAACGGAGGCTTAGATAGGTTATATAACATGCCCAAGTAAGTCAGGGACCTGGGATTCAAACTCAGGTCTAAAGACTTCAAAGTCAGAGATGTTGCATCTTTCATGAGGCAGCCAGGAAGTTCTTAGGGCAATATGGAGTGTAGATGGCCACATTCCGGAGACCAAAAAACGGCTGGTTGCAAAATAGAGTCATGAATATGGAACCATCTAATCCTTTCTCTTCCCTTCCCTTCCCTTCCCTTCCCTTCCCTTCCCTTCCCTTCCCTTCCCTTCCCTTCCCTTCCCTTCCCTTCTGTTCAACGAGGTCAGCTCTCATCTCGAGGACATGAAATGTAAAATAGGCTTGGGTGCCAAGTGCTTTCAGCAGAGTCATAGGAAAAATATATGAAAATATATCTGATGCACAGATATGTCAATCAGAAGGAGAAAACATGTTGTTTCTTAGAATGTTCAGGGCCTACACAAAAGCAGAAATGATGAGATATTCCTGTAAAAGGCGCCATCTGGTCCTGCTGGTCAGCAGGCCTAAGACCTTGGGGTAACAGATTGAGTGAAAGTCAGCAAAATAACACCTACTGTCATTTCGTTTTCGTTTCTAAAGTTATCCAAGGAAGAGGTTTGGTTTTTGGTATCAAAGAGGTCTAGACAAAGTTCTGTCCCCTGCCTTGACCTTTGGCTTTGGTTCAGCAGGAGGGACTGTTTCAGGGAACTGCCTGCGGGCAAGCCAGGGAGGTAGTAGGCACTAGTAGATGTCCTTAACTGTCCACCCAGAGGTGGCTGGCAGACTGCCTATCTTTAAAGGACTCTTGGGGACCCTACAACAGAAAAGGATAAGTCCTAAATCAGATTAATCCCAATTGGATTAGAGCTGAATCTTGGGATATATGCAAAATTTGAAAGGTCCTGATCTATACTTCTGGGTGCTTTATAGTTTATGAAAGAAGGGCTTAGGTATGGGTGCTCCCATGTCAGAGCTTCCTCTAGCTTTCAGCAATCAACCTAAGACTCAAAAACAGGTGCAGGGGTGCCAAGCATACACCATAACTGGCAAGGTCTCCTGGAGATGGAGCGGGAACTAGATGGGAGGTTTTAGTTCAAGGCCTGAGCAGCATCTCATGAAGGTTAGGAAGGGGGAGTGTGAGGGCTAAGGTCCGATCACAGCTGACAGTCAGATGTTTAAAAGTCAGGTGTATAGCAGGGATCTGGATTGTCAACCTACAGAAGATTCTTACTACTGTGCAGAGAGCAGGGGATGAGGTTGGTTATAAGCAACAGAGTCAACTAACATAAACCAAAAAGGAGTTAATTGGAAAATGCTGAGGGGCACCTCAAGGAGTCAAAGGAAAGGCCAAAGGACACGCTTAGAAAAAAAAAACCCAAATGGGTGGGATGTTTTAAACTCTCACCAACTAGGGTTACCAATGTGCCCTGGTCTGCCCAAGACTTTCCCAGCTTTGGCACAGAAAGTCCCACATCCTAGGAAAGGCCTTTAAGGTCCCAGGCAGACCAGGGTGACTGGTCATCCTACAACCAGCAGGGTGGTGGGCCAGAGTTGACCAGAGAAAATTCCTCATGGGCAATGTTCACAAAACTTTTAATAACATAAATGTCTATTCTATTTTACAATATTTTCTGCACTGAACCGGAATCTAATGCCCTTCCTGTTGCTCCAAGCCTTTGATGCAGTCACTCTTACATTCAGTCTTAGAGGGGAGGCTAGAATGTGCTCCCAGTGAATTAAGCTAAGCTGACTAAATTTGAACTACATCCACCAAGCTAAATCTCAGAGGAGCTCAGCAACTTGTCAAGAGTCATATAGATAGTTGGGCTGCCTTGGTGGCTCAGTTGGTGTCCAGCTTGATTTCAGCTCAGGTCATGACCTCACGGCTCATGAGTTCGAGCCCCACATTAGGCTCTGTGCTGACAGTGTGGAGCCTGCTTGGGATTCTCTCTGTCCCTCTCTCTCTCTACTCTTCCCCCGCTTGTGCTCTCTATCTCTCTCTCAAAATATATAAAAATAAAGTTAAAAAAAAAAGTTGTACATATAGTAAGTGGCAAAGCCGAGGTTAGACTTAAGTCTGATTCGATACCTGTGCCGTTCCCCCACCATTGCCCTCCTCTGGGGTGTCCTAATACTACCAGTCCCTGGAGACTCCAAGGTCTGTGGGTGGGATGGGGGTCTGAGCTTCCCGGTAGCTTCAGGAGGGCCTCTGAAGGCCTATCTCACAAAGGTTAGAGCATATGAGGTGAGGTGAGGTGTGTGTGTGTGTGCGTGTGTGTGCGTGTGTGCGCGCGCGTGCACGCACACGTGCGTGCAAGAGAAAGAGAAGGAGAGAGAGAAGGAGAGAGGTTTCATTTGTAGAGCTCTGCAGGACCCTGCATGCAATCTTCTCCGGGTCGGGAATGCTTATGTAAAGAGAAGGGTTTGCAGAAACCAAACAGACCCACCCTTTAGTTATGCTAACCCCATCCATGACCCAGCCTCTAGGAGGACATGCTAAGGGTACAAGGGACCCCAGGCTCTGCCTGCAGTCCTCCCCTGCCTGGTCCTGTTCCCTCAGGAAGGACCTCACAGTTTTCCATCCTTAAGAACTCTCTCCATCTCTCTTCCCTATCCCCTCCCCCTGACAAGGCCTCCAGCGACTTCCACACTCTGACCCCTGACCCTATCCCGTACTTCTCCTTACCCACTGCCTCACCAAGCATCAGCCACAGTGGCCTTTTGAGATGTTCCTCAAACTATCCGAACTTACTCCCAGCTTTGGGCCTTTCTACTAACAGTTTCCTCTGCATGACTCATCCCCATCTTCACAGGCTGATCCTCCTCATTATCCAGATTTCAAGCCAAATATCATCTCTTCCCAAAGACCTTTCAGGGCCATTCAATCTAAAGGAGCTCCCTGTTCATTTGCATACCCATCTGTTTTAATGTATTACAACCTGTTATTTTCTTGTTTATCATCTGTCCCTCCTGCCTTGGTTTACAAGACATTTCATGATCTAGGCTGGGCTTCCTGTGAGCTCCATTGTTCACCCCTGGGAGCTCATGCAGACCCACAGAGACCCTGCTCTGGGTTCCCTGCCTTGCACGTGGGGTCCTTTCTACCTGGAGGCTGATCTTTGCCCCACCTCCCCCTTTGCCCCACCTCCCACTCTCCAGGTTGTAGCAGACAGAGAAATATTTCCTGACCCCTAAACCTAGTTAATTCCTCCTCCCCTACATCAGCCCAACAGGGTTCTCGGTGCCCCATAGTTCAGGTAAAGGCATCACACAGGGAGGGCAGAGATGAGTGTTCCCTGTTCACTGTTGTGCTGCGGGCCTAGCACAGGACCTGGTGCACAGTAGGGTAGATGGACAAATGAAATCTGCATCGACAGCACTGGAAGAACTCAGCCATTGTGGCTGGCAGGCTGTCACACTGAGAGTTTCCAGGGAGACAGCTCCCACCTGAGTGTGCCTGAACTAACCTGAGAGCTGGGGGTAGATGAAGACCATGCTGCTGGCAAAAGGCAAGGAGTAAGAGTGTTCCAATGAGAGGAGCACAGGGACAGGGAGCAGGGGCTGCAGGGAAGTTACATGCTGTTCTCTCCAGATTTTACAGGACTGAGGGGGAGGTGAGGAATGAGGCCAAACCACAGAGGGCTATATAAGTCTGGAGGAGGCAGAGAGCTTGATACTAAAGATAATGGGAGATCATTAAACAAGTCTGGAATAGGGAGTGAAATGGTCAGATCTGCATCTAAACGGAAAAACCACAGCAGTTGGATGTGTTTTGGGATGGAGAGCTTCATCCTCAACCTAAATCCTTGAGCTCTGTCCCAGGGCACTTCGCACTAACTTCTTCTAGCTCTTGCTCTTAATCAGTACAAGATGCAAAGGCTTCGGTAGAAATCTCCCTCCTTAATCCCTGTAGTGGGTTCAGTAGTGCTCCCCGCCCCCTCTGCCGCCCAAATATTTAGCCACATTTAAATCCCAGAACCTGGTGAATGTGACCTTATTTGGAAAAATAATTAAGTTAAGGATCTTGAGATGAGATCATCCTGGATTACTGAGATGGGCCCTAAATCCAATGACAAGTGTCCTTAGAAGAAGCAGAAAAGAAGACCCAGATAGAAGAGGAGGAAGCCATGTGACCAGAAACTGGAATGGAGCAGTCACAAACCTAGGAAGCCAAGACATGCCAACAGCCACCAGAAGTTGGAAGGGGCATAGAAAGATTCTCCCCTAGTTTCCAGAGGGAAACCCCTGTTGATACCTTAATTTTAGATTTCTGACTTCTGAACTGTGAGAGAATAAATCTGTGTTGCTTTAAGCCACCCAGTTTGTGGTAATCTGTTACAGCAACCCTAGGAAACTAACATAACTCCATACTCAAACTAAGATTCAGCTTCAGGGGCCCTTCACCATTGGTGGACCCTTATAAACTTGGAAAGCTTCCTTTCTGTTTGGAAGGTAGGCTTGTAATAGAAGCATGGAGTCAGACCAGACTGTCAGTGTATCCTTCTCTATAGTTCTTGGCACTGAAAGGACACCTTTGTCCACACCAAGAAATGT
Source organism: Panthera pardus (assembly GCF_024362965.1). Lineage (NCBI taxonomy): Eukaryota > Metazoa > Chordata > Mammalia > Carnivora > Felidae > Panthera > Panthera pardus. The sequence goes on from NW_026526810.1 coordinate 105,404,252, forward strand.
ATCACCAGAATGAAGCAATAGACAAATCAATGGAGCTGGGTCTTGGGCCAAGCTCCAAAGACGCTGAGAGAGAAGCTGGCAGGGCTCTGTGGAGACTAATGGTTTGGTAAAATCAGTAGGACAGTGAGTTGCTCTATGGTGGTGGGCACAGATATGGCAGAAATGGTCATTGTTCAAATGGCATTCGTAGCTTCAGGTTCCCAAAGGGGACTGTGGTGCTCTGGAACATTCAGGGTGGGCTTACTGGGACCAACTTACTTTAAGACTTCACTCATTGAGCATTCCTTGAAGTACCCACTGTGTGCTGGTTTTGTTCTGCACTGTATCCATCTAGGCACCTCCTAAGGCATAGTCAACATCTATATTTCTTCACAGCCAGCAGCCAGCCCACCTCTGAAAAGCACCAGTACTCAACCTGAAGGTCTACAGTGTGTGTGTGTGTGTGTGTCCTAGGGAATCCTTACGTATCCCTGTAGATAAGCCAGGTTCCTCTGTTAGAAATTTCTCTTTTGCAGGGCTAAGCAACATTGCAATGACTTAACTATCTGTGTGAGTGTCCAATCAGTGTCTTTCTCACCAGCTAACTGTAAGCACCCCCACCCCGATGACTACTCCGGCTCACTGCAGGTGTCCCATAGGAGTTGAATAAAACAGGTCAATTCTCAGGTGCATCTGAGTTTTCAGAAGGAGAAAGGTTTCACCTGGTAGTTTCAAACCCTCTGAGAGTGCCAACAGCTAGAGGCTCAGGCTTAATCTTAAGAGAAATAAGTAGAATCAAAGGTAAAAGGCCAAGGGCAAAAATAAGGCCATGTGTGGGAGGGGAAGAGATGTCAATCCTAAACCCACAGCTGCCAAAGGCCACAATTTTACAACCCTCCATCCACAAGAGGAATCCTTGTGCCTGTTTTTTTTTAGGTTTTGACTAAGATGGCATCCTATAGCTCCTTCCTCATAACCTAATCCCCCCCACCTCAGCTCTCCCCCTCCTAAAGAGTCATTTCTCTTTGTGAATAGCATTTGGATGGCTGGACTGTAATGAAATCCAGAATCTTATCAAAATAGGAAAGGGGACCTGACACACCACAAATCCTCCCCCAAAGGGTCTTCTGCTTACACTGAAACAAAAAAGTGATTTTCAGAGAAATAGGGTAAATCGGTTACAGACTTGTTGCCACCAGATTTCCTCTATAAAAAAGGGATGTAACAGTACCCACCTCAAATGGGAGAAAATTTGAGATTGTGCATGAACACTCATCGCTGTGCCCAAGTTGCAGTCCCAATACTTGAAGTCTCAGTGTTAACTGTGGTAAGAACTGCAGCTACTGTAAAATTATTGAGACAAATTCCTATAACTTGTGGTATGATCAGTCAGTTGCTCCCTTTTCCTATACCTGTTTCCCTGCCCACCAAACACAGGCAGTCCAGATATCCTTGGTTGTACCAGGGGGCAGTATGGACAAAGCACTTTTCTGAGATGGGCACCCCAGAAGGAAAGGCAAGATTATGGTCATTCATTCGTTGTTGTTAATTGAATATTAGACTCTTGTGAAGGCTGGGCAGATGTCAGATGATGTAGCCAAGGTCCTTGGCATTAGCTCTCCTTGTCTCAATGCAGTATTGACAGAAGGTCCTTTTGGATTGAATGACAGTAGGGCAGAGGAGGTTAAGGAAAGTATCAAGAAAGAAAGGCATCCATTGAGTAGAGTACAGAAGGGGCTGGCCAGTTAAGAAGAGTCTTGGGTCCCCTCAGACTTCTTGTTTTGAGCCCTGCCTCTTGCCTTTTCTCTGAAGCTCCATAAGGTAGACCCTGTTTCATTATGCTTGCCTCTTTCTATAAAAACCTGCTGTAAGGGAATAGCCTTATATATTGTTTATACAAACATGTAAATGGCCATTGGGGCTTTATGTTTACTCATTTTTATAAGGGGAAACGCTTTCAGTCAAAGAAATTAATACATTGAAGTGAGTGCAGGAAACAGGGGCCTCCCCAATGACTCAGAAAACACACTGCCTACTGCATCCAGAAAACCAGTGGCTGTGGCACGGGGGTACCAGGCCATCTGAGTTTAGTTGAACTGACTGAACAATTTCTGAATGCTACATTCTTTTCCTGTGGAAAGTGGGCAGGAGCATGGTAGGGGAGAAGAGGACAAGGGACACAAGACAAGAGCAGAAGTACACAAAGTAGGGAGGGATTATTCCCTCCAAATGTACCTCTCAGGGAAAGAAGAGTTGCCAGGGAGGAGTGCAGAGCTCTGTTTCTTCAAAGCATGACTTTGGTGTAATGGAAAGTAAGGAGCTCTGGTGGCTCAGCTCTTTGGTCCCTCAGCCTCCTTCCTTGGTCCCTTCCGGCTCATGACACTCCAGGTCATGGCTGGTGTGTTTTAAGAGGAGCTCATCTCCTGGGCAAATGCAGTCAACTTGTAGCCAACCTGAATACTGCCCAGGGCTCCCCATCTGCTTTGCAACCTAGGACCAAAGAATGGCCAGATTATGGATCATATTATGTTCCTGGTGAGGGGTGGAGGGTTGGGCAGAGAATTCAGGTTACCAGGAGGGTCAGAGCAGAGATAGTGAAAAGGACTGTCAGGGGGTGCCACCTGCCCTCCCTACAGGGTGGCTCCACCAGCAGCCCTCTTGGTTTAAGACAGTGTCATAACATGGTATGAAGGGCTTGGCCTCCAGAAGCCCCTAGGAAAGGGGCTCCAAAACAGAAGAAACAGAGAGGGATCAGAGCCAGTTCTGGAACACAAACACCAGTATATTTGATGTGCACAAATGTGAAAAGGAAGAGACAAAGAGACCAATGAAGACAGAGCAGGCAATGGGCGCACAAACCAGTCGTGTGTCCTTCTGAAGAGCTGCCGCAGTTGGGAGACAGTCCCACCTACTTCGAAGGTGGGAGAGCCGGGACCTGCAGCTCCTCCATGTCTGGGGTGGCTTCAGGGTGGAAGGTACTCTCCCTGCCTTCACCATAGCTCAAGGGCTGGACCTCTTTCCTTTCTGAATTCCCTGTGATGATGTCTGCACAGCCCAGAGCTTCATAAATATAGGTTCTCAGGAACTGACCCATTCAGTGCTGCCTCCCTAAGGAGACCCATGCAGAGAGTGAGGGACTAGGACAAGAGGATTTCATGGGCACTCCCTATGTATTATTGCTGTAAATAAGCATAGGCCATTGTGACTCACTGGCATCAGAGGGGACAGGGCATAAGGGACAGGATGCCTAGCAGACATCAGAAGCGGTTCAACCATGCAGGGCAGCACATGGCGATCTATAACTCAGAAATGCTGCCATGTCCAGTGGAGAGAGACCCAGGACACCAGAGGTTCACAAACAGCAAGCAGACTCTTCCTGCCAGCACCCCCACTGACAGAGCTGGGGTGCCTGGGCACTAAGGGATTAGGGCCCTGAAGATACCAAAAAAAAAAAAAAGAAAGAAAAAAAAAAGCAAGAGTTGAAATCAGGGCTACTCCTGGTGATTTCTGAGCCTTCAGACCCTGAACTCATGCCCTGGATCATTGCCTGCCTTTGCTGGGGACTCTGTGCCCTATGAGGGACAATAAGAGCCACAGGGCACCTGGATAAAGCAGAAAAACAGTGCTCTGTACATGTCAGGCAGGCAGGTTTACTGTGGGGCCTCCTGTACTTGGGAGTTTGTAGGGCCCAGAGAAAAGATGGTGCCAGGGAATGCCCATGAGGCAACATCTGGAGTGGACAGACCCAATGGGCCATCCAAGGGCTTGCTCTGAGAATCATGGAGGCCCTATGCTGGCAGACATCAACAAGCTGACCACAGATTCGGTCGTGGCAGGGGAGGGCAAAGGTGGGTGGTGTGGTCTAAGGGCCCACATGGGGGGCCTGGAAGGGTGTTGGGGTCCAGAAAACTGGGATATCCCAGAATTAAGGGAGAAGGCCAAGGAGATAATTTCCCAGGGGGAACAGGGAAGCCAGATGATATTTTCCCTCTAGAACCCCTTCCACCTGTAGATGGAAACCTGAATCTCTGGATGCCCCAAAACCCTGGAATTGGGGCCACAGCAAAATCAAAGGTAGGTCTGGCCCCTGCAGAATGTAGTTCATGCCTGGATTCGAGGAGCCTGGCAGGGACACAAAGGCTGGAAGGTGCCCTTCATCCTGTCCTGGACAGGGTTAACTGCAGAAAACAACCAGCCTTTCTCCCCATCTGGGATACCACTCCTGCCCATCCCCAGGCCACCAGCCCTGGCTCACACCCTGGCTAGTGCTGTCTGCACAGTCTAGGTAGAGCAGCACAGCAAGGAAGAGCAGATTCTCTCCACAGGCAGTATTATCGTTTTATAATGATCCATAAAAAGGGAAAGGCAAATTTCTATCTAAGACTCCTAGTGCGTCAAGAGACCACATGCCACAGCATTGGCTGTGCAGCATTGGCTGCATTCTGATGGACCTCTCCCTTCAGGGAGTGGGGGCAGAGCCAGAAGTGGGCTGGAGTGAGGACTTCACCTGTCCACTGCCAGCAATGGACCTGTCACAGAAGGAGTGGGGGGGGGGGCTGGCAACCAAGATGACAAAGCCCATGAGCATGGCAGGGCTAATACTGCTTAAGGAGTAAGCTCAAAGGGTCAGCCTTGCTGGGAGGGGTGGGAAGGGGGTAGCTCTGACCAGATTTTGCTGCAGGGCTGGGGCTATGGCAGAACCAACTGACCCCCTCCCACTAAGGATGCTCCAAAGACCCTCTCAAAGCTGAAAGGCTGTCTTCTTTTTTTCCCTCACTTATCCTCCATGGGTCTCCCAACACCGGATTCCTGCTCCTCCATCCCCTAGAAAGTTCGATTCCCCCTGACTGGCTTGAAAAGAAACCAGATGCCTTTATCACAACCCTCCTCCCCTAAACTGATTTGTCTCTAGGTCCCCATTGTGGATCTGGGGTGGCCCATCTTGGCCTGTGTGCTGGGGGAGGGTATATCATTCAATTTTTGCTGGGCCACTGAGGGGAGGGGGCACAGAGAAGAGCACCGGGGCATTGCCACAGCCCACCAGACAGGTGGGGAGGTGTAAAAGGGGAACTTCCCAGTCATCAGGCCAGCAGAAATAGTGGAGGGAAGGCGGCAACAGGGTGGGCAGGGTCTGTCTCAGGGTTCTATCTCTGGCAGCTGCTGTGTTGATCAGGGAGTTGGGGAGGGGGGCCGGTGGGGATGACAGACACGGATAAAGGGGCTGCTAGTGGTAAAAGCCTTGAAAATAAAAGAGAAAGGGGGGAAACGCCACCGAACACACAGGGATTGAAACCTCCAAAAGCCCAAGGTTGGTGGGAATCCAGCACCAGGGTGGGGGGGTCCCCAGAAGGCCAAGGGAGCGTTGGAGCCCTGGGGGAGGGGAGAGGAGCCAAGGGAAGGCCTCCAGCCCTGGCAGACCAGCACTACTGCCAAGCAGCCTCCTGGCTGCCCAGTCTGTCCTTAGGCTGCAGCTCAGCAGGCCCCCGGGGAGGTATTGGTTGCAAGCAAGCACCTGAATATTGCCTAATGGAACCAGCCAAAGCCCAACTTAAACCACGTGAGAGGAGAGAGGAGGCCTCGCAGCAGCCCAAAGCCTCCTCAGGCCTCCTCAGGCTTCTCATCTTCTGCCCCATTCTCAGAGTCCCTTAGCCAGGACAGGGCCTGCTGCTTCCAAAGTCACCCAGGTGGTCAAATCGCTGCTTAGCCATAGGCCTCTGGCCGCCAGCCTCTGAGCTGGGCAGGGATCCACAGACCCTTCCCAGAGTCCCCGGGCTACCTCGACACCCGCCCCCCACACCTGGCCCCGCCCCCGGTCCCGCCCCCGGTGGACGGCGAGGGTGTGTGCCCTAAGGGGCTGAGGCCAGACCCGGGCCAGGGCTTGTGCTGTTCAGAAGACGTAACCCCACCAGCTTGGTACCTCTGTCCACGGGGTCCATGAGAGAGCCCCGGGCCCCACCCACCAGCCCCATTCAGTCTGTCTTGACGTGGCCGTTGGCCATCGCCAGGGGGCCACTGGGCTCCCCGGGCTCAGCGTCCTTGTCAAAGCGGAGGCGGAGGGTGTTGCGGATGATGAACTGCTCCATGATGAGGGACCCGCAGAACCAGGGCACGGCGTACTCCAGGGTGATGAGGCCCATGAAGTCAAAGTCGAACTGGGAATAGTCCCAGGGACAGGCGTTGAACTGGCGCAGGATGAAGCCGGTGGTGAACTCCCACAGGTAGGTCCAAAGCGTGTAGATGAGGCAGCGCACCAGCAGTGGGCAGCGGCCGCGCAGGCGCAGGTACATGCGCTCCACGATGAGGATGGAGGTGCCGTAGATGAAGAGAGCCCACACGCTCGTAACCCCAGGGAACTTCCAGTTAAAGTTCACCACGAACTCCCAGGCCGCCGTGAACATCACCTCGCAGAAGTAGCCGTGGATGGCATACAGGTACCAGCGGGACAGCGCCGTCAGGGGCTCGGCAGATGCCATGGCGCCGAGTGGGGCTGGCTGCTGGGACACAAAGGAGACAGGTGAGGGAAGGAGGGACGGAGCCCTCCTCCTGCCTTCCCACGTGCAGCTCAGGTCTCTGCCATGACCAGGCTGGAGGGGATTCCAAACCTGCCTCTACCTTTCTCTTTGGTTACCAGTCATATTCTTGACCCTATTTCATGTTCATTACTTTATTCCCTATTCCTCACCTTAGCCAGGTGGGCATGAGAAATGAAAGGAAGAAAATTAAAAGTTCCACTGGCTTCCTCTGACCAGCCCTACTCAAGTACTATTGGAAGGAGGTATATCCTGCACTCCCTAAGCTTTGTTTGGATTATCTGTGGTCAGTGGAAGAGCTGGCTGTCCTGGCCTGCCAGTCACCCCCATTTCTAGGCTACTAGCTGATTCATCTCTTCCTGCACTTCTTTTCAAACAACTCCACATCACTCATATTTCTGGGATCTTTCTAAGCAACCTATCACATTTATCTTGTGTGTGTGTGTTAACATATACATAACATGTACCGCGTTAGCCATTTTTAGGTGTACAGTTCAGTGACATTAAGTACAGTCACACTGTTGTGCAACTGTCACCACCATCCATCTCCAAAATTTTTTCATTATCCCAAACTGAAATTCCATACTCATCAAACACTCGCTTCCCACCCCCTCCCCCCCGCCCTGGCAACCATCATTCCACCTTCTGTCTCTATGAATTTTACTACTCTAGTTACCTCTTTTCAGTGGCATCATATTGTAATTGCCCTTTTAAGACTGGCTTATTTCACTGAGCATCATGTCTGCAAGGTTCATCCATGTTGTAAGCATGTGTCAGAATGTCCTTCACTTTTTAAGGCTGAATAATATTCATTCCACTGTGATCTAGCTAGCTATCTAGATACGTCACATTAAAAAACATTTTTTAATGTTTATTTTTAAGAGAGAGACAGAGCATGAGCAGGGGAGGGGCAGAGAGAGAGAGAGAGAGGGAGACACAGAATCTGAAGCAGGCTCCAGGCTCTGAGCTGTCAGCACAGAGCTTGATGTAGGGCTTGATGCAGGGCTCGAACTCACGAGATGTGAGACAATGACCTGAGCTGAAGTCGGACGCTTAATCCACTGAGCCGCCCAGGCACCCCCTATGTCACCTTTTATTTATCCATTTGTCCATGAATGGGTTGCCTCCACCTTTTGGCTATTGTGAACACTGCTGCTATGAACATGGGTATACAGATATCTGTTCTAGTCTCTGCTTTCAGTTCTTTTGGATTTATATCCAGGAGTAGAATTGCTGAATCATATGGTGATTCTGTGTTTATTTTCTGAGGAATAGCCTTGCTGTTTTCCACAGCAGCCATACCATTTTACGTTCCCACCAACAGTACTCAAGGATTCCAATTTCTCCACATCCTTGCCAGCACTTGTTATTTTCTGGTTTTTTGATGATGGTCATCCTAATGGGTTGAAAGTGGAAGCTCGTTGTGGTCACATTTGTCTTTCACTGCTCCATTAAGCAGGTTTTGGTGTTAGTTTCAATGTTGAAAGGAAACCAGTGGGCTGACAGTCCTCTCTTACTTCTTATTGCCTTCCTCTCCTCTCTTCTCAACCCCACCAGTCTTTAAGGCTCCATCCTGCTTCCCTGAAGGCTGGCCCCCAGATCTCTCAGCTTTCTCCTTGTCCTCCATCAGTGACTGTCTGGATGACTCAATTGCCTCTTTCTCCAGTGCCACCCCGTACGCTGTTATAAGGCATATGCCCTCTGATCCAGCTAGCTAGTACACAGCTAGCTAGCTGTGTATTCCTTGAGGGAAGGGACTATTTTCCAGTCCTCTGTTCTGCAGCCTTGGCACAGGCCTCTCCAGAGCAGGCAGTCTCTAAACGATGCATGTTTGGGTGTGTGTGTGAGGGGGGTGAGGGGAGCAGTTCAGGGCTGCATCAGGAATGGAAAGGCAGATGATGAAAACATGCATCCCAGCTCTGCCAGCTGCCAGTGGACACCAGGCTTGACACTCTGTCAAGGTGGGAGAGGGGACAGAGGTTAACAAGATGCATATGTAGTCTGCATGCCTGTCTGGGAATCCCAGCCTCATCTCTCAGCTAACACAGACCTAGTCACAATTAATAACCCACCTCAATACCCTCCCTTGTGGATTGCTTTGTGGTCTTCCAAGCACTTCCATTTACATTTTGTCATTGGTTTTTACAAAATTAAGATTCATATGAATGACAGGTAGTTTAACTCCTGTTTTTTAAGAGAGACAGTTGGGGCTCAGAGAGAGGTCATTTGCCCCATATCTCAGGGCCAGTAGATGGAAAGGCTAAGACTAGGATCCACATCTCCTGGTTTCTGCTTCAGCACCCATCCCCCTGCACACCACTGCCCATCTAGACATGTGCGCCTGATGGTACTCCCCTCCTCAAAAACATTCAGTGGCCCCCCATTTCCTAATGAAATGCCACAGCATCCTTGGCCTGGCATTCAAGACTCACTAGGATCTCATGCCAGCCTACTTTTTCAGCCTTATTCTCACAGGCCAGCTCTCCCGGTCTTCCCTCCCCTCCTTGTAGATTCTATCTGTCTATTTCCTGTGGCCTTTCATCTCACCTCCACAAGCACAAACCCAGCTTCCAGGTTACCTTCAGAACAAAATCTTTTTCATCCTCCCCGCCACAGTCCTCCCCTCCCCCCCACTGAATAGCCATAGCACTCACTCTCTCTCTCCTTGGCCCAGATGATTTCCTGTTTTATTATGTTGATAACATTCAGTCCCCATCCAGATGTTTTTCCTGTGTTCTGCACCTCTGTATCCCACTCCTTCCTGAACACCTCCACCTAAATGTCCTATAGGCACCTCAAATCCTTTCCTAAATCAGACTCATTATATTTTCCCCAAAACTTGTCTTCCTCCTGTGACCCCACTCTGATTAAAGGAAACACCAAGCACCCAGTTAGCAGCCAGAGGCTCTAGTGTCATGCTAACTTCCTCTGCTGCGTCTCCACTTGAACATGAGCTCCCTGAGAATACCTTGTCCGTCTGGTTCAGTACTGCATCCCCACTGCCTACAATAGTGTCTGGCACACAGCATTCAATGAAAAAAAAAAAAGACATTTATTAATAGTTTATAATTGCTATGTAAGTCATTCCAAAACTCAGTGGCTTCAATCAACTCTCATTTGTTACTACTACTTGTGTGTCTGTGGGTTAGGGGATCTTGGGTGGCCTTGATCATGAGACTGCTGGTCATTTGGGGGTTCTGTCCTATCCTTGGCTGGGGTGGCTCTTATCTACTTATCTCACATCCCAGGCATGCTTTCTCATGGCAAGGGCAGAAGCACATGAACGAGCAAGCCCTGCTGCACCCGTGCTTTTCAAGACTCTGGTTAACTCATGCCCACTAACATCTTCTTGATCAAAATAAGTCACATGGCAAGGCCACCAAGTCAGCCATTACCTCCTGTCCTTTCCACCACTTAAATATCTTTGAAATCATCTCTTCCTCTTCACTCCTCTTTCTCATTGCTGCTGCTCTGCTTTAAGCTGTCACCATCTCTCACCCAGATGCCCCCAGGTGTCTTCCAGGGGGTGCCTGGAAGGTGCCTATTCCTTTTCAATCCACTCATCACACTAAGAGCATGTAGAGGGCGCCGGGGTGGCTCGGTTGGGTAAGCATCTGACTTCAGCTCAGGTCGTGATCTCACAGTTTGTGGGTTTGAGTCCCACGTCCGGCTCTGTGCTGACAGCTCAGAGCCTGGAGCCTGCTTCAGATCTGTGTCTCCCTCTCTCTCTGCCCCTCCCCCACTGGTGCTCTATCTCTGTCTCTCAAATAAACGTTAAAAAAAAATTTTTTAAAGAGTATGTAAAAACAGCAATCTTTCTCAAACATGAATTTGATATTTCTCCCCATGTGGGCCTATTAGTGGATCTTTACCATCTATGCAATAAGGCTCAAACCCCTAGGGATGGCTGGCAAAGCCCTTTATGAGCCACCTCTGCCTCAGATCTTGTCCTCTGGATCTTTTCATTACTGCTTTTGCTACCTGGGGTGCCTTTCCCAACTGCTACAGCCACCACCACCCCCAACCCATGGCCCATGAGCCCATAATCTTCAAGGTCCAGCTCCTCTGTGAAGATTTTCCTAAACACCTCCAATTCCAGAGCTATCTGCTGCCCTGTTTGTCCACCTCTGCACCCAGTTCACTTCTGTGACAACAGTTAGCACTATGCTTTGCTATGCACCAGTGGCCCCTTGATGAACGTTTATTATAATGTTAAGAGGAAAAAAAAGCAGGATTCAAAACTAAATAATTAATATGATTTTGATTTTGCAAAAGCCTACATACATGTAAACGTACAAAAAATTAGCCATAATCATCTCTGGAGGGTGACATCACAAGTGATTTTTATTTCCTTTTTTAAACTTCTCGTATAGTCTAAAAATTTTTTCTACCAAGTATGTATAAACTTTTACAAAAATAAAATTTAACTTAAAACTGTTTGTTGTATGAATATGTATTAATCATCTTTGTGCCTTGTATAGAGAAGATATTCAACAAACTTGCCAGACAAATGAACCTTAGGACACCTGAAGTCCTGAAAAATTAATGCAGGCTGTTCCCTCCTGAGCCATCATCACCAACAACAAACCATGCCTCACAGGTTTGAATAGCATAAAGTGGTTAAGCCCAGGGGCCCTAGACTCTAACTTTCTGATTCAAACAGGCTGGTACCCTTCACCTGTGGGCTCCAGGGCACGTTACCAGACCTTTCTATAAAACGATTTCCTTTTTTCCTCAGTTTCCTTATAGATAAAGGGAAAATAACAAGAGTAACTACTTCCGAGGATGACTGTAAGGATGAATGAGCTAATAGACGCTACTGAATATAGCAAATGCTCAAGAAAGTGTGGCTGTCACTTCTGGCACAGAGATGGGCTTCCTGGTGAGCTTCTCCCGCTTTGAGTGCCACCTCGTACCCAAGGTGGGACATTCTGCCCCTGTCCTCACTAGCGGTTGGGCAGCCTTCCTTGCCAAGCAGGTCAGGTTTTCACCTCCACCCAGAGCACAGCCCAGCAGCCAAGCAACCCTGTGAAACCAATAACCACACACGCAGCCCCTGAGGAAACAAAGGTTTCGTAGAGGAGGGCTTGGCCAGCTTCCAGCCTCTGTGTGGCTGGGGAGGTTTAATGAAAGGGGGGGGGGGGGGGCGGCACTCAGAACTAGCCCTCTGAGGTCCAGGCTTGAAAAGAAGGGTGGAATGAAAGGGCCAGCATTCCTGGCAAGCTTCTCACACCCTCATTCTATCCTGAACCCCCAATAGGCTTTTAGACCCCTGGAGTGGGAGAGAACAGATTGAAGCTCCAGGGAAACTCACTGAGAATGAGGAGGGGCCCATGACCCCAGGCAGGCGGGCCTGTGGTGGCCTGGAAACCACTTTGTTTCCCACCCACTCAGGCCCCTCTGAACTTAGGTCTGTCCACCTGACCTGCACTCGCACCTCTGGCCCCTCTGGCCCACAGGATCCTGTTCATCCTATGCAGCATCCTGACATAACTAATGGAGTCCTCGGGTCAGCACCCCACCTTAATGTTGACTTTAAAACCCTGCTCTCCTTGCCCCTTGGGCTCATCTTTAGAGATGGCCAAGGTTTCCCAGTCAGTAACAACTCGTGGGGTCCAGTCACACCCCCTGGAAGCAGGTGACTTTAAAGAGCTGGACCTCCAAACCTTAGAGCAGAAGCAAGCAAGAACAAAGGAATAGCCATTAAACAGTGGAAGGAGGGCAAGATGTTGAACAGAAGAGAGGATGGAGAAGAGAGAACAGGGTGAGTCCAAGGCCTGGATTCCATTTCTGGAACCTTCCCTACCTGGAGGAACATGGGTAGGCAGAGGGGAAGCATACCTAGGCCAGGTCAGGCTGTGTCTGTGGGGTTTTGCCAGAAGAACACTCCTAGTCCATGTGAGACAAAAAGGGGAAACTGGATATCCTGGCTGGAGCCAGGAGATGAGGGGGGAAGACAGAGAAAGGGGATGTGAGACAGTGTTATCAGCTGGGATGGCAGCTCACACCGTGGTGGGACAGACACTAACATTAGAAGCGGCATTGGCTTGGGTAGATTTGCAAAACTCCACTCCCTGAACCCACTGCTAATACTCACAGGAGCCATGCTTAAACTTTGAGCTGGGACAGGCTCCCCGACCCTCTGCCGGCCCAACAGACCTCTATCCCTGCCCAGGCCTCCCCCCACCCGAGTCCTTTCCCCACATTCTTCCAGTACCTCCTTGCTTGGCACTGAGATCAGAGACCTGGGAAGGCCTGCATCAGGAAGAACCAGTAGCTCACTGGACATTGGCCTCTTTCTCCTGGTGACAAACACAACCATCCTGAGAATGATGACACAAAGACAGATGGCCCAGGAAAGAAAACTCAAAGCGAAGTGAGGAGGAGAGCGTGCGCAAGGATGAAAACAAGAAGGAGAAAAGAGCTGTGGACAGTTTCATATGCAGGATATGGAGAACAACACTCATGTACAAGAGCCTTCATACTTGTTGATAAAAGGGCCTGGGAATACAGAGTTCCAGCCAAGGGCCAGAACTCAAGGTGACTTGGCAGAGCAGGGCACTGTCCCCCCCCCCAAGGGGACAGGTGATAGATGACTTTGTAGGGAGGGGTTCAGAATCTTGCTCCCTAGGAGTATCTCACCAGCTTCCAGAACCTGCTGAGTTATTCCCTACGCAGCGAGCACAGCAAGTTGAGAGGGGCGAAGAGAATGCCACAAGTCTGAGACAGGCTGGAGGCAAAACCAGATAAGGCAACCGCCTTTGGTTTTACTCAAAACTCTCATCTTGTTCCAGGAAGCTAAGGTGCCACAACACAATGACTCTGGGAATTTCTGTCCAGAGGAGCATCTTGATAGAAAATCGGGATTCCTCTTACATGCAACCAGGCTGGGCGGGGCTTCACCTCATTACCAGGCCTCTTTCACCTCATTTACTTCCCCATTCCTAGGCACCAAAATCGCTACAGTTCCATGTGCTGGGGAGAGACACAGCCCTTATAGGGGGCCCCTGGGAGCAAGGCAGTGGAGGCGGGGGGGGGGGGGGGACTCTGAGTCCAGCCCCCTGATAGGCTCTGTGCTGGAAGTGAGTGGAATCTATGAGGGGTGGGCAGGTGTCCTAACATCTGGGTGAAAGATGCAAGGTCTGAAACCATCCTCACCTTGCACTGTGGTAATCAAGTTGGGAGGGGTGAGGGTGGGAGGAACATATGGGCTTGCTTCAGGGCCAGACAAGCAGAGCTAAATACCTGTGGTCACTGGCTAGCCCAGACACTATAGAGTTCCACCCTTTCTTGCTATGGGCATCCCCCAGAAAACTCTTTGGGATGGTCTTCCTGCTACCTCCCAAGTCACAGTAATCATCAGCCACTCTTCTCAGCACTTACCAGGTATTAACTCAGATAATATTCAAGCCTATTTTATAGATGGGGCAATTGAGGAAGGGGAAGTTTTAATAAGTCTTAAGAATTACAGCTATAAAAGCCAGAGCTAGGATTCAAACCCAGCAAGTCTGGCTCCAGAGCCTTCATTCCCAATCAGCACACTGCACTGCCCTTGAAGCTGACTACAGGCTCCTCTATAGGCACCACCACTTTCTGAGTTTCTGCTTCTGGAAGACTAGGATGGTATATGGAGAGGAAACAAGAAGCAAGAGCAACATGAACCTCTAGGTAGATCATCAATGAAGCCCAGAACAGGTGTCAGAGCCATTGCAGGCTCTCGTCCTATTCTGAGAGGCCAAGTTCTGTTCTAAGGCCAAGTTCTGGCAAGATCCACACAATGATCCTCCAGGGTCATAGTGGACCCTCACAGGACTATGGTAGCAGCCACCTCTGAGGGCCTCAAGGTGTATGCCATTCAAAGGCCTTTCACCAAGACACACACTGGTCCCTGTCAGGCTACCCTGACTGCCAGCCCACCCTCATATTGGCTGGGAATCTCAGATGGCCCAGCCCTGCCATGGACATTCAGCCAAGAGCAGTGACCAGCATCACACTGCCCAGAGAAGCCTGGTGCCTGGAGCAGCACCAGGGAGAGTGTCAGGAGCAACCATTCCACACAAAGCAGCAGGCCAAAGAGGATTTTAGAAGGCCTCAGATGCTAAGCAAATCCCAGCTGGCAGACACAGGAGGACAAGTGGGCCTGGGGAACACAGTCAGCCTGGCACAGAGGTTCGCCAGGGCTCAGGCAGTAAAGGGCACCTAGCAGTTGGGGCCCTGAGGCTGGGCATCCTGAGTGTTGCCTGCAAGGCTCTTTCCAGACCTCACTTGGCTGCTTCTCTATTGTTACTCAGATCTCAGCTCAACCGTCACCCCTGAGACCTTCTCTGGTCTCGAATCCAAAACAGCCTTCCCATCACTGACATCATCATATTTCATTCCTCCAGCACTTTCACTTTCTACTATTTTGCTACTTGTTTGTTGTCTGTCTCCTCCAACTAGAATGAATGCTCCATGAGGGCAGGGGCTCTGTCTTGTTCACTGCTGGGTTCCCAGTGCCTACAACAGTGCCTGGTGATAAGACCCACTAATACTTCTGGCATGGATGAATGAATGAATGAATGAATGGGCCCACACAGGCACAGGCTCTTAAACACTGATAAGGGCAGGTGTAAACAGCTAGCAGCTCAGCCTTTCTCTTCTCCCCTTTCTTGGCAGATATAGCCTTTAAAATTTTTCAATGCTAACATTTTAAAATATCTTTATTATTTTTCCTGATTATAAAAGTAACATGTGCTCACACCTGAAATTTAAACATTATGGAAACGAATGACCTAGAAAGTAAATATCTTCCATCACCCCACATCTTAGAGAAAGTCACTGTTAATGGTGTGTTGTATATTCACCCGGATTACACTTAGCTTTAAAAGAAGCAAATCCATGTATCATAGAAAGAAAAGGAATTCATAATTCCACCAAACTAGCAGCCATTATCACTTCTCCCTTGCAATTTTTTCTCATGTGTTTATTTTACAAGTTGCTTTAATGTACTTATTCTGTAACCTGACATTTTCACTTATTATAAAATAATCATTTCCCCCAGTTGTTTTATTGCTTTTGTTCTCATTATTATAATGGCTATGTGATATTCCACCAGGTGGAAAACTATAATTTACTTAACTTAGGTGTTCAGAAAAGGGAGAGAGAACAATTGTTTCCCACTCTCACTATTACAATGACACCACAAGAAACATCTTTTTTTATGCCTGTAACAAAAGAATTCAGCCTTTTCCTTCTCTAGGAATATATCCTAAAGAAAGATTTCTTTTTTTTTTTTTTAAGTAGGCTCCATGCTGGGTGTAGAGCCTAACACAGGGCTTGAACTCACAACCCTGAGATAAAGACTTGAGCTGACCAAATGTCCATCAACTGATGAATGGATAAAGAAGATGTGGTATAAATATACAATGGAATATTACTCAGCCATCAAAAAGGATGAAATCTTGCCATTTGCAATGATGTGGATGAAACTGGAGTGTATTATGCTAAGCAAAATAAGTCAGAGAAAGACAAATACCACGTGATTTCACTCATAGGTGGAATTTAAGAAACAAAACAGATGAACATACAGGAAGGGAAGGAAAAATCAGCTAAAAACAGAGAGGAAGGCAAACCATAAGAGACTCTTAACTATCGAAAACAAACTGAGGATTGATGGAAGTAGGCAGGTGGGGGAAGGGCTAGATGGGAGATGGCTATTAAGGTGGGTACTTGTGATGAGCACTGGGTATTATATGTAAGTGATGAATCACTAAATTCTAATTCTGAAACCAATACTAAACTATATGTTAACTAACTTGAATTTAAATATTTAAATACAATCTTGGAAGGAAAAAAAAAGATAAATAACTAATAAAAAATAATAATAATAAAGACCTGAGCTAAGATCAAGAGCTGGACACTTGACTGACTGAGTCACCCAGGCGTACCTTAAAGAAAGATTTCTTAATAACTCCAGAAATGGGATCACTGGACCAAAGGGTACAACAGTCTTAGGGATGATGGTGTAGATTGCCCTGGGGAACTCTGTGTTATGTGGGGAATAGGTCTCTGGTCTGAGTCACCGTGCTCCCACAGTGGCCTCTGTGGCCATCTCTGTGCACCCACCCCACACCCATAGTTCAGGCTTGCACTACCCTAGCTACAAATCAACTTCCTGAAAGAGCCTCCAACCATAAACTGATTTTGCAAGCCCAGGCTGAGTGAAAAATAAATGCTAGCCCTGAGTTTTAAACTCCCACCGGCACTAGAGTCAACATCTACCTACAGCTGAGAAATACCTAGTTACCCTTTGCCCTCCCTGCATGCTCCTGTGTGGAAGCTAAGCCTCCCGGTTCCTATATGCCAGCCCAGCAGCTCCCAATAGCCCATCCAGTCAGGAGTGTAAAAGCACTGGCTCTCCCTGCCCTGTCTTCCAGGGGACTTCCCTGCCTGCTGGTCCCTGATCCCTCACTGGGACTGTTTGCCCTATGCAGACAATAGCCTTTAGGCCAGACAAGCCTTTGGGGCTTGGGAAAGCAGCCAATTGTCTTTTTTTTTTTTTTTTTAATTTGTAAGTTTATTTACTTTTGAGAGAGAGAAAGAGACAGAGCATGAGCGGGAAAGGGGCAGAGAGGGAGACCCAGAATCCAAGAAGCAGGCTCCAGGCGATGAGCCATCAGCACAGAGCCCGGCATGGGGCTCAAACCCACGAACCGTGAGATCATGACCTGAGCCAAAGTCAGATGCTCAACCAACTGAGCCACCCAGAAGCCCCAACCAATCGTCATTTTCTAAAGCACCACTGAGGAAAAGCCAGAGGTTAAGGCTGGAAAGAAAGCCCATATGAGGACAGGTGAGACTCCACAGTTGGGGGTCCCCTGCTCTCCATGCAGCTTGTCTGGACTTGGGAGGAGGAAAACTTCCTCCTAACAGGCCAAAAGCAGCAGAGAACTTGCTCCTCTTGACCCCTTGGTGGCCACTTTTATGGCAGCTAAGGCACCACCAATCCCTCACCTCCCAATGCCCTGGGTGCTCTACCCAAGGCCTTGTGAACTGTTCATAGCATCGGAGCAGAATCTGGAATCCCAGATGAGGTACAGTTCTCATTGCAGAGAGGTAAAGCCCAGGGCCCAAAGCATCCACGAGCCTACAGTTAAGAGAGAGAATTTGGGAAGATGTCATCTCCTATGTGCTGGGTGTCTGACATCATTTGTGTCAGCCAATCTGGGTCTGGCACAGTTTTTAGAGGCCATGTGGCTATAAGATGGCTCCAACACATGAAACGGCCTGAAACTGCTGGACATTCCCCTCCTATTCTACAACTATAGCCCTGTGACAGGCCCTTGGACAGAACACAGGCTCATAATGAGAACCTCCAGACCTGTGACCATGCTGCCGAGGCAGGGAGGGCTGGTGATCCCTGGGGATCCTGTAACATACTCACTTATCACACCCTTGAGTGCACAACTCAGAACAGACATCAGGATCACTGTCCAGGAGTGTCCCAGGTTAACCTTTCTCCTGCTGCCTGGCTGGGCCTCCGTGCCATTCTCAGCAGTGTGGGCAAGCATCAGCCCCAGGGCTCAGCTGATCCTCGGCTAGTGGATGGATGGCTTCCATGTGTCCCTGGGAATAAAAGAGGAGGCGTTCATTAGCTTCAACTGCCCCAGCTCCAACCCACCAGGCTAGTCGGATGGGCAGCCTCAAGGTGAACGCTACAATTGCCTGGGCTCCGGGTTCAGTACCAGGCAGTCAGTCCATCCAGGCCACTGGGCCCCTGTCCTGGAACCTATCACCTCCTCTGTGCCATCCTGCTTGCTCAGGTCTGGTTAATCCAGCAATGACAGCCTGGGATGGATCCCAGGCAATTCACACTCAGGGCTAGGACTTAGGGCTTCTTGCACCATGAGTAAATGTGTGCACATTTGTAAATCTGAGAGGGGGTATAATTTTAGAATCCAGTGCCATTCTCATTTAGCTTCGAATTACACTCTCACCTTCACCCTGCAGTGGCTACATCTTTCTCAAGGGCGGTCAAGAACCCCAGGCAAGTAGGGAATTTGGAGAGTCAAGCACAACTACACAGAAAAACAAGCACACCAACAAAATGTGTGCTAGACCCTCTCCCTGCAATAATCCCACCACCCTAATATTTATTTCATTCTATTATATCACTGTGATTGTTGAGGCCCTTCCTATTAACATCAATAACATAAGGGTGCCTGGGTGGCTCAGTCAGTTAAGGATCCGACTTCAGCTCAGGTCATGATCTCACGGTTTGTGGGTTCTAGCCCCACATCTGGCTATGTGCTGACAGCTCAGAGGCTTGAGCCTGCTTCAGATTCTGTGTCTCCTTCGCTCTCTGCCCCTCCCCCACTAGCATTCTGTCTCTGTCTCTCAAAAACGAACTAAAAAAAAAAAACCCACATTAAAAAAAGTTTTAAAGAAACAGACTACATGCTGATACAAATCTGGCCCCTGGCCACATACATCTTTTTAATATATACCTAAGATTTGAACATTTGATAGATATTCTGGCTTTATATGAAAGTCCTGAAGCTTCTCTGAAAACCCCTTGAGTGCAGCACCATCTGCACGAGACTAAGGACAGAAGTCAGGTGCAGTGTGGCCCTATAGCAGGACAGGGGTGGAAGCCGGGACCATTCCCCCCACGGATGGCCAAGCAGGCCTCCACAGAGGCGCCACCCGAGCTGGTGCCCACAGCCAGCTTCCTCCCTGCCCATACCTCCCAGGCTCTCTGAGCTCCCTGAGCTGACAACTTGCAAGGCAGCATGGGAGCCGAGGAGAAGTGAAAGGGCAGAATTCACTGCATGCACAGGTGCTTGTGGCCCGGAAGGCTGTGCACCCCTGGGTCACCAGCCGCTGCACCCCCCTCTTCCTGCACTGAGACAAGTGAAGGACGGAGAGCAAAATGCAGTGGGCTGCTGTGCTCCCTGGCTCCTCCCCAGCTGCTCTACATACAGAAGCCTCAACCTGCCCCACCTGTCGATCCTCCTCCCTTCTCCCAGCCAGCCTGGCACATACCCATTACCTCAAGGAAAGGGCTTTCATGGGGCATGTCCGATACCCCCTCTACCCCCAGTACCACCATGACCTGTGCCTGGGAGTTCAATCCCACCCACCGGCACTTCCCCTTCCCAGGGGAACTAAGCAGGCCACATCAACAAGCACGAGACAAAACAGAAACAGAAACCAAAGCCCACATCCTGGCAGCACAGCCTGCTGGTCGCTGCAGTCAGCCCTGGGAGCCCGCCGCTGCTGGCTGAGATGCCGCCCTGGCAGATGAAGCTGCTGCAGTCAGAAGAGGCTCCTTTCCGAGGCTGGCCTGGCACCGGACACCTCCTGCTTCCTGGTCTGAGGCTCTTCCACCAGGGAGCTGCTGGGGGCTGGACAAGGAGGCAACAGTCTAGCAGGGATCCCACCCCTGCCTCCAAGTACACATGTTGTCCCCAGCCCCCGCTGACACTCCTTGGCCCCTCAGAGCAGGTCCCTGGTGTAGGTGGCATGAGGCTCCTTTGTGGACCACAGGGCGTGAACTAGACGTTTTTGGAGCATATGAATGTGTGAAGAGCCCTTATAGCAACTAATGTGGGCAGAACTTAAAACACTTTTTCCAGTACATCATCTCTCATGATTCTCCCAAGACTCCTGCAGGGAGGGCAGGAGTTATCACCACCCACCCTACCCCACTCCCACCACCAACCCCATTTCAGAGACGAAAACTCTGAATCTCAAGACATTAAGAGATTAGGCCAAATCTACACATTTGACTCAAACCCTGGTCTTTAGGCTCCAGAATCACCCCTCTCCCCATACATCATGACTTCAAGCTGCTTCCCATACGTCTGCATGCACCTGTCCCTCATTCACTATAATCTACTTAGTCTGTTCTGTAAGCCGCTTATTTGTAAGCATAGAGCCTGAGTCTGTCCGTCCAGCTTCATCAACATGCCCAGGCGCTCCTCTGAGACCCTGCTCCCTCCTCATTCCTTTGTGAACCCTCCTAAGCCCCCAGCTATTCCATCACTGATGTTCCCACAGGACTTTGAACATCCTTCCATTGAAACATAATGTCCCATCTTAAAGTTATTATTGTCTGTTTCCCCCTCCACATGATGAATTCCTCAAGGCCATGGAATTTCTTTTGGATGGATGGACAAGCAAGGCTGAGAAGGGCCCAGCTAAATGCTTGGGTGATTGCACCATCCAGTGTTATCAACCAAACAGTGATGTCTAGTGTTCTTCCCTAATTTTTAGGCCACCTCGTCATGGAAGGGCTCTCTCCCACAAAGCACCATAAATATTGGTTTACAGTGGCCAGGGCTATCTTTGCAAATGAGAGAATAAAGGATGATGTTCACTCTCCTCCCACCTCCAAGAGCCATCACCTGGACAGAGGGGTCAGGACAGACGAGTGGATGCCTTGGGTAGGGACAAGAAAGAAGACATGTCACACGAGGAAGGCTAGGGAAGGAACAAAATGTCCCAGGCATCCCAGGAGAAACTGCAGGCTCCTATGTGGGCAAGGGTCCAAGCTGAGGCTCAGGTCAGAGAATAACAATGCCTATTCTGTTATTTCTACAATGTGCTGGCACTCTCAAAAGGCACATCCAGTTTTCATGCACATAGCATTCATTTCCCAAAGAGGTTTAACCAGCAGCTGCTGGCAGGAAAGTCCCTGTGCATCATTCTCTCCCCTCCACTATAACTATTTAGGGTAAGCTGGACTTGCAGGATTGAAGCTCTACTTCCCTGACCGGAACCTAAAAACCAAACCTCCCCCCACTCTCCGCCCTCTCTCCATGGCCCAGAACCTAAGACCGGAGCCAGGAAGTGGCAGGCAAATACATCCCTTTGTCCCTCTCAATCTCCTCGTCCCCAGATCTCCCCTCAACCCTAGGTGCCTACAAAGTAAAGAGTAAATGCCCCCCAAAACCCACTGGGGGAGCCCTCTGATTACTCAAAGTGTCCTGGTTCTTCCCACGGGATGCAGAATTGATTTTACTTGTCCTATAGTAAGACCAGCTCTGAACACAAGCAGATTTGGCAACTTCTGGAGTCAGTGAGAGACTATATGAAAGTGCAAATGCACCTGTGTCGACTCAGCTCCCCCAGGGGAAGACCCAAGCCCTTGGGCCTGACTGCCATGGAAGAGGTTGGTGTACCTAGGAAACAGGCTGCCCACACGCTCCATTTGACCCTGTCCTTCCACTCCATGCCCCCTCGTTTAGGGCTTAGAGTCTAGGTTTCTCTGCCTGCCGGACATCTCACCAATCTGTCTTCTTCCTCACTTGCAGGCTACTCTGTCCTGTCACCCTCCTCTCCTTCCTTCCTTCTCCCCAACTAGCCCCTCCTGCCTTGTGTGCCTTTCTCCATGTCCCCTTCTAAACAAACCCTGACCACCCATCCCCTACACCTTGGAAGGTGGTCTCTGGCCCTGTGCCCCTCCTCTTTCCTTCCCACCCCAGCCCCTGGCCCTGGGTAGCTGCTGCCTGCTGCCTGAAAGGCTGGACAGCTGCTGGGCTCTCTAATTAGCTGCCTGGCTGCCGTCCCAGAGCAAGGCATGTGTTACAGTAAAGAGCTGCCTCACCTCCCCTTCATCAATAATCCCCTATGCAGATCCCATCAGGCAGCAGCTGAGGGGCCCTGGAATCCTGGTCACGTGAGACCAGCAAGGCTTCTCCTGTCATCTGGAAAAGGACAGTCAGTAGCCTAACAGCGTCACTGACTAAGTGACCAGGAATTTATTTATCAAGGTTCTCCCTATTACTGCCCATGTCCTTAGGGTATCCCATAGGTTACCCAACCACCTCCATACCTTTGGAGCAATGGGAACCCTGCCCTGCCCCTTAGTTGCCTCACCAGTAGAGGCAGAAAGATGCCCAGTGAGCCCTCTGAACAGCATGACACCCAGTGGCCTGCTTTTCACAGCTTTCTATAGCCAAGCCACCCCCAGAGATTTCTAAACAACCAGAGACTTAGTCCAAGAAGTCCCGTGGAGGCTAACATGTTTATTCAAGGTGTTGTATTCCAGTGGTCAACAAATATTTATCAAGCACCTGCTGAAGGCCAGGCACTGAACTGAGTGTGAATAAGACAATGCTCCTGCCCCCTTGGAGCTCACATCTCTGTGGGGAGACAGACAATGATTAGGCTAGCTGACATGCCGTAATGTCTGATAATATGCCACAAAGAAGGGGAGATGCCTGGTGAGGACAGAGAAACTGGATGTGGAGAGCACATCTTAAACTTCTCTAAGGAGGTAGCATTTGGGCATAGATGAGAAAGATGCAAAGAAGCCTTTCTTTCTTTTTTTAAAGTGATTTGTGTGTGTGTTTGAATGTTTATTTATTTATTTTGAGAGAGAGAGAGCTCAGGGAAGCAGCAGCAGAGAGAGAGACAGAGAGAGAGACAGAGAGAGAGAGAGAGAGAGAGAGAGAGAATCCCAAGCAGGCTCCACACTCACCATGAAGTCCAACGTGGGGCTCGACCCCACCACCATGAGATCACGACTTGAGCTGAAATCAAGGGTCAGACACCCAATTGACTAAGCTACCCAGGCGCTCTGCAAAGAAGCCTTTCAAAGAGCTTTGGGAAAAGCATTCTAGGCACAGGGAATAGTAAGTAAAAAGACCCTGAGGGAGGAGCAAACTAAAAAACAAGTTTGAGAAACAGCAAGGCCAGAGCAACTAAAAAGTGTAATTAAGGGGTCAAACGTTCCCTGCCCCTCATTGCAAAAGTCATCTGGTGGTCCCTACAGTGCCACCTGGGCCATGGCAAAGCCCCAGTTGCCAAGGGGACATGCCCAGCACAGTTGCCCTGTGGGCAGGGGCTGGAAGGTGCAGGTCCCAGTCAGCTTTGGCAATATATTTATTAACAAATAAAAGCAAAGTTAAATCTCTTGTTGACTGATGGCCTGGATTTTCCACCTGCTTCCCATCAAAAGAATTTAAGTAAATTTACTAGGCCTTCTCTAACCTGATTATTTCACTTTAACAAGAAAGTAAATGTTCCTTTTTAACTCCACCTAGTTTGTTAAGTTTTCTGTCATCTGAAATCAAGAAAATCCTGACTAACACAAGTAATTTTCCCCCACCTGGAACATACCTTTTTGGCATGAGAATCATATATCTGAGCACCACCTGCCCACCTCTGCTGCCATGCAGACCAGTGGCTCTGCCCTTGCACACAGTTAGAACTGAGAATAAGGTCAGATGCCTAGCTAGCTGCGTCCCTCTCAGCAGGATGTCTATAGTTTTGGGGGCTCCAAACCTCCCTTCTGGGTGCTGCCCAGACTTTGTCATTTCCCCTTTCACCACACATGACCCTTGCCAGCAACCTAGCGTGCCTTGACTCTCTTCTACAAACTGGATATGGGAAAACTAATAGTGCAAGAACAAGTAGTGCACAACTAGATTGTTTTTCTATAAGCTCTAGAACAGCATTGTCCAATTTGATAGCTACATGTGGCTATTTAAATTTAAATTTACTAAAAATGAATAAAATTAAAAATTGCATCCCTCCATTGTACTAGCCACATTTCCAGTGTTCAACAGCTACATGTGGCTAGTGTCTACTATATTGGACAGTACAGATATAGAATATTTCCATCATCACACAAAGTTGTATTGAGCTGCACTGCTCTGGAGCTTATCCAGGGTGACCAGAAGGCTGCCAAACATACAGACCTAAAACTCAGCTACATTTTCTTGCTCTTGGAAAAGCTTTTCTTGTGAATAGATACCCCTGCCCTTCCTCTCTTCCTCAGGCTCAGGCCTAGTTAACCATTGTTAAGATGGGGGGTGGGGGGAGGGTGAACCATTGTTTTATGAAAGTCTCTGTCCACTGCAACTTATATCCAAGAACCAGGAGAGGGCTCTTGCTGAATGAGGTCAGTCCCTGCGTCTCTGGCTATAACTCCGTCTAGGGGTGCTGCCTGGAGTGTTTAAAAAGTCCAGAGTGTTTATTGGGCACCTCCTGTGTGCCAGGCAGCTTCCACACAGAACCCCTCACAAGTCTGGGATGGAGGCATTAACTCAGATTTACTCAGGAGGGGTTGGAAACTCAAAGAAGTTAAAGGGAGGGTCAAGTTTTTACTAGCACTTTTTTCTCTTACACCACTCAGGAGAGATGGGGATGTATGGACAGGAAATAGGGGACTTCATTTACCTATAGCAATGGGCCACCAACAGTTGACAGTGGGTTCTCATGTCAGCTGCCCCTCCCAGCATATTCAAGTCCACCAGGGCCTTGGGAGAGCTGCCTCCAAGGGTCTGCCCATGAAGGCCCAGTTATTGAAAGACACCACATTGAAACCACAGGAAGGCCACAATACAGAAGACAAACCTGAGAAGGTGGTAGGGGTCGGAACACAGACATGTGGCATTTCTCCTGGGCAAAGAAGGGAGGGGCATGAGAAAATTTTGTTATAGAAAGCTATATGAACCATGAGTTCCTTACCTTTGCCTCCCCATGTCCTGGGTAAAAACTCAACATATAGTAGGGACTCAACATCCAAGTGCAGAATGAGGAAAAAGGCAAGGCGCAGGTACTCCATGAGTGAGGGAGGAGGCCCGGCCAAGACAAGACTGAACAGCAGATGCACTGGGGGAAACACAGGAATGAGATGTACTGAAGGAGCTGTGACAGTTGCTGTCTGCTCTACATGTGACCCAATCTGAATGTCCCCTTCATTTAAGTAATGGCCCAGAGGAAAGGACAGCATACACCTGGCTGGGTCCTGACTGCAGCTAGGCACTTCCACTACGAGCGTAAGCCCTGCAGCCCTGGCCCTCCACTCAGCCTCTCGCTGGACAGCTCCATCTACTGTGAAAGCACTGAGCCTTGCAGCATGTTCAAAATATGGCTCCAAACAGCACTTAGGCAAGAGTAATTAAAGGGATGTTATCGCAGTCAGTCTCTCATTAGCCACATAATTAGACTGCTGAAAATAATTAACATTCCTTTTGACAAAGGAAACAGAGGGCCCATTACATTCATTAGGACAACCTCAAACTAGTCTGAGGAAGGCTGAGAAGAGAACTCATCACCTCCCACCTCTGCACAGGACAGAGTCAGCATCAGGTAACACAGACCTGGTGATGAGTCCTGGCTGAGGCCTGGATGCCCCAACATATGTGTTACAGATAAAAAGTAACACCCACACATATTCAGAGAAGAAAGACTTGAAGGAAATGCATGACTATATCACTATGGCAGGACCAGGGGAATATACCTGCCACCCCCAAGGCCCCAGAAAATGGCAGAAGAGACATTTTCTAGGAAGAGTAAATCCATTGCAGCACCAGAAAACAAGGAGTGATATGGGGTCCCTGAAGATGGAAGGCAAATGGGAATAAACTGATGAAGAAACCACAACCCCCAAAAATAAAACCATGAAAAAAATAACAATATTAATAGTAACTGACACTCACACAGCATATAAATATGACAGACACTATTCTTAGAACTTTGTATTATTTCATTTAATATTCACAATAATCCTTTGAGATACAAACTACTATCATCCTCACTTTATGAATAAGACTCAGAGTTACACAGCTTTCTCAAAGTCATGGTACTAATAAGTGCTGGGTTAGGATCTGAACCCAAGCAGGTGAGGTGAAGGGTTTTGTGCTCAGTCAGAGGAGCAGCTCTGGGGGCTCCAAGTTTGGAGCCAGCACACTGGGGGCTCATGAGAAGCCCTGAGTGATGGGTGATTGGATTTGGAGCAGCTGGGCCCCTATCCCACCTCTCCACCCATGTTTGTGTCCTGGAACTTGGGGCAGGGGGGCAAGGGACACCTAGACACCAGTCCCTAGCAGACACATCCCACCCCCTGTTCACAACCAGTGATTGGCATGGAACTAGGGTTCACAGAGTGGTGACTGAAAAATCTCACAATACAAAGAGAGGAACACATAACAAAGACTCACCAAACGTTTGACAGAAACCAAAACTGCCAGAAAAGCACCAAATTTCAGAACAGAAGTTATAAAGAAAGCAAAATAAAGTTGACAGAATGAAACATTTTTAAAAGCACAATGAATATCCCCTGAGGGATGGGAAGGGCTACTGAATCCATGA
Organism: Panthera pardus; assembly: GCF_024362965.1. Taxonomy (NCBI): domain Eukaryota; kingdom Metazoa; phylum Chordata; class Mammalia; order Carnivora; family Felidae; genus Panthera; species Panthera pardus. The sequence continues at coordinate 105,430,846 of NW_026526810.1, forward strand.
ACCAAAATAAGACTGACAACAGAAGAATGATAAAGATCTTACAAGTGAAGGAAATACACCATGGCTAACCCGTTATCTGGGGATGAAAGAATAGAGTAACCTCATTAAAATTTTTCTTTATGCATTTCTATTTTTCTAAACTTCCTATACTGAATACATATGCCTTTGAGTACTGGAAAAGTTACTTTTTAAAATGTCTGGCGTGACGTGGGCGCTCAGTAAGATTTGGTAGACCCTGCCCCCCATATCAACCCTTGGCCCTATCCAGGCTGACCCATGATTCACTGCTCCCCAGTCACACAATCCACACCCCCAAACTCCCAGTCTCTGTGCACATAGCTGCCCTCCCAGAGTGCCTTTATCTCTCCTCCCCATTTACCCATATTTGCCTATTCTTCAAGGCCCACTCAAAGATTACTTGCATTAACAAAAGGTCCCTGAATCCCCCTCAACCCAAACTCCTAAGGGCACCTAATTCTCCAGGGTCATGGGACAGGTCTGGTTGAGCTGCCCTATGGGGTCATAGTGCTGACAACTTATCTGCCCTTTACCTTTCAGTGAGTCCAAGTCTGTTCTCCCAACTCTACTGCAGGCTTCTTAAAGACACCAAGAGGCATGAGCCTTCTTTTTATATCCCCCTGTGCCCAAGAAAACCTGAGAAGCTTTCACAAGAACATGCTTACATGTCAGTTGAGTGAATGATGAATGAATTGCTCTTCCTGGTGGGAGTAGAAGAGGCAAACTATATTCTTCAAAAATGTCAATGTCATGGGGGCGCCTGGTTGGCTCAGTCAGTTAAGCATCCAACTCTTGATTTTGGCTCATGTCATGATCTCACAGTTCGTGAGTTTGAGCCCTGCATTGGGCTCTGCACTGACAGCACGGGGCCTGCTTGGGATTCTCTCTCTCCCTCTCTCTCAAAAATAAATAAACTTAAAAAAAATTTTTTGAAGTCAATGTCATGAAAGACAAAGAAAGACTAAAGAACTATTCTAGAGGCAAGGGGACTAAATGCAATATGAGATTCCAGAGTAGACCCTGTACTGAAGAGGGGAAAATGCTATAAAGGACATTGTTGGGTCAGTTGACAAAACTGGAATACTGCCAGCAGATTAGATAAAGTATTGTATCAATGTTCAATTTGCTGAAGGTTATATAAAACAATATCTTTATTCTTAGAAAACCCACACTGAAATGTTTACAAATAAAGGGCCCTCATGTAGGCAACTTAATCTTAAATTCCAAAAAAAAAAAATTTAGAGAGAGAAGGAACATAAATGATAAAAAAAAAAAAAAATGAGGCAAATGTTTAAAAAAGTTAATCTGGATAGAGTATATGGGTGTTTTGTACTATTCTGGCAACTTTTCTGTGGCTTTGAAATTACTTCTAAATAAAGAGCTTGGAGAAAAAAACAACAAAAGAGCCCCTTCCACTAGACAGGGTGTGGGGTAGGAGTGGAGCAGACATAGAGAGTAAATCCAGGGAGAACATCGGTCATCACATGTCTGCACTGGGCACAAATATAACCTTTTGGGTCTATTTTTAGGAAAAGTTTTCAATTAGCAATAATCGCGCCTCGGATAAACCTCATTGGCTACGATACTGCCACTGCGCAAAGCTTGGGTCTATTTTTATTACATATGGTTAATATTTTCTGGAGATGTTTTGACATCACTTCTGTCCACAAGCCCACCATAATGAGTCAGGTTGTATTTGTTAAACCACAGCCTTCTAGGTGTTTCACGATATTTCATTCCCCTGCCCCATCACCACCAAATTTTGTAGCTAGTCCTATTCAGACTGCCTGACCTTAGGCCCTTAGGCCATATTCCTCCCTTTGGAGATCTCATGCAGGCTTTCTGGGGTGCATGTCCCATTTCCCACACCCCACCACCATCACCACCACTGGACTCCAGAGTAGACTTTGCTCCCACCACACACACACACACACACACACACACACACACACACACACAGAGCCTCCCTCCCCAGGTGCCCTGTCATAGCTGGGTGTGGTCACCTTTAACACAGGCAGACAGCTGACCCAGTCTTGTTAAGCAGGCTCACTGCAGGCTACAGGGAATCAAGCAAACCATCACATTGTACAAATTCATTTATTAATTCAGAAATTAATATGATCTGATATGCATCTTTTATGGGCAGACTCCTCAATGCTATGTAGGTTGGAGTATGAAAGCTGAAACACCAGAGTGGGGCCAGTAGTTTTTAAAACATTGGAAATATACAATCTTGGAAATTCTACCAACACCAAACACCAGAAAACTAGTAATAATAGTAAATTACACTCTTACAGTGCTTTTTACTTAAATGAGCCCCTTCAAGATCATCTCATTATTTATGCATTCATTCACACATTCATTAAACAATCACTCAGGATCTGTGTTGTGCCACCAGGGGCAGGCAAAGGCCACAGAGGTAAAGGCCCAACCCGGGCCACAGGAAGCTGCCATTCTACATGGCCCTGAATTGCCCAAGTGGCCTGTACACACGTGCTTAGGGTGCCAGCCATGATGGGGCGGTGAAGAAAACTATTTGAAAGGACAGAAAACGAGAGAGTCAAAGAGAAGTTATTGTGACTTTGGTGCACCAATAGATTTTGCTGTTTCTAAAAACATGATTCTATATGATGACTCTATACTAATTTATGTGTAATTATTTATAGGACCATAAGCCCATGAGTGCTAAGGGCCTCTAAAGGTCTTATTCCAGCCCAAACAGTAAGTAGAGATTGCAATCCTGAATACCAACAAGGGTCAAGCAGCCAACTCAAATTAGTTAAGACTCAAGAGCTATTAAGAAAGCAGGACTGACAGGTGACTTTTTTGCATGGTTTTAACATATACTGAATTGTCTGGGAGTGCCATCACAGTGCAGTTAGAGGGGATACTATACTTTGTATTCTTTGGAATGTCACCAAGAGCGGTTGACCATCTGGGAAAATCACGTCAACCTCAGCAGCACCTCTCCTGGTATCTGAGTCACCCACACAACACACCTGGATCCTGTGGGTATTTGTGGCAGTTACATTCTCAGTGATTCTCTGCACAGGTTCAAGCATCTGACTTCTTCCTTCTGTTTTCTGTCTAGTACGTACTAGAATACATGACACTGTATTATAACTAACTTTTCCTTTATTTCTCTGTTATATTACAGTTGGGGCATTATATTGATTTGTTTAAAAAACATGTATATATGTGGGTCATATTATTTAGGAATTTTATTTAGGGTGATCAGAAGGCATTATAAATATTTGCTAGATAAAAAGGGGGCACCATTCCAGATCATGTGCCCTTAGAAGCAAGAGAAACTATAGTGCCAAGGGGAATCAAGGAGGAAACAGAATTAGGGTGGCTTCAAAAGATAAATCCCACAGAAGAAACTCAATCCCACAGTCTTAAAAAGACTGGGTCAGCTGTCTGGCTGTGTTAAAGGTGACCACACCCAGCTATGACAGGGCACCAGGGGAGGGAGGCTCTGTGTGTGTGTGTGTGTGTGTGTGTGTGTGTGTGTGGTGGGAGCAATGTCAGATATTGACATGAGGATCCTGAATGATGGGTATATAGACAATGTGGTCAACTGATGGGGCATAAGAAGAAAAGTATTCAATTGGGCACCTTTGGGAAATTTCATCTCCATATTTAATTTAAATTATACTATATCTCAGCATTTTCCAGCATAGTGACAATAGGTAAAAGACCACAAGTCATCCATAGGGGCCAGGGAAATGATAAATGGTTTAATGTCTGGAGGCAAAGATGTATTTAGAAGAAGTCAAAGAAATAGGTGCCAGGCTTGGTCTGGGGAATATCTTCTTTATATATACAAATATCTTCTTTATATATAAATATATATATATATATATATATATATATATATATATATATATATATATATTTTTTTTTTTTTTTTTTTTTTTTTTTTTTTTAACGTCAGGTCAAAGCAGATGTAGGGATTTACAAGCATTTTGACTCTCACATGAGAAGGTGTATCACTTCCTAGAAGGAAGTAGAGGGACCAGGCTCACTTGGACTCCAAAGAAACATCCAGATGTAGGAAGTGCATTCAGGAACCAGTTTACAAGGGTCTCTGACAGCTGATTCAGCCGACAGGGCATCAGATGTTGAAATGAGCTGCAAACGCCCAGTAGGTAGCTCCCACTTTGAGGACAAACCAGTTCATGCCAGAGTCAGGGAGGTGGGAAGAGGAAAGCATTCTTGGTTCAGGAGTCATGCAGGGTGTCTAAGTGAGGCAAGTGAGGCAAGAAAGGCCCTTGCCTCAGACACAAACTTCAATGTGGTGCCAACAACACTTACAAATCAAGATGAATGATCTCATAATGCAATATTTTTAAAAAATCAAATTGGTAAACAAAGGCACTGGCTGTCATGTTGGAATCAGGACTGGGATTAGGGCAAGGCCAGAGGCAAAGGTAATGTGAGGTTCTCTGATGTCAGAAGAGTCTTGCATAACAAAGGCCAGTCCCACCCAGAATGCCAATAGCACCTCTGTGGACTAACACCAAACAGCATTACAATCCATTTTCCAAATTCAGAATTCAGCATCTTTTAGATTTTCTAAGAAGTAGCGTAGGACACAACCCATGCGTTACGTAATCCCCACAGCAGGGTCTGGGGCAGCACCCTCAAGTAAACACATAAACATTTTTGTGGCCACATCTATGAATAGTCACACTCTGCACAGCAGATAAGTCAGATCAGGTTTTGCCATTACAGGAGTTAAAGAAAAGTTTTTGGTTTTTGAATGTTTTGGATTTTCAAACTTCAGATAAAGGAGTGTGGGCCTTAATGGCATTACATTAGGTCTCTCAAAGATAAAAGGCAGCAGATTGGACCCAACCTTTTGTTAAAACTTGTGCAGAATAGAACACTGCAAAGTCCTCACTGGTGATCACACAGAAGAAGGTGATTTCTAAAAGTCAGTCAAACTCAGAGCAGACTTACAGCAGCATTTCCCATCAGTCAACCAACTGATAGTAAATCCATTTTGTGTGTAAAACCCTGGGCAGAATCCTGGGAGGTAAAAAGACATACAAGACACAGTTCCAGCCCTCAAGAGCTTGAAAGATTAGTGGGGACAAGAAGGTAAACATAAATCAGGATACACTGAAAACTGAAGGGAGTTAATCCACACCCACAGTTTAAAAATGTCGAAACCATTAGTGGGTGGGAGGGGGGATGGGTTAAATGAGTGATGGGTACTAACGAGAGCACCTGTGATGAGCACTGGGTGTTGTATTAAATGATGAGTCACTAAATTCCACACTTCAGAAGAGATTCATAAATATGGAGAACAAACTGAGGGTTACTGGAGGGGTTGTGGGAGAGGGGATGGGCTAAATGGGTAAGGGGCATTAAGGAATCTACTCCTGAAATCACTGTTGCACTATATGCTAACTAATTTGGATGTAAATTTTTTAAAAAATAAAAAATAAAATTAAAAAATAATAAAAAAATAAATTCCACACCCAAAACTAATGTTTCACCGTATGTTAACTAAGTGGAATTTAAACAAAAACTTGGAGAAAAAAAATGTTGAAACCAAGGTTCAGAGAGGTCTCAGGTCTCGCATAAGTTAGCAAAGTTAGCAACAGGCATTTCATGGCACAGATCAGAATCTGGGTTTGCTAACTGCCCTCCACTGCTCTTTGCCGAAAAGCACATAATAAACTGCCGATTTAGTGATGAAATTCCAAGAGGAGTAAAAGATCCCAGCTGAAGTGGTTTGGGTCAAATATACCTTTGCAGCAAAGATGAGGTCTGACTTTGAAAAAGGACTTTGATTTGGGGAGGCAGAAAAGCAGAGGGCCCTCTGGGCAGGGAAACAATATATGCGCAGGGTAGCCATGCAAGAGTATGAGCCTCCTGTAAAGGGCATAGAAGGAGCTATTGGGAAAGGGAAAGGGAAAGGCAGTGCATGGAGACCTTAAATGCCGGAATGAAGAATCTACGCTGATGCCCCTAAGGCATCCAACCGTTTGCTTTCCACCTCATGACTTGCCATGACTGCCCACCACCCTTGTGGGCAGACAGAGTAGAGTGGTTTAAAAGAGCATGCTCTGGGCTCAGATTCTTTCCATCTGAATCCTGGCTCTGATGCCAACTGTGTGACCTTGGACAAACTGTTAGACCTCTCTTTGTTCAGTTTACTCATTTGTAGGATAGAAATAATATAAGTGTCTCTCCCATGAGGGTTAAATGAAAGAGCACGTTTATGGTACTGAAAACAGTACCCTGCATTAGGAGTACTCAGTTAAGTGTTAGCTGTTGTTAACTATTTTTATTTAAGTTAAATTTTTAGTTTAATATGTACCGCAGCTGTATCCTAAGCAATAGTAGCCATGAAGTCACGGGCTTCTCATGACAGTTATGGTTTTGATGACACACATATATCAGGAGGTTGAATCTAAAGTCCTAATTAAGGCACTGAGGATAGCAGGTCTGACACTTCCAAGCCCGTGAGAGGGGCTTCAACAGGACGGCTCAGGAAGCTTGATGTCTGACCCTGCAACTAGGAGGGCATCTACCTGGCACAGGACCAGCATCTGATCACCACCTGAGGCACAGAAGGTGAGAGACACAGACTGGCCATTTGCTATCAGAGGAGCGAAGGCAGACGGCTGAGCTGGGGGTTCAGCCTGCATTCCCAGCTTCACTGCACCAAAGGCCACACGATTGCTTCTTCTGGCTAATGGGGCCACATGCAAGAGAAGGCTGGCACGAGACCAGAGCAGGTCTTGTCCAAGAGGGCCAGGTGGACAGACTGCAGGACCTTAGCTGGAAGAGGCTGGAGGCAAATCACTGGGTTTTAGGAGCTGAGGAAAGAACAATCATCTAGAATAGAAAGGAAAATTTGCTCTTTTCAAGACAACTGGAAGTGACTGATCCTAGCAAGTGGTGGGGGAGGAATCTCTGAGAAACCCATGAATGTGGCCATAAAGGAGAATCAGCACTACATACCTGCTCTGCCCAGGAAGCTGGAAGCCAGCAGACCACAGGCCTGGCCAAGTGAGCCCTTTCCTGTCCCTCCCAATCCAGTGACAAAGGACTGGACGTATTAACTACTGATCTGAGACTACGTTTTGTGACTTAAAGTGACCACAGGACCTTCTACCGCCCAAGAATGACCCAAAAAGTTATGGGGTCTGACTGAGTTTTCATCCCAAGGCCGGGAAAGAATGAATCCCACTGAATAAGCATAAAAGGACAGTGGAAGACAAAATAAAGTCACTTTGTAAGTACACCCCCGATGAGTCTTGTTTCTTTACACTCATTAGAAACATAGCTATTAAAATGAAATGTTTTGTCCCTATATCAACTGAAACATCAGTTTCTAATTAGTTTCTAACATCTCTCACATTCCCAGTGGTATGGTAACCACCACTGGAAATAACTGGTATAAGGGCAGTAAGGAGTTAAGGGGGAAAGCAAGGCAGGCAGAGGCAGAACCTACCATTGGTTTGGTAGGTTCAGTGGGAACTCATTTGCTCCTCAACCTTGAATACGATTAAATGAAAATAGATGTTGTACCAATGGATAGCAGAATCCAAGGATCCTTGGACAAATGGCATTGTTCAATGGGAAATCAAGATGGCCCAATTCCATGAAGAAAAAAGCTGTGACTCCCTGAGTTCCTAAGCTGGGCTTCCAGGCAGAGTGAAGGCAGCAAAAGGAAGCATGTTCTCACTAACACTGAGTCACCTGGAAAGCATCAGCCAAAGTCCCCAGGTCCTGGAGGCTTAGGGGGGATCCTGGGTTGAAACAGGCCCTGGAGTCTGCCAAATCCAAGTGCAGAATGTGAAACATACACCAATACACAGCTTCCCTGCTGCCTTCACTTGGGAACAATTGGAGGATGAGGGGAGTGTGAAGTTTAAGTTTTAAGACAAGATAAAAGGGATGCTCCCCTCAGTTGAGGGGATGGTGTATACAGGGTGAAAAGATGCCACCTCTCAGCTGCCTGACTTAAATGGTCAAAGGAGCAATGACCTGACCCGTCCCGCTTTACAAGACGGGACATGCTCCTGCACTGACTTTGTCCCTTAATTTCCAAGTTGGCTTCTTTCTCCTTCAACTCCACCTCTGTTCTCCCAGCTCTGACCTCCTACAATTCCAGACCAGCTAAGTTATTTCTGAAGAAAGGACCAAATTATCCAGACTCTACTGGATCAGCCAGCTTTATTGCTGGAGGATATATTATAGAATCTCTCTTCCAACATTCTCACTTTACATATAAGGAAACTAAAAGCCAAAGCACTCACACCATGTGCCCAGAGTCACTGAGCTGAGAGAACCCAAATGCCTGGACCCTAGCATCATGCTCCATTATACACCATCATGCTAACTTTCAAAGAGAGGTAAGCTTACCTCCATGGGCCACCATCTCAACCTTCATTCCTCTTCCACAAACACCTCAAAATGATAGAAGAGTTTGAATTAACTTGCATGGGCGGGAGAGGGGGAGGGGGGCGCTGCCTGGGTGGCTCAATCAGTTAAGCATCTGACTTTTGATTTTGGCTCAGGTCATGATCTCATGGTTTGTGAGATCAAGCGCTGCACTGGGCTCCACGCTGACCGTGTGGCGCATGCTTGGGATTCTCTTTCTTCCCTCTCTCTCCACCCCTCCCCAACTCTCTCTCTCTTTTTCAAAAATAAATACATAAACTTAAAAAAATTAACTTGCCTAGAACAAACAAGGATGAAAATGAGGAGAACCACCTCAGTGAACTAGCTGGTCACTTTGAAAGGAGTAATCAGTGGCCACAAATACTTTCTCGGAAGAACAGGATAGTCCAATGCTTGGTACGCTTTGAAGAGTATACCTGGGACCTCAGAGTCATAATCAGGTCTCCACAGCTGGACTATAATGATGAGCAGAGGAAGGTCCAGAAACCAGGTTGGAGGATGCGATCTGGAGTCGAGCATCTGCAAAGGTACGCTATTATGACTAGTGGCAGTAGGGTGACAGAAAATGCTGCCCAGAGAGTCTGTTAAGCGAGAGAACAATTTTGGCATCAAAATGAAATGGGGTTTATGAGATATATTCTTATGCCAAGCAGAAAGTCTGTTCCCCTTATAGTAACTCCCAGGCCATCTGGTCTACTTCCTCAGTGCAGGGTACCAACATCTCTCTCCTTCCTGAACATTCACTGGGATGTTGTTTTTCAAATAAGAATCTACTTCCATCTCCTTTTAACTAGCTGTGTTTACTCCACATCAGCTCTCCTTCTTATGTCTAACACTATCTCCACATTCACCTTCTCCTCAACATTTGTTCCATCCTTTGATCCAAAGTTATAGAACGCAATAGAATCAGACTGATCTCAGTTCAGATCCCAGTTTGGACACTTGCTAGCTGTGTGACACGTGCAATCACTTTATCTTTCAGAGCCACAGTTTTTCCAGCTGTAAAATGAAGATAATTAATAGTAGCTATCTCAATGCTGTGAGAAAAACAGAACTTATGTCAAGTGCTTAGCCCAAGGCCTGGCATATAGTAAGTATGGTGGCTGACACTGTTATCGTTCTTGTGACCACTGAAGCCAGCTGAAGCTCCATTTGTGGAATTAAGGCTCAAAGGGCTGCAATTGGCTGTCCAAGGTCACACAAGTGAGCCAGGGAGGGATCCAAAATTCCCTGATTCTGGAAGCCTTTGCCAATCATCAGCTCCTGCACAAACGACATCATTGCCCAATGACCTAGAAATCTGAGTATCTGATCACATCCAAGTACCACAGCTGATGATTTAACAAGCACTCACCATGTGCTAGAAAACGGATCAGGCTCTATGAAAGCCTCAAGGCATCTATAGGTCAGCATAAGAAAGCCATCTCCTTGTTTGTAACAGGTAAAAACACAATTACAACACAAAAATCTGAAGCTGCTCCTGGTGTTACCCAGTGCTGACAATATTGCTCGTCCATGTTTAAGAGGGTAGTTGAAAGTAAGACCGATGCCCTGGATACCTTACCCCTGGCTTTGGAAAGGCCTCTTTGGGAATGAGAGGGAGGGGGAACCTACAGACTAGAATGGGGTCTGGCCAAGGCAAGCTATAGAAAAAGAAGATAGGGGTCGACAATAGGCTAAAAATAGGTCCCTGCCATTGCTCCAAAGAACAGCGATTATTGTCTCTAAGGTGGGCTTCTTGCTGCACCAGGGCCTGTCCCTCCATTGACCGTGCAAGCACTGAAACCGTGGAGCCCAGGAAGCACATTTTATCTTGAAGCATGAATCACCCTTCAGAAGTCCAGAAAAGAATCCTCTCTTTGTGGCTCTTCAATCTCCTTCTTGGCTGGCATCCCTAGATCCTCAGGGCTGGTATCAAGGCCTTATGAAAATTCAGGGTGAGTGACCTTTCTGATGGAAACAGACCATTCCAGAAACTCATGTGACGGGTTGCCTCTTAAAAACTGAAAAGAAACAATGAATGAACAAACCAGCTAGAAAGCATTCACCATTCAAGTCCAACTGCGGAAGCAGTCAGAAATGGCTAATCCAGTGTGTTCTGAATGCGGGGCTCCCAAAGTAGAAAGGAATGGCAGCAAGTGCTCTCAGATTATGCCTCCTGATCTATTAGATCTCCCTACATTAGGTTAGGATTTGACAATGCGAGTCTTATTTTTTTAAACTGTTGTACTTCTAAAGGATGGAGCAGCAGGAAGGAGCATTCTGAGACCTAAGTCTTGTCCATGTAGACTGTTGGCCCTAATTTCAAGGATGCTGTCGCTTCTACAGTACCAGTCACACTAGAGCCAAGAGCCCTGAAAGGATATCAAACCCTCTGTTGGGGAGCCAGCAGAGTAAAGGATAATGGGGAGCTGGATGTTCAGAAATTGGCAATAGCTTTGGTTACTCCTCAGATTGCCAGACAGGACTGTGACTGACCCCAAAGATAGAAGCACCAACATCAGAGGAGGGTAGAGAGCTACCTTTCAGAGCCATCCTTTGAAGGAGCAGGGGACCAATACCACTCTGTGACCTCAACCCCACGAAATTTATATATAGGAGGATTGATGTTAAAATGAACATTGAGGACAGCCTTAGGGTGGAGGAGAGTGGGAGCCCACACCTGCAGGAGGGGTGTGAGCACAGGGAAGGGAGCAGGCCCTCCTTTTCATCTCGGGATGAGATATTACTTATTCAGCTTCAGCTCTATCTATGGATGTGAGTTGCAGGGGTAAAAGCCACTTCCTTTTCCTTAAATCACAGCAGCATGGAGCATCCCACAGTGCAAAGTCTGAAGCACATGTACATCTAAAACCAAACACATGGGCACCCAAACTTCATCTTCATCTCATAATGAAAAAATATAAAGTAATTAGGGTCTCCTCTAGTACCTGAGCCTAAAACACCATTAGATCCCAGGAAAGGAAAACTCGCCCAACACAGACATTCACACACAGCCACTGTGCTCTCAGTGTGACTCAGTTTTCCTCAAGGGAAACCATAACCAAAAGTGTTGCCTCCTAGCCCTTTCCCAGAAATCCACTCCCACTTTACTTTTAAAATACAACGTCTCTGGTTTCTGAGAGGTGGTGGTGGAGAAGGCCTGGCCAGAAAGGCTGTATTTCTTCCTGTTCGGAACAGCAGAATCCCTTCTGACGTTCCCTCCTTAGCCAGGTGTTACCACAAAGGGAGCTGAGAGTTTGCCAAGTCAGAAATCACCACACCTTAAAAGGAATGTGCTTGCAATGAAAGAAAAAAAACAGAAAGAAAGAAAAGAAAAAGAAAACCCAAACCGCCCTTATCTATAAATTGGGAGTGAGGGGAGGAGCTAGGAGGAAAGTAAAGGGATATAAATTTGAAAATGGCCAGGCTGTGCAAGGGTTAGATTTCCCTTCCCTCGAGGACAGCCAGATCTGATACGGTCTCTGATAAGACCAAACGGCTTCGCCTTACCGCCCGTACCCAGGTCTCAACTTATAACATCAGAGTCCCCAACATCATTGGAGACCCTTCTCAGAGCTTAGAAGGGGACTTCCACTGACGTCCAGGCTAGACACTGTCTAACCAGGAAAAATCCTACTAGGAAGGAGCTCGAAGATACCTGGAAAGCAGAGACAGACAGAAAAACACTTGCGGCCTGTGTGCTTCTGATTAAAAACTACACTTTTAAAACCAACGCTGAGCTTTGTCCATCACAAAAGCTGTAATTTAGCCCTTTCCTGCAAAATAACACCTTTCCCTTTAGAAATAATATATAAGTCTGATACAAATGAAATAAACACAGTATAAGTTTCCCTAATTCATTTAGCATCTTTCAAGGACCCAAGGCTCTTAAATCACTTTACAAATTGTAAAACTTCATACCTCATCGCCTTAAGAGAGGGAGTCAGGGGAGTATCATTTTCCCATCTTACTGTCAGTACATCTGAGGAACACCATGGAAAAGCCCTTCTCTCACCACTGGGGGTGGGGAGGTCAGGCCTCCATATCATTACTCTCAGCTCTGAACAAATAGCTTGGGATAAACCCAGTAGGGGGCTAAGCAATAATCAACCCTGCCCATTTAGAGAAGAAAGGTCCCTACAAGTGGGCCGGTGGTGTTCTCTGGTCTAGCACCTGCACCTGACTTCAGCCATAACTTCCAGGGCCACAGATCTATGGTTCAGAGGACTTCATTTTCTCCTGCTACCCCTTACTGGTCTTGCAACCTCCCTTACTCCAGTGCCTTTGAGTGGCCAAAGTCAACACTAAATCAGCTCGTCATCTGGCCTCCAAGGACCTGTTGTCTCCCAGTTACCCATCTCTCTCCCCAAATACCAAGCCTTGGGGTGGAAGGCCAAACCTCATCCCAGCCCACCCCTCCACGTCTCTAGAGTAACACGGCCCACCCTGACCCAAATACTTGTATCATTAGCCCATTTACAGGAGCAAGCAAGAGTCACCCAACAGTCCAGCCCCCACCCTCACCCCCACCCCCCAGTGCCTTCTGTCTCCACAGGCAAGCAGATGTAGCACTGCCTTGCAACCAGGGGGAAAATTCGACTCTCAAAGGTCTGTCCTTTCTAAGAGGAAGAAAGGCAAGGGGCAGTCCTGTCACACATGGAAGCCAGTGGTCATATGCAAACCAGCATGGGGCTGGAGACACCTCATTCCTTGAGACACAAGGTCAGGGACCAGGGATCTGGATCCTGGCCCATTTGTTCTACAGAGAGAAACACAGTATACCACCCTCAGGGGAAGCCATTCAGCCCTCACCTTCACCCCTCTTCCTGGTTATAGCAAAGAGGGAAACCCAGGCCTCCTGATGATCAAAGTCTGAAGACCATTGTTAACAGCCCATTTGTTAGTAGGTGCTCAAAACACATGAGAATTGGCAAGCAGAGCCCCCAAGGTTACATTGGCACGGCTCTCTGGGGCCCTGTTCTCTCTCTCCAGGGAGGGTTTGAAGCAGTATCAGAACAACCTGCCACCCTAAACTCTGTACCTGAGGCAACTACACATATCTCCGAGGAAACCTCGGAAAAAGTCCCAGGAAGGAAGGAAAGGGGGTCAGCTTCTGACTGGGCACAGAAAGAGGGAAAAGAAGACACCTGGGAAAGAGGCCAATGTCTCCCTGCCCTTGCCATGAACAGGGCTGTAATGGTCCCCATCTCAATCCTGCATTTCCCACCAAGGACTGGAAATCAGAAAGGGCAAACGGAGAGCTGGCGGCCAGGGGGCTGGGCTGGGGGCCCCAGGGCACTGACTCGGAGAAGGGAGGACACCTAGGTGTGCAGTCCACCATCACCCAGTTTTTCCATTCACCCCCGGGAGGAGGCGGCAGGGTTATCTAGGCACGGTTCCATCCCTTTCAGCAAAGTCCTTAGCCTCAGATTCAGGAGGGTCGGTGATTCCCACTCCTATGCCCTGGCTTCCTAGCTTCCACTCAAACTGGCGCCCCCTCTGCACTCCCGAGGCGGCCTCGGAGGTGCTCTCCTCCCGGAGGAAGGGGGATATCAACCTTCCGGGGCCAGACATCCCCGGCTGCCTCCTTCCCCTCGCACATCCCCGATACCCCTTTGTTTCAGGCGGGGAAAGTTGCCAACGTGCACCCCTTCCCCAACACGCCCCCTTGTGCGCCCATCCCCCGCAGGGAATCCAAGCCCGGGCGCACCTTCCGATCTGCGGCTCGCTCTCGAGCCGGGGCAGACGCTTCGAAACCGAAAGCAAAGAGGAAGCAGGATCCGGCAGCACCCCCAGCCCGGTCGCCCGGTCTTCCCATCACCGCACCATCCCCGGGCCCCCCGCACTCGGCGCTGGAGCCCCGCGCGGCCACCTCAACGGGCGGCAGAAAGGCCTCTCCGCGGGCTTCGGGGGCACCTACCGGTGCGGGGCCGAAGCTGCGGGCAAGGGCAGGGCAGGGCCGGCCGCCCGCCGGGTGCAGGTGCGGCCAGGAGCGCCGTCTCCCGGGCTCGCTCCCGCTCCTCCTCCCGCGCCGGGACTCGGGGCGCTCTCCTGCGCCGCCGCTCCCCGCCCCCACGCCCGGAGCTCGGGCTCCCCCCGCGTCGAGTTGCCGGCGGTGCCTCCCCCACGCCGCCGGCCCTTCCGCGCCGCGCCTACTCCCGCATTGTATGCCGGCGCCCGCCGTAGCGGCGCGGGGCCCGGGGGGCTGCAGCCGCCGCTGCCCGGGCCGAACGGAGCCCCCGGCGGCGGCGGCGGCGGCGGCGGCGGCGGCGGCACTCACCCATAGTACGGATGCTGTGCAAACTGCACATGCTCGCGTCTGACAGGCGCGCTGCCTCCGGCCCCGCTTAACTCCTTGCTCGCCTGTTAGCCCGCTGGGTCCGCTGCCCCGCCGACCCCGCCGCCTCCCGCAGCCAGGAGTCGGCCGCACCCTGGGCGCCTGGAAGCGCGCCATCGGCCGAGGCCGTGGCGCAGGTGGCTGCAGTGCAGAGCTGCTCGGCCCTCCCGGCCCCTGCCACCCCGCCTGCATCCGAGGTGTCCACAGGAGTCCGGCGGAGAGGACTAACTCGGGACCCTCACCTCCTAGCCTGTAGGAGTTGTGGGGACGGCGCGTGCGACACCCCCTGTGGGGATCCTGCAGGTCTTGGCCAGCTGGGCGCCACGGACCACGTGGTGTTGCAGACCTACTCTGTGTTGGCATTGTGCTGCGCGCTATCCATTCGTTGAATCAGCCCTGCAAGGTCATTTTTATCATCCCCATTCTCAAGATGAAGAAACTGAGGCCTGTGGAAATTAAGGAATTTGCCTAAGGCAGGGCCGGAAGCTCCAAGACCCACAATTTGATCTATACTGAAAAGATTAAACACAGGATGTTCTTTCTGAGGTCACTCTAGATTCTTCTCTTGGACGGTGGAAAATAATGGATGTCATCTGGAAAGCCTGGAGATTCTGGATATGGATCTTGGGAAGTGGGTGAGAGGGCCCTGATGTGAGACAGGCCCTTCAGACAAGTCCCAGGTCCCGCAGAAAGACTGAGCAGGAGTAGGAATGTAATTGAACCCCTATGCCAACTCCAAGCCTCAGTTCTGGCACTGGGTATGGCAGCCAAGAGGAAAGGACATTTAAAAAAAATTATAGGTAATGCCCCCTGGAGCTGTCCTTTTGTAAACAGTCTATCCTAAGGGGGCCAGTGTCTTTTTCTCATACTCACACAGACCTTAGGTGTGCCTAGGCCTGATCTCTCCTAGCCCTCCTAACCCTGTTTTCCCACCTGCCACAGTGATGAGAGTCCTCCCAGGCCCAGGGCAGCAATGAGTCTTGGAAGAAAAGGAAACTGAGGTGCATCCAGTGGACTTGCCACATCCTGGGTGAGAAGCTGGGTTGCTTTCTTACTATCTGAACCTAATCTGATCCTATTCTCCTAATTGCCTAATGAGGCCATTGCTTCACCAACTTCCTGTCCCTGGCCAGGATATTCAAAGATCAACAAAGGTGCGTCCAACTAGGGGTGGGCAGTATGGACAAGGAGTTCTAAGGCCATCCCATACACACCTAGTTCTTGGGCTGGCTGAGTCATACTTTGCAGAAGGAAAGCACTGGGGTACGATGAGGCAGAAAGAGTTATATTGGATTTCTCAAGCCATGTGTTGCCAGTAGCAAGAGCTCTTGACTTCCCAAAGTTAGTTTCCTCCTTCATAAGTATGTTGTGATGACCCAGTGAGATAGTGCATGTACTGTCCTCAGTATGCAGTGGACCTTTGATAACAGGAAAGTGTTTTCTGAAGGGGGGAGGGGGTAAGGCAGGGAGTGGGGAGAAGGGATCAGGGCTACAGCAAGCCATGTAGGCTGTCCCTGGAACACTATCAGAGAGGCAAGAGACAGCCCCCTCTCAGGAACACCTTGGCAAGAAGTGGCTTCAGTTAGTCTGACAGCAAAGCTTACCTACTGAAGAGGGACCTTCCCTGTGCCCTCTTGCCTCCAAAGCCTAGTTCTCCCGCTCTGCTTCTCAATCTGTGTCTGATAGTTGACTCGGTTCCCTCCCTGACTCTGGGAGGCAGCATTGCACAAGAAAGCATGATGGGCTGTTAAGGCAGAAGATCTGAATTCCGGGTGACTTACCCATTTAGCACAGTATGTGCAGTGCCTTGTGCCCATAATGTTTTAGGGCTCACAAAAATGTTTACATTTCTTTTAAAATCAGGGACAAAAAATAAACTTTGAGATCAAAGAAAATGCTTTCATATATAATATCAATATTTTAATTTTTAGTGTGGAAGCCATAGTATGCAGAAGCCACAGTCCAGTTACAGAATCAAAAAGAAGGGAGGGAAAGGAACTAAGGCACAAGACTTGGCATTAGCCAGTCTCTGCTTTGTCCAGCTCTCCCATAGATTTAACTGAATGATCTGGGTTTTCCTCATTCCTAAATTAGGAATCATTGCTTCCTAACAAAAATTCATATAATGCCTTACAGTTAACATATCTTTTTCTTTGGTTAAGGCAGCTATTTTAACCCCCATTTTTTTTTTTTCAACATTTTTTTTTATTTATTTTTGGGACAGAGAGAGACAGAGCATGAACGGGGGAGGGGCAGAGAGAGAGGGAGACACAGAATCTGAAACAGGCTCCAGGCTCCGAGCCATCAGCCCAGAGCCTGACGCGGGGCTCGAACTCACGGACCGCGAGATCGTGACCTGGCTGAAGTCGGACGCTTAACCGACTGCGCCACCCAGGCGCCCCTAACCCCCATTTTATAAATGAGGAAACCAAGGCTCAAAGAGATTGTATGGTTTGGTCAAGGCCATATTGCTAGTAAAGGCAGAATGCAGGTCAAACTCAGGTCTTCTGACACTCCATCCAGGGTCTCATACGTCTGCACCTAGAAAATGTCAAATAAAATGAGGTACGTACGGGGCAGAGCAATCAGCTCTGGAAGCAGACCTAAAAATAGCATCTGTGGCAATGAGTGGGTCCCCTGGTTTTTCACCCAAGAATGCTGAGACATACAAACATACATAGTGTTGTGGGAATGAATGGGGAGGTGACCCCCAGGTGAAGGTGGGCACAGTAATAGTAATTCTAGTGATTCAAGTACAGATTCACGGAGGAGAGCCATGGGACAGAGCAAACCCTGCTGCACTAACACACAGCAAAGGATGCCAGCCTCTCCTTTGCCTTCTTGTCTTATCAAAGCAAGCTGGATTGGAGTCCGGACTCCACATCCTAGCCAGATATCTTAAGTCTACTTATTTAACCTTTTCTGAGGCTATAAAATAGCCATCTACAAAATAGAAATGGCAATATTACCCAAACCCATGGCTGTTGTAAGCTTAAGTAAGATAATTCAGGTATTTAGCATATCGTCAGGCACATATACATAGTTAAAAGTCTCTGCCACAGTAGGCAGCTAATAGTAATTCTCTGCACATCTCTCTCTGACCATGAAGTAGGGAAAAAGAGAGTCTTTCAAGTGTCTTTGTAGTCTCTAAAGTGCCTTGATAATGTTAGGTTCTCAGTCATCTTTTCTGAAAGACAAAAACTTCTCTGCCCTTCTACTAAGCAAACCATCCATAAAGTGGTTGCTCTTGTCCACTATAAGTAATTTCCTTGATGACTTTCAAGGGGAACCAGAAAGGCTCCTGCATACTTGTTAGAGAGACTTGGTTCCCTGGGGGATGCCCTCTGACCACAAGTCAGGAGAGATGTGGCTCAAGAGGGTGATTTCAGTGGGGGGACTGGGCCCACAGCCAGATCAGGAAGGACCTGGGAGGGAGCCTAGTGTAGAAATTGGAGGCCAATCCATCCCGGAGGCTGGGATAAGAAAAAGATAAGTGAAGTAGGAGCAGAGGAAGCATCAAAGTCAAAAGCAATTTCAGGTTTGGAATTATTTGGACCAGCTTTACAGGAAAGCAAGCTGGGTGAGAGACAACTGGAGGAAACTGAGGCCATCAATCCTCCCTAACAAGCATACAGAAGTCTTTCAGAAAAGTTCTCATCTCAGAAAATACAGTCTTGGCAGTAAGAGAGGAGGTCAAAACAAACATCTGGGGGTTGATAACAGGGGAGTCTCTTTGTAACAGTCCCTTCTGGAAGTAGGAAGGAAAGAGTCATAAAGAGACTAAAGAGTGGGAACCTGCATCATTTAGGATTCTTTGGCTGCAAGCAACAGAAACCGACTTTAGCTATCTTAAGTCTAAAAGGAATTTCTTGGAAGGATATGCTCAGATGATACACAGATTTGAAGACTCAGAACAGAGACTCAGAACAGGCTCGAATCAGAACAGCTTTGGGAGCCCAGGTAATAGGAAGTAATTGAGAATCTTCTCAGGGTTCTGCCCCTAAACACTGGACTTCACTTTTTTTTTTTATCACTTCTGCTCAAGTGTTAGAGCCACACTTACCTAAGTTGAGTCATGCATCCACCTCTTGGCCAGGGGTGGGCCAGCAGGATACTCTGACATAGCTCTAACAGCACCCCACATCATGACTGAGAGGTAAGCAGTGAGAGAGAAATGACAGTGCTGTTCTCCAGAGGAGGAGAAAGGCTGCTGTGCAGCCCCATACAGTAAATGTCCATGCCATGGGGGAAGCAGGCTGCACAAGGAATTTACACCTGACTCAGTGTCCCTGTAGGGTTCTTGGCTGTGAAAGAAGGTGAAGAGAGAAACACGTCAGCCCCAAGAAAGTAGCAGGAAGCTCTGAAAGTACCAGGACAGGAAGGCATATGTTACTGAATAAAATCCTTGCCCATGCTGGGGTTGGTATAGAGGTGGAAACAGGCAGGTGTTTTATGGATTTGCCCAACTCTGAGCTCTGCTCAGGAGTGGGTAAACTGTGATAAGGGAAGCAAGTGCAAAAGGTTGTTATGGGTGTCCTTGAATGTTTACAAAATGCCTCTGAAGGGGGGAAAGGGGTACCAGTAGCAAGGCGAAGAGGCATTAAACCCCAGGGAAATGGTCAAATTGACTGCAGGTTTATCAGAAGTTTTGCTATCCATATGTCTGTGTGGGAAAGGGGTATGAACTTTCACAGAGCTCTCAAAATAACGGGCGTATTCTTACTTTGGGGATATTTAAAAGTCGTGTCCTCTCCTTTTTTACTCATCAAAAAGAAAATGCAATAGATAAGGACTATGCAGTATTCATGAACACCTTGAGCCTGAAAATGAAGAACTCACCATTCTATGATAATGTGAATTCATCCATAAAGCATTAAGACATTAATGTGTGTGCACTAAGACAGCCCTGAAAATTAGTGCAGTTTCATGAGATTAGCAGTAAATTAGGGGGGAAAAGGCCAATGCTAAAAGAAATCAAAGTGAAAATATGAACATACATTGAAACTACATTACTTCATACTTCTAAGTGGTGAGTTTAACTGTGAAGGTTGTAAATTTAGTGGTGGGGGCAGCAGGGTGGTGGGGGGAGCAGGGATGAGATAGAGTTCATTATGAAACTTTGGAATCATGGAGAGAGCCACCCCCACTCCCCAGCTGCTCTCATTTCCGACTCAGCAGTCAGCCCAGGTGCTGGGCAAATTGGAAAGAATTTCTGCCCTGGAGATTAGAAACCAAACGCCAAGCTGGTCACCTCCCCTCGTGCCTCCCTTTGCCAGGATACAAGGAGCTTAGTCGTCTGAGGAGGGACAAAGGGGTATTGTTAAGGGGAGCCTGCTTATGAGAAGGCTTTGCAACTAAAAGCTTTTATGCTGCTATCTAAGCCATTCTGCCGGGGCGGGGGCACGGGTGGACACTGTGTGCCTGTCCCGATCACTGTATCAGTTCAAAGAGAAACTTCAGCCAGACACAGTGATTGCAGAAGGATATCTTGGGACTTGGCAACACTAATAGGCTAAGAATTTCTATCACAACATGTCATCCAAGTCCCAATTCTGGGCCCCACTAGGTCCTGGGATGGGTTAGAGTGGGAAAAATTTTCTTTTTGTAGATCTGAGGCAAAAGGTTCTGCCTTAGGAGCTGGCTGTGAGGCAGCCCAGCTTGGAGGTGGGGCGAAGGTGGGGGTGGGGTGTGCAGATTGCACCACCAAGGGTCAGATAAAACCTGTTTCAATTCTTTTTACCCTTCTTGTGTTGGCCCTTCTAGGAGGACTCTGCCATCTTCAGGAAAGGTGGTGTAAGCCTGAGAGGCTGATGATCCCAGGGACTCGAAGTTGCCTGGGGAATTAGTTCAATTAGGCATCCTCTTAGTCTCAGATGCTAATTAATTAATAAGTATGTATTTAGTGTTTTCTCTTCCCAAGCACTGTGCTGTTGTGAGGACTGAACCTGGCTTCAAGGAACTTGTTATTCAAATTCAACAACCATTAATGTACCACGCACTGTGCCAAGGATTAGGGTCATACAGGTAAAAAGACTGACACCTATGCATATGGGTATAAGAACAATATAGAATGGTCTAGAACAAAGCATTATCCCATGCTCCTAGCTTTAAATTCTGTGCCTCCCATGCTGGGGAGGCTCTGCTTATTTGTGTTCCATGATGGAGCTGTTTCCATAACCTGCCTTTATCTCTACCACACTCTGTAAAGGAAACTCTGACTTTGGCTCAAAATTGTCTGATATTTGCGAATTTACACACTTCTCTCTGTCAAAAGACTCTTTGCCCCTCTTTCTTGCCCACAGCTTAGGTCAAGATTTGCTTGCTCTTATGTCCTTCGGCAAAGTACATATCTGGGAAGGAAGCAATGCCATCTTTGGTGGACTTTTTTTCATATCTGTGGGAAGTTATGTCGGATATCTAGGGTTGTGACCGCCCCCCAGGGAATACAATAGTAGGGTCTAGGGACAGGGAGGGAAGAAGAGTGGGGTTTCCAATGAAAAAAAGGAAGAATACAGAATTGCTGAGTGCTTTGTCTGGAACTGCATGTCCGCAATCAGAACACATAGGCTGAGGGGTGCCTGGGTGGTTCAGTCAGTTAGGCATCAGACTTCGGCTCAGGTCATGATCTTGCAGTCTGTGAGTTCGAGCCCCACATTGGGCTCTGTGCTGACAGCTCAGAGCCTGGAGCCTGCTTCAGATTCTGTGTCTCCCTCTCTCTGACCACCCCCCCCCCCTTCATGCTCTGTCTCTCTCTGTCTCAAAAATAAATAAACATTAAAAAAATTAAAAAAAAAAAAAAAAAAGAACACGTAGGCTGAGAAGGGAACTAGTTGCTCAGAGGCCTTATCTTAACCCAGTACATGACTTTATGGGTGCTCGTATGATGGGAAATTAATACTGTAGCCTATCTCTGAGCTTTTACTATCTAAATCCAAATTCTTGTTCTAGGAAGACACTGTGCCCGGTGGGTCCCACTCCCTGGCATAACTACTACTTGACCACCAGGCTAAATGGAGTTGGATGATGTCTCAGAAATCAAAGAAGGTCAAAGGAAGGGTCTGAGGGTCTCTGGTACTGCAGTTAAGGAGTGTGGATGAACATGGGTAAGTGTGGAAGAGTAAGAAGTGGTGGAGAGAAGGAAGAGGGACTTTCTCCTTGAAATCATTCACCATGTTGCTCCCACCCAGAACCTCATGAAGTTAGTCCTCTGGATGACTTCCAACTAGCCACATGTCCTTTCTTTCCTCAAGTGGAGAACATGGCTTAAATACATCATTTCCCTTGCAGGATGTAAATGGGCTTGGATTAGAACTAGGTCCAAGTTAACTCTGTACCCAGACTTGTGTCTGCTCCTTGAAGACCTGGATGACTGCCAGACCACGAGAACATAGTGTGTAATAGGAATCCAGTAATGCTATTGTGGTCATAGCTTAATTGCTCTGAAGAGGTAATGGGGATCCAGGCAACATCAAAAGCATGTGAGTCCCCTCTGATCTGAACATTGATCCCCAACTCTCCAGGTGTCCACTTGCTATATATTCCCTCAGGGCTTTTACCAGTTCAAGGCAGTGACTCAAGGGGTTGGTATAAAACTTGAGGGATGGGAAGATATGAGGACACATTCTGGCCCATTGACTGGCAGACTGTGGCTTTATTGAGTTAGTTGTCAACTTCCCTGAATCTCAGCTTTCTGCATTACTGATGAGATCAATACTTTAAAAACATTTTAAAAGCTTTATTAGAAAAATGATTCATACTCCTTGTAAAACATTCACATAATATGGAAAATAACAAGGCAGAGACTAAAACCATTACACCAAATTTCTACATCCAAAGATAAGCACTGTTAATGTTTGGGAAAAACATCTTCCACTCACGTTTATGTACATAGATATATATGTAGTTATGTATATGTACAGTTTTACATAAAATCCTTCATATTATATACACTTTTGTAGAAATTATTTCACTCGACATTAAGAAATGACTATTTTTCCATGTCAGGAAACATAATCCTCCAACAAATTTTAATGTCTGCATACTTGATTTTCTAGATAAATCATAATAATAACTAGTAGGTCAGAAATGATGGATATTTAGGTTGTATCTTTCTTTTTTCTGTTATTTTATTTTTTTAATTTACATCCAAATTAGTTAGCATATAGTGCAACAATGATTTCAGGAGTAGATTCCTTCATGCCCCTTACCCATTTAGCCCATCCCCCCTTCCCACAACCCCTGCAGTAACCCTCTGTTTGTTCTCCATATTTAAGTCTCTTATGTTTTGTCCCCCTCTCTGTTTTTATATTATTTTTGCTTCCCTTCCCTTATGTTCATCTTTTCTGTGTCTTAAAGTCCTCATATGAGTGAAGTCATATGATATTTGTCTTTCTCTGACTAATTTCCCTTAGCATAATATCCTCTAGTTCCATCCACATAGTTGCAAATGGCAAGATTTCATTCTTTTTGATTGCCGAGTAATACTCCGTTGTATATACATACCACATCTTCTTTATCCATTCATCCATCAATGGACATTTGGGATCTTTCCATACTTTGGCTATTGTTGATACTGCTGCTATAAACATGAGGGTGCATGTGCCCCTTCGAAACAGCACACCTGTATCACTTGGATAAATACCTAGTAGTGCAATTGCTGGGTCATAGGGTAGTTCTATTTTTAGTTTTTTGAGAAACCACCATACTGTTTTCCAGAGTGGCTGCACCAGCTTGCATTCCCACCAGCAATGCAAGAGATCCTCTTTCTCTGCATCCTCCCCAACATCTGTTGTTGCCTGAGTTGTTAATGTTAGCCATTCTGACAGGGGTGAGGTGGTATCTCATTGTGGTTTTGATTTGTATTTCCCTGATGATGAGTGATGTTGAGCATTTTTTCATGTGTTGGTTGGCCATCTGGATGTCTTCTTTGGAGAAGTATCTATTCATATCTTTTGCCCATTTCTTCACTGGATTATTTGTTTTTTGGGTGTTGAGTTTGATAAGTTCTTTGTAGATTTTGGATACTAACCCTTTATCTGATATGTCGTTTGCAAATATCTTCTCCCATTCTGTCGGTTGCCTTTTAGTTTTGCTGATTGTTTCCTTCACTGTACAGAAGCTTTTTATTTTGATGAGGTCCCAATAGTTCACTTTTGCCTTTGTTTCCCTTGCCTCCAGAGATGTGTTGAGTAAGAAGTTGCTGTGGCCAACGTCAAAGAGGTTTTTGCCTGCTTTCTCCTCAGGGATTTTGATGGCTTCCTGTCTTACATTTAGGTCTTTCATCCATTTTGAGTTTATTTTTGTGTATGGTGTAAGAAAGTGGTCCAGGTTCTTTCTTCTGCATGTCGCTGTCCAGTTTTCCCAGCACCACTTGCTGAAGAGACTGTCTTTATTCCATTGGATAGTCTTTCCTGCTTTGTCAAAGATTAGTTGGCCATACATTTGTGGGTCCATTTCTGGGTTCTCTATCCTGTTCCATTGATCTGAGTGTCTGTTTTTGTGCCAGTACCATACTGTCTTGATGATTACAGCTTTGTAGTATAGCTTGAAGTCCGGGATTGTGATGCCTCCTGCTTTGGTTTTCTTTTTCAAGATTGCTTTGGCTATTTGGGGTCTTTTCTGGTTCCATACAAATTTTAGGATTATTTGTTCTAGCTTTGTGAAGAATGCTGGCGTTATTTTGATAGGGATTGTGTTGAATATGTAGATTGCTTTGGGTAGTATCGACATTTTAACAATATTTTTTCTTCCTATCCAGGAGCATGGAATCTTTTTCCATTTTTTTGTGTTGTCTTCAATTTCTTTCATAAGCTTTCTGTCGTTTTCAGTGTATAGATTTTTCACCTCTTTGGTTAGATTTATTCCTAGGTATTTTATGGTTTTTGGTGCAACTGTAAATGGGATCGATTCTTTGATTTCTCTTTCTGTTGCTTCATTGTTGGTGTATAGGAATGCAACGAATTTCTGTCCATTGATTTTATATCCTGCCACTTTGCTGAATTCATCAATCAGTTCTAGCAGTTTTTTGGTGGAATCTTTTGGGTTTTCAGTATAGAGTATCATGTCATCTGCATCAAGTGAAAGTTTGACCTCTTCCTGGCTGATTTGGATGCCTTTTATTTCTTTGTGTTTTCTGATTGCTGAGGCTAAGACTTCCAATACTATGTTGAATAACAGTGGTGAGAGTGGACATCCCTGTCTTGTTCCTGACCTTAGGGGGAAAGCTCACAGTTTTTTCCCACTGAGGATGATATTAGCGTTGGGTCTTCCATATATGGCTTTTATGATCTTGAGGTATGATCCTTCTATCCCTACTTTCTTGAGGGTTTTTATCAAGAAAGGATGCTGTATTTTGTCAAATGCTT
The DNA here is from genome assembly GCF_024362965.1 of Panthera pardus. Classification (NCBI taxonomy): domain Eukaryota; kingdom Metazoa; phylum Chordata; class Mammalia; order Carnivora; family Felidae; genus Panthera; species Panthera pardus. The sequence continues at coordinate 105,455,974 of NW_026526810.1, forward strand.
TCTCTGCATCTATTGAGAGAATCATATGGTTCTTGTCCTTTCTTTTATTGATGTGATGAATCACATTGATTGTTTTGCAAATATTAAACCAGCCCTGCATCCCAGGTATAAATCCCACTTAACCGTGGTGAATGATTTTTTTAATGTATTTTTGGATCTGGTTGGCTAATATCTTGTTGAGGATTTTTGCATCCATGTTCATCAGGGAAATTGGTCTATAGTTCTCCCTTTTAGTGGGGTTTTTGTCTGGTTTTGGAATCAAGGTAATCCTGGCTTCATAGAAAGAGTTTGGAAGTTTTCCTTCCATTTCTGTTTTTGGGAAGAGCTTCAGGAGAATAGGTGTTAACTCTTCCTTAAATGTTTGGTAGAATTCCCCTGGAAAGCCATCTGGCCCTGGCCTCTTGTTTTTTGGAAGATTTTTGATTACTAATTCGACTTCTTTACTGGTTATGGGTCTGTTCAAATTTTCTATTTCTTCCTGTTTCAGTTTTGGTAGTGTATACGTGTCTAGGAATTTGTCCATTTCTTCCAGATTGCCCATTTTATTGGCATATAATTGCTCATAATATTCACTTATTATTGTTTGTATTTCTGCTGTGTTGGTTGTGATCTCTCCTCTTTCATTGTTGATTTTATTTATTTGGGTCCTTTCCTTTTTCTTTTTGATGAAACTGGCTAGTGGTTTATCAATTTTTTTAATTCTTTCAAAGAACCAGCTTCTGGTTTCATTGATCTGTTCTACTGTTTTTTAGTTTCGATAGCATTAATTTCTGCTCTAATCTTTATTATTTCCTGTCTTCTGCTGGTTTTGGGTTGTATTTGCTGTTCTTTTTCCAGCTCTTTAAGGCGTAAGGTTAGGTTGTGTATCTGAGATCTTTCTTCCTTCTTTAGAAAGGCCTGGATTGCTATATACTTTCCTCTTATGACCGCCTTTGCTGTGTCCCAGAGGTTTTGGGTTGTGGTGTTATCATTTTTATTGGCTTCCATGAACTTTTTAATTTCCTCCTCAACTTCTTGGTTAGCCCATTCATTCTTTAGTAGGATGTTCTTTAGTCTCCAAGTATCTGTTACCTTTCCAAATTTTTTCTTGTGGTTGATTTTGAGTTTTATAGCGTTGTGGTCTGAAAACATGCACGGTATGATCTCAATCTTTTTGTACTTGTTGAGGGCTGATTTGTGTCCCAGTATGTGGTCTATTCTGGAGAACGTTCCATGCGCACTGGAGAAGAATGTATATTCCGCTGCTTTAGGATGAAATGTTCTGAATATATCTGTTAAGTCCATCTGGTCCAGTGTGTCATTCAAAGCCATTGTTTCCTTGTTGATTTTTTGATTAGGTGATCTGTCCATTGCTGTGAGTGGGGAGTTGAAGTTCCCTACTATTATGGTATTACTATCAATGAGTTTATGTTTGTGATTAAATGATTTATATATTTGGGTGCTTCCACATTTGGTGCATACATGTTTACAATTGTTAGGTCTTCTTGGTGGATAGACCCCTTATGATATAATGCCCTTCCTCATCTCTTGATACAGTCTTTATTTTAAAGTCTAGATTGTCTGATATAAGTATGGCTACTCTGGCTTTCTTTTGTTGACCATTAGCATGATAGATGGTTCTCCATCCCCTTACTTTCAATCTGAAGGTGTCTTTAGGTCTAAAGTGGGTCTCTTGTAAACAGCATATAGATGGATCTTGTTTTCTTATCCATTCTGATACCCTATGTCTTTTTATTGGAGTTCATTGACATTTAGAGTGAATACTGAAGGATATGAATTTATTGCCATCATGTTGCTTGCAGAGTTGGAGTTTCTGGTGGTGTTCTCTGGTTCTTTCTAGTCTTTGTTTCCTTTGGTCTTTATTTATTAGTTGTTTTTTTTTTTTTTTTTTCATCTTTTCTCCCCTCAGAGAGTCCCCCTTAAAATTTCTTGCAGGGCTGGTTTAGTGGTCACAAACTCCTTTAATTTTTGTTTATCTGGGAAACTTTTAATCTCTCCTTCTATTTTGAATGACAGACTTGCTGGATAAAGAATTCTTGGCTGCATATTTTTCTGATTCAGCACATTGAATATATCCTGCCACTCCTTTCTGGCCTGCCAAGTTTCTGTGGATAGGTCTGCTGCAAACCTGATCTGTCTTCCCTTGTAGGTTAAGGACTTTTTTTCCCTTGCTGCTTTCATGATTCTCTCCTTGCCTGAGTATTTTGTGAATTTGTGTATGATATGCCTTGTTGATGGCTGGTTTTTGTTGAATCTATTGGGAGTCCTCTGTGCTTCCTGGATTTTGATGTCTGTGTCTTTCCTCAGATTAGGAAAGTTTTCTGCTATGATTTGCTCACATAACTCTTCTACCCCTATTTCTCTCTCTTCCTCTTCTGGGACCTCTATGATTCTGATATTGTTCCTTTTTAATGAGTCACTGATTTCTTTGATTCTTAAATTGTGCTCTTTTGCCTTAATCTCCCTCTTTTTTTCTGCTTCATTATTCTCCATAAGTTTGTCCTCTATATCGCTGATTCTGTGTTCTGCCTCATCCATTCTTGCCACCGTGGCACCCATTTGAGATTGCAGCTCAGTTATAACATTTTTTATTTCATCCTGAATAGCTTTTACTTCTTTTATCTCCATAGAACGAGATTCTAATCTATTTTTGACTCCAGCTAGTATTCTTATTATTGTGATTCTAAATTCTGGTTCTGACATCTTGCTTGTATCTGTGTTGGTTAAGTCCCGGGCTGTCGTTTCTTTCTGCTCTTTCTTTTGGGGTCAATTTCTTCGTTTCATCAATTTGAAGGGATAAAAGGAATTAACGAGGTAAAAAAATTTTTTTTAATTAAAAAATTAAAATTAAAAAATATTAAAATTAAAAAATTAAAAAATTAAAAACAAACAAACACACACAAAATTGAATAAATGATGCTAGATCCTAGGTGTGCTTTGGTCTGAGTGTTGAAAGGGGCTTGATAGATTAGAGAAAAACAGGAAAAGAAAAAATAAAGAAAAAAAAGAAATCGTTTGAAAATTTGAAAAAATGAATACACTGAAGTAGACTAAAATGAAATGATAGAAGTAAAACAGAATTTGAAAAAATTTACACAAAGGTAGAAAATATAGTAGAAAAAAATAAAGAAAAATATTTTTAATAAAAATTAAAAATAAAAATGCATTTTTTTCTCTTTCTGTAGTCAAGAAAAAGAAAATAAACAAAAAAAGAGGAAAAAAAAGAAAGAAAATTGAATAGATGGACTGGCGAACAGACTGAAATACAACTGTAATTACTTTGTTTTCCCCTAGAAGTCAAACTATGAAGCGCTTTATAGTCCATAAAATAAGCAGGTGGAGAGACTTGTGTTCCTGAAGAGCGAGGTTGGCCCAGTTGGGCAGGGCTTAGTGTAACAGCTCCGTTCTCCACTAGATGGCACTGCTTAGCTTGCTGGGGTGGATTGTTGTGGCGCTTGTAGGCGCATAGGCACATGCGCGGGAGCGGTGAAAATGGCGTCACCCTGCTACTCAGTCTCTAGTATTGGAATTCTGTTCTCCCTGATCAGCAATCACACACCCATCCTTTGTCCTCAGCCTCCGTCCACTCCCCGCTTTTACACATTCTGTGACCAAACCCCAGGCAGCACTTTCCTCCTGAGTTTTGTCTTAGATGGGGCTGTTTTTCCCAACCCCTTAGTTCTGAGGGACTGCAGCTTTGACCTGTTCTGCCCCTCTGCAGGAGGGTCTCACCAAGCAATGGCCAGGTGCTGGCTGCACCCAGGAACATTTGCGGGACCGTGCTGCTGCCGATGCCCAGAGACTGTGGTTGGGTGCCAGCCCACACCAGAAAAAGTTCGCCAGATAGTGTAGCAGCAGCATTTCAGGGATTATGGAAAATCACAACACACATATGGCACCAGGCTTCACCCTTAATGACCTTTTTCCAGAACCAGGGAATGTGGGTGTTCTCCCGAGTCCACTGGGGCTTTGCCTTTGGGGGATCCACATAGCCTCTACCAGGTGTCCTCCCAGCAGGGGAACTGCCTATCCCCGTGTGGCCTGAAGAACCGCAGACTCCATTCTGTTCCTGGGGATTCACCCTTCCCACCAGAGCACTACCAGGTATTGAGTTGTGGAGTTGCAGACTTTGCACTCCCCCACCCCCTCCGTTTATGGTCTTAATGGAATTTAAACCCTCTCCTTTCTCCTTTCTCCCTTTTTAGTTCAGTCCCTGTGGCTGTTTCCACTTTTCTACTTTGTCTCCAGCTGCTTTTGGGAGGGGGTGCTTTTCTCATATTCTCCCCCCCATCTTCATCCTCTCTCCCCATGCAAAAGCAGCTCCTTGCCCTCTGCAGCTTCTTTCTCCCCCAGTTCACCTCTCTATGCCATGTACCTGCTGAATTCTGTGGTTCAGGTTGTGCAAATTGTTGTGTTAATCCTCAGATCAGTTTTCTAGGTGTGTCAGATGGTTTCTAGGTGTGTAGGTAGTGTTGGTCTGGCTGTATTTCATGGACGTGAGACACACAAAAAAACTTCCATGCTGTTCCACCATCTTGGCTCCTCTCCCTCTTTATTCTGTTATTATTGTTGCTATAAATATAAGGAACAATACAGTCCTTCTAAGCATCCTTCTCCTAACACAAATTGTAAGAAGTTTTGAGTGGTATAGCTCAAGAAAGGACACAAGAATCATAAAACTATGTCAGGGAAAGCAGAGATATGGAGTTGAGGAAAAGGTTCTAGAAAAATTTTAGTGATCTTTACCTTATAAATAGCTTCTAATCTTATGTGCATTACTATATATGTATATTATCTTCCACTGGCTTGAATAGCAAGGATACTTAGGAAATTTTCTTATTCCGAATATTCCAATGGATTTATTTCAACACTAAAATTTGCTTCCCAAAGAACCATGCTATTCCCAAGAGTGCTTCCTACCCCACTCTCCTACCCCTGAGAGATCCTGAGTCCACACAAGAACGATCCCCTATACCCTGTAGGAAAATTCCTGCTGTCAGGATCAGACCATTCCAAAGCCATCTGAGAGTTTCCCCCAGTAGCCAGTGGAGCAACATGTAGTATTTGGAAGGAGCAACAGTCATGTGTCACCCCTAGAGCAATGCCTGTTGCTTCTAATCCTAGGAATCTGTATGTTCTGCTCCATCACTGACCTCCCTTCATGTGTCTGAAGCCTGTCAGCTCTATCTGATTCCTTTGGGTGGGCCCCACACTGTAATAGGGAAAGGACTAGCATTCTGTCTTCTAGACCTGGACCAGGAAATTCAGAACCTGGAAAAGTGGAAACTGCTTTTTGGAAAGGGGCACTGTCCTCTCACTTCTATGGAATCTCCAAAACTCACTTTTCCATGAGCAAATCTCCCAGTATGTGCATTCCCTTGGTACTCTGAGTTAAGCAGTCTGGTCCCAGCTCCCTGTCTCATCACTTTATCTGTGGTGGAGCAAAGATGATCCTTAACCTGCAGCTCGGACCTTTGCAGAAGAGACTCTTCCTGTCCCCTGCTCTTGTGGCTCTAGGTGAGAGATACCTGGAACAAGTGCCAAGTTGATGGTCTATGCACTGCTGAAGCCAAGTGTTCAGAGCTGGAAAGGGGAGCATGTTCTTTCCATCTTTCTCTCCTTTACCTTCATCTTTTAGTACCACTAAGTTTTCTAATCCCCTTCCCTGAAACTATGCAAAATTGAACAGGAACAAAGTATTCAGAGTTTAAGGTTTAAAGTCTCCACTTTAGACAGAAGTTAAAGCCCCATAATGGGGCACCTGGGTGGCTCATTCGGTTGAGCATTCGGCTTGGGTCATGATCTCCTGGTTGGTGAGTTCAAGCCCCATGACCCATTCACTGCTGTTGGTGCAGAGCCTGCTTCAGATCCTCTGTCTCCATCTCTCTCTCTGCCCCAACCCCACTTGCGCTCTCTCAAAAATAAATTAAAACATTAAAAAAAAAAAGGAAGTTAAAGCCCCATTAACCACCACCTTTCAGGGTGGCCAAAGCATGCCCTGGTCAGACTGGAAGGGAACAGATCTGGCCATCGGCATGGCTGGGAGTAGGAATGCTGGTGCTCAGGGTTGTTTAAGAAAACAAGCCATCCTGACCACTAGATGGCGCTGAGAGATAGCCTCCCTGTCCTGGCTAGTGGGGGGTCACATTGGGAACTTTGTGAGGGAAGACGGGTTATGTCATCTGGACTAACCCCCTTTCATAAAGAGGAGCTGGCAAAGAAGGTTTCCAATAGGATATGAGACCTGACACTCGTAAAATCCCTGAGCCTGAGCACAATGATCATGAGCACCACAGATGAAGGCTCGATTGATCAAAGCAGATAACACACCAATTGGTTTCACACTAAATCTTTGGGGGAAGGAGGGAGGAAGAGCCGAAACGGTTAGGTCTTCTCATTCTGTTCAGGTATTTTGCATCTTGCCATCTCTGTGAATTCTGGGGCACTTATTGGCATGCTCTTATAGCAACCGCTCAGCCTGGAAGGTGCCCTGCAGGGAAATGCATGTGTCTCTGAAGCGGAGGACTCCAACTCCCAGCCATAGATAGCTCTCCACCCTACACTGCAAGCCTCTTCCAGTCAAGTGAAGCAGCCAGTCAGCAGAGGGGAGGTCAAGGGGCACAAAGAGGCCCTCCACAGTCCAGTTTGCCCAGACTGAGTCACCTGTTCCACCATGCTCTCCCTCCCCTACTTCCTGGTCCACAGTGGACACTCACCACGCATGTACTGAATGGATGAAAGCAGAACCCTAGCTCACCACACCTCTCCCATGGTCTGTCATCAGCTGAAGGGATAATAATAATGGCCAGCATCTGCTGAGTACTTACTATATGCCAGTATTCAGTTAAGTGCCAGAGCTGGAATTTGAACTCTGGAAGTAGAATCCCCCAGAGCCAACACAATGTCACCTTGAGAACTCAAATGTCTAGAGTTGCCACACACATACTGCAGAAAAGGGGCCAAGGTGCTACAACAGGCTCCCTGACTGGCCTGAGTTCCCCCGGCTTCTTAGAACCCCAGAGTCTCTTCCCACATGGGCTCCTTAGACTTCTGGAGAAATGCCACTTACTTGAAGGTCCCTGCCCATTCCCTTCTACCCCCATGGAGAAATAAGATGGTTGGTTTAAAACCTTAATGTTGTAAGTTCTAAAATGATCTAGAATCCCACCTAGATGACTGGATTTACCCAGTTCTCATTCCCTGAGCTCTATCAGCTCCCAACTCAGCTTCCCTTTCCCCCTCCCTGCCACCTCCTCTTTTCCCTCTCCACCCTCATCCTACTGAGTCCCTCTCTGCCTGGCTCTCTCTCACTTGGTGAGCTCACAGCTGTGCTGGACAGATCCTTTTGCATTGATATGTGTTGTCATGACATCAGTTCTACCCTGCCTTCCCCTCTGGGGCTGTTGTTGCTGTCTGAGAAGATCACTGGAGTGTTGGAACATGGTGTATGACAAACCAATCAATTCCAGGCACCCTATTGGTCTAAGGATCATGAAAATACAGACCCATGAGCTTGCTGATCTCAATGCTCAGGGCTTCGTTCCATGTTTTTAATCAGTGGCCCCAGGGCTTTTTGATATAAGGTCAGGTGGGGAATCGCTGCCTTCCTTCTCATTGGAGTCCTTCTTGACCAGGCCTCCCTTCCACCCATTGCTCTTTGTGAGCTTCCAAGTCCCTACTCTTTGGGCATCTTGCTAGTCCTTTATACCTCCATTCAGTAACACTTACTGGGTGCATATGCCAGATACTGGGGCAGACCCTATCTCCATCTTTCCAACTACCCTCTAAGGAAAGAATACTGATTCCTGTTTATAAATGAAGAACCTCTTTCTTCCCTGCTCTCTGCCCGGCTCTGTCTGGCTGTGTCTGGCTCTGGAGCCCACAGCTGGACTGGATAGATAATTTGCCATGCTCCCCACTGGGAAGACCCAGGATTCAACAACAGGCATGTCTGGTTTTGAAGTCTGTGCCCTGAGTTCATTGGTCACATTTGCCACACTTTGTTTCCTCACACAGTGCCTGAAAAATGGTAACTACTCCGTAAATATTTGTTCTTGAGTAACTGAATGAATAAATGAAAGAAGAGTCCATGCCCAAAGTTAGGACACTCCCACCATCCAACATACACACACACACATACACACACACACACACACACACACACACACAATACAGAATTCTGCCTCTGGACTCTCATTTCCTTCCTATCCTGCATCTCTCTGCATGTCTGATCACTACTCTCCTACCTGAATTGGACAATGACCCTGAGCCTTTCTGACCCAGCCCCTGGTTGCTCTAGCTGCTCCCAGAGATTCAGCAGTAGAATCGCCTCCTGACTTCTTTGTAACCCAAGAGCTGCCAACCTCTGCCCCTGGCTCCTGAGGTAGAAGGTTGGACAAGGACCAGCCCCCGGGATCCTGGGACTCTGAGGTCCCCCCCCCCTTCTCCTCTCCCTCCCTTTTCCCCTTTAGTCTCCTACCAAAAACAACTGAGAACAAGGCCCTGAAGGCAGAAGACAGGGTGGTTGATTTGGGAGAGTTTCAGTGAAGCAGGTAGGGCTTCTTTGGAGTCCAGATCCCCACTCAGAGAAAACAAGTGGTGTTGAGAAGTGGGATCTCTAGAAAGCCCAGGACATGGGAAGATGAATTGTCAAACATTTTGCTAGTTCTCCTAGAGTTATTCCTTCTCTCAAACCATGTTTCTTATCTATTGCAATCTTGCAACAAAGAGAACTCCTTGAGATATCACCACCTCTTGACCTAGTACAGTAGATATTAGCAACCTGGGAGAGTATCTCATAAACATTATACCTCTAGCAAATATTTGTTCAAAGAATGAATAACAAAAGCTACCTTTTATACAGAATTTGCTACATGCCAGACACAATACTATCTCATTTAACCCTTCCAACAACCCTATGGGGCAAGAGATGTTATACCACTTTACCAATGAGGAATTAAGCACCCGCCGCAAGGTTACATCAGCACAGATGTGGTAAAGATGGGACTTAAACTGATGATGTCAAACCACATGGTGTGTCTGTATATACACCGATCTCCTCTAACCCCTGAAGTGGTTAGTTAGCATCGAAAGTATTCTAATCAGGAATCTGTAGTCTAGAGGGTGATTACATAAGCGCTTCAAATGGCATCAAAGCCTACACCAGTAGGCTGAATGTGCTTGAGGTATGCTAGAGGTTTCCGTAAGGAGTTATCCAGAAAGAGGATATGGGCCCTCACATGAATAATGTGTAAAAACCAGACCAGGCCAACTCCCTGACTCCCTTGAAGCAAGTTGTAGAAATTTTTGTGCCTGCTTGCTGATGTCTGTATAATTGACAGAATTTTGGCCATTTTTACTATCCCACCTGTAAGAGGTTATAGAAGAGGAGATGAATGGTCTCCAGTCACCTCTCATCTCCAGGGGCCGTGAGTATAGGATCCTGTCAATTGCCAGAGGACCAAATTGGTTCAGACATGTTCACAGTGAGTGGCCACCAAGGCCTCATCCTCTTCTCAGAAAAGTAAGAGGAGATCCTCAGCTTCAATGGCCCAACTGAGCCTTCCACTCAGGGCACACGATGGCTTTCTTCCTCTGTCTGCTGTCAGGCCACTATAATAACAAACTAATATCAAACAGGAGTGAGCTTTAAGTGTCATGAGTGCCGCTTCTGCATGGACCCGTAGAGGGATCTGGGGCCTTGGAGACTTTCAGGCAGGCTCCCACCAGCCTTCCTGTTCTCCTCTACTTCCCACTACAACACCAAATATGGTGCCCAAGATGGCTTTTCCTTACTTCAGTTTTGCAAATTCCCCTCTGCTGTAATGACTCTCTCATAATCCTGCCTTTTCCTCCCCAGTTTACAACAGGACGTCCTGAGGCAGGAAGCAAGGAAATGGTTTATCCAAGTTAATAGTTGAGCGTCTAATAGAGTACCTGGAACAACCTAAAAGTCAGTTATCATGAATGAATGAACAAATGAATGGGAAGGAGGCAGGGGGGAGAGAAGAATATCAGCATCAGCTGATGTTACTGTCTGGATGTGATCAGTGGCCAGTTTGACTGTTAGTCTCAGATCCATGGAAGGCTACGTAAAAGGTGACTTAAGACAGAAAGATTGTTGGGGCGCCTGGGTGGCTCAGTTGGTTAAGCGTCCGACTTTGGCTCAAGTCATGATCTCATAGTTCGTGAGTTCCAGCCCCACATCGGGTTCTCAGCTCTCAGATCTCCATTCTCAGGGAAGAGTTGGCTTCAGATCCTCTGTCTCCCTCTCTCTCTCTCTGCCTATCCCCCCTTCCCCCTCAAAAATAAACATTAAAAAAAAAGACAGAACGATTGTGGGGAAAAGATAGTGTCTTGACATCTCAACCCTTAATTCCAGGGTTAAGTTAGGGGTAGGCCAGCCTGGAGGTTCATAGAAATTCATCTAGGGATGGGGTGGCATGGGGAGGGCTGCAGTTGAGGGTGACGGAGGAGCCAGGTTTCCCTCACTGAAGCTTTCACAGCTGCCTCTGCTGATTGGAGGCCAATGAGGGACGTGGAGGAGACACCAGAAGCCCAGCAGGGTTTGGAGGGGAGGTGGACAGAATCTTCCTGGGCTGCCAGCATCGGGCGGCTGGAGCCAGGCAGAGGAGGTGACATCAGCCAAGACGGCTGGTGGGACAATCCCTAGCATTAGATGGGAAACTCTGCCCTGCCTGTGACTTTCCCTGCTAGTGTGGTTATTGATTACCTGAAGCCGCTGAGGAATACTAGGCTCTAGAATTGTGGGAGTCACCCTCTCCCTGGGACAGAGGAGGGAATGAAATTATTCTCTAGGCATCCATTCATTCTGGTATTAGGTAGGGACTAATAATAATAAATAGAAGAGCTATAAAACTCAGCTATAAAGGACATTGTTGGGACAATTGGGGAAATTTTAATATGGTCTGTATGGTAGATGATAGTATTGTATTAATAAGTTTCCTAAGTGTGATAATATTAGGAGAACATCCTTGTTCTTGGGAAGGTACATGTTGAAATATTCAGGGGTAAAAGGTCATGATGTGCACAACTCTCAAATGGTTTAGGGGAAAAATTATCTATTATAATATATGTAATATATAATATATTAGAAATATGAAATATATAATATATATAATATATAACTTAAATAGCACCAATATATAATGTAATATATTATAATATATATTATATATGTGTAAAGACAGAAAGTAAACATGGCAAAAAGTATATGGGTGTTTGATGCACTATTTTTTGCAACTTCTGTCAGTTTGAAATTTTCAAAATAAAAGCTGGGGGGAAAGTTTGAGGGAAGGATAGCTATCACTTATGGAACAATGATTGTATTCCAAAATTTATGTAACTCTATTATCTGATTTAATCCTCAAACCAACTCCAGAAAGAGAGATCATGCATATTAGAGAAAAGGAAACCGAGTCCCAGAGAGGCTAAGGAACTTGCTCAAGTTTACAGAGCTGGTATTGAAACAGAGCCCAAAGGAAAGAAGAGGTCACAGGGAGGAGTGTGGTTGGGATACCAAAGGCTAACACTTTCTTGAACCTTCCTGTGTGCTAGCAGTGTTTTAAAATCATCCATGCATATGAACTCATTTAATCCTCCCTTTTTAAAAGCTTTGTAGTTCGTGATAAATCACTTGACTGGTGTGGTGGGAGGGAACAAAGGGGCACTCAAAACACACTGAAAGAAGTATAGGTTGGTGGTGCAGCCTCCTTTGAGGGTGATTTGGTTGCATCTAATGAAATTTAAAATTCATATTTGTGTGTAGAGCCAGCAATTCCACTTCTAAATATTAAACCATAAAGATAGTCATAAATGTGGACCAAGAAGTATGCACATAGATATTCACTGTAGCAAAGCATTTCCAAAGATTGGAAACATCCTAAATATCCATCATTAGGAACACTAGGGGACCCCTAAAAAAATAAAGCATCTCTAAGTGTGCTGATGAGTCAACAAGAGTCAACAAATGGTAATGTCAAGAGGGAAAAAAAGCAAGGGATGTTCCCTTAGTGTTGAAAGGGGATATGAATACATATATATGAACATATATATAGTTGACCCTTGAACAATGCCAGGATTAGGAGCACCAACCTCTATGCAGTAAAAAATCTGAGTATAGGGTTGCCTATACTGGCTTGGCTCAGTTGGTTGAGTGTCCGTCCGACTCTTGGTTTCAGCTCAGATCATGATCTCACAGTTCATGAGTTCAAGCCCCCCACAGGACTCTGTGCTGACTCTGCAGAGCCTGCTTAGGATTCTGTCTCTCCCTCTCTCTCTGCCCCTCCCCTGCTCGCTCACACACATTCTCTTTCTCTTCCTCTCAAAATAAATGAATAAACTTAAAAAATTAAAAAGAAAATCTGAGTATAACTTTTGACTCCCCAAAAACTTAATTAGTAGCCCACTGTTGACTGGAAACCTTACTGATAACAAAAACAGTTGATTAACACATAGTTTGTACATTATATGTATTAAATACCATATTCTTCCAATAATACTATTTTTTTTTTTTTTGGTATTTCTAGGCATGTGGCTCATCTGCAAGTTTTTTGAAATTGTTGCAAATCTCCAAAAAACATTTGCAATATATTTATTGAATAAGATCCATGTATAAGTGGACCTGTGCAGTTCGTATCAATGCTGTTCAAGGGTCAACTGTATATATACACAAACATATGAATGCATATGTATTTATGAATGCTTTATAGATAAAATATCTTGAAAGGAAATTCTGTGTTTGGGGAGGAGTGATCTGGGGGACAGGGCAGGGTGGGAGGTAGACATTTTTCATTGTTAGCCCTTTTATATTATTTGAAATCTAATGTTCATGAAGGTGAATGAAAGCATGAATGAACCAATGAATCATCCTTAACAAACTCCAGAAGACTTGCTTTTGAGCTTCCTTAGGCATCTTCCTGAGGGTTGAAGGGATAGCAGAGGCCCGTGTCCCACAGTCTGGGGTTGACCTATCTCAATTCCCAGGAGCTATGAATCCATTTGCAAGTTCAGCCCTGGAGTCCCATTGGCCCAGTTGAACTTTTGCCCTTGGCCTCCTAAACTGCTACTACTGGGACCAGCTTTCTACAGTATCTGGGCTTTCAAAGTTGTGCAGGAGAATTGCCTGGGGAAGTTGTTAGCTGGGTAATCTGACAGCCTCACCGCCAGAGATTCAAATTCAAACTTGGGGTGGAGCCAGAGGATCCTTCATCAAGGCCCGGAGTGAGTTTTCCAAGCCCCTTTGCAGAAGTGGGTCCTGGTGGTGATTGTCTCGGTTCAGGCCTGGACAGAGAGCCTGCAGGACTGGCCAAGAAAGCCGTTTGAAACGTGGCTCCTTTCCTCCTATAGTCTCCATATTCGTCTTCTTTACCCCAAACCCGCCTAACCAAAAAAGTCGAGTGTGCCAATCCACTCTGAGTGTAGGACTGTACCGGTGCGCTAAGGGACTGCAAGCCCTTGTATAACGAGGGTATGAAGACTGCTCTAGCTGCCCAGCAGGCAGCGTCCGGTTTGCCTTTCTGGCTCCTCGGCCTGCTCCTTTAACATAAATAATGCATAGACAAACGTACATAAGCAAGCAAAGTACACTCGGGGCCACGGTGACTTTTTTTTTTCTCCCCAAATTACAAATCATAACCTGGGTCTGGCAGTGGGACAGCCTGTTGGAAATAAGGACTTCTGCTCTAAATATCCGGGCGTTACAGTTCTCACAGATTGCCAGCAAATGCTGGAACCTCCTTTGGGGGGTGAGGTCTGGTCTTGCGCCCCATCCTGCGAAGGTCCCAAGCTGGCCGGGAGCTGAGCAGCTCCCGGGGCTCCCGGCCGCCCTCCGCGGCTGGTGCGGTCCCCGCGGAGAGCTCGGAGCGGGGGCCGGGAGACCCCGCCGCCCCAGGGACGAGCCGGGCGGCGCGGAGAGGTGGGAGGCTGGAGCCTGCTGAGGTCATTTCCTGTGCCTCTCCGCGAGCCGCCCGAGGAGCCGCGCCGGCGCTCGGCCTTTAAGGAGCGGCCCGGGAGGAGGGGGCGCGGCGCGGCTCCTGAATGGGGCGCCGCGAGGCCGGGCTTGGCTTTGTGCGGCCAGCCCGCGGGCACCCCGCCCGGCCCCCGCCCCGCCCACCGCGACCCCTGCTGCCGCGGAGCGGAGACCCGGCGGTCGCCGCGGACTGGGGCTAGAAGGACGCAAGGTCAGCGGCGGACGCGCGCGGAGGGCGCCCGTGTGCCGGGTGGGCGGCGGGAGCGTCCGTGAGCTGGCGGGAGGTGAGCGGCCGCGCGCGCCTCGCAGGCAGGGACGGGCTTGGCGGTGTGCGCTGGCGGGGAGGTGTTTGGCGGAGCGGAGAGGAAGGGCTCCCTCCTGCCGGAGGGCGATTCCAGAGCAGGTGCCTCCCCGCCTGGCGCTGAGGGCGCTGGCAGCCGTGGTCGGACTCGGTGGACTCGCACCAAGCGGCGAGGAGTCGTCTTTCCCGGGAGGAGCGGGAGTTTGGGACCGGCTCGAGCCGGTTGCCCCCGGGAAGGGCCCTCGGGCGCACTTGCAGGCGTCCCACTGCGTTGCCGAGCGCTCTCTTGCCCTCTCGCTTTCCGCCTCCCGCCCTCCTCCCCGCCTCGTCTCAGGTAATCTCCTCTGTGGTTTCTCGGTAGTTCTCTTAGGGATTCTGTTGGTCCGGCTAGACTCCTAGAGGCAGGTCAGCCAAGCAGAAAAGAAAACAAGTTGGGCACCGAGTGACAGCAGTAGCTTTGTGTCCTAGGAGCCGTTGTGACTTTATCACCAGGGACCAGGAAGCTTTAATGGGGGTAGCAGAGGCAGTGAAGACCCTCACCTGGAAGTAGAATCCGCCCCGTGTGGGTTTCCTCCCTGCCAGGACATCTCCGTAAGCTTTTACTGTGAGTCCATCTCATAAACTCTTTTGGACAGAACCTTAGTTCCTGGTACAGTTTCCACTTGAAAGATCATTTTAATAACAATTTCAATGGAAAAGTCGTGGATTCTTTCCTCAGGCTTTTTGGACTGTCTTCTGTGTTCCAGACTCTACATGTGGTAACGTCACTTAACTAACATCAGTTACCTAGTGTTTCTGCATACTGTTATCCCCTTTATAAAGAAGGAAACAGTCTCAGAAAAATTGTGATCTGCCCAAGGTTATATAGCTAAAAAGTGGAAAAGGCAAAACTCAAACCCAAGCCTCCTAAATTCCTAAGGTGGGGTGTAGTCCGTTATCAGCTACCTTCCCTCTCATAGACTGCTTTGGAGGCCTGCTCAGAGCTGGGTTATGAGAGGGTACCTACCCCCTGTGGTCTCAGACTCATTGAGACTAACAACTGAGTTGAGAAAATGTGGGGCCCCTTCTGCCCTCCTCAGAAGTCACCAGCTCCCCGGAAGAAACATGTACCTCCTACTCTGCTCCCCCGTTGTGCACTCCTCTTTACTATTCCCTTCTCTCTGTGAGGCTGTGTTTCCATGTGGGGAACTCTGTGCCCCTTTTGGTTTGAAGAGCGTTGTATAGATGCTGTACATGCTGAGGTTAAGGTGCGGGGATTTTCTCAGTCCTGATCTGGGTGAGTTCACAGCAGGCTGGCTGCTGAGCCACCATCCGGCATTCTCTGGATAGCCCAGCTGAGTCTTCTCTGGATAGCCCAGTTGAGCCATCTCTCCCTTCTGTCAAAAATGAATTCGAAACTGACCTCCTCCTTGGGAAAACAGGCACTTATTGCTGGCGGGAGTATGAATTAGAATAGTCTCGGAAAAGGCAATCTGGACAATTTGGCCATTTAAAAACGTGTTCTCACTTAACGCTACAATTCCATTTCTGGGATTTTATCCTTCAGATATACTCTTATGTATATGAAATGACATATATTTGTTGCAGCATTGTTTATTTTAGCAAAAGTTTTCAAACAACCCAAATGTGTGTTAGTAAGGGACTCTTGGGGCACCTGGGTGGCTCAGTCAGTTAAGCGTCTAACTCTTGATTTCGGCTCAGGTTATGATCTCACAGTTCATGAGATCGAACCCCACACTCACGGTGTGGAGCCTGTTGGGATTCTCTCTCTCCCTCTCTCTCTCTCTGCCCTTCCCCTGCTCTCGTGCATGTTCTCTCTCTTTGTCTCTCTCAAAATAAGTAAATACTTTTTTAAAGTTATAAAAAGCTTTATAAAAAAAATAAGGGACTCTTAAGTCATGTAATAGCTACACAGTAGAAAACAATAAAGCTGTTAAAGAGAATGGAGGGAAGACGGAGAGGGTATGTATGTTGATACAGGAAGATCTCTAAGTTATAGGTTAAGGACAGTGTGTAGAGTGTGCTACCATTTGTGTTTGTGTATGTGTATGCAACATGTATAAGAATGCTTGTGTCTACGCTGGATATTTCTGGAAGACACAAAACCCCATAACACTGTGGCTGAGGGACAAGGTGGGAAGAAGCCTTTGTACCGTATACACTTTTGTTCAGTACTCAAAAATAAAGAGATAAAGGGGCACCTGGGTGGCTTAGTCAGTTAAGCACCCAACTCTTGATTTCGGCTCAAGTCGTGATCTCATGGTCATGGGATTGAGCCCTGACTCAGGCTCCGTGCTGAGTGTAGAGCCTGTTTGAGATATTCTCTCTCTCTCTCTCTGTCTCACTCTCACTGTTCCTCCCTCACCCCCACTCATGCTCTATCTCTCTCAAGATAAATACATAAACTTAAAAAAAAAAGTGGTAAAATAATCTTTAAAAATCCCCTCACCTCTCTGAGGTAGATCTGGTAGTAAGCACATGTATGAGCCACATCTCCTAGTACACCAAGGCACTGTTGGTTTGCCTTTTCTTTGTTGATAGTAGCTATCAATATGGAGTGCTGTGTGCCAAGCTTTTATGATATCTCCTTTAATTCTCAAAAAAATATGACCTAGTGTGCCTATGAAATTGCCATTTTTTGAAGGTCAAAAAATGGTTAAATGTTGATAATTCCATGATTCAACCTAATATTATTGCCCTCCTTTTCAAATATTATTGCTCTCAATTTCAAAATGGAGCTGAGGCTCAGAGAGTTAGGCAAATGGTTTAAGGTCACATGATTAATTAGTGCCTGAGCCAGGACTCAAACCCAGGCTTGTTTGGCACCAGGAGAGGGGATCTGAAGTACTACACTCTGCTGTTTCCCTTTACTGGTTTTGTTCTCAAAGGATGCTATTCGTGATTGTCCTAGTCCTTTCTGGTATTTAGATCCCCGAAGGCTGGAACATGCTCACCTTTTCCTGTCTCTTCCAACATTGTGAAATGTGCTGCCTCAGCACCCAAGAGTAAAACACAAATTGTTGGCTTGATCAGATGACATGGTGCGGTCAGAGGAAGCTATGTCCCTGTATGCACTCACCCTCCCCCAGCTCCGTCCCCAGAAAAGGGGCACAAAGCTCTTCCTTTCCCATAGTTGGGCAGGTAGTCAGTCTAGTCTAGCACTTGTAGAAGATGATGGTAGCCTACCACTAGCAAGTGGAAATCACAAAAGGTGCTCACATTCAGAGTGAACCATAGTGAGGTGACACAGGAGAGCCCAGTGGAAATTGTACCCAGAACAGAGTTCCTGTTACCTTCTGAAGCCTCCTGCAGTGGCCTCTGCCCTCTTTCCTTTAGGTTCTTGTATTGACTGGTCCTCTTTGTAGGGAAGTTCCAGGATATTCAGACTGTAGACCTGAGCCCTACAAGCCATGGGATCTTTAATTCATCTTTATGTCCCCAACCTCGCACGTAGAAATCACTTCACAAAAGTTGGTTGAATTAAATTTAATCTCAGCATTTTGTCAATTTCTCGTCAAATCCCTAAACCTTCCAGAGCCATCCCAGGTCAAGTCTGTGTTTTCTCTGATACAGGCTCAAAGTCTGAGGTCACCTAAGGACTCCCCGTGCCCCCTTTTCATCACCCATCCTGCATGCAGCCCCTGCCTCTGAGGCATGCTCCTCCAGCCTTGTGGCTGTGTCAGCCCAGGATGCTGGAGGACTTAGGGAGTTCCAAAGCAGGAGTCAAGGCTGTGTGGTCACTTGCTGGGCAGTGTAGCCTGCTGGGCACTAATAGGAATCAAGAGAAATGGATTTCACAAGAGTGGCCGTGAGTCGACCATTGTAGCTCGGGGGAGGGTGCATGGGGATTTATTGTACTATTCTCCCTACTTCTTGTGTATATTTGAAGCTTTCCAGACTAAAAAACAAAGAGAACAGTTGAGCTGGGTTTTGTCCCTTCTCTCATTTCCCCACCTATTTTGCCGTTAATGTTCTATCTGTGTTAGGCTAGCCGGGTAGCATGAGACTCCACCCCCACTACTGAAGCATCTTCACGGAAAGAGGATGTTCTGTATGCTGGGAGATCATTCTTGGCCCAGCTTTGACACTGCTTAGCTCTATGTCTCAAGGCATGGTTGCGCTGGGTTTTCTCATCTATCTGTTCATTGTGAATAGTATCACTTGTCCTACATCTCAGGGATATTGAGAGGATAAGGAGAGAAATAACTCCTACACAGTGCTTTGGAAAGTTAAAAACTGTTCTTTAAGTTAATTTCTGCTCATCTTTGCAAGTCTTTATGGGAGGTACAAGTACAAGGTGACCAAGCAGGTGAAGTTCACTGTACTGGTATTTTGCTTTTATGTTTTGCCTCATGTTTTCTAGCTGCCGCGGCAACCACCTGCCTCTGTCGGAAGAGCCTCTGGGCCACGCGCTTGGCAGCAGGCACCTTGCTCCAGTTCCCTTTCGAAACCCTGTAGCTCTCCTCACATGCTAAGACAAGCCCAGCGCAACTCTTTCCGCGCCACCACCCCCCACCCCCCCCACCCCCGACATTAGCGTGCCCAGGGCAGGGAGAGGTTTAAGCAGAGCACTTGATCTATTCGAAAGTGTGATGTCATAAGATGCTTGATTGGGAAAGCACTCCCTGCAGTCTAGAGATAATTTCAGATATCAGGACCAGGCAGAGGCCAATGATATGTTTTATTTCCAAGCTCCTGGAGATTTTCATGATTGGTTTTCCACTGTCCTCTTGGAATCTGAGCTGTAGTTTGACAGTCAATAAGAGGGTGCCACAAAAGAATTAAGTTTCTCCTCTCCCTAGGTTTTACTTGTGTGTTTTTACTGCTAATGCTTAGCCCCAAGCGAGGTTGCAAGACACTCAGGTCCTATGTTCAGATCTACCACTTTTTTTATTTATACGAGGAAAAGCAACCCCCCCCCCCCCCCTTAAAGGACAAAGCAAATCAAACATGAAGCCTCTGGCCTTCTCTGGAGGCCCCACAAGGTTGTTTTGTCTTTTCAGCTGTGATCTTAGCTCAGAGAAGGTCATGTTTTGTTTTTGCCTTTTGTCTTCCTCCCCGTTCCAGTCGGTCCCAGTCTTTTGAGGTGGGGATTGCTGGGAGGTCACAATGTTGGGATTGTTTGGGATGACAGTTCCGGGAGAGCAGGGCTGAGGTCATGCGTTCAGTGTTCTGAGCAGCCCAGAACCGAAAGATGCAGACACTAGACTCATCAGTGTTTAATTGTTGGGCCTTTCTCTGCAGGTCTACTGACGCTGTTTTTTAAATGAAAAGTCTGGATATAGGATAAACGTCTGTGCTTATGAAGGTTATGGTGTCAGGTTATGGTTTGAGACCAGGATGCCCTGGAAACTCTTGAATACAGGTTCACCCTAATATTCTACCAAGGATCCTGTCAAGGATCCTAAAAGGTCCTGTAAAATATTTCTCTCATTCTTAACAATCCAGCTCACTCTTTGTGAGATCAGAATTCTTTCAAGTTTCTGGATGTGTAAAGAGCAGAGTTGCTAAGAGCAGGAACTTTGGGACAAGAACTCCAGCCCCACTACTTACTAGCTCTAGAACTCTTTGTATAAGTTATTTAGCCTCTCAGTTCCTCAGTGTCCTCATGTGAGAGTGTAGACAGTAGTGCCCACACCTTGTCTTATGTGTTGTCATGAGGATTAAAGAGGCCACACATGCCTGGCATACACTGAGAACCCAGTAAATGATAGCTATTTGTGGTATGAGAGAAAGATCCATGTAAAAGCTAAATGTGAGGTGGGAAGCAGTATTGGTGGTTAACACATTAAAGACAGACTCACTGGTCACCAAGATGGTATTTGGCAACAGGGCAGGAGGTGACTGGGTTTTCTGAGGCATGTGGCTCCTAAAGAAAGGAAAAGGGATTTAAAAAAATAAAGTTTTGTTACAGAAAATTCTAGGCATATATTCAAGTAAAAAGGCCAGTATAAAGAACTCCCATGTACCTATTACCCAGCTTCAAAACTTGGAAATATTTTGATAAATCTGATTTCATGTATTTCCTTCCTAGACCACTGCTAACCCCCCGACATTATATCATTTCACCTGTAAGTCTTATGTATCTCTGACAGATCACATTTTAAAAATATTATCAACCTAAAAAAATAAGTCATTCCTTAAAAATCATCTAATACTAGAGTAATCATGTGTCATGGTTTGGGACAGACCAAATTTATGCTGGTGGCCAAGTGTAATTATTAGTAGCAGGGAGGATTTTAAAAGTTCTGATGGCAGGTATGTTTTCCAGCCCATCTCTCCCCTGTGTTCACTGTGCTTGTGTCCTCTCTCGTGCATACTCATACATGCTGCTTCATTTTCTCATCCCCAACCAGTTGTCTTCTCTAAAATTTATCCAAGAGACATCTGGATAAATTCCCCTGACTGGCGATATTATAGGTGTCTGAATTTGTATCATTGTTTCCCAAAGACTTGTGGCATTCTCCAGAGGTTACAGCAAAATGTCTACCAATTTTTTTGGTTTATATTTTAGAACTTAGAGTGAGAATCTGTTTCAGAGGAGGATGATTCGATGACAACTGACAGAATCCCAACTAAATAGGAAATTGTCAAGGACATGCAAAGCTTTGGATTTTCATTCCATTTTTTCTCATCAAAAATCTCCGAGTGGGGGTGCCTGGCTGGTTCAGTGAAGCATGCAACTCTTGATCTCTGGGTCGTGAGTTCAAGCCCCACACTGGGTGTGGAACCTACTTGAAAGAAAGAATGAATAGATGGATCCAAGGAAGGAAGGAATGCAGAATTACGATTTGTTAAAAGTAAATAAATAAATCAATAAATAACATTATATACATGTAGTAGAATCAGTAATAAACTGGAAATCAGGGTTCTGCCTCCAGTTAGCTATATGATCTCAAATGAATCTGTCACTCACTTTAAGCCTTCCCTAAACATCGTCCCCTCTTTATCCCTCTCCCATAGCCTACCCCATTTCCCTGTTCCCATTTATCTGCATATCGATTAGCAATTGTGACTACATTCTCTCTTAGATTTTCCTGAGTTCCCTGGAAAACTCAAAGATAAGGGGGCCTCTTTTGTTTACCTTTGCATCTCCAGTGCCTAGAAGGGTGTCTGGCATATAAATGTCTATTGAATGGATACATATTTGTTAAATGGATAATTGAATGAAACACGGATGAGGCCCAATTCTCCTTACAGTTTCTCACATTTCGTGATTTCCTGAGTTTGCCCAGCTAACTTACGTTGGAACAGGACACATTGAGCTAAGAAAGGTGACAATGGGACGCAGGGAGAGCAATGACTAACTCACACCCCGTAGCCCTGTATTCTCTACCCTCCTCCTCACACACTTCTTGATCTTCTCCTCTTGCTGTGTGCTGGTTCTCAGGGCTCCCTGGAGTAGCCAGAAGTGGATTCCATCATGGCAGAACTCAAGGTGGAGACCCGAGCCAGCGTAGACTGGCAGAAGCGCTGCCTGGCCTTGGAAACCCAGCTCTTCCGGTTCCGCCTGCAGGCCAGCAAGATCAGGGAGCTGCTGGCTGACAAGGTGAGTCCTGGAGACCTAACCTCATCTCAGAGGTCTGTGTCCGCTAGGGCAGGAGTTAGGGAGAGTTAGAGAAGGTAAACTTTCTTTTTTCTAGGTATTAATTAATTTTGTTTTAATTTTTAAAAATATTTTTATTTATTTTTGAGAGAGAGAGAGAGAGCACAAACAGGGGAGGGGCAGAGAGACACGGAGACACAGGATCCAAAGCAGACTCCAGGCTCTGAGCTGTCAGCACAGAGCCTGACACCGGA
The DNA here is from genome assembly GCF_024362965.1 of Panthera pardus. Lineage (NCBI taxonomy): Eukaryota > Metazoa > Chordata > Mammalia > Carnivora > Felidae > Panthera > Panthera pardus. Next base: position 105,478,065 of record NW_026526810.1, read on the forward strand.
CTCAAACTCATGAACTGTGAGATCATGACCTGAGCCGAAGTCAGACGCTTAACCTACTGAGCCACCCAGGTGCCCCTTAATTAATTAATTTTTAATTGAAGTATATTTGACATATAACATTATATAATTTAAGGTACACCACATGTTAATCTGATACATTTATATTTTGCAATGTGGCTGTCTTTGTAGTGGTAATTAGCACTTTTATCACATTATGTAATTGCCATTTCTTTTTAGGGGTTGGAATAATGAAGTTCCAGTTTCCTAGCAAGTTTGATGATTATAATACAGTACTCTTGTCTGTATTCACTATACTGTGCATTAGATCCCTAGGGCCTATTTACTACTCATTGCAAGAAGGTGAACTTTTTTTTTTTTTTAATTTTTTTTTAACGTTTATTTATTTTTGAGACAGAGAGAGACAGAGCATGAACGGGGGAGGGTCAGAGAGAGGGAGACACAGAATCCGAAACAGGCTCCAGGCTCTGAGCTGTCAGCACAGAGCCCGACGCGGGGCTCGAACTCATGGACTGTGAGATCATGACCTGAGCCGAAGTTGGCCACTTAACCGACTGAGCCACCCAGGCGCCCCAACAAGAAGGTGAACTTTTAATAAGATGCCCTCCACACATGCAGAATGAAATCTAAGATAGTTATTTCTTTTTTAAGCCCAAATCAAAGCAATTTACTAAGCTATCATCATGCATTCTCTCCTGCTCCAGAGAAATAATAGACATCTTGGTCCTCCATTACCTCTTGAGTCAACTGGCTGTAGTGGAAGTTCTGTTATTCCCTTAATATTTCTTTTTCAGTGTGGGGAAGAAGGGACGATGTTTTACTGTTCACCCTGTATTAAGCAGACAAGCTATGAAAGGTAGCCTGATTTTCTAGTGACAAGGACACAGATTTTGGAGCCAGATCCACCTGGCTCTGCCACTTACTAGCTATGCTGTGTGACCCTGAGCAAGTCCCTTCACCTCTAAGGCAGGGACACAAATGTCTGCCTTTCACAGTTATTTTGAGATTTGTATCAGGTCACACATATAAAGGTTCTGGCATGGAATAGGTCTTAAATGGGAACGATTATTATCTTTACAGGTGTGGATGGGCTGGTCTGGGAAACTGACAACCATTTGTAATGTTTCTGTGGGAAGAGACAGTCTAAACACCTGACTTTCAGAGGCATTTTGGAGCATAACCTGTCTGGAGAGTAGAGTCCTGTACTAAAAAAAAAAATCTATCTATCTATCTATCTATCTATCTATATCTATGTCTGTCTATCTATCTATCTATCTTAGTTGAATCAACTCTTTTCTTTCTAGTTTTGCTTACATTATCCATCTCCTGAGCCAACCCTTCCTTCATAGTACAAAAGTAAAAATCAGTCCACCTCTCTCCAAGTAATGTTGAGGTCTTTATTAGTAAAGCCTGGGTAAAAGGCCTGTTTTATGATAGCCCCACAACCTGGAGTCCAGGAAGACAAGTTATTGGCGTTTCCCCTGCATTTCCACTGCTGAGGGTAATGGCCCTCGACTAGCCTGGATTAGAAGTTGTGAACTTTGGGTCTGTTGGCATTGCTGTCTACTAGTTCAGGCTTTGCGAAATAGAGACCAGCAGGGTTCCTATGGATATGGTTCAGATACTGCCAAGAGAAAGGGTAGAATTCAGCCATCTCAGGTAAAGGGAAATGGGCTTTAGATAGTAGTTCTCAAAGGGTGGTCGTGGGACTATCCAGGCCAGAAATCTGGAGCACTTATTAAGCGTGTGCATTCCTGGGCCCCACCCCAGTCCTCCTGATCCAGGTATCCTAGGGATGCTGCTCATAATCTGCATGTTTAACAAGCTCCCAGAAATTAGTTTTGTACACTGTAAAGTCTGAGAACATTGCCTTAGGATATGTGACTGGGGAGGGGTAGGAGGGAAGGAAAAGATAAGTAAGGAGCCTCCAGCTGGTCTAAAACACATCTCAGAGGGAAGAGACTTCTGTTTCTAGTGATATGGACCACAAAATAACCTTTAAGAAAGACTGCTATGAAACACCTAGAAATACTATATTAAATATTTAAAATATTTTTCTCCGTGCAGAGCCATGCACTGAGAAGAGTAGGAGGAATCCTCAGCCAGCGAAATGAAGAAGTAGAACCCAAGTGGTATTCAACTCTGACAGCTGAGTGGGACGGGCTGTGTGGCTGGCCTCCCTGTAGTAATGAAAGGTTTGAGGTTTGAGTTTTAGCATCTGTGGAGACAGAGATGAGGTCTGGTCAGTTGGAAGCTGGAGCTGAAACTGAAACTTTCATGTAAAGTCAGTACTGTCGGGGCACCTGGGTGGCTCAGTTGGTTAAGCATCTGCCTCTTGACTTCAGCTTAGTCATGATCTCATGGTTTGTGGGATCAGCTGTGAGTCAGGCTCTGTGCTGATAGCACGGAGCCTGCTTGGGATTCTCTCTCTCTCTCTCTCTCTCTCTCTCTCTCTCTCTCTCTCAGCCCCTCCCAAGGTCACATTCTCTCTCTATCTCTCTCTCTCAAAATAAATAACTAAACTTAAAAAAAAATCAAGTCAGGACTGTCAAAGTAATATAAAAAGATAAGGAAAAGAAAATCATCTACCAAGACAGGGAGATGACAGAACAGTTTCTCAGACTTAGCCAAGGCTCTGGGCACAAAAAACAAAAAGCAAAAGGAAAGTACGCCCTGAGAACCTGATGATGGTATTGGTTTAATATTAGAATTTATATTATTTGTGTGGATTAGGAACCTTAAGTTCTGGGCCAGTGATACCCCTAGGACCCTAGATACAGACACAGAACCTCTCTGGAGAAACAAAACCTCAACCCAGATTATACAGGATCCTCACAGGCAAAAACGCCATGATAAAGATGAATATATGATCCAAAATGACTAAATACTTGAGAGAATAATTTTTACTGAGTTAGAGTCCCCATACACAACAAACAAGTAGACTAGGTCCCTCAAGAACTTCAAATAAGGAGCTGTTGGCAAGTTCCTTCAATATTATTGAATAAAATTGAATTCCTTCAAATTGTTGAAGATGTAATGAAGTGATTGAACACACAAGGCAAGAATAAGACGCTATTCAAAAAGATTAGGTAGACTTGAAAAAGAACGAAATAGAACTGCTAGAAGCAAAAAATGTTTTCATTGTATAACTAAATGTTCAATAGATAAATTAAATGTCAGATTAGGCACCATTGAGACAAGCTTAATGAATGGAAAGGTGGACCTGAGGAAGTCATCCAGAATGGAGCCCAGAGAGATAAAGGCACGGAGACTGAGACACGGATGCTAGAATGACAAGATCCTATAAAGTTCCAGAGGTGGAGAAGAGAATGAAGGAGAACATTACTCAAAGAGATAATGGTTTAAAAATTCCCAAACTTAAAAAAATATGTATTTATTTTGAGAGAGAGAATGAATGCACAAGTGGGCTAGGGGCTGAGAGAGAGATGAAGAGTAAGAGAATCCCAAGCAGGCTCTGCACTGTCAGCATGGAACCCACTGTGGGGGCTTGATCCCTTGACTGTGAGATGAGGACCTGAGCTGAAATCAAGAGTTGGATTTGCTTAACCAACTGGGCCACCCAGGCGCCTCTAAAAACTCACAAACTTGTTGAAAGATGTGAAGCCTCAGATTTGGGAAGCAGAATGAATCTAAGCAGTATAAATTTTTTAAAAAATCCGTGCTTACTGTATTAGCTAGATTATAATTCAGCTGCTGTAAGAAAGAACGCAAGGTCACAATGGCTTAAACCCGACAGATGTTTATTTCCCTCTCGTGTAACATTCCAGACATGAGCTGTATAATTCTAGGGTGACGCCTGCTGTAGGTTTGAAGAGGAGGGTTCACCATGATGTCCATATTCCAAACCCGTCCCTTTTAGTGGTGACCCGAAGGTTCCATTCATTGCTTCTCCTCATATCCCATTGATCAAAACTCATTCACATGGCTGTACCCAGCAGCAGGGAAGATTGGAAAGCGTAGTCTTTATTCTGGAGAACTACGTGCTCTGTTGAAAGTTGGAGGCTGTTATTTGTATGAGAGAGAGAGGAGAACAGGTACTGGGGAACATGTAGCAGTCTGTAAGTCTGAAATTTAAGTCTATAATAATGGTAATAAGTAGAAATAGAGTATATAACTTATCAGTAGAGTAGGGAAATGTAATAAAGTCTATTAAATCCAGGCTGGGAAGAAAATGAAAAGAGTATTTTAAAAAAATGGAGTAAATAGCACAAAATGCAATGGTAGAAATAAATCCAAATGTATCAGTCATAAGGAGACATATATAAGAAATCTTTTGGGGCACCTGGGTGGCTCAGTCGGTTGAGCGTCCGACTTTAGCTCAGGTCATGATCTCACGGTCTGTGAGTTCAAGCCCCGCATCGGGCTCTGTGCTGTCAGTTCAGAGCCTGCAGCCTGCTCTCTCTGCCCCTCCCCTGCTCATGCTCTGTCTCTCTCTCTGTCAAAAATAAATAAACATTAAAAAAAATTAAAAAAAAAATAAATCTTTTTATATACAAGAATTTAGCATTGCTATAAGAAAAATTGGGAATATCCTAAATGTCTGTCAACAGGGAGGTGTTTAAGTATATTGAGTGTATTTGTACAATGGAATACGACATTGCCGTTAAAAATGAATCAAGTGAGGGACGCCTGGGTGGCTCAGTCGCTTGAGCATCTGACTCTTGATTTCAGTCTGGGTCATGATCCCAGGGTCTTGGGGTCTTGGGATTGAGCCCTGCATCAGATTCCGTGATGAGTGTGGAGCCTCCTTAAGATTCTCTCTCTCTTGGGGTGCCTGGGTGGCTCAGTTGGTTGAGTGGCCGACTTTGGCTCAGGTCATGATCTCACGGTTTGTGAGTTCAAGCCTCGTGTCAGACTCTGTGCTGACAGCTCGGAGCCTGGTGTCTGCTTTGGATTCTGTCTCCCCCTCTCTCTGCCCCTCTCCTGCTCATACTCTGTCTCTCTCTGTCTCTCAGGAATGAATAAATGTTAAAAAAAAATTTGTTTTTAAAATTCTCCATCTATCTCTGTCTCTCAAAAAAAATTAAAATAATAAAAATGAGTCAAGTGAGCTACATATGTAAGACTAACCAATCTCAAAAACCAACACTGAACAGAAAAGATCAGGAGAATGTATATAGAATAATATGGTTTATATAAAGTTTTAAAACCTAAAGCTTGTTGTTTAGGGGTATATCAAATGAGGTAAAATGTAAATACAACCAAGTGTGGGGTAGATGCTAGAAGGGGAGGAGTGAAATCTGGGAAAAGCAGACGGGAGCTTTAGGTACCACTCTGTAGAGGCCCGTTTCTTAAAGACATCAGAAGCATATATGACAAAAATTAAGATTTGATAAAGCTGAATGGTGGATACATATCTTAAAATGTTATTCTCTATGTGTTTCCTGAACTATTACATGATAAAAAGTGTGTTAAAGTGCCTTCCTCCTCTATTCCCCAGGGTCCTTAAATATATCCAGATACACCTCTCTCCACAGCCCCTTGGGTCTGGGTAGGTTGAACTTTCATAAGATCATAAGATTGGCCCCATCTTCTCTTCCAGGCTGCCTTTGATTGTCATGTAGCCAGAATGCCCTTCCATAAAAGGTTGGGAGCTCAGAGTGTGACTTGGGTAAAGAAAGGGAAGCATGCAGACACAGGGCAGAAGAGACTGAGGTGTGGGGGGAAGAGAGAGAAAGAAATCTTGACTAGGGATCACAGGCTGGAAGAATTAAGTACAGAAGAGTACTGAGACATTAGCCTGACACCAGACCTTTTGGCAGGAAACCTTAAAGCCATAAACACCATGTTGCTCAATGCCGGGGCTGTGCCTGTCACCTACATTCATCTCCAAACCAACAGGACAGGTTCAACAGTTCACTTAGAGATTTTCCTCAGTACGTCAAGGTAAGTTTCAGATCAGGAAGAGATGACTCAGGCTTCTCAGGAGAGCTGGGGCTGGGGCCAAGCCCTGATCTCGGTCCTATCTCTGTCACTGCTCTTAGAGCTTACTAGTTAATCATCACCAGTACCCACCTACACCGGGTGAGCCAGGTCAGCTGGGTCCCTCTGACCAGCCCTCTCACTCACCCGCCCCCTCCACCTCTATGTGCAACTCACCCACCCATGGGGCTTGCACTGCCTGGATGACCACTGGCCGTGCAATTGCTCACTGCTGGTCGTGCAGGGCAAGCCAAACCTGGGTGCTTCCCAGGGGTCCAGCCCTTCCTGGGATCAGATACTGCCCACTGGCTGCTAAGGCTTGGAAACATGCCCTTCCTCTTTCCCCACCCCACAGCCTGCTCACACCTGCCTCCCTCTTGCAGAATTGCCATTCTGGACATGGAATGATCTGTGTTAAAAAGCAAAAAAATTTTTTAAAGAAAAGATGTCAAGACTACCACATAATCCCTCACCTGAGGGTGAGAGAGAAAATGGAGGATGGGAAGAAGAAAGAGTATCAGACCTTATTTCTGCTATTAACGCTTCACCAGGTCTGGTTTGCCATTGCCATGGACACCCAGACTGCCAGGGCCAGGCATTCTGGAGCCAGGTGAATTGTGGGCTCATTTCCTGTCCAGTATAGGAGTTGAGGGAATGGCTGATGTCTTGGAGTTCACATCATGCTCTGTTCCCTGGGAGCCCTTCCCCCTGCTGCCTTGCTCTCTTCCTTAGTATGCTGAAGAAGTCATAAAGGCTGTTCAGATCAATTTAAAACTTTTGATTCTGTTCTAGGAGGCTTTATAGATGGATATGAAAGCCTCTTGAATTTTTTTTTCATTCTTGCTTAAACTTGTGCTTCAGTTATTCCATCACAAACGTGGGAATGTAATAACTGTCCTCAGACAAGCTATCCACAGTAGTAATTACTATGAAAAAACATGGCATCAGTATTAGAACTAACACAGGTTTTAAACTTTTAATTTACTCTGTCTGCTTCCAAAAGGGATTTCAGTGGATTTATTGAAAAGAAGTAATGTAATGAAACATCTCTCATTTTTAGCTTGAATATGTATTTTTTAATATTTATTTATTTATTTATTTATTTATTTATTTATTTATTTTGAGAGAGGGCAAGTGTGATGGGGGAGGGGCCGAGAGAGAATCCCAAGCAGGCTCCCACTGTCAGCACAGAGCCCATCCCCAGGCTTGATCCCACAGTGAGATTATGACTTGAGACAAAATGAAGAATCAGAAGCTTAACAGACTGAGCCATGAGCCACCCTGGAGCCTCTTAGCTTGAATATTTTTAACTGAAGCAACTTTTCCCAAGACCCATTCTAGTGGGATCCTGTGCACTTCCTATTTTCTAGAATCCCCTACTAAAACCAAGATTTTGAAATGCACTAACTGAGTTTTACATTTATATACCACAAATTTAGTTCAGGACTTTTTTTTGAACATACAAATGGTTCAGTTCAGTCCTCTGAAACAAAAGAACAATGACTGTTGCTCCTCCCCCCTCAGACCATGGATTATACAGAGGTGGCAATTCTGTGTAGGCATCAGCTTCCCAATGTATGGATAGAACACAGAGCCCAGAAAAACAGATCTTTAAATACCTCAGAATTTACAAAAAGCCCAAGTACTGTAAAAGGAGGGTACCTGTAGTGCTGTCAGGACTAGGTGGAAATTTGTTGAAGTCTGCATAAAGCCATCACAGCATTGGCCTTAGCTGACAGATCCAATTTGCTTTGGGAGCAGATACCTTCTAGAACTTTTATTCACTGTATACGAGCTCATATGTGTGTGTGTATCTGAGTAAAGAGAGAGGCTTTTTATTCTCCTAACCCATTTTTTCTGTATTTTTTCTGGAGCCATATATTGATAGAGCTCTGTACTCCTCTGTAAAGCTATTTGAGAAGCCCTGTGCTGTTGGGGACTTGGCCCTGGATGTATCCCTGAAGGATCAGCTTTGCTTTGCCGTCTGTGGCCAGTCTAGTGTTTTTTCAGAGTGTGGTCTGTACGCCACCTGCATGAGTATCAACTGAGATTTCTGGGGCACGGACCCAGGAATGTGCTCAGAAAGAAAATCTCAGGCTACCCAACTAAAAACCTCTGTGGGCAAGGCCTAGGAATCTGCTTAGAGTAAGCTCCATGTGGGTCCTGACCCCCCTGAAAGTCTGAGATCTACAGCCATGAACTCTTGCCACAGCCTTGCCTCGACCTCATTCAGCTGTCCTTCTAGTGGACACCTTGAGCCCGATGTGCCCCAAAGGAGCAGTGGAACTGACAGAGAAGACTCATTGCCCTTTCTCTCTCTTTTTCTTTCTTTCTTTCTCTTTCTTTCTTTCTTTCTTTCTTTCTTTCTTTCTTTCTTTCTTTCTTTCTTTCTTTCTTTCTTTTCCTAATGTTTATTTATTTTTGAGAGAGAGGGACACACAGAGCTCAAGCAGAGGAGGGGCAGAGAAAGAGGGAAACACCGCTTTACCAACTGAGCCACCCAGGTGCCCCTCAAGAAAGAGGGAAACACCGAATTGGATGCAGGCTCCAGGCTCTGAGGTGTCAGCCCAGAGCCTGAGGCGGTGCTTGAACTCACGAACCCTGAGATCATGACCTGAGCTGAAATCAGGTGCTTAACTGAGCCACGCAGGTGCCCCTCTCCTGCCTTTTCTATAGTCAGACACCAGGACAGCCCCATGGTCCTATATTTTATATTTTGGGGACTAAGCATATGATTTTCACTGAAGGAAAGATCTAATAAAAAAAAAGTACAGTTGAAAGCCATTATGTTTGATTACAGATAACAATTAATAGCTAAAACTGGGGGTTGCTACTCACGTGCTTGCAGGCAACTTATGTGAGCCAGATGGGTTCTAGGGAGAATTCAAGGGAACATGCTAGAGCTGGAGGAAGAAGCCACTTATTGCTGTAAGAAAATGTAACCCTAGCATGTCAGAGCTGAGTTTTCAAGGGAAGCTGGAAGCCAGGGATTGTATTGTGGAATCTCAGTTTTCACCTGACATATGAGATTTGTATGTGAGAGGTACAGTGGCCAACAGTACAACAGATTCTGGAGCCAACCCTCCTGAGTTTGAATCCTGGCTCTCCCTCTTAGCCATGGGACCTGTCAGCTGAGTTACCCAACCCTTGTGCATCAGTTTCCTTATCTATACAACAGTGATAATAGTAGTGCCTGCTCCTGCCTATTGTGAAGAAGATTAAATGAGTTGATACATGTAGAGTGCTTAAACCAGTGCCAGACACACAGCAAGTGGCCTTGTTTAGTTATATCCGTGTCAGCTAAATGCTCCTAACACGGTAGGCAAAACACCCTGTAGGCTAGTAGTTAGCAACCTCTGGCTTAAAGCCATTCTCGCTGTAGATGGATCATAAGTAGGAGAGCCATATAATTTATCATCTAACCCAGGACGCTTTGGAGACAGAAAAGAAGGCTCTGCTACTAATTATTCTGGGACAACAGGTGAACACCAGACTGTCCCAGGCAAACTGGTCTCCCTGATTCTAAGTGTCTTCTCTGTGTACAAAAAACCAACAAATAGCTAACTGTAAACTGCTCAGTAAGTGCCAAGTTGTGCACGTGAGCTTTAAATGAGGCATCTCGTGTAATATTCCCAACAACCCTAGGAGGTGGAGAGTCATTACTCTTTTTTTTTTCCTGGTGAGGAAACTGAGGCACAGAGCTGTTAAGGAACTTACCTAAAGGCACACCATGGCAGAGCCAGTCAGGTCCAACCCTTAGTGCTAGCCCCGTCCCAATCTCTCCAGTGGGTGCAAAGCAGTGGTAAGAAGGTTGAACCCCCTTTTCAAAGGGATAGCTGAGCACCAGCATGGCCCAGCTCTTGGCTCAGGCCACAGCTCAGGATTGTGTTGGGAGCTCATGCGAGTGCCTACTGGTCTCACTGCCATGGGGCTGCCATTTCACAGCATCATGAGTATAACAAGGAGCTGTGGACACGGGGATTAAGTACCAGGTTGCTGCCAAGTGCATTTCATCGGGTTGCTGCAGCCAGTATCAGAGCAGCTTATTTATGAGTCTCATGTGCCAGTCACAGCTGGTGAAAGTGGATCCGCCTAAAAAGCACTAAAAGTCAGCCGCCCAAACCTGACACCTACTTGGCTGGTGGATCACCCCAGGCCCACAGACTAAAAGGACAGCTGAGGACACGGTCCTGGGGAACCCTCTGATAGGAGAAATAGAACCTAAATAAGTGGTGGCCCCACTTATTTAGCAAGCTTAAAGAACAGTCTGCCATTGTGAAAAGTATTGATGCTGGCATTAAATGAAGTTTGAATACTCTAAGAATGACGTTCCAGCATAGACACACCTGGAGTATTCCTGTGGCAGTGGAGAGAATATGCTTTCGTAAAAACAGGGAAACATAATGTTAAAAATATTCTTTTTGGGATGCCTGGGTGGCTCAGTTGGTTAAATGGCCAACTCTTGATTTTGGCTCAGGTCATGATCTCATGGGTTCATGAGTTCAAGCCCCACATCAGGCTCTGCACTGATAACACAGAGCTTGCTTCAGATCCTCTGTCTCCCTCTCTCTATGCCCTTCTCCCATTTGCACACATGCTCACTCTCTCTCTCTCTCTCTCTCTCTCTCTCTCTCTCTGTCTCTCTCAAAAATAAACAAATGTTAAAAATTTTAAAAAACATTCTTTTCAAACAAAGATGGCAGGTTGTTGGTAATTGTTGGAGCATAGTGATAGATACATGGATCGTTATACTCTACTCTTTAAAAAGTTCCAGATGTTCAAAATGTTTTCAATGTTCAAACATTAGTTTTAGAAGAAAAAAAAAATGCTCCAGCATAAAGATGAATACCAAATGCTTTGAGTTTTGAGTTTCCCAGCCAGGAAGGTAAGAACAGCTGAGAGTCTGTAGCAATATGGGGACCCTGTGGCAGCCAGCCCGAGAATGGGAGGAGACCCCAGGCTCTGCAAGGTGCCTTCCTTTCCATTTGCTTCAGTGATAGCATACTTTAAGGGGATGTCTGGTAGTAAAATCTTGAGGGGAAAAATGCTCACCTTGTTGTCAATAACAGTGATTTCTGGCTCTGACCAGTGTCATTGACCACTCTCGACCCAAATGGAAATGCCCAGCTGGGAGGTAGGACTCCAGTACAATTCTGTTCTTCACTCTACCTTGGTTTCTCCATCTATAAAATAGGAAGACAGGTTTTTTTCTTGAATGAAATTTGAAAATATCAGACAGTTGTTAGAGAAGGTTATGGATATGAGAGATCATTTCCTATAGAAATCCTATGTGTTCTGAGCTACAAAGCAGATGTTAGATCAGAATGGTCCAGCTGAAGATTAATCTAGGAAACTTGTCAAGAATCCAAAGCCTTCCCATTCAATATTTCATTGTATTTTTATTTTATTTTATTATAGTTTTTTTTCAGTTTGTTTATTTTGAGAAAGAGAGGGAGGGAGGAAGAAAGGGACAGAGAATGAGAATCCCTAGCAGGCTTTGCACTATCAGTGCAGAGCCTGATGCAGGACTCGAACTCACAAACCATGAAATCATGACCTGAGCCCAAACCAAGAGTCAGACACTTAACCAGCTGAGCCACCCAGGTGCCCCGTTTTTTATTTTATTTTATTAAGTAATCTGTATATTCAATGTGGACTCGAACTCACGACCCCAAGATCAAGAGTCCCATGCTCTACTTACTGAGCCAGTCAGGTGCCCTTCATTATATTCTTTAAAAAATTAAATGCTCCCAGCAACTATATTAGAGTTGCTTCTAAGGTGGGCCAAAACTTCAACTCTGGCTAGCTTCAGCAAATGGAATTTATTTGGGGGATCCTGGGACAGCTCACAGAACTAAAAGAATTGCCTAATAATCATGACTTAATGAAGTTTGTGCACAATCTCTTGTGCAGCCCCTACCTCTTTTCTCTGGTTCCTCAATCCCAGATGTCAGATTCCTAGGGACAGAGAATCTGGCCTAGTCAGGTCTGGTGCCAAAGAGGGATGGGATATATAGTACTAACCTGGTCATGGGGGGCCACTGCTGTGTGTCATTGTACACTTCCCTGACCAAATAGAATTCTTGTTGCTCTGGGAGCAACCACCCCTATAACCATAATATCAGTTTATGCTATGCTGTTATCTTCTCTGTAATTGCAAAGAAACGTTTGAAGTTCAAGGGATTCTTGTAACACAGGCTCTAGGGACTATTTGATTTTGAATGTTTATTTGTTTATTTATTTAGAGAGTGTGAGCGGGGGAAGGGCAGAGAGAGACAGAGATAGGATCCAAAGTGGGCTCTGCACTGACATCAGCAAGCCTGATGTGGGGTTCACACTCATGAGCTGTGAGATCTTGACCTGAGCTGAAGTTGGGCACTCAACCGACTGAGCCACCCCAGAGTGCCCCTGTTTGATTTTGCAAAGGCCACCTGACTCTGACTGATGCCTGCATCTGGCAAGAACCAGTCCACTCTTTCAGGCTTGAGTCAAGAGGCTTGATCTTTTTTTTTTTTTTTTTTTGAGAGAGAGAGAGAGAGAGAGAGTGCAAGTAGGAGAGAGGGAAAGAGGGAGAGGAAGAATCTTAAGCAGTCTCCATGCTCAGCATGGATCCCAACACAGGGCTCGATCCCGTGACCCTGGGATTATGACCTGAGCCAAAATCAAGAGTTAGACACTCAACTAACTGAGTCACCCAGGCACCCCTTGTTCATGATTATTAAGCCCAGGAGAGGAAGGAAAGAAGAGATGTAGGCATCTTTGGCCTGAGCACATGAATGCCTATCAGAGGTGGTCCTGTCCATTGGAAGTCCAAGGGGCATTTTTGTCCCATGGGTTGTAAATCTTGAGTTGTACTTGGGATACTCAGATCCTTTCTGAAAGCATCTCTATCACCCCAATCTCAAGAAAAAGGAAAAAATGGGTGAGGAAAGGCTGCCCTGTGAAAAGAGGTGCCCCAGGTTCTCAAACATAAACCACTGCCAGGGAACTTTCCTTTCACTGCCCAGCACCAACCGGGGGGGGCTCCTTCTCTTCCATCCTTTAATCAAGAATGGAAGGCAGAATTTCTCTTGAGCAGACAAGAGATTGGGAAAGAGAGAAGGGATTAATTGCTCAGTTTGCTGGTAAATATCAAGCCAGGGTCAAGGCCAAAGAGAGAAGGTTGAGTAGCTGGAGAAAAGGCTAGATCTGCAGAGATGAGGTGGGCAAGGGCTGGCCTGGAGCTTGGAAGATGAGGTCTGTACAGCCTTCCGGAGGACAGGGCTGGTCTGTTAAGTCTCTAGTGTATGTTTAATGCATACATGTTGCCTGGGGGCAAGGCAGGGTGGGGAAGGAAGCAGGTGACTTTACTGGGCCACAGCACGTGGCAGCAGGTGGCTCCTGATAGGGTGAGTCGGATGTGTGACGCTTCTGCAGAGCCTCTGTGTGATGGTGTATATGGTCCAGTGCACGGCGGAGCCCTGACCAGGGAAGGATGGGAGCTGAATTCCAGCCCATGCTCCACTTACCATGAGCTTGTGAAGCTGCAGAGATGATGTGGGCTTGTTAGCATCTCCTTAGCCTTCAGCTTACAGCTGGTCCCTGATGAGCCTACATGTGGAGGTCCCTTCGCTTGGGCCAGTTGGCATAAGATTCCAGAATTGCTGAGGTCCTCGGACCTGAATGGCATGCCTCTACTGGTAGTAAGGTGGAATTTTTAAAAATGTGTCTTGAGTTTCTCTGTTTAAGATTAAAGAAGTCAAATAAGGTGATACCTATAAATGCCATTTATAGTCCAAGGTGTCCTTGATAAGGGATAAATATTTTTCCCCAGCCAGTGAGCTATCCTTGGCTGGAAAGGAACATTCTCTTACTGCTGACATGGTGGGGTCTCACGTGGGAGCACGTTCCATGCCAGGCATGTGGCGAGCCGGTACTGCCTGGGACCTGGCGCTGAGGAGACTGAGGGCTGAGGGCAGCACTGCTTCCTGAAGAACAATGGTGGGACACGGCTGCCCCATGTAGGTACCCCACACACAGGAGAAAGAACTAGGCTTTTACTCGTTCAGCAGAGAGGACAGCAGCTCTAAGCTCTTTACCTGCCTCATAAATTCAGGATAAGGGAGCAGAGGGTTGCCATGAAAATCTTTGTCTTGATACCCTTGAGCCACTTAAATTGAGATGAACAATTTAAGCTCAATTTAAGCCTGTGTGGAGTGTCCACACAATTTACTCACGTTGCCCTGATGCCATGGTTGGAGTAGAGACACCCACCTACATTAGTCCTTCCTCTCTGGTTGAGCAGATGCAGGAGCTGGAGCAGAGGCTGCTGGAGGCAGAGCAGAGAGCAGAGAATGCGGAGACCCAGGTAACCGGGGCAGGGGATTGGTGGGACTGTGCAGCAGAAATGGCCGTTGGCCTTTCCTGATCCTTTTCATGGACACACACAGACATACTCATCACCCTGACAAGCTCCTTATGGGGACAAGGAAAACCAGCAGTCATGTGATAGTTCTGAACAAATTAAGGTTCATGGAGCTCTCTTTGGGCATGAAGGAGTCTTTGGGTAAGGGTTAGTGCATGAGTGGGTGGCTGGATTAGTCCACACAGGCCACATTATGCTGAGGTAACAGGTCTGACGTCTTAGCAGCTTCTCCCATTTATTTCTTAGTCATGGTATCTCTCCATTGTGGGTTAGCTGGGGATTCTGCCTCCCATAGGGACTTAGGGGTTGAGGCTGCTGGAGCTCTCTCCAGCTTCCACCAGGACCCTCTGAAACATGCCGCCTCCTTGGTTGCCATGGCAGGAAGAGAGCTCTTAAATACTTCAGCCTAAAAATGCTGAGTCACTCCATTCAGACCCACTGGCGGGAGTGAATTCCATGGCCATCTGACTATAAGAGGTCTGGGAAATATTGAAAGCACAGGGCCATTCAGTGAACAGCAAATATCTCTGCCACAGTGAGATTTAAGCAGTTTCTCTCTGGGCTGTTTGTCCTGCCCAGCTTGTCCCTGTTGGGGTCCCCAGAGTTAGATGGCCTGATACCCAGCCATTTCTTTTTTGTCAATTCCTTAGTTTGCCCAGATGAGGCTTAATAAATGGTTATTGACTTAATTGGCCCCGACTGCTCTGGGTGAGGGCTCTGCCTGTGAATCATGGGCTGGGGTGTCAGGAAGTATCCCAGGGCATGTGAGCAGCTATTTCACACACACATCCCAACCCTGTGTGATGATGGTACTTTTAAGGTGGGTGTGATGGAGGAAAAGGTGAAACTGTCCAATCTGAAGAATGTGGACTCAGCCGGCAGCCTGCACCGGAAGTACCAGGAATTGCTGAAAGCCATGCAGAGCAAAGATGAGCTTATCAGCCAGCTGGAGGCACAGCTGGAGAAGCAGGTAAGTGCTGACTGCAGAGCGGCACCAATGCCCTCTGCAGCATCCATTGCCATTGGCCACACCTTCATGAACAGACCCCCTCTGCTTGAGCCCTCCGTTGGTGGGGAGCTCACTCCCTCCTGAGACTGTTCTTTCGCATGGAGATTTAACTATTAGAAGGTACATTGGAAGCCAGGCAGGGGATGGATATAGTGGGGAAAGAACCTTGGAGGCAAATTGATCTGGGTTTGGATCCCCTCGCTAGCACCTGCTGCTCTCTGTGGGCAAATAAGTCATTGATTCACATTTTACACATCTGTAAGGTGGGGGTTATAATACGCCATAGGGCTGTCCAGAGAGTGAACTCAGGTATCAGACATGAAGTTGGTGTTTGGTAAGGAGAGCCTGTCTTTCTCCACCCTGGCCTTGACCTGACACCTGTGGTTATCAGAGCAGCTCACAGCTGGGCAGTCAGCATTGGTCACCTGGTTGGCCAAAGTTTCTCACTGAACTTGAGCAGGCAGAGGCCAAAGTTGCTGCCTCCTCTGAGGCAGGCAAGGCCTCTTGTCTTGAGCACATGGGTGCCCAGGAGAGGCCACTGCCCAGCATTCCAGCCACAGTTAGCCCCTTTGCTCCAGAAAGGGTATCTGAGAAACATCAGTCCGCCAATTCCCTGTATCTAGCCACCTCCCCTTTACAGTTCAGTTAACTTCATCCGATGCTGTGCCTTCCTTCTGTCCTTGGCCTTACCTACTGGTTATCCCCTGGTGCCAGAGTGCCATTATTTCCAACAAACACCCTTACAGTGTGACCAGATGACTTTTAATTTTCCACATGAGTATTCTTCCATGAAGGTCCCAGCTAGTCCCAGAAGTATTTTCCCACCATCACAGGCAAATTTGTAATCATTCATCAGCATTCACTGAACATACCTTGTGCGATGTGCCTTTGTATGTTCTGGGGCACCCCAGCATGCGTTCCTGAAAAATCATGGAAAAATAGAATGTGGACACATGCAATCTTTAGCCAGTCATTCATTGACTTTAAAGATACCTTACCTCCTTTTTTGAGTGGTTCACAGAAGTGGCATCATCTGGGGATTAGTGGGCAAAATGATTCCTGCTGAAGCTTAGATCAGAAAAAAATCATTTTACAATAATAAAAGGTCAGAATAGAAAGAATGCTGTTCTACAAGTCCGTAGACCTGGGTTTAGTTCTGGCTGTGCTGCCCAAACTGACAAAGGCAAGTCACTTCACCCTCTGGGCCTCAGTTGCTGCAGCGCTATAAAGAGGGTATCAAACTAGGTCAGGGGTTGGCAGACTAGTCCTTTAAAGGGCCAGATAGTAAGTACTCTCTGGTCTCTGTTGCAACTCTTCAGCTCTACTGTTGTATCACGAAAGTAGACAATTCGTAAATGAATAGGCACAGCTGTGTTCCAGTACGGTATTTATAAAAATAGGCAGGGCAGGGGGAGTGGACCAGGTGGAGGCCTGGACTGTGGCCAGTTTGCAAACCTCTTAAACTGGATAACCTTAAGGTCCTTCCAGTGTTCATTGTGAATGTTTCTTGTGTATCAAAGGACAGCATTCCATTTTCATTTTGATTTTTTATGCAAGCCCTAACACTTAGGTTATTAACCAGTTTAGAGTTTTTTTGTTTTTGTTGCTTAAATAATATTGCAACTAATGATTCCTAAGCTGTGGGTTTGTTAAGTCAGCAGTGTATACATTTAAAACTTAACAGGGGCGCCTGGGTGGTTCACTCAGTTAAACGTCTGATTTCAGCTTAGGTCATGATGTCGCAGTTCGTGAGTTCGAGCCCTGCATCGAGCTCTGTGCTGATAGCTTGGAGCCTGGAGCCTGCTTTGGATTCTGTGTCTCCCTTTTTCTCTGCTCCTCCTCTACTCATGCTCTGTCTCTCTCTCTCTCTCTCTCTCTCTCTCTCAAAAATAAACATTAAAAAAAATTTTAACTTGACAGATACTATCAAATTGCTGCCCCAGAAGACCTTGCCAATTTGTATAAGAAGGATTGTTTTCCAACATCCTTGACAATATAGGATATATCAGACTTTTAAATTGTGTTAGTCTGATAGAGGAAAATGTTGTCTTTTATGTGCATTTTTAAAATTATAATTGAGGTTGAACAGCCTTTCATGGTTTTCTTTCCCTTTATTTCTCTTTCTGTTGACTTCCTGTTAATATTCTTTTTGCGTGTATTTATTTGTTTGTTCATTTCAAGTTAGCCCTCTGTATGTAAGTCATTTGTGTTGTAAATCATCCCTCAATTGGTCTTTTGATTTTGTTTAAGGAAACTTTTTTTTTTTGTCATGTAGTAATTTACAGTGATAGTATAGACTTTATTAGTCTTTTTCTTCATGTTTTTTGGGGTATGTATCATGCCTAGGAAGCCTTTTCACACTTTAAGAATATTTTTAGGGGCGCCTGGGTGGCTCAGTCAGTTAAGCATCCAACTTTGGCTCAGGTCATGATCTCGCAGTTCGTGAGTTTGAGCCCTGCATCAGGCTCCGCGCTGACAGTGCGGAGCCTGCTTGGGATTCTCTCTCTCCCTCTCTCTCTGCCCCTTATCCACTTGCACTCTCGCCCTCTCTCTTTCTCTCTCAAAATGAATAAACTTTAAAAAAAAAAAAAAAAAAGAGGGATGCCTGGGTGGCTCAGTCGGTTGAGCGTCCGACTTCAGCTCAGGTCACGATCTCGCGGTCTGTGAGTTCGAGCCCCGCGTCAGGCTCTGGGCTGATGGCTCAGAGCCTGGAGCCTGCTTCCGGTTCTGTGTCTCCCTCTCTCTCTGCCCCTCCCCCGTTCATGCTCTGTCTCTCTCTGTCTCAAAAATAAATAAATGTTAAAAAAAAGAGTATTTTTAAAATTCGTAAATGGATTTATTGTTTTTCCATCAGATCACCCCCCTCTAATTGCTTGATATTCCTTCTTGGGGCTTCCCACCTCCAGTTGTTCACTAAACCGGTGGCTGCTATGACTAATGAAAGGCCCTCTGTTTCTTGCAGAAGCAAATGAGAGCTGAAGAAGCAAAAGTTGTCCAAGAAAAAGCTGCAAAGATCAAAGAATGGGTGACCCTGAAGTTAGCAGAGGTTAGTTGAAAACTCATCTCGGGAAGCCTGGAATGCACATGCAACGCGAGTGGGGTCCCTCCATCCCAGCATTTTTCTGCCTCCTGTTTGTGGGGCCTTGACTGACCTCCGTTGTGTTAACCATGTCTCCTCCATTTAGCTTAAACCCTGAGACTTGGCATTTTCACCTTTCCCTTCCTCCTGTGGTGCTTGGGCTTCCCTAGAGCTCGTGATTAGCTTTGTGTTTGGGGAGGAGTGAGTCTCACTTCTGAGGTGTCATGCCATTTTCTTCCTGAAAGCACACACACCCTTACGTCTACCCTCCCCACTTCCTCCTCTGTCCTTTCCATTCTTTTCAAGTGGTTTTTGTGGTGGTGGTAAAATATACATAAAATTTACCATTTTCACCATTTTTAGTGTACAATTTAGTGGCATTAAGTACATTCACAATGCTGTGCAACCATTACCACTGTCTATTTCCAAAACTCTCATTACTCCTAAATAGCACCTGTGTATCCATTAGACCCTAGGTCCTCTATTCTCTCATCCCCCAGTCCCTGACCACCCCAGTGCCTTTTTTTTTTTAATTTTTTTTAATGTTTGTTTATTTTTGAGAGAGAGAGAGATAGAGCATGAGCAGGGGAAGGGCAGAGAGACAGAGAGAGAGAGAGAATCTGAAGCAGGGTCCAGGCTCTGAGCTGTCAGCACAGAGCCCGACACAGGGCTCAAACTCATGAACTGTGAGATCATGACCTGAGCCGAAGTCAGATGCCCAACCAACTGAACCATCCAGGTGCCCCCTGATAGTCCCAGTCCTGCTTTTTCCACCTCTAGCCGTTCATTTCTGTAGTTCATCACTTGCTGCAGCTTAATTTAGGAAAACTTGGGGCTGGAAGCTACAGTGATACTCGCAACAGAAAATAAAAAGCAAAACAAAAGGGAAGGGATTTGAAGTTTGGAAGAGGACAAACATCAACTTTTCTTCCTCTGTCCTGACACAAGTGATTCATACGTGCAGGAGGTATTGGCTCTTTTTGCCTCCTGTGTCCTGCTGTGGATGCACATCTCAGGTCACCTGCTAGACTACAAGTGCTTGGGAACAGAACTGATACCTGGTTTGCCTCCATGTTTGCTAAAAGGTGCTCCAAAAAGTGGGTTGGGTTTTATTCAGAAGAACATGTAGCAGCCATGAGATGGGTCTCATAGATAATAAGTTTAGTAAAAGAAGCCAGACCCAGGGGTGCCGGGTGGCTCAGTCGGTTAAGTGTCCAACTTTGGCTCAGGTCGTTATCTCATGGTTTGTGAATTCGAGCCCCGCGTCGGGCTCCGTGCTGACTGCTCGGAGCCTGGAGCCTGCTTCAGATTCTGTGTCTCCCTCTGTCTCTGGCCCTCCCCCGCTCACACTCTGTCTCTCTCTCTCTCTTTCAAAAATAAAATAAATATTTAAAAAAAATTTTAAAAAGCCAGACCCAGAAGCACATACTGTGTAATTCCATTTAGACAAAAATGGGCGCCACTAAGCCAATGTGTGGAGGGTGCATACTTCAATGATGAAACCCGGAAAGCAAGGAAGTGAGTCTCATATACCTAGAAGAGTGGTTGCCTTTGTAGGAAGGGAGAAACACATGGCCAGGAAGGGGCAATTTGTTGTTGACAGTGCTGGCAGATTCCTGTTTCTTGACCTGTGTGGTGATCACATGAGTAGTCACTTCACAGTCATTTGTTAAGCTGTTCATTGATGTGATATGTAGTTTTCTGTGTATTACATTTCACATTTTTTTTTTTAAAGAGGTTAAAATATCTAGAAAAGGTGCAGGGGCTGCCAAATAGACTTCGGTCTCAACCCAAACTGGTTAGCACAGAGGAAGGGGGTAGGTCAGGGCTCCCTGGGAGGGTCAGCCCTGGATTACTGGGGCACCAAGTGTTCTTTTTTCAAAGATTTGATCTTAAAAAAGGATTTTTAATCTTATTTTGAATTCTATGCCTGAACCTGTAGGTTGAGTATTCTAAATCTTTATTTTTCTTTTTGGGCAGCTTGAGATGGAGAATCAGCACCTGAGGAGCAGTAATCAGCAGTTGGTAGAGCAGGTGGAAGCCCTTCAAGATGCTCTGGAAGGTCAGTAGGCCGGGCTTTGTGTGTGTATGTGAGTGTGTGTATGTGAGTGCGTGCATGTGCGCACGTGTGTGTGTTAGGGCGTGGGCCGAACCCGAGGGAGCTCTCAATATGCCTGTTTTTCACCCCAACCACAGCTCTTCAGATGGCACCTTCGGGAAAGCTGTTGGTGGCCCCCCAGGAAACCCCAGAGCAGGATTCTGGCTCTTCAGGGCCAGGGACCCAGCCAACAGGGCAGGACCGTGGTCCTCAGGCCCAGGGTGCCCTGAAGGCAGCTATGCCTGCACCTTCTACAGGTGCTCTGCAGAGCAAGGACTGTGTTCCTAAAGCAGGAATTTCTTTGGAGGATTCGAGTTCCATCATGGTCCATCCTGGAGAAATATCAGAGGCCAAGACCCTTCCACCTCGTCTGGGAAGAGAGGGCTCTCCCCGCCGGCTGTGTGTGAAGTCTCGCACCCACAGACATGGTTCAGCTTCCTGGGGTGAGGGCCTGGTCATTGCTCAGGGTGGGACACTCCCTGGGACAAAGAACTCTGCCAGGGAAGGTGGTCCGGGCTGCAGCCTGACTCTCCCGAAGGTGCGGGCCCCCAGCAACCCCCGGGACAGCATCCAGCTGGTCAAGCGGCACCACAGCCAGCCCCAGGTGGGCCCTGGGCCCTTCAACCACGTGGTGAGCATTGAGGTTGGGACCCTCTCAGCCCTCCACCCCTCCAGCCTTCCTGAGGTGGAGGCCCGAGCTGAGCTCCGGGAGGAACCAGAAAACATGGAGATGGAGGAGCAACCCCCAGCCGGGAAGAAGGAGGAAAGAAAGAGCCCGAAGGCCCCCAGAGCTGAGCCGGAGGAAGTGGATTTGGGCAACAAACCTCCCACGCCCCCTCTGCACCGGTTTCCATCCTGGGTAAGAGGCACAACCTGGGAGCTGGGCAGAGCGGCAGAGCTGCTCATGAAGCACAGCCTCATGCCTTCACGCCAAGTGTGAGATGAGGCTCTCATCCTCACGGCCAACCGGCAGGGGGTGGGGCCAGGAGTGACTGGATGGTGGCTGGCTGTCATTTAGGAGCCTGTGCCACGCACCAAACCGGGCGCTTTGTGCACATTTTCTCATTTAATCTCCGCGACCCTTTGAGGTGGTGCAGTGCCGTGGTGAAGAGCACAGGTGCCAGAATCAAACCACTAGGGTGGAAGTGCTAACCGCGTCACCTGAGCTAGTTACTAAACCTGTGCGCCTCGGTTTCCCTATCTGTCACGGGGGGATAATAGTACTTCCCTTACCAGGCTGTGGTGAGGGTTGAATGTGCTAGCAGGTGCCTGCGGTGGTGGTTCACAGTAAGTGTTGGCCGTGATTGTTATTTCTGAGCCTTAGCTTCCTTACTTGTAACACTGGATAAGAGAAGGTGATATCTGGGGGCATTGCCTCAGAATCGATGATCCGGCGTGGGGAACACCGAGGAGACAAGACCAGCCGTGCATTAATCTTTACAGAGCTGGGTGATGGCTACATGAGGTCATTCTTTATTCTCTTCATTCCACTTTTGTGTCTGTTTGGCATTTTCCACGATAAACAGTTAAAATAAAAATGGGGGGCGGTGGGTGGACATGAATGAGGTTGTATAGGGAGTGTGGAGGATGAGATGAGATACTGGGTGTGGAGTGTGTAGCTCAGGGCCCAGCACGTGTGCAGGACCCTGTGTGAGGAGTCAGGTGCTGTTCCTCTTACAGATGGGAAACTGCTGTCCCCACAGACTTAGTTACTTGCCCAAGGTCATATAGCAGTCAGTGAGGAGCCAGGCTTTGAATGTGGGCCCCGCTGCCTCCAGAGCCCAGCTCTCACCTTCCAGCTGTACTGCCTCTTAGGGGACATCACAGTGCAGATGTCAGCTTCTTACTCATACTTGGATCCCTGGATGCGTGTGAGGCAGGTGGTAGGAGACGTCTGAGTGTCAGGCTCCTGGCAGCACAGGGAGCAGGGTACGGGGGTGGCGGTTGGGTACTTCAGGGCGATAGCACCTTACACCACTGTTCGGAGAAACGCCTTTTCAGCAGCATCTTCCGGGGTCTCCTTTTGAAATGCTGGTGGTCCGGGGAGCCTCAGCACCCCAGGCATATGGGTCACATCCTTAGCAGTGCTTGCTGGCCAGCACTGATCACTGCAAGGGGGCCTGATGGCTGCAGACACAGCCATGCCTGGGAGTGGGGCCTCTGGGGAGGGCTAGGACAGTCTTCAGGCCATATGCTGCTGACCTGTCCCTGAAGCTCCAGGATCATGGGAACATCACACAAGGCACCTCCCCAAGAGGAAGGGTGAGGTAGAGGGTGAGGTGAGGTAGTGGGCAGAGAAGGAGCAAAGGGGTGGGCAGGGTAACAGTGGAGAGGATGTTGGAAAGGAGGGCAGGGCCAGGCCAGGCTGGACCACCGCAGACCGTCCCTCCTCTTTTTCATTATTGTCTGGTAACTACAAATGCGCTAGAATCCAAAAGCAGAGGCAGGCAGTGAGGGAGCGTTCCGGCAAGGGATGCGACAAGAGGGCTTAGCAGGTGTTACCAGAAAAACATGCTGCTCACTTTTGCCATTTTTGCCAAAATATAGCCATCCACCATGATGGCTCAGAGCAGTTCTTGTGTTCTGCCTATACAGGTTAAGAGGGTATTGGGGGGAGGAGGAGAGCGACACAAGAGGAAAAGGGAGTGAATATAAGATGCTCTGGACAACATTTCCCCCATGTGAACATCAGGGAAGCTCTGGGGATGAAGGTTTGAAGGGGTATCAGGTGTTCCCACAGTCCCTCCCTGCTCTCAGCTGGGTCCTGGGGACCCAGCAGTTGGCCATACCAGCCTACAGAGGAGCTGTCTCCTGTTCACAGCCCTCATTGTAACTTGCTCCCAAGAAACACAAGATAGGTGCCTACCCTCTCTTCTCAGGTGGGACCACCTGGGCAGTGACCATCTGAGAGGAAATCAAGACTAGAAATTGGAAATTGAGAGGGCATTTCTCAGGGGAAGGAGGCAAATATACTGATTCACCAATTCAAGCGTGCAGAGCCATTTTTCTGTTGATTCTCAAAACAACCTTGTGAGTTAGGCAGTCAGTCGATAACTTTTGTGAAACACTCCCAAGTCTGTTTTACCCAAATCCCTCAAGCTTTGCTTACATTCTGTCTGTGAAGTTAAAGGAATTCCGTGACCAGGACTGGCAGGACCAGTCTCTTCCTGGGATCCCCTTCCTCACCACCCTGTCTCTTACTTCCCATCCCTCTGCTCAGCTCAGGGGAGGTCCCACCCAGCCCTCTCTCCCTCACGTGCCCCAGAGCTGCTGCTCCTCTCTGGGGGACATCCCACTAGCACCTCATGGCCCTTCCAGCCCCAGTCCCCAGCCCCGCTGCCTCCCTGAGCCAGCCAGGCCCACCTTCCCTAGTCCTTGTGACTTTCCTGTCACCTGAGAAGGTCTTTGTTTCTCTTTGCCTTGAGTGGAGAAAAGAGATCTGGAAAAGCACAGGCAGAGCCTCTGGGTTGTTTGATCAAAACCGTTAGGAAAGCTCCCTAGGCCTGTGGGCCTCTTTCAGACCCAGGAACGCCAAGGGGTAAAGGAGAACTTGAGGGTGAGGGTTCTCGTCGATGTGTCTTCTACAGCGGGATTCAGGGTCCAGGTGAGCTTAGACAAGCTTTGCAGGTTGGGCCTAACCATGAATGTAACGTTGTTAGTGTTGGAAAAAATTGTGTCCTAGCTTCCAAACAACTGGCTTACAAAAGGGCATGCCTTTGCCATGGGGCTCTGACTTCCTCATTATCAACACTCCAGCTTCCAGGGGTGAGAGCCAGAGACCCAAGACCTCTAAAATGGGTAAGATGCAGAGAAACAGGTCACTGACCCTCTCCTCTTGAACTTCTTGTGTGGAGACAAGAGAAGAACTGAGTGTCTGTTGGACGCTGATTATATTCCAGGTGTTAGATGTTTCCATTAATGATTTTATTTGATTTTTGTAACAGCCTGACAGGTGAGTATTATCTCCACTTCAGAGCTGAGGAAAAGGAAGCTCAACTATAACTTGCCTAGGATTACCCCAGCTGTAATTGGCCAAACGTGGATGTGGACCTAGGTCCACAGCCATCCTTTTACCTCCACACCCAGGAGGTGCTGGGCTGGGCACAGAGCTGGACTCTGACCCTCTGGGGTCTTCCATTCCAGGAGAGCCGGATCTACGCGGTGGCTATGGCTGGCATGCGGCTCTCAGACGCATCTCCCAGAACTATTGCCACCTGTTGCGGTGAGTCCCAAGTGAGCCCCAAATGGTAGACAGGGTGGGCATGCAGGGAGAAGACTCTGAGTAACACTCTGAGGGCCACCTGGTGCTCCATCCAGGCACCCCATTCCCTCCCCCAACAGGTGAGGTTCAGTGAAATCACAGCCAGGGCTAAGGGAAAGGAAGCTGTGCAGACAGGAGTTGCTCATTACATGCCGAGTGGGCATGGCCTTGAACACCAATTACAGAGCTGGAGGAGACGTTAGAGGCGGGGTCCTCCAACCCAGCCTCCCACCTGCACTGGCTTCCCCTCTGTAGCTCCCAGGACTGGGAGGGGGCGGGACATCTCCCCCGTGCCTTGATTTAGATGAGCCCCCTGAAGGAACCGCATCCCCCGCCTCTGGCTCCTGAGTCACTAGCCAGCCACTGAATCCCCACAGTGATGTGAGGGCTCCGTAGTCTCATGGTTGGTAACTCACCTTCACACGAGTGGGACTGAAGAAATTCTCAACCCCCATGCTGAGGATTGCCACCCTGCCTGTCGCCTGGAGTGCTCTTTCAAAGAACTTTCTCCATGGATCTCCTCCTCAGTCTGCCCAGGTCTCTGCTACCGCAGGCTCCTGAGTGAGTTATGGCATCTGAGTTAAACTCATCCTTCTTTTCCACCCCCTCCAGCTTCAAGCCCTCCTGCCCTTGCGTCCCCTGGGCCTTTCTCTGGCCTTGTCTACAAGAATGTCACCGTGCCTGTCTACACAGCCCTGAAGGGGGTAAGAAGCTGCTATCCGAGGAGGGGGTGTGCCATCCGGGAGGCCCCATTCATTCAGTGGGGCTCTAGGGTCAGGCTTCTGCACACACGTGACTCTGGGCAGGGAGCTCAGCACCCATATATATGTAATTTTATTATTATTTATTAGATCTTAATTATAAAACTTGTATGTTTACAAAAACTTGAATCCATATGATCATGGGCAAAGTGGAAGGTTAAAGTGAGGCCTATGCCTGCTCCACCTCTCCTACCCATCTTTTCACACGTCTGTCCCGGGAGGACTTCTTCCAGAACTTCTCGTATTTGTTCAAACATATATTCCTATGTGTACATTCATAACATCTCTATATATTTTTCTTTGAGTATAGTTGGCACACAATATTACATTAATTTCATATCTATTTTTTTTAACAAAAATCAGGTTTAACTGCAACATAATGTTTTCATACACATTTTTGTCTCCTTTTGTTATTGGTTTTTGAGATCAAGATAGTAATACTTTGTAAAACTTTTTATAGAAGAATCAGAAAGCTGAGTCACCGGGGTGGCTCAGTTGGTTAAGCTTTCCACTTCGGCTCAGGTCATGATCTCATGGTTTGTGGGTTCAAGCCCCACATCGGGCTCTGTGCTGATAGCCTGGAGTCTGCTTCAGATTCTGTGTCTCCCTCTCTTTCTTCCCTCCCCCACTTGTGCTCTGTCTCTCTCAAAAATGAACATTAAAAAAAAAGAGAGAGAGAAAGCCAAAAGTGAAATCTTCTTTCACATTGCTTCTCCCTAATTCTTCACTCCAGAGGCAGCTATCATTAATGTTTATTCTGTGAGGCCTTCTGATGCATCTGCAAATATCTTCTGTGTCTGTGTCTCTGTCACACGCATGCTTGCACGCAGCAGGGATCATATTACACACGTCCTACCCTTTGCTTGTTCACACTCCCATCTTCCTGCTATACCTCCATGCACAGCTCTGCTTCCTCTTTTAGGGCTATCTGGTACCCCTTGGTGTAGATGCCCCATAGCCACCTTAACCTGTCCTCCACTGATTGACAGTTTAGGTCTTCTGTTTTTCTCTAAAATCAGTGTTGCAATGAACATCAATGTGCAGATATATCTCCGTGCACTTACATATAATGTATATGTACTTCCATAGGACAGAATTTTAGAGGTGAAATTTATGGGCAAATGATACGCATATTTAAAATTTTGGCAGGTTGTACCAAATTACCTTCTGAGAGGTTCTATCACACTACGGAATATCTTTTCCCCCACACTTTCACCAACATTGAAATGGTCTTTTTAAATGTTTGCCCACTGAGATGGCCTCTTGTTTCCTTATCCCCACACGTTTTTAAAGCTCCTGTCTCACACTTGGCCCATGGAGTGGCATTCTGGACCCCTAGTGGTGGGAGCAAGGGTCACACTGCCAGGTGTTCAGCCTAGATGGGGCAGCTCCTTTGGGGACCACAGAGGCTGGTGTGGGGGCGCCGAAGGCCCAGGGGAAGCATGGAGGTGAGGAGAGTAAGGTCAGAGCTGTGCTGGCCACACCCTGGGCACATGGAGCCAGAGTACAAGTGCCCATGGGAAGGGGCTTGTTTTGCAAGGGGAGCTGCAGTGGGGGAGGGGCCTGTCTTGCAGAGAGCCACGCAGATCAGCACTGTACCCTTTGTGGACGAGTCCTCTGGGTCTGACGATGACTGCAGCTCTCAGGCGAGTTTCCGAACTTCGGTCCCCTGCTCTGAGTCCAGGAAGACCAGTGGACTGGGCAGCCCTCGGGCCATCAAGAGAGGTACAGAGTGGGGAGCAGGAAGGTGCGGGGTATAGCAAGCAGACCCTGACCTCCTCCCCTGGGTGGGCGTATCCGGGAGTCCCTGCTTGATCTCTGCCCATGACCCTGAACTCCAGACTCAAAGGTCCTGGGTCGGTGAGGAAGGCTCTGCAGCTCCCGGACTGTGGAAGCTGGGAGAGGTTTGGGATCCAGGCCTTGACGACTCCTTCTTCAGCAGGCGTCTCCATGTCCTCGCTGAGCTCTGAGGGAGACTACGCCATCCCCCCAGATGCCTGCTCGCTGGACAGTGACTACTCAGAGCCTGAGCACAAACTACAGCGCACCTCGTCCTACTCCACCGAGGGGCTGGGCCTGGGCGGGGTAAGCTGGGAGTGTGGCTGAGTCCGGGCAGGGTGGGAGCAGATCCCTGTGAGATGAAGGCTCCCAGGGGAATGGTGAGGGCTGGGGCAGAGGGCTGCAACAGATGTGAGGCCCCGAGGAGTGGGCCGGGCAGGGGGGGTGTGCAGCTATGAAATCAAGTACACACAGACCCTGTGAGGAAGGAGAAGGAGCCTGGTGAGCTCCTTAGCAAACCAGGGCTGGCCAGTGGGAAAGCACACTGTGGCTCACTGAGTTACTTCGTTTTAACCCCATGCTGGCCCTGGAACGCTGAGAGCTGAGTTCTTACAGTGTGCCAGGCACCATGCTCAGTGCTCTTCGTGCCTGGTCTCGTGTGTCCTCACCATCCTCTCAGAGCTGTTAACCCCATTTTACAGATAAGAAGACTGAGGCCCAGAGCTGTGCCACAGACCCACATCACTCACTCCCCAGCGCTTGTCCCACACCACCATGCCACTGTGTCTTCATCTCCCCTCTGCCCCAGCCTGGCTGATGTGCCCCTTGTTCCCCAAACCTCGATCTCCCTTCCTGCTGCCTGCAATAGCCTTTTCCTCCTCTTAGCTTGTCTTTGAAGGAAAGCTGACTTTTCCTTCTGGGGCCAGTCCAGATTTGGCTCTTCCCAAAGCCCTTCCTGGCCATTCTCTCCCTCATGCAGCCCCTGGTCTGCCACCTTCTCACAGTCAGGTGTTGTCTTCCCCAGCCAGCAGGACCCTTCCACAGCGGGACCACCTTTGCTTTAGGCTAGTTCTGTTTGAACCCTTAGCAGGGCATGGTACCCTGAAAATATATATAGTAGGTACTCAAGAATTGGTTTTTAATTGATGACAAAGCAGTGACTCAACTGGGCCATTTTGTCCTGTATGACATCTACAAACCCCAAGTGATTCCCTTTTTCTGTCTCCCCCTCTTCCCCCTATACCCTCCCACCCCCATAGGAGTCCCTGGAGAAGTCGGGCTACTTGCTAAAAATGGGGAGCCGGGTGAAGACATGGAAGAGGCGCTGGTTTGTCCTGAGACAGGGACAGATTATGTACTACAAGTCCCCGGTGAGACCCTCCTTCCCCAGAACGGTAGTCAAAAGGACCCCACCCCAAACTCAGAACTGTGATGGGCTGGAAGAGGGGTGGTATGGCCCACAGCCAGAGGGCTAGGTCTGGCAGGTGGGGAGAGGCGACCTGGCTGGGCACCCAAGGCTTTGAGCCTTACATGGGGCCATGAGGCTGGTTACTGGTTCTTGGAGTCAAATCAGGCACGGAACAAAGGCAGTTCTAGATGAGTTGGCTGGGTGATTCCTTCTTACTTCAGAAACTGATTTCTTCTAATGCCTGGTCCTGTAAAAGAAATTGTTCGCAGGCTGCCCTCACATCATCTGGGTTGTCCTAACAGAATGCATTACCTCCTCCACCTCCTTCCTGTACAGTTTGGAATTAGGAAGCCTTGGATGTTGGGCTCCAGTTTGACAGGACATCCCTGGGGAACCAACAGTAATGTTTTCAGGAAGGCAAAAGGACGGTGTCTCTTATGCAACTCCAGCTGATTGTCCGTGACTGTCTGAACACCATGTTGAGGATACTGGGCCTGTATCACTCAATGAGTAGTATGCTGTTACTGATTAGTAAGGTGTGCAGGCACACTGGGAAGGGTAATGGGGATATATTTGCCACTTATTTCCACACTTGGTTTAAAGGCTGTGATAGAATTTAAAGGTTCTATAGCTCTGTAATAACCTGGTGGCTTCTGACCCAGTTTTAAAGGCTCAATCTATGCTTTTTGAGGCCTGGGTTAGGATCCATGTCTCTAATCATTGCTCCATTTAGCTAGAACTGGGATCCAGAACAAGTTACCCATCATACCACAGCCCAGGAAAGCTTAGGAATCACTTTCCCCTCTGCCTGTGGCCTGGAGTAAGATCTGAAAGGAGAATGATGTGCTCTGAGAAGACTCATATCATTTTCCTCCCCATTCCTGTCTTACAGAGTGATGTCATCCGGAAACCTCAAGGTCAAGTGGAACTGAATTCCCGATGCCAAATTGTTCGAGGGGAGGGTGCACAGACATTCCAGGTGGGCGTTGCTAGCAGCTAGGATTTTAGACACAAGAGGTGCTAAGTTTGGCTATGACTATGATAGAGACAAAGATGAGGCAAAATGAGCATGTGTGAAAGACATCACATCCACATTTGGATGTGATCCTAATTTGTGAGTACTGGGAAGGAAGAAGAGACAGAGTGAAGGTAAGAGAGACGGGGAGAAAACAATAAGGAAAAGAAGGGAGGGAGTCCCAAGGTGGGAAGAAGGAAGGCCCAGTGGTTTTAGGGATTTGTGCCACCTCGGAGCCAGGTCCCTGGCGTTCCATCCTCCTGTCTCCCTGCCGCTGGCCCCCACTCTGCCCTCCACAGCTTATCTCTGAGAAGAAAACCTATTACCTGACGGCTGACTCACCCAGCCTGCTGGAGGAGTGGATCCGAGTACTGCAGAGCCTGCTGAAGGTCCAGGCCGTTGGGCCTCTGGCCCTGCCGCAGGGTGGCATCAAGCCTACCGTGAAGGGCTGGCTGACTAAGGTATGGGAGGAGCTGGTGGGGTGGAACGTGGGCCCCGACAGCCAGGGGGCCAGGAGCCTGGGTCTTGCCCTCCTTACAGCTCCTGTCTGCAGGAGTTTGCTCACAGGGATCAGCTGGTTGGCCTCACAAAGTGTCGGTGAATGAAAACAGAGACCAGAGTTGTTAGCACAACAGTTATCATCAAGACAGGAGGGAAAGGAATGTCTTGTACCTATTTCAAGGTTATTAGGAGTTGCTGCCCACCCCTGCCTGCATCTACCGTGCCTCAGTATGAATGGTGGGAGGGAGTGATGTAGGCAAGGTAGGTGTGGCCCTTCAAAGACAGAACATCCCAGACCTGCCCTAAAGGTGTTTGAGGTAGGGCTTTTCTGGCTGTGAGAAGCAGAGTTCCTGTTAACCCCAAGAAAATGGAAGTTAACAAGGACGCACATTAACTAGATGAGAACGCCATCAGGAAGCAAAGCCCCTCGTATGAGCAAGCTCAGCAGTCTTGGCTCTGTCTCTGCGTCTGCTTCCCCTTTCATTCTGTGCTCCTGTCACTCTCCTCTGTCTGTTGTGCACTTGCTGTTCCCTAGTGATTTATGTTTTCCCAGGGGTGTTAGCATCCCATGCCTGCCCTGGGTGGCCTTGCCCTCCCTCTCAACATCCATAGAGCTGACTAGCAAGTTCTTCCTGTGTCCATATGCTTGGAACAGGACATCTGATTGGCCTGGTTAATCTTTTAACGGCATGTAGTGCAAGGGTGAGTGGGGTGTTACAGGGTACCCGCCACGGACCTGTGCTGTGAAAGGGCTGGTTCTGTTATTAGGGCGTCTGGGTGGCATCTCCACTAAGGACCTGAGTTGACCAAGGGTTTTGAGATCTGCCTCCCTGTGGCTTCTCTTTGCCAGTCCTGGATTTACTTCTGGGATTACCTGGTTCTCACAATGCTGTCTTAATTTCTGTCTTCTAGGTAAAACATGGCCACTCCAAGCTGGTCTGGTGTGCTCTTGTTGGGAGAACCTTCTACTACTATCGGAGCCATGAGGACAAGGTACTCCATGGCTTCCTGATAGCACCCACTCTCTGCTTTCTCCAGACCACATTCCTAATGCAAGGCCCCAGTTTTTCCCTCTATCCCATCTAATTCCACCACAAGCACGAAGCCAGCTGGTTGGATCCCTCTAGACTGAATGGCCCACAAATTCCACCTGTGGGGTCTATCTGTGCTTCACCAGGCAAGCCTCAGCCAGGGAGCTGTAGTTAACTCCCTCATCTGTGACCAGGCCACATCTATGATGCCCAGCCCAGCAGGGACTGAGGGTTCAGAAAGAAGACACTCCCCCATTCCCTGCTGGCTCTCCCATTCATGGAAGGCTCATGTTCGCAGCGACCCCTGGGCCATCTGCCTGTGCGGGATGCACGCATAGAGGAAGTAGATCGATCCTGTGACTCAGACGAAGACTATGAGGCTGGCGGAACCAGGCAGTTGCTTTCCTCCCACTGCACCCTGGTGATTCACCCCCGAGAGCACAGCCCTACCTACCTCCTCATTGGCACCAAGCATGAAAAGGTAAGGGAGGGGGCTGGGCCTCCATGGCCAAGCTTGGTCCTGTGATTCTTGTCTTCCCCTTTTCCTTTCTCAACCTCCCCAAATTCAAGTTTCTTTCCTTCTGGACATTTTGGCAACTAGTATTCATTCCCTGGTTGAACTATTCCTCATACTGAATTCACTCTCAGTGACCAGCATCTCTCCACTGGGGCCGTGAGATAGCACCTCAGGCGTAGAAACTTGGGTTCATGTTCACCTGATCCCAGGTCTTCCCTCTTAGAGACTGTTGGCCTTGACTTGTGTCAGCCAAACTAGCCTAACTTTACCCTGAGTTTGACCCTTTCAAGGAAGCTTCTCTGGAGCTCTTGCCTCCATTCTTCCCACTCCAGTCTCATCAGATGGCTTTCCATCCCCTTCCAGGACACGTGGCTTTACCACCTCACGGTGGCTGCAGGTGGCAGCAGTGCCCGGGTTGGCACTGCCTATGAGCAGCTCATTGGGAAACTGATGGATGGGGAGGGAGACCCAGGTAAGGCAACGGTGGCCGTCACTGCTTGGGTTGGAGGGTGGCGGCTGGGTAACGGTTGGTCGGAAACCCAAAGAAAGCATTTCTGTTAGCATTTATAGCAGCGTTTCTGAAGCTGTTGTAAAACCACCTAAGCCACAAAAGGGCATTCCCATCCATGTTCCAGAGCCCCTGTTTCTGGTGAGATTCTGAGGTGACCCCTCTCTATCTGGGGGAGTTTATTTGGGAAGCAGACTTTCCAGTGGGTCAGTGTTTTACATTGTTCACTGCAGCTTTGCTGGCCGGGCAGAGAGTTGAGGAAGGAAGGAAGCTGGTTAAAAGTTTGTTAATCAATGAATGAAGCCTAAACTGGGATTAGACTAACCTAAGCCTGGGGTGTCACAGGGTCTTTATTTTGCCACTGATTCTCAGGACCCTGAGGAACTAATGGCACACGCCGCACACCCCTTCACTGCTCCTTGTGTGTTCCCCGCTGACAGGCACTGTCCATCCATACCTGACACTGCAGGAAGGGGCCTCTCCCGCACACACATGCTTGCACGCAGATACGCACGGCCCCACACACTCACCCCCACTGCAGCCCCCCGAAGAAGGCAGTAGCCACCTTCCTGTAAGCCATGCTTGTGAGCGTGCTAGATGCAGTGTACAACTGCATACCCCCCACTCTGCGGATAAATCCAGTGCGGTCCGTGTGTTCCAGTTAACCCTTGTTTTCTTCACAAATCAGAGTGGGAGTGGAGGTGGGAGGCAAGTCCCCTCACCCCTGGTGCTGTGCTTTGGGCAGATTCCCCTCTCTGGAGGCACCCCATGCTGTGTTACAGCAAAGACGGGCTATACACCTCCCTCACCACCCTGCCCTCCGAGGCCCTGCAGACGGAGGCTCTCAAGCTCTTCAAGGTAAAGCGGGAATGGAACCCAGGTGCACCAACAGGTGGCGCCCTCGCCACGTACTCAGACTCTCCCAGAGCAGTTTGCCCACCTTGGTGGTGCTCAGGTAGAAGAGACCCATGTGGTTAGGGGGAGCTCACAGAAAGATCTGAATGGAAGGGAAAGAGTCCCACAGCTCCCCCCCCCCCCCCGCCCCGCTGTCCCCCGCCCCGCGGCCCCCCCCCCCCACAGTCAGTTATGGTGGGGAGGCATTCCCGGCTTCCTTGGGAAGTGCCGGTGAAACTCCCCCTGGAGGAACTCCCTTTCTCTTCTAGTGAACAGCAGGAAAGGCCAGGTTTATGTTGCTTCTGGACCTCAGAGATTCTGACCTATTTTACAGTGTTCTTTGTGTCCATCTGAATGTTCTCTTTAAAAAGAAAAAAAAAGAATGTCTTGCTTATGTAACAGACACATTTGAAGAAGGATAGATTCTATCCCAGAGTAGCCTTCTCAGCAGGCAGACATGCTCTCAAGCGGTGACAGTGCTCCCTCTTAGAAAGGGCTTCCTACAGTGAACTGGAGCTTGCCTGGAGCCCTTGGGGGGGACGGCCCAATCTGCCCACTGGCACCGCGGATGCTAGTCAAGGGGCTGTTGGTCTGCCCGGGCCCACCACCATTTTCGTCCCAGTCCTGCCAGCTTTTCATCAACGTGCCTGTGGAAGCGGCCTCCATAGACTATCACGTGTCCCTGGCCCAGACGGCACTACAGGTCTGCCTGGTTCACCCCGAGCTGCAGAGCGAGATCTACTGCCAACTGATGAAGCAGACCAGCTGCCGCCCACCTCAGAAGTACTCCCTCATGCAGGTGGGCATCCTGGGGCAAAACAGCTGACGGTGGCCATTGGCAGGGACTGCCCAGGAGCCAGGAAGGGGGAAGGAGGGAATGGAGCAGGTACCCTCTAGGCCTGGTGGCCAATGGGCAGCCTCAGTGCTCCAAGCTGCCTCAGTACACCTGCCTTCTCTGTGCCCCTTCTGGATGTCTGTGCATAGTCAGATTGGGTGACTGCCGTTCTGGACAAAGCCTGACCAGGATGGGCCATCCTGCCGTCCACAGAAGGTGGGGGGCCCTGGTTTGGAGAGCACTGAAGCCTTGGTAGCTCAGGACTGTGAGGGCGGGCATTGCCGCAGACCCAGCACTCACCCCATGCTGCCTGTTCCCTGGCAGTGCTGGCAGCTCCTGGCTCTGTGTGCCCCACTTTTCCTGCCTCAGCACCACTTCCTCTGGTACATCAAACAGCAGCTCCAGCGCCATGCAGATCCCACGTGAGTGAGGGTCCTTTCCTATGCCACTCTAGCACTGCTGACGGTGGCATGGCGAAGAGGGACGGGGGGACCAAGATGGGTCAAATCACCCTGCTCCTATGGTTTGCACAGGGGTCATGGAGACACGGAGACCTCAGTGCTGTGTGCACAGATGGGCATGTGGAGGCCTGGGCCGCTCTGCACACCAGTCTGTGTATGTGTGTTTTGTGGATGTGCTCACGTGAAGCTCCGGTGTCCCCAAGTCATCCCCACATTTTCATGGTCTGTTGCCATGTTTTTCTGGCTTCCAGAGGAAATATCTCTGCCAGCAATTTGCAGCACATAGGCCCTGAATGACAAATTAACACCCCAGACCAGAGTGTCACGTTTTTCACAGCCTGCCCAGCTGCGGATTCGGTCTTGGCTAGGTCAGGGTAGGCAGCCAAGGTGTCAAGATGGCAGGGGTGAATGAATTCCCTGGCATTCTCTTCTTTCTTCCCTGTCTTTTTAGAAATGAAACTGGCCAGTATGCAACCTACTGCCAGCGGGCAGTGGAGCGGACTCTACAGGTGGGGGAGCGGGAGGCCAGGCCGTCACGCATGGAAGTGGTGTCCATCCTGCTGCGCAACCCCTTCCACCACTCCTTGCCCTTCAGCATCCCCGTGCACTTCGCCAATGGGACTTACCAGGTGAGGAGGCCGCGCGGGATCCCTCTCCTGAGTCTTCTCATATCACTGGCCCAGAGAATATCTTTGGGCCAGGTGGGTGTTAAACCTCCTTAGGCTTGGCAGACTCTTAATAATAGACAAACCAGCAGGATGGGCCTGGGGTGTGGAGGTGGGGGTGGGACCGTTACTGCCTGTGTAGAGGGAGAAAGGAGCTTGAACTCCAAAAGTGCTCTGCTGTTTGGCACCTGGGAAGTAGATCTTTAGAAACCACTGCACGAATGGGGAAGCCGAGACATTGACCAAGAAAGGCGCAGGACAAAAGACCTCCAAAAGAGCAGCAGTCAAGGAGCAGCAGAGCTTCTGTCTGCCTCCAGCTTATAGCGGGCCGCTTGTCTCTGAAGCACTCACCCTCTGTGTGTGACTATGGAAACCAGCTTCCTTTAGCTTTTGCATTTGCCCTTGCTCCTCTCAGCCAAGCCTTTCCACCTCCCAGATACACGCGTCCACTAGCCAGAATGAGTTCCTCTCGGGAAATTTCCTCTGGGACTAACACCTCTCTCGTGCAGGTGGTTGGTTTTGACGGCTCCTCCACAGTTGATGAGTTCCTCCAGCGTCTGAACCAAGAGACGGGCATGAGGAAGTCCTCCCACTCTGGCTTTGCCCTCTTCACAGATGACCCTTCTGGCAGGGACCTGGAACACTGCCTGCAGGGGAGCATCAAGGTGATGGTCTCCCCGTAAGCCAAATGAGCCCCTCCTGGGAGACCTCCAGGCTTCCGGGTTTTGGTGATGGGGAGAGAGCCCCCTGGCTGGTGCCTTACTGTCCCCCAGCCTGTTGGGTTTGGAGTCCAAGGTGCTCCCCCAAGCCAGCATTTTTGTGGCATCCTAAAACATACCCATACAGGCAGAGAGAAGTTGTGTGTGTCCTTGTCTCCACACCGCTCCCGCCCTTGAAGGGCTGTGCAGTGTCCCGGGGAAAAGCTGCTTCTCAGCGTGGTATAGGAAGGACAGGGAGGCACTTGTCAGCAGCAGCTCCAACCGGGGCTGCTGCCAGTCACACAATCCACACACGGAGGTGGGTAGCTGTACACCTAGGTCCACCGGATGTGGTGCTATTCCCTGGCCCCTCAATCTTTCCATCTGCCAGGGCCTGCACTTACTGGTTCAAGCAAATTGTAAGCAGGTAGATCTATATGGTACCTCTACAAGTAAAGAACCCTTGAATGGGATTTCAGACCTATCTTGTCTGGGATTAGCAGACAAGATGTGAAGTGTTTGTGGGAACGTATTGTAGCATTGATGAGTAGGAGTGTTTTGGTTCTGTGTCTGCTCTTTTTATGGCAACAGGACAAAGGCTTCTATAGTCTTTTATTTACCATTGCCTGGAAGAACTATGCCACATATCTTGTTTATAAATGTCAGGGGGTCTGTTTGGCTTTGCTACACGGTAGGCCTCTGGGTATACTTCAAGAGAATAGCAGTCGGTGGAATGGAAACAGAGCTGGTAATATGAGGCCATGGTTTTTGACTGACGCCTGCCTGGCCTCTGGGAAAGCCCCCTCAGGTGTTAAGGCCATTGGGGGCAGCCTTCCATGCTTTGCTGCTCACACCATGCCCAGGGCCCTACCTCTGTCTGTGAGGTTGTTATAGACCTCTCTGGTCCCAGGCACATGAGGCCTGCAAGTCAGCCTCCTAATGGAGGACAGTCACTCGATGCTGCCCTGCTGCCCTGCTGCCCTGCCTGGGTCCTGCCCCAGATTGGTCCTTGTTCTCTTCATCAGGGGCTTTTCTGACTTTCCTCTCTTGCCTCTTTTAAGATCTGTGATGCCATCTCCAAGTGGGAACAGGCCCTGAAGGAGCTGCACTCTGGAAAGGCTGAGGGTGGCACACGTGTGGTGAAGCTGATGTACAAGAACAGGTCCTGAACACCGCCTGAGGGTGGGGCCGAGACTGAGGGCTGCCACTGGGGCGCCACTTGCCACTCCCCCAGCTGGATGGCCTGTGCCGGATAGGCAGTGGATCCACAGATAGAACACTGTGTAGTGGTCATTAGTTGGGGCCCCAACTAATGAGGCCAACTAATGAGGCTCTGCTGATCCTCTTGGAGAACCTGGACAGCTCAGGCTCTCAGTCTCTGTACCGCACGTATGTACACACACGTGCGCACGCGCGCATACTCCTGCCAAGGAAACAGACCAACCTTGTGGGATGGCTGCATGTGTTACATTAGGAGAGTGAAACTTTGTATGAGCACTATTTAAGGCTAAAGGATAAATAGCTCCTATAACAATTCCAGGAAATACAGAAGTAGATACCAGGATTTTTTTTTTATCCATCTGAATAAGAAAATCCCATCCCAGGTATGTCTCTAGGCAAATAATTTCCATTAGTCTCTTGGAATCTTTAACTCATCCAGTTCCCTAATAGGCTCTGGTTCCAGGGAGCAGATCCCCTCCCCTGATCCAGTAGCGTGGTGGTGTATTCAGGTGTAACATGTGCCACTGTTGCTGAGATCTAATGGCCCTGTATCTGCCCTGTGTCATGTTTAGTTAAGTTTTTCTGGAGGCAATAGAAAATAGGCTCACAGATGGTATAAAGAGAATAGTTTCTTTCTTTGGAAATCAAGATAAACAGAGGCCAAGACATCCATTCAGGATCCCAACTGAGTCTTGGCTTCTTCTGTCTTCCCTGTAGGCTGTACTTTCGGAGTCAAGTCAAAGGGGAGACGGAGCGGGAGCGGCTGCTGCTTGCCTCCCAGACTAGCGGGGAGATAGTGGCAGGGAGGTTTCCTGTCAACAAGGAGCTGGCTCTCGAGATGGCTGCCCTGATGGCCCAGGTAAGGCAGTTCAGGAATTGGCAGGATCAGGGCACCGTGTCTGAACTCACACGTGGAACGTACCACACACCCTAAAACAGGAGACTGCAGACCCTGTGGTGC
Organism: Panthera pardus; assembly: GCF_024362965.1. NCBI lineage: Eukaryota > Metazoa > Chordata > Mammalia > Carnivora > Felidae > Panthera > Panthera pardus. The sequence continues at coordinate 105,516,132 of NW_026526810.1, forward strand.
CTGAGGGGAGGGTGGCCTCGCTGTCCCTGGCTGTGGAGGGAAGCTGACTCCTTACCCAGCAGAGCCCTTCACTGCAGATACAGGTTACGGACAGAACTCTGGACATGGAATCCAAAGATTTGCCTTTGAGTGCTACCCGCCTTCCCACTGTGAGATTTTGGCCAGGTCACTGCAGTGGTCTGTGCTTTAGTTTCCTTGTCTGTGTAAAGTAAACAAAAATGCGTCCTTGCATTTCCTTCAGTATGCTACTGAAATGATGTATATCACATAATGGATGTGGCAAAATTTGTACTTACAACTGTAAAGCATTGTAAGTAGAATTAGGAAGGGGAACACGCATTCAGACTTTGACCCGTCTCCTTATTACCTTGAGGAGGCTATCTGGCCAAAGGTATCTGGGATGCCCTCCTGGTTCCCATGAGAAAGGGTCTGAATCTACATGGTGGAGAGGAAGGAGCAATAATAACAGTTGATCTTTATAATAATAAGCATTTACCCAATACTCTATAGAGGGTCCTCTGCTGAACAGTTTATATGTATTATCCCTGTTAGTTCTTAATTCCACTTAATAGATGAAGAAATTGAAGCCCAGAGAGTTTAAGCAGCTTGCTCAAAGTTACAAAGCTGGCAGATGGCAGAGCTGGGATTTGAGTGAGGTGTCTGATTCAAAGGCTTGGAACACTGCAATATTCTAGGAGCTGTAGCATCTTCAGTTCTGGATCTCATATTTTTGGATTAGAAGCCAGAATATCCATAGTTTTCCTTTGCCGCTAATTGTGTCTTTGGATAAGGCACTTAACTTCAGCTGCCAAAGGCAAGTTGATGTAAATAATCATCTAGGACCATAAGGTGGTTTCTCTAGTGTGTGTGAAACTTGAGACACAGGGTCTGTTCACAAGAAGTGTTTTCGCATCCGTTCACACCCCACCAATAAAGTAATGAAGTAATGGTTTATTTCACCTCTCCAGCAGCCCCAGCCCCATCCCCACCCCATCCACCTCTGGATTCTTGACTGCTCACTCCATGTGCTTCCAACACAGGTAGAATATGGAGACTTAGAGAGGCCCACCCCACCAGGCCCTGGGAGCACACCCCCTGCCAAGCTTCAGCATCACCTCCAACAAGTCCTAGACAGGTTCTACCCAAGGCGCTACAGACACGGGGCACCCCCTGAACAGCTGAGGTAGGCTGCAAGGTCTTGGAGGGGGTTGCTGTGGGGAGGCATGGACTGTGGAGCCGGGTTAGACCTCCAGTTGCAATGAAAACATGTTGGCACTTCACGGCCACCATCTCTTTCCATCCGTCCAAACCAGGCACCTGGCAGATCTGCTGACCACAAAGTGGACCGCACTGCAAGGCTGCTCCCCTCCTGAGTGCATCCGCATCTACCTGACAGTGGCCCGGAAATGGCCTTTCTTTGGTGCTAAGCTTTTTGCTGCTCAGGTAAGTGTGGGTGGTGTCCAGGGAAAGGAGTGATTACCACACCCTCAGGAACATGCCCTGAATTTCTCAAGCTACTGCCCACATCTGGTCACGTTTGAGTCAGTCCAGGCTCCAGGGCCCACCTGCACACTAGCAACCACCAGAGGTCGCTGTTTCTCCACCCATTTCTGGCTTTCTCTCAGATTTCCAGGGTCCAGAGCAGAGTTGTGATCACTGCTTTTGGGCCAGGATTATGTCTGGGTGATGTTCATCTTTCCTTTTTGACTGCTTTATTTATTTATTTATTTATTTTTTTGAGAATAAGAGCAGGGGAGGGACATAGAGAGACAGAGAGAGAGAGAGAGAGGGAGATCACAAGCAGGCTCCATGCCCAACTCAGAGCCCAACACAGGGTTCAATCCCAGGACCATTAGATCATGACCTGAGCGGAAATCAAGAGCTGGATGCTCAACCAACTGAGCCACCCAAGTGCCTCCTTTTTTTTTTTTTTTTTTTAATTTCTTTTACAATGCTACCCCTGGGCGGGGTGGGGGAAGGACTAATTTACACATAAGGATTCAAACTTGACATAACACCCTCAAGAATGCTTTCATTTTTTAAAAAGTGTAAAAGAGGGCGCCTGGGTGGCTCAGTCGGTTAAGCATCCGATTTCGGCTCTGGTCATGATCTCATGGTTCAGGAGTTCAAACCCTGCATTGGGCTGTCTGGTGTCAGTGCAGAGCCTGCTTCAGATCCAGTCTTCCTCTCTCTCTGCCCCTCCCCTGCTCACACTATCTCTCCCTCTCTCAAAAATAAACATTTTTAAAAGTGCAAAAGATAGAACAATATATAACCTAAATGAATACATCTCTACTGACTTAGCATGGCCAAAGGAGACTCTTAAATTACTCAGGCAACAGTTAGTTTCACTGCAGGAAAGGCCAGGTGACCCATATTAATTTCAACTGGAACTTTTCTTCTCCAGGTGTCTGGTGTGCATAAAATTTATTCATACTCAGAGGATCCTCAAAGCTGGATCATGATCCTGTTCACTAACAGTACAGATTAGACAGTGGACATTCACTCATTTATTCAATAAAGAATTGTTAAGCTCCTGCTAGGTCTCAGGCACTGCCTAAGATTACAAGAGATGAGCGAATCAGACACAGTCCTGGCCTTTGTGGGGCTTCCCATCTAGTAAGGAGGTACACATTAATCAGATAATCATATATATTCTCTCTCTAAATACATACGTTATTTTGTAAGCTGTAACAAGTGTTCTGAAGGCATATAAGGGTGTTATAAAGGCATATAATGGGGGACCCTGGGACCCTCTGTCTGGGGGGTTGGGAAAAGCTTCTGAAAAGGAGGACATGTCCTTCCCTTTCCCCAGCCTTTTGGGTAGGAGAGATAGGAAATCCAGATTGCTCTACTGCAGTCCTGGCAGTGAAAGTTAGTCATTTTAAGAATTGTCCAACAGAGAGTTACTTTTCTCACTGGTAGTGCCTAAAGCCCCTCAGATTGCTTGCTTTCCTGTTTCATTTGCAGCCCCTAGGAAATTGGCTGAAGCAAGATGCACTTCAGCTGGGAGAGACTGTTTGTCAGTTTGTGTGAACTAGAAAACAGCCCAGTCTCCATGCTCATGAGAGCGGCCAGGACTGGCCTTTATTGTGCAGCACAGAGCCTCCCAACGAGTGTACTATGGCAGGATGGGCTATAGGTACCCCTCTCCTCTTGGGACGGTAATTAGATAGCTAGAGCCCCAAGGCTATTTACTTTGGCAGGCTGTGCAAGTACCATCTTTCATGTTTTCCAAGATGTGAAAAAGGTTGGAAACCACTGCCTAGCAGATCCCTGGATGTGCCTTCTTCCTCAGAAAGCTCTTGTCAGTTCAGCTTCCCTAGCTGTGGACATGTGTGATGAGATTTTCCTGTTTCCCCAGCCTGCACAGCTGTCTTCCAAGGAGAATGCTCTGGTGTGGATTGCTGTGAATGAGGATGGGGTCAGCATCCTGGACCACAGCACTATGGTATGGAAAGATGAGGGCTGGCCTTCTGACCCCTCCTTCTCCTGAACAGCATCTTTTCTTCTGTCTGCACTCAAAGGCCTGAGCTAAGTGAGGCCTCGCCCCAGCCTTGCTGTCCTCTAGTCTAGATACAGCTTATTGACATTCAAGACATGAATCTCCAAATTATGACCACTTCAGAGTTCTCCCTTTCTGGTTAAGGCTACCAGTGCCCACAATAGACAGGGGATGCTGGTTTAGTTCAGGAGGCAGGTGGAAAATTTCCCTAGAACTAACGGGCTTCTTCTCACAGCATGTGCACGTCACTTACCCCTACTCTTCAGTAATGACCTTCGGTGGCTGCCGGGATGACTTCATGCTTGTGATCAGATCCATTCTGGACCAGAGCTCTGGAAAAGGCCACACTGAGAAGTTGCTCTTCCGGATGGCTGCTCCCAAGGTGGGTCTGACAGCTGCTAAAACATGTTACTCAGATCTACCTAGTATGATGAGGTGGGCTTGCAGTTAGGAAAGGATGCTGGGGTTATGACGACCATACTCTAGAAGGGCCCTGTCCCAGGTACAACTTTTGGCCTTGTCTGTAGTCAGTCCTCCAAGGGTTCAGGTAGCATGGCATCTCAATAGTCACCGGTGAGCTCATCAGTGAGGGGTTGGCCGGGAGGGCACGCACTCTGGTCCGGCTACGTCCATGCTCTCCACATGGGCCTCTCAGCCCTTGCAGCCCAGCACCACGCAGGCTTGAGGCGGGGCCCACTTGCTCTTCATTCAGCTGATCCAGGGGCCAGGGCAGCGTCCTCCTCAGTGTGCTGTCACCTTCTCCTGGGCTCTGCCAACACTAGTCACAAAGTGGGACAGTCTGTACACGCGCCACCCCCCCCTTGTGGTCTTTAAGACAGTCCCAAAGACTGCTTTAAGAGCTTTGTTCCTACTCAGTACAGGAAATACTGACTAGCAAAAATAACAATTATAAAGGCTCCAAAACCTAAGTTCTGATTAATACTTCCTGATTCCATTCTGAAAGTCACTGGAGACCCTGTTGTTTTAATCGTAAAACTGGAGTATCCCAAACCTCCTCCTCTCTTTAATACCACCCCTGCCATAGGAGAGGCTATACAGACACCTTCCTCCAGGAAGGACCACTTCCCCACTCGGAGGTAAGCAGAGAATATTGCTCCTCCTGTTCTCAGGAGGGTACTGTGCGCCAGTGGCCCTTCAGACTAACAGGTACTGTGTCACTGAGCCTCTGAACCTCCCAGATATTTTAAGAGGTAAGAAACTGAAGCCCAGGAAGGTTATACACCTAGTATAACAGCTAGGGAGAAAGCCAGGATTCAGGCCAAGGCTAGTTCAATTCCTTTGTTTCTGCTGTCTCCTTAGATTGCAGAGGCTACCTTCATCATGGCCAGCTACATGAACCATTGCTCTCCAACTGTGAACCCACCTACGAACCCACCTGCTGCCCGCCAGCTACGGGAACTGGACAGACAGCAGTTTTTTGCTTCTGTTCCATGTGCTGCCAGAGGGCCAACGTTGCTGTGAATATTTCTCCTACCCCTTTCCCCCTCCAACCACCTAGTGCCTCTGTGATTAGAGATTGGTGTCCTGGGGTGTGATACTACTGTGATGGGGTCTAACAGCCCTCCCCCAGCTTGTTCTGTGAAATGTGTTATTTCACTTTCCATGAAGCCTTCATTCTCTAGGTGCCTTATCATGTTTCAGGGCCCAACTTTTAAAAATCCAGACCCAGTATAAAAACCACTTTTTTTCCCACAAGAATACTGAGCTCTGGATGCTGCCCGATTCTAGATACAAGACTGGGATGGTCCATGTTACTAGTTACTGAGGGCGTCAGTGCCATAAGTCAGAGCTTTCTGCACTGATACTCTTAGGAAGGATGGTATCTTTTATATCGTATATGGTCCTTATGTGGGGATTTATACTTGAAGTTTTCCCAACATCCCTGAACAAGACAGGACTAAAATTTCCAATTCACCTGAACTGTGACAAAAGCCTAGAACTCACTAAAACTGGACTTCCCTTTCCAGATGGGAAAGGTATTGGCAGGGCTAGAGGAAAAGGAATAGACTCACCTTTCCCCTTCCCCACTGCAAATGAGTAGGCATTTGCAGTGCCCCTCTGGGGCAAGAGTTCCTATCTTTGCAGGACAAGGAAAAGGCACTATCCCTGCTGAGATTCAAGCTGTTCTTCCTCACACTCTGTGAGCCCAACTGGGTGCAAGCAAGGTCAGGGAGTTAAGTCCAATCTGACTTCTCCCTGTCTCATTTTAATGACTGGCCAGGGCTCAGCAAAGGCTATGCTTCCTGCTGTAGGATGGGATGGTCACCAGTGGTTTCCTTGCTCTTTGAAAAACCCAAGCAAATGCACTGTTTTTTGCTGTTTTGTGAGGCCATCATAGATGAGTCAGAAACGGAATCCAGGCTCATGGGCCTGAATTTGCTCCTCAGGACTCAATGGCAAACTTCTGCTGGGAATTAGTCCAAGGGCAGAAGGTACACAGGTGATACCTGTCCTAGCCTGAAAGCACCCTGGTGATATAAATATCTCCCCATCTGCAATTGAGGCCTTCTGCTGAGTGCAAAGGAGATGATCTTTGCCTCCACCCTCCCCTAACAGAAAACAGAAAGACGAAAGAGTTCATTTATACTCTGATTCTGTGCCATTGGAGAAGCTGAGCTTTATTTCATAGCTCTAAGGCAGTCTCACCATTTATCAATCAAGGGCTGAAAACTGTGTGGCTTGAGCAGGAGCATCCAGGAACCAAGCCTTTGACTTCCACAAAGTGTGTGTGTGTTGCACACTGCAAAACCTTCAAGGTTGGAACTAGTTCATCTGAACACCTCAGCTGCTATAAGCTTCCCCCCCTCACCCTTTAAACTGACAAACATGATTAAAAAAAAAAAAAAAAGCACATTAGAGCATCTGTCTTTTAAACTTGACTTTGCAAGGCTGGCAATTTACAGCCGTCTCCCGTTTCTGTTGCTGCCTTTCCCCCAGGATATGAGATCTAGCTGAGACATTTCTACCTCAAACAATTCAAACATCACATGTACCACAGTCTCCTGAATAACCCCTCCTGAGCTGATGTAAAAGGAATTACAGCTCTAGTTTTATAATATCCTGAGTATCTCTAATGCCCATGAGGATAATATTATCTACCTGGGAATTTAAAAAAAAAAAAAAAAAAGGATCCTAAGGAAAAAGCAAGAAAGGAGCTGCGTTCACACTGAACTTGGGGGTCAAGCTGTTTCCCCCACCCTAGCTCCTTCCCAGCCTTTCAGGAATTCTCCCATAGTGTATTAAGTACAGAAGATACTGCCTTATAATCAAAAGCTTCTGCAGTTTGTGTGTTTATCCTTCTTTAACCTGTCTGGAAACCAAAGTCGAATTTCTGTCTGGTCTTTTGTCCCATCCCTCTTGGCAAAAGAAGTGTTTGAAACCATAGACAATGCTGAGTAACAAGAGTATTAATGTGCCTGACATCCAAGACTGAAATGCCGTGTTCAATGTCAATAAAAAGCAACTGTCTGTGAACCAGGCAATTATTGTGTATGTTTTGGAAGGAGATCGATTTATTAAGAGAGTCATCATAAATTAACCCTGTACAGAACAAAGGAGCTAGGTGAACAGAGACTAGTCTTTTGTAGGACATTTCTTCCTACTCACCAGTACCTGAACGGCTTGACTTTTTTTTTTTCCTTAACTTTTATACAGGGGTACTATGTAGTTGGAAATTATGTTTCTTAAGATAGCTGATGTCAGTTTCCCATGGTCTTGCTCCAGAAATTCTACAAAAAGTAAACCTGAATGTGTTTAGGAATTTCACAAAGTGCTCTTTGTTAACATTACTTTTGACATGTCTTTTCTTAAGTTCTCCCCCTAGTTGGTAAAGTAGGCAAAACCTTACAAGCGGATCACTACAATACACAGAAGGACTTTGCTCAACATCACACAATGAGTTAGGTTTCCAGTCACCTGCTCTATGGCTCTGAGATCCACTGCATCCATACTGGTTCCTAGGACTGTGTCCACCCGATGGTTTAGAATACAGAAAATAAACCAGCCACTATGGCTTAGGAGTCATCTCCCATGGAAGACAATACTGGCCTTCTTTATGCTGGGACTCATGGACTTGCTGATGTGGCTTTCTGGTGCGCCAGGACCTCCTGGCAGCTCCTGTACACTTCAATCAAGCAGTCCAGGCGGGGCTTGGCACTCTGAATTCCAAAGGGGAGAAATGCAGAGTCAAGATGAACGTAAGAGAGCGCGTACTGGTGCTGCATCCATGTGCAACCTCAATCTCTCAGCACATCAGGGGTCTAAAGGGCTCAGGCGTGAGCCCAGAGAAGCAGGAGCTCAGGCCAGATGGCACCCTACTGGCTAAGAAAGCAAAAGGAATAACAAGGACAGACCCTCTTGGGAAATTCACAGCTGTGAAACAGTCCTCAAGGGCAAGAAAGGCAATTTAATATGTAAATATTAAAATATTTTGTACAGTGAAATGCAATACAACCAAAATTAACAGAAAAGTCACAGAATGGGAAAAATATATGTGGAAAGCGTATTTAATGAAAATTTGTTACCCAAAATATATAAATTGTTACAAATGCATAATCAATATCTAGATTCTACTTGATTAATAGAGGAGATGGATAGTTTTAAATAAGAGGAAATACTGGTGGGTAATACAAGGAAATATGAAAAGTATCTTTGTCATTTAAAGAGCAATTTAGTAACTTTAAATTCCTTTACCTACATACTAAAGTAAACAAGTAACTAAATCCACTGTTAGCCAAGACTATGAAAAACAAGTACAAATTCTCAAAGTATGGTAAAGTTGTCCAATCTCTGGAGCCAAATCTCAAACTGTAAAAATCTACGATACTGTTCATAAGCTTTAACAAGATAATTCTGAACTGTAACGCAAAAGAATTTTCACTTAGCAGCCTTAAATTTTTTGTGAAAAAGGGCAGTAAGACAGTTAACTATATACATAAATACTTTATATACTTACAAAGTAATTTACTATAATCATGTTTGTATGAGAAAATTTTGTAAGAGCAAGACAAAAAATAACCTGGAGATGATTTCAAAACCCTGCAGTAGGGTGGCTAAATAAACTTAGTCAACATGATAATATAACCATTTAAAATAATAAGTATAATGGCCTCTGTAGATGCATGAAATTATGTATATTAGATTTAAAAAGCAAGACACAAAAAGTATACAGCAGTATGTGTAGATCAATGACATCTATGTAAAAGCATATATTGGCAGCCTAACAGAGTAGATGAATGGTGATTTGTGGGCAGAAATTCCTATATATTTTTTCTCTAAAATTTGTATAAATTCATAGTATTTCTGAAAGCCTATATCTGCTTCAGAAAGAAACTTTTGAAATAACTAAAATCCTAACTCTCACTAAAAGTAGCTGTCAAGTGTCCTCAAACGTTCTTGACAACAAAAGTTGACATTCCTACCGAATATAAGTAGCAATGGATATGCAGAGAGCAGGGAAAGGTAACGGATTTTTTGAAGAAACTTTAGACAAGTGTTCTGTGCTCACCTGGAAGACAGGTACTACTTGGGATATCCCATGTGGTTCCACCGGATCCTTCAATAAAATGCAGAGGTAGTAAATCACCTTCTGCTGCAAGAAAATAAACCAAATAGCAGAAATCTAAGTGAAACTCATTTTGTTTCTTTTTCTTCGAGGGAAGGCTAAAAACTTTTTTATAAATGGTTATCTCTACGTAGTAGAACACTTGATCACTTTTGAAGTGAGGGAGTATATTCTCATTCTTTAGATGAAAATGACAAAACAGCAGCAGCAACAACCAGAGATGATTTTGAAATCAGGCTAAAAAATAAACTTGAAATGCTGACTCCCTATCTATGAAAACTTATTATATCTCTAAAAATAAAGGAATGTACCTTTTCAGTAGAAATTTCACTTTCAAGGTTTATAGACACGCTAGCCATAAAGGAAACACTACAATACTGGAACAGAGTCTTCAAGTTTAATTCTGTGACATCAAACACTTTAGGTATTAAGTAAGACTCATTTAGATCCAGGCAAAGGCCATGGGAGAAACCTGTAATACTACTCAACTACTTACCATGTAAATACCTTCATTGATGATAACATCCTTCACCTTGCCCATCTCAATGAAGGTAGTGCTTTCTTTGCCTGAAGCATAAGATGAGGTCATCTGGATACCAAGGGAATCTATGATTAACAGGGTCTCCTGATCAATCTTGACAAAATGGAGGTAACCGAGCAGGCCTAAGAGGGTGATGAAGATGGCAGCAGAGAGGATTATGCTGTTCTGAAGAGAGAGCCAGACACAGGCGATAAGATTACCAAGTGATCCTCCCGCACAGATCTCTGCTGTTTAACAGGTCCCTTCTAGGCAATGCCAAAAAAAGTCTGTATTCTGCTGTGAGTTGAACAGATGAGAAGAACATGCATGGAGGAAGAGGAAATCACTTTTATTTCAGCTCTGTAGTGCTGTGTGCTGGGAAAGCAGATGATGAAATATATCCAGGCAGTAAATGGATAGGTGTTGGAGGAGAACCTCCATCAAAACAGTATCTACCATCGCACCACTCTCAGAGATTTTTCTTCCAAAACTGAAACTTAAGGATTCACACCATTTTCTCTCATGCTCCATCAGCAGAATAGACAGTGCAAAACCAGACAGTTCATAGTAAGATGCTTAGCACAGGGTAGCAGAGAGTACTCAACAGCCCCCCTCCTCCTTCCTAATAGAACTTGGGGGTGAATCATGATTGGTTCCTATTTGTTCTGCCAATGACTGCGTTAGAAATGAGCACATGACACAACTCTGGCTAGTCTGCTGGAGAGGCTTCTGGAAAATGAAGTCCGTCTTAAAAAGAGACCTAAGGAAAAGAAGGTCCCTTCCTCTTAAAAGTTTTGATGCCTGGAACTACTATGGGGCTACTACTACTCTGCCAGACTGTAGACAAATGTAGAACGCCAGGCTGAGGACAAGTAGAGTGCACCAAGGGTGGAAGAGCAGGAATATGAAAAGAATCAAAATCAACCAAGCCTCTTCTACCTTCTAGAGCCCTCCAACCTCCTGACTTCTTGTTTTGTTAAATAATAAAGTTTGTATCATTTAGGACTCTTTTAGTTCTTTTGGGTTGTGACTGAGTAGCTGAAATGACTAACTTAATGTGTTATGGGCTCAAAAATGGTATTTATTCCTTTGATTCTAAAACACATTTACAGGGGCGCCTGGGTGGCTCAGTCGGTTCAGCGTCCGACTTCGGCTCAGGTCATGATCTCGTGGTCCGTGAGTTCGAGCCCCGCGTCGGGCTCTGTGCTGACAGCTCAGAGCCTGGAGCCTGTTTCAGATTCTGTGTCTCCCTCTCTCTCTGATCCTCCCCCGTTCATGCTCTGTCTCTGTCTCAAAAATAAACGTTAAAAAAAATAAATAAAAAAAAAAAAACACATTTACAGCCTTTTGAAGTTGAATGTGTTTTTCAATTGATGTATGTTTTTTCATGTGCCATTATTTTTTTCCCCCCAAAAAAGCTATTATTTAGGAGGATGGCACAGAGAAAAAAAATCACTGACTGATCTCTCAAAAGAGATTCAGTAATTTACTGTCATTCCTTGAAGGCAAGAAGTATCTTATCCTTTTTTTTTTTTTTAAGTTTATTTTGAGAGAGAAAGAAAGCATGAGCACGGGAGGAGCAGAGAAAGAGAAGAGAGCAAGAATTCCAAGCAGGCTCCCTGTTGTCAGCACAGCGCCCAATGTGGAGCTTGAACTCACAAACCAGGAGACCATGACCTGAACCAAAGTCAGACACTTAACCGACGAAAGGCAAAGTATCTTATTCTTTATGACTGACATGATGCCTTCTTTGACCTAACTCTAGTCAAGCTCTTCTAAACCCTCAACCTCGGTGTCCATCCTTATTGGGCCTGCACTACCCAACAGGCTGTACCAAGAATCTGATGACCCTCACCTGCCTTTAGCAAGAATCATGTCAATTTAGACAGAATCTCCCTTCACCTTTGATGTTTCTTTTTAGCCATTTTCCATCGACTCCCACTGTGCTCCTTGGCTATAAATTCCCACTTGTCCTTGCTGTATTCAGAACTGAGCCCAATTCTACACTGAGATCTCTTTTCTCCTACTGCAATAGTGAATAAAATATGTTTTTATTGCTTTACTGGCTGCCTTTGGTTTTCTCTGAAAATACTTTTCTACTTCGTTCTACCTAACACATAGTTAAGTGTTGGATCAAGAGTCTGTTTGGGCCCGTGATCTATTTTTGTTTGGTCCACCCTGAGCTAAGCATGATTTTTACACTTTTAAAAGAACTGTTAAAGAAACAGATGACTATGAGACAGAGACCTGTAAAGTCTAAAATATTTTCTATGTGGCCTTTTTTTAAAAAATATTTATTTATTATTTTGAGAGAGAGAGTGTGAGCAGGGGAGCGGCAGAGAGAGAGGGAGACACAGAATCTGAAGCAGGCTCCAGGCTCCGAGCCATGAGCGCAGAGCCTGATGCAGGGCTTGAACCCATGGACAGTGGACCACGAGATCATGACCTGAGCCGAAGTTGGACACTTAACTGACTGAGCCACCCAGGAGCCCCTCTATTTGGCCTTTTAAAGATAAAGTTTGCCGACCTCTCTACTGATAATTACTTGTTGACTAATGAATGGAGGGTAGAAAAATCTATGTGCAGGGTCTCTGGTGATCCAGAAATATCTATTTTGAGTTAATTAAATGTCTAGTATCTAGTACAATGTCTGGTTCACAGTCTTAACTGAATAAGCATTATGGATGAATACAGAGAAATAAAATTCAGTCCTGGCCCTTACAGATGTATTAGAGGCAAAATTAATACATATAAAATATTTTTGGAGAATACTATGAAAACTGTGCCTAAGAAAGGATTAAAAGAGAGTGAGAGAGAGACATCAAGGCACACAAGGATATCCCATGAAGATCTCCAAGGAAGGATTTCATTGGTGCAGAGAGGTGATGGTTACTGACAGACATATTTGGTTGAGGAAAGGAAGGGGGAAAAGCATTCCTGGTTGGAATAAGGTAATAACCTACAATTTTAATAGAATTGTGAATTCAAAAACAAGAAGGAAAGAAGGGATGAAGAACAATAAATGTTAGAGGATTTAATCCATATCAGTTTTTTAATAAGGTAATCCCTGCTCAAAACTTCATTACTGCCTGCATTCTTTATACTTCATTTTTCTGTCTGAAATTCTAACAATTCAGTATTTATTTGGGCTGAAATTAAGTCTCATGTTTTTATAAATTCTTTCATCAGACTTCTTCTCACCTCTGAGATTCATTACTCTGACAAACAGTTTTGAACACAAGGAAAGGTAAGAAACTTTGGTACACAGAGCCCTTAAGAAGTGTTGCAGTAGAGTTTAAAGGAAGATAAGGTTACTGAGCCCCGGGCACGTGATGGAGGTAAGTGGGACACACCAGGATGAGAGTACAAAAAGGAGTTGGCATAAAAAAGACTTCTATTTAAAAATTTTGCTTAAGCAAGCCCTCTCCACGGAGGAGACAGTATAGTGAAAAAGAAACGGTTTCAGAGTCAGCCCTGGGTTTGAACCCCAGGTATGCTGGTTGCTAGCTCTGTGACTTTGGATAAGTTATTATTCTTTCTGAGCCTTGGTTTTCTTCTAAGGTTAAAACTAGGCATTCAGGAAAGCAGCTGGCAATCAGTGGGCATTTAATAAATATCTGTTCCCTTCACCTCACATGGGCACATGGCCAGAATTCAGGCTAGTATTAAAATTCAACTACATTATAAATTAAATCTTTTTAGGGGGAGGGAGGACTGTCCTCGCAACTTAACCAATTCAACTGACTTAAGAACCAACTTTTAGGGGCGCCTGGGTGGCTCAGTCGGTTAAGCGTCCGACTTCGGCTCAGGTCATGATCTCACGGTCTGTGAGTTCGAGCCCCGCGTCGGGCTCTGTGTTGACAGCTTGGAGCCTGGAGCCTGTTTCAGATTCTGTGTCTCCCTCTCTCTCTGCTCCTCCCCTGTTCATGCTCTGTCTCTCTCTGTCTCAAAAATAAATAAACGTTAAAAAAAAAATTAAAAAAAAAAAAAAAAAGAACCAACTTTTAGATACAGTTTGGTACAAATTACAGCAAACTTAATTTTGCATATACCTGTGCCAAATTACCACACTCTGGTGGCAAAAAAGCCAATGAATGCAGTAATGAAAACAATATCCAAATTACAGAAATAAATAGTCCTAGCTCTGGTCAATCACTCCTGGAATAAAATATTCAATTCAGGGCACTACATATGAAATTAAAACTAAACTCATCCTGAAAAGGGCAATTAAGGTGACTCCTTTTATTTGAGGGCTGTCACAAAGCTACTGCATGTGACCCTCACAATAACGGTGAAGCTAGACTGGCAGGCAGCAATTCCATTTTAGACATGTGAAAACTGAGGCTCAGAAAGTAGGAATGAGTCTGGAAAGTGAGCACAGAAACAACTCCTCTCTGAAACTTCATAATTCTTTAGAAAATACTCGAAGTTGGGGGAAGGGACTGGGGGGGAGGTGTTCGATTGCCTTAAAAAACAGAAATTAGGAAGAATTATCAAGCTCTCAACGTGTGTGTGTGTGTGTGTGTGTGTGTGTGTGTGTTCACACATACATATTGTGGAGGCAAAGACAAGTTTCCTAAGACCTAAGGTATTATTAACAGTGATTCCTCTAGGAGTGGAAATGATGGATGAGGACGATCCACTTAATAGTTCTCTCAACTCTTGGAACTGAATTACTGCGAGCATGTACTACGTACAGCACATGAAAGTTAAACTTTTAGGCTGTCGTGCAAGGGCTACTTGTATGCTAGGTGGAACCGCAGAGCAGAGCACGACCCGTGAGAGGGATAAAGTACAGGAGTACAAACCACTAAACGTAAAGAAAATAGCTGTGCAGCAGCGGAACCAGTGAGTTCCCGCCCTCCGACCCTACAACAGCGGGAGGGTCTGGCGGGAGGGCCAGACTCGACCCTAAGACCCCAAAGGCCCTTCCAAACCCGAGCCCCCGACTCCGACCTCGGGAAGGGGCCGACCGGCCGTTACCTCGCAGAGGGTGAAGAGTCCGTAGGCCGCTAGCCACACCGTGCAGGTGACAGCGGTGAGCGAGCGCAACGAGAGCCGAGGGCAGCTGATGCAGAACTCTCGGCAGGACGGGGAGTAGTAGCGGCGCTGCAGGGCCAGGCGGCCGCCACAGATATCCGAGAAGCTCTGCTCATCTTCCATGTCTCGCTCGCTCCCTCCCGGCCGGGACGCGCCGCTCTAGACCGCCCGCCAGCGTAACTCTCGCCGGCTCTGGACCCACTTCCGGAGAGCGGCTTTCGGCCCCGCCCCGTTCGCCCCTGTCTCACGCTCGGCGCAGCCGCGGTTCCGGGACGAGAGGTGTGGCGCAGATCCAGAGCTTGTAATTCGCCGCTAGGTTGGGCCGGGGTTTTGTGATTGTCTACTGCAGAGACTGCATTGGGCCAACTCAGCCTGCCGATTAAAGCCGCTGTTAAAAGCGGTGTTGCGCTTTCTCTCGGCAAACTGATTTCTATTTCTAAGCCAGAGTACGCTCTAAGGAATCGATCCACAGGTATACACTCATTCATTCATTCCTGAGCCAGGTAGTTTTAGGCGCCAAGGGTACAGCGGTGAATATTGAAGGTCTGCCTTCAAGTGCCTTCCTTCCTAGTAAGAGAAACAATACGTAAATAATTGCAAAGAGTGCTGCTGAAAGTAATATGACCGGCAGAGGTGGCCTGGGGACGTGCAATAGGACAGTCAGGAAAATCTCTCTGAGGAAAGACCCTGGAGCTCCCAAGAGAGGATCCGGACTGGTCTGGGAGAGCTCTGGAGGAGGAATTTGCCAGGTTGGAGGACCAGGAAAGGCAAAATCCCTGAGGCTGGAACAAGGTTGACTTATTGGAAGAATCAAGAGGCTGCCACATGGAGAATGCATTTGGAAGTTGGGGAGGTAGAGGTAGGGCTCAGGTCCAAGAGCGTCTTGTAGGGCCTGGGAGTTTCTCTCTTCCGAACCACTGAGTGGAGCATTGAGTAGACAAATGAGGCTTGGCTGGGACTCCGTAGCAAGAAAGAAAGATGTAGAAGGTATGGATAATAAAATTACTAAACTCATGAGTAACAGCGGCCTGTGGGTTCTTTCTTTTTCTTCTTCTTTTTTTTTTTTTTAACTTCGGATGTGGCTCAAGAGTGGCTTGTGGCCTGTGAAAAGAATTATGGTGCTTCAGCCCTGAGGCAGCATCATGTATTAAAGAATTGATGATCCCTTTGTCTGTAAAGATAAATGGCATAACAGTCTCACCAGGTTTAAGTCTCTCTTATGAAAGTCAGGTTCCGTTTTTCTGTCTCCATCCAGGATTTTGTTTATATTTTTTCCTCTAAAGGATATTCTTCAAGTATTGCTTTGTTTTTCCAATTTTATTTCTATACCCTAAATCTTACCAAGCAATACACCCCTCTCATTTTTGTAAATAACATGTGCATGTCTTTTATAACTATAAAAGTGAACTTTGCGTATTGTGGAAATTTGGAAAAATACAGAAAAGAAGAAAAACTTAAGCCACCCATTATTTACACCACTGAGAGAAACACTGTCGATATTTTGGGGAAACCTTCAGTCCTAGAGTTCTTAACCTGAACTCCATGGATACAATCAGAGGTTTATCGTTGGTTTCATTAACTTCTGATTGAAATTTAACTTTTTTTCCTTTGGCTATGAATGCAATTAGTATTAACAATACTTGTGATTTTTGTCACTCTCATAGAAACCACAAATACTTTCATTCCACAATAATTATCTCAAGATGTCATTTCCACTCCTCATTACTTCAAAATTGCAGTAATTATGGGATCCACTTCTAGATCTTATTATTTGATCTGTCAGTAGAGACACATACAACTATTTACACATTTTAAAAATATTTTGAGGTGGCTGGGCGGCTCAGTGGGTTAAGCGTCCAACTCTTGATTTCGGCTCCGGTCATGATCTCACACTGATAGTGCAGAGCCTGCTTGCGATTCTCTCTCTCTCTTTCCATCTCTCTCTGCCCCTCCCCTGCTTGTTCTCTCTCTCTCTCTCTCAAAATAAATAAAATTTTTGATGACTGTATTTTAATTCAGTTTGTTTAATTGTTTTTTAAAAAAATCCTATATATTGTATTCGTTTTAAAACATTGTGATGTGGCACAAAAAAGGTTAAAAGAACCTTTGTAGGTTCAGGGGCGCCTGGGTGGCTCAGTCGGTTAAGCGGCTGACTTCAGCTCAGGTCATGATCTCAAGGCTCCTGAATTTGAGCCCTGCGTGGGGCTCTGTGCTGACAGCTCAGAGCCTGGAGCCTGCTTTGCATTCTGTGTCTCCCTCTCTCTCTGCCTCTGCCCCACTCACACTCTGTCTCTCTCCCTCAAGAATAAATAAACATTAAAAAAAAATAATAATAATAATAAATTTTAAAAAAAGAATAAATAAACATTAAAAAAAAAAATTTAAAAAGAACCTGTGCAGGTTCAGAATGTTCACAACTGTAGAGTCATAGAAAAAAAGATACCTAGTGTACTTTTTTGAATATTAAATTAGGGATAAATATTGTGATAATATAATTCCAAAATCTTAAAAAAAAATTTTTTTTAACATTTTAAATTTATTTTTGAGAGGCAGAGACAGAGCGTGAGTGGGGGAGGGGCAGAGAGCAAGGGAGACACAGAATTCCAAGCAGGCTCCAGGCTCTGAGCTGTCACCACGGAGCCGGAAGCGGGGCAGCCCAAACTCACAAACCATGAGATCATAACCTGAGCTGAAGTTGGACAGTTAACCAACTGAGCCACCCAGGTGCCCCCCGAAATCTTTATAACTCCTTGCTCTGTCAGATCAGTGTCATCTTAACTGTTATGCAATTTGACACCTCAGTAGAAATTGAAACCTCTGTATAGTATTTGCCATTTGGTTAGATGCCACCTGGGACAAGAAAGAAAGGAAAGAAAGAAAGAAAGAAAGAAAGAAAGAAAGAAAGAAAGAGGAAGGAAGGAAGGAAGGAAAGAAAAAAAAGCTTTAAAAAGAAAAACAGCAAGGAGTGATTGTTTTAGCTCTAAATGTTGGACTTCACAATATTCATTAGCCTCATCAGCAAGGAAAAGCAGCTGACAAAAAGAACTTCGACTTAGCAATTGGCAAGTTCCTCTGAGAAAGTTTAACATCTTTTTGCAGGACCACAACTAATACCCTAATGAATTGCGAAAGCAGAGAAAGGAAGCTTGAGAAATCTGGACTCTGTATTTGTCAAGATAGGCTGCTCTTTTTTTTTTTTTTTTTTTTTTTTTAATTTTTTAATGTTTTATTTATTTTTGAGAGAGAGAGAGAACACAAGCGGAGGAGGGGCAGCCCCATGCAGGGCTCAAACCCACGAACCGCGACCTGAGCCGAAATCAAGAGTTAGCCTCAGACACTTAACTGACTGAGCCACCCAGACGCCCCCAACCTGTCCATTTTTAATAAGATATGTTTATGATTTTCCCAACATCAAATTAAAATTATATAAAAGAAAATACATCCATAATCCTGCCACCTAAACAAGTAAATCTTCATTTTCCCAACCATTTAGATCCTCTTGTTTTAATGTTTATATTGTTGAAAAGATGATATAATACAAAACGTTTTTGAATGAAATAAAAATATAACACCCAATCCTAATAGCCTTTCAGTGTTACATGTTGCTCTCTCATTCCATCTCTTAGTTATTAATTACACTTTTAAAAATTATTGTAGTCCTAGTGTGAACATAAGTGTGTGCTGGTAAACTATAAACGGGCATATTTAAGATTTTAAGTGTGAGCAAACATCCACTTGAATAAGGCAATGTCAAAAGGAAGTAGTTAGGAGCTCTCCACTTGGTGGGAGGTAGGGGCAAGACTTTTATAGAGAAGAGGTGGAAGGAAAGCAGGGAATTATGTGATTGGCTATAGCTTAAGGTGGCCTTGTTGTCTGTGATTAGTTGTGCCTAGGTTTGGATTTCTTAACCTTGAGGCATTGACAGGTTTAGGCTTTGGTTTGCTTAGGGAGGCAGCTAACCTAATAGAAACACCCTGATGGCTCCTTTGTTTAATTAATTTAACAGTAATTAAAAATCAATGTTTGGCAAACATTTTCCATATTTCTACAGATTTTTAAGTTTTTAAATTTATTTTTGAGAGAAGGAGAGGGGGGGAGGGGATGAGAGCAAGAGGGACAGAGGATCCAAAGTGGGCTCTGTGCTGACAGCAGAGCCCAATGTGGGGCCCCAACTCACAAACCACGAATCATGACCTGAGTCAAAGCCACACAAAGTGCCCCTTTCTACAGATTTTTTAAAATAAATACCATTTAAAATAGTTACATAGCATTCCATCATGTTATTCTACTATAATTTATTTATTATCACACTGTTGTTTTCCTATCCGCTGAAAATGGCGAGTAATTATTTCAAGTAAGGCAGAACAGTAGAAAAAATAGGCATATAAAAAGAAGCCTATTGAAACAGATAAAGCAGAAAGTAGAATTTGTTTTGTTTTGCTTTTCATAGAGTCATATCCCCATCTTGTGGCATTCTAAGATAGTAACGCTTAATATTTTCAAGTCGAGGAACACCTGGCTTTTATGTGGAAGGTTTCTCTCCCCTTTTAACATCAAGACACCTTGTGTCGTTGTACACTAAAGGTTTTTTAAGTGGAATAAAACAAGCTTGTGGGAAAGCTTAGTTAAAACAGTGATCTAGTGGGGCGCCTGGGTGGCTCAGTTGGTTAAGCATCCGACTTGGGCTCAGGTCATGATCTCACGGTTCGTGGGTTCGAGCCCCGCGTCGGGCTCTGTGCTGACAGCTCGGAGCCTGGAGCCTGCTTTGGATTCTGTGTCTCCCTCTCTCTCTGCTCCTCCCCCACTCATGCTCTGTGTCTCTCTCTCAAGAATAAATAAACACTAAAAAACAAAAATTAAAAATAAAATACAATAAAATAAAACAGTGATCTAGTTTGATGGGTGTAGGTTTGACAAACAGGTTTGATCAGACCACTACAGTCTCAACTCAATTTCATGTGGTCAATAGCAACAACTTCTTTAAGTGGTTTCGATCAAGCCACAACTGTGTAGCCTAGGTGATAAGTTACCCTCAGGTGAAATGTTTCTGAAGATTGAAAAGGAAAGGTGAATAGACCTTGGGTGAAGAAAGCCTTGCTATTCAAAGTGTAGTAAGTAGACCAGCAGCATTGGCATCACCTAGGAGCTCATTTGAAATGCAGCTTCTTGGTTCTCACCCCAGACTTACAGAGACAGAATCTGAGTTTTAACAAGATCCTCAGGTGATTTGCTTGCACATTAAAAGTTGAGAAGCACTGGGGCGCCTGCGTGGCTCAGTCGGTTAAGCATCCAACTTCGGCTCAGGTCATGATCTCGCGGTTTGTCGGTTTGAGCCCCACATTGAATCGGGCTCTGTGCCCGCTTTGGATTCTGTGTCTCTGTCTCTCTCTGCCCCTTCCCTGCTTGTGCTCTGTCTCTCTCTCAAAAATAAATAAACATTTTAAAAAAAGTTGAGAAGCACTGAAAGATATAACACTTAATACTGGATTCTCTAACCTGTGTATTAGAAGCACCTGAAAAGTTTTTTAAAACTCTACTACTTGGGTCCATCCCAGATAATTGCATAAAAATGGGTGGGGGGCCAGGAGGGTATGGGCATGAGCATTTTTTGGAAGCTGCCTAGTTTATGTTTAACGGCTGCCAGGGTTGAGTAGTGTTGGGAGGAAATCTTTTCTTCTACCATCTCAGATTCATGTAGTTGAATGTGAGTTACCTGCAAATTATCTGAACAATAGATGTATTACCCAGAGAAAGGAGAATTGTTCAGTAATGAGTAACTAGATAGCCAGAGATAAAGTTATAACTAACACCTAAAAAAGGGGGATTAGGGCTTCATACTTAAAAGTGTGGAAAGTTCTGTTGGGCTTTTTGAAGCTAATGAGCAGCTGAATTCACACTTTTTATGATGGTCAGTCTTTTCCAATCAGGAGATTCCCTCATTGGGGTAAGATATAGGGAAACATGGCAGCTGTATTTGGGAGGCTCTGCTTAAATTTCTTGCTTTATTATTTATTTCTTTAGCTGCTGATCAGATATTTTCTGTTTCAAGTAATTTTCATACTACTTTGGTAGACTATTAACCCCTTCAGAACTATTACTCCAATTCCATAATGTTCTTCCTCATCCAGGTTTAACACCTCTCCCTTTTCTGGTTCCATCCCTAATTTGTAGCTAAGTACGATTTACTGTACCAGCACAGTACTTTTTTTTTTTTTAATGTTTATTTATTTTTGACAGAGAGAGACAGAGCATGAGCGGGGGAGGGGCAGAGAGAGGGAAACACAGAATCTGAAGCAGGCTCAGGCTCTGAGCTGTCAGCACAGAACCCGACGTGGGGCTCAGACTCACAGACTGTGAGATCATGAGCTGAGCCGAAGTCAGATGCTCAACCGACTGAGCCACCCAGGTGCCCCACCAGCAGAGTACTTTTAACATCTATTCCTTATCCCCCTGACTGTACTAATTAACCCAGTTCTCATACATACCCTCAACCACATCATCTTATTTTATTTTTTTCACACACATTAGTGCCTATAATTCTCTCTCCAGGAGAAGTTGGACTCTTTATCACTGTATCCCTAGCACTTAGAATATTGCCTGACAAGTGGGCTCTCAAATATTTATTGGTTCTCTCCTTCTACTTTCATCACTCAAGTTCATGCCTCTTAGCTGATATCAGTATTCTCACGATTCCCCACACACCCACCAGATTCTTCCTGGAAAATCCTTAAGGCTCAGCTTGAGTGCTAATTCCATGAAATCTTCTGTTCCCATATAAGAATGGGAATTACATCCTTGGAATTTTCCTAGCAGAAAGAGATAGGACTTCTTTGAAAAGACACTTTCACATGCCATTTAATATCCAGGCATTCAATAAAAAATTATTGAACACCTCTTGTGTCAGGAACTGTGTTAAATGACAGTGAGTAAGACACCATTCCTGCTCTCACAGGAGCTGCTTCCAAGGAGAAAGAGTCCTTTATTTATTTTTAAATGTTTATTTATTTCGGGGGTGCCTGGGTGGCTCAGTCAGTTGAAAGTCTGACTTCGGCTCAGGTCATGATCTCGCAGTCTGTGGGTTTGAGCCCTACATTGGGCTCTGTGCTAACAGCTTGGAGCTTGGAGCCTGCTTCAGATTCTGTGTCTCCCTCTCTCTCTGCTCCTCCCCTGCTCACACTCTGTCTCTCTCTCTTTCTCAAAAATAAAAAAACTTAAACATTAAAAAAATATATATATTTAAAAAATAAATGTTTATTTTTGAGAGAAACAGGGCGAGCAGGGGAGGGGCACAGAGAGAGGGGGACAGAGGATCTGAAGTGGGATCTGCACTGACAGCAGTGATCCCGATGTGGGGCTCCATCCCATGAACCATGAGATCATGACCTGAGCCATGCAGGCACCACCTCGGTTACCGTATCTTAAATGGAGATAATAGTGTCTATGTCATTGCCTTGTGAGGAGAATTAAATAATACTTGTAAAGCGTATAATAACACATATAAAGCATATAATAATCATTCAGCAGACTCAGCAAATACTGTTATTATGTCTAATTCAACTTAAGAGGTCTGGAAAGTCTTCTTCAAAGAAGGGACTTTGACACCGAAACCTTAAGGATGACAAGAAATTAAGTGAAGGAAAGGAAGAAGGGAGAGGGGAGAAAGGGAAACTGTGCCTCATAGGGTTAATGAGGTTAAAATTGTCGCTGGGAAGACAACCCCCTCCCCCTTCTTCACAGGAATGTTAACCTTATCTTTTAGAGGCAAACAGTAGCAAGAGCTTGCTAGTCTAGACCAGTTTGAGATTGGCCACTGACTCACACCACAGTAGATGGACCATAGAGTACCTGACAGTTTCCTCTACTTCATTATACTGTTAACATCTCAGCCCAAGGAGGAGCACAAGCTTCATTAACATGGGATACAAGTATAGGCATGTCTTCTAAATATGCTGTGCAGCCTTATGCCCACCTTTACACGCGATGACAAAACTCCCCTTTCCGAACATGCATCCTAACCCTAAATAAAAGAAACCCATTCACCTCCACTCAGGGGTCCTGGCCTTG
This sequence comes from Panthera pardus, assembly GCF_024362965.1. Taxonomy (NCBI): domain Eukaryota; kingdom Metazoa; phylum Chordata; class Mammalia; order Carnivora; family Felidae; genus Panthera; species Panthera pardus. The sequence goes on from NW_026526810.1 coordinate 105,538,845, forward strand.
AAAGTTATTCCCCAGGATCTCATTTGCCACAAATAAAGTTTCCTCCACCTCCTGCAGTCTCTGTAACTCACCAAGGAGAGAACTCAGGGTAGTTTGGTTACAAAATGTCCCAAACAGAAGAATAGTCGGGTAGAGGCTTAAGAATGGAACCTGAAGAAAGAACAAAGTGTTCAGGTGTCCTTTGTAGCCTTGGCCTTCCACTGGTGCCAAGACAGATTTCACACTAAGTTTCATTTATACCTTGATGGTAGCCATATTGCTGCTTTTGTGTCCCTGTCACTGATCAAGGCTCATACTGAAAACCCCTCTGTCTTGTGGCGGTGATGGGGGTGTGTGAGGAGTATGTAAGGGGCTCGGGTGGCTGCCTCCACACCGGGCTGTGGGGTGTGCAGGCAATTAAACCAGGCACTTACAGTTACATCCCTTCCTTTATTCCTCTCTATTCAGCCTTTCTATGAACCTGGGAGTCCCCACTGGGTGGTAGACAGACTCTATATTTTACCCCCATAGAATGTAGCCTCTGCTTTGTTGCCTTAACTGTATCTTACGGTTATTATGTTAATTCTCCCAGCCCCCAGATAGAAGAGCAAAGCAAGAAAGAAGGAACCACATTTTCCCAACTCCCTAATGCAGATTCAGAACATTTAACCCTCTGCTTTTGTGTAAAAAATTCTTCCTCTGAAGTTCATGCTCTTCATGGCTGCCTCTGAGATCTGTTCTCTGCCTGTCATTCTGACTCAACACCTACACCCCCCTTTGCTCTGCACATTTGGGCTACACAGGCATTCTTGCTCTTCTTCTGACCCACAAGCATGTTTCAACTTTATGGCTTTGGATCTTTCTGTTCCTGTAAGCCTAGAAGGCTCTACTCCCTTGAGAGTAGTTGTTATGACCAGAGAGAACTTCTTATGACCAGCTCCTTCTCATCATTTAGGTGTCTGGCTGAAATGTCAGTTTGGAGAGGCCTTCCCTGATACCCCTTGCTAAAACATGACCTCCTGTCCCATTACCTTGTTTTATTTTCTCCATAGCATTTACTACTATGTGAGATTATTTAACTGCTTGACTGGTTTCCCCACTAGAATGTAAGCACTGGGAGTCATGAGCTATTATCTGTCTTCATCTCTATGCACAGTACATAGAACAATGCTTTGCACACACTAAGTGCTCAGTAAAGTGTTCAATGAATGAATGAATGAATGAATGAATTTTTTAAATGAAAGAGAGCCTCTAAATTTTAGAGTCTAAAGGTGTGGTTGGTGAGCTCAACTCAGCTCTTTAGCATGTAAAAGTAGAAGTCTGGAACGAAATCTTCAGGGACTTCCACTCCATTTTTTTAAAGCTTATTTTTATTTATTTTAAGAGAGATAGAGAACAAGTGGGGCAGGGGCAGAGAGAGAGAGAGAGGGAGAGAGAGAATCCCAAGCAGGCTCTATGCTGTCAGCGCAGAGCCCTGCATCAAACTCAAACTCATGGACTGTGAGATCGTAACCTGAGCCCAAGTCAAGAGTCAGACGCTGTGGGGCGCCTGGGTGGCTCAGTCGGTTAAGCATCCGACTTCGGCTCAGGTCATGATCTCGCGGTCCGTGAGTTCAAGCCCCACGTCAGGCTCTGTGCTGACAGCTCAGAGCCTGGAGCCTGTTTCAGATTCTGTGTCTCCCTCTCTCTCTGCCCCTCCCCTGTTCATGCTCTGTCTCTCTCTCTGTCTCAAAAATAAAAAAATTTAAAAAAACGTAAAAAAAAGAGTCAGACGCTAAGCCACCCAGGCACCCCTAATTTTTTTTTTTTTAGAGAGAGAGAGCGTGCAAGTGAGTGAGGGGCAGAGAGAGAGAAAGAGAGAATCCCACAAGGGAGGGGAGAGAGAGAGAGAGAGAGAGAGAAGCAGGGCTCACCTGAGGCTCATATTTTACCAGAAGTGGGGCTCAAGTTCACTGACATGGGACTCAAACTCATGAACTGTGAGATCATGACCTGAGCCAAAGTCAGATACTTAAGGACTGAGCCACCCAGATGCCCCTGGGGACTTCCATTCCATTCCATATCAGAGCCATAGACCAAGGTTCATGAGTAAGGATTTCGTAAGAATCTGGAAGGTTTATTATTTGCCAAACTCCTGCTATGTGCCAAGCACTGTATTCAGAAAGGGATGAAGTGATGAGCAGAGAGGGTTATGGTCCCTGCCTTTGAGAATTTTGTTTAGACTCTTCTGAGTTTCCTTGGATTTTCAGTAAACAATGGTATGCTGGAGACTGCTTTTAGCCACCTGCAAGACCCTATCGCTAAATTTTCAAGAATGTCTGAGCAAGTTGTTAAACGCTATTATTAAAAAATCAAATTATATAAACTTACAAGTAAATTATATTAGGAACAAAGATAACATACATTCAAAACTTGTCATTGCCTAATTATTTTACTGTATCTTGCCATTATTTATGCTCTTGACGTTATTTATGTTGATCATATTTGTATGGTGGAAATACTGTATGATGAGCACCTTTTCCCAACTCCATCATCAGTGACATCACAATGGTAGCTTGGGAGTATACACACCATGGAAATCAGCAAACACCATAATCAGGTCTTCCCTACTCACCACCCTGTCCCCTGCCCCACTCCCCCCACACGCTCTGCTAGCAGCCTATTAAGGATAGAGTGTGTGTTGGCAGGCGCTGAATTAAAGAGGCAGAGTATCTATGTTCTCCAATAAAGGAAGGAGAAAGGCAGCACAACTTGTTTTGGGTCTCAGGAAGCAGGGTCCTAGACCTATGGTATAACAGTACAAGTTTTAAAGTAAATTTCTAGGGGCGCCTGGGTGGTTAAGTGTCAGCGCAGGTCATGATCTTGCGGGCTGTGAGTATGAGCCCCACGACGGGCTCTGTGCTGACAGTTCAGAGCGTGGAGCCTGCTTTGAATTCTGTGTTTCCCTCTCTGCCCCTTCCCCACTCATGCTCTGCCTCTCTCTCTCTCTCTCTCAAAAATAAACATTAAAAAATATAAAGTAAATTTCTAAAACTTAGCTCATTCTTCTATGACTTTTATAACTTTAGGATATTACCTTTAATAACTTATTTTGAAAATAAATGCATGTTTTAAAAATAAAAGCAGACCAGTTATTTTTCAGGGTTTTAAAAATGAGTCATAAAATATTTCAGATATATAGAAGTAATAATCATTAGAATTTTAAAGGGTAATAGTAATATGACAATCTACTGTTCACTCTCCTGGAGCATAATAATGTGGAACTGGTAATTCACCTCTGACTAAACTGTAGGTAATGGAAAACCAGTGAAAAAACATGCAGGATTAATGTAGCACTTTAGAAAGGTCAATCTGGTGACCCACAGTAAGTATTTAAGAAATAGCCTTCACAGGAGTCCAGGAGAGCCTGAAGTGAACTGTGCCAGTATTAATTTCAGAAAACATAGTCAAGGAGAAGAAACTGGATGTGGTGAAGGGCAAGAAAAAGGTACCAAGATAATTCCAAGGATCTGAACAAGTGTGACAGTATCAGTGACTATGAATCCCTGACTACACCCCTACTGCTCCCTACAGCCCCTGACCCTGGAGAGACTGTGAACATTTAGGTTGCTGGTGCTCCACCCCCAGAGTTACTGAGTTGGTAAATTTAGGGGTAGAACCTAATGATTTCCACTTGACATGTATGCGAAGGTTGATGCTGCCAGCCCAGCGACCACACTTTCAGAACTACTACCTTACGGTTATATCCTGCTTATTTTGCTAAAGCTTCAGACATGTCTTTGTTAAACCAGCAGGGGGAGACAGGTATAAAATGTATCTTCTAAAAATAAACTGTCTTATAATACTAAAGCTCCTTGGAGTTATGATGTTGCCATGGAGACTTCTTAAATATTTTGGAAAGCAGCATGTGAGTTGATACCAGGTGAGATAATTTTCTGTTGTTTGTGTAAAAATGTATTTTGGTAGGACTAACGTGCAAATTTCGGCAAGCCCTAATGCCACGGTTAAGAACTTAGAATCTGGAGTCACACGGCTCTGGCACTTACAAGCTATGTGACTTTGGGAAAGTGATCTGATGTTGTATTCTCGTCTTTAAAATAGTCCCTTATTTATGGAATTGTTAGTAGGCCAAATGTTCTTGGAACTTTAGTTGGTTATTATTAAAATATTATTAAAACTCTGAGTAGTTACTTTCAGCTCTTTAACCTCCCCCAAATTTAGAAATAATCTAGATATATTGTTTGGTGTTTAATAACCAGTGCTCCCGTTATTCAGGTAAAGAATTGAAAACATCTGGAACGTAATTGTTTTGTATAATCCTAACCTCCCCATCCAAAATACCTAGGAGAGTGAATTTTTATTGACATGCCTGACCCAGAGAGGTCTAGTCTACATTTGATTTCCTAACCTTCAACACCCAAAGATGGGTAAGTTTGTTTTTTGGACCCAGAGTTGAGATGGAACAGAGGAGATGGATGGTAGCTTCGTTTTGGCGGAGCACTCAAGTGGGGTCAGACCAGCCCAGCCAGACCCAGACCAGGCAGCCCTTCCCTAGAGTTGGCATCTGAGCGGCACGCATTTGTGTGAACAGAGTCCCGATCTGCGAGCTTTCGAATTGGTTCCTGTGTTTAGCAAGTTCGCTAACTTCGAGGGTGCTGGCCGCTTCCCGCCAAGGAACACACCTGCCCGTGACTGCGTTCTTATTGGCCAGACACCGACACAAGCCTCCTGGTGTCAGCTGTAGGGGCTCGTCCCTGGAGGGAGAGTCCCAGCCAGGGCTGGATGACGTCATCAAAGGCGTGTTTAGGCCCTGAGGAACAGTGGGCGGGGTCTGTGGGAAGGTGTGAGGGGGGCTGGTAGGGGGCGTGGGGGCGTGGCCGGGCGGTGGTAACGTCACGGGGCGGGGCGGTGCAACTGGCGCCCGGGTAGGTAAGCTCGGCGCCTAGCGGCTGCGCTCACTTAAGACGGCTAGCCGCACGAAGTAGCTTCTAGGTCATCTGTGTCCCGCGCTGCCGGTCATGTCCCTGAGAAGCAGCCTCTCGCGTCTCCTCCGGACGCGAGTGCATTCCGTCCTGAAGAAGTCGGTTCACTCGGTGGCTGTGATCGGAGCCCCGTTCTCACAGGGACAGGTGAGAACCGGGACCTGGCACCGTGGGGCAGAACCTGGAGAAAGCGGGGGTGGGGTGAGGGACGGGGAGGCGAGGAGAAGATGGGGAGAGACGGAGGGGCACGAGGTGGTGGGTTCCCGCTATTGGGCACCGGGAGAGCACGTGGGGTTTTCCCTGGTAGAAGATGGGGAGGGAGGAAGGAGATGGAGGGCATCCTGTTTGCGCTGCGGGCGGGGGGCCTCGGGCTGGCGGGTTTCTGCGGCCTCCCCTGGAGGAGCGAGAAAGTGGTGGGACCCGCTTGGGGTGTTGGAGGGGAGGGGAGGAGGGACAGGATTTCATGGAGGGGCTGGAAGGGGGAGAAACCGGCCAGAATACCCGGTGGAAAATCGAGGGAGAAGAGGTTGAAGAGAGCGACCGAGGATTTAAGGCTTCAGGGTCTATTCTCAGAAAGCGTTCACTGGCGGGGAAATTGGCGCTGCCGGCTCTCGCGGCGGGAGGCCGGGAGGGGCTGTTTTGATCAATGAAGGAAACCTGCGGTCGTGGAGAGCTCACCGCTCTAGAAGTCCGGGCTCAGGCCTTTGCCAGCCACACTCACACACCCCCCGGCCGCCGGATCCTGACCTGGCTCAGCCCCTTCCCCTGTCTTGGCCTCTGCTTGTTCTTCCCACAGCCTGGGGCTTGGAAGGTTGATGGGATTCCAGTAATAGTTGTTTTCCCCTCTTTCCCTGCAAGTGTTTGAAATGAGCAGTCCTCAGGTGAAAATAAAATGAAGGGCTAATGCTGTCACAGGTTTTCAGAGGGATCTGTTGGGAACTAAGTATAGAATTAGCAAATTTCTGTATTTTTGTGAAATAAAGTGGTCTTATTTCCAATCCTCTGACCTCAGATCTAAATGTGTAATTTGTGTGACAGAAAAGAAAAGGAGTGGAACGTGGTCCTGCTGCCATCCGAGAAGCTGGCTTGATGAAAAGACTCTCCAGTTTAGGTAAGTAGCTGGATTTGAGATGTCTGTGATGGCCGGTAACGGACCAGTTCAGTCTCCTCTTATATCCAGGGACTGCCGAGTATCCGCTGTGTTCTTGGGAAGCATCTCTCATCCTCCCTTGGATTCCATCTGCAGTTCAGGATCTATCCGGGAGTCTTCAGGCAGTCTTGTTGCAATAAAGAGAGTAACTGTGTGTGGAAGGCAAGGAGGTGGAGTGACGCAGGACCTGGAGCAAGCTTAGTGGCTACCAAGCAGTGCTAAGAACGCTCGCTCCAGCTTTAACCGCTCAGCTTTCCCCCCTCAAATTCTAGTTCTCTTAATTCTGTCATGAGGCGGTTCTGATTCATCAGTCTAGCCAGTTTCCTCTCTCCATGTCATTTGTTTCCTCCCCAGGATGAATAGCCTTATATTACTGTAAGCAGAGCCTTAGATCAGTATTTCTCAAACTTTTCCCTGATTATGAAAATCACTTGGGTTGCTTGTTTTGTTGTTTGTTTGCTTTTATTTTTGAGCGAGAGAGAAACAGAGATTGGGTTACTTGTTAAAAATACAGGGTCCTAGGCTCCTCCATGGAATAGTCTGGTTTATTGGCTCTGTGGTGGGACCCAGACATGTGCATTTTCACAAGTGCCCAGGTAATCCGCAGTAAAGTTGCAGTTGTGTGATTAGGATAGTACTCTAAACTTCTTGAAGATGACCCACAGATAAATGCTATATAGTAATAGAGAACACTTCTTTTGGTAAGAAGGCATCAAATTCCAACTTGAATGGGAGGAATGTTCTTCCTTTTATTTTACCTGAATGTTTCTAGCTGCTTTTTAAGGTCATTTCCTCCATTCACATTAGGACCATTCACAGATCTTTTCTGAAGCTGTAAGTGCAAAATGCATGGCAACAGGGAGCTGTAGGTCCTGAAGATAATCATGTGGAATCTAGGTGAACTACAACTCCTTTCCCTACTCTTGCTTTGAAATCTCCTCTGCTGATCATTGAGTTCATTAGGGTGGATCATCTCCTAAAACAGAGGAATAATGAAGTCACCAAAATCACCTTGAGTTGAGGTGTACTTCATATACCTCTGGCTACGTCTAGATATGGTGTCTTTGGTTGAATACTCAAAACTCTCCTCTGTTAAATAATTAAAGTTTCTTCTTCAATAGGGTCTCTTTCTTAATCATTTTTTAAAAAAGTTTATTTATTTTGAGAGAATGAGAGAAAGTGCTAATGAGCATATATGTGTGCCCTCCAGGAAGGGGCAGAGAGAGAGGGAGGGAGGGAGAATCCCAAGCAGACTCCATTCTGTCAGCACAGAGCCTGACATGAGGCTTGAACTCATGACCTGAGATCGTGAGATCGTGACCTGAGCTCAAACCAAGAGTCAGATGCTCAACCAACTGAGCCACTCAGGTGCCCCTCTTTCTTGATCATTTTAATAACTCTCCAGGTTCATCACTGAAGATTAAAGATAAATTGAGATTTAGTTTTAATGTCATAAAGGGAAGAAGTTTCTATTCCTGTTTATAAATGAGGATACTGTCCCTTTAAATCCCTTTTTAAGTTTATTTATTTTGAGAGCGAGAGAGAGAGTGAGTGGGAGAAGGACAGAGAGAGGGAGAGTGAGAGAATGCCAAGCAGGCTCCACGCTGTCAGCACAGAGCCTGATGTGTGTGGGGCTCTATCCCAGGACCCTGGGATTGTGACCTGAGCCGAAATCAAGAGTCAGACGCTCAAATGACTGAGCTACCCAGGTGCCCCAAACCCTTTTTAAAGGCATCGTTTTACACTGAAGACAACAATTTCTGGTGATCGCTGGTTTTTAATACTGGGTAAACCTCTGCAGCCCATCTGATGAACTGGGCCTGGCCTTGCTCGAATTGCCTGCTCAGTGCTCAGTTCTACCTTAAGAGACTGATGAATCCATTTCAGCCTCTGACACGGGACACATTTATAATATTCAGCTGAGGCTGCTGATTGAAAGGGAAGGGCACATTTATAGCAGCTTCCCTTACTCATGCTTTGTAGACCTTTCCTGTCCTAGCTCATGGAATTTTCCCACTCCAACCTGGGAAAGGCCATTCTCCCTCAAATACTACTCCCTCAAATAACTCCTCTGTAAACGCTCACCCTACAGTGATGGTGAAGCTTCGGTTTATTTGGTCTTCCCTTTAATTTTTTCAGATATTTTCAGTTTTACAATTTATATCCTTACCCTGTAGCAGACTGGAAGGCCAGTATCAACAGCAGCCCAAAATAGAATCTCATTGCATATTAATATGATTGTGGCACTCAGCAGATTTCCAGCATGTGGTTTTGGCTAATCTCCAAAAATATGTTGGAGAAAGAAACCATGAGAAGTTTCCATTGCTATATTGTGAAACAGTACTAAAGTAGTACTTTCGAAGAAGCAGCATGGGTCAAATTTGAGGGGACAGAAGACTCATGGAAAGGTAACGTTCACAAATCCCTTTGTTCCTTGCTTTCAAGTCTGCTGTCACAGGCTGCTGGTGTTGTCATAGCATTGGTCAAACTTCTGTTTTCTTGAATGAATGTATTTGACTTAGTGTCTGCTTTTGGTTTTCCCTTTTCCCGGATTTGGTAAGGACACCAATAATGGTTCCTCTGTCAGGTAACCACTTATTTTAGTATATAAGGAGAGCCTGAGAGAGATGAAGAGGCAATTGCTCTGGCAAGGCTCAGATGCGGTACCTCTGCTCCTGATTCTGGTTAGCTCTGACAGCCATGGTAATTTGCCCCTTTTTTCTTCAGAGGTTAAAGGAGTGTTCTGTGGGGGGAAGATAGCTGTAAACGGAGATGAAGTTTTCGGCCTTTATCATTGTAATTAGGTAATTTGACTCAGCTGTGGCACTGAAAGGAGGTTCCGCCACTGAAACAACCATCTAAATTAACTGCCACTGTGACCAAGCCAAGAGTCCCAGAGTTTATTCAGGAAGCCATGTGGGAGCTACTCTGATTACCCTCAACTAGGCTAGAGACCTTTGTTCTTCCTGTTCCATTTGGTGCTCTATCAGAACAGAAATCTCTTTGGTTGAGACCCAAGAATCTGGTCTGCTTCAGGAAGAACGAGAGAGGGCCCGAGGTAGCTGCTTCACGTGAAGATCTGAAGTACGAGAGCTGTTCATTTGGTACAGATTGGTGTGTGAGTTCAGGGGTGTGTATTTGCTTTCAGTGGTTGGTAGAGAAAATCAGCATTCATGAGTCTAGTTGTATAATACTGCTACTTGAGCCTGGCTTCCACCCTGCTGTTCCACTGAAACTACCTTGAGCAAGCCCACGGATTTGTCAGCCTTTATTTTGCTGGACCTCTCTATTGTACAACTGACCACTGTATTCTGGAAATACTCTGTTAGCAGACACTATTCCCTTTTGAGTCTCTTCTCTCCATTGACTCCTGGACTCCTCTGTGGGATCCTCCTCTCCTTCCCAACCCTCAAATATTGACCCGAGTGTTCCTCCAATTTTGTTCTAAGGAGCCTCCCCCGCCCTCTCACAGATGTCTCAAACTCAACTTGTTCAAAACAAAATTCATTATCTTCTCCCTCAGATACACTTCTCCTGCTGTCTTTCCACTGTCTGTTTCATGCTATCACTCGTTATCCAGTTTACTCAAGTCCAACTCTAAGACCATCACAATCCTTTGCTTCTTCCCTTTTGTGCCTTACATGTTGATCACAAAGTCTTGTTTGTTTGTTTTTTTTCCTCCTAAATGATTAGAGTCCTTCAGCATAATGGTACTGCTGTACTTGTGTCCTCCTGACACCTGACTATAACTTTCCAATGATATCTTTTGTCCCATTCTTGCCTTCCTTGGTTCACATTCTTTGCTGCCACCAGAGTGAGCTAAGACTTTCTCCTTGGCTTAGTTTTACATGCATCCATGCTTCTCAGTCCTGTCATTCATATACTATCTTTGCTAATTTGCCATATTTTTCATTTTGGTGTTTTTCTTTAAATTGGACTTAAAGCCTCATATGTTTAAAATGTAGCCTGACCCTATAATAAACAGTGAAATCTCAGGCTTGTACTAGATACAGTTTTCTAATACACTCTCATTTAATAGTTTTACATTTTGATATCTGCGCTTCAGCCCCTAGTGCTATGTGTTCCACGTGTCAACCAAAAGGACAGCTTCCACATAATTTGACCCTAATCTACCTCAGCTTTCTCTCCACCCACATTCTGCCTTATTTTCATGGTAGCTAGAGTTGTGGGCACTTGACCTAGGCTCCACGAACAGAAGCACCCATCTTAAACTTTGACTTGAGATTCAAGAAGAAAGGGCAGCAAAGAGTTAATTTTGTGATGGGCAGGGGTGGTAGCAATGCTAGCAGTGGCTTCTGTCCAGTCTTGGTGGGGTCAGCCATGCCAGCTGCATGCGGTTCCTCTTCCCAGTAGTGGAGGTGACCGTAGCAATAGGCTCTTTCCTGGACCATCCAGCAGTATGACTTTTGGAGGCTTTATTCCTGGTAATATGGCCTTTAAAGCAGATATTGGCCCTCTTAAAGACTCTGGGAGTTGCCCAAATTGAATAAATTGCTTTTCTGCTGTAATTAGCCAGAATAGGTTTCTGTTGCTTGCAGCTTAGAGATCCTGATTGATACCTAGTTGACATATTCCAGTGAGGAAAAAATTGCCACGTGGACTGCAATATTCAAAATCCTCCCTCTTTCTAGGCCCTTGATGATAAATTCTTGTTCTTTTGGTTGCTTTTTCCCTAGTACTTGACACAGTCTTCTTATAAGTTAATATAACTCATTAGGTTACAGTTTCTTTGGCCGTAAGTTAATTTAGGACTGTATCTTCATCTTTTTGGATTTTAGCAACTCCCTGTTCTCTTGGTGCTTTGATTTCTGAACCATCATGTTCCTTAATGTGACTTGGGAAAAGAACCTCAAGTTTTAAAGATATTTTCAAGTTCCAGGCATACCTGACTGTAGTAATGTGTTACTGTGACTTAAAAATTATTTTTAAACAATTTATTTTTTACATTTTATTTATTTTTTTGAGAGAGAGAGAGACAGAGCACAAGTAGGGGGTGGGGGGGATGAGGCGAGTGAGAGGGAGACACAGAATCCGAAGCAGGCTCCAGGCTCTGAGCTGTCAGCACAGAGCCCGACGCGGGGCTCGAACCGCGAGATCATGACCTGAGCCAAAGTCGGTCGCTTAACTGACTGAGCCACCCAGGCACCCCTAAAAATCATTTTTAATATTCTAGATCTTAAGTATATATCTAAAGAGGGTTACAAGATTGTATACATTTGCTAAAACTCGAACTTAAAATGTGAGTAATATAGAGTATGCATCAAAGCTTTTCAAACATCATTTTCAGGTTTTTTTTTTCTTTTTTTTTTTTTTAATTTTTTTTTAATGTTTATTTATTTTTGAGACAGAGAGAGACAGAGCATGAACGGGGGAGGGGCAGAGAGAGAGGGAGACACAGAATCCGAAGCAGGCTCCAGGCTATGAGCCTTCAGCCCAGAGCTGGTCGCGGGGCTTGAACTCACGGACCGCAAGATCGTAACCTGAGTCGAAGTCGGAGGCTTAACCGACTGGGCCACCCAGGCGCCCCTGGTTTTTTTTTTTCTTAAAAAAAATTTTTTTTTTAATGTTTATTTTTGAGAGAGAGCACATTTGAGTGGGGAAGGGGCAGAGAGTGAGGGAGACAGATGATCTGAAGCAGACTTCTGCTGACAGTGGAAAGCCTGATGCAGCTCTGTGGGGCTCAAACCCACAAACTGTGAGATCATGACCTGAGCCAAAGTTGGATGCTTAGCTGAATGAGCCAGCCAGGCACCTCTCAGGTTTATTTCTCAAAAACAGCTTTTAGGGGCGCCTGGGTGGCTTAGTCGGTTAAGCGTCCGACTTCGGCTCAGGTCATGATCTCACGGTTCATGGGTTCGAGCCCTGCATCGGGCTCTGTGCTGACAGCTCAGAGCCTGCAGCTGGTTTCAGATTCTGTGTCTCCCTCTCTCTCTGCCCCTCCCCCCACTCGTGCTATGTCGCCCTCTGTCTCAAAAATAAATAAACCTTAAAAAAAAAACAGCTTTTAGTCCCTACAAACTAACAAGTTCATTCACTTTTTTTTTTTAACGTTTATTTATTTTTGAGACAGAGACAGAGCATGAATGGGGGAGGGGCAGAGAGAGAGGGAGACACAGAATCGGAAGCAGGCTCCAGGCTCCGAGCCATCAGCCCAGACCCCGACGCGGGGCTCGAACTCACTGACCGCGAGACCCAGGAGCCCCCATTCACTAACTTTTATATTCAAAAAATTTGAGTACTGCTAAGGCTTAGATACTGGGAATATAATAGTGAACAGAACAAATCCTTGTTATCTTAGAGCTCATTCTAATGAAGAGTGGTTGGAAACAGACATAAGTAAAATCTACAGTATGTCAGATGGTAATGGGTACTGTGGAATAAATGAAGCAAGGAGTGGGGAATACTAAGTAAACATTGCATATGTAGATGGAGAGGCCTTACTCAGAGGGAGTCATGTGAGCAGACCTTTGGCAGGTGAAGAAAGGAATCTGGGAGCATTTTAGTCAGATGAAACAGTAAGACTCAGAGACAGAAAGGTATCTGGAATGTTCAGGGAACAAAAGCCATTACTGAGCTCTAGCCAGTGATTGCTGCATGGGAAGGGGGGGAGGGCTTTCTATGCTTCTCTCCAATTTTTCAAGAAAAGCCAGAAATATGGATTTTTATGGTAGATTTGCATTGTTTATTTTATTTTATTATTTTTTTTAACGTTTATTTTTGAGACAGAGAGAGAGCATGAATGGGGGAGGGTCAGAGAGAGAGGGAGACACAGAATCTGAAACAGGCTCCAGGCTCTGAGCTGTCAGCAGAGAGCCTGACGTGGGGCTCGAACTCATGAACCGTGAGATCATGACCTGAGCCGAAGTCGGACGCTCAACCGACTGAGCCACCCAGGTGCCCCTGATCTGCATTGTTTTAAGAAATCTATATCCATACAATGGAGTATTATTGAACCATAAAAAGGAATGAATTGCTAATTCATGCTACAGTATGGGTAAATGTTGAAAGCATTATACTAAGTAAAAGAAAGCAGGCACAAAGGCCACATTGCATGATTCCATTTATATGAATTGTCCAGAATAGGCAAATCCATAGAGACAGAAAGCAGACTAGTTCAGGGACTAGTGGGGAGAAGGCAATGGGGAGTGGCTGGCAGTGGGCACTGGTTTCTTTCTGGAAGGTGATGAAGCTGTTCTGTAATTAGTAATTTGCTTAGCAATATGCTGTGGCAAGAGCATATATCACTGGTGTGCATGAATAAAGGCAAATCTCTTAAAGACATTGGGATTTGGCAAATATCCGTATAACCAGTCTTATAAAGGCAGCAAAGAATTTAACTTACACGTTTTGTTTCAAAGTTGTTTGATCCATTTGTCATGTTCTAGACATTGTGCTATGCTCTTGCTATAGTGTCATTCTTAATTTGTTAAGAACAAATGATACCTGTTAGAATGGCCAGCATCAAAAAACCCAGAAACTAACAAGCATTGGTGAGGATGTGGAGATATTAGAAACCCTTGTGCACTGTTGGTGGGAATGTAAAATAACTTAGCTGCTGTCAAAAACAATATAGTGGTTCCTTGGAAAATTAAAAATAAAGTTAACATGTGACCCAGCAATTTCACTTCAGGCATATACCCCAAAGAATTGAAAGCAAGGTCTTTAAGAGCTATTTATAGACCCATGTCCATAGCATTATACACAATAACAAGAAGGTATTCATACAAGGGAATATTAGCCTTAAAAAAGGAAGGAAATTCTGACATATGTTGTAACATGGGTGAAACTTGAGAACATTATGCTAAGTGAAAGAAGTCACAAAAAGACAAATGCTGTATGATTCCACTTATGAGGTACCTAGAGAAATCAAATTCATAGAGACAGAAAACAAAATGGTGGTTGCCAGCGACTGGGGGAAGGGAGAATGAAGAAATATTGTTTAATGGGTACAGAATTTCAGTTTTGCAAGATGAAAAGAATCCTAGAGGTGGATGGTAGTTAAAACGGTTATATAAAAATATGAATGTACTTATTACCACTTAAAAATGGTTATTTTTGGGGCGCCTGGGTGGCTCAGTCGGTTAAGCGTCCGACTTCGGCTCAGGTCACGATCTCGCAGTATGTGGGTTCGAGCCCCACGTCGGGCTCTGTGCTGACAGCTCAGAGCCTGGAGCCTGTTTCAGATTCTGTGTCTCCCTCTCTCTCTGACCCTCCCCTGTTCATGCTCTGTCTCTCTCTGTCTCAAAAATAAATTAATGTTTTAAAAAAATGGTTATTTTTAGGGGCACCTGTGTGGCTTAGTTGGTTACGTGTCTGACTTCAGGTCATGATCTCATGGTTTGTGAGTTTGAGCCCTGTGTCAGGCTCTGTGCTGACAGCTCAGAGCCTGGAGCCTGTTTCATATTCTGTGTCTCCTCTTTCTGCCCCTCCCCTGCTTGAGTTCTGTCTGTCTCTCTCAAAAATAAGTGAGCATTAAAAAAAATTTTTTTTAATGGTTATTTTTAGGGGCACCTGGGTGGCTCAGTCAGTTAAGCGTCTGACTTTGGCTCAGGTCAGATCTCGTGGTTTGGGGGTTTGAGTCCTGCATCGGGCTCTGTGCTGACAGCTCGGAGCCTGGAGCCTGCTTCAGATTCTGTGTCTCCCTCTCTGCCCCTACCTGGCTTGCACTCTGTCTGTCTCTCTCTCAAAAATAAATAAAACATTAAAAAAAAATTTTATGGTTATTTTTTAAATATATTTTTAAAGTTTTTATTTATTTATTTTGAGAGAGAGAGAGACAGAGTGGGGGGGGGGGCAAAGAGAGAGGGAGAGAGAGAATTCCAAGCAAGCTCCACATTGTCAGCACAAAGCCTGATGTAGCTCAAACCCACGAACTGTGAGATGATGACCTGAGCCAAAACCAAGAGTCAGACGCCTAACCTGACTGAGCCACCCCCCAAAATGGATATTTTTATGTGTATTTTACCACAATTTAAAGGAAGCCTTAATTCATATTCTATTCTAACTTATTTTTTAAGAACAAGGTTGTAGCTTCTCTTAAGACATAAAAATGCCACGTGCTTGAAGAATTTTTTTGGCTTCTTAGCACACTGTTTTGCTCTATAAATCAAAGCTGAGAATGAACAAACAAAAAAAGTAAAGTATGTCCTGAAGACTTCGAGAAACTTTCCCAAGCCCCTACAATCAGCAGAAGTAGTTGAGAATCTCGTTTCTTGCTGTATATGACCTGATGGCTGGATTGGTGCAGTCAGCTGTCTTCTCAGCTCTTGCAGCAGCCAAAGAAACTCCATGGCACTATCATAAGTAGGTGGTCTCCTATTTCTTAAAGTCCTGTGTGTTCCTAGTGTATTCCCTCTCTCATTTCCCATGACAGATACTTCGAGTCTTTACCCATAATCCTCATGGCCCTGTCTTTCCAACTAAGGCATGGACTCCTTTACAGGTCTTCTCCCTGTCATCCCCCAATTAGTTGTATCGACCCACTCTCAGAGGATGAGGGATACAGTCCTAACAGTATTAGGGAGATGCGTGTGAAAAGAGCACAAAATAACAATGGCTTAAGAAAAATAGTTTCACTCTCCAGTAAACAGAATCTGGAGAGAAGTCCAGAGCTGGTTTGGCCGCTCTGTAAGTTCAGACCTAGATTCTTACCTTGCTGTGTTACCAGCAAGGCCTCTGTCTAGTGGTCCCAGATGGTGTGGCCTTGTTTCTGGCAGCAGGGCACAAGAATGGACAGAAGTGGGCAAAGGGAGAACTCTGTGCTTTCCCTTAAGGGAAGTTCCCAAGAAGTTGCAGGATGTTTCTGCTTATCGTTTTGGACCCAAAGGGCCACATGGCCACACCAAGGAACAAGGGAAGATGCCGAGTTTAGTCTCCATTCTAAGAGGTCATGCTCCCAACTAAAGTTCTGTCTCTGCAGAAGAAGTGAAGGACAGATCTTGGACAAGTTAACAGTCATACCACTTCCCTGGGTTCTAGATCCCATCTCTCCTGACCTTTGAGTGTTCTTGTTCAACAATTATCCCTTCCCTCCCTTTGTTCTGCAAATCTTACCGTCCTGCCATCCTCCTTGGTCTTTATGTAGCCTTCCAGCTGTTGTCCAGTTGTTTCTCTTCCGAGCCACCATCCTGGCTTCTCTGCTGCCCTTTCACACTGCAGTTTGCTATAATCTGAGGTCTTGAGCCATCATTGCAATGAAACTGGTTTTGCCGAGGTCTCAGACCTCCTACTTCCTAACACAGTAGACACTGCAACATTCACCTTTATTCGACACTGTCTGCCACACCTTTATTGAAACAGACACCATTCTCTTCTGGTTTTAGCTCTCTGGTTGCTTTGCTAGATCTTCTGCTACCCCCCCTTTACATGCTGGTGTTCCTCATGGGTTCTCCGCCCTTGATTCTCTTGGTTTAATGTTGTCTCAATTGGCAGTTTGTCCATTCCCATGGCTTTTCTGTCACCTGTATGCTGATGCCTCCAAAGCTTTATTTCCAACACTTGTTTCTGCTCTCAGCTCCAAACCTGTATCCCAGCTGGCTTCCATGTGTATATTCTTTTTAACTTTCTTATTATGGAAGTGTACAAACATAACAAAAGTAGATACAGTGACATAGTGCATTTGTCGTGTCTGTTGCCCAAGCATCAATCATCAATACATGGCAATCACCCTACTCCATGCCTTTCACAGCAAATCACAGACATCCTATTGTTTTATCTGCAAATACTTCATTAGATATCTTCAAAATATAAGAATTCTTTAAAATTTAACAATAATACTATTATCATACCTAAAAGAATATCAAATGCCCAGTGTTGGATAAATATGATGATGATAATAATAATAATAATAATAATAATAATAATAATAAATCTCCTCCCAACCAAGAGAACCTTTCCATAAAGGTAGTAGAGAAAGCAGTTATTGAATAAGCATTCAATCAGGAAATCTGCTAAGAGATTGCAAAGATAAAGAAATCTCCCAGGTGCAGCCCATTACATGTTTTCAAGATAAATAATAACTAGTCCTCTGGTTAGAGGATTTGACAGTAACATTTGTCAGAGCTCATCCTAACTTTATCATAGAAATTTGAACAACCACCAGAGGAAAACAAACTTCTCATATCCTAAGGCAGGAGGTATTTTAGCAAATTGGGGCAGGCTGCCCACCCCCTGTGCTGACAGAAGTTAGCCTCTGAATTTCCAGTCGTTGAGGGAAACATTCCTGGGGTAGGAGATTGACAAGAGGCTTATTTAATGTTATAAACGTTTACATGCATTTGAAAAGGACAGAGAAGGAACTTCTGAAACAAAAGGGAGCCAGGAGTCTTCCCCTTATAAACAGGGAAAATTAAGTCTATTTTTCCTTTGTCTCTGCCCTTAAACCAGTTAATGTCGACATTGTTTGACAGACTTAAGTTTTTTGCGATGTTTATTTACAGTTTGTTTGACTTGGGATCTTTATCTTCTTTTTCTTCTTCCTTGTGGTGTATTTGTGGAGGAAACTAGGTCATTTGTCTGTGTAATAATCTGTTTGAATTTTGCAGATTACATCCCTGTGGTGTCCTGTGATGTGTTCTTTTGTGTTTCCTATAAACTGATAATTGGATCTAGATCCTTGGTCAGATTCAGGCTTTTTTTTTCCCCCTGGCAGTTCTGCAAAGTTGGTGGCAGTATATACACTTCCATCAGAAGTGATGTTATTCATCATTGAACACTGTGTAGAATTGATCCTTGTACTTGCTTCTGTGTGTTTTCAACAGGATAGTCTCTGACATCTCAAGGCCATCTATCCAGAACTGACCTCATCATCTCCACTCCCTTCCCCTGTGTCTTTCTCATCTTTAGAAGTAGAGCCAGAAAGCTGCAGGGCAGGCCCTTTATTTCCACACCCCCTCTAAGTATTGCTGGAATCTACTGCTTTATCTTTACAGTCCCCTTGTGGAGCTGCTCTTCTCCGGGCCAGTCCATTTCCCTCAGGCCCTCAGTACACTGGATCTGCAGTGTAGATTTTGATTTCTCACTTCCTGACCCTACTGCTTGGGTTCTGGGCCCTGCCCCCTCTTCTGCCTCCTCCTGCCTTTTCCTTCCACAATCCTCCCAGGAACCCTGGGCTCAGGGGAATTGTGAATTGTTCTCTAGGGCTGAAGGTATTATATGCCTCTTCTGCTTGGTAAGCCTTTTCCCCTTCCCCTTTTATTCCTGGCTAATGCCTTCAAGATTCAGCTAGTGCCCCTGATAAGTCCTCCTGGCTCTTCCTGGGTCTGAGTCAGCACTTTCCTCTGTTCCCTTCACACACAGTGCCCGGCTGCCTCACAGCAGTAAGCACTGGACTGTCCTCTCACCAGGCTGGGAGCTCGTTGAAATCTGTGGCCATACCTCATCTCCACATCCCCAGGACTTACTAGAGAGCCTGGCACACAGGAAGCACATAGTCCGCCTGTGCTGAAGGAAGACAGGGGCAAGCATCCTGGCCTTCTCCTGTAACTTCATTCAAATCATGCCCCATGGGATTTTCCCAGATCACTGTTTCCTTTCTCTCAAAATGATTGGCTCCTAAAAAAAAAAAAAAAAAAAAAAAAAAAATGATTGGCTCCTCAGAAGCCAGCTGATCTCCTGATTTTTGAGAATGTATGACTCAGAGTAACTGGCATATATCAAATTGTTTAACTCTTACAAGGTATTAGGCTACTAGTTGATGAATTTATTTAAGCTAAATGTAAAAGTAGGTGATAACAGCCAGTTGTTGTCCCCTCTTCGAAACCTATGTTTCTTCATCAGGACCTGAGTCCCTGATGGTGACTGCTTCTTCAAGTCAGGCTGGCTTCTAGTTACTTTAGAGAGCTGTTGCATTATTTATTTTAACATCCAACATAGCACAGTTCAAAGTCCTGGAACCTAAGGGATTACTGTGGTTGGTTTAAATAATTTAGTCTTTGAGTTAATTTTTTTCTTCCTTTTTGTTAAAAAAATTTTTTTTAATGATTATTTTTGAGAGTGAGAGAGTGCTCAAGCGTGAGTGGGGGAGGGGCAGAGAGAGGGAAACACAGAATCCAAAGCAGGCCCCAAGCTGTTAGCACAGAGCCTGACATGGTATTTGAACCCACAAACCACTAGATACTGACCTGAGCCAAAGTCAGATGCTCAACTGACTGAGACACCCAGGTGTGCCCCTCCCTCTCTCTTAATGACCAGACTCTCTTGGTAGTAAGGGTGTATTAATATAATAGATGTGAGTAATGCTGAGATTGGGAGAAGATAGACCAAATCTTCCTGGCTCCCTACCCCCTGCCAAGAGACCAGAATTACTGAATAGAAAAAGAAGTAGAAAACTACTTCCTGTGTGACCCAAGAATTGAGTCACAGCAGGGCGTGTGGCATTGTGGTTAGGGCTTCTGAGAATTGGTGTTCCAAGATTAATTGGCTTTGCCTTTATATTCTTTTATAGGAGATGTGGACGATTCAAACTGTGAGTGAGAACCGGACTCTATAGGAGCCATTTCAATGAGAAATCAGTGGACCTATGTGTGTTTGCTACTTCTCACCAGAAACTGATTTTATCAAAATGACATAGTCCTATTACAAACAGGTTTTGGGAAGTCTTAGGTTACACCATCAGTTTCAAGGAAAAGGGTAGGGTGGGGAGACAAACCACAAAGGTGCTTCACCCAACTGAACTAATACGTAATCCTTAGCATGTGTAGGCTTTTCCTTGTTATCTCATTTAATACTCCTGGAAAGCACGTGAGATAGGACAAGCTCAGGAAATGAACTTGGTTGCAGATCTTGACTCTTAGGAAGTTAGGGGCTGGAGGGCAAGGATTCTTCCTTTTGCATCTACTGTGGCACTTGACTTCCTGTGGCCATCTTGTGTGCGCTCTGCTTTCAGCTCAGAGTGGTCTGGAATGCAGTCTGTCTGGTTTGAGGTTCCCTGGGAACACTCACCAGGAAGCCGGCCCAGGGTCTGGGGCAGGGAGCTGGACATCACAACCGTTGTTAACTGGCAATGCTGTAGTCACTAGCCTGATGTGTTGCCCTTTAAATCCTTTCTGGAACAAGGTAGAATATCAAGAACCTAAAAAAGATCACGTATTCTGAAGAGCAGTATTTTATCCCCAGGGATTGTCACTGTCTCTTCCTGAGGTTATACAGTGGAGCAGGCTGAAGTTTTGTTAGCATGTTGACAATGGCAGATCTCTTTTCCAGATAAGCTCAACAGTCTTGTTCTGAATGAGGGAAAATGGTTATACTGCTGTGTCTTGTGAAGCCAGAGGAACCCTCCTCTTCCCTCGATCCTGCCTGTGCTGGAACTGGGCTGTTAGGGTGCCGTCAGCCAGCGGTCCATCTGAGAAGGCCTGAGCCGGTTCACCGTGATCTAGAGGCATGTAGAGGGCTGATGTGAGCTTGGTTCAGAGGGCATACATTGCTAAGCTTATCTTCAGACAGTGATACTCTGTTTTCCTTAGGAGAGGACGGACATAGCTAGAACACCAACTAGCAAGGAAGTTAAACTGGTGCTGCAAGTCATCTTGGTTACATGTCTCGGACTAAATTTTAACATTTTTTCCCCTCCCTTCCCCTCTCAAATTTTTTTTTTTAATGTTTATTTTTGAGAGAGAGAGAGAGAGAGAGAGAGTGAGCATGAGCAGGGGAGGGGCAGAAAGAGAGGGAGACACAGTAGACCAAAGCAGGCTCCAGCCTCTGAGCTGTCAACACAGAGCCCGACGTGGGGCTCGCGCTCATGAATGGTGAGATCATGACCTGAGCTGAAGTCGGACCCTTAACTGACTGAGCCACCCAGGTGCCCCTAAAGTTTTGAGTTCTATATTTAGATTTTTTTACTCAAGAATCACATTCATGCAAAGGCATCTATTGACACCATGTTTGTATCTTTTGATCTTGAGGTTAACTCTGGTACATGTCAGATGGACATGTCTGAAATGACTGGCCTGGCTGGCTCACCTTCTGTCCTCAAGCCAATGCCACTTTCCCTGCCCTGGTCTTCGTCAGCTGTGCTCCTCACTGCCTCAGAGAACTGGGTGGGGAGGAAGGAGGTGTTGGGAGCCCTGACTGAAGCAGCCTCCTCAGACTCAGAAGATGTGAACTACAACAAATACGTGTTCTCTGCGTGGTAGGATTTCTTGCCCTAATGCACTCAACTTGATACTGAGTCTAAGAAGAGCAGATTTTTACAGGCCTCCAGGACACATGATTCTGGAGGTTGTATAACCTCTGGCAGTTAAATGGCACTAAATAAAAAATGAGTTTACCTTAAATAAGTCTCTTCGAAGGTTATTACCCAAATCACATTTTAGAGGTAACAGAAATTCTTACGTCAAGTGGCCTGAAGTAACTGGCCTTCTTTTCCTAATGTAGACTTCAGGCAACACTGCCACTGTTTTCAATAAGCTGGTTCTCTAGTACCCTTCTAAGGTCCTAAGGATTAGCAGTCACATCCCTTTATAATGCCAGAACTTCCCTTTGTGTGGGGCTAAATCTGTCACGTATGATATTTGAGTCTATAGCTTTAAAGCCACCAGTATTAGTATCCTCCCAGCGTTAAATGAGATCTCTGAGTCTTTGTATTTCTCCACATTTCACTGACTTGTTATTCCTGACAAGTCATAATAAACATGCCATCCTATTCAGGGACAGTTTGAAAAAAGGCACAGTAATAGGTCCTTAGCTTTTCTCAAACTCTGTTGTTCTGCCAGTGGGCTACCTGTGGTGCAGTAGACTCTCCCGGGTGTCAGCCCCCTTTTGAACCTATTTCTCTTGACTTGCTGGGAGCTTGGAAGGTCAGAGCTCCTTGTGAGTAGAAGTCAGCAGTGGCAGGGGGCGCCTGGGTGGCTCAGTTGAGCATCCGACTCCAGCTCAGGTCATGATCTCGCAGCTCGTGAGTTCAAGCCCCGCGTCAGGCTCTGTGCTGACAGCTCAGAGCCTGGAGCCTGCTTTGGATTCTGTGTCTCTCTCTCTCCCCCTCTCTCTGCCCCAACCCACTCACATTCCGTCTCTGTCTCTCTCAAAAATAAACAAACATTAAAAAAAAAAAAAAGTCAGCAGTGGCAGAATGGGGAACCTTCATGCTGTTGAAATGTTACCTTCGTGCTAACGTTGTCTTCTGTGAACCTCTGAGCAAAGGGCTCAGAGGCTTGTCCTACACAGAACTATTAATTTTGCTGGATTTCTTCCTCTGAAATGTGTGGATGACAGTAACAGGAGGACGTGAGGATTAGCAGCTATCTGTAGTGCATCTAGCATGGTGTGGTGTATGGAGACAATTTTGTTCCTTTCCTCCTTTCCTGTCACTGGCTTCCTTCAGGGATTCCTTAGTGATCAGGGCTCTGAGATAGAAGTGCTGTCCACAGATACTGCTAAGGGCTGTTTTGATTTCTTCCCCACCAGTTGGTTACATCATTCTGTTGATGCACTTGTGTTCTCGTTCCACTCTGATGGAGCCTAGAGAGGTTTATCAAGGCCAAAGGTAACATTTGGGCTTAGAAGATCAGAGTAGTATTCGGTGTATTTTTATTATCAGCACTGGAGAAGCAGTGAGCCTGTGCCAGTATCTACAGAGGTTTACTTTCCCACTGCAAGTGAAAAATGAGAGCCCTTTCAAGTTGGTTCTAAATCTGTTTATCACGAGAGCTTTTTTGAAGTCTTAGGTTTATTCTGTCCTACAATGCCTTCTTAGAAGGAAGTGTAGCAATGAAACCTGATGTCTCATCTGATGAAGACTTGCAGATGAGTTGACCTGAAGCACAAACAGTCCGACAAAGGGACAGCTGCCTTAAGCATGACAGGCAGATGCTCTTTCCATATTCTATTTGCTCTTCACTAGGACTCTAAGGTTCTCTAAAATTTAGTGACACCACTTTTTTGCCTTTGAACAGGAAGAATTTGCCATAGCACTCAGATAAAGTAATAGCTTCATTATTACTCTGTTCATCCTGTTCTTATAAAAAACTAAACTCCCTTCAGCCTCCCCACTCCTCAAAAATGCTGGCCCTTGGGTTACAATTCATGTTCTCTTCAGCCTCCTTTGCATTACTGCTCCAATTTGCGAACTTCTCATTTCTGTTAAATTGCTCTACTGTTTTCAAACCTGGCTTGTGTGCATTTCTTCTTTCAGAACCTTGTTCACTGTTTAGAAACCAATCCTAGACTCTTCTCCACTAGTCCTTTGCTCCAATGCTATCAGTATAGCAGGCATTAGAGGAGAAAGGCCCCGAGAGGTTGTATCAGGATGGCATAGTACATTTGCTGATTCAGCTCTATAATGAAATAGGATAGTTAGGATTGCCAATTGTACAGATCAGCACATAGCTTTAGAATTTTGAGGTTTTTTTTTTTTTTTTTTTAAAGTTTATTTATTTTTGAGAGAGCGAGAGCATGAGCCAGGAAGGGGCAGAGTGAGAGGGAGACACAGAATCCGAAGTACGCTCCCAGCTCCACACGGTCAGCATAGAGCCTGATGTGGGGCTTGAACTCACAAACTGTGAGATCCTGACCTGAGCCAAAGTTGGATGCTCAACCGACTGAGCCACCGAGGCTCCCCAAGAATCTTGAGTTCTTAATCACTTAAAAGTTATGGCAGCAGAATTTAAAAGTACTACTTGCAGCAGAGATTGCTAGCTGTCCACCAAATCCTTTCTCTTCTGGACAGAAGTTAGATCTGATTTGCTGACCAGTACCATGTGAGCAGGTATGATGTACCACTTGTGTCCCAAGGCCTTTAAAAATAGATGTTTGCCTTCTCAGGGCTTTCTTCCTCTCTTGCTGCCTTGATCCTGGGGAAACCCAACCTCAGCCACACAAATGGCAAAGCCCTAATTATGGCAGAGCCACAAGCCAGGAGCTTGGTCTCTGAATCGTTGCACGAAGGAAAGCCTCCTGCTGACCTACAATATCCACCCTGGATGTTAAAGGAACAAGAAACCAATTTACTGTGTTTGAGCCATTGTTTGGGGGAAGGTTAGTTACAGCAGTTAAGCCTACTCCAACAACCTTATTTAAAAGAATAGTATGGGGTGCACTGGTGGCTTAGTTGAGCGTCTGACTCCGTCTCAGCTCAGGTCTTGATCTCAGGGTCGTGAGTTCAAGCCCCACATTGGGCTCCACATTGGGCAGAAGCCTACTTAAAAACAAAAAGTACGAATTATGTTTATGCACAAAGGTCAAGCAAAGATGGAGTAGTCAAGCCTGGGAAGTGGGGTAGGGACTTTCACCATTAGACACTTCCCTTATAAATTTTATAAAAATTTTCTATTACCAGTAAGGAAAGAAAACAATGAAAATAGCAACACAGTGCTGGTACAAATTTTACTTGATGTGGGAATAGTTCCTTGACCCCTGTCCCCCCAGTCCCTGCTGAATTTCCTTTCATTCCCTTAACAGTCCTTGTCCTTAGTCCTTTCCTGGCACTTTTGGAACATAAAGAGCAGAAATGGGAGTACTATAGGGTAGGCAACTCAGGCAGGGCCTTTCAGGATATTAATCCCTTCAGGGGGTCTGGTCCTCAGCTTTGTGGACCCAGGAAGAGGAGAGTTCATTTTGCTTAAATTTTATTATTGAAGTATAGTGACACACGATATTAATTTCAGGTACACAACATAGTGATTTGACAATTCTGTACATCCACTGTACATCCATGATAAGCATAGTTCCCACTGGGCAGCAAACATTATTGTATTATTGACTGTATTCCCTATGCTGTACTTTTAATCTCTATGGCTTATTTTATAACGAAGTTTGTACCCCTTATTTCCCTTCACCTACTTTGTTCATGCCTCCACCCCCTCCCTCTGGCAACTATCAGTTCTCTTTTTGAGTCTGCTTCTGTGTTTTAGATTCCATATACAAGTGAAGTCATATGGTATGATCTGACATTTCATTTAGCATAATGCTCATTAAGTCTGTCCATGTTGTTGCAAAGGGCAAGGTTTCATTCTTTTTTTATGGCTAGCATGTCATTGTAGGTGTATATATATGCACCTCATCTTTACCCCATTCACCTGTGAATGGACACTTAGGTTGTCTTGGCTATTGTAAAAATGCTGTGGTGAACCTAGGAGTGCATGTATCTTTTCAAATTAGTTAGGAACAGAAATCTAGATACGTGTGGAGTTTATCAGGCTTTCCAACCCAGAGACTCCTGTTAACCATGATGTATAAACCAAAATCCCCAATCAAAATTATGATGAGCAACAGTCCCTCCAATATCCACTGTTAGGAGGCCCTCTTGCTGGTATGAGGGCAACAGGGAAACTAAGTGAATAACCAGAGCAGGCTGTTTGGTGAGTAAGGAAGGAGAGCAAATGGGAGTTGGATAATCTTAGAAGAACCCACTTTCTGGGCTGTGAATTAATCTGGTGATCCGCATCATGGAGTTGCATACTTAATAAGCAAAATTCTTTTATGAAATTGAGTCTGTCTTCCTTGGAGAGTATTCTTTAAGACTGCCAAATTCTCTTAAGGTTCCTCTATAGGCTTTCTGCAGCTTTTTTCTGCTAAGTCAGTAACAATGAGCTGAGTTCTGTATTGTCATACTTATGAGTCTACAAGTTCCATGACTGGACTTGTATGTTCCCCAAGTTGTCACTTATCCACTGGGTTGATTCCTATGTATTTATTTGTCCTGTGAATAGTGAGTTAGTCTTCAAAAATTGGTTAATATTAACATTATTTAATTAGATAATAAACCTTTTCTAATTGTATACCTAATATTATAAAACACCAGACATGCCCTGATGTCTTATACCTATTAAGAACTTAAATCCTAGAAGTGGCAGAGGGGGTGCAGATATAAACACGGATATAGCAAGTGTAGGCACGGACGTTCAAAATCTGTCCAGCCCAAGACTGTTGCCAATAGCAAGACTTGATACTGACTTAAAAGTTAGTCAAAGCTTCTATTAAATCTAAACTGTGCTCCTATACTGAGATCTTATAAAGTGCTTATCCCTTACGGCTTTTTCCTTTTAAAAGATTTTTATAGATGTTTTTTATGGTCATATTTTTTATCTTGTATCCCAATGGCTTTGGCTTATCATATTCTTCTGCCTTTAGTATTTTCTCTTTAAGTTTTCCAGATCTTCTCTGGGTGTTTTTATAGGATTAAAGCGCAATGAACAAAAGATACATACAGAATTCTGCAGCTGTAGGTGTATCATAATTTTGGAAATAGGATAAAGTTTTCTATTTTGCTTCCAATATCCCTTTTAGTAGTGATCCTCTGGTTGGCCTTATGTTACAGGCTGTTGGTTCTCAAATTTTTACATTTTCTCAGTTGTTTGCTTTGAATAGAGAATGGGCTCAAAAAGTAAAGCTCAAAACTGTACAGTTTAAATTCAAGATGGGTCCGCGCTGGTCTAATCCAAATCTTTAACACAAATCTCTTCCAGAATTACTATCCTGTGACCATTTCCCCTTCACCGCCCTTACCTAGTCTCCAGTTTGAGAAGCAGGGTCTTAAGAATACAATCTATGGTAACATTATGTTCTCTGATAGTTCAGATCTGTTCGTGATAGAGTTGGATTACTTAGTCCTAAGCCTTTATGGCATCCAACCAGTTTATTAAATGGTTACATGGCAAGACTGGTACTTACCGTAAGGTAAAAATTAACATATAATGACTGGTGTCATAATTCTTTGGAAAATGTGGAATCTAAGAGCAAAAATATAGTATATTGTCAGAATATATCACTATTTCAAAATGAAAAAAAAGTTTTTTTAAGGATTTTATTTTTAATCTCTGCACCCAACATGGGGCTCAAACCCACAACTCCGAGATCAAGACTGGCATGCCCCTCTGACTGAGCCAGCCAGGTGCTCTCCCCACCAAAACATTTTTAAGATAAGTCTGTGCTTTTATTGGTCAAAGAGGCTACTTGAGGGGGATTAAGCCGGAGGAGTGGGTGGCCCCGATGCTGGGGCCCCACGTTCATGGGCTTGTAGGTAGGGGAGAACTCCCACAGGTAGTGGCTGATCCTCTTGGGCTTGACATCCACCTGGGGGAAGGCCTTGCCGTTGTAGATGCCCGCCATCTTGCGCGGGACGTTGCTATCCAGCAGGTGTGTGTATTCACCATCTCTGGCTTGTCTGTGGGCGGTGCCTCCTGGTTGTCTCTGCAGGCACACTGGGAGCAAATGCTGCTTCCACTGCTGTCACTGAGTCAGCTGCTCGGAGGATGTGTCCAGCAGCTGGTCTAGGTGTATGCTGTAGTAGGTAAACCTGTGAGAGGTTTGCTGCTCCTCCATTTCCACCAACCTGTGTTTTTTTACAAAAGGTCTCACTAGTGTTTTTAACATTTGTTTTTTGAGAGTGTGCAAGCAGGGGAGGGACAGAGAGAGGCGAGCAGAGGATCTGAAGCAGGGCCCCCACTGACAGGCTGACAGCAGCGAGCTCGATGTGGGGCTTGAACTCATGAACTGTGAGATCATGAGCTGAGTCAAAGTCAGACACTCAACCGACTGAGCCACCCAGGTGCTCAGTTCTTAAAGAGAAGGGATCAAAAGGGATTCTTTGGGAAACCGTGTAGTCAAGAATGTATGTTTTAGGGGTAGGTGACCTGAATTTGGGTCCTGCTTCTGCCACTTAGCAGCTCTGTGATTTTGGGACCTTCCATTTTTTCATCTATAGAACAGCATGATTTTAGTGGTCTAATAGGATAGTTGTGAGTTTAAGAATTTTTGTCAAGCAATTAAAACGTTGCCTAGGATCTTGGTAACAAAGACCTTTCTCTTACTTTTAGGATGCTTTAGGTCCTCAGATTGGCCTTTTATTAAAAAAAAAAAAGTTTATAATATTAAAATTACTATGTATGTATTTTTGCTCTAAATTAATAGTACTTAATTTTCTTTAAATTCTATTGGTTCATATTGGTATTTTACTTTCACTTTATAACTCTGGGATATGAGGTTTAATTGCTACTAATTTTGTGATTGTTAGGTTAAGTCAGTGAACATTTCTGGGCTTCATTTTCCATAACCCAGCTTTTTTTGTCTGCAAAATGGTGTTCCTAATAGGATCTACCCCACAGGATTGCTGGGAGGACTGAGATAATCATGTGACAGTCCTGCTACAGTCATGTGACATTTTGAGTTTTACTGTGGCAAAATGAGTGTGATGTGTGCACTTTGTCACAAGTTCTTATTTGTGGCCCAGGCCAGTAAGAGTTGGAATAACGTATACAATTAATCTTGTCATCCCCAATTTGTTCCCAGGCTGCCGCCTGAAAGATTTTGGAGATTTGAGTTTTACTCCAGTCCCTAAAGATGATCTCTACAACAACCTGATTGTGAATCCTCGCTCAGTGGGCCTTGCCAACCAGGAATTGGCTGAGGTGGTTAGTAGAGCTGTGTCAGGTGGCTACAGCTGTGTCACAGTGGGAGGAGACCACAGGTAAGCTGGGATCCAGGGGTGGTGGAGGAGCTGGATAGTATGGTGCTTGTGGTCTAATGAGTTAGCTTGTCTACTTCCTCACTTAAAAGTAAAATATCCTTCAGAATTTTGAAGGTATGACGTGCATAATAGTATCTTAAGATCTACGATCCTGAGTTGATGGAGGCACCTATGGTTTTCATTGTAGGACACATTGTGTAGTATGAGGACAAGTTCAGAGATGGACAATCAAAGTTTTTAGAAACATGCTCCTCTCTTGAACTGTCTTATGACTTTCATTTGGCTATTCGAGAGAATTGGAAGGATACATTAGTAGGCTGAATTGTTTTAAGCAGTTTTGCAAGTATGTTCAGGTTCTCCACTTGCCATGTGAGTATGTTCTCTACCTTCACAGTATGGACTTTAGGATCCTTCTCTTAGTGAATCAGCATGTACTTTATTGAGCACTGCTTGATGTCTTCTCAAGTAGTGCTAGGGACTGTGGGAATTGTGATTTATTAAGACTAGATGAAATAAAATACACATGGGATTAAAAAAAAAATATTGAATTCTACAGAATTTGAGAGAAAGAAGAGATCCTTCTGGGCCAGAGCAGTCCTATTTGAGCTAAGTAATGAAGGTTTTTGGCAGAAAGAAAAAAGGCATTAAAGTACTATGAGTACTGAGCACTTCATATAGATCTCATGATTAATCTTCATGATAACGCCATGAAGCAGATACAGTTTTACCTAATCTGTTAGGAACACTGAGGGACAGAGGTCAGATAATTTATCCAACTTCTAGAGCCAGGAAGTAGCAGAGGTGAGATTCAAATTCAGAGGGCAAATTCTGAAGGCAATTAGCTTTTCTTTTGAGAGTCAATCTAGCAACTTCCCCTGAGGTGCACACAGAGCTTTTCAGATCTCTTAACAGAAGTTGAATCTTTGTTACAACTGGAAATGCAGGTAGATCTCATTAGGAATAAAATCTCAGGTAGAATAAGACAGTAGCTAGGTTTTCTACAGTGATCCAGTTAAATCAACCAGAGGGTGGGCCTTCTTCCTTTTAGCTCAGTGTTATCTCTTGAAGTTCATTTACATTGACTTTCTTTTGGTTGTCTATTTGGGAACTGCTTATCAACGTGATCATCATAATGTTTGGCTTTTCTTTTTTCTGTAGTTATCTACATTGCAGCCCTTTTCACTGTTCCTGATTTTTCTGTTCAGTGCTAAAACTAAGGCTATCTGGAAGATTCTAGAAAGGAAGGGAGGAGTGTATATATTGAACAGCTACTGAACATTTTAAAGGAAGGAGGCATCTTTAGGTCACCCTGCTCCATTTACACAATATGATATAAACTATGGTCTTAGACATCAAACTATCTCTGACCTAAGCCAAAATTATTATCCCTTTCAGAAAAGGAAACTGTCTAGAAAAACTAGATAACCTGTGCTAGATCACAGCTTTCTGGAAAACAAACAAACAGTAAAGTCCACCACTTTTCACACTAGACCATGCTATCCCACAAAAAGTCCCTTTGTGGGGCATAGAGCTTAAAATGTTGTCTCATGCTATACTGACCAAGAAGGATAGCTGTACTTAGTTTCTAAAATGCATAAGCTGCACTTCCCATCTATGTCAAATTCTCTGGTTACTGGGAAGCTGGGCAGCTTTCCAACCACGATTTCATCAGCTGTATTCCTACAATGGAGACAGGACAGTTAGCCCATGTACACAGAGTCCCAGGACAAGGAAAGGCAAAAAACACTGATACATGAATGTCATGCTAATAGATAGAAGATAACATGCAAATAAATGTTTATTTAGTGATCTGATAAATGAGATCTTTAATTGGGTTCCCCTGTTACTTTAATGTCTTTAGCAATTTTGACTTTTCCTTTGAGGAAGTAGCACATAATCTTTCTACAAAGCTATAATGCTAATTTTTATCCTTAAAAAGTTAATAGAACTATTCTTTTTTTTTTTCTTTGATTCTTTGAAAGTAATAATTAGATCTCCCTGGTCTTCCTTAAGTATTAAATATTTGTGAGTTGTTACATATAGAACATACCACTTAACTGGATTTCATTCATTGAACAAAAAAGGTAAGGTCCTTTTCTGGGCCAGGACTAATATCAAATTTTAGGGAGAGCAATGACCTCTGTCAAACTAGAATGATAAGCAGTCAACAAATTTTGAATCTTTGGAACCTTCCACTTCTCCTTAACTCACTCAAGGTTAATCTTTGGGAACTACAGGCCGAGGACTGTTGGGTCATCCAAATCCAGCCGCAGTCTGAGGCCCTGACTTTGCCCTGAGGACAAAGTGTGAACTGCACTGACATGAGGATATTTGTTACTGGTGATGTTTGCCAAGCAGAGGGCCTCGATTATCATGTTTGTTTCTTGTAGCCTGGCAATTGGTACCATTAGTGGCCACGCCCGACACTGCCCAGACCTTTGTGTGATCTGGGTTGATGCCCATGCTGACATCAATACACCCCTCACCACTTCATCTGGAAATCTCCATGGACAGCCAGTTTCATTTCTCCTCAGAGAACTACAGGACAAGGTCAGTGGGCTGAAATGAGAAGAAAATTGAATTGCTTGCATGGATTATGCTGGGGCTTTGAGGAACTAGTTCAATGCGATTTCTGTGAAGGATGGGCTGATGGTGGTGGTAGAAATAATTAGTATTCCTTCATTTGTTCATCAAAATTATTACGGGCTAGGCAGTCTACTAGATGCTAGGGATATAAAGAGGACCAGGATATGGGCCCTGCTCCGAGGAAGGGTGTGTGTGTGTCATAATCTTGCAAGAAAGGAAAGTGGCATAACTCTAGTGATTGATATACCTATAGCACGAGGACTTCTTGGTTAGAGGTCCCCAGTCCTGCTTCACTCTCAGATCCACTGGTCCAGAGGAAAGTAAAATTATGATTACCTCTCGGTAATATTTTCCTAGGTGGTTTAGAAAACATGGGAGTCCGTATTAGGTATAGACTAGAATCTGTATATCCTTCCCCTCAGTGAGGGACCAAGTTAAAGCAGGATAGTACAAAAGTTATTCATTAGGCAGAATTCCTGTTTTGGCTGTAGGCAACGTAAGATGGCAGTTGGGTTTTGTTTCAAGAACCATTCTGTAAACAATTCAGTAATGTACAAAGGGGTGAAAAAGGGCTAATCAGCAGTGTTCCTGTTATTTAGGTAAGTTAATGAGAAACCGTGGCTACCTTAGGAGAATTTTTTTTTTTATTCCAGGAAATTTGTGTTCTTCAGCTGCCTGCCTTCTGAATCATTTCCACTTCTATCAGTTCTTTCCCAGTGCATGTGTGTCTTGTGCTGCTTTAAGCATATCTTGTAGGTAGGAGGAGAAAGCAGCCTGCATACATTGAGAAGCACACAGTAATTATCTTGGTCAGACCAAGAATCCTTGATGAGTCTTGTCCATTCCTCTTTTGACAGGTACCACAACTCCCAGGATTTTCTTGGATCAAACCTTGTATCTCTTCCCCAAGTATCGTGTATATTGGTCTGAGAGATGTGGACCCTCCTGAACAGTAAGTTGATACATTGGGGTTAAGCTTTGGGCCTGTCTCGGATATTTATGTTCCTTTTGATAGGTTGTTCCTTGCCTTAACCTGTTGTAGGTCACTATAGAGACAGACTCACCCCCAATCCCACCCCAACAAGGATTTGATTAAAAATGCTCTTTAAACTAAGGACTCCTTCCTTTATATCTCATCCAGTTTTATTTTAAAGAATTATGATATCCAGTATTTTTCCATGAGAGACATAGATCGACTTGGTATCCAGAAGGTTATGGAACAGACATTTGATCTGCTAATTGGCAAGTAAGTAACTACAGTGGATGTCTACTTCCAAAGGGAAAAGTCCCAAAGGGAATAGGGCAGACTCCCAATAAACAACACACTTTAGCCCATGTCTTGAGGATAGCAGCTTTTTTTAAAATAAAAGCAAAATATGTACACATACAAAAAAATTCAAATAATTTGGAAAGGGAGAATATGAAACATAGGTCATATTCTTCCTCTGGGATTGGGAGGGGGTTTCCTTGAAGTCATTGCCCAGCTCCTCTGTCTCTCATGAAGTTTTTTTTAAGTCCATTTTTAATTATTATCTTTTGAGATGAGAAGTGTTTGTTCAACTGTTCCATTCTTTCCTAAGCTCACAACTGCTTCATCTGAAAGTCTTATATTGAGCAAATCTTGACAGTATAGCTAGAAAGATGGCAGATGAATGCCAACAGATGCTAATTATAAGGGCATTTGCTCAGTGTGGAGTCTTTATTTCCAGGTGATTAATGGCATACTACCAGGTAGCAATTACATTTCTTAAGCTGTTAAGAAATTTAGTTATCTAGCATATATGTGTTGTATGCTAGTTTCTACTCTTGGAAACCAGGGCGAAACTGAAATTAGAATTGGGAGATAAGATTATAGACCTCAAATCAATTAAGTTCAGCTGCTATTATATGGAGAGACTGAGCAACTGTAACCTAGATCAATCTCCTAGGAAAAGTGAAGAATTCCCTCTATTGACAGTTGTTAATGTGAATGACTCTAATGCCTAGGTTAAGTCAGAAATATAAACTGCAGTTAATCTGTCTGAGGCACACAAATGGCAAAATTATGACATGGCGTGTAGAAAGCTAATATGGTAATACACAGTAACATCCAGAATAGGAAACCTGGAAATCTGCTGTATTAGCAAAGTACCAGGACTAACAGCAACAAAATCAAGGAACTAAGACTGTAGGAAGGATCAATGTCCAAGTACACCCAAATGACTATTCTCTTACCTCTTCCTCTCAAGAAGACAAAGGCCAATCCATCTGAGTTTTGATATTGATGCATTTGACCCTACACTGGCTCCAGCCACAGGAACCCCTGTTGTAGGAGGACTGACCTATCGAGAAGGCATGTATATTACTGAAGAAATACACAATACAGGTAAGAAGTGATCATCCTGTTAACTATGGAAATATGCTGACCTCTAACATGCCAAAAGATTGTCTTCTATTCCATGCCATTACAGATACGATATTTCTTAAACTTTTATAACTGAAAGTCATTTGGTCAGGCTAATAAGGAATAGTCATTTATAGGCATATTTTGACTTGGCTCATAGCAAAATATGCGAAGGTAATACTGAATAACCTGCCAAACTGATATAGTCCTTTGCATCTGAATTGTCTAAAGGCTAAGATTAAAAAGCAAGGCCAAGTAGCTATAATTTTTACCCTGACATTAAAAGTTAGTTCACTTGGAATTAAGAAGGTAGAGTTAAACCTTCTGGAAGATAGTGTAAAGATGGACAATATCTTGGGTCCTTTCATATAGGATAAGCCTTATACTAGAGCGTAATAGTTTATTTTTTAAACTTTTTAAAAAAAAATTTTTTTCTTTTTAACGTTTATTGATTTTTGAGACAGAGAGAGACAGAGCATGAACGGGGGAGGGTCAGAGAGAGGGAGACACAGAATCTGAAACAGGCTCCAGGCTCTGAGCTGTCAGCACAGGGCCCGACGCGGAGCTCGAACCCACAGACCACGAGATCATGACCTGAGCCGAAGTCGGACGCTTAACCGACTGAGCCACCCAGGCGCCCCTTTTAAACTTTTTTTTAAAGCTTATTTATTTTGAGAGCGATCAAGACAGCTCAAGTGAGGGATGGACAGAGAGAGGAGAGAGAATCCCAAGCAGGCTCTGCACTGCCAGCACAGAACTAACGCAGGGCTCATGACCTGAGCCGAAACCAAGAGTCGGACGCTTAACCTACTAAGCCACCCAGGTGCCCCTATTTATATTTTAAAGTTTAATTATTTGAGAGAGGGAGGGAGGGGTGGAGAGAGAGAATACCAAGCAGGCTCCACACTGTCAGTGCAGAACCTGATGTGGGGCTCAATCTCACAAAGTGTGAGATCACAGCGTGAGCCAAAATCACGACTTGGAGGCTCAACTGAGCCACCCAGATCCCCCTATTTCTAATAGCTCAAACCCTCTGGATTACTTCTGGGCTACACCAAAGTTTCCGGTTTAGTCAGTGGAAATCAGACACACAAATCATCAGAGACCCAGATGCTTACACAGGAACTGGTGGAAATGCTGCAGTAACATGCCTGCTCATTTCAGTTTTGCATTGAACTACACATTGCTAATAAAGGACTGTAGACTGAACAAATGTAATGGCACCGAGCAGGTCATGTACTATACTATAGTATCTATAAATCAGTAGGTATATACACCCATGTTTCCAGGCTTCATGGCCACCCTAAGTGGTCTAAGTATACTGATACTTGTATTTTCCAATACTAGTCTGTTCAAATGACTTGAAGAGGTAGATTAACTTCACCCAGAATAACAACAAAAAAGTTTACCTCAAAGAAGTGGGCCTGTGTGTTGGGGATGGGGAGTAGAAGGCATGTCTGGGTAGGTTCTTCGGGTTTACTCTTCCCTTCTCAAACCCTTTAGTACAAGTTCTTCAGCCCTCACAGAAGGTAACAAGTCCAGATTAAAGTATGGCCAAGTCTTCCCTTGACTAAGCACAAGATACTGGGTCAGTACGATGGGAGACCTAAACATCTTGTCAAACATCATACCCGCCCTTAACCTGTAGGGGTGAGACTAAGATCTGCCCTAATAACTATACTTCAGGGCATGTGATGCCTTAAGAGATAAAACGTCAGAGTTCAAAAGTGGGGAACAGCTCAAAAGATCTCTTCATACAACTACATACAGACATCTGGAAGGTTCCTAGTAATACTGGACATGGCACATGTTTTCCCAACAAGTAGGCTGAAAAATCCTACCTCCTCCCCACAGGCTCTTTCCTCATCTCATACAGAAAACCTGACAGCTATGCCTATTCTGTTAGTTGAAGAGGGATGATTGATTTTAATCTTACTCTCGTATACAGTGTTTGAACTTCATGCCCAAGAAGATGAGGTAGGTATAAGGGGTTCCTTGACCGTAGGTAATTTTAATAGTAGAAAATTACTTTTTACCTTGGCCTGTTCTATCTAGTAGGACGACCCTCAATGAAAGGAGCAGCTAGGGAATCTTCTAAGGTTTTGTCATGCTTTGTTCTTTCAGGATTGCTGTCAGCACTGGATCTTGTTGAAGTCAATCCTCAGCTGGCTGCTTCAGAGGAAGAGGCCAAGGCTACCGCAGGCCTGGCAGTGGATGTGATTGCTTCAAGTTTTGGTCAGACAAGGGAGGGAGGGCACATTGTCTATGACCAACTTCCTACTCCCAGTTCACCGGATGAATCAGAAAGTGAAGAACGTGTGAGAATTTAGGAACTTTGTGTGCTGACACGTTTGTCATGATGGGCATTCCAGAATTATGAGGCATCTGAGGGCACATATACTAAATGGTTGTCTGGGTCAATATTGCCTTAATGAGAACATTTGCGCATTCTCACAATTGTAAAGTTTCCTTTCCCTCTCCATTTTGGTGACCAATACTACTGTAAATTTGTGGGGTTTTTTTTGTTTGTTTTTGCAGTTCACAGGCTATTAATATGCTGGAGTACTATGTAAATTTAAAGGAGTCATAAACAGCATTTATTACCTTGGTATATCATACTGGTCTTGTTGCTGTTCCTTCACAGTAAAGTGGTTTTCCGTCTTCCCTCCCTTCTCCCAGTCTAGCTACACAGTGCATCCTTGAACCATTACCTTACAGCAGCACTCCGCTTATTCCCCATCCCTAACACCATTCATTCACAGGGTCAAAGTTCTGGTCCGCAAACCCTTCCCTCTAGGAAGTTCAATGCTTATGAAAGAATTTGTAATAAACCAGACCCCCTAGGATGGCCAGCTCCAGTAAGATGACGATGGAAAGTAGCAGCTTGTTGGTTGTCACTCTACAAAGAGAAGCAAAGCAGGGAACAGTCAGAAGCCTGGATGTCCTTATTTCTGTCCATTTGTAATACTGAGGAGTTTGACCCTCAGGCTGAGGCTAGATACTGTGAGACAGATTGAAATTTTGTTTGATCACATAGCCACTGAAGTTAGTGTATATATAAGGTTCTTTCAAGTGACATCTTGAAAGCTTTTTTCAACTGTAATTTAGGGATAACACTACCTCACGGAAATGTTGAAAATTGTGACAACAGATACCAAAGCATAAAAATGGTTTCTTGATTCTAAAATGTTTTCAAATAGTAGTTACTTTCTCACTTTAAGAATAGCTTTCCTAGAGGCATCTGGCTGGCTCAGTAGGAAAAAGATGTGACTCTTGATCTTGGGGTTTTGAGTTCAAGCCCCATGTTGGGTATAGAGACTACTTAAATAAAACTTTAAAGGCTTTTCTAGGAGAGCTAGTGTTTATTAAATATGAAAGATGTCTTTTTTTTTTTTTTTTTTTTTTTTGAGTAGGCTCAATGTCCAATATGGGGCTTGAACTCATGACCCTGAGATCAAGCGTCAGATGCTCTACCAACTGAGCCAGCCAGGCACCCTGAAAAATTATTTCTGAAATCAGGTTGAATATTTCAAAATAGCAGAAATATAACACCACTATCTAACTACTCTCTTCCTCCATCAACCCAAAAGGATACCTTTATAAAAGCAGTAAACTTTTTGAAGCCGTTATATTATCTTTTGTTAACACAAAGAATTCAATCTCTGGTTCTTCAAGGCAACTCTAACTGAAGGTTTCCTCTGGTTTGACAAGACATTTACCACTGTTTAGGAAAATCTCACTCTACTAGTTCCCTGGCTAGGTTGTAGTTTTGTTTAGTGCACTAGGGTTTTTTTTTAAGTCAACTTCTTGCTAACAGGACAGAACTCCCTGATAAGGGGCTTACTTCCATGAAGGACAAGCAGAGCCAAAAGCAACTACTAAGCAGTAGCTGTAAAAACAGTTTTCTCACCAAGTTTATACAACTATATTTCAAGGAACATGAAGCTGTATTACTCCCATGTGCTCTGAAGAATGTAAACTGGGATTAATAGTGGACAAATTTTTGACTGCACCAAGTCAAAGCAGCATATAATTTTAACAAAGAATTTTGTCCTGGGATATTTATACAAGATAATACTTTATTCTTTCTGCTTTATCAGGACCTTTGCAAGTCACTGTTTAATGTCTTAGAGGTAGGAGAAATTTTGTGACTTTTTAAAACTTACTTTCTGGACATTGAACGGAGAATCTTTCGACTTTTGCTCAAGTTTTCACTTGTGTTTACCAGCTGAGAAGAGAAAATAGCAATTATTTCCCCCTTTTAAAAGTAGATACCGTAAAACCTGAACATTCCTAAACTGACAGTGGGCATTAAAGGGTGTGTGCTGAAAAACCCCATCAAACCAATCTGAATGATGGCCTCCGAGTACAAGTAGAAGGAACTGGCAAGGATAAGATACCTTAGTACTCAACAAGCAGGCTTAGGAATTATTATGTCCCAAGGTTATTGTGGGGGACTCCTGGGGCCAAGCTAATCCTTCACCTTGGCTACTCAAGACAGAAAAAAGCTTCAAGTGTGCCTCACCAGTAACTGTGAAGCAACTTAAGATTTGAATTTCATCAACCAAATTCCAGGAGGGCCTTTTGGGTTAGTATTTGTTTTTGTAGGCTGGTCAATTACCACTTTTGGGATCTGATTCATTTTTTCTTTACCACTTTTACAGATGCACTGAATTGTGAAAGGAATTAATCTTTTAAAAGCCTTTAAAAAAATCATTTCCTTTTGGTTGCCTGTTGATAATCAAGATAGCTGGGGGATATTTTAACAGATGCCACCTACCATCTGTTCCCATTCCCCAGTGGCCATGGTAAGTTGATCTCAGCTCATTCCACAGCTTTTAAATTCAACCAATCCACCTGCTTTTTTCAAAAGTCAAAAACCATACAATATGTAAGCAAGTTGTCTTCTCCACAGTTTACCTCGAAATCAGTAGTTGTGAATTTTCACTGAGGATGGAAAGGCATTATTCTGATTTACTTTAAAAATGGGGATAATTGCAGCTATTAAGATATGAGACAATCCCCACACTAAGCTAATATTTTCCATCCAAGCCTTGCCCACAGTATCTATTCTTCAATTTGGATGTGCCTTTTAACGTTAAGGATATAACATTCTACTGGCAAGCTGCACTATTTTTTAAATTTCTGTGCAGGTATATGGAAAGGGAGAAATGAGTTTTTCAGAACCTCTTAAGAGTGATAGAGACTCCACTGATACAGGCATTTGGCCTAAGTTGTTTCTGTTTTCTTCCCACAATGATCCAGCTTACCTTGGGTAACAGGAAAGAGTCATAGTCTAGGACTGACCCCCTCTATAAATTGTTAGTGGTACTATTTTATGACATGTGGAAAACAGCCTTGGCTCTAAATGAGAAAAAAAACCCAAAAGCCTAGGATCTTTTAAGTAGATGACGCTTTCATAAGAACGGGATAATATCCTACTAGATGTATGAGAAAAATCTCAGGTTGGTAATACAGGAATTAATAAAAGGATGGAGTGGCTACAGTCTTAGATTTAGTTGACAATCTTCCATAAATACAGAAATTGGGTTTCTTCTGTCTCCGCCCTGGCCCCTCCAATGACCTCTACATCTGAGGGGTAAAAAACTTCCAAGAGAACTTTCTCAACCAAGAAAATTAAAAATTGAGAAAAGCTGAAGTGCTTAAAAGGTCCTGACCCTGAATTCAGAACTGCTATAACTTC
Source organism: Panthera pardus (assembly GCF_024362965.1). Lineage (NCBI taxonomy): Eukaryota > Metazoa > Chordata > Mammalia > Carnivora > Felidae > Panthera > Panthera pardus. Next base: position 105,578,049 of record NW_026526810.1, read on the forward strand.
CGGCAGTGGTAAGGCATCAGGATATAAAGGGCCCACCTACTTTGCCCCATCCACTCAGACTTACCCTACTCTTAGTACGCTCCAACTGATCACGTTGCTCACCCAGCTCTTCTATGATTTCTGAGCCAATCTGGTCAGTCTCTGTGGCAATCCGATGAGAACGCTCAATACTCTGGGTGGCCCGGTTCAGGCTGTCAGTGCCTTGCAGAAGCAATGCCCTTTGAGACTGTAGCCGATTCTGACCAGAAAATGGAATGGAAATATTAAACATCTCCCATCATAAATTCATTGCCAGCACATTCCTTATGACCCTTCTGATGTAAGAAGGGATATAGTGTGTGCAATGTTTACTTATTTTGAGAGACAGTGTGTGGGGGAGGGGCGGAGAGAGAGTGGGGGAGAGAATCTCAAGCAAACTCCATGCTGTCAGTGCAGAGCCCAAAGTGGGGCTGGCTTGATCCCAGGAACAATGACATCATGACCTGAGCCGAAATCAAGAGTTGGACACTAGGGGTGCCTGGGTGGCTCAGTCAGTTAAGTCTCCAACTTCGGCTCAGGTCCTGATCTCATGGTTCATGGGTTCAAGCCCCGTGTGAAGCTCTGTGCTGACAGCTCAAAGCTTGGAGCCTGCTTCCGATTCTGTCTCTCCCTCTCTCTCTGCCCTTCCCCGCCTGCAGTCTGCCTCTCTCTCAAAAAATAAACATTAAAAAATATCTTTTTAAATAAAGTCAGACACTCAACTGACTTGAGCGACCCGGGTGCCCCTCATTACTTTTAAGATTATATTCAAGGTCAGATGAAAGCACCTGGAATCCAATACAAGATGACATACCTTTCACTCCACTGGTTTTATACTTATGTGATGCAAGAAAAGGAGGTTAAAAACAGAGCATTTCCCCTGTGTTTGTGATGAGGTTGCAATGATTTCATGTACTTTCTGGACTAACAATTTATGAGAGGCAGTGGCCCAGATGTGGGGTGCAGGAGCTATCTGAATATGGGTATAGCCTGTAACTTTTGACAGGACAACAAACCAACTAAATTCCATAGCCTTAGAAATAGATTAATTCACTGAAGATTCCCACCTGACTGGTACTGAGGACGGATGCACCATGAATAAGCTATTCATTTTTAGTACATTCAGACTTCAAAATGATTTGTGACACTACTACATTTTGGAAAACATTTAACTGGTTACAATCCTGGTAAGCCCCAAAAGAATTTCACCTCAGCCATACAAAACATAAACTCTTAAGTTGCCCACACTGGTGACTACTCTCAGAGAAGGAGGTATCTGGGGCCAAGTAAGCTGCCCTAATTTCCCTAGTGCCCTAATTTCCTAAATCTCTGCCAAAGTTTTACTCCACCTATAATCCCAAGCACCGAAGGCATGATGACAGAAGTAGCCATTGTCAGCCAGAATTAACCACCGACAAATAGGAACAGTTAAGTTCTTAGCTATTAAAGCACTTATACATGCACCACTCAGAAAGGGGCTGGTTCACAGGGCCTATTACTGATGCCACCATCAGGCAGCCAAAATATTGGGTTTCTAGATGAGAAGTTTTCATATGTGGCATACAGGCCAGTGGATGATGGAACCACACTGAATGTCACTGAAATAAATCCCAGTTAATTCAGCTCAAAAGAAGCAGGAATAAGGAATAAGGCTTTTTTTTTTTTTTTTTTTTAATGAAAGATGGATATTTTTAACTGATTAGATTGAAGAGAAGGAAAAGACAGTAAGATCACATAAATCAACTCGAGGTCTGGAACAGTAATTCCAATGAAGGTGGTATGTATATCTAAATTGTTTTTATGACTCTGAAACTAGTAATTTTAAAGGAAATTATTATTTGGCTTTATCTCGCCCCTCCTTTTTTTGTTGGTTTATTTTTGGTAACAAATGACCAAAGTCACTTTATACCTCTCATTTCACTTTAACAAGCTTCACCTATCTGCCTTTTCCCAGTCTCCCTTTACAAGTGAATTTTGAAAAGTTTATATCATTTTCAAATACTCCAGTTTGACACCAGTAAATGTCAGGCCAGTATCGTCTGAACTCTTCAACTATAGTCAGGATGCATCATCAAACAGGATTCTTCTACACACATGTAGTCTGCACTTACAGGCCCCGCCATTTCTTTCCCATGCTCCTGGCCAGGCCACCTGCCAGGCCATTTCTACTTTGCACAGTGGAGTATAATTCCAAATGCAACACATTACATTTAGTCTTTGTAAACTTTTACTCCTTTAACTTCTCTAGATAGTTTCAGAATATAGATTTTCAATTCTGTCAGTCTAATTTGATAAATCAGAATACTAGGGTCTAGAGAGGCAGTCTGGCTTACTTTCTGTTACAACTGAGTAAGCTGTGAGCCCCTTCCTGAAAGCGTGGGCTATCCTGATAAAAACCTAACTGAATTTTTTGAGCATATCTGAAAAAACTGGATTTATGGGTCAGAATACAAAGTCCAGATACAATAAGAATAGGGAACTCTTGTATTCCTCCACTATATATCAAGCACTGTTTTATTAAAGATACAAAGAAATCTAAGCATGGTTGGGAAAGATCTGCATTAAATAACAGGAGAGGTGAGGGGCACCCGGGTGGCTCAGTTGGTTAAGCATCCGACTTCAGCTCAGGTCATGATCTCACAGTCTGTGAGTTCAAGCCCTGCGTCGGGCCCTGTGCTGACAGCTCAGAGCCTGGAGCCTGCTTCGGATTCTGTGTCTCCCTCTCTCTCTGCCCCTCCCTGCTCATGCTCTGTCTCTCTATCAAAAATGAATAAATGTTAAAAAAAAAAAATTTAACAACAACAACAAAAAAATAGAGGAGAGGTGGTTACCCCAAGGCGGGAGGGGAACTGGATGCAGGAAAGAGGATAAGGTGAGAAGAATAAGAGTTCAATAAATACTGATAACATAAACTGTACTCTACGACATGGTTAATTTTTGTGCCACAGGCACTTAAGGAGATAAAAAAAAAAAACAAAAAACAGTGAAGGCTTACCATATGCTCATTCTCTACAGTGTATGTGCCATATTTCATGTCTCCTCGGCCCCCAGGTGTGGCTGTCAAAGGTGTGCTTCTCACTTCCCGATGGAGTTTAGCAAGGTCCTTCCGGTAGGTTCGAAGCTTAGACATCATAGGGTTACGGAAAGACAGAGGTGCATAACGTAGTTCCTCTTCCATCTCTGCCAGCTGGGAAGGCAGAAAGTGAGTAGATAGCCTGGTTCTTTTCTCTCTCATCTGGGCACATGCCTAGTATGGACTAATCAAACCACAGACAACTGCAAATAAGTATTCAACCATATGTTCCATGAGGGCAGGGACCACATGTGATCTGTTCACCTCATTACTCTGAGTGCCTGGCACAGTGCCTAGCATGCATAGAACAGGCATTCAAGAAATATGTGATGAATGAGTGAAAAAAACTAACAAGCACTTTATATCTGACTAAACATTTTTATATGTATTATCTCATTTAATCTTCCCTGTCCTCAATAAGGTAGTAAATACTACTTCTATTTCATATGTAAGAATTGAAGAAATGTACTCAAGATAACACAATAAGGGAAGTCAGGATTCAAAAATCTTCAAATTGCCTTTCCAGTATACCAAATTCTTAAGCTGTTATAGTTCAAGTACTCTCATGAAACACTTTGAAATCTACTGTACTAAAAATGATAGGGGTCTGGCATGAGGTTTCTTCCTTCCTCTTCTTTTGGAAAATCAGTTGTTTGTCTCCATGTCCTATATAACCAGGGGTCCACATGAGATCTCCATTTTATTGGGTAAGTAAAATATAACACTCAGACATGTTCACAAGAGCCATAAATTATTTTCATCTGCCTGGGATGGCCAAAGTTGGATTGGTTGATTTTGCTAAGTTCAGAGAAAAGTATCTAAGCACCAAACAAATAAATTGGTATTAACTGAAAGATGTTTAACGTTCTACAAAGATATTAACCAAAAAAAGAAGATTGATTCTATAACTGGTATCCTGCAGATGCCCAGATTTACACAGGTATTAAGAAGAGTTTCTAGTATGTCCATTGTGAAGGACATAGTTTCCACAGTTTCCACAATCTGGTGGCCTGACTTTATCCATTCATCCATCGGTGGACATTTGGGCTCTTTCCATACTTTGGCTATTGGAACCTGGATTTTAACCCCAAATTCCTGAAAGGGTTTGATGAAGCTAGAGGATAAGGATATGGAGAGAGAGGGACACTACTTCTAAAAAATAAGGTTTTGTTTTGTTTTTAAAGAAAAGCCATAGATTAAGAGAGAAGCAGTTGTTAAATTGCTCGGCAGCCTGGACCGACATTTGACCAGCCCATTTTGGGTCCTGATTGGAAACCTGTCCAGTCCATGCATGCCCTGCCCAAGGAACCAAATCCAGCCACTATGCTTGTTTGTTTGCTTTCTCTTTCTCTCATTTAATTTATTTTTATTATTTCAGCTTTTATTAATAAAACTAAACTCAAGGCAACTGCTTGGTTCTTGCATTTGATCTGACCATATACCAGACAAGTGGTTCTTTATGAGGACTTAGGGGAGAAACGTCAATATACAGACAGGTTCCATCAAAACTGGGATGTTGCAATATCTAATAAAGTTAGGTAAATGAAATTAAAGAGAACATATTATATATTAAAAATCAGAAATCTCCCCCTCTAATATCAGGGGATTCCTTTAACAGTCTTCAATGTGTTTGTCAAGATCAATCATATTCACTATGTTGTCTTTTAAAACAGCAGAAGGGAACTACAACCACTTCTGAGGTACATTTTTTGTGATAATAATTTTAACAAAGAAGAATAACTCATCTTAATGGCCAGCTTTTAAAATTTCATTTTAAAAGACCACCCAGGTAGGGGCAACCGGGTGGCTCAGTCGGTTAAGAACCCGACTTCAGCTCAGGTAACGATCTTGCGGTTCATGAGTTTGAGCTCCGCATTGGTCTCTGTGCTGACAGTTGCCTGGAGCCTGTTTTGGATCTGTGTCTCCCTCTCTCTCTGCTCCTCCCCAACTCGTGCTCTGTCTGTCTCTCTCTCAAAAATAAACAAACATTAAAAGACCACCCAGGTAAAGGTTTGAGAATGCCCTTACTACTCAAATCAGGAATGTATTATATCAAATACTAATTTTAAGAGAGTAAGCTTTACCCATTTGTGTTTGTCAAATCCTCTCATCACTCACCCCATCAACTGGCCTCACTTAGTAAGAAATAATCCAAATCAAGATCAATACACAGGATCAATACAATCCAAATCAAGATCAATAATCTGTGGTCGGGTAATAATTCTGGAAAAGACTAACTCCAGGTAGAAGAAATAAGGACTTGTTCCCTGTTCTTACCGTTTCATTTGCTTCCTGTTGCTTTTCATCAAAATCTCTGATCAGTTTTTTCTTCTCTTCTGGAAAAGGTAAACAAGTTTCAAGAGTTCAGTCCTGCCTTCCATATATTTGTAGAGGTCATTCTCTCTGCTTACAATAAACTCCCCAACCCTCTCTCCTGATGGGGTAACAGTACTTAATCACCTCTAAAAAGCATTTAGACATGTACAGGAACTTGTTATCACAACGATGGGGGAGTGAAGGAAGTGGGTATTACGAATGGCATTTAGGGCCCAGGGAACAAAAATATCCATGCTTGGGACACTCCTGAATTATCTGGCCCCAAAGGTCAAGATTATTCTATGAAACACTATAGGTCTAAGTTAATTACTGTCATTCTATTTTTCCCAAGAGGGATCAGGCACACCATCAACAAGAATGTTTAACAATACTGATGTTCTAAATTCTTGTTCCCACGTTCACCTCCACTGTGAAACATTTCTCTGTATTAACCCTCATCCACTGCTTTTCTGCAAAACAAATTCAAGACTCACTTATTCTGCTTGCTGGGGAGACTGCATGGTATGGTACATATTTCTCAGCCATATCCATTGGCGGTGATATGTAAAATGATGCAAATACCAACGGACTCACACAGTGAGAAAATCATTCCCTTTGCAATTCTCTTTCAATCCTTTGCATTATGTCATTTCAGTGCTAGTATGTCTTTAATACCTAAAAATTACTAATCTCTTTTAACAAAAATAGAATAGGCTTCAGCTTCCAACCAGTAACATTTAACTAAAACAGCATTGTTTTGCCTGGACTGTATTTTTCAGATCATTTAGATAGGTCTCCAAGATTTTCCACTTAACAGATCTATCATTCCATCACAAAACAGTGCAATATAAGGGCACCTGGGTGGCTCACTCAGTTAAGCATCTGACTTCAGCTCAGGTCATGATCTCACCGTTTGAACCCTGCATTGGGTGAACTTGAGCCCCACTTCGGGTGAGCCCCGCTTCTCTCTCTCTCCCTCTCTCTCTGCCCTTCACTCATTTGCACCCCCTCTCAAAAAAACAAAACCAGTGCACTACACATTCTTTTCAGGTATACATGGAATATATTCCAGGATATTATTATTAGGCCACAAAACAAGTCTCAATAAATTTTTAAAAAAGACCAAAATTATATAATGCATCTTTTCCATCCACAATGGTACAAAACCAGAAACCAACCACAGAATAAATTTGGAAAGAACATAAATATATAGAGAGGGTAAATAACATGCTACTGAACAATGAATGGGTCAACCAAGAAATCAAAGAGGATATAAAAAAATACTTGGAGACACCACAAGTGTTGGCAAGGATGTAGAGAAAAAGGAACCCTCATGTACTGTTGGTGGGAATGCAAACTGGTGCAGCCACTGTAGAAAATCATACAGAGTTTCCTCAAAAAGATAAAAATAGAACTCTCCTACAATCCAGTAAATCCACTACTGGGTATTTGCCCAAAGAAAACAGAAGCACTAATTCAAACAGATCTATGCACCTGTATGTTTACTGTAGCATTATTTACACTAGCCAAGAAACATGGAAGCAACCCAAGTGTCCACCCACAGATGAATGGATAAGATGATGTGACATACACATACACACACACACACACACACACACACACACACACACACACACACACACAAATGTTACTCAGCCATAAAAAAGAATGAGGGGCGCCTGGGTGGCTCAGTTGGTTAAGCGTCTAACTTCAGCTCAGGTCATGATCTTGCAGTTTGTGGGTTCAAGCACCACATTGGGCTATGTGCTGACAGCTCAGAGCCCGGAGCCTATTTCAGATTCTGTGTCTCCTTCTCTCTCTCTGCCCCTCCCCTTCTCCCGCTCACATGTGTGCTCTCTCTCTTCTCTCTAAACATTTAAAAAAAAAAAAAAAAACGAATGAAATCTTGCCTTTTGCAATGACATAGATGGATCTAGACGGTATAATGCTAAGTGAAATAAGTCAGTTAGAGAAAGATAAATACCATATGATTTCACTCATATGTGGAATTTAAGAAACAAACAAAACAGAAAAAAAGAAACAAAAACAGATGCTAAATATAGAGAACAAACTGGTGATTTCCAGAGGGGAGGCAGGAGGGGGATTAGGTAAAATAGATGAAGGAGATTATAAGAGTACACATCATGATGAGCACTGAGTAATGTATACAATTACTGAATCAGTATACTGTACACCTGAAACTAATATAACACTGTATGTTAATTACACTGGGATTAAAAAAAAAATACATGGAAACAAATGAAACCCAATAGTCTAAAACTGTTGGGATGCAGCAAAAGCTATTCAAAGAGGGAAGTTTACGGCAATACAGACCTATCTCAACAAACAAGAAAATTCTCAAAGAAATAACCTAACATTACACCTAAAGGAGCCAGGAAAAGAACAAAGCCCAAAGCCAGTAGAAGAAAGGAAATAATAAAGATTAGCACAGAAATAAATTAAATACAGGCAAATAAAAGCAAAACCCCTAAAACAACAGAGTGCCTTACACCTAAAGGAGCTAGAAAAAGAACAAACAAAACCTAAAGGAAATAATAAAGATTAGAGCAGAAATAAATGATAAAGAAACAAAAACAAAAAGAACTGATCAATGAAACTAGGAGCTCATTCTTTGAAAAAAAAATCAATAAAACTGATAAACCTCTAGCCAGACTTATCAAGAGAAAAAAAGAGTACTCAAATAAATAAAATCACAAATGAGAGAGGAAATATAACAACACCACAGAAATACAATTATGAGAATATTACGAGAAACTACATGCTGGGGCACCTGGGTAGCTCAGTCGGTTGAGCATCTGACTCTTGATTTTGGCTCAGGTCATGATCACACAGTTGTGGGATCAAGCCCTGCATCAGGTTCACTTCTGAGCTTGGACCCTGCTTGGGAGTCTCTCTTTTCCTCTCTCTCTGCCCCTCCCCTGCTCGTATGCACATGTGTGCATGCTCTCTCTCTTTCTCAAAAATAAAAAAAGGGGAGCCTGGGTGGCTCAGTCAGTTAAGCATCCGACTTCGGCTCAGGTCATGATCTCATGGTTTGTGGGTTCGAGCCCTGCATTGGGCTCTGTGCTGACAGCTCGGAGCCTGGAGCCTGCTTCAGATTCTGTGTCTCCTCTCTCTGCCCCTCCCCACTGGTGCTCTGTCTCTATCAAAAATAAATAAAGGTAAAAAAAAATAAAAAAAAAACTATATGCCAACAAACTGGAAAACCTAGAATAAGTGGATAAAGTCTGAGAAACATATAAATTACCAAAACTGAAACAGGAAGACATAGAAAATTTGAACAGACTGATTACCAGAAAAGAAACTGAATCTGTAATCAATAAACTCTCAACAAAGTCCAAGATCAGATAGCTTCCCAGGTGAATTCTACCTAACATTTAAAGAACAATTAATACCTATTCTCAAACTATTCAAAAAAATAGAAAAGGAAGGAAAGCTTCCAAAATCCATTCTATGAGGCCAGCATTAACCTGATATCAAAACCAGATAAAGACACGACAAAAAAAGAGAACTATAGGCCAGTATCTAGATATAACATAGATATTATGTTAACATATTTTAACATAGATATAAAAATACTCAACAAAATACTAGCAACCCAAATCCAACAATACATTAAAAAAGTCATTCACCACAATCAAGAGGGTTTATTCCAGGGATACAAGGATGATTCAATATTTGGAAATGAATCGTGATACATCACATCAATAAGAGAAAGAATAAAAACCATATGATCAACTTGGTAGATGCAGAAAAAGCATTTGACTAAGTACAACATCCATTCATGATAAACACTTTCAACAAAGGTTTAGAGAGAACATACCTCAACATAATAAAGGCCATATGCAAAAAACCCACAGCTAACATCATACTCAATGGTGAAAAATTGAGAGCTTTTCCTCTAAGATTGGGAACAAGACAAAGATGCCCACTCTCACAATTTCTTTTAATGTTTTATTTTTGAGAGTGAAAGAAAGTGTGCGTGCATGTGGGAGGGGCGGAGAGAAAAAGGGAAAGAAAGAATCCCAAGCAGTCTCCGTGCTGTCAGTGCAGAGCCCAAAGCAGGGCTTGTTCCCAAGAACTGTGAGATCATGACCCGAGCCAAAAACAAGAGTAGGATGCTTAACCCACTGAGCCACCCAGGCACCCCTATTTTCTTTTTCTTCTTCTTTTAGAGAAACTGTGCACACAAGCAGAGGAGAGAGGCAGAGGAATAGAGAGAGAGAATCTTAAACAGGCTACACGCTGAGCATGGAGCCTGACACGGGGCTTGGTCCCATAACCCTGGGATCATGACCAGAGCCAAAACCAAGAGTCGGATGCTCAACCAACTGAGCCACCCAGGTGCCCCTCAGATGACATGATTCTATATACAGAAAACCCTAAAGACCCCACCAAAAAACTACCAGAATAAGTGAATTCAGTAAAGTCATAACTTACAAAATTAATATACAGTGGGGCACCTGGGTGGCTCAGCCGGTTAAGCGCCTGACTTCAGCTCAGGTCGTGATCTCGCAGTCCGTGGGTTCGAGCCCTGCTTTGGGCTCTGTGCTGACAGCTCGGAGCCTGGAGCCTGCTTTGGATTCTGTGTCTCCCTCTCTCTCTGCCCCTCCCCTGCTCATGCTCTGTCTCTGTCTCAAAAATAAATAAAAACATTTGTAAAAAATTTCAAAATTAATATACAGAAATCTGTTGCATTTCTATACACTAATGATGAAGTAGCAGAAAGAGAAATTAAGAAAACAATCCCATTCACAATCACACCAAAAATAACAAATCACGTAGGACTAAACTTAACCAATGAGATTAGGACCTGTATTCTGAAACTATAAAACACTAATAAAAACAAATTGAATTATGATGCAAATAAATGAAAATATATTCAATGCAATTCCTATCAAAACACCAACAGCATTTATCATAGAACTTGAACAAATGATATTAAAATCTGTATGGAACCACTAAAGACCCTGAATAGTCAAAGCAATCTTGAAAAAGAACAAAGCTAGTGGTATCACAATCCCAGATTTCAAGACATACTACAAAGCTGTTGTAATCAAATAGTATGATACTGGCACAAAAACAGACACATAGATCAATGGAACAGAACAGAGAACACAGAAATAAACCCACACTTATCTGATCAATTCATCTAAGACAAAGGAGGCAAGAATAAATAATGGGAAAAAGTCTCTTCAACAAATGGTGCTGGACAAATTGGACAGCTATATGTAAAAGAATGACACTGACCATTTCCTTACACCATACACAAAAACAATGGATTAAAGACCTAAATGTGAAACTTGGAACTGTAAAACTCCTAGAAGAAAACATAAGCAGTAATTTCTTTTACATTAGCCACATAAATACTTTTCTAGATATGCTTCTCCAGGCAAGGGAAACAAAAACAAAATGAAATTACTGGGACTACACCAAAATAAAAAGCTTTGCACAGCGAAGTAAACCATCAACAAAACAAAAAGGCAACCTACTAAATGGGAAAAGATGTTTGGATATAGTATATCCAATAAGGGGATAATATCCAAACTAAACACAAAAAAACCCAAATAATCCAATTAAAAATGGGCAGAGGACCTGAACAATCATTTTTCCAAAGAAGACATACAAATGCACAACAGACACATGAAAAGATTGTCAACATCACTGACCAGCAGGGAAATGCAAAGCAAAACCACAATGAGAGATCACCTTACACTGTCAGAATGGCTAAAATAAAAAAACACAAGAAATAACATGTGTTGGTGAGGATGTGGAGTAAAAAGAACACTCATGAACTGTTGTTGGGAATGTAAACTGGTGCAGCTACACCAAGGAAAACACTATGGAGGTTCCTCAAAAAATTAAAAATAGAATCACCATATGATATGATCCAGTAATTCCACTATGGGGTATTTACCCAAAGGAAACAAAAACACTAATTTGAAAAGATATATGCACCTCTATGTTTACTGCAGCATTATTTACGAAAACTAAGATATGGAAGCAACACAAGTGTCCATCCACAGATAAATGCATTAAGAAGATGTGGAGGGTGTGTGTGTGTGTGTGTGCGCGTGCGTGTGTGTGTGTGTGATGTGTATAAAATGGAATATTATTGGGGCCCTGGGTGGCTCAGGCGATTGAGCGTCTGACTTGGGCTCAGGTCATGATCTCACGGCTCATGAGTTCGAGACCCACGTTAGGCTCTGCACTGACAGCTCGGAGCCTGGAGCCTGCTTCAGATTCTGTGTCTCCCTCTCTCTCTGCCCCTCCCCCGCTCATGCTCTGTCCCTCTCTCTCTCTCAAAAATAAATATTCAAAAAAAATTTTTTAAATAAAAAAATAAAATGGAATATTATTATTCGTCCATAAAAAAAAATGAGATCTTACCATTTGCAACAAGATGGATAGATCTAGAGGGTATAATGTTAAGTGAAATAAGTCAGAAAACAAAAGACAAATACCACACAATTTCACTCATTTTTTGCAATTTAAGAAACAAAACAAATGAACAAAATTAAAAAGAAACAAAAAAAGATTATTTTTTTCTAAACGTTTATTTAGTTTGGGAGAGAGTATGTATGCGTGCACACAAGGCAGAGAGGGCAGAGGGCTCTCTGCCTCTCTGTGCTGTCAGCGCAGAGCCTGATGTGGGGCTTGATCCCACCAACTGTAAGTTCATGACCTGAGCTGAAATCAAGAGTCAGACACTTAACCAACTGAGCCAGTCAGGTGCCCTGAAAAAAAACAGATTCTTAAATACAGAGAACAAACTGATGGCTGCCAGAGGGGACGTGGATGTGAGGATGGGTGAAATAGATAAAGGGGATTAAGAAGTACGCTTCTCTTGATGAGCACTAAATAATGTATTAAACTGCTGAATCGTTATATTGTACACTTGAAACTAATGTAACACCGTATATTAATTATACCTAAAAAAAAGTCAATATAAAAATAAATTTAAAAAAATTAAGGTAAGTATTAATAGCTGGAGAATTGAAATTTACGTAAAATAAACAATCAAATACTTCAAACTAAAAAAAAAGATTTTCGAGGCACCTGGGTGGCTCAGTCAATTTAGTATCCAACTTCGGCTCAGGTCATGATCTCACGGCTCGTGAATTCAAGCCCCATGTTGGGCTCTGTGCTGACAGCTCAGAGAGTGGAGCCTGGATTTGGTGTCTCTCTCTCTCTCTCTCTCTCTCTCTCTGTCCCTCCCCCACTCATGCTCTGTCTCTCTCTCTCAAAAACAAGTAAACATTAAATAAATAAATACATTATTTAAATGGTAATATAAAATTTCCTTTTAAAATAACTTTATGTATTAAATGTATAAGAAATAAGTTGATATAAAAATGATTAAGTAACAGTAAAAATGGTACTTGGACCGGCATAATATCACCCGGTAAAACATTTGTGAAAGAGGGAACCACTGGTAAGAAAAGGAGTTAGATTCTGGTCCTTTCCTTGGAGTTGACTCAACATCTAATATGGGTAATAATTCTTCATCTCTTTGGGACCAGACCTCCTTCCTTAGCTATAAAACAAGTAGGTAGCTTATCTCTTCATATGTAACAAGCAAAAATTATCCCTACTTATGAGCAGCTTAATTTCTGAAAATGTGTCCAAATGAATGTTCTCCCTGAAAATCCACACATAATCTACCTATTCCACAAAGTTACCACTGCTTACATTGTTTTTTTTGAGCTCATCTTTTGAAATTATCTTCACAATCTGGGGATACAGTCTTTTTTTTTTTTTTTTCAATTTTGGTAAAATTTACATAAAAGTTATCATTTTGACCTTTTTTTAAAAAAAATTTTTTTTAGCTTAATATTTATTTTGAGAGAGACAGCATGTGCACACAAGCCAGGGAGGGGCAGACAGCAGAAGAGGGAGAATCCCAAGCAGGCTTTGCACTGGCAGCAAACTGTGAGATCATGACCTGAGCCAAAATCAAGAGTTGGACACTTAATCAACTGAACCACCCAGTCACCCCTTGACCTTTTATAAGTATACAGCTAAGGGGCAGTAATACATTCACATTGTTGTGCAATCATCACCACTACCCCATCTCCAGAACCTTTCCACTACCCCAAACTGAAACTCATACCCAATGAACACTAATTCTCCACCTCCTATCCCCCCAGACTCTGGTAACCACCATTTTGCTTCTGTATCTATGAATTTGACTAGGCTAGGTATCTCCTACAAAAGGAATCATAAAATACTTGTCCTTTTGTGCCCAGCTTATTTCACTTACCATAAGGTCCTCAAAGTTCATTCATGTTGCAGCATGTGTATGGGGACATGGTCTTTTAAAGTTATATTATTTTTCATTCACTGTGACTCCTAAATACAAGCCAGCACTTCATCGATTGAAGGAAGGACAATTTTTTCCAATGCCAAAGAAAACAGCTGAGTTGGGCTTATGGAGGGATGGCATGTGGGTATTCAACATGCTATCCTCAGATATTCTGGCGTAATTTTCTTTACTCTGGTTTTCATCCTAAGCCTTCACATTCGAACCCAATCCCATGTAAAATATAATGCCACAGTAATGCCTTATATGGATTTACATTTTGTTAATCACAATACCATCTAGCATGTCAGTCGTCTGCTGCTTTTTAAGTGATCATAAACCATCCTGGATGTGTACATTCTATATTCTCAATTGGAAATCCAGTTCCTCCAGAACAGGGAAATTTACTTTTTCTTTTTAAGCCCCATAGCTTCTAGAACTTTAAACCTAGTAGTGTGCTCCTTAGATGTTACTACTACCTACAAGAGTAAATGACAATGCACCTTTTACTATGCCTCCTTTACGTTAAGTGACATTCCCTTAATATATACAAGATACTCCAGGTGAACCATTTCTGACTCTACACCGCTCACAAATGAGGCTTTGTTGCTGTTTTAAATAGTAAGAAGTTCAGCCATGGCAAATGGTCTGCACCTTGACCATCCACGATGTAACTGAAGTAAGCACAAAAGCAGCTGTCACTATCCCTGAATAGGCTATGTTTTCAGCCACCAGCAGTGAAATATTATCTGCAATCAAGAATGGCTACTTCCATGGAGAAATATCATATTACTTTGTAATAAGCTGTTGCTTAGTGTCACCACTCCTCTGAATACGCACATCTCCAAACTTGAGCACACTCACTTCTGATCCAAGGCACACAGTATGAAGAAATATTCCACATATAAGTGCATTCCCCCTTCCTAGTTCTGATTTTTCTACAACTGTTAGTCATAAAGTTTCCTCCTTTATTAAAGATATGAAAATCTGCATCTTTAAAAAAATTTTTTAATGTTTATTTATTTTTGAGAGAGAGAGAGAGAGCGAGACAGAGCATGAGTGGGGGAAGGGCGGAGAGACAGAGACACTGAATCTGAAGCAGACCTCAGGCTCTGAGCTGAAGTCAGCACAGAGCCAGATGCAGGGCTTGAACCAGTGAACCATGAGATCATGACCTGAGCTGAAGTCAGACGCTTAACCAACTGAGCCACCCAGGCCCCCTGAAAATCTGCATTTTTAAGAGGCAAACTCTAGAATGATTCAAAGAAAGTGGTTACATAAATAAGAGTAGGAGGCAAAGAGGTAGCTCACAGAATACTGATCCTTTCACTAACTTCTTTCTCTTCATGATTCTGTTATGCTCAGTCTTTTTGGAATTGGGATACTCCCACTCTTTACCTAAAATCATGACATACTTTCTCCTAGGAGTTCTCTACAGCTTATATACTTTTAAAAGAAATACGCTCTTTTTGAAAACAATTTTAAGACTTTCACATTGTGAGATCCTTTATGGAATCCTAAGGTTAAAAAAAAAAAAAAAACAAACCTTTGAAATTCTCCCTTCTGATGATGAAGCCAAGGAGGGAGATATTTAAAGGTTCAAAAGAGGCTGAACCCAACTGAGAGGTATCAGTAGGTGCTTCTGTATGCTTTAGTCTCAGAATTGTGAAACCAATGAATGTTAGAGTGTAAATGGACCTCAGAGATCATCTAGTCTAACCTTCTCATTTTACAGTTGAGGAAACTAGAGCCTGCAGAAACTGCCTTCCCCAAGGTCATAAGAGGAGCAAATGTGTGGCAACACTAGTTCTAGAATGCAAGTCTCCTGACTCCCAATCCAAGGCTTTTGTACATTATAGCACTGAGGGGCATTTTTATGCTCCCTGGGTATAGACTTCAGCAACAGGTAAAACTTGTTGAGACTTAATTTTTTAGGGAATTAGAGTTAACACTACAATTAACTACAAAATTGCAGGACTGCATACTAGGTAAAATGGGCACCAAAACCAAGAGTGAGCCATTCCAAACACTATCCCCCACCCCACATGCCTTCCCAAACCAGTCACATGTAAGTGACTGGTAAACTGGGTGGATGACACACCACAAAAGAGCCAGCTCTGAAAGACTAAAGAAAGTGTACCTCAATGTTCAACTAAGGCGACAGCCTGTCTTCCTTATAGGTGGTTTGATTTACCAACCCAAGAAAGACTACCTTGACCCATTAAAGCTGTGGAAATAACTTGTTTCACCAGGATCAGGTGGCAAATTTGCTTTTGGTGCCCCACCGTGGCATTTCTAGGAACTACACCCTCTATTTGTAGCCTATGATAGTTTATCTGATCTCACATCATATAGGAGGTAAAAGTACAGGCATGCCTTGGAGATATTGCAGGTTTGGTTCCAGACGACCACAATGAAGAATGCAATAAAGCAAGTCAAATGAATTTTTGGTTTCTCTGTGCATACAAAAGTTATGCTCACATTATACTGTAGTCTATTAAAGTGTATGATAGCATTATGTCTAAAAAGTGTACACAATTTAAAAATACTTTACTGAAAGTAAATGTTTTACTGTGAAAAATGCTAACTATCATCTGAAGTTGAGTGAGTCATAATCTTTTTGCTGGTAGAGGGTCTCATCTTGATGTTGATAGCTGCTGACTGATCAGGGTGGTGGTTGCTGAAGGTTACGGTGGCTGTGGCAATTTCTTAACATAACACAACAATGAAGTTTGCTGCATTGATGGAATTTTCCTTTCATGAACAATTTCTCTGTAGCATGAAAACTGTCTGATAGCATTTTATTCAGAATTTATTTAAAAACTGAAGTCAATCCTCTCAAATCCTGAACTGCTTTATCAACTAAGTTTATGTAATATTCTAAATCCTTTGTTGTCATTTCAACAATCTTCACAGCATCCTCACCAGCAGTAGCTTCCATCTCAAGAAACCACTTTCTTTGTTCATCCATAAGAAGCAACTCCTCATCAGTTAAAGTTTTTATCCTGAGATTACAACAATTCAGTCACATCTTCAGGCTCCACTTTTAATTCTAGTTCTCTTGCTATTTCTACTACATCTGCAGTGATTTCCTCCACTGAAGTCCTGAAGCCCTCAAAGTCATCCATGAGGGCTGGAATCAATTTCCTCAAAACTCCCATTAAAGTCATTATTTTGACCTCTTCCTTGAATTATCAATGTTTTTAATGGCATCCAGAATGGTGAAACCTTTCCAGAAGGTTTTCAATTTACTATACCCAGAACTGTCAGAGGAATCATTACCTTTGGCAGCTAGAGCCTTATGGAATGTATTTCTTTTCTTTCTTTCTTTTTTTTTTTTTGGAATGTATTTCTTAAATAATAAGACTTAAAAGTCAAAATTACTCCTTGATCCATGGACTGCAGAATAGATGTTGTGTTAGCAGGCATGAAACTTATTGTACATCTCCATGAGAGAGCACCTGGCTGACCACATACACCATCAATGAGCAGTAGTATTTTGAGAGGATTCCTTTTTTTGGAGCAGTAGGTCTCAAAAGTGGGCTTAAAATATTCAATAAACCGTGCTGTAAACAGATGTACTGTTACCTAGGCTTTGTTGGTCCATTTATAGAGCATAAGCAGAGTAGATTTAGCATAATTCTTAAGGGCCCCAGGATTATTGGAATGGTCTAGGAGCACTGGCTTCAACGCAAAGTCACAAGCTGCATTAGCTCCTAATAAGAGAGTCAGCCTGTGCTTTGAGGCTTTGAAGCCAGGCATTGACTTCTCTCTAGTTAAGAAAATCCTAGATGGCTGTTTCGTCTACATCAAAAATCTGTTGTTTAGTGCAGTCTCCTTCGTTACTTATCTTTGCTACATCTTCTGGATAACCTGCTGCAGCTTTTCCATCAGCACTTGGGGATTCCTTCACCTTGCACTTTTATGTTAGGAAGATGGCTTCTTTCCTTAAACCTCATGAACCAACCTCTGCTAGCTTCAAACTTTTCTTCTGAAGCAGCTTCCTCATCTCTCCCAGCTTTGAATTGAAGAGTTAGGGCCTTACTCTGGATTAGGCTTTGGCTTAAGATAACATTGTGGCTAGTTTATGGGGCGCCTGGGTGGCTCAGTCAGTTGAGCATCCAACTTCGGCTCAGGTCACGATCTCACGGCTTGTGGGTTCAAGCCCTGCATCGGGCTCTGTGCTGACAGCTCAGAGCCTGGATCCTGCTTTGGATTCTGTGTCTCCCTCTCTCTCTGCCCCTAACCCACTCGCATTCTGTCTCCTTGTCTCTCAAAAATAAATAAACATTAAAATAAATAAATAAATAAACATTGTGGCTAGTTTAATCTTCTATCCAGGCCACTAAAACCTTCTCCGTATCAAGAATAAGGCTGTTTTGCTTGTTTATCATTCTTATGTTCACTGGAACAGCACATTTAACTTCCTTCAAAACCTTTTCCATTACATTCACGATTTGGCTAACTCTTTGGTCAAGAGGCCTAGGTTTTGGCCTATCTCAGCTTTTGACATATCTTTCTCGCTAAGCTTAATCATTTGAAGCTTCTGATTTAAAGTGAGAGACATGCAACTCTTCCTTTCGCTTGAACACTAAAAGGCGATTATAGGGTTATTAACTGGCCTAATTTCGGTCTGAAGTTTCATGAGAATGTGACAGACATTAAGTTGAGCAAATGTTGTTGGAAAATGGTGTTAATAAATTTGTTCAACACAAATTGTGGGATGCCACAAATCTTCAATTTGTAAAAAATGCAGTATTTGAAAAGCACAATAAAGTAAAGTGCAATAAAACAAGATATGCCTGTGTTAGATCCCTCTAAGCCTGTTTCCTTATCTGAAAATAAGAAATATAACAGTACCGACCTTATAAGGTTGTCTGAAAGGGTTAAAAGAGATAATACACATAATAAGCACTTAGCAAATGCTCGGCATATTGAGAGTTTCATAAATAGCAACTACCATTTTTTGAAGTTTATTTTGAGAGAAAGAGCATGTGCCTGTGTGCATGGGAAGGACAGGGAGAGGGAGAGGGAGAGGGGGAGGGGGAGGGGGAGG
The DNA here is from genome assembly GCF_024362965.1 of Panthera pardus. NCBI lineage: Eukaryota > Metazoa > Chordata > Mammalia > Carnivora > Felidae > Panthera > Panthera pardus. The sequence goes on from NW_026526810.1 coordinate 105,596,835, forward strand.
GGGGGAGGGGGGGGAGAGAGAGAGAGAGAGAGAGAGACAGACAGACAGACAGACAGTCCCAAGCAGGCTCTGCACTGTCAGCACAGAGCCCTATGTGGGGCTTGAACTCATAAACTATGAGATCATGACCCAAACCAAAATCAAGAGTCAGATGCTTTATGGACTGAGTCACCCAGGTGCCCCACTACCATTGTTTTTAAAATTAAATCCTTAGGTAGAAAGAACTAAGAGTAAAAACAAAATTCACCAAAGAATATGAAGAGTGTTAGAAAAATTAAAATTCTGCAGTCAATAAGTTAATTGTTTACCAACCAGTTGCATATGATTCTATAGTCTCTTTATAGTGACTATTTTTGCTGGTTTCCAGAATAATGAGGTCTCAAAGACACACGCTGAAATTTGAGTGAGTTAAAATGGAAACTTTTCAATAATTCTATAACACTCATTAATACACTTGGAGCTGCCTTCAGGTGCTACAAAACCCAAACTAGAACATGACTACAGGCAGAGTATTATCTAATAATAATTTACAGCATTCTGAGGTATTTGGAGAGACCTCTTCAGATGCTACAAACTAAGACTAGACATTATGGCATACTTAATATTATTAAGTAATTATATATTAAGCAATATGCATTAAAAATTATGTACATACTTAATATTATATAAAATGGATTAATAATTATCACATATGCTAACAGATTATCACTGCCATACAATCTTCCTAAAAAGGGACATATTTTGTCTGTTATCCCATCCTTTGTTTTAATAGGTATAGATATCCATTTTACAAGTGATGAAAATGTGGAAAATGTGGTAGAATAAAAATAAAGTTACACCCAGTTTTAATAGGCAACCATATATTATTGTAAGTTTCTCCACAATTCACAGTACTTCTACAATCATTCAACAAATAGTTGTGGAGCACCTAGTATATACAAGGCACTGTTCTAGGTGCTTAGGATACATAATAAACAAAACAGACAAAATATAGAGCTTATAATAGAAGAAGGAACACCTCCAAACTTTTATGAGGCCAGCATTACAATGATACCAAAACCAGACAAAGGCACCACAAGAAAGAAAATTAAGAATATCTCTGGGTGCCTGGGTGGCTCAGTCGTTAAGCATCTGATTTTGACTCAGGTTATGAGTTCGAGTCCCACATCGGGTGAGCTTCAGCCCCACTTCAGGTAAGTCCTGCTTCTCTCTCTCTTTCCTTCCCTCTCTCTCTCTCTCTCTGTCCCTCAAGGGATTCTCTCTCTCTCTCTGCCCCTCACTCACTTGTGCCCTCTCTCAAAACAACAAAAAAACAATATCCCTGATGAACATAGATGCAAAAATCCTCAACAAAGTTATTAGCAAACTGAATTCAACGACACGTTAAAGGATCATACACCTTGATCAAGTGGGATTTACTCCAGGGATGCAAGAATGTATCTACAAATCAACATGATATACCACATTAACAAAATGAAGGGCAAAAATCATATGATCAGCTCAAGAGATGCAGAAAAAGTATCTGACAAAATTCAACATCCATTTATGATATAAAATCTCAACAAACTGGATATATCTAGAGAGAACATACTTCAACAAAGTAAAGGTCATATGTGACAAGCCCACAGCTAACATTATACTCACTGGTGGAAAGCTCAAATCTTTTCCTCTAAGATCACGAATAAGGATGCCTACTCTCACCATTTTTATACAACACAGTATTGGAAGCCAGAGCAATTAGGCATGAAAAAGAAATGAAAGGCATTCAAAATTGGAAAGGAAGAAGTAAATTCTGTCACTATTTGCAGATGGCATATTATACACAGAAAACCCTACAGACTCCACTGAAAAAACTATTAGATTTAATAAATAAATTCAGTAAGTTGCAGTATACAAAATCAATACACAAAAACCTATTGTATTTCTATATACTAACAATGAACTATCAGGAGAAATTAAGAAAGTAATGCCATTTACAATTGCAACAAAAAGAATAAAACACTAAGCCTAACAAAGGAGGTTAAAGATATGTACACTAAAAACACAAAACACTGATGAAAGAAACTGAAGACACAAATAAATGAAAAGATATTCCATGCACATGGATTGGAAAAATTAGTATTGTTAAAAGGTCCATAATACCCAAAGCAATCTACAGACTCTGCAATCCTTATCAAAATTCCAATGGCAATTTTCACAGAAATAAAACAATCAATCCAAAAATTTGTATGGTACCAAAAAAGATCCCAATTAGAACAAAGTTGGAAGTATCATGCCTCCTGATATTACAAAGCTACAGTATGGTACTAGCATTAAAAAAAATGCAAAAATTAGTGGAACAGAATAGAGAGCCCAGAAATAAATATACACATACATGGTCAATTAACTTACAATAAGAGTCAAGAATATACAATGGGAACTACATTAGAAAACCAAGTCCTTCCCCCTTCTATGTCTTTCTCTCCTGTATAGAGAAAAACTCAGTCCCTCCTGTGTTTCTTGTGTATCTCCTTTACTACTCAGACAGAACACTTCTGGTCAACCAAATGTGTGGAAGTTTTTCTCCACACCAAACGTTTCTCTGCAATACCAGCTGGATGTTCACAGTTCAACTCAACTGACACTATCTACATGGAGACAGCATCAGATTCCACAGATTAAGAGCTCAGTCTCACAAGACCACCCCTCCCCACTTTAAAAGTCAATCACAAGTAATAGGTCCTCAGGTTAGCCAGAACTTCTGTCCAATTTGGCTACAAATTGAAGGTTCTTATGACCCCCTCCTCAGGTTCAATTAACTTGTTAGAGAATTCAGGGAAACGCTTACTTACATTTACCAATTTATTAAGGATTATGATAAAGAATACAGGTGAAGAACCAGATGAAGAGATACACAGGGTGAGGTCTGGGGGAGTCCTGAACACAGGAGCTTCTGTCCCTGTGGAGCTGGGGTGCATCACACTCCAGGTATGGATATTTTCACCCTCCTGGAAGCTCTCTAAACCTCATATACTATTGGGATTTTATGGAGGCTACTTCATACGGGCATGATCAATTATTAACTTCCATTTTCAGCTCTTCTTTCCTCTCTGGAGGACAAAAGATAGGGCTGAAAATCCAAGCTTCTAATCACAGGTTGGTCTTTCTGGTGACCAGTCCCCACCCAGGAGCTCACAGAGTCACCTCATTAGAACAAAAGATGCTCCTAGTGTTCTTATCACTTAGGGAATTACAAGGATTTTGGGAGCTGTGTGTCAGGAACCAGGAGGAGATACACACACACACACACACACACACACACTCTTCCATAACCTCATAGGAAATGATGATCTCTTCAATAAATGGTTTTGGGAAAACTTGACAGAAAAATGCAAGAGAATGGAAATTAACCAGTATCTTACACCGTATACAAAAATTAAGTCAAAATGGATCAAAGACTTGAATGTAAGACCTGAAACCATAAAACTCCTAGAAAAAAACACAGAGTTCCTTGACATCAGTATTGGTGATGAGTTTTTGGATTTGATACCAAAAGTAAAGGTAACAAAAGTAAAAATAAACAAATGGGACTACATCAAACTAAAAAGTTTTTGCACAGCAGAGAAAACCATCAACAAAATGAAAAGGCAATTTACCAAATGGGAGAAAATATTTGCAAATCATGTACCTGATAAGGGATTAATACCCAAAATAGATAAAGAACTCATACAACTCAGGAGCAAAAAACCCAAACAATCTGATAAAAAAAAAATGGGCAAAAGATCTGGACAGGCATTTTTCCAAAGAAGACATACAGATGGTCAACAGGTATATGAAAAGGTACTCAACATCACTAATCAGGGAAATGCAAAGCAAATCACCATGAGATATTACCTCACACCTGTTGGAAAGGCTATAACCAGAAGACAAGAAATAACACCCACTGACAAAGATGTGGAGAAAATATAGAACTTATTTTTGGCTCAGGTGCTTTTAAACTTGACATGCATCAGAAATCCCCTGGATGGGTGTTAAAACAGGCTGTTAAGACAGTTAATAATTCCGTAAATCTTGGGTAGAGACCAATAATTTGCATTTCTAATAAATTCCCAGATGATGCTGACACTGACAGTTCAGGGACCAAACTATGAAAACCACTGTTCTAGTGAAAGGAAGACAAATACTATACTATAAACATAGAAATACATAAAGTGTCTAGTACATTAGAAGATAAGTTTTGGAGCACCTGGGTGGCTCAGTAGGTTGAGCATTCGACCTCGGCTCGAGTCATCATCTCATAGTTCGTAAGTTTGAGCCCCGTGTCGGGCTCTGTGCTGACAGCTCAGAACCTGGAGCCTGCTTCGGATTCTTTGTCTCTCTTTTTCTCTGCCCCTCCCCCACTCCCTCCCTCCCTCCCTCCCTCCCTCCCTCCCCTTCTCTCTCTCTAAAATAAATAAAAATTTAAAAAAATTAAAAAAAAAAGAAGATGATAAGTGCTCTGGGAAAAAAGAGAAAGTAGGGCAAGACAATAGCTGCATACAGAGCTGGTATTCTTATGTTTTATTTAAATAAAACTCCCATTTCCTATATAATAGTAACAATGGTGAATGGCTCATGCCAGGCAATATTCATTCTATGGGCTTTACATATATTAACTAATTTAATCTAACAAGACCCCTATGAAGTAAATACGACGATTTACCCCATTTTGCAGGGAGAAACTAGTTAGGTTGAAGTAAGTTGTCCAAGGTCACACAGCTACTAAGAGATGGATCCAGGATGTGAGCCCAGGCAGTCTGGCTCTAGAATCCTTGCTGTTAAATATTATAGTATACTGCTTCCCAATTCACAGATCTTCTTCATTAATGTTATTTCTTTTTCTTTAATGTTTATTTTTATTTGAGAGAGAGACAAAGAAAAAGAGAGAGAGAACGCGCGCATGGGAGCGAGCAGGGGAGGAGCCGAAGTAAGGCTCCAGGCTCCAAGCTCTCAGCACAGTACTATGCTCAAACCCATGAACTGTGAGATCATGACCTGAGCTTAACCAACTGAGCCACCCAGGCACCCCATTAATGTTATTTTTAGTGGCAGGAGAAGAAATATCTTGTCAGGCTAGACTGGACATACATTATGATCTCTATTCTATAAGCACACTTGATGCTTTCTTTCATCTACAACCTACTTTTATATTTCTTATTTAAGTTCATCATTCACCCAAATAACCAAGTGAGAAAATGCAGACACCCTTGAATCTGTCTCTCACTCCCCATGTCCGATCTTAATTTCTGCCTCAGAAATTGGATTTAGGACTCTCTAGATTCCCATGTTACCCAGATAATTGCCACAAAGGCTCCTAGTATGGTCCCCTATATCCAGATTCTTGTTTCTCTTTCATCCTCCACTCAGCCACCAGCATTCTCCTTCTAAAGTAAAATCTGACCATATTAGTCAGCTGCTTAAAATCCTTCACCGATTCTTCGTATCAAGCGCAAATGTCTTAATGTGATATAAAGTCCCTTCACAATCTGGCTGTGTCTCACTTTCCTGATCTACTATTAATCTCCCACACATACCCTAAGCTCCATTCATGGTTCTAAGTATTTGATTTTCTGTTCTGTTATTGCCTCTTCCTATCTCCCTCTGGCAAACTCCCACTCAACCCCTTAATACTTAGTTCTCCTTTCTGCTTCCCTCCCCTAACACCCAAGTCAACCTTTTCTTTATGGTCTCAAAACTGTCTTAGGACCAATCACACACTTTGTTGTAAATTTAGTCCCATTAAGGCAAGAGCTCTTGAAACTCCTAGGGTCCAAGACAGTGACTGATACACAGTAATTCTGAAAGAGTTATTAAAAACTGATTCGGTTCAATTACAGAGCATAAGCTAAATTCAAGAGCTGTTATGTACATTATTCAGAACCTAATAATTTATGATGGAAATTAAAGCTCTGGAAAGCTCATGAAGTAATCTCAGAACTAGGAAAAAAGGATTCAGAGATAAGACACAGTGTGTTTGCCCAACTAAATTCTATTTATTCAACAAATATTTATTGAGCAGTATGAGCAAAGTAGCGAAAAGAGATGGAAAATTGTTGAAATTCATATTATAACCTATAGATACGTGTACATTGTATTTACTTACCCATTAAACAACTAAGTCCGCTACCAGCAACTTGTATTAAGAGTATTTTGTGGGGAGTCTGGGTGGCTCAGTCGGTTGAACGTCCGACTTCAGCTCAGGTCATGATCTCATGGTTCATGAGTTCGAGCCCCGCGTTGGGCTCTGTGCTGACGGCCTGGAGCCTGCTTCAGAGCCTGGAGCCTGCTTAGGATTCTGTGTCTCCCTCTCTCTCTGCCCCACCCCGACTCGTGCTCTCTGTCTCTGTCTCTCAAAAATAAATAAATATTAAAAAAAAAAAAAGAGTATTTTGTGCTTGGCTAGATATTCACACCTTTTTGATTATCTTCTTTGCAGCAATAAGAAAGTTAGGTAGATGATAAAGGCAAATAGAACTCAGTTTTCTATTTTTCAAAATGGAATACCCTTTTGCACTATTTACCCTTCCAGAAACCACCACTGCAAAATTTAATTCAGCACTGGGCTGCAAAAAATGGTCTATTTTTCAACCATGTAAATCAGATCCCATCACTCTTTTGCTCAATACTCTGTAAGTGCATCCCATCAGATTTAGAAAAAGGTGCAAATCTTTCACTGTGCTCTACAAGGCCACACGTGACCTGGTCCTGCATAACTCTTTTTACCCTCATCTGCTACCACTGTCTCCTTTGCTCATTTCACTGGCAAACGCTGGCCTTCTTGCTCTTCCTAGAAGAGCTCATTTCTGTTTAAGAACCTTTGCAATGCTTACCAAGCTCACTGTGCTTAAGGAAACTTTGGAATACTATTCTTTTCTCCTCACACTCACTTCTCCCAAATTTCCACATGCTGGACTCCCTTCATTCAAGTCTCTGCTCAAATGGCACCTTCTCAAAGAAGACTTTCACAGCCACCCTGTTTACTATTAGAGTTCTCCATTCCTTTGCCCTGCATAACTCTTCTCTTAATATTTATATATTACCAGGGACCCACTAGAACAAAGATTTTAAGTCTCCTCACTGCAATAATCTGCAATACTACCATCATTTAGGGGAGTGCCTGGCACACAGCAGCCTCTCCCAATAAATATGTTTAACATTCTCTGGCATTCTGACCAGAGTTATTCAATTCATATGACCTCAGGAAACTCACAGAGCAAACACTCAAGCTCTGACCCTTAGTAAAAACTACAAAATAAAGTCTTATCAAGTCTTGCCATCAAGACATATTTGTTCTGAGTGGCAAAGAGCTGTGACAGGTCTTCCTAGAGATTTTACTGGAAAACTAACTCCTCCAAGCAAAGCTTGCAGCAACCTGAATTTTGAAGTCAAATGACAGAAAGTTGGGAAGGGGACCACACCTAAACTCACAGTCCTGATTTTTAAAGACCACTTCCCCCACAAAACCTGATCATTCAACAACTCCAAAATTATGTTTCCTTTGGCTTCTTGGCCCTTTTGGTGCTACGTATCCTTTGTCAGTCTGGTGAAAACTATGGATTTCTCTTGAGAATAATGCTCTAAAATTCATAAAGCAAAATACACAGACAGCTACAAAAGAAAGCAATTTTACTGAAATACAGGGACACAGACTTAAGGTCTCCTATGATCTTCTTGCCACGGTGAAAATGACACAAGAAAATTTTGACGGCTACAGTAGTAAGAGAATCCCAAAGAGACGACACTCCGAGGTCCAACCCTGAGCACCCTCAAGGAGCAGCAGGGAAATGCTGGGCGCCGAGACCCAGCCAACCCTAGGGGGCGTGTCTGAGGATGCGCAGCGGAGGGAAGAGGGACCCGATCTGAGAAGGGGGTGGGGAGCTCGCATTCCCAGAGCGCGCAAGGGGCCGAGTTCCCCACGGCGCGTCCCACCCTCGCCTCACCTGTCCCCGCTGTCCCCAGGAGCCGCTCCGGCACCCCTCGCAGGTCTTCATGGAGGCCGCGGAAGATCTCGTGAAGTTTCTCGAAATGCTCCGAAGAGGCAGCGGAGGTGGCCATGGCGCAGGCCGCGCTCGAGCAGCGGCCACCGAGATTTTGGGCACTGGCCCCGCTCCTATCCCGGCGGTCAGCCACCCAGTCCCGCAGGCATCACGGCGACCGCCGCCACCACCGCCGGGGACGAGGCGCTTCCGGGGCCGCGGCGGGGTCCTCCCGAGCCGGAACGCCCACCCCCTTCATACCGTCACTGAGGGAGAGGCGGGCGCGAAAGCCTGACGGGAAGTCTGGTGGGCTGCCCGCCTGGGCGACTCCTGGGAGGGTGGTGGTGCATCGGAGCGAGCGGAGTCCTGAAGCCCCGGAAATACCCAGCTCAGGGTTGGGGAGAGCGCCACAACGGAAGGGACTGTGGGGGACCCGCGGGACGGGCAGCGCGACCGCCTGTCTCCAGGGCCCCGCCTTCCGGTGAGGGGCGGTCGCTGCAGTGCATGCCGGGGGCTGTAGTTCGGCGTGGAAGCCACTCGGACTCCGAAGTCACGCGCTGGCGGGGGCGGTGGTTCTGTCAACGCCACAGGCCCAGTGGGTAGTGCTGACAAGCAGTAGTTTGGTATCCGTAAGCGTTTGGAAATCATCTTCGCTATCATCGCCTCGTCTGGCGTCTCTCACTTCCTCAGTTCGTGTCCTGACTAAACATTAGCTTTCAGCCCTTGAGAGAGAGCTGGGGCAGGTTCCTTGCTTGCCCTGCAGCGGTAAAACAAAACAAAACAAAACAAAAAACGTTTTATTGGAGCGGTCAAACGCCCAGAGCCATATGCTTTCAGAAATAGTCCCTAGGCAGTGACTCCCCAAATACGCTCGCAGCCTCTAGTCTCTGTGCTCGCCTAGGTGCATTCATTCACTCAGCAGGTATTTTTAAATGTTTATTTTTGAGAGAGAGACACAGAGCGTGAGTGGCGGAGGGCCAGAGAGAGACACAGAAACCCAAGCAGGCTCCAGGCTCCGAGCTGTGAGCACAGAGCCCAGTGCGGGGCTGGAACTCACGGACGAGGAGATCACGACCTGAGTAAAAGTCAGAGGCTTAACTGACTGAGCCACCCAAGTGCCCCTCAGCAGGTATTTGTTAATGTTCAGCATGTCATTATGCTGTATCTGGGCATATGTTGGTGAATAAAAAATTCACTCTCTGTGCTTGGTTATTTTATAACGTGGTGAGCAAGGCGCACTCTGCTTCATCGGGTCTCTTTCCCACTACGTGTAATGTGTTAACAGTGACAAAGTCCTACTCTGCAACGTGGGTTTTCATGGTTCCATGGCAGGGAATTTCTATTTTCAACTTATTTCATGATTTTCCTATCAAAGCCCTTTCTGAAATGTTTGCTTGGCAGCCCAATATATAAAACTTCCCAAACATATTAAACGATATATGACTGTTCAGGGGGAAGTGATTTGATGATTCATATATCTCCTGGAACTTTATTTTTATCAGACTGATTCATGACCACTGATTCAACAAATGCATTGAGCTCTTAATGTTCATTGAATATAGAGATAGCAAAATCTGAGGTTGTTAGTGGAAGTGTAATGTGATTAAGTCCCACAACTCTGTTCTAGAAAGGACAGGTGCAAAAGGGGGGCATAATAGCCTGAGATGGAAAAAAATGTTTGAAAAGCATCACAAAAGCAGGAAATGAGTGAATGAATAATCAAATTATCACACAACCAAAGTTAATGGCATTTCAATGGAGACTATACTGTGGTTAGACTCTGAGACAAATTATCCTTAAAAATGAGAAATGACTGTATAACCATAATAATGAAAAGCATTTTCTTCTTATAGCTAAACTTTCATTTAATTGTTTTCTTTCATTGACTCTAATTCTTACAGCTTTTATTTAGGTAAGTAAAAACATTACAAATAATAAAAAATTTTTATTTGTCATTGATAGTTTAACATAAATTAAGTAAAATATTAGTTATGCTACTTAACTATTAAAAATTTCCAATTTTTCCATAAAATGACCATTTTTAAATATATAGCTTGATGGTCAAAACACGTTCAACAAAATATCCATTTACAAATATGAGAAGACTGTGGTCCCATAACTCTTTACCCCACCAAAGTGAATATGTAATTGTCAGTCCAAGAAAATCAAAGTCTATTAGAATAACATATTCTAAACAAGTGATAAGAACATTATTATTCCTCCAATTTCCTTTGGCAGCATTACTTTTGATAAAAATTCTCCAAATTAAATGTAGATTTTTAGCAAATAGACATTTTAATCATGTTAAGATAATGTAAGGAAATGCCCTGAAAGATTACTATAGTGACTGTAAATTACCAATATCCGTCCTTAGGATAATTTTGCTGAATAAAGAATTGGGGGCGGTTATTTTGGGACTTTTTCTGCCACATTGGTTGATTGGTGCTTATGAAGACAGTACAGTGTCAGTCTTGCTCACTCAGGTGCTCGCCCTCAATTCTTCCAGTTACATATTACCATCTTTAGTTTTGTTTGTTGTTGTTGTTTTTTTTTTTTTTTTTTAAGTCCTTAACTAGTCCCTTTACTGCATGCATTATCTTCCAGGATTTTTCTGTTTTAGACTTCTTCCCTGCTACCCATGTGCTTCTGGGTAAGTAGTTAACCATATATACAGAGTTGACTTCCCTTTGCTGGTCTATTCATTTGTATCAAAGACTGGATGACACTGTTTGCTCCATCTTTGAACATTTGCCTCCACCAGGGTCCAGTTTAATACTCTTCCTTTGTAGTTATTTTGAATTCTGTGAAAATAAGCCCCACTGTGTGACTACAGAAGAACACAAAGATAAACTCAGTGACAATCACCAAATAGCCTTTTCCTTCTTCTGGTTTTATAAGAGAAACTAAGACACAAAAAGGCCTCCATCGGTCTGGGGTCACTAACTAAAGTCAGGTAGATGATCTATCTTCCCATACTGCCCCTTTCTTTACCCACTTGCTGGTCTGAGAAACTAAGAAAATGATAGTTTAAGCTTGATTTTTATTTCTGCCATCCTCCAAACCCCACAAACTTCTTAGAAAAGGAAGCTCTTCTCTGTGGTCTAGATGTTGGAAAGTGTTTTAATAGCAGTGGCTTTAGGTTGTCAAGAGATAAAGCCATGCCATAATCCAGATTCAGTTAAGAGTTTCCGGAAATAATTCAGATGTTAGCATATGATGGTTTTCTTAACAGGTGAGGGATGAGTCCTGCTCTTGAGTCAAGCCACTGTGACTCAGAGTTAGGCTGAGGCTGCAGTGTGGCCCTCTTGAAATGAAGGTTGGATGGTGGTTGGGAGGAACTATGTTGTGAACAAAGAGGGTAGAAACTAATCCAAACTACCATAAATTGACCTTGCCATAGCTAAGATTCTCCTAGGTAGTAGGTTTCAGACAGCAAATATCAGCTCGCAGGTCATCTGAGGATCTTATCGTCTGATATCTCTTGCAACTGACAGTAATAAGGGCAAACTAAATCTGGAGTAAATGCAAGGTGTTTTGATGAATCTGGCAATGTGTGCTTTTCTCAGACATCAAGCAGGAAAGGCTGGAAGATTTGTTTTCTTTGTACTGACGATTTTGGTCACCATGAAGGAGAATCATTTTGGCAGGGAGTACTGAGTAGTCTGCTATAGGTTTCTCTTGAGTCCAACTGCTACCACCTGTCAGTCCATGGGGATGCCCAGCAGGTCACAACTGACATCCCATAGCCGTCTTGCTATTGTCTCATTCCGAGCCTGGGCAGAGACCCACGCCACACTGCAGTCACTGGAAATGAAAGAGAGAGACTTAAAACACAGGGTTTAAGAATGGAATCTGTTCTCTGCCTCGAACAAGGAATGTGACAGAAAAACAACCCAGGGATGACATGCCCTCTATACACTTCATAGGGCCAGTCTTTGTCTTACCTCTTCATTCTCCAATTCTTACCCCAGAGAAAATGTAATTGACATTTAGATCTCCTCACTAGACTACCTCTGATGAGAATGCTCTGTTTGATATGTAATGCATAGCAGTAAGTCTTTATATTCTGCTGTATATGTGTGTGTGTGTGTGTGTGTGTGTGTGTGTGTGTGTGTGTGTGTGTAAATGTTTATTTATTTTGAGAGAGAGAGCAGGGGAGGTGAGAAGAGAGAGAGAGAGAATCCCAATCAGATTCCACATCACCAGCACAGAGCCCAATGCAGGACTTGAACCCATGAACTGTGAGATCATGACCTGAGCTGAAATCAAGAGCCAGATGTTCAACCAACTGAACCACCCAGGTGCCCCTATATGTATATATTTAACTATAATATCTGTGTTATTATTTTAAATCCCCATTAAATACAGGAGAGAGACAGGGTGCCTGGGTGGCTCAGTGGGTTAAGCATCTGACTCTTGATATTGGCTCAGGTCATGATCTCACAGTTGTGGGATTGAGCCCCACATTGGGCTCCACACTGAGCATGGAACCTGCTTAAGATTCTCTCTCCCTCTCTCTGCCCCTCTCCCCCACTCGCACTCTCTCTCAAAATAAATAAACATCTAAAAAAACAAATGCAGGAGGGGTATTCAAACTCTGCACTTATCAGAAATTTTCTCAAAGACTTTTACTCATTTAAAAAAATTTTTTTTAATTTGTTAATGTTTATTTCTTTTTGACAGAGAGGCAGAGCATGAGTGGGGGAGGGGGAGACAGACACACAGAATTCGAAGCAGGCTCCAGGCTCCGAGCTGTCAGCACAGAGCCTGACGCAGGGCTCGAACCTATGAGCCATGAGATCATGACCTGAGCCGAAGTCGGATGCTTAACCAACTGAGCCACCCATGTGCCCCTTAAAAAAATCTTTTTAACATTTATTTATTTTTTGAGAGAGAGAGAGACAGAGACAGAGCACAAGTCGGGGGGAGGGGCAGGAAGAGAGGGAGACACAGAATCTGAAGCAGGCTCCAGGCTCTGAGCTGTCGGCACAGAGTCTAATGCAGGGCTCAGACCCGCAAACCAGGACATCATGACCTCCGGTGAAGTTGGACACTTAACCAGCTGAGCTATCCAGGTGCCCCCTTTTACTTATTTTTATATTCGCTGCATCTAGTACACAGCAGGCATTCAATAAAGTGATTGAGTAAATGAACTGCAATCTTTTAAGTTACATAAGAAGCAATTTTAAAAATTATACTATTTTAAGAAAACTGCTTCCAGGACATCCTAAGCAAATTCTGAAGATGAAAAGGAAACTTGGCAAGTCTGAAATAAGTACATGAAGCAAACTCCTAACACTACGTCCATTAAGACACTGCTAATCAAAGAGTGCGTTATGGATTAGCAGGAGCCATCATCTGGAAGCTTGTTAGCAATGCCGATTGTCAGGCCCCATCCAAACCTGCTGAATCAGAACAGGGTTGAGGCCCAGTTATCTGTTTTCAGCCACTTCCTCTAAAACACATAGAATTTTGAGAAACACCACTTAAAGATATCTTCAAATTTACAAAACAAGGCTTCTTGGTACTTCTGTTTAAGGGAACTCACCAGCATGACCAGTACAACCTGTCACTGCTGAGTAAAAAGACCATCACCGAGAACCAAAAGGCTTTGTATGACTCTCTCAGTTGGCCTCTGTAAGCCTCTGTAGACTCTATATATACCTGATGTTCTCTGCAAGGTTACAATGAAGAGCAAATGACACACACAATGGACACAATGGAAAGTGCTGTGTGTCATAAGCTATGACATGCTGTAAAATGTATTCAAATACCACAGTAAAAGCTACTTAAGTGTTGGGGCACCTGGGTGGCTTAGTCCGTTAAGCATCCGACTTCAGCTCAGGTCATGATCTTATGGTTTGTGGGTTCAAGCCCCATGTGGGGCTCTTCCTGCCAGTGCAGAGCCTGGAGCCTGCTTTAGATTCTGTGTCTTCCCCTCTCTCTCTCTCTGCCTCTCCCCTGCTCACACTCTTTCTCTCTGTCTCTCAAGGGTGAATAAACATTTAAAAAATTAAAAAAAAAAAAAAAAGCTACTTAAGTGTGGTTATGCATCAGCATGGTCATGGTGCTGATATTTCCAGTAGGATTTTGGGTAGTATCAACCAGTATATGTAAAAAGACCTATATCAAAACTTAATACAAAGACTATTCTACTGGCATAAGGACAGACATAGAAATTAATAGAAAAGGGGCACCTGGGTGGCTCAGTCGGTTAAGCATCCGACTTCGGCTCAGGTCATGATCTCACGATTTGTGAGTTCGAGCCCTGCATCGGGCTCTGTGCTGTCAGTTCAGAGACTGGAGCTTGCTTCAGATTCTGTGTCTCCCTCTCTCTCTGCTCCTCCCCCACTCATGCTGTCTCTGTCTCTCAAAAAATGAATAAATGTTAAAAAATTTTTTAAGAAATGAAAAGAAAAAATAAAAAAGTATAGAAGTACTCTTACATTTATGGTCAACTGATTTTTGATAAATCTGTTACGGACTGAATTATGTCCCCCCAAATCCATGTTGAATCCCTAAATCCCCAAGGTGACTGTATTTGGAGGAAGGGCTTTTAAGGAGATAATTAAGGTTAAATAGGGTCAAAAAGGTAGGGCTCCAATTCAATAGGACTAGTGTCCTTATAAGAGGAGACACCAGGAGTGTGCACACAGAGTAAAAACCATCTGAGGACACATCAAGAAGGCAGCCCGGTGCAAGCCAGGAAGAAACCAGAAATCAATCTTGTTGGCACCTTGATCTTGAACTATAAGAAAACTGTTTTCCTCCAGAACTGTAAGAAAATAAATTTCTGGTATTCTGCTATTGCAGCCCAAGGAATTTGAATATAGCTACCAAGAAAATTCAATGGGAAAAGAATAATCTTTTCAACAAACAGTTCTTGGAAAACCGGATATCCACATTCAAAATGAAACAGGACCCTATCCCCATGCCATATATAAAAATTAAATGAATCATAGACTGAAATGTAATGCTCAAATTATAAAACTGTTAGAAGAAAACATAGTAATAACTCTTTGTGCCCCTCAGTTAGGCAATGGTTTCTTAGGACACCAAAAGCACAAGTGACAAAAGAAAAAAGTCAATAAATTAGACTTCCTCAAAAACTTCTCTGCTTCAAAAGACACCATAAAGAAAGTAAAAAGACAAACCAAAGAGTGGAAGAAAATATTGGTAAATCACACATCTGACAAGGGACTTGCATCCAGACTATATAAAGAATCATTACAATTAAACAATAAAAAGACAATAATCCATTTTGAAATTGGGCAAAGGATATGAATAGACATTTCTCCAACAAAGATAAACAAATATGAGCACATGAAAAGATGCTTAACATCACTAGCAAGAAAATGCAAATGAAAACCATAATGAGAAAAACTAGAAGAACATAAATAGAAAAATTACTTCATATTTATTATAATGGCTAAAACAAAGGACAGAGGGGCGCTTGGGTGGCTCAGTTGGTTAAGTGTCTGACTTTGGCTCGGGTCATGATCTCACGGTTCATGAGTTTGGGCCCTGCGTTGAGCTTTGTGCTGACAGTTAGCCTGGAGCCTGCTTCAGATTCTGTGTCTCCATCTCTCTCTGCCCTCCCCCACTCACACTCTGTGTCACTCTCTCACTGCAAGGGCAGTGTATGAGGGAGAAACTGGAACCCTCATACACTACTGATGACAACACAAAATGCTGCAGCCACTTTGGAAAACACCCTGACAATTCCTCAACAGTTAAACATGGAGTTAACATGACCCATATTCCAGTGGGATTCCATTTCTAGGTATATAAACCAAGAAAAATGTCCATACAAAAATCTGTACATGAATATTCATAACATCATTATTCAATTAAAAAAAGTGACAACCCAAATGCCCACCAACTAATGAAGGGATAAATAAAATGTGGAACATCGACAAAATGAAATATTATTTGGCAATAAATAGGAATGATGTACTGATACATGTTTTGGCATGGATGACCTTGAACACATTTTGCAAAGTGAGAAAGAAGCCAGTCACAAAAGGCTACATATTATATGATTCTATTTATATGAAACATCCAGTACAGGCAAATCCATAGAGACAAAAGTAGGTTTATGGTTTCAGTCAGGAAGAAAAACTAGTGCAAAGTTTCTAATGTTTCAGTCAAGACAGACTTAAGTTCATTTCTTGATAGTGGTCAACACAGCTGCTGTTGGATCTTCAAAATGCTTACAATTGAGAATCCTTGGCACTGGAAAGGCTCTTCAAAAGCCAATTAAATATTTACTAAGTCATGAATTTGAGGCCGGCTTTCTTTAGATTACTCAGTCAAAACCTTAAAATTTCCAGGGAAGAAGAATCCAGTCATTCATGGAAAATCATTCTAGTGTATAAAACCATATAAATTTATCTTCCTGACTTTCAGACCCACATTTCCAACTATCTGCTATACATTTCTACTCCATGACTTATGGATATGCACTCACTCAACATGTATAAGGCCAGGTGTATTATAGAGGGCAACTGATCCATTCCACATTCTTTTGGCAACAGCAATCTGATTCCTTTCTGTAAAATTACCTCTTTCCCACAGTTTGGAGAGCCCATTAATCAAGTGCTGGTCTTCCCCTAACCAAGGGAGTGAGGATGTGAGGATGGAAGACCTAGTGCTTCCTTGCTAGAGAGCGGATGGTGAGCAACAAAACAAAGACTAAAGATAGTTGGCATATACTCGTTCCAGCAACCGTGCCCCGGCCAGTTGACTGGCCACTGTGTGTGTTCTAAGCCTGGCTCTTCAGTCTGCTCTTTGGACCTAGGAGAACCCCCATATTCTAATAAATTCCCTTCTTGCTCAAGTTAGCTTGAGTCTGTTTCCACTGCTTTGCAATCAGAGAACCCTAAGCTATACACATTATATTTCCATTTCTGCTGTCTCAGTTAATGTCATCATCAACCTCATAGTAAGTCAGGCTTGACCCCCAGGTCACCAACTCCTCCCCGACCTCTCATTCAATTATTCATCAAGTGGTAAAGATTCTGCCTCTTCAGGGCCTCTCTCTCTTAATCATTCTTTGCATTCCAACTGTCATTACCCTAAATCAGGAACTCATTATCTCTCACTTGGGTTATTTATCCATTCATTAAACAAAGTCAGCAGGGATGTTTCTCTGAAGCACAGAGCAGATTATTTCTCTTTCTACTGAAACAACTTCTGTGGCTCCTCTCCAGGTCTGGCATTATGGGCCTTTCATGATCTATCTACCTTTCTTTCCAATTTTAATTTATTTGCAGCCCTTTCTCTAAAAGTGCAAGTTATTTCCACATAATCTTGAAGAGGAGGTAAAAACATGCTAAAATTTCAATCTTATGTGATGTCTGAGACATGCTTCAAAATAACGTGAGAGGAGGAGTGCCTGGGTAGCTCATTCGGTTAAGTGTCCGACTTAAAGTCAGGTCACGGTCTCACGGTCTGTGGGTCTGAGCCCCGTGCCAGGCTCTGTGCCAACAGCTCAGAGCCTGGAGCCTGCTTCAGATTCTGTGTCTCCCTTTCTCTCTGACGCTCCCCTGCTTGTGCTCTGTCTCTCTCTCAAAAATAAATAAACATTAAAAAAATAATAACATGAGAGGAAAAAAATATGTGAAGGGCTGGTGGATGGGATGGGAGAACACTAGCTATGGTTTAATGGTTGTTGAGGCTGTACTGTGGGATTCAACATGCTATTTTACCTACGACTGTGTATGTTCAAAACCCTCTACAATAAAAAGTTTTAAAAGTCTTCACTTATTCAAGAACAGAGTCCATTGATACTATTTTAGTCCTGAAGACAATAGAAAAATACAAATTTTTTAATGTAAACAAAACAAAACAAGGAGTCCAAAAAGGAACAAAGAAAACTGGATGGACCTAAGAAAAAGTAGGAAGAAAAGAAACAGCCATATTAATAAAAGATGGCATGGAGAAAATCAAACCTACAAGTACCACGAAAAATGTGAATGAGTCAGTCCCCCTCTTAAAGGTAACAACCCTAGTCAAAAGACAAAAGCTGGGGCACCTGGGTGGCTCAGTTAGTTAAGCGTCTGACTTTGGCTCAGGTCATGATCTCATGGTTCGTGAGTTCAAGCCCTGCATCAGGCTATTTGTTATCAGCACAGAGCCCACTTTGGATCCTCTGTCCCCCTCTCTCTGCACCTCCCCTGCTTGTGTACTCTTTCTTTCTCTCAAAAATAAACATTAAAAAAAAAGAAGAGAGGGGTGCCTGGGTGGCTCAGTTGGTTAAGCATCTGACTCTTGGTTTTAGCTCAGGTCATGATCTCATGGTTTGTGAGTTTGAGCCCCATATTGGGCTCTGCGCCGACAGTATGGAGCCTGCTTGGGATTCTCTGCCTCCCCACCCCCCTGCCTCTCCTCCACTTGATCTCTATCTCTCTTTCTATCTCTCTCAAAAAAATAAATAAATAAACTTAAAAAAAAAAAGATGCAAAAGATGTTGTTTATTTATTTTTTTTAATTTTTTTTCAACGTTTTTTATTTATTTTTGGGACAGAGAGAGACAGAGCATGAACGGGGGAGGGGCAGAGAGAGAGGGAGACACAGAATCGGAAACAGGCTCCAGGCTCTGAGCCATCAGCCCAGAGCCTGACGCGGGGCTCGAACTCACAGACCGCAAGATCGTGACCTGGCTGAAGTCGGACGCTTAACCGACTGCGCCACCCAGGCGCCCCAAAAGATGTTGTTTAAAAAACAACAACAAAAAAAGCTATGTTGCCCAATGTACTTTATAAGAAGAGTACAAATCCAAATTATTTCCTTTGAGCAATGAAACCCCGTCTTCAAAAACAGATATATTCATACCTGAAATGATGCCCATTTAGAATCTCAAGACCTTCTGTTATGGCACAGTACAGGCTGGTCTGGGCTCCCTGTTTAGGGGTCTTGATGAAGAAGGAGAAAAGCCACCACATCCACTTCATGAAAGGTGAGTGCCGAACCAATTCAGAGTTGACTGTGCCAGGGTGTACAGAATACGTCGTAACGCCAGAGCCTAATGGGGGTGCCGTTGGGAGAGAGGAAGACAGGACTTGATATTGCCACATGGCCGAAGAGAGCAGAGGATACGAATAAACATTTGACCCCATGAAGACTCCCTTCCCCCAACAGTATTACAAGCATTCCTCACAGTAATTTATATCTCCCCATCTCACAGGTTAAGATTAAAGCTCAAAGAGGTTACTAACTGTTAGCAAACAGTAGAGCCAGGACTCAACCTATTAGTAGCACTTGACACTACTGACTACTTCTTTCTCAAAGCTGCCTTTTTATTGGCTTCCATGACCCCACACTCTTGATTTTCCTATCCTTTCTCGCTGCTTCCTCTTAGCTTCCTGGGCCAGTTCATCATCTTCTACTCAAACTTCAAATGTTGGAGTTCTCATGGCTTGCTAAAATCCCTCTCTATAACTTTACGGTATGCACATTTTTTGGTACATTATACTCCTTTGAACTCTTAACTGACTACGAGAGGCAGTGTAATGTAGTGGTTCAGGGCATGAACTTTTGTGGGCAGACCGCCCAGTTTCAAATCCTAGCTTTACCACTCATTAGCTGTGTGACCTTGAGCAAGCTCCTGATGTTGTGACTCAGTTTCCTCTTAAAATGAGGATAATCCTAATACCTGCACCTCACAAGGTTGTTCTGAGGATTAAATGAGTTCATATGTACAAGAGGCTAGAACAGTATCTGGTGCATGGTAAGTGCTAAATGACACTCATGCATGGCTATGCCAAAGAGGTTTCCAAATTTTTATTGATTTTGGAAAGATAATACGAACACCTATACATATACTGCTTATTACCTAATCTCCCTGGTACAGGTGAGATTTTGTTGCCAAATGAGCTTTGGTGTCAAGCTTCTGAAAAAATGGAATTTTCATGTCTTTGTGGATTTCATAATTGCAGACGAAGGACTGTGGATATATATTATTTCCAACTTGACATCTACTCTAGATGACCCATAGTAATGCAGACACATAGGTCTTCAATTAACTTCATACTTTTTAAGGCCAAACCTGGATCTTGCAGTGTTTCCTAACTCCTGACCAGGCAGGCCCACACAGCAGTTCTTGACGATTCCCCACGTTACCATGCTCAACAAGCTTTAGGGTTTTCCCATCCTAGATATCTCTTAGGAGTGTCCACTACCCTCCATCTCTACCACTGTAGTCCAAGCTACTGTCATCAATCACCTAGACTATAGAAATCACTTGCTGTACACAGCCCTGCCCCCATTTTAAAGGGTTTCCACTGCTCTTACACCAAAATCTTTACCATAGCCTCTAAGGATTTTGCCCCTGTCGACCTCACCAGTCTCAGGTCAGATTTCTCTTACTCTTGCTTTCTTCATTTTAACCACAGCAGCCTCTCCATTTCTCAAACTGAGCCAAGACTTTTGTGCATTCTCTTTCTTCTGCCTGGAATGTTCCTCAACCTCCTCAGATGCCTCATTCCACCTGCTCTGTAACCCATTTAATTTCTAATCATCTTATATAAAGGCTTAGCTTGCAACTCATTTCTTTAGAGAAATCCCTGATCCCTTAGACTGAATAAGCACCCACCCCAATCCATTATAGGTCCTTGTACTTCCCCTTTCATAGTATTTACAATTATAATTAAACAACAACAAAAAGGAAACATTCCAGATGTTGTTAAGGAAATTAATAAATAAACGGAGGCTCATCTATATGGCGAAATATAATGCAGCCCACAAAAGGAATGGGGTAAATCTGTATGTACAACATGGAAAGATCTCCAAAATATTGTGTTGGAATTTCAGTTCCTTATATATGATGTACACGTATATAAATGCATAAAAAATGATTGACAGGTGCACATCAAGTTGTTGACAGTGGTTCCTTGAGGGGAGAAAGAAGGGAGAAAGTGGGGATTAAGTAAAGGGTTTTTTTCACTTTTAGCTCTATATTATTGGAACTTATTACAAAGAGAATTATTCATGTATTCCTAGACTGATTTTACATGTGATAATGTATAAATACTTGTTTATTATCTCCCTCCCCCAGTGGATCTAAACCAAATCAAAGAAGGGACTGTACTTGTATCAGGCACCACTCCATCTCCAAGCCCTGAATCAGTGCATAGAAGAGCATGGATACTGAATACTTGACTGCTGAATGGATGAATGAACGACTCCTCTGTTATGCCCAGGTTGCCTTCATTGCACCACAGCTGTCTCCCACCTAATCCTCACATCTCTCAGGCTTCCTCACTTGTGTATCCTCTGCTTTTATCGGATCCTCATGGCTGGGTCTATCTCTCCACCTCAAGGGCACCCTAGCTCCCCTACCAACCCTTTGGATAGTTTTCACCATCCAGTTACTCTGATCCATCCTGAGCTGATAAACAATGTCACGTCCTGGGCATAGACTGGGCATATGAAGTGAGCTGACCACAGCTTCCTTCCCCCACATTGCTGTCCACATAACTTGATGATCCTGTCCCAACAATGGGGCTTCTATGTCTGACTTCTTGAGCCAGAATTCTGCCTGCCTCAACTCCAAAGTAACTCCAGCTGTCCACCCTGGATTACCTTTCTTTTTCTTGAAAATTCAGAGTGGACAGTGCTAAGGACCTCTGTGTATTTGTGACTGGAGAATTCCCTCTTCAAGCATGCATTTCTCTTACTTAACCTTTTGCTGTTAGGGGGCAACATCCCGCCCCCCCTCCTCCCACCATTGTCCTAGCACCTGTTTTATCCTAATGGTTGTATCTAGTGCCAGTTCAGGTCCCTCCCTTCTATCTAGTCTCATTATGAGTAAAAAACCTTGCTTGCTCATGAGACCTGACTTAATAAGGACAATAACCTATAAAATAATCCCATTTTACTTATGAGGAAATAAGTCCTGAAAAGTTAAGTAGCTTGCTACAGGTCACACGGCTGATAAGTACTAAAGCTAAGCCTTATGACTCAAAGTCAGAATTTCCCCATCTCCTGCCAGCCACCTCCAATATTCAGTTTTGGGCTACTTACTAAAATAATACCCAGTTATAGTCATGAAAGCAGGTTTTATCCAGAGGATAGGCTCCCGAAAACAGAATGTATTCCTGTGGCTTTTGGCTACTTCCCATTGACTTATATCTCTATATTCATTTCTTCTAAGCCTACCTTTGAGCCTCCGGGCCAGTTCCTGGGTGAAGAGAATGTTGGCTAACTTGCTGTGACAGTAGGCCAGACCTGCATTGTAGAATTTCTCACCCTGCAGGTTATGGAAGTGGATCCTCCCCAGGTGATGCGCTAGGGAAGACACATTCACTACCCTTGATGGGGCTGATTCCTTCAGCTTCTCTAGCAACAGATGGGTCAGGAGGAAGTGACCTACAAGAAAAACTAGAATTAATACAGTTCGAGGCCAATGTCAGGGTTAAGGGAGTCGTGGTGAGCTCTGCAGAGAATTCAGGAATAAGGCTTTTTGCCTCATTAATTCATTATCAACTACAGAACAAGCTCAGTGAGGGTTTAGGAAAATAGGACAGCCATCCATCCATGAGGGGGATCTGGAACATGTGAATATGAAGTCCTGTCTTCTTCCAACTTTGATTAATATCACTCTTTAAGAGCAGGCAGCCTCTACCTAATGTTCGCCGTGAGGATCACTACAAAGAAAGCAACACAGTCCTCAGTCCAATTAGGCTGTTAAAAATGCCCCAAAGTAAATTGAATCCAAATCACAGATTAAAAAGTTGGTGTAGCCTCAAGTGGGCCTCAAATTTATCCCTGGGCTTTCAGGCAGGACCATAATATTCGCTATTCACTTATCGTCTTTTAGGGCCCAGTGTCCAATCGCATCACAAGGACAGCTCAATCTGACCCCTAAGTTTGCCAAGGAGAACTTTAGGTTTCCTCCAGTTTTGTGATGAGGCCAGATTTCTTACCCAAGTGGTTGACTCCCATGTGCATCTCAAAGCCATCTGCTGTCTTAGAGTAGGGACACATCATCACTCCTGCATTGTTGATCAAAATGTGAAGATGCTTTTCCTCTGCAGGGAAGAGATGTAGTGTGGAAGCAGCCAGCCACAGCGGTGATACCTAAGAAGTCTGCCTTAGAAATGGGGACCCACGGCTTCAATCTTTCCTCCATTTCCCCTTCAGATGTATTTTGTATTGTTTTTCATTATTTAAGACTGTAGTTGAATCCTACATACTTTTAGCACAGAGCAAAATTCCATCTTATACAACCAAGTGGCCTTTATGATCTTTCCAATTAAGGAGCTACTTACTCATTGCTTTCGAAAAAGTGTTCTACCCAGCTCTCCTAATAGAAAGACTTCCCGGGCTGAATGGGAAGAATCCAAGCAGGAGAAAAAAGGATGTTCTGTATGTACCCCTGATACTGGAGAACTCCAAAAGGCACCAAAAGAAATACTGGTTTCACCTCTTTGTTACATATGACAACTCTTTCTCCTGGTTTATTTTCTCACGTGGTTTTTAATTTCTAACTATAAGCTCATATCAGCAGAAGCTGTTTACTTAGGGAGGCCAAGATCCCTGTATTATGAGGGGATGCCTACAGACTACTCTTGGATTTGATTTTGATGTGATTCTATAGGATTTTATGTTAATTCCTCAGCTCAAGATTCTTACATCATTTGGTGATGTAATAAATTCTCCCCCATAGATGATGCCAACTTGAGGTTCTAGTATCTTACAGATGACTCTCTAACCATCTATGTCCTGAAGAGAAGATGAGCTTTTTTGTCATGCCTTAGAGCTGGTGGCGAGGTTTTTTTTATGCCTCTTTATCATGGACAAGATGGCTTTTTGTGAGTCCCAACCTTATGTGAAGCCTGAGATACAGCTCCCCAGCTCTCAGGGCCTGAGTCCTTATCTTCTGTCCCTGTATGAGTGTTTAGACTCCAGACCCTAAAGCTCATATTGAGTTCAGATACTTCCGTGAGATTTTTGGCTTTAGTTCTTATGCATTACTAGGACTTTTTTTTTTTTTTTTTTAATGTTTACCTATTTATTTTGAGAGAGACAAAGAGAGAATGGGAAGGAGCAGAGACAGAGAATCCCAAGCAGGCTCTATGCTGTCAGTGCAGAACCTAATGCGGGGCTCAATCCCATGAACTACAAGATCATGACCACAGCTGAAATCCAGAGTCGGACGCTTAACTGACTGAGCCACCCAGGTGCCTTGCATGCTATGACTTTTTAAATCCATTTTTTTTTTTATTTCTGCCTCTTGAGGATTCCCCTTTGTTACTAAGGAGTCAGCTATGAATGAAAGTTTTTTATTATAAACGATCTAGTATTTCTACGTATTAAAGAGGGAGAAGGACCTTTTCCTTTAGCTAAGTCTGCTATGTTGATTGCAAGACCAAAAACATAATCTCTGGTTCAACACTTACCTGCTAAGAAATCTTTAGCAAAGGCTCGAATAGATTTAGTATCAGCCAAGTCCAATTCCCGCACCAACACCTGTTGGTTCCCTGTCATGGTCTGGATCTCTCTGGCCACCAATTCCCCCTTTTGGATATCCCGGCATGCTAAATACACACGGGCTCCTGTCAATCAACATATAAAAGAGACAAACTGTCAGCTCTGCTTTGGAGTGGACATTACAGACCTATAGACTTATGAATGTAATTTTCTACTGTTTGTTTTTTTTTTTTTAATCGGAATTTTACCCCTACTTCACGACAGAGGTATCTGGTGAGCAAATCAAAAAGGAAAAATAAATAATATTCATTAAGTATCCATTACATGCAGAGCATTATACTAGATTGAGACCAGTGAATCTGTGGGACACTTGGAAGGTTCTTAAATTCCAATATTAGGAGGAAATAGTGAGCATGGTCATCCTTGTGAGGGATAAAATGGCAGTAGCAGGAGGGAATTAGAAGCAGATGATCTTGCCTCTTTGAGCCAGCTCTTTGGCTGTCTCCTTTCCGATGCCTGTGTTGGCTCCAGTGACCACAGCCACCTTCCCAGGAAGCTGGACAGTTGATGTACACACCCCGCTAGACAGCATTTTCCTGTAGAGAGGAAGGGAGAGCTCATCAGTTCTTCATTCTCCTTGCCCTGGCCAGAGGTTCCTGCAACCCCCATGTCTTCCAATCCCAGGCTAAGGTTTATTTTGGTTCTTTCTAGTACTGTCCCTTTACAGATTTAAGTAAGTTTGAAGAAAAATTTTCTGCTCTTGCTCAAGAACAAAATTGATTTTATTGTAATGGCAAACCTTAGAGCTGCCCCTTGCAGTATAACAACTAGATAAATATTTGATTGTCCAGGCACCTGGCTTCAGTTTGAGCTCTTCAACAGGCTTGGGGAATCACAAGACTCAGCCTACAAGCAAGACTGGTCCACTTAATGTCAATCTGCCCACAACTGGCACTTTATGGCCTAGAGATACATAATTCAACAAAAAAGTTAAAATTATGAAAGCTTGTCAACCTGAGGTGAAACACAGAAACAGAAACACGCATGCACACACACAATTAAAATTAAGACAAAGAAAAGACATAAATTAGGGGCACCTGGGTGGCTCAGTCAGTTAAGCGTCTGACTTCTGCTCAGGTCATGATCTCACAGTTCGTGAGTTCCAGCCCCATGTCTGGCTCTGTGCTGACAGCTTGGAGCCTGGAGCCTGCTTCAAATTCTGGTCTCCCTCTTTCTCTGCCCCTTCCCCACTCGTGTGCGCGCTCTCTCTCACTCTCTCTCTCTCAAAAATAAAAAATAAACATTAAAAAAAATTTTTTTTAATTATTCAAGAAAAGACATAAATCAGTACAAAGTGGAGCTGGTTGAGTGTTCTTGTTCCTAAGCACTGTGCTATCCTTCTTTTCCACAGAAATGAATGCACAAACAGGGATTAACAGGTCTGAAATTGTTCTTTTTCTTCTCTGCAAATCTCAAGACTCAAGTAAAAAGAATCTCTTGACTAGGAGATACAATTTTAAAGAGCATGTCAGTATTTTTCATTGAACTTGAGAATTGCAAAGCACACACTCCTAGCCATGAACGCTACCTGGTTAGTGGACACAGGCCGATAGGAAGCAAACTAACTCATGGTGCTCACCTACGGCTATCTTCCTTCTCAGAGAAAAGCCTCCTTGCTCAGTTTCTCACATCCTTTCAGTTTTAGCTCCAGGAGCAACAACTATCAGGACCTCCACTGAGCTCGCTCTTCTCCTTACCAACAGGAATGAAAGGGACAACCAACTATGAAAAGTCTAGCTCTGGGCTAGCTCCCATGACCTAGCCAGGCGTTTGCAGATATGACCCTTGCAGCATAATCTTCCTCAGAAAAATCTCACAGAGACGTGAGCAGTATTTTCAGTTCAGGTTCAACTTTTCATTGAGATTCTATTTGGGTAAGAGAATCTTGTGGTGTAAAATGATAAAAAGCGGGGCACTGGGCTGGCTCAGTTGGTTAAGCATCTGACTTGGGCTCAGGTCATGATCCCACAGTTGGTGAGTTTGAGCCCCACGTCGGGCTCTATGCTGACAGCGTTGAGCCTGGAGCCTGCTTCAGATTCTTTGTCTCCTTCTCTCTCTCTGCCCCTCCTCTGCTCATGCTCTCTTTCTCAAAAATAAATTAAACATTAAAAAAAATTTTTTTTTAAAGAGATAAAAAGCGTTTTCATCTGAGTGGGAGCACGAGGTGTTCAGAAGGGAGGAAGAACTAGAAGAGGAGCAAGACGGTGGGTGGTGACCACGCCCCTCCTCCCCCCTCCCCCACCCAGAAAGGGTTGTGTCTCATCAGTCACTGGTCCACCGTCACTACTGGTGATTTACTCAGAACCAATCAGCAGGCGCCTTTGTGCAACTCTGCCGATTTTCTGTGTCACTCAGCCAGCCATTGGCTACTGTGTCACCAGGTCCAGAAAGCATTACCCCTCAAGCTCTCTGTCTCAACCCCAAACCCCAGGTTATGAGTCGTGCTCTGAAGGCAGGATACCGCTCATGACGAAACCCTTTCATTTCTTTCCTTTACAAAAAAAGCGAATCTAACAGCAACAAGAGATCAAGCAATGGGTCTGCGGATACCACGATTCCCATCGAGGAACAGTTTCAGAAAGCAAAAAGTCGAATCGCTCCATTGCACTTCAAAGGCTGGAAGCAAGAAGCCAGATAGGACTAGTCCAAGGCGTGGGAGCTAAGGGGAAAACAGTGTTGAGGTCCTCACTCCATTTTAGGGTCTAAAACCCCCCAATGCTGGAAACTTAAGTGTTGGAGGTAGCCTTGCACACGGGGTTCTCTGGAGCGGGAAGCAAAGGCTGCGGAGACGAAAAAAGGGATCGGAGAAACAAAGTGGGGTGCTGCGGAATGCAGCCCCCTCCCACTGCCCGAAGTCTCCTGTTCTCGTCCCCCCGCATCCAGGACAGCTGGACCTCCTCCGACCAACCGAACTCCGGGCCTCGACCTACTGGGGCCCCCCAGGGAGTTTTCCTTTTCCTTCTTTTGGAGAACAGAGCTTCGGTGAGGACTAACGCCCCCCTGAATTCTTCTCAAGAGAAGGCAATACATTTGCACAGACCTGATTTTGGGTGCAGCGATGTACAGGAAAAAGGGGAGAAGGAGGAGCAGGAGCAGGACCCCGACCATCCTGGCTGGCTGCTGGGCTGCACAAGCGGAGCGAGATGCCCCAGCAAGCCTTGCCGGACTGTGGCTGCTCCTCCCAGACACGCCCTAGTCTCAGTACGACAGCCCACGGAGCAAAGCCGTCTGGGAAATGTAGTCCACAGCTTGGTCCTAAACTTAGTGCTTCCAGCTGCTCAGAAAAGCTGACCCTTGCTCTGACACGCAAAAAGTCCTCAATCATCTAGCCTCTAGGACCTCTAGGATCGTCCAGCTCTCCCACAGCCCTCTGGCCACCAGCGTTCTCGCGAAATCTCCCCAGTCCTCTATCTCCCGGTTCCCAAGTCCAGACCGTGGTTCAGTTTTCCCCATAGTGAGGCAGTTACCGCATTGTTTCTCCTGGAGATCAAAGATTGGCCTCTGGGGAGTGTTCTAAGGCCATTTAGACAGCTGAGGATCGGTTGAGGTCTGACAGTTGGTAGGGAAATGGGGAGGTAGGAATCCTTTCGCCTTAGGGATTCCTTCATCCATTGGAGTGTAAGCAACCCGTCCCTGAAGGCATTCCCAAGAGAATCACTTTATTGTGTCTAGTTTGAATTATAATGCTATCATTTTCCTCCTGTTTGAATGTGAATTGATAATAGAACATAGTTTTCCTGGTGACTTGGATTAGATATATTAACTCCCAGGGTAGCAATGAATTTCTCAGATTAGCACAGTTGGTTTTGCTTACTCGTGAAAATACATAATCCTGTCTTGAATTAAGGCCATGAAAATTCTCTGAGAACAAACAGGTTCCCTGTTCAATTATTCCTTTCAGCTCTACCATCTGAGGCCTATATCTGGCTTCCAGGAGGTAGAGGCAGAGGATGTTTTGACAAGTCAATAATTGGGATAATTCATTTCCATTTGACTGAAAGACATGTTCCAAGATCAATTTTAATGAGTGTTCTATAGAACTTGAAGAGGAGGTTACCTTCACACAATACAATTTTTTACTGATTTAACATTAGTTTATCTAATAATCATCAGATTTTGTCATATGCTCATTATTGTGATACCTAATATGTATACAGGTTTTTATACCTTTATTAAAAGACTTTCATGTATTTTGTTCCTTATTCATTCCATCCATTCATTTGATGAATGTTTATGGTATTCCTACAGTGTACTAGGCATTATGCTGAGGTACAGCAGGGAGCCAAGCAGAAATGACCTCTGCCCTCTCAGAGCTTATGGGCTATCAGGGAGGAATGTCTTGATTCAGGATCACCTTGAATAAATTATGATGAGGGTTATGAGGGAAAACAAGGAAAGCATCAGAGCATGAAGGATCTCAACAAGGAAACAACATGAAGCAACATGAACTCATGGGAAACATGAACTCAAGCAAGGAAACAACATGATCTCATGAAGGAAACAACAAGGATCATAGCATGAAGCCTCTTCTAGTCTGGAGATCAGGAAAAGCTTCTTTGAGGAAATAACATTTGAGCTGAGGCCTGAGGGAAGGTCAGGAGCTAGTGGGCAAACAATATATAGGCAAGAGTGCTCTGGGCAGAGGGAAAAGCCCACTGGAGAGCTTAGAGTCTGAGAAAGCAGGGGCACCAGAGCAATGGAAAGCATTGGTCTAGCTGGGGCACAGGGGCCAGAGGGAGTGCTAGAAATAGTAATAATAGCCAATGCTTCAATAGTAATTATTATGTGTCAGGCCCTATCCAAGTGCTTTCTATAAATTAACTACCTTAATTCCCACAATAACTCTATGAGGTAGGACTACATTTTTTTCTATTTTACAAACCAGGATATTGAGGCAATAGCAAGGTTAAATAAATTATCCCAGGCCATAGTGACAGAACTGGGATTCAGACTTAAGAAAGGTGTATCCAGGGTCTGTGCCCTTAACTACTAAGCCATGTTGCCCAAAGATGAGGCTGGAGACCTCCTCCCCATATGTATGTGCATTTGCACATCCATACAAAATTTGCATGAAATTTCATTCACAGAACCCAGATTAAAAACCATTGGTTAAACCCAATAATGGAAGATGGGTAAGCAAATGAGTGGCTTAGAGAAGCGATGACAGAAAGTAGAGAGGAGGGTCTGGGGCAGCACTAACATTATGGAATAGGTAGAGGAAGATGAGCCTGAAAATGGATCCTGAAAAATGGACAGAGAGGTTGATAAGGTATTAGACTGGGTCCAATGAGATTAGAGAAACCACACAGTAATTTGAACAGGGAAAGTTTAATGTGAAGAATTATGAACCATAACAGGAGATTAGAGTAATGAGGAACTGGCAAATATGGGGGTTATTAAACTTTTTCTGTAAAGAAAAATAAATATTTTAGGCTTTGGGAGCCTATGGTCTCTGTTGCAGCTACTCAGAGCTACGCTCTGTTGCAGCATAAAAGCAGCCCTAAATGATATGTAGATGAGTGAGCATGTTCCAATAGAACTTATTTACAAAAACAAGCAGTGGGTTGTATTTAGCCCGTGGTTTGCCAACCTGTGGGCTAGGAAGAAGTAAAGAGAACTCTAAAGATTAGAAGAGCAACAAAAATACTTCTTCAGATTCTGTGTCTCCCTCTATGCCCCTCCCCCACACATGCTCTGTCTCTCTCTGTCTCTCTCAAAAGTAAATAAACATTTAAAAAAGAGCAATAAAATATAATAATTTAAAATTTTAATAGCAGATGTAATAGAAATAATACAATATCATATAAAATAGCCACCACTTGGGGCTGAAATAGCGCCCCCAAGGAAGAGACGCCTTCACTCCCAGACCTTGCTGGAGAAGGACAGGCACAGTGCACTGAATTCTGAATGCAAGAGACGTTGCTGTGGTGCTACACCTGTGGAATTTGCTGGAAATTCAATGTGTACAGTGCCAGGGAAAGCTGTCTACAGGGAGGTGTCTCACTGAAGGAGCTCTGTTCCAAAACCCTGAAAAGGAAGCTGCTGGCCACTGAGTGCCGAGAGAGAAGGTGTGTGCACCGCAAGAGCCTCGTGTTGCAGGAGCCCGGCTTGCTGCAGAAGCCTGTGCAGCTAGCAGAAAGAAGAAGCAAACCCCTTTCCTCCTGCAATGTCTCACTAGTGCCATCTATTGACAAAGTTTAACATTATGCCAGATAGCAAAGAAAAACCTATTTCAAGTGTCCATTTCCACTTTTACAGAGCAGGCAATCAGGATGAATTGGAGCTGAGAGGCTATAAATTGGTAACTGGCACGGGAAGGAATCTGGGGAATGTGGTGTAATGGAATGCATTAAAAAGTTATTTCAAGACATATCACTTAACAGCACCAAAAGCATGATCCAAAGAAGAACAAATTGATAAGTTAGACTTCATCAAAATTAAGAACTTCTGCTCTTTGGAAGATAATGAAAAGAAACCAAATATGGGGAGAAAATACTTGCAAATCACATATCTGATAAAGTATTTGTAGTCAGAATGTTTTTTTTAGTCTCCAAATTCAGGATTAAGAAAATAACTCAATCTTTAAAGTTGTCAAGTGATTTGAACAGATACATCACCAAAGAAGATATGCAGATGGCAAATGAGCACACCCCAAAATGCTCAATATCATTAGTCATTAGGGATAAGCAGATGAAAACCACACTAGAATACTACCATGCATCTACTATAGTGGCTAAAATAAAAAAGACTGACCAGGCCAGGTATTGATGAGAATGTGGAACAAGTGGGATTCTCACACACTGCTTTTTTTTTTAATTTTTTATGTTTATTTATTTTTGAGAGAGAGACAGAGTATGAGCAGGGGAGGGGCAGAGAGAGAGGGGGACACAGAATCGAAGCAGGCTCCAGGCTCTGAGCTGTCAGCACAGAGCCCAACGCGGGGCTTGAACCCACGAACTGTGAGATCATGACCTGAGCCGAAGTTGGACACTTAGTTGGACCTGAGCCACCCAGGCACCCCTCATACACTGCTTTTGAGAATGTAAAATGGTACAACCATTTTGGAAAATAGTTTGTCAATTATCTTTAAAGTTAAATATAATTTTTTAAAGTTTATTTATTTTGAGAGAGACAGAGAGAGTGCACGGGGAAGGGCAGAGAGAGAGAGAGAGAAAGAGAGAGAGAATCTCAAACAGGCTTCGCACTGCCAGCGCAGTACCTAACATGGGGCTCAAACTCACGAACCATGAGATCATGACCTGAATTGAAATCAAAGTCGGATGATCAACCGACTGAGCCACCCAGGCATTCTCCAAAATTAAATACAATTTAAACATACACCTATCATAGGACTCCTCAGTAATTTCCCAAGAGAAATGAAAGTTTATTCATACCAAGACTTGTGTGTGAATGATCATAAAAGATTTATTTGCAATAACCAAAACCAAGAAACAACCCAAATGTCCCATCAACAGGTTGAATGGATAAACAAATGATGCTATACCCACATAATGAAATAAGTATTACTCAGATAAAAGAAGGAATAGCCTTCCAACACACACAACAGCCTGAATGAATCTCCAAATAATTATGTTGAATGAGAGAAGTCAGACAACAAAGAGTGAATATTGTATGATTCCATTTATATAAAACTCTAGAAAGTGTAAAATGTGGATCATAGATTGTGGTGATGGAAAACAGATCAGTGGCTTCCTGGGGATGGGGGAAGTGGAGAGGGATGGGAAGGTTATACCAAAGAAAATGAGGAAGCTTTTGGGGGTGATGGACAGATTCATCGTTTTGTCTGTGGTGAGAGTTTCATGAGTGTACACAAATGTCAAAACTCATTGGAGTGTATAATTTAAACATGTGCAGATTATTGCACATCAATTATACCTTAATAAAGCTGTTAAAAATAGAAAGTATTCAAATGTGCCATAGTACTGAAAAGTTAAGCAAGATAAGGGCTGAAATGTGTCCACTAGATGTAGCATCATAGTCGTCATTGGTGACGTTGTGGAGTACAGTTTCAGAGAAGTGGTCGGTGGGACCCTGATTGGAATAGGTTGAGGGCTGAGTAGAAAGTAAGAAAGTATTGACAACTCTATCAAGCTGGGAAGGAGAGAAGAGGTTCCTATCAGAAGGGGGAGGTGGAATGGAAGGACCATTTTTTTTTTTTTAATTTTTTTTTTCAACGTTTTTTATTTATTTTTGGGACAGAGAGAGACATAGCATGAACGGGGGAGGGGCAGAGAGAGAGGGAGACACAGAATCGGAAACAGGCTCCAGGCTCCGAGCCATCAGCCCAGAGCCTGACGCGGGGCTCGAACTCACAGACCGCGAGATCGTGACCTGGCTGAAGTCGGACACTTAACCGACTGCGCCACCCAGGCGCCCCCGAAGGACCATTTTTAAAGAGCACAGAGGAAAAAGTTGAATGGGGAGATAGAAGATAAGTGACAGAATGGGTCCCCAAGAAAGCAGAAGAGGATGAGATGGAGTGAAATTCATCTTAGGAGGAGAGAAAGATGTGATAAGCATAAATTCAAAGATTTATGAGCGTGGTAGCAGAGTATAAAAGAATTTTCTTTCTGATGGTCCTAATTGTGTATATGTGTATGTATGTATATATGTATGTATGTATATGTGTATATGTGTGTGTAGAGGCCAGAACACATGCTGAAATTGAGGGGGGTAGGCAAGAAGTTTAAGAAGAGGAGTGCACATGTGAAAAAATCACTGTGGAGATTAGGTTAGTGGGGTTTAGGGAAATAAAAAAAAGGATTGACGGTTTAGTTGGAGGCCCTGGGCAGTGTTGGCGGCTATGTACTTATAATGGCACCAACATGGAAGGTGATGTGATTTTTTTCGAGCAGCCCTCATCAGCCAGCTGCACAAAGCAGACAGATGGATGGTTCATCCAGAATTGAGGTTTTATTAGGCTCTTGGGACAGAAAGACAAGAGGGCCAGGAGGCCAAGGATATTGGCAAGAGAATGACTGAAGTGAAGAGTGAAATCTCGATTGGAAAATTTAAGGAAGTGATGACAGGAGGGGCTATAGTGGTCTGGGGGTACTCCTGGCGCTAAAAAACCGCAGTGTTGGGATTCATGCCACAAGAGAGCTAAGTGAATAGGAGGTGCTGTAGAATGGTGGCGGGTCTGAATGTAGTACGTTAGAGGTGGATGGTTCCCGGTGTGGACAGACTGAAGGTCCGGGATGAGGGAGGGGAGGAGGTTCTTGGAAATGAGGAGGTCAAGGGACCCAGGGTCCAGGAAGTTGCTGACTCATCTGACGATAATGAAGTCACTATAAACATTCGTGTTCAGGGATACCTAAGATGGCTCAGTCAGGTGAGCGTCCAACTCTTGGTTTTGGCTCAGGTCATGATCCCAGAGTGGTGAGATTGAGCTCCATGTTGGGCTCTGCACTGAGCATGTAGCCTTCCTGGGATTCTCTCTCCCTCTCTCTTTCTCTCTCTCCCTCTGCCCCTTTCCCCTGCTTGCACTCTCTCTCTCAAACAAAAATTAAAACAAAAGGGAGGGGGGGGCGCCTGAGTGGCTCAGTTGGTTAAGTGTCCAACTTCAGCTCAGGTCATGATCTCAGCGTCCGTGAGTCCGGGCCCCACGTAGGGCTTTGTGCTTACAGCTCAGAGCCTGAGACCTGTTGCAGATTCTGTGTCTCCCTCTGTCTCTGCCCCTCCCCTGCTCACACTCTGTCTCTGAAAAATGAATAAACCTAAAAAAATAAATAACTTAAAAAAAAAAAAAGAGGTAGACAGAACTAAGCTGGGAGAAGATGAAGTTTTGAAGGGCAAAAGAATTTGGAGATGGGCAGCGGCCCTAGACCCTGAAGAGTTAACATACTGACTGACCAGATTAGCAGGTTAGCTTGGTTAGATTCCAGCTGAGTCAAAGGCATTACTGTGCTCTAATCCAAGTTTTATCATACTGTTATAGTGAAGGCCCATCCTGGAAGGCAGTGGATTTTGTCCCCCAGGGGATAGTTGGCAATGTCTGGAGACATTTTAGTTCTCACATGGCAGTAGTAGAACTATTGGTATCTACTACTGAATGCCACAGATCCTCCAATATACAGGACAGCCTCATGAGAAAGAATTATCTGGTCTGGAATGTCAACACTGCCTGCTATAGGTAAGAATCACTGACCCATGGGGGGAAAATCAATAGAACTTACATATTAGCAGCAAACTTTTTTCCTTTCCTTTCCTTTCCTTTCCTTTCCTTTCCTTTCCTTTCCTTTCCTTTCCTTTCCTTTCCTTTCCTTTCCTGCCTTTCCTTTCTTTTTTGGAAAGATAGTGTGTTTATTTCACCTTTTAAAATCGAGAAAAAAGAACAATCATTATTATTGGATAAAACAAATACAAATATGTGTATACAAATACAAAAAAATTTTGGTGAAGTTTGGGGTAGGGACATGGGAGGAGGCAGCAAGCTCCTTATGACTGGAAATGGAAATATCTATGTGGCACTGCATGAGCCCTTTCAGGAAAGTGGGGGATGATTTGCAGTAGGAATGGATTTGTGATCTTTTACTTGCCTACCTTCCAGAATCTGTGATTTTAAGACTAGTGGAGGGGAACGAGAGAAAGAGTTCTTTCTCCTGCTCTGATTATTTTTTAATTTTTTTTTTTTTTTTTTGAGAGAGAGAGAGAGAGAGAGAGAGAGAGAGCAGGGGAGGGGCAGAGAGAGGGAGAATCCCAAGCAAGCTCTGAGCTGTCAACACAGATTCGTGGGGCTTAAACTCATGAACTCTGAGACTGTGACCTGAGCTAACATCAAGAGTCAGAAGCTTAACTGACTGAGTCACCCAGCTGCCCCTCTCCCACTCTAATTCATAACAGGCTCCTTTCTAGAGTAATCAGCACAGGGATAACCAGGTAGCCAGTGCAGTGACTCCACTTAAATTCGGACCAAAGGTCAAATCATGGAGCAGCTTCCCAGCTTCATAGAATGCCATGGAAGATGGTGTTATCTTCTGACTTGTGATTTGCCAGGGGTAGGAAGAGGGCCCTTCTCAGTGGTGTTGCAACTGATGAGTGCTTTTTCATCCCTGAACTTCAGATCTGCTCTGTACTGGGTCTTCTGGTATTTTCATCCTGTTTTCTCTCTCTGGTTTATATCTATGTCTGTTTCAGACTGAAAGTTCCTAAAAACCAGGTACTGCTCCATGGTCCTTTGGCATCGATTACAATGATGAGGTAATCATTACAATGTCGATTACAGTGATGAAGTTCATAATAATGGCTTTGCTTATGTGGCAACACATGTTTAAGAATGTCTCCATGCTGGTTTGAGAAATAGCTTTGTTTTGTGGTATTGCAATGATTAATAAAATTAAACCAGTAAGGTGTTTCAAAGTCATCTGGATCTTTTTGCTCAAAAACTTAATTTAATTTTTAATAAGCCATAGGTTATAAGTTCACAAGGTACAAAAGGGTACATTTGGTGAAAAGCTTCTTCCTCCAGTCCCCCTGTCCTTTTAGAAGTGACTATCATTATCTATTATTTCTTGTTATCTTTTCTGAGATAGTCTATGCATATACAAACAAATATGCCCATATAGTCCCTCCATTTTTTAAGCAAATGGTGGGATATTATAAACACTGTCGTCCTCCCTGATTGTTTACCTAACTTGTCTCAAAGATTGTTCCATTATCCATATGTTTAAAAAGTGTTTATTGTTTTCTTATAGCTATAAAAAAGCCATTGTATGGCTGTACTCTGGTGGACGGTTAGGTTTCCCAGCTCTTGCTATATATACGTATTGCTGCAATAACAGCCTTATAAATAAATGGATGTGAAATGTCCAGGTCAACAGGTGCATGCTTTCCTTTATTAGATGTTATCACACTTCTCTCCGGAGGCTGTAACAATCAACTCTCCCACTAGCAGTCCATCATTATTTTTTCATGCTGTCATCAGTGGACCATGTTATAATTTTTTTGGTCTTTGCCAATCTGTTAAGTGAGAAGTAGCTCCAGTGTAATTTTAATTTGCATCTCTCTTGTTCTGAGTGAGGTTGGACAGCCACTTGTATTTCCTGTTCTTCAAACTGTTATTTCAGTGGGGTTGTTTATTCTTTTTCTTAGTTATCTGTATGAGTTCTTTAAATACTAAATAAATTCAACTCTTGTCTGCAATATGTGTTGTGATATTCCACCCCCTCCACCAGTTTCTCTTTTGTCTCGCCTAATATATGGTAGTTTTTGTCATGAAGATTTTTTTTGTTTTCTTTTTTTAATATCTGGGTTTCCTATCCTATTAAAAGGGTCTTACAACTCTAAAATTATTTTAAAATTTGTCCAATGGTTCTTATTAATACATTAATGGTTCCATGTTTTGTAGTTTCATCTTTGGTCTATTTGAAATTTTGATGTAAAGAGTAAGATAAGTATCAAGTTGACTTTTCCCCAGCTGGATACCTAGGTAGTGTAATACTTTATTACATAATCTATCTCGCTCCTGCCCCACACACTGATTTGAAATAGTGCTTTTATCATATCTAAATTTCCACATGTATTTCGATCTGTTTTTTGGCTTTCCATTTTGTTCCGTTGAGTTGTCTGACTATTCTCCCACTTGCACCACACTATTTAAATTATTATTGCTTTGTAACACAGTTTAACATTTGGTGGGACTAATCAATCACTGAAAGGTGGTCTTAGGATTATAATATTTAATGTGTGTGTGTTTAGCAAACTGTGTATTTCCATAATTCTGGATAAATTGAATATCATCTCCCCAAATGCAGAAGATCTTGGGTTTGATTCAGTAGCACTGGGGAACCAGAAAACATTAGTTCAAAGGTATCCAGATTTGAGATCATTAGATGTACTTTCCCTTGTGTAGTATGGCATTGGGTCTGTTTCTCTGGCTGATCCTGGCCCTGATTTCATAAGGAAGGAAGGACTGTAAGCATAAAACACCAACAGATCTTGTTTTCACATAAAATCTGTGAGGTGTTGCAGACCCAGTGTCCCTGGGTGTGTCAGAAAAAGACTGCCCAATCAGTTGGACCATGCTGGCTCAGTGGGCATCAACTTCTATGAGAGGGGCCCTGGAGAGTGCCAGTGGGAAGATCTCCTCAGGGGCTTCTTGGACTTTGAGGGCTCTGCAGCTGACATGGATGCAGTGAACTGGAGCCAGAGCAGGAGACGTGGAAGGAAAGGAGAGGGGCAACATGGGAGTCAAGAGAGATCCCTCCTTGGAATGATCTGTTCTGTTCATCAGGCCCATGAGATTCCCAAGGAGCAGGAACTGTGTCTTCAGGATACTGGGCACAATACCTGACACCAAGAGGTGCTTAGTAAGTATATGTTAAATAAATGAATGAGGGAGTGAACACCTGCCTGCCACAGGATTCTTCTTCATCACGTGCATCCTCCTGGAGCCTCCTCTGGCTTCAAAGGAAGGAGCAGAACCAGGATATGACTCTTGGGTATCGTTCTGACTCCTTGCCTGTTGTATCATCCAGGAGAGGGATATTGAGTGAGCAAGGGCTGTGAACCCTCCTCCCACCCTCTCACACACTTCCAGAGAGCTCTGAGAATATCTGCTAGCTTTTTGTCTTGTGTTTTCCCTCATCTTTAATAGCATCCAACTGAAATGTTACTCCCATTCACAACCTCTCCCTTTTTGCCCTTCACCCCATGAGTAAAGCAAGTGGGATAGCAAAGGAGCCAGGAATCAATACAGTTAATCAAAACAGCCAACTCTTTTACAGTGTTTCCTATATGCAAGTTTCTGTCTCAAAATTTCTATCTCTTTAATTAATACTTAAAACAAGTATATATATATATATATATATATATATATATATATATATTTTTTTTTTTTTTTTTTTTTTTTTTTTTTTTTTTTTTTTTTTTTTACCATGCCCATTGCACAGTGAGGAAACTGAATAACTTACCCAGGGCCATGGAGCTTGTAAGTAGATCAGCTGGGATCTGAACCAGGAAGTCCACTCTAGAGCCCATGCACTGAAACTCTTTCCTTGGTATGTACACGTATGTGTTAACTTTATTGATACATAACATAAAACACAGAAAAGTGCACAAATCAAGCATTTGACTCAATGAATTTTCACAAAATGAGCACACTTCTGTAACCAGTACCCATCTCAAAAAACAGAACACTTATCCCCACAGAGGTTCCCAGCATGCCCCCTCCCAGTCTCTATCCCTTTCCCACCAAAGGAGACCACTCTCCTGACTTCTTTCACTATTCTTCTGGGGGGTTCTACCTTCTCTTTCTATTTTTAAAAAATGTTTATTTATTTATTTTGAAAGAGAGAGAGTGAGCGGGGAAGGGGCAGAGAAGGGGAGAAAGAGAATCCCAAGCAGGCTCTGCACTGTCAGCTCAGAGCCCAGTGTGGAGCATGACCCCATGACCCTGGGATCATGACCTGAGTTGAAATCAAGAGTTGGACGCTCATCTGACTCAGTCACCCAGGCGCCCCCCTTCTTTTCTATTTTAATCACACTTGTATTCCAAGCGTCATGGGGTCTGTTGCTAAAGTTAAAAATATTCTGTCTTGCAGGAGTAGAGGTGGGCGTGGTTGGGAGAACACATTCCCTAAATAAGAGAAATAACCGAGGGTGGGGAGTTAGCCGGTAGTTGCTCTAGTTTTCCCCCATTCCCTTTGCCAGTAAGTTTGAAGTACTGCTCTTTCCTCCATCTTCTTCCCCGAGAACTACATCTCCCAGCAGGCTGTGCTCTGACAGCTCGGATTTAAATAGGATTCTGGGCTAAGCTCAGATAGAGCCTTGCTGCTGCTGAGTGCCCAGGAGTGAGAGGAACTAGAGGAGAGGCAGCGTGAAGCAGCCAGGAGTTGGAGTTAGACCAGGAGCTTGAGCCAGACCTGGAGTCTAAGGTGCTTTTGCTAAAGCGGCAGCAACTAAAGAAGTTGAAAAGATGCTGGTTGTCTTGGGACTGCTCACCTCCTTCCTTTCTTTCCTGTATGTGATAGCTCCATCCATCAGGTTTGTTTTAATTCAGTAACTCATGGAATATTTTGCAAAGTCCTGGATTGGGAGCCACAGAGCTTGTAAGTAGATGAGTTCTCAGCTGCTGAAAGAAGAGAAAGGGATGGAGACTGAGGGAAAGAAAGTCAGGGCAGAGAAAGCAGGAAGGAGGTAGTTATGAAACTGAGAAGGAAGCACCTGGGGCTGGGAGAGAAGGGGCTGGTTTAAATTCTGATGCTAGTGGATAGCTGACTCTATGACAGACAATCAAGGTAGGAGTGCTTGCTCTATCACTTTATTCCCTTGGGTTTCTCTGAAGGTCTCTATGTCCTTTCTTCACTGCTCCTACTCAAGGTTGCCCTGCTGGGTTACCATGGGAGGTCATTGCTGAAAGATTCATTGTTAAGTACCAGAAATTTTGCAAAGGAAACAAACTCTCTTACCTTTGAGACTACCCTCAACTAATGATTTGGGATGGCTTTTCTGCTGTGGGATTTCTGGAGGTGTCAAAGAAATATGCTTTCTGAGTGAAAATTTTAAAAATTGCTGACAGTAGGGGCACCTGGGTGGCTCAGCTGGTTAAGCATCCGACTTCGGCTCAGCTCATGATCCACGGTT
Source organism: Panthera pardus (assembly GCF_024362965.1). Taxonomy (NCBI): domain Eukaryota; kingdom Metazoa; phylum Chordata; class Mammalia; order Carnivora; family Felidae; genus Panthera; species Panthera pardus. The sequence goes on from NW_026526810.1 coordinate 105,636,926, forward strand.
CAAGCCCCTTGTCGGGCTCTGTGTTGACAGCTCAGAGCCTGGAGCCTGCTTCAGATTCTGTCTCTCTCTCTCTCTCTCTCTCTCTGCCCCTCCCCCACTTGTGCTCTGTCTGTCTCTCTCTCAAAGATAAATAAACATTTAAAAAAATGCCGACAATAAAGAAGATAAATGAACACATCAGAAACAGAGTGTTGCTCTAGGTCCTGGCATAGAAACCAGGTTTAAGTTCTAATTTTGCCACCATTAGCAAATGACTTGAAATTCTTTGACCCCCGTCTTCTCCTCTGTAAAAGGGGAATACTAACAGAATGAGAGGATTAAAATAAGTTCTCTACGGGCGCCTGGGTGGCTTGGTCGGTTAAGCGTCCGACTTCGGCTCAGGTCACGATCTCGCGGTCGGTGGGTTCGAGCCCTGCGTCGGGCTCTGTGCTGACAGCTTGGAGCCTGTTTCAGATTCTGTGTCTCCCTCTCTGTGTGACCCTCCCCCGTTCATGCTCTGTCTCTCTCTGTCTCAAAAATAAATAAACGTTAAAAAAATAAAAATAAAAATAAAATAAGTTCTCTATGGAAAGTGCCTAGCCTAGTGCCTAGTGCCAGTCAGATGATGCTTAGGAAATGTTAGTTCTCCCCTGTTCCCACCCTCTTTTTCAGAACTTGTCAAGTCAACTTTATGTGAAAGGATGCTCTCTGTACAGATGTCTGAACAAAAGAGGTTTCTGTCTGTGTGCTGATGGCTAGAATGGAATTTCTAGTAGGATGGCAGAAAGCCTCTGAAGATGTCAGCTCTCTAAAACTGGAAAGCAGCCCAAGAGCCATATATGTATATGGGAACTCTTGAAGTGCTGTTAATCAATTACTCACTGTTGATGCTTATTGAAGACCTAGGGCTCAGGACCATTGATTCTACTAATGCTCATCATGTATATGTTTTGAATGCAGGTTAGAGGAGGAAGCTGACCTCTGGGAACCTCTAGAGATAAAAGCTAGGTATCTGTGTTATCTAACAAGGAAGGTCTCCGTTGGCCCTGGCTCAAGAGCACTTATTCACTTCGTCCAAATGATCATTTGTAGTTTCTGGGCACATGATCTTACAACCTGAGCCAATGAGCAGGATACCTAGTGGGAAAAGAGTGTCCCCTAAAGATTCACTTTTTTGGGTCTCCTGATGACAACTTAAAGAAATTTCTCTTTGAGGATGGATGGATTTTATGTTGATCTCAGTCTGGAATTGGGAAGGATAATGCATGAATGCTTTTGTTTTCCTTTTGTTTCCCTTGCCTCTAGGAAGTTCTTTGCTGGTGGGGTTTGTAGATCAAATGTGCAACTTCCTGGGAAGGTAGTGGTGATCACTGGCGCCAACACAGGCATTGGCAAGGAGACGGCCAGAGAACTCGCTCGTAGAGGCAAGTCCTTCCCCTTCTGTGTTCATAGGACAGTGCCTCCTGCCTTTATCACTGGGGATTCTGTCCACATTTCCTTGTCTTTCCTCCTGGGCTTGGAGGTTCTGGTCAGAAATTCAAGGAACCTGGGATTCAAGTCCAGCTCTGGCACCAACTTACTCTGTACCCTTAAACAAACCTTCTTCCCTTCTCCTTCCCTATTGTATAAGGGAAATAATGATGTCCATGTAAATATTGCTCAAATCAGCTATTCTAAAGGTAGATACCAAGCCACATTAAATACCAGAGTGTAAAAGCCAGGGTTCCCAGCCTAGGGTTAAGCTGACAGCAAAGGGTCTGAGTAGTTCACTTGTGAGAACCCTGAGATGGCAATATAGCCACTCACTGTTTAGGGATGGCTAGGAGAATGTTCTGTCCACCGGTCTCAAGCTCACATCCTCTTTTTCAGCCTAGGGTTTGAACATGTTGCCCTGTCTTTGTTTTGGCCCCAGGAGCCAGAGTATATATTGCCTGCAGAGATGTACTGAAGGGAGAGTCTGCAGCCAGTGAAATCCGAGCTGATACAAAGAACTCCCAGGTGCTGGTGCGGAAACTGGACCTATCTGATACCAAATCCATCCGAGCCTTTGCTGAGGGCTTTCTAGCAGGTAAGGCCCCTGTGAGTAGACAGAAAAGCAGGAAACTGGGTGTGGGACTGATTGCTCCACCCTGTATCATCTGTGACCTTTACATCAGAACCACCATCGATCTCACTGGACAGGTTCTGCCACATGAACCAGCAGGGCAAGGAATTGGTGGTGGACAAGCTGGGCAGGATCCTTATCATCTTTTTCCTCAGCAATGGGAATGCTGGGCTCTCTGTCTGGGCTTGCACCTTGGCATCAAGGTGTGGCCCTGATGCCACTCTCTTTTCTCATCCTGAGAATCAACCTTCTGTGCCACAGGCACTAAATGAAGTTGTGCTGCTGCCAACATTTTGGAATGTTCCAGTCTCTTGGAAAATGACTACCTTTTACCAAGGACTATGAAATCCATGCAAGACAGGGACTATGTCTGTCTTGTTTTATGACTGGGTGTCCAGCGCATAGCTGAGTGAGCCTAGCCCAGAGTTAGTACTTAGTACACATTTGCTAAATGAATGAATGAATGAACGTCCAGGCAGATATCAATAACTAAATTTAGAAATCCAATGACCGTGGTTATTGAATATCACTGAGATAGGTTGAAGGGAAAGAAGCAAATACTCAGGATTACAACAGGCAGCTAGTGGGCTCCTTGCTAACTTCAGGGTCTCCTTGGTTATACTTTATAGAGGAAAAGCAGCTCCATATTCTGATCAACAATGCAGGGGTGATGATGTGTCCATATTCTAAGACAGCTGATGGCTTTGAAACCCACCTGGGAGTCAACCACCTAGGTAAGTATTTTTGAGTGACTGGAAAGCAAGAAAACCCCATCTTGTTTTCTGTAGGGAGATGACCCTATACCACTACTGAGAATCTCTAGTCAGCTTCATAGAGTTGGGGGTTTTGTTTACTATCCTTCTCCTGACCAGTACAAAAAGTGAGATCCTCCTACTTATACCATTAAGAAGCCCCAAAACTTGGAGACACCAGGAAGAAGAATGTCATTCTTGGATGGGGCCGTGGTAGTGCAAGCCTTCCCATGCAGGGCCAGGCATGCAGGGTGCAGGAATCTGTGTTTGGCTGGAGGGGGTCACATTTATAACTAAGGACCAAGCAAGTCAAGGGGTAGGCTACAGAGGAGGCAGATCTTGAGGGTCTGAGGTATGAATAAGGCTGGGGTTCAGGGTTCATGGCTCTAGTGAGGAGTTCATGGAACATGTTCTCTGGTCCTAGGCAAATACTTTAACCTTACTATTCCATCCTTCCTTCTGTACATAAATGTATTTGGGCCCTCAGTTGTGTGATCATGGCCAGAGGGTGGTTGGAAGCCATCAGGAGGCATTTCTCCTGACTGGGACAGGGCAGAGGGACAAATAAATACAGATCAAGTCTATATTGCCTTGCCTATAGTCTAGCTCTGGCCCTTGCCTTGAGGAATCCACTCACTCTGACTGATCATTTGCACTGAGTTATCACAGCATCTAAATTTGTTCATGCCCAGAAGATAGGGAGTTAATGCTGAAGTCCTATCATCAGCTCCCACCCCTAAGCCTGAGCTGTCACCCCACTCTTCAATCTCCCCTGCTGGCTCTCCTCACAGGCCACTTTCTTCTTACCCACTTGCTCCTGGAGCGGCTGAAGGAATCCACTCCTTCACGGGTGGTGAACCTGTCATCGGTAGTCCACCACGCTGGCAAGATTCGCTTCCATGACCTCCAGGGTGAGAAGCGCTATAGCCGAGGTTTCGCTTATTGCCACAGCAAGCTGGCTAATGTGCTTTTTACTCGTGAGCTGGCCAGGAGGCTCCAAGGTAAGTCTGGAGAAAGGGCCAGGGTTAAGATGGCAAACGGACTTCCATTTAGATTAGAGGTTCTGTTTAGATTAGAGGTTCACAGAAACTTGCGAAGTCAAGATATCAAACATGCGCATTTCAATGGTAGCTTTACACACTAAGGTGAACAAGGTCATAAACAGACTAAAAATAATTCTTGTTCCTGGGAAACTTAAAATTGAACAGGGGTTAGGAATCTATAAAGTTACCTTTCATTTATGTCACATCTTTTCTCCTATTTACCATCTTATTTGACTTTTCACAGCAACCTCTTGTAATAGGCAGGGCAGGTACTCTTATTACTATTTTATGGATCCAAGCTGAGGTTTCAAGAAGTGGCTAGCCCAAGGTTACATGGCAAGTGGAGGAGTCAGGACTGGAATATGGGTACTCTGGTTTAAATCCAGGGTGCTTCCTTCTGTGTGTGCTATTTGCCTTGAGGTTCACATGGTGAGCTAAGCTACAGGGCTGCCTCTACCTAAAGTCAGAGAGACCAGATTGGATTTTGGCCCCCTGGGTCTGAGCTCTTGGTGTACCACATATGATCCACCTGTGTATATGTGCATGTCCCTTTAATTTCCCCTGACTTCATTCCCTCAGCTGTAAAATGAGGTGAGGCTTCACTTAATCCTATGATTCTGTGCTCCCCTGAAGTTTTTGCTGAGCTGCTGGCTTTGACATCTGCAAACCTGGGGGACCATTTGCCACAGGGAATACACCAGAGTTTGGGAACAATGGTATTTACTATCAGAATACAGAGGGTAGAAGAATAGGGTAATTATTAGAAGAAACAATAATAATGACAATAATAATTGAGAGTTTTGTGTGTGCCATATATTATACATGTCTAAACTCATTTAATACAACATACCTATGAGGTAGGTGCTATTATTTTCCCCCACTCCACAAATGAAGAGATAGATATATCTCACTACAGATATATTAAGAAACTTGACCAAGAAAGTTTCCTAGCTGAGCCAGGATTCAAATGCAGATAGTCTAGCTCTAGAGTCTATGCTCTTTATTCTTCCTCAGAGTTCAGACCTTGGCCCTGCAGCCTATTAGGTATGACCGTGGGCAATTTACTCAACTTCTTTGTGACAAGAGTTCAGTTATGTCAACTGTAAATGGGCACCTTACAAGACTCATGGAGAATTACATGAAATAATACATGTAAAGCAAGCAGCATAGCCTTTGCACATAATAAGTACTAAAGATAGTAGAGGTACCAGTGGTGTCTTGGGACCATGTTAACCTCCATTATCTCTATCAATACCCCTCAAAGTACCCTCCCCATAAAATGTGCTTGCTCAACAATTACAGCTCAAAACAAGTTTCCAGCCTCCTACCTCCCAACAAGTCGCTTCCCCTAAGCTCCTTCTATAGAAATTTCAAAGATACTACTATCCATAATTGATACTACTACTCCTACTACTACATGTGGTTGTTTCTACTATTAATACTTAAGCCACAGAGTAAAAGTGGCATTCAAATGGAAGGATCTTCAATCAAGAACTCCTTGTGGAACATAGAAGGCTGGGAAGGCTATAGATGTTTCTGGAAGAGATAGATTCTACTTGGCTGGGAGAGGTACCTTCTGAACCCGGGGTTTTGTTCTCTGAGTCCCTTCTCATTTGTGCATTTTTTTCACAGGAGATGAACTGTTGGGCTCCGATGTGTCCCTGGGCTAACTGTGCTTTCTTTGCCCCAGGCACAGGGGTCACAACCTACGCTGTGCACCCAGGCGTGGTCAGCTCTGAGCTGATCCGGCACTCCTTTCTGCTGTGTCTGCTCTGGCGGATCTTCTCCCCCTTCGTCAAGTCGGCACGGGAGGGGGCACAGACCAGCCTGCACTGTGCCCTGGCTGAGGGCCTGGAGCCATTGAGTGGCAAGTACTTCAGGTGTGTGGAGGCGGCACGGGTTTTCTCCACCAGTTTGTATGTGGTAAGGCACAGGGCTCCCTGGGCTCTGCACCCTGCGCTAGTGGCCAAGTTTGTGCGTGATAATGGAATCCAGGTTTAGGTTGGGCCTGCACACCAAATGCTGTTACTTTTCCAAGGGAGCTTACATTAGAAACTTGAAAAGAGCTGCTTTTATGGTTCTGTTTTATAACTGTGTGCCACATTTTCAGTAAGTTTTGTGGCTGAGGGCCGTCAGACTGTCCCTGTTGGTTATGCTTTGGAAAGAACATCCAGAGGGCTTCCTCTGGATCCTTTTTCTCCTCCTTGAAGTTTTTGGCTGACTTCTTTAATAAATTCTTTAATACAACTTAGCACAAAGCGCTGGGGCAAGGTTACCTCTCCCCATTGTCCCCCAATGCTGCCAAGAGTGGTACTATCTGTTGGAATAACAGAAATAGACATTTCACTGTTGAGTCTTGCCACAAACTCAATGGGAATTCAGATGTTGGGAATAAAAGGAAGGGCAAGATTCAGTCTCCTTCCCATTCCATGGCTTGAACCATCCCAGTCTGCTATTCTTTCCTGTTTGCTGAAAGTTGCTGATTGGTACACCATTTATTAAATGAAGCATTGGCAATGACCTCAGTGCCCAACAGTAGAAGAATGGATAAATAATAGCTAATGTTGCTTAAGCTCTTGAAAGTGTTTGGTACTCTTTTTTTTTTTTTTTTGTTTGAGAGAGAGAGTGTGTGCACACGAGTGGGGGAGAGGGTCAGGGAGAGAGAGAAAGAGAATCTTTTCTTTTTTTTAAGTTTGTTTGTTTGTTTATTTATTTATTTACTTATTTATTTAGAGAGCATAAGCAAGGGAAGGGGTAGAGAAACAGGGAGAGAGAGAATCCCAAGCTGACAGTGCTTGACAGTGCAGAGCCTGACACAGGGCTTGAACCCAAAGTCTTGGAACATAACCTGAGCCAAAATCAAGAGTTGAATGGTCAACTGTCTGAGCCACCCAGGCACCCCCAAAACAAAATACTATTTAAAGAAAAACACCATGAACACTGTGTTCTGCCCCCACCTCCCAATCTGTCTAGCTTCCAGTCCCCTGTTCCCTCCAAAAGAGAACAGGGTACTTAGTCTGGGGTTCATGGGGCACAAGTGGGTCCATGGATAGAATTCAAGGGGTCTGTGAAGTTGGACAGGAAGGTAATTACATCTTCATTTTCACTAATCTCCATCTGAAATTTGACATTTCACTTTGATAACCAATGTCGGCCATCACCTTCTAGAGTAGCAGGGATACCTGTGACTTTGTCACCAATAAAACTAAGTATTTTCACATCCCCTGGCAGTTGTTGCAGGTGTCTCACGATGTCACTTCTGCTCACTGCCACTTTACAAGCAGGTGGATGTCGGCCCCAGCACTAGCTCTTGTTACAGAGCACATTAACAAAGGAGCCTGTGGATCACTTTACCACGAAGCTGTTTTTAAAATATTTTATTTCATTTCATTTTATTTATTTTTTAATTATTTTTAACATTTATTTATTTTCAAGAGACAGAGAGAGACAGAGTGTGAGTAGGGGAGGGGCAGAGAGAGAGGGAGACACAGAAACCAAAGCAGGCTCCAGGCTCTGAGCTGTCAGCACAGAGCTCGACGTGGGGCTTGAACCCACCAACCGCGAGATCATGACCTGAGCTGAAGTCGTACGCTTAACCGACTGAGCCACACAGGCGCCCCTGTTTTTAAAATATTTCAAAACTGAATTTCAATACAATTAGTTCTTTTTCATCCAAATATTTTATACATTTAGAAATATATTCTGGGGGCGCCTGGGTGGCTCAGTCGGTTGAGCATCCAGCTCTTGATTTTGGCTCAGGTCATAATCCCAGTGTCATGGGATCAAGCCCTACTCAGGCTCTGCACTCAGCATGGAATCTGCCTAGGATTCTCTCTCTCTCTCTCTCTCTCTCTCTCTCTCTTTCTCTGCCTCTCCACCCTGCTTGTTCTCTCTGTCCCTCTCTAAAATAAAATTAAAAAAAAAAAAACATTTTTAAAGCAAAAAAGAAATATATTCTGATAAAGAGGCCAAAAACTTTTCCAGACTGTCCATTTCCACTCCTGGACGTTCATGCTGTTTCTCTGCCCTCCAGTGACTGCAAGAGGACCTGGGTGTCTCCAAGGGCCCGAGATAACGAAACAGCTGAGCGCTTGTGGAATGTCAGCTGTGAGCTTCTAGGAATCCAGTGGGAGTAGTGCTGATGGAAGAGCCACAGCTTTATCAGGCCTAGTCCACATCATACTGAAACAGGACCAAGGAAAAGGCCAGTTCTGAAGGGTTGTCCTCCTGGTTGGCTGCTGTTGAGGATCCTGTCCTGCTCCGATTCTCCTGTCTCTTCTGGAAAACTTTGCACACCCAACTCTCTTGTGAGGCTGTTCCATGGCACAAGATGTTCACACCTATAGAGAATTCTTCCCCAAGGCTTGCAGAGTCAGCTGCCCTCTCCAGGCAGGAGGGCTGCACAGATGCCAGGCTGGGCACAAGGATGGCAGAAGAGCCTGGAAAATTAGGTCAGTTTCCTCACCAATACCAGAAATGCCAGCAAGCATGCTCAGCTGAGGTGACAGGAGCGTCAGCGTTATACACTGTATTTCCAGGGACTATAGACCCAAACTCTGGACTGATCTCTCTTTGAGATACTAGTCACAACTCCGGAGTCTGGACCAACTCAGGAAAATCATGGCTAATCCTTGGCCAACTTTAGTTTCTTTCTCTGATCATTCTGGAGCCACTGCATGAAGCTGGGCCCTCCCATTTTCTTTTTCTGGTTCTTTTTAAGAAGTTAAAAAAAAATTTTTTTTTGCTAGGTTTATTAAGATATAATTAACATATAATACTGAGTAAGTTTGGGCTTTCTCATTTTTGAACATGTAGATAGTTTCCTTCTACAAAGTTGCCTTTACCTAAATTTGTAGAGAAAATAAAGTCTGTGCATTCATCTTATTGCCTTATTTATTTTGTCAGGGTAGCAAGGGAGAAATGCAACAAAGTGGGGAAGCCAGTCTTCTAGTTTAGTGAGTAGTATCTCACCCAACCAACCATAATCTTCTAATATCACATCTGAGTGCAAAATAAGATGGTTCAGTTGGGTATTTTCTCCAGTTTCTTCCAGCTCTCCGATTTTATCACAGAACATGTAACAGAAGGGATTTAAATCACACAGATGCTGATATCCCCTACAGATTAAGGTCAGAGGTAATATAGGATTTCTTTTAGTTTGATACATAGATTTAGAAAAACCAAGCCCTCATAAACCCTTGACCAAAAATCGCAGCTGATGTCTCTCCTCGCCTCCCTTGCTCTCTTATGCTGTGTTTCCGGGCCACCTGCTGCTTCTCTCAAGTGCTGAAGTTCACCAAGAAGAGGCAGGTGCAGATGTGCCCCATCTGTCAGCTAATTGACACAGGAAATCATGTTATTGGTTCTAGTTTTAAAGCATCCAAAGGGCCTCTGGATGACAAAAATACCCTTTCCTTCCATAGCAAGGAGACTTTTCAAAAAACCTTTTTATTCCTTAGATTTTCAAGTAGATAAAAATGTAACAAGTAGTATGAATCCCCATGTACCTACCCATCATCCAGCTTCAACAGTAACTTTTGCCAATCTTTTTTTGTCTATTTCCTCCATGACATTTTTTTCTGGAGGTGACATGGAATATTCTCAAGCACATTCCAGACATTGTACATTCGCCCATAAATAATGTGCATATCCAAATAAGAACCTTTGTTTTTTACAAAACCACAATGCCGTTTTCACTCCTGAGAACATTAATAATTTTTGAATATAAGTTAATTCTTGGAGTTCAAGTTTCCCTCGTTGTCTCACAAATGTCTTCTTACAGTTGGTTTGTGCAAATCAGGGAAAGAGAAATGGTCCTGAAAAAAAGAGGAAGCTTTTCTTTCCTGAAGCCCCAGCAAATCTCCTTGTGCCTCATTGGCCTGAATGGATACTACAGATGGGCTATGTTAATTGGCTTAAGTCAGTCATTATCCACACCTGAGCTGGGGGCCATCCCGCCATCCCCACCCAATGGGGAAGAATAGTAGCTAACATACAGCACTTACATTAATTAGGATTAGCTGCCCTCACACGAACTCTCTATTTTTATCTCCATTTTACTGATGAAGCACAGAGAAGTTAAGTAGTTGGCCAAAGTTCATACAGCTGATAATTGGTGGAATGGACCCCCCCCACCCATAGTCTGACTCCAGGATCTGCTCTCTTAATTGCTATGCTGTATTGCTTCCCATGGTGGGGGAAGCAAAAAATTCCAAGGAAAAATCTGGGAACATGAAGGGGCAAAGGGGTGGGTGGGGGGATAGTACTAGGGAAGCAACCAATATATGCTTGCTATTGGGACCTACAGTCTGTGCTCATAGGCTGTTGGGTCTGATGAAAAGCCTGGTGAAGACTGGAGGGGAAAAAAGAGAGGAAAAAAACAAAACAAAACAGCCAAAGGTCACGCAAGGGTAGGAGGCAAGGCTGGTGAAGAGCATTGCAGGGCATGGATGATCCTGGATGTCTCTTCTGGGCTGCAGGAACAAGCATAAACCAAAAAGCAGGAGTGTGGGCTGTGGAAGGCAAGCGTGCAGAGCTGCTCTCTGCACAGTAAGGAGAACAAGCAGACAATGGGTATGAGAGCAAGGACTCCCACCTGTGTGCTAGTTTAAGCACTAATAAGCATTGGCACATTGAAGCAAGAGGGGTGGGCTTGGGGTGGGACACTTATGCACTTCAGAGGGGGCTGGCTGTAGGTAGAAGAAACAAAACCAGGTATGAGCTACAAAGAGTTGGTTCCAATTACCACATCTAGGCAACACTGGTATTGGTGGTACACGGTTCGTGAGTAAACCCGCTCCCAAGGCTGGGTTCCTCCACTATCACTCATTCAAGTATAGCCATTTTTATTAAATTGGAGTCTTCTTTTTCAGAGGGACATCTTTTTCAGAGAGACAATGCTAACACATTCAAAAGATTGTTCCTAAAAATACACGGAATCTTTACATTATGTGTGTTTGGAATCCTTTGGGCTATTACATTTTATAAACTTTTCACGTTTGCCAGGTTACTTGCTAGTATGATTGGCTTGATGAAGGTTATACTACTCTTGATTTGTGTCAAATATCTGAAATCTGAAAAACCTCTTTGTACATTTTCTAAGATACTCAGAGACCATGGGGCCAATTGCGGGGGGCAAGGGGGCTTTTAGCCTCAATCTGGAGTACAGAGGTTGGGTATTGGTACTCTAACAGCAAGGGAGCAGAACGTAGAACTCAGGGCAAGACAGGCAGCTTGAATATAAGATCCTCAGGGTCTAATGCTAGGAGGAACCTGGGTGAGCTGGGGAGACAGATGAAAGCAATTTGCATGAGAATCTGGCACCCAAAAGGAAAGGACTTTGCTCCCCTCAAGCCTAATGGCCTTAGGAACTTTGGGGGCTGAGGGCTGACCTTAAGGTCATGGTGTCTGGTGGAGAAATTCTTTCTCTTAACTTTTGGACTTGGGGGGCAAGGGGGGGCATTCCCTGCATTGTTATCTAACCCTGGTCTCTGGAAAACATGGAAATTGCTCCAGTGCAACTCCCCTAATTATAACCTCCATACTATCCTTTCCTTCCTGAAGAATGACTCTACTTGAAATGTGCATTATTTCCTGCCATCCTTGGCATGTGGCACAGCTCTCAGCCAGCTCAAAGTGGCAGAGGGCTCAGGGCAGTTGCTCCTAACCACAATACTACACTGCCTCTCACTTAAAGAAACCTGTGAAGTCTTATTTGGTCAGGGAAAATATTTTCAATCTGAAGTTTTCTATCCTATTTCAGATAGTTGGATGCATTTGTGCCTAACACCAAATATATGAGAACTGAACAGCAAAGAATGCTAAAAATGAGGGAAAAAATTAGGTGTGTATATTGATTTACATGTTGTTGGTATTTTCATAATATAAAACAATAGTTGTTCCCCTTGTTCGGATCCAGACTCAACCATTTCTCGTGGCCTTCAGGTGCTCCTGTGAGACACAACCTCTCTCAGCCCTACTTCTCTGTAACTGCCATGTGCTCAGACTTCATCGTGCCTCCATATAGGCTCCTGCTCAACACCAGAAGTTTTGTCTAGTCTGTTCAACCTGGACAAGGAACAAGTGCCAGCCCTGGCCTCCTGTCATCTTTTTAGAAAGACTTGTCCCAAGTTACCAACCAAGCAAGGGAAAGGCCCTGGCCCAGCACAAACAACACTGGGAGCGGATGGGTTAGCATCATTCAACCTCCACTTCTCAGTTTCTCCCATGACCACAGAGGCCATTTTCCTTCCACTTTACTCATGCTATGGATATGCCTTCCTGCCTGGCAGAGTGCCCCTCAGGATACGGGAGACAAGATCCTGTGGAGGAAGACTCAGGGATTACAGTCATCCCGGACTTCTCTGCCCTGAGGTGCTTCTCTAGCTGCTCCAGGCCCACTGCCTTCATGATCCTGGCTTCTGTTATGCTTGGAAACCCTTACTTAGCCTAGCCCAGGTGTGGAAAATTTTTCCCTTTGACTCAACTGAGACTGGCCTAAATTTCATAAAGATGAAACCTGTCTGGGAAACTAGAGGAAAAGGAAACCAAAGAAACATAAAAGTCAAGAAGCAAACAGTTCCAGGGCACAGATGACCTAAGTGATGACTAGCTGTCACAGATTTTGGCTGACACCTAGCCCTTGTCCAACTCAGCTCTGTACTCCGTGTTGCTATGCCTCTGAGCCTTGGCAGACACGCCGTGTGTATTTGGCCTATTTTGGTTACAAGCTAGACGTCCATTTTGAGCAAGCTTAAGCCAAAAAGCAGAATAGTTTGCTCATAAATTCAAGGAAGGGTTGGATATGAATAGTGGGAAAGGGCAGGGATGAATCTCAGAAATAACCAGAACTCAAGCATCAAGCATCACCATGCCTCCTTCTCTACAATATTTGCTTTCCTTTGGATGTGGACTTCACTTCAGAGTTAAGTGGCAAGAAGCTTGACTGTTGAAAACTGTCAAGCCTCACACCTCGTGGAGTCCATCATTAAAGAGACACTGCAGCAATTTTCTATACTTCGTATTAAAAGAACCTCAGGTTTGGCAGGGGTCAGATGCTCACACATAGTATTTAGCTATGGTAAGGGGGAAGAGTCATGTAAGGATGTGACAAATGTAGAGGTGGCATTTCACATCAATGAGAAAAACATGGACTATTCAATAATGTAAGACAAATAACTATCTAAATGAAAACATAAGGTTAGATTCTCTATTTCACACAAAAAAAGCAAAAATATTAGAAGAAAATGTAGGAGAATATCTTTAAGCCCTTAGAATAGGGAAGGCCTTTTTATTTATTTATTTATTTATTTATTTTTTAACGTTTATTTATTTTTGAGACAGAGAGAGACACAGCATGAACGGGGGAGGGGCAGAGAGAGAGGGGAACACAGAATCGGAAGCAGGCTCCAGGCTCTGAGCCATCAGCCCAGAGCCCGACGCGGGGCTCGAACTCGCGGACCGCGAGATCGTGACCTGAGCCGAAGTCGGACGCTTAACCGACTGAGCCACCCAGGCGCCCCAGGGAAGGCCTTTTTAAGACATGAAAAGCAAAATGCATACGGGAAAGGAGGGATACACCTAAAACACACACCAGATGGGGTGCCTGGGTGGCTCAGTCTGTTAGGCATCTACTTCAGCTCAGGTCATGATCTCATGGTTTATGAGTTTGAGCCCCACACTGGGCTCTCTGCTGTCAGCACAGAGCGCCGCTTCCGATCCTCTGTGTCCCTCTCTCTCTGCCTCTCCCTGGCTTATGCTCTCTCTCAAAAATAAACATTTAAAATAAATAGATAATAAAAAAATAACACACCAGAAATAACGTTAAAACTCAAGTGATATTGGTAAACATGTGTAATGCAGGCCAGGTATACTGGGAAATAGGCTTTGAGATGGACATTAGCACACAGGGAGCTTGCTGGGAGTATTCTTGGGAACAATAACCATGGGGTGTAATGGAAACAGGGTTGGGCAGAGGGTGGAGTGGAACAGTGGTGCAGTCACAACAAAGGCTTAGACGATCCTAAACCCACAGGGGGCTCTAGAACTGAGTTATCTTGGATTGAGGAAAGAAGGGTGGCCTTTATAGACCCACACTGCCCAGTTACTGGATGTGGACAGCTTCCAGGGAGGGGACATAGCCTGGGCAAGGTGGCTCTTTCTGATGAGGGTAAGTTCTAGAGAGAGAGACTCAGCTGAGAGCTGTTAGCTGCCAACACTCTCAGCATCTGGGGTATAGGTGTTTCATTTCTGAAGCGGGGAATCTGGTTGGCATGCCACGGCATCTGCTGCAGTGACAGATGTATATCAGATACAAAAGTGGTAGCCATATTATATAAAGAACTTTTACTTCTCAATAAGAACAAGATAGAATACCTGACAGAGTACTTTCAAAAGATATAAACAGGAGGGGGGCACCTGGCTGGTTCAGTCAGTAAAGCATATGACTCTTGATGTTGACGTCATGAGTTCAAGCCCACATTTGGCATAGAGATTACTTAAAAAAAAAAAATAAATAAAAGAAATATATTTTAAAAAAGATATAAGCAAGGGGCACCCTGGGTGGCTCAATCGGTTAAGCGTCCAATTTTGGCTCAGGTCATGATCTCACAGTTTGTGAGTTCGAGCCCGGTGTCAGGCTCTATGCTGACAGTTCAGAGCCTGGAGCCTGCTTCGGATTCTGTGTCTCCTTCTCTCTCTGCCCCTCCCCCACTTGTGCTCTGTCTCTTTCTGTCTCTAAAAAATAAATAAATGTAAAAAAAAAAAAATTAAAAAAAAAAAGATATAAGCAGGAAATTCACAGAAGAAATAAAAATGGCCAGGGGCACTTGGGTGGCTCAGTTGGTTAAGCATCTGCCTTTGGCTCAGGTCATGATCTCACAGTTTGTGGGTTCTCACAGTCTGTGAGATCTCACAGTCTGTGCTGACAGCTCAGAGCCTGGAGTCTGCTTCAGATTCTGTGTCTCATCTCTCTCTCTCTCTGCCCTGCCCTGCTCGTGCTCTGTCTGTCTCTGTCTCTCAAAAATGAATAAATGTTAAAAAAAGAAATAAAAATGGCCAATGTATCTTAGTAGTTATCAGGGAACTACAAATTAAAACAATAACAGTATCATTTTTCAATAGATTGTCAAAAAGGACAGAGCTTAGCAAATGTTGATAAAAGTCTAGGAAATAGGTATTTTTATATACTGCTGATATGAGTGGAAGAAATGGTGAAGCCATTTCTACTCAGAAAATTCTGCTTCTTAGTATCTATAGCAACATTAGTGTATATATGCAAAGAGGCATTTTTTTTGTACTAGCAAAAAGTTGGAAACAATCTAAGTGTCCAATTGGGGAAAATTAATCTTTGATATAATCATACAATGGAGTATTAGTATACTTGCTTTTGGGATAACTACTCCCAAAGTAATTATATTAAAAATTATACACACACATATATACATACAGACATGAGTTATTGGCTACATTGGTGAATAGGAGAATGATGAATGTGTGCAGGTGATAAGATTTATATTTAAAGATTACACACATATAACATGATACCATATATTTTCTGTGGGTGCATATTTAAGTTTGTAAAAGCACAGAAAAAGGTCTAAAATCATATCTAATGAATACAAAAGAGGTTGCCCCTGGGAAGGATTGATAGAACATACATTTCATTTAAAAAAAAAAAACCCAGAATATTTTACTTGGAAATTAGAAATTAATGATTTCCTGCTGGTGGGAATGCAAATTAGTGCAGCAGAGTATGGAGTTCCTGAAAAACTTAAAAATAGAACTACCAAAAAACAAAACAAAACGACCTGCTATATAATCCAGCAATTCTACTTCTGCGTATTTATGTGAAAACAGAAACACTCATTCAAAATGGTATATGCACCCCTATGTTCATTGCAAGATTATTTACAATAGCCAAGACACGGAAGCAACCCAAGTGTCCACAGATAGATGAATGAATAAAGAGGTGGTGTATACATACATAGTGGACTATTACTCAGCTATAAAAAGAATGAAATGTTGCCATCTGTGACAACACTGACAGACCTGGAGGATATTATGCTAAGTAAAATAAGTCAGAGAAAGATAAATACCGTATGATTTTGCTTGTATGTGCAAACTAAAAAACAAAATAAATAAACTAACAAAACAGAAACAGACTCAGATGGGGCACCTGGGTGGCTCAATCAGTTAAACGTCCAATTTCAGCTCAGGTCATGATCTCACAGTTTGTGGGTTCGAGCCCCGTGTCAGGCTCTGTGCTGACAGCTCAGAGCCTGGACCCTGCTTCGGACTCTCTCCCTCTCTTTCTGTCCCTCCCCCTCTCTCTGTCCCTCCCTTGCTTGTGCTCTCTCTCAAAAATAGACATAAAAAAATTAAAAAAAAAAAGAAAAAAAAGAAACAGACTCAGGTACAGAGAACTATCTAGTGATTACCAGAAGGAGGTGGGCAGGTGGGGGGGAAGATGAGTGAAATAGGTGAAAGAGATAAAAAGGTAAAAACTTCCAGTTATAAAACAAATAAACAATGAGGATTTAACGTACAGCATAGGGAATATAGTCAATAATATGTAACAACTTTGTATGGTGGCAGATGGTAGCTATCCTTATCACCGTGACCACTTCTTAATGTACATAAATGTTGAGTCACTGTTGCACACTTGAAAATAATGTTACACGTCAACTATACACTAATGAGTAAAAATTAATACTTTCAGTAGACACTGTGGGCTGCCACTGTGTCTGTGACTGGTGTTGACTGATTAACTCATTGTAGTGTTCTCAACCCTAGGTGTATTTAAGTTTTTTTTTAAATTATTTTTTTAATGTTTATTTTTGAAAGACAGAGAGACAGAGAGACAGAGAGCAAGTGGGGGAGGGGCAGAAAAAGAGGGAGACACAGAATCTGAAGCAGGCTCCAGGCTCTGAGCTGTCAGCACAGAGCCCAAGGCGGGGCTCGAACCCACAGATGGTGAGATCATGACCTGAGCCAAAGTTGGACACTCAACCTACTGAGTCACCCAGGCTAGGCGCCCAACCCTAGGTGTATTTTAAAACATAAAATGCCAATGCCTAGGTCTTACCTCAGAGATTCATATTTAATTGTTGTATTCTTGGGCAAAGGTCCTTGGACTGCTGGTCCAAGGCAATCATGGTGATCACAATTCCTTTGGAAGTAATTAGTCATGGAAAAGGCATGTGACTCAATCATGGCCCATGGGATATGGAAGGATACTCATTGGTAACTTCTGGTAGAGGCTTCCACATTGACCAAAAAGTGAGACACAGGAATAAATTTTTTGTCTTCTTCTATTGGATGTTGTCATGGCTGAATATGTTATCTGAACCCACTGCAATTATCTTGAGTCACGAGTGGAGCTGAGGTGGTCCAAAGACTAAGCTCACATGCTGAGGGAAAGGTGGAAAGGACCTGGGGTGCTGATGATAAATTAGTGAGTCACGGAATTAACCAAGTCTGGAACTATCCTCCCTTGTGACTTATTGTTATAGGACACAACAAATGGTCTTTATTGTTGAAGTCTATGTCCTGATACAACATTATTGTGTTGGGCCATATAAAAATGCTAATGTTCTGCCAGTTTTTCCTTTTTTTTTTTTTTTTTTTAGAAGGCTTTTTGCCCAGTGTGGAGCCCAGTGTGGGGCTTGAGCTCACAACCCTGAGATCGAGACCTGAGCTGAGATCAAGGGTTGGATGCTTAAATGGTTGAGCTCATCAAGGTGCCCCAAATTCTGTCATTTTTTACATACATTCCCCCCATCATTACTCCTGACCTAAGGCAGATGTCTTCCTGACCTACTTTCGTTACCTCCAATTTCCTTACTGGTAAAGTGACATTTTGACTCTGCTTTCAGTATATTTTTCTCCACTCCACAGATCTGTCATTTTTCACTAACTTCAGTCTCAACAAGGTTAATCTAACATCCTAGTACAGAGTCTCAGTAGTTGTGGCTATAATACTTTCACAGGTGTTTATCCAAGTTTTAGTTTGTGTATAATCTATTTTTTCTACATATGGATATATGATATCTCTTAACCAAAAACAATCAGCTGAGAAGATCATAGAACATGATGTACAACTTGTTCTGATAGGAGGAGTAGATTAACTGCTGTAACAAACAATGCTAATCTTTACTGGATTAATACAATAAAAACTTATTTCTTATTCATTTCACAGTCCAATGGGGTGAAAGTGAGGGGTGGCTCTGCTCCACATGGCTTTCATCTCAATAAAATCACTAATTATGTTGTTGTAATCATCCAATATTTTATGTTCTGGTGGAAGTTATTATTAGTTACCTAAAGAATTTAAAAAATATAAAATGTAATTGTATTTAAAATCATTGCAATTTAAATATGCTTTCATAAAAATGTAAATTAAAGAAATGCAAAAATAAAAATTACTTTAAATGTCTTACGTAATTTTCTTCTAGAATATTTAAATTATATACCAAAATTAAAGGGCAAAATACAGTACAGCTATGAATATCAACATTTTAAATAAAGTTTATTTAAGTAAAGCTAAATCTTTAAGCTTTTGAAAATTTAATTCTATGCTTCGGATTCTTTGTCTCCCTCTCTGTCCCTTCCCATTCTCACTCTGTCTCTTTCTCAAAAATAAATCAACGTTAAAAAAAAATTTTTTTTTAAAGAAAATTTAATTCTATGAATTTTTATAAAAATAAAACTATTCAAGATTCTGGGGCACCTTGTTCAGTGGAGTAAGTATCCAACTTTGGCTCAGATTATGATCTCACAATTCATAAGTTGGAGCCCTGCATTGGGCTCTCTGCTCTCAGCACAGGGCCCACTTTAGATCCTCTGTCCCCCTCTCACTCCACCTCTTCCCTGCTCATTCCCTCTCTCTCTCTCTCAAAACAAACTAAAACAAAAGAAAACAAAACACTATTCAGTGTCCATTTTGTTGCCAGTGTAAACAATGGATATTATACTTCATTCTTGTTTCCTCTACACCCACACATCTATCAATTTAAAGGTAAAATGAATTGTTTACTATTTAGCTTCCAGATACAAGTGTTGCAAACATACACACATTGGAATATGAAGAGATAAGAAAAAATACACTCAGCACTACTGAAAATGATACCCATTTTTTAAATGTTTATTCATTTTGGAAAGAGAGACAGAGGAAGAGAGACAGAAAGAGAGAGAGTGGGGGAGGGGCAGACAGAGATGGAGACACAGAGCTCAAAGCAAGCTCCATGCTGTCAGTGCAGACCCAGACCCGGGCTTGAACTCACAAACTGTGAGATCATGACCTAAGCCAAAGCCGAAGTTGGATGCTTAACCAACTGAGCCACCCAGGCGCCCCAATACCCATTTTAATGCAAGCATCTCTGATACTCATGCTGAGAAACAACGTGCCCAATTGGCCTTTATTGTCCCCAGTTGCTTCCTCTGTTCAAATCCTTCCCGAACTCTGAAGCAGCCACGACTTGTTTCCCTGGGGGCTTTTATAGTGTTCAGCATGAGAGCTTATCTTGACGGTGTCAAGTTAAGTCTGAACTAAGCACCAGAGCCCAAGTAACAGAGATGTCCATACATTCGGAAATAAATTTACTGCTTTTTAAAAATTTTATTATTATTTTTTTAATGTTTATTTATTTTTGAGAGACAGAGAGAGACAGAGCACAAGTGGAGAAGGAGCAGAGAGAGAGGGAGACACAGAATCCGAAGCAGGTTCCAGGCTCTGTGCTGACAAGCACAGAGCCTGATGAGGGGCTTCAACTCATGAATCGCGAGATTATGACCTGAGCCGAAGTTGGTGCTTACGCTTAACTGACTGAGCCACCCAGGCGCCCCATAAATTTACTGCTTTTATGTGCGTTTTTGTGAAATGTAGGGCTTTTTAAAGTGCGTGACTGAGAAGAAGCCCTTCTTGCCGGGGTCTAAGGGCACTACTGTTCACATAGCTCTGAGATGGGCACTGGCAGTCCAGCTCTGGGAATTCTCAAAAAAGAGGCCCCTTTCATATGCCAGGGCCCCTGTCTACCATAGAGGTTTAATTTCAATCTGGCATGAAAGAAAGATCGAGTGTTTACTGAACATATGAGACGTTTGCCTCATAAAGTGTTTGAGAGAGTGTGATCAGACAGGATGTATCTAACTCAGATAGCGTCATGATACTGTAGGAGGGTGATAATCGTGGGTGCCTATGGGTTGCCCAAAGCACCAGTGTTTCAAAGTGTGCTGTATGTCCACGCAGACTCAGTTTCTTGACTTCCTCAGCTCTGATCTTCTCCACTCCTCTTTAGTCTCCCTTTCCCATGACAAGGACCACACCTGGACACCTTGTCAACACATGAACTTGCCGCTCCTCTGATAGGTTACCTTCCAACATCCCAACCACAACTTCCTTCTCCAGCTCCCCTTGCCAATTCCCCTGTCCCATTATCACACCGATCTGGCAAAAGTCAAGCCTGGAAGAATCCAACTCTCCAATTTCTATATGCTACTGGAGGACATCACTCAACCTGGCAGGACCACCAGATCATCAATTGCTGGTCATCAGTGCCAGCTGACTTCAGTGCTACCTGATCATTTGTTCCCCCACAGTAAAGGATGGATCCATGGAAGCTTAGACAACTTGTGGGACCACCTTTAAGAAGAGAATACAAAATTACAGACACAAAATTTGGTACAAAAATGGATGTTGATTTAGAATGAGAAAAAAAGGGAAAAAACCCCCAACAAACCCAAACCATGAGCCATGGGAATTTAAGGTCCTCTGAGATCTCTTTAGGCAATTTACTAGCAATACTCGCATAAAAATGCTAACAGAAACCTGTCCCTCTACCCCCTAGCCCACAATACAACTCTCAGTGACTCCTTTACTCACAGAGGCCCACATAAGCTTCAAAAACGTCACAGTATATTGCCTCTGAGCTCACAACACACACATAGTTCATGTCTTCTCTAACTTCTCAAGTTACTCAACCCACCAGCAAACCTGAGCTCTTAACAGGTGATTTTTCCTCTGACTTCATAGAGAACATGGAAGCCATTAGTCATAGACTCCCTCCTTCTGCTACCAAACCAGCAAACTTATCTGTATCCCACTCATATTTTTTTCCTTTCCACCTTCTACAGCAGAAGAGGTGTCCCTCCATCCATTTAAAAATCTTCATATTGTGATTTTTAAAAAATTTTATTTGAGAGCAAAGAGAGCATTCGAGCGAGCAGAGGAGGAGCAGAGAGAGAGAGAGAGGGAGAGAGAGAGACTCTTAAGCAGGTTCCACGCTCAGCATGTTGCCCGATGTGGGGTTTGATCTCATGACCCTGGGATCATGACCTGAGCTAAAATCAGACTCAATCAACTGAGCCACCCAGGCGACCTGTGAATTTTTCTTAACAGTTGTCTCCTAGTTTATCAAAGATAGAGTTTCTGTTTGGAAGTATGTTTGTTTACAGTTTGTTTCTCCTTGGCTCTTTGGAGGTGGTTTTCAAGAGTAAAAAGAGCCATGTGGAAACTGGAAGTCAACACTTACTTCCTTGACTTCTATAGCCTCCATTCTCCTGGTTTTCCTCCTCCCTCTGGGATCTCTTGCCCAGTTGCTCCTCCTTTGTCTGCCTCTTAGATCATAGATTTCCTTAGGCCACCATCAGATCATTCATTTACTTATATATATTTTTAATGTTTATTTACTTGTTTTTGAGGTATTTGAGGTATTTATTTTTGAGGTAAGTATCTAAATGTTTGAATGAGGAGGGTGAATAGTTAATACAGAGAAACCCTGAGGTTGCTAACCCCGGCAGCATGCATAACGGTAATAACAGTAATACCAATATTCATCGAAGGAGGAAGATCAGGTTTGTAGGTGGAATAGAATGTGTTCCATTTTGGACTTGATATTTTTAGTTACAGGTTAGCCACGTGGGTGACTTCAAGAAGCAATCAAAAGGCAGGTGTGATGTGGAAAGGAGTTAAGAGGGACAAATTTGGTTTAGAACTCAGCCAACCAAGATGACTGCTGAAGTTATGGGATGGTATGGGAGAGTATTAAATGTCAAGAGAGAATGGATAGAACTTTGAAGAATTTTAGCCTTTAAGTGGCATGAAGAGGAAGTATAGCCCGAGAAGCAAGTACTTTGTAGAGGAAATGGCACTTAAAATGAGCCTGAAGAAAGGGTTTTGATAATGGCAGACCAGAGATTGGTAGGTGGTGAAAGAAATAACAACATGAAGAAATGGAACAGGAAAGGATTCCACCGGAGAAGCCTTTTGGTAATCACATGTGGAATGAATTTGTTGTAAAAGAACTGGAAGTTTTAATGGGTCAGTCAACATTATTACTGTAGAAGAGAGGATGATGACCAAGAAAAGGCCATAACCTTTGGGTTATGTGACTATTGATATTTGGTTGCTTGGGTATGAAGAGAGTCTAATAGCATTTGACCTGCTTTGTTTAAGCTCCAGCCAAAGATATCTGGTAACTCTGGAGTGTCTCAGGTTTCTAAACATAGTCCGTGGTCCCATATCCTAGATTTAGATTGGGTGTTCTAATTATCTGTGTTGTGACACATCTTTGTGCCATGTCCATAACAGATGATTTTCAGGTCCACTTTCATCAGTTTTTATTTGTTGTGTTTGTTTCTGAAGTTGCTGTTGTTGTTTTTCTTTAAAGAGAAATTCGAGGAGATAAGTTTCTGGAGAAAGGAGATAACGGCAGCAACGTTAAAGTCCATGGCTCAAGCATTATACTGCAAACACACGCTCTAAGAGGATGGCAAGAAAACAAGCTAAATTTGAGTTCTACTTTCTGCAAAGACCCTATGCTTGGTTTTGAAGATTCATAATTTGGTTGACATTAAAAAGACACACACAATTTGAAAAATGACGAATAGCTTTAAAAAAATTTTCAGAGTACCAAATTTTTCATTTACCAGACTGGCAAAGAGCTACAAAGTTTGGGATCTACTGAGACAAGGGTGTGAGAAAGCAGGCTCTGTCCTATATACTGCTGGTGGGAGAGTTTAACTGGTATGATCTCTTTGGAAGACAGCCGGCAATATCTGCCAAATGCACATATCCTCTGACCTAGGCTATTCTTTTTCTTTTTTATATATTTTAAAATGTTTATTTATTTTTGAGAGAGAGAGAGAGAGACAGAGCGTGAGTGGGAGAGGGGCAGAGAGACAAGGAGACACAGAATCTGAAACAGGCTCCAGGCTCTGAGCTGTCAGTACAGAGCCCAATGTGGGGCTCAAACTCAAAAGCCATAAGATCATGACCTAAGCTGAGGTCAGATGCTTAAGTGACTGAGCCACCCAGGCACCCCTGACCCAGGGTATTCTGGATGAGATAATTCACTGCAGCATAATTTGTAGTGGTGAAATATGGCAATGACCTAAAATACCCAACAGACAATGGTTAAATAATTATGGCATATTTTTATATGGCCATGGAATACTTTAGTCATTGCTGTTTGTTTATGCAATAAAATAGCTCTGGAACTATACATTAGAAACTGGTAACAATGATGGCCTCTGGGAAGGCACTGGGCTGAGGGGCCAGGAATGGGAGGGACTTTTCACTTACCATTTACACCTGATGAATGTATAACCTATTTCTACCTACAAACCCAACTGAAGGAAAAGTTTTCTGGTGGTAGAGAGTACACTCACAGTTTTGAACACATTGGAAACTTGAGATAAATTCTAACCAAAGAGTCATTAGTTATGATGGGAATCATTTTGAGAAAGTTCAAGAATTGAAGGCCATCTGAGCTTCCCCACCCACGTTTTCTTTTCACACAGAACACAAAGCAAAAAGGAAGGGAAGGGTAAGAGCGAGACATCACAAAACAGTCATGAAGGCAAGAAACTGGTAGGACAGACACTTTATTGTGGCTTGCTTGTAGTAAAACATTCAACCCTTCAACATGTACTTTTTTTTCCCTGGAGACCACAGCGTGATGCTCAAAGGCCTTTAGCGTCATCTTATGTCAGTCTAGTCAATGGTTACCTATTTTATAGTTCAACTAATTAGAGGAAAAAGTCAGAAAAATCTGGTTTTAACATCCCAAATTAAGGGCTGCAAGATTTGCAACCCATTCATATAAAGTGCTTATGTTCAGTGCAAAGAGGGCAGACTCAGAAGGACAAGCGGATGCCAGGGAATGATGTTTCCTGGAAGACAGATACATTGTATGACTCGAAGAAGGAAAAGCCACTTGACTTGTTAAACCTCCCCCAAAAGAGATCTAATATTTTCTTTGAAGCTTCTCTTCTCTACAGGACCAAAACTTTGAATCTGACAGATGCCCATGATGGTTATTTTTTTACTACCAAAAAACCTGGTTCAGAAAGAAATCCACAGGGTCTAAGCACCAGAGATACTGACTTTGGCTTCCAGTTCCTGTTTGTTTCAGCAGCAGATGTGAGATCAACAGACTGAGCTCTGGCTGGTGGGAGGCTCAGAGCTGCAGCTTTTTCTTAGGGCCCTCACTTGCAAATCCAAGTCATTGAGTACAACAGACCCTTTTAAAATCATGTCTGGGGGTGCCTGGGTGGCTCAGTTGGTTGAGTGTCCGACTTCGGCTCAGGTTATGATCTCACGGTCTGAAAGCTCGAGCCCCGGGTTGGGCTCTGTGCTGACAGCTCAGAGCCTGGAGACTGCTTTGGATTCTCTGTCTTCCTCTCTCTCTGCACCTCCCCCACATGCGCTCTCTCTCTCTCTCACTCTCTCTCTCTCTCAAAAATAAAATAAAACATTAAAAAAAAATCATATCTGGTGTGGGAACACAAGCCAGTGCATATTAAAGGAGTACTTCACCTGGTTTTCCATCAACTGGACAGGACCTTTTCATCATCCCCTTGTTCTGACTCTTGTCTGCAGGCCCAAACCCTGATTCCCTCTGTGAAGACAGGGAAGTGTACTGCCTTCTCAATGACCCTAGGCCTCTGTGGATTCACCCTGTGGTCCTGATGAGACTGTAGAGAAGCAGGACAGAAGAGGAAGTGGATTCCTGACCATTTTAAGGAGCACAAACAGGCTGTTAACTCAAACAGGTAGTCTAGCCATTTTAGGGCTAGGATCTTGGCTACCATTTCTCTCCCCAGACTCTCTAAGAGGGAGCCACATTCTCTCTTTCCTGCAGGGATATTCACAAAAGCCAGCTCTGTGTTTGTAAGCAAGCCCCCTGCATTCTTTGTGGAGAGGTTCCCCTTTCTTTCCCCACAGCATGAATGCAATGGTGCCCCTCTGCTGGTGAGTGGGGCTCTGGCCCCCTCACTGTCTGCACCCACAGCTTTCAGACGCCAGCACCTGAGGACGCTTCTGTTCAGACTACCTTCCAGAGACTCATGGTTACTCCTTGTGCTTGTGAGAGGGCACACTCGGAAGTTTTATTCCACAGGTAGCACTTGCCCCTCGCCATCTCTGAATTTTGGGGAGAGAAGGAAGAAAAGAGGCAATCCTTTTGGTGCTGCTCTATAATTCTCTGTAAAACCCTTCTAGTTCTGAGGAGCCATTGAGCATCTCCACACGGAGGGAACTGTGTACAAAGAGGATGACCCGGGTTAAGAACCAAAACGCAGGGAAGGTGTGCAGACTGGCAGAAGTCTAAAGTAAAGTGCCTCTTTTTGGTGGGGGAGAGTTTTGTTTGTTCAGAAATGCTTAGGCGTAAACATGAGTGCACAGAAGCGTGCACACACACTTACTCACGCTGAGGTAGAAAGAACTGGCCATCTCCGGACGAACACGTAGATCCCACAGTTTGACAGAAACATGGCACTTGCGTGGCGTGAAAGGTCCTATCCTTGCCCAAGGTGGCAAGTAGGGTCCGATCCAGCTCTTTCCGACCTGGGGCAGAGCCGGGGAAGTCCCACTGCACAGGAGGGGAGAGGTAGAGATCATCTCCATCTCTCCTATTCTATAGTAGTCAGGCGTCCGCTGCACACGGTCACTTTCTGGAGCCTGAGCTGTGGGTGCTCCGGGTGTGGCTCGTCAGAAGCCACTGGGTGCAGATGTCTTGCACTACTGCATCCCCACTGCTCCTGGCAGCCTGCTGCACCTGCTGGACAAGGGCTGCAGCCCGTGAGTGTTCTTGCTTCACGGCAACCAAGTAGGCAGAACGCAGTTTGCAACATGTCAGGTAGGCCTGAACCTGGCAATTGGGCATAAGAGACAGCCAAGAGGAGACCATCACCAATGCTGAAGCGACACACACAGAGCTGTGTCAGAGAGCTTGGCAGACGAGAGCACTTCTCACCTACCAAATTAAAGATTGGGTTCTTGTCTTTCATTACATCGTAGCAACTCTTCGAATATTCCGGATGTTAACCTATTACACTGTTATTTTATAATTATTACAAGTAACCTAAAAATTTCAAAAAGAAGAAAAGCAGGCAGGCAGGCAGAATCTGGTCTCTGTCTCTTCCTTCTGAGGCCCTCCTCCTCACTATCCTGGGCTCTCCAGCTTCCTGCTAGCTTCAGGGTCAGTACTGGGTCAGCACTGTCATTGACAAATTATGATTTGATAGTTGTTTGGGTGATTATCTGATGTCTGTTTCCTTGACTAGATTGTAAGCCCCATGAGGCCAGGAATAGTGTCCGCTTTTTCTACTTCTTGTACTCCTGGTGCCTAGCACATGGCCTGGCATTGGCAGGTGTTCAATAAACATGCATTAAGTGAATGATTGAATGAATGAATGAATGAGCCATCATATCTCTCCCTTACGATGGGCACAAAGATTCTTCCTTCACTATTTTTTGGTTTCAACCTGCTGAATTTAAAATCTTGTAATGGGAAGTTCAGGGATGAACACACACACAAACACACACACACACACACACACACACACAGAGTTAGAAAAGGGCTAATTAAGGGATAATCTCACACTGACTTACTTTTGCTGTTTGGATCAGAAGCGTCTCAATTTCAGGTGTGAGGGGTGGTCTCTCCTGCACTCTGGAGACCCTCCATCTCACAAATCCCCAGCTTAATGGAGACTAGAGCCCACACCTTCCCGGGCCCCGAGCTCACCAGCACATCCCTGGTTTGCCAGTGTGCTATGCCAGCCAATAGCAAGACCCTAACGAGTTGCCTCAGCTTTTACTAACAGCTGACTTTTTGCTGTGACAGTCCCTCTTGGTGGTTGGAGGGGACTCTTCTCTCTTCATATTTCATCTTCCATCTTTTTTGTCTTGGTCACTGAAGTCTTTCTATCTTTCTATCTGAAGCTCAGCTACAGATAATTTGCTAAAGCTAGAAGATGTCCAATATTCTCTAGGCTCACAAGTGATCATGATCAAGTCCTGCTGTTTGGGTATCTACCTGCTACCCCATGATGTTCACTCTCACCCAGGCCTTTGGCTCTACTTAGCACCTATGTATGTTAAACACAGTATCATAAGTTGTCAGACAACATTCATACCTATAGGAAGAGGGCATTTTTGCCAGACAGTCTGGAATAGGAACTGAATAAGGCTGGTTTTTGGCAAGACCTTAGCCTAAGATCACTTAAGTGCATTAGAATAAGTGTTAAGAAAAAAAAAAAACCCTGAAAAAGAACAACTGCCTAGATTTTAATGCATGTCTTTCCCAGGGCAAAGCCTCTGTCCTGCTGAGGGGGAGGCTCACTGAAGGCTTGGAAAAGGTCTGCAGTCTGGGGATCAGGGAACCGGGGTATCTGGCCTGGCTGCTGGATTCTCATTATGATTCTGAAATAGTAATTCTCCACAATTCAGAATATCAGAATCCTATCCTATATGAGGTCATCTGGATGTTGCATGCATAAATGAAGAAATGCTAAGAACATAGTCTTCCTAATCCCTCAGCTGAAGAAGGCCTGGTAAATTCAGTACAGGGACTAGCAAAACTGCCATGGGAAGCAGTTCTGTGGTTGTATAAGAAGCCATGTGCCTGAGGGGTGCATGGGTGGCTCAGTCGGTTGGACATTCAGCTGAGGTCTCATGACTAGTGAGTTTGAGCCGTGTGTTTTAGCCTGCTTAGGATTCTGTGTCTCTGTCTCTGCCCCTCCCCTACTCATACTTTGTCTCTCTCTCTCTCTTTCTCAAAAATAAACATTTAAAAAAATTAAAGGAAAAAAAAAGCCATGTGCCTGACATTAGTTTTCTTCACAAGGGACTCAGCTGCCAGATTTTCCCACTGCTAGTGGTGAGGGCAGTCTGGCTTGGTTTTCCTATGCCTCTCCTGGCCTGTGAGACTTCCTCTGGATGGCAGACAGATTAGATTAGCCTGTAGTTAGGCACAAATAGGAGTAGTTGGGAGCACTTCTATGCTGGTTGGCACTCCTTGCAAAAGCACTGATTTCCTACTCAACAGGGAAGAGATCACTGACCTCAGGGAAATGGCCTGTTCTAGAGAAGGAGACACTAATGGATATCTGTTGGTCAAGGGTTGGGTGGGGTGTCCTTCTTACTGTACAGGGTACCCTTTTCCCTCCAGGATAAATAAATGTCTGCCCACTTTGAGAACCTCATTCAGTCAACCTGAAGACTGATATGAAGGATTTCCTAGGACTCTCTCAGAAAAGCTCTGCATATAAAATGGAGATTCAACAGTAGCCTAGGACATGTTTGTCTTGGGGATAAAGAAATGGGAAGGAAAGGCTCACAGAGTCAATGTGCGTTCTCTCTCAGTTTTCTCCCTTCTGCACCTCCATCTGGGCCCCAGCTCCATCTCTGGATAACAAAGAAGCTGAGGTACAAGTTTTGTGGGGAGCAAGGGACAAAGGTGAAAAGGTGCTATTCAGGAGCAACACCAGGTTTGGAGAAAATTCTGCTCACCTTGTTGTCATCACTGTGTATTGCCTGGATCAGGACCTCCAGCTCCTGTGCAGAACAGAAATAGCAGTTGTGAGAGGAAGAAGAGTCCCCAGCATGGGAGCTGAGGCCCAATCTAGTCTTAGCCTGGTCATTCTGACTCTTGTTAAACTCTACTACTTTTTCTTCTTCTTTTTTTTTTTTTTTTGAAGATTTCATTTTGTAAGTAATCTCTACACCCAATGTAAGGCTTGAACTTCTTATATCCTCAAGATCAAGAGTCGCGTACTCCACTGGCTGAGGCAGCCAGGCATCCCTTAAACTCAACTTCTGCTATTAGGGCACCAAAGGAAAGCTAGGGATAACACTAAGCTGGGGAATTTGAGGAGAAAGAACAGCTCCCAAAAGGCCTGTTCTTGGGCCTTCATGAATGGATGTGGCTTCGTTAACTCCACAAAGAAGCCAGAGGGGGGCAATTTCATAGGCAACATGCTTCAAAGGCCATCTACAGACTCACCCTGACCTCCTCTACAATCACAGGGAGAAGCTCAAATTGGTCGTCCACAGACATTTCCAGGTGTTGCAAATATTAGACAATAGATGTTGAGGGACACCTTCCAGGTATAGAGATTATGAAGAATTTTCTTTTCAGGGAAAGGCTGATTAGGGTGAGGCCACTATTCCAGGGAAGGGCTGATTAGGGTGAGGCCATGATTACAGAGGAGTCAGAAACATGAAGGGATCTTACAGAGTTTCAGTACATTATGAGTACATTACGGAGAACAGAAAAATAAAGGGATATGAAGACACTGAAACAGATAGAGGGGCAAAGAGGTATAGAAGCGAGCACACCTGGGGTGGAATTCTCTTGAATGCTTCCAAGCAGTTGAGGAGGATGGTGTCCCCATCACTTTTGGCCGCCATGCCTGACTCACTGACACACTTGAGCAGCTGTTGGATTTCACTGTATTTCTCCCTCTCCACCAGCTGCCGGGCAGCTCTGCAGTAGGTCGCTGCAGCATCCAGCTGGAAGTCCTAGAACAGAACACGGAATGATGGCCTTAGGGTAGCAGAGGACATGAGCAAGGGGAAGGAAGGCAATATTTAAAAAGCTCCCACTATGCTTGGTGTAGAAAGCCATACTGATTGTAGTCATGACAAAAAAAAAAAAAATCACGTAACAAACAAACAAACAAAAACAAGCAAAAAGTTCCTCTTTGGAATTAGGCAGACATTTAGAAACAACTATAAAAATCATAACCTTGATATCTAAAATAGTATATTTAACATTTTCTGAAAACATTCTAATCCAATTTCCCAGTTCGTTCTTTCTCTAATGAGCCACCTTTCTCTTAGGAAAGGGATGTTGGGGGTTAGTATTTGCTGCCGTGGACACTTGGTGCTCTATCGAGAGATGCCTCAGTGTTTGGAAACAGACCAGTTCACCAAAGGACTGATTTGCTGGAAACTACCAGATAAACCCTTTAAGTCAGGTCGTGGTCTAGGACAATCCTCATCAGAGTCTGGGAGGAGCTGCAGCCCTGCCTGCCTGCCAGGGGTAGCTGCATGTGCAGAGACTTTTCCAACACTGATATGTGGAAAAGAAAGGAACCGGTCCGATCATTCATGAAGCCACTGATCCTTGAGACACACAGTGTGCTCTTCCCACCCCAGAGAATGACGGTCCTTAGGGTGTCTGCATGGAACCGTGTGGTGGGGGTAGTCTGTAGAAACTCTGCCCCTGTGGTTTCAGTGCCTGCCCCAGACTCTCTTGAGCGCCGCAGCTGCACCTGTGTCTTCTCACCACAAACAACAGGAAAGGTACTCCTTGAGCCAGCACCTGGGCAGATGGAGTGTGGAGGGGCAGTCCTTGCTGTCTGCGGCTCTTCCTGTTGCACAGGACCATCTCCCCCCACCTGCCACATCCTTCAGCCATGCTCCCTTTAGAGCACAAGCTGGGGCTGCGCAGGGGAACAGCTGTGAGGAGCTGTTCTAGACCTGATAGCTTTTGATGAATCTGTCCTTGGTTACTTGGCTTTTGGCAATGTGTCCTAGAATCATGAATGTGACTCTGCTCTGTGGTAACCACCTCGACTACATTCATGATGTATATGTAAATCTGCTTTATCTTGGGATAAAAGTTTTCTGAAGAACAATCTCTCATGGAACTGTGGTCAGGTGCTGACTGCTCTCAGAATAAGTCTTGAGTGATTCAAGACATACCTGCAGAACACGGAATGCAATTCCAAAACCATCTTCCACATTTTTCCCTCCTAGCATGACCTGAAAAGGAGAGGGAAATGTGTATAAAGAAGCAATAATTACTGGAGTAGCCCCTCTATCAAGAATAAGGGGCCTCATTTATTCAACAAATATTTGTTGAGACTCTACCAAGCACCAGGCACTAGGGATACAAGAGTAATCAAAATGGATTTGATCTCCAGCCTTCTGTGGCTCATGTCTTAGTGGGAAGGCAGCCATCAAACAAACAACTGAAATACCACTAGATGATGACAATTGTGATAAGCTTCTGAAAGAGAATAGTCTGTGAGAGGTCTGAAACATTCGTAGGTACCTTGCAGGCAACATCCATTTTCATGTGGTTATTTCCAAAGAGGGTTGGCAGAGGCAAGGTGGTGATTTGAGAGGTCCCAGCACTTTCACACCGATGTAAGAACCTGGTAACTTCCATCTGCAGCTGAAGCGTGTTCATGTGCCTATGGCGACAGGAGACACATAGTGTAGCCTCACGAGGGGCTTCAGGAGGGACTAGGGCCGGGTGACTGAGAAATCATGATAAGATGGCAATGGAAAAGGTGAAAGAAATGATATGGAGAGAGAAGAAATCCAAAATACCCTCTGATCAGTTACAACAAGATAGGGTGGTCTGGTGCCCTGTACAGACTAACTGCTGCTCCGTGGAACTGGACAAAGTCCAGTCCCTGCATCAGTCAGTATTTAGGAAGCACCATGTGCCACTGATAACAACAGAGCTCAAGAGAGACATGAACCCTGCAACCTCACAGACTTCATAGGCGAGAGGAGAGATGAATAATGAACAAACACACAAAATATCTAGCGACTGGGCCTATGAAGGCAATGAAGGCAGGGTGCAGCATTTACTTTGGATGTTGTGTTGTAAGCAGAGGGAGTGTAATGGGCAAGCAAGTATAAAGACTGAGAGGAGGGAAGGGCTTGGTGTGCGAAAGAGCCCCCAGGAGGCCAGTGTGGCTGTCACTCAGCAAGGGAGAAGGGAGGAGTGTGCGAGGAAGATGGAGATGGGCCAGGCCAACACCTTGAGGACCTCTTCCACCTGCCTACTGGAAGGCATTTGGCATGTAGTCTCATCCCAGTACTTCCCTCACTCTCTTCTATGAGCTCCTCTGTAGGCTTTGCATGCTTGTACTGCACACTGTCACTCAGGAATGATCCTCTTTAGATGAGTGGTTCTCTTTCAAGGGTTTAGGAATGGACAAGAGCGGCTTCATCGCCAACAGACACTCCTTTCTAGCCGTTCTGCCCACCCTAATTGTTCCCTGAGCCATGGTCTACCTGGACACATCAGCTGCAGTCATCTTCTTTTGGAAGAAGGTGGTTTTCTTCCTTCTGGTGCTGCGAGAGGTGTCTTGGAGGTAGATCTTCAGGTGGTCCTTGGCCTTAAGCAACCACGAGAGTTTCTCTCCCAGTTCTGTGTAAGTCTTTGCTTTGTGGCTGAAGAACCGGATACAGGTCATGGCGGCCCGGACTTGGTCCTATAAGAGGGAAATGAATGTTCAGATCAAGTGAGATCAGGGATATTGGAAGGTGGGGCTGTTAGGAAAATTCTGACTTGATTCCCATCCATAAAGCCTAGTCGCCAGCATGGGTTGAACAACTATTTTGTATCAGTTACTCCTAAGCCCAAGGGATTCTAAAGTGAACTGACTGGCTGAGCTCCTGGGAAGGACTTTATTCCACCACACAAGAGATCTTCAAAAAGGATACTTTTGCTTTTCCATTCAGCTTGGCTTTGGTCTCACTTTGGCTTTGAATGGTTCAATTTCTCTGTGATTTAGTGTTTGCAACCTTGGGACAGATTGGGAGAACCTTGTTACCTCTCCATGCACCTTCTCTAAAAACACTTTATTTATTATTCCTTATGAATTCTGCATTCATGCCTCATGCTTATTTCGAAATTGCCACAGACCTCTTTTTTACCTTCACATTCCTTGAACTCTAAAGAATGCCATTACTGACAAGGTTACGATTTGTCTCTTTGGGATGAGAATGGAAATCCCAACATTATTCAACAATGCTAGAGAGCAACATGGATTTGTTCTAGGGTTGGTCAAATAGTGAAGTCAGGGACCAGATGACAGTCTTGTTCCCTCATCTTGCACAGTCTCTCCATTGGCAGGTTGTCATCAACAGATGTAGAGGGCAGGAAGGGGCTATTACCTTCATAAACTGCTGTAGCTCATATAGAATGTGGTAGTAGTTCTTCTTCTGTAAATGTTGGCAGGCAGCTATCAAGTACTTTCCCCAGCTCTCTAAGGTTGGATCAATGGATTCTAACAAGTTCTCCAAAGTGTGTAGCTTCCCACTTTTATAGCTTGGCTGGAAAATGCCTTCTATGAAGACTTCTGGAGGACTCTCCTGCAGCAGGGCAAGGCAAAAAGTCAAGTATTGAGCCTGGTTCTGGCACTCTCTGGGATCCACTCTGGATTTCCTTCCACTCACACACCTTCAGCTTCTTTCTACAGTGGTGCTTCTTAACATTTTACGAGTCACAGATTCCTTTGAGAACCCCACTCTGATGACTGCTCCCTTCTCTCCTTTCCTGAACAGAAAGCTCCCTGACAAAGTCATCTACGCTCTCAGTCTCCAATTTCTCTCCTGTGATTGTCTCTTCAACCCATTCTTATCAAGCTTTTGCACCCATCACCTCACTAAAACTGCCCCCGAGGTCACCAATGGTCTCTAAATTGTTAAATCTAAAATTCTGTGCCCTTGTTTTCCACCTGATCTATCAGGTGGATAGCTGATGGCTTTTGATATAGCTGATGGCTTCCTCCTCCTTTTCTTTTTTTGGCCAGATTTTCTTTATTTGGCTTCTAGGACATTACCCTCTCCAGGTTTTGTTTCTACTTCTCTGGCTACTTCTTCTCAATCTCCTTTGCTGATTCCTCTTAATTTCCTCAGGGCTTAGGAGGAAGCTAATTCTCTTTTCTTTCTATACTCATTCTTTTGGTGATTTCATACAGTCTCATGGCTTTAAAACTATTTGGTGATTGTGCCTAGATCCCTATTTCCATCCTGTTCATTCCTCCTGAACTCCAGAAGTGTATGTCTAAAATATCCAATTGCCTACTCAAAATGTCTTCTCGGGTATCTAGTAGACTTAATACATCTAGAACTTCACTCCTGGTTGTTTCTTCCAAATCTCTTCTTTCTGTAGTTTTCCCTTTCTCCGATGGCAGTTTTATTCTTCTAGATGTTCAGATTAAAATTCAGTCAGATCTTCTCTCCCCTCCCCAGTATAAAATTCACTAGCAAATTCTATTGACTCTACCATCAAAATACATACAGAATCTGCCTCTATCTGACCACCCTGGCCAAGGCATCATTATCACTTGCCTGGATTATTGAAATAGCTTCCTCCCTGGTCTATCACTTTCTGCTCCTGCCTCTTTTTTGTCTAATGCCAACCAATCAACCTGAATGGTTTTGTTAAAACATAAGTCACATCATGTTACTCCTCTGCTCAAAATCTTCCAGTGGTTTTCCTCACTCAGGACAAAGCCCAAACCTTCACAATGTCCACAAGGCCATATATGGTCCCTGTATGACTGGGCCTTTGTTGCCTTTCTGACCATATCTGCTCCTATGCTTTCCCCAGCTCACTCTGCTCGAGCCACCCTGGCCCTTGCATTTGCTACTCACTCTACCTAGACTACGCTTTCTCCATAACCTGCACGGCTCACTCCCCAGCTCCTTCGGGCCTTTACTGAGTGTCACCCTCCCTGGGCATCCTTTCCAAAACTGCCCCATCCATCCCTGCCCCTTCCCTGCTTTATTTTTCTTTTTACTCATCACCTATACTACAGGTTTTATTTACCTTGTTTATTGTCTGTCTCACTGCTATAATGTAAGTTTTATGAGGGCAGATATTTTTGTCTGTTTTTTTCCCACAATGCCCAGAATAGCCCTTGGCTATTTAATAAATATTTCTTGGATGAAAGAATAAAAGATAAACATTATGGATCAACTCCTCAGGAAAGTGCACACATATACTAATCCCTTCCCTTCTGAAGCTCATCTGTGGTTCAGAGACCCTGTGTCGTAAATCCGCATTCTATAGTCATAGAAAAAAAAATCATCTGGGCATTTAGACTTTAAACTGTGAATAACTAATAGAGAGTAAAGAATGGCTATAAACTCACAGTAGTATAACCATGTCGGCCTTGCAGCACTGGGTACAAGCTGTTTAGAACTGGAAGAGTTCTGAGCTTTGAGGACATCCACAGTGGGTGAGGACTTCTTTTCTGATTCTGGCTGTTCCTAACTGAGAAACCCAGACCTAATTTAAAAGTTTTAGGACGGACTTTAAAAAGCAGGGGGATCAGCTCCATAGGAATGGGAATTTCTCAGAAGAGCAATACCTTAAGAGCTTCTATTTAATCTATTCATCTACTCATTCATTCATAACTGGCACTAGGCCAGGCATCTGAAGACACAGAGAGGTAAAACCTAAGCTTCCATGATCCAGAAGGGATGACACAGTTGTAAAGAAGCAGCTGCAATGCGGTGGGATCAACACGGTAACAGAGCTGTACTCTAGATACAGTGGTGGTGTGTAGGAAGTGGGGACTGACGTTGCTTGTGTGTTCTGTGGAGGCTCAACAGAGAGGGTCTGATAGGATAAACAGGAGTTTTCCAAGAAAACAAAGAGGGGCAGGGTATTCTAGGTAGGAGGTACAGCACATGCAGATTCACGGAGGTAAGAAAGCGTAAGGTAAATAATTTCATAAGCCTGGAATGTAGGGCATATCTAGAACTTGTGAAAACAAACTGGAGAAATCAGGGGGCCTGATCTGAGTGGGTCCTGTATGCATGCCAAGGAATTTGGACTTCATCTTATGGCCACAGGGATCTTCTGAGGGCCTTTCAGAGAGGCGAATAACATGAACTATGAATAACATAAATAGCATGTATTCCGATTTAGAAAGCTCACTCTCGGGCAGTGCGGCAGGTAAAGGGGTGAAAAGGGCAGGGAACGAGACCAGCAACAGAACACCTTCCAGCTCTAGCCAGTCAGCTGTAGTTTTCACAATGTGTTTTTCTGTTGTTCCCTATCTGCTTGAGAATTAAGATATTTTGGTTCAAGGGTAAATATGATTATAGGAGATAAAAAGAAGGCTCTTTCCTAGCTCTGACAAATGTAAAGCAGGGTAATGCTGTTGTCAGCTTATACCAAGATAAGTAAGTAAGCAGATTAACTCTCTGAACTAGTCAACAGTTAGAAGAAACAGAACTGGTTGATTTCCACTCTCAATTTGTGTTTAGGAAAGGTAGCTTTATCTCAAAACTCATTTGGAAACTGAGGAAAAGGAAAAATTTAGCAATTAAACCCTAAATAAAATAATTCTTACTTTATTCCTGAAACCTGGTTAGTAGCTAAGAAATAGTAGCTAAGGCAGTAGTGAAAACATTTCCCTTTCACTGTCCTGTAGGGGTATGGTCACCATGACTGTGAACAGTAGACTTCACCTGGAGCAACCCTAGAAGATGTGTCCATTTGTAAACTTTCTCTGGCTGCCATTTTGAATTAGGGTGGCAGATTGAAACTGAAGTATTGAACTCCTATGTTTTCCTATGAAATTTGGTCCAAATCAGCCAAGTCCTCCGAAAATATTCTTGGAACATTCTTGTAAAAAAGTGAATACCAAAGGGTCAGGGGAAACAGAGTTCTGACTCTGCTTAACAATGGCTCCAAAGAAATAATGCACTTCGGTGGTGCCCTCACCTCTTGTGGGAGGAGGACAGAGGATGTCAGAGGGGAAAAAAGGAGAGCACACTCTCCTCCCATTAGATATTTGGGGCCCAAATATAGGATCATGGGTGTTTCCTGGCCCTTGTAACAACTCTGACTAGACCAGCAGCTGAGTTAGCAGTGGGACATAGTCCCACGGCAGGTGGGAGGTGTGTGGAAACAGACAGGCAGACAAGTTTGCTCAAGGTCACACCACTTATACCAACTATCTCATTCTAGAGACCATGCTGTCAACTACTATTCGATTCTGCTGTATGTTTTGGGAGAAGGAATGAAATTTGTCATTGCCAATCACAGGGGTAATCCAGGATCCAGGTTAAGACTTGTTGCACATGTATCAAATCATAATCTAAATGGATAGAGGTTTCCATTTTTACCTGACTCTGCCAGAGATAATCTTATAGCTCAGCACTGGGTTAAGTTTCAGGTGGGCTATCACTCCCCTTAAAGCTGAGTGGGCCAACCCAGGTGGGCAGAGTGGGCACTGCTCTTTGAGAGCTGGGTTTGTGAGTCCCACCTTGTTGAGGAGGTGGAGTAACGCTTCCCGTAGGCAGCTGTGCCTCATGTAGAAGCTGATGATGGCCAGGTTGGTGCTATAGTTATGCAGGTAGAAGAGGCATTCTTGGTAGTAGGTGTTGTTCATGATTTTCCCTTCAGGAATCACCTCCAGAGAGAGGCTCTGGGTCCGAAGGGTAGTTTCCAGTTCTTTCAAGGTAGCAAAATAATCATCATCTTGCTGACAGGAAAGGAGAGTGCAAAAGAAAAATAAAACTCAGTAAATTCTCAGCAGCCTCTGAAAATATTGCTTTCAAAGAGTATTTAGTAATGTGGAAACAACCTTACAATACAGTTTTACAATTCTCCATCATACTATAACACTGTGTTTATAACACCAATTTCATTCAAAAACATAACACAGAAAATTCACCAAAATCTAGATATTACTTAAGTCTGGGTAGGGGATTATGTATAATTTTTATCATTTAAAAAATACTTTTCTGTAGTTTGCTTTTTTTTTTAAAATGGACTTTGTATTACTTATCTAACCATATAGAGTTATTTACCTAATTATGTAAAATGGAAAGAATAAAATCTAAATCTGGCAGCTCTGAGCCGGGACTGCCACTATAAGCTGAGTGGACACTGATTCTTTCCCCAGGTCATTACTGCTCCTGAGCTTTCCTCCCTGAACCGACTCTCCATCTGCTGTCTTCTTACCAAGGACAGGAGTGGCCTCACTGTGGACTCCAGGTACTCAACCACATCTTGTACCAGTCTTGAGCCATGACTCAGCTGATTGAGGTCAAAAGGGGGCTTCAGACAGCGACTGAACTTCTCCCGTGCAGCAGTGAGGTTCCCGGCTTTGAGGCAGGCCATGCCCCAAGCATGCCACGCTCCAGTGGGATCAAGGCCAGTCTTTGTGGAGATCTGGAGGAAAAACTGCTCCTTTTAGTGAGAGGCACCTAAATCCAGTGAAAGTCCCAAAGACCAATTCTTTCCCATTGTTGCCAATCATCTTCCTTCCCCATCATCCCACCTGCCATTACTCCCCACTGGCAAACTTGTCATGCTCTAGATACTTCCCTATGGCCAAGGACAACTGAGAGATGACAATACCTGTTTGCAAGGCCAGGCAAAGGCAAGTCATTACAATTGGGTAGAGGTAAGTTTTGTCTTGGCCTCACCTCAACACCCAGTTGGTAGTACTCAGCTTCCAAAAGCTGGTTCCTTAGCCTGGTTACTGCAGCCGGCTGCAAGATCTGATCCAGAGATGGCACGTGGCGATATGAAGCAGCAACTAAGATATTCAGCACATCTACCTTGCTGATGTAGCTACAGGGAGGAAAGAGGCAAGGCAATGAGGCTCTACCGAGTCTTACTAAGAATAGTTGCTGCTTTAATGTTTTCTATTTCAATTCCAGTGCGAAATGTGGTAATGAGAATTGAGAGGTACATACACACTATGAGAGAAGGCTCTGGAGTCAGACTCTCTGAATCTCAACTCTATCACTTAGCAGCTCTATGACCTTGGGCAAGTCAGTTAACTCTTCTCTACCTCAGTTTACTCATTTGTAAAATGGATATACGATAATTTTAAGAATAGAATGAAATAGGGGCGCCTGGGTGGCGCAGTCGGTTAAGCGTCCGACTTCAGCCAGGTCACGATCTCGCGGTGTGTGAGTTCGAGCCCCGCGTCGGGCTCTGGGCTGATGGCTCGGAGCCTGGAGCCTGTTTCAGATTCTGTGTCTCCCTCTCTCTCTGCCCCTCCCCCGTTCATGCTCTGTCTCTCTCTGTCCCAAAAATAAATAAAAAACGTTGAAAAAAAAAAAAAATTTAAAGAATAGAATGAAATAGCCCAAGTAAAAGGGCTTAGCATTGAGTCTAGAATTTTGAAGGTAATCATTAAATACCAGATATTAATACTCAGAGTAGGGATGTTTACAACTAGGAGATTCATAAATTGCCCACTTGCTTTTTGGTTCTTTAGAACTGCGTGCTAGGAAGAAAGCACAGAGACTATCAATGGCCTGGCCTGTATTTCTGGTCAGTACAGAAGCCACGTCACTACTTTCCTTGGAGATGCTGCTGGGAAAGGGCAACCTGGTCCTTCATTTGGATTCTAATCTCTTGGACTTGACATCTTCTTCCCATGCTTAGGATGACCCCGTGCTACAGCCCATTAGCACTGCCATCTTTGATCTTACTCCTGATACCTGGTGATTGTAAAAACCTTATGGTGACAGAGAGCCCAGAGAACTGGGTCATTTTGTACAGTGCTCCCGAAACAGTCCTACACTCAAAGTTCTTGAATATAATTGTATATATGATGCAATATATATTACACTATATATATATATGTATGTATGTATGTATGTATATATATATATATATATTATGTAACATGTTATATACAATTATATGTAATTGTTTAGAAGTCTAGAAAAAAGTTCCATGGATCCTTACTTGTCCATCAATTTCCCTGGAAAGGGATTCAGGACATCATTCATTCTCAACTTAGTGGGAATAGGGTAAGGGAGAGTACATGGTGTAAAAACAAAATTGGTATCATAATGTATTGTACATTTGTCATAACAGGTAAGGGGCACCTGGATGGCTCAGTCGGTTAAGCCTCCGACTTCGGCTCAGGTCATAATCTTATAGTTCATGAGTTCGAGCCCCGTGTCGGACTCTGTGCTGACAGCGTGGATCCTACAGCCTACTTCTGATTCTGTGTTTCCCTCTCTCTCTGCCCCTCCCCTCCTCATGCTCTGTCTCTATCTCTCAAAAATGAATAAACTTAAAAACAAAATTTAAAAAAATGTGTAAAAAAAATTAAAAAAACAAACGTGTAGTAACAGGTAATGTGAGTTTTGTTTTTAAACATTTATTTATTTATTTAAATGTCTCTCAGAAGGAGGTATGAGTTAAAAACAGTGGAAAAATACTGTGCAAACCAGGAGTTCTAAATACACATGAGAGATGAAAACTGCAGGAGGGAAGAAATCATCTAGAATGGGCATGTCTGAATCTATAAATTACAAACGTATAATGTAAAGCAATTGTTGTACATTGTAAAGAGAAGCGCACAGCATCTGGGGTTGAGAATCTTACCGAAGGAAACGCTTCCTTTTTTAAACTTAATTTTTTTATTTTAGAGAGAGAAAGAGAGCGAGCGAGTGCTTGTGTGCATGCACTTCAGCAAGGGAGGGGCAGAGGAGGTGTGAAAGAGAGAGAGAGAGAGAGAGAGAGAGAGAGAGACAGAGACTGAGAATCTTAAGCAGGCTCCATGCTCAGTGTGACCCTGGGATCATGACCTAAGCTGAAATCAAGAGTTGGATGCTCACCTGACTGAGTCACCCAGGTGCCCTGCTTTTTTTTTTTTTTTTTTAGGTTTATGTATTTTTAAAGAGAGAGAGAGAGAGCAAGCACAAGTGGGAGAGGGGCACAGAGAGGGTGAGAGAGAGAATCCCAAGCAGGCTCTGAGCTGTCAGTGTAAAGCCTGACTCAAGGCTTGATCTCAGTTGGACATTTAACTGACTGAGCCACCCTGGCCCTCCTGCCAACGCCCCCCTCTTTTTTTTAGCACCTTCTTAATTTCTGCTGTCTATAGCCTAAAGTGAATATTTCCTCCACTTATATTAGATTTTGAAAGAAGTATAGGACTTGATGTTAAATTTGTTTTTTCCCCCCAATCTGAATACTTTTTTCTTTTAATAAGATTTTATTTCATTTCCATTACTGACATTTGACGTATATTTAGATATATTTTTATTTTTGCCTTAACTTCTACTTTCTGCTATATGGAGTGGTTTTTGTTTTTTTCACTTCTCCATTTCTGGTAAATGGGTAGATTTTTGGTTCTTTTCATGGTTATTTAAAAAACTTTACTTAACATATACTTATTTCTTCATTTATTAACTTGAAAAATGATATAGACTCTATTGTCTCTTAGTATGAAACAGTGAAATTAACTCCTTTATACTTCCTTTATACTTCCTTCCACTTTCTGTTACATCTCCTCCCGTCTTTCTCAATCTTCTGTTTGTTATTTGAAAAAAAATTTTTTTTAATGTTTTATTTACTCTTGAGAGACAGAGAGACAGAGTGTGAGTGAGAGAGAGAGAGACACACACACACGCACACACACAGAATCTGAAGCAGGATCTAGGCTCTGAGCTGTCAGCACAGAGCCCGTAGCAGGGCTTGAACTCACAAACTGTGATCATGACCTGAGCCGAAGTCAGATGCTTAACAAACTGAGCCACCCAGGCCCTCCTTTATAAATTTTTTTTTAAAGTTTCTTTATTGATTTTGAGAGAGAGAGCACACGACAATGTGTGCGTGCGTGTGACTGCCTGTGCGGATGTACGTGAGCAAGGGAGAGGCAGAGAGAGAGGGAGAGAGAGAATCCCACACAAGCTCTGCACTGTCAGCATAGAGTTCCACAGTGGGGCTTGAAGTCATGAACCGTGAAATCATGACCTGAGCCAAAATCAAGAGTTGGATGCTTAACCAACTGAGCCACCCACATGTCCCCTGGTTTTGTTAATGAAAATAATAAAACTAGCATTTTTGGAGTACAAAGGCTCTATTCTTAGCCCTTCACATGGATACTCTCATTCTATCTTCATAACTGCCCTGTAAGTATTATTAACACCCCCCATATTATAGAAGAGGAAACTGAGACTCAGAGCAGTTAACAGACTTCTCCAAGGTTACAGAGCTAGGAAGTAGTAGAGATGAGATTCACTGCACTGGCTCTCCATCTTGGGAATTTGCAGGTGAAAACTGAGTAAGGGCCTGAGGCACTTACACTTCAAAGAAAATTATGCTCTCTGCTCCCATATCTGGCTAGGACTGAGTGTTGGGAACACACAACATGAGTCACACATCTCAGATAAGCTGGGAACTGGGAGTTTTCACTGTCAAGTTAATGAACGGAGGCACAGCAGGTTGTATAGGGATCTGGGGCCTAGTCTTACCTTTTCTATAGATATTTCTACTTTATGATGCAGATTCCTACCTATAACACAGGGATAGACTAGCCCCCAGTGTGCTTTATAGATCTGTTACCCAGAACTTCTGGGGCAATAGTCTGGATTTGGTCAAGACTAGGGTAGAGTTCTGGCCAAGGCTAAGCATTGGACATTTAGGGAGGGCACATTTTCTTTTAAAGCCAGACAGTTCCACAGAAACTAAAGGTGCTTCCCCAAATTGATTTTAATTACAGATTAACTAAAGCGTTTACTTTCTTTCTGATGGGGTAGTGCTACAGAACACTCTGCTTTGAGGATCCACCCAGGGAAAAAGAAGGGTAGGGAAGATCACTTGTGATCTGGTAGCAGCATTTCACCAATATCAAACTGAGAAGCAAAACATTTTAGTGGGTCTTATGAGAGAGGAAGGTGAGGTGAGAACTCATAGTGGGGCCAGAAAAAGCCACCAGATAGAAATGATACCCACGTAAAAGAACAGAGACTCATTCCCATTTACCTGTCACAGAGAGCGAGGTCCTGGCTCCGGCCAGCCTTGACGAACATCATCTTGGCGCTGAAAAGAAGCTGCTTCATGATGTCTGTGAGTAGCCCTGCATCCACCTCTGGGTTGGTGAGGCCCTGGGACAGCTTGCAGCAGTGCTCAATTAGCTGGTGGCCACACGCAGTGCCGTCCCGGTGCAGATTCAAGATGGCAATGCACAAGGAGGCACTGGGGGACTGGCCAGGGTGGGAGAAGAGAGAAACACATAGTGAGCTTCGGGACCAAAGCATTCTTCAAAGGTAGCTGGATGGCAGGAATTATTCTTCCTATTTCGCCAGGCTTGAACTACACTGGAGGAAGGAGCCAACTTCCACAGCAAAGTAGGAGTGAAACTCAACAAATTGCAGGTGTTCTAAGTGGCATTGCTAAAGCTCTGGCTGCTAGGTTTCGTTCCCATACCGGGAATACTGTGTTCATGTGTTACCTACTTCTTGGGGATGTCCACACATTCCCTCCATTTTCTCACTAGTGCAGATCTTCCTTATTACTGGCAAGGACTATGGAAGTCGCCTTGCTGGAGAAGTCTCTGTTTCAAGCATAGACCCATTGTTGCTGAATTAATATTCCAAAAGCACACTCCAAAACCTTGCACGGTCCCTGGTGCCTACCAGGTACATATTCCCTACTGCAGAACTCAAGGCCTTATCTATAAATAGCTCTTTTCAATCCTGCCTTTTACTACCTCTCTATTACCGCCCTATGTTCTTTCCAATTAAACCATTTCCAGTCCCCTAACCATGCCCTGCAATTTTTGACATTGTGCGTTTGCTCAGATGTTCTAGTTTTGCACTCTTTGCCCTTCCCCTATCCTCACTCTCCTTAAAACGCCCAAATTTCTGCTCGTCACACTCCTACTACTCTTCTAAGGATCATCTTAAATGCTACTTCTTCCATGAAGCCTTTACTGATCTCTCATGTTTCCAAGATGCTCTCCATTTTCTGCCTCAGTTGGTTTACTT
The DNA here is from genome assembly GCF_024362965.1 of Panthera pardus. Classification (NCBI taxonomy): domain Eukaryota; kingdom Metazoa; phylum Chordata; class Mammalia; order Carnivora; family Felidae; genus Panthera; species Panthera pardus. The sequence goes on from NW_026526810.1 coordinate 105,680,603, forward strand.
GTCTTAGCTCCCATATTATTATGCTGTAAGTGACGGCCAGGTCGTGTTCACCTATCTCTGGCATTTCTTGCCATAATTATATGTTAGAAAAAAACTCAAATGACCATCACACTTATTGCCATTACCTGCTCATAGTAGAATTCACTCCGCATCAGCTCATTTTCTTCCTCATTCAGATCCAAAATCCATTCCACCTCAGCTGCTTTGGGGACTCTCACCACAGCTGAGTATGGCGGGCTTTCACTCTTGGAGCTGGGTGGTGCTGAGAAGAGAAGTGCCATCTGTGTGTCAGTAACTGACCAGCAGTGCAGGGTAGCCCCAGCCAGAAAACTGGCATGAGCTACATGCAGATCCCTGCCTATCTGAGGGTCTCTGTCTCTCCTTGGTCCCCTTTATCTTCTTTAGAAGATCTTACTAGGTATCTCAAACTTTCTTCCCCAGGGAAGATCCCGGATGAGTGTTACAGTGTTTGTCATACAACCCTGACAAACCCTGAGTTTCTTCTTCACACAAGAAACTCTGAAATGTGTATCCTTCTCAAATGGAGGGCTGAGTCATTGGCTACCCTAAAAACTAACTTCTGTGGAAGGATATAAACCAAACTATTAATAGTGATTGCGTTGGGGGAAGGAGGTAGCATTCAGAGGTAGGATGGTGGTGAAGGGGAAATCCAGGAGAAAAAAAAAGAAATAACCTATTCAAAGTTAGGGATCAAATTCTTTGGGTGCTGGCCTTCTGAGTGCTGGAAGCTAATGGCTAAATATGGTAGGTTAATATGATGGTAAATTTTAAGGGAAACAGCTTGAAAGAAATGCCAATAATTTTCTTTATTCCTTGGCCAACAAGTTGTATTGAGTTGCCATTAAGGGTATCAGTTGCAGTTGAAACACTGAAGAAAGAAGAAAGAGCCAACTTGAACATACAAACAAGGAGTCACAGGAATATGATTCAACCTTACCTTCTGGTTGTTCTGGATTCTCCTCTGGCACACTGGAAACAGAAAAATGAAATGCCTGAATTCCTTCTCCTCTTCGGTTTTGAACTTGGTATAGAGCACTGACATCTACACCATTATCCAAGTAAAATATATCAGGGAACCAACCAAACTCCTTTCTGTCCCTCACCTGTCACAGCCACTCACTCACCATTTTCTGTCCCTTCCATCTCTTAAATACCTCTTTAAATGTCCCCATATCTCCCTCCATCCCTGCCTCAGAAAGGGCCCTCAGCATTTATTGCCAGAACCTTTCCAATGGCTTCCCAGTTGGTGTCCTTGACTCTGTCAACCTACTCTCTATTTTGCAGCTACAGCAAGCTTTCAAAAATGCAAATCTGGTCATGTTATGCTTGTGCTTAAAATTCTTCCATAGCTCTTCAGGGTAAAAGTATTCCACATTTGCAGTTTCAGTCCTTATGACCTAGCCTGGTTATCTCTTGAGACCAACTCCTGCCACCCACGACTTGTGCTCAACCCATAAAAGTCCTTTCCACTCTGCCACTGGCTCTGGTCAATTTCAGTTAGCATCACCAAGCACTAAGTCCTGATGCCACAATTCAGAGGTCAAGTCTATCACCTGTACGAGGAGCCACTGCTCGAGCCTCTTTATACTTCCTCAAACAATCCACATATTCTCCTGTTGCTACCTTTGCGGTTGTCACTCCCACTCCTGGGCATGCCGTTTTGGCTTCTTTACCTACTAATTTCTCATACTCAGAGGCTCAGATCAGGTGCTATACCGTTAAGAAATCTTCTCACCATGGGGCTAAGCTGTGTGTCTCTACCACTACACTCATCCAATGACATTGTGGTCTGTTTGTTAAGGTCTCCCCACTAACATGGGGCCCCCTTGAGGACACAGTGATTATTGCTGAGTAATTGTTGAGTAAGAGAATCTCCATCAATTTACTGCTCATTTCTAATCTCAGCAATATGGTATATGGATATTTATCTTGTCCTCTACTCCGAGGGAGGCAAGCGGTATGTCAGGATCACAGAACTGGCAATATAAGCATGGTATGTCTTCCTTCCTAGGAGACCAGTAATCATCATGGTAAATGATGACAAAAAGAGTTCATCTTAAAACAAACGCAATAATTCTGTTGAGCAGAATATAAAATCAATTTAAGTCCATAAGCAAAACATGAGTAACTTGCTTTTGAGGAGTTTCTTTGGCTCATATTCCCAGATGGCCTAGGAGTCTTAGTTTCACCCTCCTTTGCTGCTAGAAGAAGTGAAAAAAACTGAGCAACAGTAAGCCAGCAAACAGTCTCAATCTGTCTTGTCAGAGGTATAAGCAGTTTCTGTCATTAGGTAAACTGTGTGTAGGGAGGTGTGGGGGCTGTCCTAGTTGTGGGTAACAAGCCAGGTTGACTAGCTGGATTAGAAATGATGGAAGTGATGCCCAAACATTCAACAGGTGTGAATATGTGCCTTTGAGTCCAGCTGAAACCAACGGAAGCAAGAGTGGTTGAAAAATTGGTGAGGCTACTGGCCTCAGACAGGAACCATGTGTCCTGATATCAGGAAGAACATCATGTAAGAGTCTTGAGTTCTGCTTCCTCTCACCCCTACTTCCTCTCTTAGAAGTTTCTCTGACCAAAGTCAAACATTTCACTGTAGAGTTAATGACATTTCAGCAAGAATGCTAAATTAAAACTTGCTGTAACTGTTCCAGATTTCAGATGCTCTCCACAATGAGACTTTAAGGAGTGTAAGGACAGGGGGGTGGGGGGTGGGGGTTGTGGTGCAGAGGCCAATGGACGTAGCGGCCCCACTGCAGGACACTCACTCTTTGTTGTAGTAACTATAGCACTGGTCACACACGCGAGTAGGGCTCTCTCTGCAGCCTTCCACCTGCATTTTCTTAGTGGAGCAGGCACTGCACACTAGTCGGCCACAGCGGCGACAATGATGACGCCTGTTGAACTGAGGAGTATCATTGGGAAGAGAAGAGGCAAGAGGAGAAGGTGAGATTGCAGATACGGTGAGTACATCTGTCAACCCATTTACTTTTGGTATTAGCCACCTGTGACACACCTAGAATACCAGGTGCTCAGGCTTCTACTGAGAAAGAACACTTAGTCCTTGCCTTTAAGAAGCTGACATTTAAACGTTATCTCTCAGATGGTGGGCAAAGGTGACCAAGTAATAGAACAGTTAGTTTTGCAATAGTTCCTGACAAGTTCTACCTGTCTGTGGAGGCAATGTGTGAAGACACAGCAAAACGTAGTGGGGAAGAAGGGACTTTCTCAATCAACACATACCACATTTCTTCACGACACTGATGATGAGGAGAAAGTATCTTTTTTTTTTTTCAAAATGCTTTTACTAGTACTGTCTTATTCCACTGTAAGAGGCTGATAGATATACTTCTTTCACAGATGAGGGGAAAAGAGTCACAGAGAGATCACATTATCATCGTTCTCATCAGCCTTGAGCTAATAAGCCAGTCAGTACTGTGGTAAGTGTGGTACCATTTGTTATCATACCCAGTCCTTACAGTTCTATGGGCCAACAAATATATCATCCCTAGCTTACAAGTGAGCATCTGAGACTGAAAAAGTCTCACTGCTAGTAAGAGGCAGAGCTGGGATTAGAACCTATGTCCTCTGTCTCCAGAGCTAGCACATAAAACCACTACTAGCCACCTGTCCTACTGTGAAAGGGGAGCTAGAAAGAAGATTGCTTGGTGTTTGGTGACTCCTCCTGCTATACCACTCTGCCTCTGTTTATTCTTTCATTAGAATGGAGAAAAAAAGACCTTAAAATTTAAGGCTCCTTGAAGGTGTCTACCACCTGTCTGAATATAGAAAATATTTCTGGTTGGGTCAAAGATAAACCCAAAGTCTTAAGATTTGGTAGTTCTTCTAAAAATACCAATATCAAGGGGCGCCTGGGTGGCTCGGTCAGTTACATGTCCGACTTTGGCTCAGGTCATAATCTCATGGTTCAGGGGTTGGAGTCCTGGGTCGGGCTCTGTGCTGACAGCTTGAGCCTGGAGCCTGCTTCAGATTCTCTGTTTCCCTCTCTCTCTACCCCTCGCCTGCTTGCACTCTGTCTCTCTCTCTCTCTCTCCCCCTCAAAAATTAAAATAATAAAAACATTAAAAAAAATTAAAAATACCAATATCCTCTTAGGGACAGGAGGTGACTGTAAACTCCAGGCTCACGAACTGGTGGTTTCCTTTCAGTTCCCCTGCTGGTAAAGCTGGAGACCAACACTGCTTACCATGGTGAAGCGCTCCCTGCAGCAGACCATGCAGACGCTTGCACTCTCGTCGGGCACCCACTGATGCCTGCCAGGGGGTGTTGCTGGGGGGACAAACTCTGGGGGGGGCTGATTCTCTGGGAAGCTCCTCTCCCTTGGACTGGGGGAACGTACAGTGGAGACACCTGGGAGTCAGAACGAAAGTCAGAGTAAAAGGCGATCAATAGTCCAGCTAATAAAGGAAGGAGGAATTAGAAAATTAGAATTTCTCCATGTTTCAAACCCCTACTGAAGTTATATATCCAGCCAATGGTCATCAGTGGCTGACTGTGTCATAGAGAGATACCAGGCATTGAGTGTCTCCTGATGGCAGGCATACAAATACCTGTCAAATACACTTATCAGAAAATATTAAGCCTAAATGAAATCAAGCTTCTATATCTACCTACAAGTGTACTGGAAATACAGGGGACAGAGACCCAGACTGCAGGGTGGCAATCAGCAAAATCTAACATGTGAGAAGCTCTACAGGACAAATGACCTAGTTTCCTCCACAAATAAAAAAGAGGCAGGGAAACCAATTGATGAAAAGAGATTTAAGAGGTATTTTAGCTAAATACCATATATGGACATTATTCAGATCTTAATTCTAGAAAAATCAATTCTAAAAAAAACATTAATGAGACAACTGGGGAAATGATAATAACAAGAAATCATTAATTTGTTTTTAGGCATGATAATGATCTTATGGTTTTGCTTTATAAATATCCTTACCTTTTAGAGACATATACTGATATATATTCATAAACATAATCATATGATATCTAGGATCTGCTTCAAAATAATCCAGTAGAGGGTCAAGGGTATAATGGAACAAGAGTGGCCATCATGAGATGATAATTATTGTAGTTGGGCCATAGGTATGTGAGACTTCAGTACATTATTCTACTTTAGAGTTTTGGAAAATGTCCACAATAAAAAACTAAAAAAAAAGGTAAACCAAAGCTGCTCAGGCTGCCATATGCAGAAGCATGAGGCTGTTCATAAAACTATAAGTTTGCGCCCTTCCCTCAGGTCTGCTGGTTACTGTACAGCATGGCTAATTTTTAAAGTATGGCCATGAAATGCCACAGTCTTTGCTCTATGGTATTCAAGGAAACTTCTTGTCCCTAGCAGAGCAATGTTGGCAGGTCACGGAAAAAGAGAACTGAAAAATACAGTGACTCTCGGCAGTGCCCAAAAATCTCTCCCTGGAATCCCACTCCCTTAATGGTTGGCAAAACAAACACTTGCTGAGCTTCTTCTGAGGAGGGCAGGCCATTGAGCAAGGGGCCAGAAACTGTGGGAAAGGAGGCGTGGTGAAAAGGGGTCATCAGACATGGCTGAGGCCTTCAAGGAGACTGCATCCTGTGTAGGAGACATAAATGACAAACTGCAGCATAGGACTAAATACAGTCTATCATCCCCATTAGTGAAGTCTTTATTTGTGCATTTTGCCAGTCACCAAAATTTATCTGTAACCTCAAAATCAGTATTTGCAGTGCCTTTGTAGACACGGGCAGAGTGGTGAATGATGTGAGTCACCTGACATGCCGGTTTCCATCTGAGGTTGAACAAGGTGACATTCTGCTTTCTTATTTCAGCTCTCATACAGAGGTGACCAGAGGACGGAGATGGTAGGGCACAGTGTGTTGTAGTGCCAGAATCTCTGGCTCTTGGGCTAGTGGGACAGGGTCTGAATCCCAAACACTCATTAGGCACTCATTAGTGGGCTTGCCTCAGGTGAGTCAGTCTAACACTTCTAGACCTCTTTTTCTTTTTGGTAAAATAAAGAAAATAAAATCTACTAGGATGAATGGTTTTCAATTTAAGATTATAATCTAAGTGACACATACGCACATACATACACTTTCCCTAGGAGCAATGGTCTAGTATTTGCTAATTCAGGGTTTGCAGAGATCTTCTAGAAATACTACTGTAAGTAAAAAAAATCAACTGTTAAATTTTCTGGGATATAGCTGGAATGGACGAAGGAAAACAATGAATAAGAATGTTGTAACTGAAGGGGGCACCTGGGTGGCTCAGTTGGTTGAGCGTCAGGCTCTTGATTTTGGCTCAGGCCATGATCCCGTGGTTTGTGAGATCGAGCCCCACATTGGGCTGTGTGCTCACAGTGTAGGGCCAGCTTGGGATTTTCTTTCTTCCTCTCTCTCTGCCTTTCCACACCCCCGCCCAATAAATAAATGAACTTAAAAAAAAAAAAAAAAAAAACAATGTTGTAACTGGAAATGAAAAAAGAAGCAAAAGAATTGGAAATAAGGCAAGACTGAACTAACCAATGGGTAACTCTCAGAACCTGTTCTTACCAGGAGCAGCAGCAGAAGAGAACTCTGCTGATGGAGATCTAGACAAGGTCTCAAGGTCTGAAGCCTGCCCGACTTCCTGGAGATGAATCACAGAATCTGTAGAGAGGGAAAATGCTGACAAGATATATTCTACCATAAGCATCTTTCCTCACCATGCTAGGCATTTAATTTAAAGCCTTGTTGTTTGCTGAATGTTATCACATGATTCTACTAGGTACAAAAAGTATGTCAGAGGTAATTTCATGCTTCTTAAACTCCTCAAAAAGCAAAGGAGATAAGGAAGCAGCTGCTAGGATTTTATTTTTTATATATAATATATATATATATATATATTTAATATATATATAATACATATACATATGTATTATGCATACATATATATATATAAATGCCCAGAGGGAAATAGAAGACAATTAAATGATAGCCCTGGAGGGTAGTGAGTAAGGAAAAAAAAAGCTGTCTGGGAACATCAGCTGACATTCCATTTTACTCATTCTAGAAGAGGCTCAGCTCGCATAGTAGTGGTATCTGAGGTGACCCTGGGAATAAAGCATACCATCAATACAGAATGACGGTACTTTAGAGTCCACTGCACTGAGGCCAGACAGAGACCACTCCCAGCATGTTTTGTTTCCCAAACCTTTATTGTCTGCACAGTTCTGATCTACCATCCCTTAATTTTGGTTAGCCTGCTACTTCCTCTAGGGCCAAGAGCTCTCCTATATAACAAAGAGCTCTCTCTCCTGACATGTATTCCTTTCACTCTTGATCAACTCAACAGAAGAAGAGAAATTAAAACTAAGGATGTAGTATGGTGTGTCTTCCTCCGGGTGGAGCCCCCATTAGTATGTTGGCAGTTACCTGATCGTTTCTCCCTCAGAGAGTACGGGAAATCCAAGGCTTTTCCTGCATATCTGGAAAGCAGTGAGTCAACCTCATCCATGGTAAAGCCAATCTCCTGCCCAGTTAGCAGCTGCTGCAGAGTCTGCACAGCCACAGTGGCCCAGTCCACTTTCATGTTCATGAGTAGCTGTTCCAGCATGAGGAGGGGGTTTGAAGACAAATGGGAGTAGTTGGCCCGGTGTGGCTCAGGTAAGGTCAGTAGAACCTGTTTGTAGGATAGATTCACACAATAAAGAAAACAGTACACTAGCATTTCAGAAGAAAGTCAAGGTTCTTATTTCGGGCAGGGGGTGGGGGGGCGGACAGAGGATCAGGGACCAAAGGTACATGGCCAACTATTAGACTTGGCTAGCAGTCTTTTAGGAAGCAAGGCTGAACTCCTCTATTTAAATCTTTCAGGTGGCAATCAAGAAGTACTTTAAGCACCTTTACCTAGATGAGGGGTTGGCTAACTTTCTCTGTAAGGGGTCAGATAGTATGTATTTTAGGCTTTATGGGCCATAAAGTCTCTGTGGCAACTACTCAACTCTGCCAATATAGCGTGACAACAGCCATAATCCATACATAAAGGAATGTATGGACTGTGTTCCATCAAAACCTGATTTACAAAAGTAGGCTGAGAACTGGATTTGGCCCACAGGTGGCACCTCTAGGCATAGTTGAGCTCTGCCTGATCCTTAAAGCCAACATTCTGTCTATTCAAGGCATTAGTAGAATGAGCAATATAATAGTAGAATGAGGCATTAGTAGAATGAGCAACAGGAGGCTGCCTAAGTTAAGCACCTGTAGGGTCCTATAGGTAAATTATGTCTCTAAACTCCTAGACGTTGTTATCACTAGATACGAAATATGTTCACTGGGTCTGCTCATTGCCAATTTTCAAGGATTCATTCACCCATTTAGGTACAGCGCATTAAAAAAAAAAGAGTGCATTTTCCTTAGGAACATTTTATGTAGTTGAACTCTTAGCAAGTGAGCAGTGGTCATATTCATGGCACTTGTACTTGTGGGGTGAGGTCCATACTCACGTCATGGTAGATATGACTGCCAATTGGAATCATCAGAACAGTGTCAGATGGGTCCATTTCTCCCCAGACCCTCCTTCACTAGATTACTTTTTCTAGTTTATAATTTCTTCTGTTAGTGTCTCTAAGGTTACACATCAAACATAAAGGCCTCATTACCTAGACAGCTAACTCTTTTTTCTTTAGCCCACACTAGGTTATCAAGCAGTGGTTTGAAATCCTCACATGAGAATCCCTTTGGAAGATAGCTAAGCCCTGTCCCAAGAGATTCAGTTTTAATTGATCTGGGGTAAAGGTCAATGATTTTTTTTTTTTTTCTCTAAGTCCAAGTGATTCTACCATATAGTCAGCATTGGGAAGCACTGATACAGCAGACACCAGGGAAACCATGAAAAGTCAGGAGGACCACCCAGAATTCACTTTGGAGGCAAGGCAAGATGAGAATGACTACTCCTAAGGGACTCAACTAGGATATGGTGGGCTGTTAGGGTAAAGGTTTTATACAGCACAGACCAAGAATGGCAGGTGCCTGGGAGAAGAGCCATTGAAAGCATGAGTTCTGAAGTGGGAACTAGGCCAGCAGTCTCTCCCCCAGGGATGGCTTCCCACCACCCCATTTTCTTCCTGACCTTGGATCCTATGTATAGCGCCTGGATTTCACGGTGTCGGACAGCAGACAGTTCTCCGTAGAAGTGGGTGGTGAGGTAGTTGGCCAGGAAGTGAGAAGCGGCTAAGCTAGGGTGCTGGTCAAGGGATTGCTCTGTGACCTCAAGGCACATGGTGGGGTCAGGAATTCTTCGTAGGAGCTGTTGTAGGAGAAGCGTAGAGGAGAAAGGTGAGGACCATAAAGAACTCAGTCCAGTCCTGTTTTGAGAATGAACATTTAGGTTTATTCATTTTGGATTAATCCCTTCTCTGTACTCTTTTTTTCAGTCATCTCTGTAGCTTCACAAATGATGGCTTTGACCAGAGTTTAGCAGAATCCTGGACTCAGCTGACCATTTGGTATAAAAGGCAAGGCTACGCACCTTCTGCTGAAGATGACTACAATCATCTTGAGGACACAAAGGACTCCTTAAGGACATGAAGGGGCAGAAATGAGACTGCAAATGCTTTGCATGGGATTCAGCATGAACAAAGTCATCTGAATTGACTAAACTTTTTGTCTTATCCCAAAAGAAAAATGGCAAATGATGGAGGCTTACTTGCAGAGCCTTTTCATGATCTCCTTTTTCTAGAAGGTGGAGAAGATGCTTTTGATGTAGGCTGATTAAATGCTCTCTTGGAATGGGGTAGAGGCAGCCCCACTCTTCACACAGTCCATACTCCTGGAAGGAAACACACACGGCTTGAATCTCTTTAAATCACCGGCCTTGTCACACATCCAGCTTTTGCCAGATTTTTCTCAGCAGTCTTGAGTCTGCTGGAGTCCCCAGGAAAGTCTGGTAAGTGTTGATGGGAAGTTCATTATTGGATTAAAGTGGGTTCATAAACTCAAGGGACTACAGTGGCAAGGGAGTCATGAAAACGATCGAAGTAGGCTGATGATTAATATCACTTTCTTCTGTGATCTAGTATAAAAAAGAAAAAGATGACATCCAGTGACTGACATTTGGTGTCAACCCTGGGGAGATAGTAAGGAAATGGGGAATACTGAGAAGACTGTCCAAAGGAGACAGTGCCGAGTAATGTATGGAATTGCTGAATTACTACATTGTATGCTGAAACTAATATAACACTATATATTAATTATATTTGAATTAAAATACATAAACAAAAGAACAAAACAAAACACAAAGGAGACAGTGTCTACTCAGCTCTGACTGTTACCATATATGCAAGGCCCAGTGTTGCCAGACTTCAAAAATTAAAAAAAATTTTCTTCAATCAAAAAATTTCCATATTTCAAGGGGCGCCTGGGTGGCTCAGTTGAGTGTCTGACTTCGGCTCAGATTATGATCTTGCAGTTCATGGGTTCGAGCCCCATGTCGGGCTCTGTGCTGACAGCTCAGAGCTACAGCCTGCTTCGGATTCTGTGTCTCCCTCTCTCTGCCCCTTCTCCACTTGTGCTCTCCGTCTCTCAAAAATAAATAAACATTAAAAAATTAAAAAAAAAAATTTCCATATTTCAAAATGTCGGGAAGAGATCACAATATGAAAAATTAAAATTTGGCAGACCAATACTGCATAGGCCAAACAAACATGCTGGGCATTGGATTCCATCTGTGTCCCCATTTGCTAGCCCCCACTCCCAATTTGTGAACGTTGGATTAAAGTTTCAGAGAACGTCTGAGTATTTTAATGTGGTGCCATCTGGAACGCCCTCCCCACAACTCTGCCACCTCGTTTGGAGTGCTTCTTGGTTTCTCAGGCCCCATTAGGTGCCCTGCCTGTGCTCCCTCCACAATCTGTCACTTGATATATCGCAGTCATCTAGGGATGTGCCTCACATCACCACCCTTCCCCAAATGTGAGCTGCACAAGGTCAAGGGCTAAGCTTAATTGTCTTGTCTCACCACCACGAAGTAGAGTGGCAAATTACAGATGAGTAATAAAAGTTTCCTCAGTGAATGAATGAACATCTGAATGAGTACATTCACATTTTGAACTATGGTATATTTAGCTCCTTAAAAAATGAAATTCTATTTAGCACTCAAATGTTCAATAAACATTTGAAAAGATATTCAAGGTCATTAGTAACCATGGAAACGTAAATTCCAACAGTAAAGAGATCTCATCTTATCGGCACAAAGGGAAAAGCTGGACAATACTGAATGCTGTAAGAATGTGGAGCAATAGGAACTGCAAGTGGACAGCTGGTCTGAAAAGCAATTTCTAACATCTCGGTAAAGGTGAGGATGCTCATGCCTGACGATTCAGCAATTTCACCACTAGCGCTACATTCTGTACTTAGGGTGTACAGTGTGGGGTGACAGTATAAAAGCATCAATTGTATTATTCTCTACACTTTTCTGTACATTGGTAAATTTCACACACAAAAAGAGAAAAGAATGTGATGTAGTTACCAAGAAAATGTGGACACTGCAATCGCTATCAAAATAACACCAGGATTCTTCACAGAGCTAGAACAAACAATCTTAAAATTTGTATGGAACCAGAAAAAACCGCGAATAGCCAAAGCAATCTTGAAAAAGAAAACCAAAGCAGGAGGCATCACAATCCCGGACTTCAAGCTTATTAAAAAGCTGTAATCATCAAGACAGTATAGTACTGGCACAAAAACAGACACTCAGATCAATGGAATAGAGAACCCAGAAATGGACCCACAAACGTATGGCCAACCAATCTTTGACAAAGCAGGAAAGAATAACCAATGGAATAAAGACAGTCTCTTCAGCAAGTGGTGATGGGAAAACTGGACAGCAACATGCACAAAAATGAACCTGGACCACTTTCTTACACCATACGAAAAAATAAACTCAAAATGGATGAAAGACCTAAATGTAAGACAGGAAGCCATCAAAATCTTCGAGGAGAAAGCAGGCAAAAACCTCTTTGATCTTGCCCGCAGCAACTTCTTACTCAACACGTCTCTAGAGGCAAGGGAAACAAAAACAAAAATACTACTGGGACCTTATCAAAATAAGAAGCTTCTGCACAGCGAAGGAAACCATCAGCAAAACTAAAAGGCAACCGATGGAATGGGAGAAGATATTTGCAAACGATATATCAGATAAAGGGTTAGTATCCAGAATCTATAAAGAACTTATCAAACTTGACACCCAAAAAACAAATAATCCAGTGAAGAAATGGGCAAAAGACATGAATAGACACTTCTCCAAAGAAGACATCCAGATAGCCAGCCAACACATGAAAAAATGCTCAACATCGCTCATCATCAGGGAAATACAAATCAAAACCACAATAAGATAACCACCTCACACCTGTCAGAATGGCTAACATTAACAACTCAGGCAACAACAGATGTTGGGGAGGATGCAGAGAAAGAGGATCTCTTTTGCACTGCTGGTAGGATTGCAAATTGGTGCAGCCACTCTGGAAAACAATACGGAAGTTCCTCAAAAAATTAAACATAGAACTACCCTACAACCCAGCAAGTGCACTACTAGGTATTTATCCAAGGGATACAGGGGTGCTGTTTCGAAGGGAAACATGCCACCCCCATGTTTATAGCAGCACTATCAACAACAGCCAAAGTATGGAAAGAGCCCAAATGTCCATCGATGGATGAATGGATAAAGAAGATGGGGTACAATGGAGTATTACTTGACAATCAAAAGAAAATGAAATCTTGCCATTTGTGACTACGTGGATGGAACTAGAGGGTTTTATGCTAAGCGAAATTAGTCAGAGAAAGACAAATAACATATGATTTAACTCATATGAGGACTTTAAGACAGGGAACAGATGAACACAAGGGAAAGGAAGCAAAAATAATATAAAAACAGGGAGGGGGACAAAACATAAGAGACTCTCAAGTATGGAGAACAGACAGAGGGTTACTGGAGGGGTTGTGGGAGGGTGATGGGCTAAATGGGTAAATCATTATTGCATTATATGTTAACTAACTTGGATGTAGATTACCAAGATAAAAAATAAAAAAATATATAATTACTTAATAAATCTAAAAAAAAAATGGGGGAAAAAAAAAAAAAAGAAAATGTGGACATTGATACATGGAAAGGGGTCTACACAACCAGGTAAGGAGTTTCAACTCTGAGAAGAGGAGAAAGGGAAATACCACTCAGGAAAATAGTACCTTTGCTTCTAGAATCATGTTCATGACAGTTGATGGGTCCTCAATGCAACAGTTCCTCAGGGTCTGCCAGTCACACCATACCACGGTAGCTTGCAAACCTAGAATCTAAGGGGAAATAGAAAACTCTCAAACCACACTGCAGCTTCCCCTTCCACAAACAAGTCACTGGAGTTTCCAGGGATGGGCCACCCCTAAGTTTGTGTCCCAAAGTCAGGCTGTCAAAACTTTGCAGGAGAGAGGAGAAATTAAAGCAAATGAGGCAAAGACTGTTTGGAAAAGTGAGTGAATGTATCTGGGAAGCATACTCAGGGAGCAAAGGCTGGGCAGGGAGGTCAGGATTGGAACCTTTCACTTAACAGGGCAATCAGAGGCTTCTGTGTTTCACAACTTGTGCACCCTTCTGGGGTCATTTGTCCCATGCTCCCCCATCTCAAAACTCTACCCAAGATATTCTCCCAGCTTGAATGTTCCGTGGGATCGTCTTTCGTGCAGCATTTAAGCTCTGCATGAAAAGTGCTGAGGAAGAGTGGAAAGAAAATCTCTTTCACCTGCCATTTTCACTTTCTCTGATGGGGCTCTGGACTCTGGTTGCAAGTACACATGGAAAAATCAGCACAGATTTTATACTTGCTATGTAGCCATATCACCTAAATCTGTCTCCTTGGGCCTCTTGATCTTGAATATAACACTCATCTGCAAATAATCGTTCATTTGGAAACTATCACTTTCATGCAGCCTTTCAAAATGGCTGTTGAAATTTAGCTGAAATTTAAAACAATCTTTAAAAAAGATATAATTGAGATTAAGCTCTATAAAAATGCTTGAACAACAACAAAGAAGACATAACAGACATAAAACATGCACAAAACTCAAATACACATGTGAAAGAGGCTTTGTGGACTGTTATTATTATCCTTGTTTGATGCATTCATATTTAAAATTATAAAAGGAAATAGATATACGGTCTCCTCATTGTTTACCTAAAAACAGAAGCCAGATACAGAACAAAAGCCAGGCCCAGATCGTCTGTGTCTTAAAATCCACCATCACATGAAAATAGGCTGGAGCTGGTAATATAGTGGGAAGCCTATTTCCTTCCTCTCGATGTGGGGACCCATACCTTCTGATACACCCGCAGCTCTGCTAGCTTTCTCTGTAGCTCACACTTTAGTCCATCTTGGACAGTTGTGTCTGAGATGCAGTATGCCAGGATCTCCAGGCACCACTCCAGGGGCCACCTGTCCATAAACTGTAGGGTTAGCCGGCTTCTCAGCGATGCGTCCTTCACAGGAAACAGGAACTGCCAACCGTCTTTGTCTATAAGGTGAAAAGATACCCAAAGATATTAAGTCTGGCACTGGAAGAGCTCAAGAATCCAGTTTACTTCTTAAGAAAAGGGCTTTGCTCAATTTCATAAAACAGGAGCTTGGAGGATCCGTGAGACCCATCTGACCTTAATTAATGTTTATACTTGGAACCATTACGTAACAAGCAGAAATGCCATATACCCTTATGTTTCTCTTTATGCTAACTTAATCACAGTCATGAGATTTTCTGAACAGAGAGAGAGAGAGAAGGAGAAAGGAAGAAAAAGGAAGAGAGGAAGGAGGAAGGAATAAAAGATAGAAGAGCAGACGTATTTTGAAATACAGAGACATCTCCGTATTTTGGCAGGCTGCACAGATAGCACCATTTCAGACTCGGCTTGTAGGTGGAACCTCTGGTTTTCCCTGCAATTTCCACTCTGTGAAATTCAAATATATAACTGCTTGAAAGTTATTTCAGGTAAACTAGTTTCACTCCCTCCATACCCTCTATCATTATTACTTAGATCTTTCCCACACCCATTTCACAGATCTGAAAACAATTAATTTCTAAGCAATTAAGGCTGCACAGCCCATCAGGGGATTTCTCCACCTTCTCTAGGAAGGATTTTCTCCTTTCTGCAGGGCAGTCAAGCCCTGGATTGAGAAGCTATTCCCTACAGCATGCCCAACCCTTGCTCCCCCAGTGGAGTGTCTAGGTCATTGCTCTCAAAGCCCTTAAAAGTTCCTTGGGAGCTTTTATATATGTACCACTGACTAAGCCAACCAGGCACCCCCACAGTCTGTTTTTATGAATAAAATTTTAGTAGAATGTACTTATGGTAATTTGTTTACGTATCACGTATGGCTGCTTTCATGCTATAATGGCAGAGTCCAGTCGCTGCAACCAAGACTGTATGGCCTACAAAGCCCTTTACAGAAAAAGTTTGCTGATCCCTGTTTTAAAGTAAACACTTGTTTGAATCCCATCCTGGGCTTCTGGGGGTTGTGCTCAGATATATGTAATTTATAGAATTTTCCAGGGATTGTGATATGCAGTGTTGAGAAAGCTGGTTATGAGTGCCCATTCTAAAGGTAGATGGAGTGGGGTTCTAAGCTCTGCTCCTATCCTGGGCAAGTTTTCTACCTTTTGAGCCTCAGTCTCTTCTTGGTATCATGAGATACAGTGGCACCTTTCTCTAGAGTTACCATGAAGATCCAATGCAATGATACACTCACTGAATGCTCAATGTTATTACCACCAGCGAAGGGGGAGGCATAGCTTTCTGCTCACCACATGCCGCGGCACAGCTCAGGATCGCATCCTTTATGTTGCTCAAGTCATCCACATCTCGCCCGTACACTTCTGTGAGCTGAAGCGCTTGGGGCCAATCTCTGGCCACCAGGGCTTCCTTGAAGGCCTCAGTAAGCACGTCTAGAGCACTGGGAGAGTGCAGGCCCAGGAGGACGGTAGACAGACTGGCCCGACCACAGAGACTCACTGCCAGGCTCTGCCCCTGCTCAGTGGACCGTCGTAGGGGCTCCCAGGCAGCCATGAGGGAGGCCTTAAGCATAGGGAACTGTTCCAGGAGGCGTTCACACTCCTGGGCTACCTGCTCTGCGCTCAGAGGCACTTCCCTGCGGCCACGAAGCTCCTTCCATGACAAGCTGGGCTTGGTGAGCTTTGACCCCTGGGAAGCTCCTAGACAGGCCACTGTGGCCAGCAGCTTTGAGCGGGACTTAAGGAAGGCCAAGGCAGAAGAGGTAAGGGCTGGGAGTGATGAATCCCTTGGGGAGGAGGGGGGCTTTCTCTCCAATGTGGGATTCCCAGTTGGCTTCGGGGAGCTCAGTGTAGAAAGTGGGAGGTCATCCAGGCAGTGGGAGGTGTGCAGCTGGACCATGACGCCCAGCTGGGTCACAAGGGATGATGTCTGCTGACTTTGCTGGGAAGAGCAAAGGGCAAGATGCTCACAGCAGCAGTTAACAATGACCTTCGGCACACTCAGGTTGAGCCCCTCTCGGGCTAGAAGGACTGCCAGCCTGGACGGAGAGAAGCAGACGGCATGTAAGACCTGAGGGCACAGGTATATCACCCAAGTTCAGAATTTTTTTATGCATATACAATCAAATGTAAATGCAGGCTCTTTGTTATTCTTACTCTCTCCCTCTCCCCACTGCCTCCCCCCCACCCCCCCCCCACCCCAGACAAAAGGTAGCCTATTAGAGCTACTGCTCTGCCCTTGCTTTTTCGTTTGATAACATATCTGGGAGAACTGTCCACATCCCTCTAGAGAGAGACCACCTCATTCCTATTTACAGTTATACAATATTCCATTATAGGTGGAACCATAATTTAACCAGTCTTTTATTAGTGGACAGTGGATTTTTCTGATCTGTTGCTACTACATACAAGGCTGTAATAAAATGACTTTGGATAAACACCATTTTTCACATGTCAGTAAAGCCACAGGATAAATTCCCCAATGTGATTGCTAGATCAAAGGATATATAAATTTGTTTTTTGTAATAAATATAGACAAACTGTCTTCCCACAGGGGCTGTACCAATTTATATCCCACCAGCAATCCATAAGAATGCTTGTTTTCCTATGGTGTAGTCAACTCATGAGCTATCAAATTTTTGGATTTTTGTCTATTCATGAATGAAGACTCACCCCTTAATTTTATGCTTGCAACATAAATGTTGCGAGAGGTGGTGAGAGAGAAACAACTGAAATTGAACTTTAATGTAGCTGTGTAAGAGTAAGTGCAAATTAAGGGAAAAATCTGGAAGAAATCCCTACTCTCTGTACTGAATCCAAGCACCACCCCACTGAGCACTCCTTAATGCAACCATTAGGAAGGCCCATCCATGCCTAACTCCCACAGAGTAGCTCCTACCTGTCTGGGGGAACTTGTCGCTCAAGCAGGAGGTGTGACACAAGTTGGGAAGAGCTCTGTTGCAGGAGAACAAATGGATTTCCTACCTTGACTTCCATGTGATCTGCCAAGAGAAACAAAGTGACCCTGGTTTTCACCAATGACTGCAATAGCTCAGAGCCCTGTTTCCCAGAATTAATAAAGAAGTGCAGTATCAAAATGAAGACTATACTGATATAGTCAGTAATACTTTCTGACTATAGTCAGAAAATACTTGATATTTTCTATGTAAAGGGTATTCTCAACATGACGCTGACCACAAATTGACACCTTACCACTGCTCTAAAGACTTCCAACCACAGACAAACTTTAGTGGGTAGGTTTGGCCCCAAATAGCTCATCCTGCTCTCTTAAATAGGACTGAAGTGCATGCAGTACTCTCTCTGTGGACTCAAGCAAGAACCTGGCCCTCAGATCATAGACATGACTCGTCTCTGGGTCCTCAAATCCACAATGGTCTGAGAGAGGTGTTTTTGCCATTAATGCAGTCAAAATTTATTCGGTACTCCCATGTGCTGTACAGGTGTACCCAACAGTGAGCAAGCAGGGATGAATAAAACACAGGGATGAATAAGAGGGGACCCTATAAATCTAGCGTTCTTGGCTACTGCTGTACCCAGAACCTCTTAATTGAGCACCTTTCCTCTTCCCTACCCTAAACACTTGCAGGCCAGTCACAACTCCCTTTCCTCTTTCTTGCTACTTACCGGGCTCAGAACTCAAACTCCGAAGGAGAACCGCGGCCATGGTGCTGCAGTAACTGAAGAAGGTGCCTAGGTAGTCAGTCTGTTTGCTGCCTGCTGGGGTCTGTCTGCCCAAATTCTTCTGGAGGAGCTGAGTCTGGATGTGCACAGGGTGGGCCTCTGCCTCTGGAGCTTTCTGGGCCGCCTGCTCCACCAGTGAGGAGAGTGGAGTACTCCTGGGCTCTGGGAGGAGTTATGGCAAGAGAAGGGAGGGAGGCCTTAGTCTCTGCTTCCAGCTCTGGGTCAATGGGGCATCCTATAGCTCGGGTGCTATGCTTACAAGGCAGCTATAAAGTCCTAAATTGGTTGCCCTTACGAGTGATTCTCAGCCAGTAAGAGCTTTGAGTTTGCAGAAATCAGGGTGGATAGTCCTGTTTTCACCCCAGTGTCTCTGGGGTGGAATGGCTTGATGAAGAGCACAGCAATCCTTTAGGGAAGGTTGATAAATATTTACTGAGTACCTTCTGGGTGTATTTCTCATTAAGAATGAGAAAAATGTTCAAGTCAAAAAAAAAAAAAAAAAACTGAGAAAAATGTAACAGCTAAGGGAGCATTAAGCATCCCTTCACTTGAGGGGCTGGGAAAACAGGTGGAATTAGCTGTGAGACATGCCCTGGCTAAGAAGGGGCTTCATGAGCCCAGTTCCGGAGTCCTAAGCCTCTGCCCCAAAGTGTTCCTTCACTCTCGGCTATCCCCTCTCTCCAGCTCAGCCCTCATCTGCTGCGGCGCAGTCGAAGTCGGGCCGTACCTGGCAGCTGCAGAGCCTCTCTCAGCGCCTGGAGGACTTGTTCCAGCTGCTGGAACAGGGTGGTGTGGCCGGCGACACAGTCCTCGGTTAGGCTGGGCCAACACATCTGAAGCAGCTCAGCTATGCTGCACCGCGGAGGGCCCCCTCCTTTTTCTTCTACACTCTCTGTGGAAAGCAAATGAGAAAAAGTGAACGCTGATGCTGATCTAATGCTCCAAGTTTAGGAGAAAACAAAACAAACAAACAAAAAAACGGGAGAAAAGCAGCTCACCCGATTTAGTTTGTCCGGCTGATGTAAGTGGATAATTGAGAATCTTACTGATTTGCTGAAGAACAACAGGAAAACCTCGAATGCCATCAGCATTGAGGAGTACCTGGTCTAGCCGCCGACCTGGAAATGGATTGAAGGAAGAGGGAATGCAGAAAAAATAAGGCACTTTCAGAGACGGATAACTCAGTCTTGTACTTACTTGTACAGTTTTGTCTTCCCCAACATTAAAGAGGAAATATATGCT
Source organism: Panthera pardus (assembly GCF_024362965.1). Lineage (NCBI taxonomy): Eukaryota > Metazoa > Chordata > Mammalia > Carnivora > Felidae > Panthera > Panthera pardus. The sequence continues at coordinate 105,700,094 of NW_026526810.1, forward strand.
GTGCCATTTTGGTGACAGCCAGCTTACCTGGTTTATTCAATGTCTGAGGTTCCAGGGTTACCTCCAGCCTGATGCCTCAGCTGCAAACAGCAGCGGGCACACGGTCTCTGGCACTCTATGGAACTGCTGTCCCAAGCCAAACACTTGTGTGGATTTGCCTTGGTACAGTCCTCAGCTGAGAACTTGAGCTGGGATCACATCTGTCTTCTCTCTTTGCCTAAAGGGGCATCTTGACACCCTGACTAGACTATAAACAACTTAATGGACAGAGATTATTCCTTGTATCTCTCATACCCCCTACACTTTGGATAATCTGGAAATAAGACTAGATACTATTGATTGACATGAAACCATTTCAGCTATTAACAGTTTGGATAATATCTCCTTTCATTTTTGAATGAGTACTAGAAAAAGGGGAGGGAAATTGTTCATAAGAACAGCATTGCATATGCCACAGTATACTTTCTTAGAAGGTCTATGTGAACATTAAAGGACATTTTAACAACAGCTCAGAAAGGATTTGTAGAGGCATGCAGAAAAGAGGTACCACAGCAGGCCTGGGGCTGCTATCCTTAGAAAGGCCTGCCTGCAAGGTTGCCACTGGCTGGCATCTACAAACTTGACTAAATAATGGTTTCTGACACTGATATAGAACTTGCCCTAGATGATAAGAGTGGCCAGCTGTGCCTACACTGTTTGTACAATGTGGTTTATGCTGAACACCTGTTTCCTTTTGAGAATCTAGAATTTTGGTACACACGGGGCAGAGATGCCCCCCCCCCCCGCCAAACAAAACAAAACACAACAAAACGTTGGGCATTGAGTCTCTGAGCTTCCTTGGATACACTTGTCACAGCTCATTGCTAGAGGAATTAAGCATATCCTGTGTGAGTCCACAGGGAGAAGACTCCTGGAAGCTATGCCTGGCTTCCTCCGGACTTTATCCCGTGAGCCTTTTCCCTTTGCTGATTTTGCTGCGTATCTTTTTGTTGCAATAAATCTTAGCCAAGAGTATGACTACATGCTGAGTTTTTTAACTTCTCCTAATGAATCACTGAACCTAGGAGTGGCTCTTATATCATGACCTATTCACCTTTCATCTCTCCTTACTACTGAGAGAGAGGTGCTTTGTCCAACGTTTGGTGTATCACGGATGGGTGGAGAGTGGAACTTTGCCTAATTCTTCACATTCCTCTACGTTCATATACCAAATTCCTCCAAGAATTCAATATACACGTTCTGGGACATTATTAACCAAGGTACAATCCTCCCTCTAACTGTGATCCATGAAATATTCCCTTTCACCTGGTTTACGAACTCAAGACTGTTCTAGGTTTTAGATTAAGTGGGGTTCATTCTTCAGGAGGCATGCAGTCTGAAGGCACAAATTCCACTTATATCATTTTTGAATATATATTTTTTCCTTGAATTTATCTATAAACCAGAAAAGAATTTCCCTAAATTACTGCAGACTGCCAAGTCTATTAAGAAGACAAAACTCTCAGACTATATTTAAGCCACTAAATTGGACATGAGGAAATTAACTAATAATCCTTTTTCCCTATCTTTCCTACCCCGAAAAGCATTTTCTTCTAATCCAATTTATCAAGCATCTCAGAAACCCATCCCCCCATTTGAGAATTAAGGAATACAGCTAAAGAAGCACACTCACCCCGGCTCTCGAGGCTAATGTTTAGACGTCGTTCAGCTGTTTCTAAGAGCTGCTTGCAGGTTTTCCAGAGCTGGCACTGAGAGGAAGCTAGGTCAAATGCAGCCATGGCAGGGGGACTGAGGTCTTCCAGAACCTCTCTCAGGGGAGCAGTGGGCTCCAGCAGGGTGTTGCTTATCCAAAAGTCCTCCTGGAGGGTGGGGATGGGTTCTCCAGCGGTGCTGAGTAGCTTGTCAGTCACATCAGAGATGGAGTAAAATACCATTCCTGGACACACAGCAGTGGAGTAAAAAGCAAGAGGTTAAGATGATTCTCACTACCACTTGTATTTTGAAAAGTAGTTATTTAAAAAAAAAATGTTTGAGGGGTGCATGGGTGGCTCAGTCGGTTAGGTGTCCAACTCTTGGTTTCAGTTCAGGTCATGATCTCACAGTTCGTGAGTTTAAGCCCTGCACACTGGGCTCCACGCTGACAGCACGGAGCCTGCCTGGGATTCGCTCTCTCCCCCTCTCTCTCCCTCTCTCTCTGCCCCTCCTCTGCTCTTTCAAAATAAATAAACTTAAAATTAAAAAAAAAAATGTTTGAGATCCTTCTGCATGGAATTATCTTTCATGCATATTAGTACCATCATTACAGCCTGGTCTTATGGCATGAAAACAATGTTACATAAAGGAAGACCCAGAGAAACTCAAAATGGTAGAGATGATTGGGGGCTTCTTCCCAATGGGAGCTAAAGAAGGGAGCTGAGAAGTAATGAGGTGACTCTGTGTGTGCTAATCAGAAAAGATCTCTAAAACGCATTGCTACAAAAAAAAAAAAAAAAACCAAAAGGTAGAAAACAGTACTTATTCTTAAAAGCCCATTTATATTAAAAACAAAAAGGATGTGCATACATTCTTTTGACTAGGTACAGAGAATTTCTGGGAGAATGTAAAGCAGCAATGTGTGATGGTACTTGATATGTGGAACCTAGGTCACGAAGAGGCATGGAAATGTGGGGCAGGGTTCTCCCCTCAAGAAATATCGAAAGGATGAGCTTCTGCACTGCTGCCAATGCTGGGCATTGAGGCCTGTGAAGCCCAGGCTGTTGGCATGATACACAGCTTCTTTGCTTTATGGAAAAGTAAAGTAACACGCTTTCTCTCTGAATAACTAGATAGGAAGGAAACAAATTCCTAACCATTGCCCTGAGCCCAAGGTAGCGGCCATCAAAAACACATGGGGGAAATGGCATTCATACTCTTCCATTTAAATCCCACAGGAAGAGCTTAACGGAGTAGCTGAAGGGGCAGGTATGTGACCACCCAGCTTAGGGAATTCGGGCACAGCTAAAGACCGACTCTGTGTGTGTCAGGACTGCTATGGTTCAAGGCAAGTGTCCTGCTCTGGATTTCTGCTCACCTTTATGAGGAGCCTGTGATTTGGTGGCTTTTCCCCTGGTACCCCCCCTCCTCCAGCGCCCTCACCGCCCTTGTGGCACCTGCTGCTGCTGCGCTGCCGATGGCTTGTAGAGTCGAGCGGCCGCTGCCTGTTCTCCGAATGGTGCTGCTCCCGCCATCTGAGTTCTGGTTTTCAATCTTGTGCTCTACCCGGGCCAGTTCCTGGATCACCTCCTGGTAGCGCTCCACAAACATCAGTTCCCCTGAGCTGGGCGAGGACTTCAGGTTGAACATGAACACCACCTGCCACAGGACAGCAAGCATGGGTTGTGCTGGTGCCGCAGAGTTGGGGACTCTAGAAATATGAGATCTTGCCCAACATCAGACTATGGCCCCAAGACATCTGCTTTGTAGGCTTGTGAGAGAACTGAATATTAGAAGATTGGATCAAATATAGAAATAACTCATAAATGTCAGCAAGAAAGCCACTAGAGCCCCAGTAGAAAATAGGCAAAAGATGTAGATAATTTTAAAGAAAAAATACATATGACTCCTATATAGATGAAAAATATTTTCCCTTACCAGTAATCCAGGGAATTTAAGAAACATTAATACCGTGTTGCTTCTATCACAATGACAAACTGTAAAAATAAACCCTCATGGAGTGGTGGTAGAATGAACTGTCACAATCTTTTTTGAAAAGCAATTTGACAATCTATAAAGTTTTAAAAATGTGTATAGTCTTTGACTTAGTAATTTTCATCAGAAACTCTTAAGGAAATAATTCAAAAGACTTAATGTCTAAAGGTGATAATCTTGTCACTATTTTTTTTTTTTTCCAACGTTTATTTATTTTTGGGACAGAGAGAGACACAGCATGAACGGGGTAGGGGCAGAGAGAGAGGGAGACACAGAATCGGAAACAGGCTCCAGGCTCTGAGCCATCAGCCCAGAGCCTGACGCGGGGCTCGAACTCACGGACTGTGAGATCGTGACCTGGCTGAAGTCAGACGCCCAACCGACTGCGCCACCCAGGCACCCCAATTGTCACTATTTATTACAACTATTCCATGGTTGAAAAGAATCTAATGTTGAGTAACAGGAGAATGGTCAAATGCAGCTACTTGATGAGACTACTGTGCGGTCACTATAATCAGTTATAAGGCAAACATAAAAAAGGCTCTATGTAAAGTTTTAGATTCACAATAATCTTGGCTATAGAAAAGTCATGCATAACTTGGAAAAATACTGGCAAAAAATATACTTTACCTTTAATATTGGTAATTCTGGACAATAGGGTTAATACCTATTAATATTTTTTGGTATTTTCTTACAATATTCATGACTTACTCTGTAACCAGCTTAAGAAAATAGAAATTTTATTTAAAAAAAAAAAAAAGAAAAGAAGGTCAAGGCCCCAGGAAAGGAAGAGGAGGTGAGAACATTTAGGAGTAAAGCCTCTTGGAGGTGGGAAGGTGGGGTGTCCTGGCTGATTTCCTCTCTGGATTTGGGTGTAAGAAAGGTTGGCAAGGGTCCTGTTCTCCCCCAGAGGGTCAAAATTATCACTATCATTCAAGTATGGGATCTAAAATGATCAGAGGAAGTTAAACCAAGATTCTCCTACCACCTAGATTTCTCCTCAGTTTATTCCTCAACAACTGAACTCATGTGAAAGAAAAATTCTGAACTATGTGTTAAGGGACCAGCCCAAGTGTGATAAATATACCAAGAGAGTTTTAAAAACCAGAATAGTAGATTGTTATGCTATTAAATTTAAGCAATTTTTTGTAGAGGATTCTTGCATTTCTCACAGCTTGTACATAATCCTCTTAACATTCCCATGAGGTAGGACAAGCAGGTAGTACATTTCACTCCAATTTTCCAATGAGGATATCAAATTTCAGACAGGGTAAGAGTCTTTCTGACCTCTACCTGTACTTTTCCCTATATAACATGAACATCCTAGTTTGGTACCCCCTCTACTTCTTGTATAGTGAATTGGCATTCTAGTTATTAAAAATTATCTGTAGGGGCGCCTGGGTGGCTCAGTCGGTTGAGCATCCGACTTCAGCTCAGGTCATGATCTCGCAGTCCGTGAGTTTGAGCCCCGCGTCAGGCTCTGTGCTGACAGCTTGGAGCCTGGAGCCTGCTTCAAATTCTGTGTCTCCCTATCTCTCTGCTCCTCCCCCACTCATGCTCGCTCTCCCTCTCTCTCCCTCTGTCAAAAATAAATAAAAACATTAAAAAAATTAAAAAAAATTGTATTATGATTTTTCACTATATAAAAATACATATGTGTTCACTGAAGGTGTTCAAGGAAAGAAACAAAAAAAATGTTTTGAAGTGATGGAATTGTGGCTAAATATTTTCTTTTATCTTATTAAAACACTGTTTAAGAGAAAACCCCAATGATTCAAGAGCTTAAATCTCCAGGATGAATCTTGAAATCCACAACGGTGAGGACTGGGTCTTGATACATGGATACCCCCACAGGTGCTCCCAGAGGCTCTGGTTGCACACACATCTAGCTTTACCTGAAGCCCCACGGGCCCCGGACAGCTACAGGCTGCCTTAGTATTCTTTACTAGGATGAGGTATTGCCTGGGCAGCTAATACCTGCCACACGTGTACTCCCCTTACCTGGTGGGCTTCTGCAAAGTTCCCCCGGAGGATGCAGGATGCCAGCAGTGACTCAGGTGGGGAGAACATCATGGGGATGACTGAACTTTGAGACTGAGGCTGCAATCGGCCATCCAGCTCGTTCCTTCCAGACACAGTGTTCAGACTTCCTTCTGTTGGGACACAAAAATGTGGGTGCCAAGGAAGCACTAGAAATTGAGGGAAAACTATAGTGCCGACACTTCCCACCAGGCTCTTATATCTTCAAGGTCCTTCTCTAAAAGTTCTGTAAATGGGGCTTAGTTTTTCCACAATTGAAGGGCAAACCTATGCTATCATCTTTGAATATAAGACTTAAGGACCATTCTTGGGTTATTCACCTCTGTTTCTGCTGATGGGTGACTCAACTGATGGTAAAACAGTCTTTCCCCTCTTCCCCGCTGAAATCTGTTTGGCCTTCTGCAGAACTAACTTTTTTCTTCTTCTTTTTTTAAATGAATTGAGATATAGTTGACAGATAACACTGTATTAGTTTTAGGTGTAAAACATAATGACTTTATATATGTATATATTGTGAAATGATCACCAAAATAAGTTAACATCCATCATTATACCTAGTTATAAACTTTTTCCTTGTGATAAAATTTTTAACATGTACTCTTTTGGCCACTTCAAATATAGAATACGGTACTGGTAACTCTAATACCATGCAGTGTATTACATCCCCAGGACTTATTCATCTTGTAACTGGAAGCTTGCATCTCTTAGAACCAACCTTCTTGAACACAGGCATGAACTGTTCAGTGCAGGATTTTACACCATGGTGTAGGGCAACTCTGTATCAGGGCAAAGCTGCTTGAAGTTGGTAACTGCTTGGGACCCTCATACCTGAAGTACTTGTGCTCAGCTCACTACTTGTACTTTCCAGGGATGGATTGGAACCTTTGTCCCGGCCATCTAGAGGTATTAGGAAGAGAGAGAATCAACCATCAATTCCTTATAGTGTGGAAAGTGAGAGGTCAGCTTGAAGCCAAGGTCTGGGTAGTAAGAGTGAGAGGGTAATGGGTAACTATTACATCTGTGCTCTTTCTACAGCAAACACAAGTTTATACAGACCAAAGGTGAAGGGTGGGCTTAATATGGCCCTCGTGTTCATATGGGTTGTAGCTTATACCAGTGGCTTCCAACCTGTGGGTCTTAGAGCCACAAGTTACTTCTAGGGGCCAGCAACCCCAATCTGCTAGTAAACACTGTCAATATTCTGAGAAAATAGAAGCACAACTATTAATACCAGGGAGTGGTAGGGTGCAAAGGAGGGCCACAAAATTTTCTGACATAGAAAAAGGTATCCTTGAAAAGGTAGGTAACCAAGTATAAGACCCAATCTGCCAAAGGCCATGATATTTAAAGCCCTGGAGGAAAGCTTCTTCTCAACACCTGCTTTCCAAAGTGCTAGGGCTTGTGAATGGAGGCTTGCTATTGTTTAGTGTGGTCATGGGAGGGTGCTATCAGCACCATGCATAGGAGGCTCCTTGGTTCTGTTTGGAAAGGAACAGACAGTGGTAGGAAAGAGAAGATAAATTGTGCGTTTTTGGGCTGGATGGGTCAAGTGGATGCAAACTATTTTGACTCAAACCCATTAGTTGGGCAGCTTAAGGGTCTTAACAACTCAGTCTTGAAGTTTGAAGGTTTCTCGTATGGTATCCTCCACTCTACTTGGTATGTTTACTTTTTTCATTGCCACTTAGCTAGAGCCTACTCATTCTTCTGAGCTCAGTGCAAGAGTCAACTCTTCTGAAACTTCTCTCTCTAACCCTTCCCTAAATTGTAGACTATGCTGATCTCTTCTAAGAGATTCCTTCTTCGGGCCATGCCTCAGTACAGTTTAAGTTTTTCATATATACTGTCAATACAGGTAATTTACAAATTCTTTGAAGGCAAAGTCCTGGTTCATGGCTCATTCACAACCCTCAAGCTACCTAGCATTGTTCAGCACATAGGAAGCTCTTATGAATTCTTCGTTGTTTATTTACTTATTTACTTACTTATTAACTTATTTATATTTAATTTAATTTTTAAAGCTTTTTAAGGTTTTTAGAGTTTATTTATTTATTTTGAGAGAGAGCATGCACGGCATGTGCAGGGAGGGTCTGAGAGACAGGGGGAGAGCCCAAGCAGGCTCCACACTGTCAACACAGAACCTGACATGGGGCTTGATCTCACGAATTGTGAGATCATGACCTGAGTGGAGATCAAGAGTCGGATGCTTAGCTGACTGAGCCACCTAGGTGCCCCAAGACTTTTTCTTTTTAAGTAATCTCTACACCCAATTTGGGGCTTGAACTTACAACCCTGAGATCAAGACTTGCATGTTCCATCGACTGAACCAGCCAGGTGTCCTTTCCCTTAATTATTTAAAAGCCAGCACCAAAAAACATAATGGAAAATTGAATATCTAAAAATGTAATACTACTGAATAATGATCCTATTTAAACTCCTTAAGAAAAACTCATAATCGAAGCCTAAAGACAAAATAGAGAAAAAACTGTAGCACATGACAGAATTTTTTCTTAATGTGTAAAAAATTTCTTACAATTCAGTAAGAAAGCAAACCAACCGAAAATATGGACCTTAGAGATGAACAGGCAGCCCAAAGAAAAATATAAATGGCCAATATATACATGAAAAAACATTCAATTTCAAGCTAAAAATTAATATTAAAATACTAAACATAAAACATAAAAACCATTATCATATTAATAATACTGGCAAATATTTTTTTTCAAATTGATACTACTCATTTTGGATGAATGCATGTGCAAAGAGGCACTCATGTATAGTTGGTGGGAATATAAATTGGTCCACCTTTTTTTAAGGCAATTTTTTTTTTTTTTTTTTCAACGTTTTTTATTTATTTTTGGGACAGAGAGAGACAGAGCATGAACGGGGGAGGGGCAGAGAGAGGGAGACACAGAATCGGAAGCAGGCTCCAGGCTCTGGGCCATCAGCCCAGAGCCTGACGCGGGGCTCGAACTCACGGACCGCGAGATCGTGACCTGGCTGAAGTCGGACGCTTAACCGACTGCGCCACCCAGGCGCCCCTAAGGCAATTTTTTAATATCCATATTTTATATCCACATATCTTTGACCTTGCTATTCTACTGCTAGGGACTTATCCTACAGATATAGTCACACAGACATGTATGTATCAATAGACATAAATACAGGGTTATTTACTACAGCATTATTTTTATGAGTAAAAAACAGGAAAAAATTTAAATGTCCACAAAGGGTATATATAACCATGGAATGCTAAGCAGTCTTTAAATTACAAGGGGAGAAAAGTTCTCAATACATAGTATGATACATCTGTATATTTAAAAGCATATAAGTGAAAAATACAATCAAGGCTTTCAGTATGTAACGGTAAATACAGTATGATGCATCTGTATATATAAAATGTGGGATATGCTTATATTGCATGGAAAATTTCCAGAAGGAAACTATTAGCAAGGTTACCTTGGGGGAGTGGGTCTAGGATAATCTTAGATCCCTTGTGTTTGTTTGGATCATGTGCTTTATTTTAAAGAATACTAGACAAGTGGAGCATCCCACTTGCCTGGTGCATCGGAATGAGGCGTGGGGAGAGCTCTTCAGATTACCTGGCCGGCTCCTTCTAGTCCGACGCCCCCGGCGGAGACTTGGGTGCCGTGTGGCAATGGGCCGGTATCTTCGGGAAGGTTGTTCCTCTGAAATGGCAAACAACAGGTCACAGGGAGAGTGTTCAATTTTGATTTGACCCATCTCCTGGGGTCAGTGGTAGGAGAAGATCTGGACAGGCTCTGAGACAGGTTTCTAACACTGGTTGCTACGGTAATACGCCCTGAGTTAAGGTGTGACTCCCACATACTCCTTGCTCTCTCCCACATTCCTGGGATATTTTTCCTTCCTCACTTTCAGGACCCACTGGCTCTCCATCTGCTCTCACCTGAGCCCTGGTTGCTTGATACCACCTTGTATCTCCACTGGGCCTCAGAAAGAACCTTGGAAAACCGGTGCAAGCGGCTCTGAAGTCCGTCTCTGCTTCCAGAGCAGCTCTGGCCTTCTGGCAGCTTTGGCTTCTCAGGGGGGTTGTGGCTACTGAGTTTATCCAGCTGCTCCTGGAGAAGCCTGAGGAAGGCCCCTATTGCAAATTCATCAGCCAGGAACCCACTGATACCACTAGTAAAGTGCTTTAGGTCTAAAAAGCTGTGCCCATGGGGCTCTGGGGAACTGTCTTTTGGCTCTGTCTTCAGACAGCTTGGGATTATAGAAGCAAGGCTCCTGGGGACTCCCTGGCCACCCCGTTCTGACTTCTTCTCAGGTTGTGCTATGTGCTGAGGGCTCTCTGATGGTGACCTCAAATCCATCAGGCCCTTCCTCCCAACGTCATCATCCTCAGCATAGTCCTCAGGCAGGTGAGGCTCTGGGTGAAGATCGGCAGAGGTGATGAGGAGCAATGAGAAGATGTTTTCTAGAAGTTCCAGGCACAAAGAGTCAGGAATACTACACAGATACTGTTGACATCTGGCCAGGTATGCTGAGAAGAGATCTGAAGCACCTAAAGAAGCATATGTGAGAGAAGAGGCCAGAGAAAGAGAGAAAATGCAAATATTAGAAACATTACTTGCCAGACTCACCCATTCTCACAACTTTAACTCTTTCATTTTCTGATGACTAAGGGAAGCAGTTATAGTCAGAAGAATATGAGGCTAGTCAGCCCTGTCTTTTCATGATTTGCGGAAAGATTTTGCTACCTTAATTAAAAGTACAGCTTACTGAACACTCATCATTTTGTTTCTGTTCTTTAAATATTATTCCTGGAGTGCCTAGGTGGCTCAGTTGGTTAAGCGTCAGACTCTTGATTTTGGAACAGGTCATCTCGGCTCAAGTCCTGATCTCAGAGTCGTGAGATCAAGCCCTGTGTCAAGCTCTGCTCTGGGCATGGAGCCTGCTTAAGATTCTCTTTGTCTCTCCCTCTGTCCCTCTCCCTCTCTCATGTGCCCTCTCTCTCTAAAATAAAAAAATATATACATATGATTCCCCATCCTCAAGCACTTTGTATTTCAGTTCTCGGAATGAAGGTATCATGGAGACTCCTCATCCCTCAATTCTACTTGCATTCAGTCTTACACTAAAGGTGATCACGAGCTACCCAGATCTCTTAAGAAATACCATTCTCAGAAGTGCAAGTCTATTCCAAAGCTGCACGGGAGAGAAAACTGACCCCTAGTCACAGAGGGCAAGTTAAAGAATTATAAGTTATTAAGAAAAACGAAACAGGATAAAACATGAGGTTCTGTCATAATGTAGGTTGTGACCCATGATATTGACTCAGAGAGCTACATTAAAAAAAAAAAAAAGAACAGAAATATATCAAGACTGTGCTCCACTTGGAAGGGTATTATTTCCTAAAACTTAGCATATATATACATACATACATATCATGTAAATTATATACCTAAGTGCAAACAGGAATGTGATGTGAAATGCTATTTTCACTGTGGGTTGTAGTTAAAAAAAGAAGCATTCGGAAAATAATACACTATGTGAACAGACTCCGTTAGAACTTAGCAAATCACTTGTTTTCTCCATGTCCTTTTGATTCACTCAGGCTGATAAATGGATGAAATTATTCCTGGGCATAACAAAACCAAGGCCACCTCCCAATCCCATGAAGAACTCACTGGGACAGGCTGTTATCAGCTTATGTGAGTGATGGGGTTCGGGGGAGAAGTGCTGTACCTGGGGAGGAGACAGAATCATTTGCTGGTTCTGCAGCCAAGGCCAGGTCCTCAGAAGGGCTCTCTCTGCATTCCTGGCACTGGGAGTGCTGGTGTGAGTTCACACAGAGGGCATAGATGGCATACTTCATGGCACAGAAGCTCTGGTACAGGGTCAGGTTCTGACACCGGCTCAGGTGCTCAGGGACTGGGGCATCGGCTGAATCTGAATTGTAGAGAAACAGGCAGAACATCACAGTAGGGTGTCTCAGGCAGGAGCTTCAAGTGTGGCTGAAGCAAAGACACACTGCACTTCAGGCTCAGTGTTCTCATCCTCTCTTCTTGCTGTCAGTTTGACTTGTGCCCTTTCTGGGCCCTTTCCTCCAATCAATATCAACGCGCAGTCCCTCTGTTTCCTTTTCCCAGCAGCTTCCCTTCTACATGGCTGTTCACTGTAGCCTTCATGGCCATTTAACAAGTCTTTCCCTTATATTTCTTAAAATACCTGTTTTCCTTTTTAAAAAAATTAAAATGTCAAATTAATATTTAGTCTACCTAGTGTCACATTATATAAGAGATAGGCTTAAAATGCATTTAGACTGAGTAATGAGAGTAAAGGCAACAAAAAATTAGAAACAAATATTTGACATTTTTAAGAAACTACTAAAGCAGAAATCAAGAAATTACAAACTGTTGAAATTCTTTGTACTCTAATTCTCTAATGTCTCCTTAAAAAAAATTTTTTTTAGGGGCGCAGCCAGTTAAGCGTCCGACTTCAACTCAGGCCACGATCTCGTTTGTGAGGGCTCTGAGCTGACAGTGTGGGTTTCTGACATTTTAATCTGTCCCTAATTCTTTCCATAGCAAAAATACAACCTGCTCAAACCATCTATATGTTGCCTATAAGAGACTCACTTCAGACCTAAAGACACCTGCAGATTGAAAGTGAGGGGATGGCGGGGTGCCTGGGTGGCTCAGTTGGTTAAGCGTCTGACTTCAGCTCAGGTCAAGATCTCACAGTCTGTGAGTTCGAGCCCCACATCAGGCTCTGTGCTGACAGCTCGGAGCGTGGAGCCTGCTTCATATTCTGTGTCTCCCTCTCTCTGTGTCCCTCCCCTGCTTATGCTCTGTCTCTCTCTGTCTCAAAAATAAGTAAAAAATTAAAAAAACATAAAAAAAAAAGAAAGTGAGGGTATGGAAAACCATTTACCATGCAAACAGAAGTGAAAAGAAAGCTGGGGTAGCAATACTTATATTGGACAAAATAGACTTTAAAACAAAGACTGTAACCAGAGACAAAGAAGGGCATTACATAATGATACAGGGAACAATCCAACAAGAGAATACGATAATTGTAAATATTTATGCACCCAACACTGGAGCACCTAAAAACATAAAGCAACTATTAATAGACATAAAGGAAGAAACTGACAATGATACACTAACAGTAGGGGCCTTTAACACTTCGCTTACATCAATGGACAGATCACCAGACAGAAAATCAACAAGGAAATAGTGGCTCTGAATGACACATTGGACCACATGGATCTAACAGATACATTCAGAACATTCCATTCCAAAACAGCAGAATACACATTCTTTTCAAGTGTACATGGAAAACTCTCCAGAATAAATCACATGTTATGCCACAAAATAAGTCTCAGTAAAATCAAAAAACAATGAAATCATTTCCTGCATCTTTTCTGACCACAATGGTATGAAACTAGAAGTCAACCACAAGAAAAAATCTGGAAAGAACACAAACACATGGAGGCTTAAGTAACGTGCTGCTAAACAATGAAAGAACCACCAAGAAATCAAAGAGGAAATAAAACATGGAGACAAATGAAAATGAAAACACAACAGTCCCAAATTGGATATAGAAAAACCTGTTTCAAGAGGGAAGATCATAGCAATACAGACCTAGTTCAAGAAATAAGAAAAATCTTAAATAAACAACCAACTTTACACTTACAGGAGCTAGAAAAAGAAGAACAAAGCCTAAAGTCAGTAGAAGTAAGGAAATAATAAAGATTAAAGAAGAAATAAATGAAATAGAGACTAAAGAAACAATGGAACAAATATATCAATGAAACCAGGAGCTGGTTCTTCAAAAAAAATGAACAAAATTGATACACCTTTAGCCACATTCATAAAAAAAAAAAAAAAAGGGAGAGAGAGAGAGAGAGCGAGCGAGCTAGACAGCATTCAAATAAATAAAATCAGAAACAAAGGAGAGAAGAAAAAACTGATACCACAGTCGTTTATGTTTAATATGAGAGAATACTATGAAAAATTACATGCCCACAAATTGGCAAACCCTGAAGAAATCAATAAATTCCTACAAACATGTAACCTTCCAAAACTAAATCAGGAAGAAACAGAGAATTTGAACAGATTAGCAATAAAACTGCATTAGTAATTGTAAAACTCCCAGATCCTGGACCAGATGGCTTCACAGGTGAATTCCAGCAAACATTTAAAGAAGAGTTAATAATACCTATTCTTAAACTATTACAAAAACCAGAAAAGGAAGGAAAGCTTCTAAATTCATTCTATAAGTCCAGAATTATCCTGATATCAAAACCAGATAAAGATATCCCAAGAAAAGAAAATTACAGGCCAGTATTTCTGATGAACATAGATGCAAAAATCCTCAACAAAATAGAAAATTGAATCCAATAATACATTAGAAAAAATGTATTCACTATGATCAAGAGGGATTTAACTCCAGCAGGGATATAAGCATGATTCAATACTCACACATCGATCAACGTGATATATCACATTGACAAAAGAAAGAATAAAAACCATAGGATCATCTCAACAGACATAGAAAAAGCATTTAAGAAAGCACAACATCCATTCATGATAAAAACTCTCTATAAAGTAGGTTTATAAAGAGCACACCTCAACATAATAATTAAGACCATATATGAAAAACCCACAACTAACATCATGCTCAATGGTAAAAAACTGAAAGCTTTTCCTCTAAGATTAGGAACAAGACAAGGATGTCCACTCTCACCACTTTTATTTAACATAGTACTGAAAGTCCTAGCCACAGCAATCACACAAGAAAAAAAAAAGTCATCCAAATTGGTAAGGAAAAAGTAAAATTTTCACTATTTGCAGATGACGTGATAATACTATATATAAAAAAACCATAAGACTTCACCAAAAAGCTATTAGAACTGATAAATTAATTCAGTAAAGTTGCAGGATACAAAATTAATATATAGAAATCTGTTGCATTAAAAGAAAAACATACAACCTGCTCAAAAAAAGAAAAGCATTAAATGTAGTAAAGCAAAAAAGAAAAGAAATATTACCCATGATCCTACCAGCTAAATATAACCATTGTTATGTTCTGGTGTAAGGCCTTTAACAGTTTTGCATACATATGTGGATATGTATTTAAATTGACTGTAATGATATTTTATGCACTATTTAATTTTCCTACTTCTTAAATATTATAGTACAAGCATTTGGTTGTATTTCTTCATGGACTAAATTTCTGATGGTTGCAGAGTTCCACTGAATGAATCCCTTCCCTAGGGATTCTTCTTGGGCAGGGCATGCAGTACTTAGGGATGCTTTGCTAGTATGATGTTGCAACAAACCCGTTTATGTATATACTTCCTAGTGATTGCTTCTTCCAGGAAGTAACCTCAGCTTCACCAAGATCAGGGTGATATGAAGAATAAGACCGATACTGTTCTATGCCCCTGGCCTCAATATGGCATTACTGATCAGGGCCAGGATTTGCAAGTACTTGCATGACCCTGAGAGTGAGTAACTCCTTATATTTTGTACCCCAGATGCCTCTCTTGCCTCAGCTTAATCCCAGTTCTATTAATGTCTTCTTTTGCCTTTTCCAAGTTCAAGTTCTACATGTGTCCTGGTGGGTCACCAGGAATCCGATTTAAAATACTTCTCTGGAAGCCTTTTGTATGTGTATGTCGAAAACAGTTCTAGTTCCTTTAGGAAATCTGGTAAACAAATTGCCTACTTTTCCAGAAAAAGTATAGAATGTAGTAACACTGGTTTTCCAATTAGTGGCAGGTCCTTTTAAAAAGTAAATCAAAGCAACATATAAGTTGAGAAATATCTATTGACACATGAAAACATTAGTTTCTCTGAAAGCTAAGTGTCCCTAGCCTGTGTTCTAGGTTATAAAGTGATTTTTGGAAGCAAAAAGAATTGAGTTTTAAGCAGATATCCAAGGCTAAAACAAGGCTTTATTATTGCTTTAGGCAAGTCTTTCTTCTAAACTTCATGTGTTTAGTACATTATGAAGAAGAGACGAGAGGGAAAGGAAGCATAGAACCTGCTAGGAGAAAGCTTATAAAGCACGGAAAGATTCACCAAGAACTTGCATAAATATTGTCAATGACAGTGTGAATGACAAACTCAGACAGCAGGTCCTAATTCCGCTTCACTGGGATGAAGGTATGTGAGTGGTTCCTGCGATGGTTCCACAAGTACAAAGGTTTCTGTGGGACTGTTCTCGTAGAATTCCCTATACCTCACTGAGAAAGGAGAGGTATGCACCCAACATCTCATAATCTGATTGGGGCAAATACGGATAATTTAGCAGGTGTCTGCTGGACCACCCACCTTGACAGATCACATCTAGATAAATCCTGTGTTAAAAGAAACTGGTGTAGGATTGTCCTAACAGGGAAGCTTGACCAAGTCACTCCATCGCCAACTCACCGTGCTCTTGCTGGGGGTCCTTGGCTGGCACCATCTGTAAGAGCTTGAGAACATCTTCCTCCCTGAGAGCTGGAAGGTTGGTAAGGTGATGGAGAGAGTACAGCACAGAGTGGCTGTCTCCACCATGTAAATGACATAAGAGATCTCTCTTTGGTATGGGGTTGCTGAAGGGCAAAATTGAGAGGATGGAAGAGAGTCAGTTTAAAGAATTGCTCTAAGAAAGACCATCTCTATTCCCTCTTGTTCTTTCTCTCTGGCCCAATACAGCATAGGTTCATTTCCCTTAACACTAAATTCTAGTTGGTCTGGGATACAGCAGAGCATTTATTTACTGTTAGGAAAGTACATCCACCGAGTCAGCTGTACTTATCCAGAAAGGACCTAGAAAGGGCCTTTTTGGTCAGCAGGATCTAGAAAGAGCCTATAGATTAGGCTTCCCAATTTCCATACTCTTCGTAGCTAAGAGCTGACCCAAGCTTCTCTGCTTTGCTTTGAGTAAGGCCACTTCCTCTTCTGCCTACTCTACTTTAGGAAGTGCTGGTCATGTGTGTGAAGAACAAAACATGAACCTGGATCATGGGAAGATCTAAGGCTAAGTTACCAGGGAAGCACAGCTTTGCACATAGTTCAATATGCAGCTATTGAGAATAATAAACTTGTGATCCAGGATAACACATGCCTAAGAACGTGGACCACATTTATTAGCTGTGTCACTTTAGGCATGATATTCAACACCTCTAGGCTTAAGTTGTTCCACCTTTAAAAGGAGGGCAATATTGGCATCTGCCTCACAGAACTATTGTGAGGCTCCAGTGAAATCATCCACTGAAAAGGCTCAGAGCAATGTCTGGCATATAGTAAGTACTCAGGAAATGTGAGCTTTTGTTCCTTTTATCACTGTCATCCTCAAAGTTTCCTCTAGTTTTAATCTCATCGCTATGGTAAAGATAATCATTACCTATGTTTCTTTCCTGGCTTAATAGCTGGAACGATTATTAGTTGCTGGTCAATGCTGTCAACTCAAACGTCAATGTGGAAGGTGGCTTGAAATGGCCACATGTGTGGAGCATGGGATCAAGTGTGCCCAATGGTGGGAAGGGGGCTGGCCGCACAGGACTGTACCTGCTCTGCTGTACACACCACTCCAGGACCTCTAGGTGAGCCCACAGCCCATCACAGGCATCCCTGAGGAGCTTGTCACAGCCCTGGTCCTGCATTGACATGGAGAAGGAAGAGATGCTGACTCAGGAACCTGGGGTCACGGATTGTGACCGACCTCAGGCCCCTGCATTCTGCCTCACCTCAAAGCCTGGTATCACTCACTTCTGGAGTAGCTCACACTGCAGTGTGAGAGTTACCTGGGTCCTGTGGAGTGTCTGGAGCAGACTCTTGGCTGATGCTAGGCTCTGGCAGTGCGTCCAGCCCAGGAGCACGAGCAGTCGACTGAGAGGCCTGAATTCTCTGTCGAGTAGGCAGCCAAGACTTGGGAAGTCTTCCTCTTTCAGCAGCGTGAGTGCCGTCACCTGTAAGCCGACGGAGGCTGCTGTAAGGAGTTTTGTGGACCTGCCACTCAGGGTAGAAAGCTTTAGTTGAGCAGGGAGATGCCGGACAATGAAAAAAGTGGCCAGTTGAAGACAAAATGTTCACACTGTAAGCTCTCAGAAGGCAGAGACTGACTTCTATTGTAACCCCAGGTCCTAGCACAGTGCCTGGCACACAGGATGAGGTTAATAAATACCTGTTGAGTTCAACTAAAGCTTGGCTGCGGTCTGGAAGGAGAGGGTTAGACGGATTAAATTCCCGTCAGCTAGGCAACATATTGCTGCCACAGTCTTTTCTTCCTCACACCTTCCAGAAAACTTATACATACCCAACATCTTCGTCCCCACCAAAGAGCAGATATAAAATGACTGCAGTTTTAATTAAGAATGATACTGGTTCTCAGAGCCTTCTTTCCCCTGGGACTGTGGGATGGACACACCCGATGACACATCACTAATTAGACTGCTTTGTGTTAGATAAATGAGTGGGAGAGAAAGAAGAAATGAAAAAGTCTATAGAGAATCCCTCGGTACTTCTGTGATGGGGAATGAATACGTTTGACTTACCAGGATCTGCTCGAGGAAGTGCTTGCTGTTGCTCAAGCAGTAGAAATAGGCTGATTTCCAAGCCTGGGCTGGGTCAGGATTAGAGAACAGGGCCAGCATTGCCTGCTCAGGATCTAGATGATCGGGGGAGACTAAAAATCAAACCAGACAGGGTTACCAGGGAACAGGAAGCTCTTCTTTCCTAAGCTAAAGCCCATTTGAAAAACCAACAGACGTGAGAATTCACGCTTTTAAAAACTTAAGCCAGGCTTTCTGTGCTTCTATCTGAAAGACTCTTTAACTTCTCTCAGTAGCTTCTGAAAAGCTCTTTCCTGCTATTGTTATTACTTTGTTATTTTTTTCCACCATTCCATCTTGGACTACAAAATCTTTACTTTTACAAAAGAACACCTTATCATTTTTGCTTAGCTCCTCCACTAGATTTCCTGAGCAATTTGGAAGGCACTAGCCTAGAGGAACTTCAGAGGTACAGCAGAATTACCAAGACACAAGGAGAAGCAGCAAAGGGAACACACCTTTTCCCGAGGGTATGGTCTTCGCTGGCTTTTCTGCGGCCTTCTCTGCATAAGTATGGCCATACAGGGATAGCAGGCTCCGTCCTGCCTTGTGGAGCAGGCAGCTGAGCACCCGCTCTTCCTGCAGGGGGTTCCCCTCAGCCCTGCAGGCCTCCAGTAGTTCCTCACAAAGGAGATGCAGCTCAACTTCGAGAGGCTCTGCAGGGCAATGCAGAGTCCGCAGGGCTCCATAGATAGCATCTACTTCACCAGGGGGCCCAGTGGCGGAGTCCTGCACAGCCTGAAGCGCCCTTCGAATGAAGTCCACCAGTGCCTTTTGCAGGGGCCAGCCACAGAGGCCGGTGCCGTCGTCTTCTCTAAGCAGGAGCTCCAGCAGGGCCTGTGCTGGCTGGGGAGACTGCCTCAGAAGATCCCAGAGCACAGAGATGGCTTCTGAGCTGAGCCGAGGGGTCCAGCTATCCCGCCTCTGATTTCCATCAAGCACAGGGCCTCCTGAATCTTGTGCTAGGGCCTCATATAGCTCCTAAATAGAGGATGAAGAGAGGGATCCATGGGAGGCATGTCTAGAATGTTATCATTTATAAGCCTTGAAGCTTTCCCCTTTTCGGTAGAAATATGCACGTGTATATAATAGTAGCAGTAGCAAACACTTCTGTAGTAGTTACTTCCTGCCAGGCCCTTTACATTGAAAAGTCAAATTAACCCTTACAAGAGAAAGACACTGCTATTATGAGTGTGCTCATATGAGTGTGCTCATTATGAGTGTGCTCATTCACTGCTAATGAAGAGATTGAGGCAAAAAAGATTGAGGCAAAGAGATAACTCAATCTCCCAAGGCCTCCATTCTCAAGCTAGTTCCCCCTCACCACCTCCAAAATGTGCACTGTAGATCTAAATCAAGGGCTGCAAATTGATAGACCACGCTGGTAACAAATGGGCATGAGACATGATGCCCACTCTCATGGCATTTAAATTCAACTTTTAAAAGAACATTACATACCAGTTTTTAACTTCTGCTCTAAATCCTAGACATCCTTTGAGGTATACCCCATTCCTCATCCTTTAAAGCCTTCCCCAAGGGGTGCCTGGGTGGCTCAGTTGGTTGAGCATCCAATTTTGGCTCAGGTGATGATCTCACGATTCATGGGTTTGAGTCCCACACTGGGCTTTCTGCTGTTCAGTGTAGAGCACACTTCAGATCCTCTGTCCCCCTCTCTCTCTGTCCCTCCCCTGCTCATGCACATGTGTTCTGTCTCTTAAAAAAATAATAAATAAATAAACTTGAAACAAACAAACAAAAAAATCTTCCCTGTACCTCCAACTCACACAACTCTCCCTCTTTATTGGGCATTCAAAGTACTCAAAATTAGTGCCATCTGGTTTAGTCCACAATTGTGGCATGTGTGTATTCGTCTTTCTCCCTGACTAGATGGTAAGCCTTTAAAGGTAAGCACCTCTACGGGACGCCTGGGTGGCTCAGTTGGTTGAGCGTCTGACCTTGGCTCAGGTCATGATCTCACAGTTCATGAGTTTGAGCCCTGTGCCAGCTTTTGTGCTGACAGCGCAGAACCTGGAGCCCGCTTTGAGTTCTATGTCTTCCTCTCCCTCTCTGCCCCTTCCTTTCTCATGCTGTTTGTCTCTCTCTCTCCCTCTCAAAAACAAACATTAAAAAAAATTTTTTTTTAAGGCAAGAGCCTCTACAGTCTCTAATCTGTTTGCAGGGTTAGGGTAGAGGCAGAAAAGAGGACGGAGCAGTAGGTGATTTCTCACGCGTTAGCACCATGCCTACGGACAGTACTGAGGGATGCTTCTTCATTATCTGCTTCCAAGATGGTCACAGGGCCATGGGTCTTTGACCTAATACAAGTGTAAGTCCCTACCTTAAATCCTACTGCTAATATGTATTTAATTAGCTGGTGGCCAGATCATGAAGAAAATCAGTACTGAGCGTCAGAGCATACCTCAGGCACCTTAGATATAGTTAAGATTTAGTTTGATCTGCCCCCAGAAATTTGTTGTGAGGATTACCACATTCAATGCACCTGTTATATAAGAGGTATTCAACAAACACTAATTGCTTCCTCCCTTTATATTCCCTATGATACACTGGTGAAAAATTCAAACATCCAGTTTAAATCCAAGTTATGCATTCCTTTCCCATGAAAAGAAAAAAAAACGACACCTTTAATCCCCAGTTATACTTAGTACTTCTGGACAATCCAACTCTAAGAATTCTAAAATCAGGTAAGTTTATTCCAATTCTGAGCTCTCTTGAAAGGGACATCTACCTAGCTTGGTCTTGCCTGAGAACAGAGTATAGCCAACCTCCTTGGGATCTATCTCTGCTAGATCCTTGGGAGCTGAGCTTATCGAGTGATAGTAACCCTAGGCAGATAGCTCCCCAGCCCTCTCTTACCTTGAGGATGTCCTCAGGAATGTCACTTTGCAGGTCTTCTGATAATAAAAGAAACTCAAGCTTTCTCCGGAAAACACTTGGGAGTAATTTCTAGAAGAATCATAAGAAGGAAGCATAGAGATTAGGCATATTCTTTGTTAACAAATAATATTTCTCTTCAGTTAGTCTTATTTCTGCTGCTTCTCTAAGATAAAGCACTTTTAACCACTAAATTCTTGGATATGTTTGAGATGCTTTTTTTTTTTCTAAATAAAAACAGCTAAATTTGGATGCATATCCCTCTTAAATACTAACATTTAACTCCTACTCTGATTAGCCTCAAATTCCAAGCTTTGCTCATTTCATGTGACTTTTCTGTCATATGAGGTCTTTTTCAAAGAAATGTCCTTGTGGTGTCCAAACACCCAGTCATGAGTAAGCTTGGGAAAGTATGGCCCACATGATCCTCTTTTGGTCCAAACCCATCTTTGATATTCATTATAAGGTGGAAAACAATAGGAAAGAGGAAGAGATCTAATGTTTAT
Organism: Panthera pardus; assembly: GCF_024362965.1. Lineage (NCBI taxonomy): Eukaryota > Metazoa > Chordata > Mammalia > Carnivora > Felidae > Panthera > Panthera pardus. Next base: position 105,721,805 of record NW_026526810.1, read on the forward strand.
TAAACAGTTATTATATGCCAGGTACTGTGTGTCATATATTTTTTTAATGTTTATTTATTTCTGAGACAGAGAGAGACAGAGAATGAGTGGGGGAGGGGCAGGGAGAGAGGGAGACACAGAATCTGAAACAGGCACCAGGCTCTGAGCTGTCAGTACAGACCCCGACGCCAGGCTTGAACTCATACCCGTGAGATCATGACCTGAGCCGAAGTTGGGACGCTCAACTGACTGAGCCACCCGGGCACCCCTGTCATATTTTTACAAATTAAAAAAAAAAATTTAGTTAATCTCTAAATCAAACAAATATCTTATTTTTTGTAAGTTTATTTATTTATTTTGAGAGAGAGAAATAGAGCGTGAGCAGGGGAGGAGCAGAGAGAGGGAGAGATTGGGGGGGGGGAGAGAGAGAGACAGAGAATCCCATGCAGGCTCTGTGCTGTCAGTACAGAGTCCAATGTAGGGCTTGATCTCATGAACTGTGGGATCATGACCTGAACTGAAACCGAGTGTCAGCCATTTAACCTACTTAACCACTCAGGTGCCCCAAGTCTCTATTAAAGAAATTTTTTTTAATGTTTATTTATTTTTGAGAGACAGACACAGCATGAGCGAGTAAGGGGCAGAGAGAGAGAAAAAGAGAGAGAGAGAGACAGACAGACAGACAGTATCTGAAGCAGGCTCCACGCTCCGAGCTGTCAGGACAGAGCCCGATGCAAGGCTTGAACTCACAAACTGTGAGATCATGATCTGAGCCAAAGTTGTGTGCTTAACTGACTGAGCCACTCAGGTGCCCCTAAAAACAACCTTTACTAAAGATGAAATGGTTAGGAAGTATTTTCTAATTATTTCAAGTATGCAAAAGTGATCCCATCAAATATTTGTTAATGAGACATGCCACCAGAGAAGACTGATGTATGAAAGAAAGAGCCCCTGACTCTTCCTGGACCTGCTTGTTTCACAGTAACTTGCTTTACCTGGTTCATAAAACTAAAATTATAGTTTCCCTTTCTCTAGACACCAATACAAGTAAGAGTAAAATCTAGGACTAATCCTGACAAACACTGCTTTAAAGACACCTATAAATCACATGGCTGATTAAAGGTTCCAGGAGTCATATTTTTTAAATTAATTTTTAAAAAATGTTTATTTAGTTTTGAGAGAGAGAGAGAGACAGAGCGTGAGCAGGGGAGAGGCAGAGAGAGAGGGAGACACAGAATCCAAAGCAGGCTCCAGACTCCGAGCTGTCAGCACAGAGCCCGATGTGGGGCTCGAACTCACAAACCGCAAGATCATGACCTGAGCCGAGGTCGGACACTTAACCAACTGAGCCACCCAAACACCCCTCTGGGAGTCATATTTTACTGTAAGGTCTCCTATCTCAAGCAAGAAGCACCTGCAAGATCGTTTGTGTGTGGGGGGAGGGCAATGGGTTTAGAACACAAGATCATACTCTACTCAAGTGCCATTCATCACGTCACAGGCTAACATGATCTGGTGTGTTTGTGGTGTAAAACCCTATTTCTTCTTACTGCATCCTTCTCTCATGCACCTATGCCATCTGAATGCTTATATAATGCTAATGATTGAAGTTGATGAAGAAAATTCATGCTGGAAAGCTAAAGGTTAAATTCTTCTATTGAGGACTAAAAGAAAGGAATAGATAAGATGTCCAGACAGCAGGCCTTTGGAAAAAAAAAAAACCTGGTTAAGATATTAGGACTTTAATCTAGAATCCTAAAGACTCATTAGCTTATAATTATTTTACTGGTGAAAATACTTTATGCACATGCAGGGTCATAAATGACTAACATTTCTAAAACAGGGAAGAATTTGCTCCATGTTTCTAAGCATGGATCTTACTATCAAAGCAAGGTGTGTTCAATGCAGAAAAATTAAAATATGGAAATAGGCAAGTGAAAACACACACATACATGCTCCAAATCTTCCCACTGAAAGAGAGCTTCTATTAATACTGTGGTCTAAGGGCATCCAGACCATTTCTACGCACACATCTCAAATGTATAGTTTTCTAAAAAATTTTTTTCACATAGTACAGTATGAACATCCTTCCATGTCACTGAAAGTTCATTTACCACATAATTTTAATAGTGGCATGATATTTTACAAACAGATTAACCAATCCTATACTGTGGACATGGGAGTTGTTTCCAGTTTTCCTCTATTAGAAGCAGCATGCAGTGAACATCTCTGCAGTTAAATCTTTGCAAACATGCTTCCACATGTAGAGATAAATCACCGCAAGATACAAAGGCAGAAGGCAAAAGTGGATGAAGAAAAAGGAAAATGGAACCGTTTCAAGTAATAATTAAAAAGGAAGCTTCGGACATCAGGGTGGCTTTGTCTGTTGAGTGTCCACTTCGGCTCAGGTCCCCATCTCCTGGTTTGTGAGTTTGAGCCCCGCATCGGGGCTCGCTGCTGTCAGTGCAGAGTCCCTGTCTCTCTGTCCCTCCCCTGCTCGTGCTCTCTCAAAAATAAGTAAACATTTAAAAAGTAAGCTTTTGACAGAAGGTGGGAGGCTGGAAAAGGAGAGGCAGCCAGCAAGTCCCCTAAAAGATAAAGGCCACTCTGGGACAGCAACTGGTCTTGCGGAACTATTCTTAAGAACCCACTTGCAATCTTAGTCCTTGTAAAAGAGGTAAGACTCTGAGGTCCTTGCTTAAAGTTTAAACCATTCCCACAACTGTTTAAATAACGGAGGCACTGAACCTTTAAGACCAAATGGTCTTGATGTTTGGAAAAACAAGAACTATTCTTAGTCTGTGCTAAGGAGCCATGGAAGTGAAATCAACCACCTAGTCTGGTTGAGCAACTGTACAGAAAATAAGCAACAAAGTAGCCATAAAGTAGGTAAATGCTCTTCAGTGAGGGGAAAGTTCACTTGGTTTAACAAATTCCATACTTGGACTAGAAAGATCTTTAGTCAATAACAACAGACATTTTTTCTTTTTCTCTCTGAAGACACTCTGAATATTTTAACTCAAGTTTTCCCTTTTAGATCTGCAATGATAGCTAACTTAATCATTCTGGGCTAATTTTTTAATTTTGTTTCTCTTTTTTCCCTCTCCTGGCTAGTCTTTTTGTCATTTTTCTTTTTTTAGACTTGGAAAAGCCTGGACAAAAAATACATTTAGATTAGTAATTTCTTGTATTTTTTGATAGCAATGTGGAGAAAGAGAAGTGTCAGGCAAAACTGGAACTAAAAGCAAAATTAATTCTAATGATAGAGGGGAGTAAAGAAGAAAATTAGGCTGACTTACACACATTTACAAAACAGAATTTATGGTTTCTGGCTTTTAAGTCCATAAGGCTAAAAATAATGTTCAGCAGGAAAAACCAGTAGGCTGGGGATTCAAAGTCAGAAGATCTTGGTTCCAGCCTTAGTTTTGCCAACTAACTTTATGGTGTGACCCTGGGCCAGTCATTTCTTCATTTCTCTTCTGGGTCAGAAGTTCCTCACTTTAAAATCCTAAAGTCTACAGGCACCTGGGTGGCTCAGTTGATTAAGTGTCTGACTTCGGCTTAGGTTATGATCTCCTGGTTGGTGAGTTTAAACCCCGTACTGACAGTGCAGAGCCTGTTTGGGATTCTCTCTCTCTCTCTCTCTCTCTCTCTCTCTCTCTCTCTCTCTCCCCGTCTCTCTCCCACTCACTCTCTCTCTCGCTCCCTCAAAGTAATAATCTTAAAAAAATTAAAAAAATAAAAATCTTAAATTTTGGGGCTTAATACAAAATTGTCTCAGAGAAAGTCCTCCAATGGATAGCAATTTCTGATAATTATCACATACTTCTAAAAGGCTTTTAATGGCAATCTTTCTTTTTTTTTTAAAAAGCACTTCGTTATAAGGTTTCTTTCACTAAATCTGCACACTGTGTTTTTATATTTGGTAACTTTTAGTTTAATTCATGTGGATTATTAAATTATTAATTAATGAGGCTTAAATCTGTAAGCTTTCACTGCACCGGACTAGTTAAAATGAGCTTTTTGGAAGAACAACCAGGTTTCGGCTCAGCCCATTCTCTATTACTTGAGTATTATGAGGTTCATACTTTATTTGCTATGTTGTCACTTTCACTGAGGTTTGCAAAGTTCTGTTCAGGTACAAGACTCACAGTGGTATCTAACAAAATTATATCACCAATGTATGTTGGGGGATTAATGAATAAATTTAGGTAAGGAAACAGCAATAAAAACTCAAGCTATTCTCACTGTCAATACTGAGAGGGGAATATGACAAACCTCATAATAAAGGAAGTAACAGATAAAAACGAAATCTTAAAACTACTTCCAAGTTCTTCTCAGTGTTGGCCTCAGAAAAACTTTGAATATAAACCTGCTTACCTTTTCCTGGGAGAACCATTTTTCCAGTACAAGAAACCAGATCCAGGCTAATCTTTGAGGGTTGATGTCCTGTCCACATCTGAAAAATGTAAAAAGAAAGAATTTCTGAACAAAGAGTTTCTACTGACCTTTTCTCTTTTGTGATCCAAGATTTGGATTTCACTGCTCAGTGTGTTTTAAACCTAAACAGGCATGACATTGTACTAATGAGAAATTTTCAAATGTATGTGATAGATCAATAAAACTAGAACCAGAACAGCGCTAGATTTCATTAAAAAAAAAAAAAAAAAAAAGGAAAAAAGTCTCACCCCTGCCTCTACCTCCCTATCTAGTCTTTATTATTATTATTTTAATTTTTTATTGTTTTTATTTATTTTTGAGAGAGAGAGAGACACAGCGTGAGCAGGAGAGGGGCAGAGTGAGAGGGAGACAGAATTTGAAGTAGGCTCCAGGCTCTGGGCTGTCAGCACAGAATCTGACGCAGGGCTCGAACTCATGGACCGGGAGATCATGACTTGAGCTGAAGTTGGATGCCCAACAGACTGAGCCACCCAGGCGCTTTTTATTTTTATTATTTTTAAACATTACATAGAAAACCATAAAAAGCAAAGCTCTTTAAAGTATATTGTTGAAAACAGAAACTGAGTCAAGTAGTCTTAAAGAAAATAAGGAATTTCATAAAAATTTATTAACTCTAGGCTAAAAACAGGGTTACAGGAATTCATAAGGGTTTTTTTCAAAGTTAGTAATTTAGATAGAACCTGGCTAGAACCCAAATTTAAGGGAAAAAAATCACCTAAGTTTCTACTGTCTATATACTAATACAATATAACTGCCAAAGTAAGGAAGAGTGAGGGAAAGACTAAATAGCACACTTAACTATTATACCACTAGCTGTTAATAGCACTGCCAGGAAGAGCTTCATTAAAAATTTAGATAGAGAACAGTGGTTGCCAGGGTAAAAGGAGGGTTCAAAATACAAAGAGGTATTCCCAGGAAGTACGGGAATTCTTTTGTGGCGATGCAAGAGTTCTGCAGCTTGATTTTTACTGGTAGTTACATGAGTCTGTACATGGATAAAATTGCACAGAACTACACACATAAAAACAAATGCACATTAAAAAAATGGTGAAAACTGAATAAGGTCTGTAATCTAGTTAACAGTAATATACCAATGTCGATTTCCTGATTTTGATATTGTACAATAGGTATATGAGATATTGCAATTGGGGGAAGCTGGGGAAGGTTACTCTGTATTTTTTTGCACTTTTTGTGAATGTAAACCTTATTTATATAATTTTTAATATTTATATAATTATTTCCAAAATAAAAACCTTAAGTAAATTAACTTCTAGTCTTTTGTTACAACTACAACATCATAAGCAAGAAGGGAGCAGCGTTTGCTTTTCTGGAGGCAAAGAAAATGCTTTTCAATTCAGTTCCACCATCTACTTTTATGATAATAATCAAGAAATGGTGGTTTCAGGCACATTTTGGTGTCCAGGATTAAATTCTGGTTCAGATGATAATTCAAAGCCAACACCGATTAATAAACATGTATCATAGAGGTAAATTTTCAGAGCATGTGAAATACACTCTGCTTCTGCTAATTCTTCAGAGAGGAGGTGAGAGTAGGTGACCAGAGCCCAAGTATTGACCTTGTGTCTCCCGCCCTGTAACTTCCTGGGAAGAAGAGAGATCCCTTACCTCAGCTGATCTGGACACACCACGAGCGCCTGAAGTATATCTTCCACCTTCTTTGGGATATCGCCTTGTGCCTCGTGTAGCTGAGGTACACATGCCTGTGCCAGCTCCCATTCTCCTCTGCGAAGGCACTCACAGAAAAACCCAAAGAGCTGCTTCTGAGAAGCAGTTTCTTCTTTTCCAAATGGATGATGCATTTTCCCAGCACAGAGTGCAGGGAGATAGAAAGAGATGAATTACGCAGAACACATTGTCAATTTTCTCATTCGTGGAGCACCTCCTGGAAACAATACACACTACATTGAGGAGAAACGGAACGCACTATATTTAGACAAACTAGTAACTACTAGACTGGCTGGGAAAAGCGGGACTTACTTCCCTAATTATCGTTTTATGTTTGATTTGACGTGCTACTATCTTTTTTTTGAGAAGTTCCACCTTTCCCCGAGGGGTGGATCCCATCTCTCTACACACATCCAATATTTAATTGAACTTAATAGTCGTATTAGCTCGGGGCGCAGACCCACAAATCTTCTTTCATATTCCCCACTTAACTTTAGACCCAGTCCGGCTCCAAATCCCCAGGTGGTCGCCTCCCTAAGTATGAGAAATGCAGCAGGAACCTCCTTAGTTTGAGCCCTCTCTTAAGGCGGAGGAGTGAAGATCATCAGATGAGTGTGTGTCAGAGCTGGAGGACGGTGGAGATTGGAGCGCAGGGACGCTCCCTACAGGGGTCGTGGTGAACGCCCCCACCTTCTCTGGGGCGCCTTACACTCACCTGCTCCTGGTACCCAAAGCAATAGAGCTTCCAGCGCAGCCATGTTTGAGCCGAGTCAGGTGATAGATCCCATTCGGGAGGTTGCCGGAGGGAGGGGTGGGGTGGGACGACTGATAGCGGCTACTCCTATTGGTCAATGGAGGGACGATGCAAATAAGGCGCCATATTTGTTTGGGTCACGTGATGCCACCTCTCCGGACTGGAGAAAGCTAGGACATGCGGAGTCAACCAGCTACCTGGCTGAGGATCGTTCCTTTCAGTTTTGACCACTCCTCTGCTCGATACCTTCAGTTCTGCGTTCAGCGGGGCAGGTGGCAGAAATATCAGTGTCCGTTGATTTTTTTCATGTCTCTTTTACTCCATAGCGTTTGAAGTCAGCTTTTACTAAGCGCCCGCCGGTGACAGTGTTTTGCCAGGCCTTCTTCCAGAGGAAGAAGACCTGGATACTCCTCCATTGCTATTTTATCCACTTGGGTTCTGTTATAATCGCAGAATCCTGCGTTCTGAATTCCCATTTTCTGCCTAACTCCATTGATTTATTTGCTCACTTACCCGACAATCGTTAATTGAACGGTGTCCTAGGCCCTACTTCTCAGGCTGAATAAGTTGCAGACCGTGTCCTCGAGTTCACAGTCTAATAACAAATGCAGGTCAGTAATTAGGACACAGTAGGCTAAATTATAAGATAGAAATATGCACTGAAGAGCTGAGAGCAAAGGACGAGCAAAAACTTTTTCGCAAATACAAAACTGTAATCTGAAACCCAGTCTTAAAGTAACAGTTCCCTTTTACACCGAAACTTCGGTGGTTCCCTTCATGGTCTTCTTAAACTACAGGCTCTTAACGTTTCCCCGATGTGTGTTTTCAGCTTGAGCAATTTCATTAAGTATTTCCAAACTATTTCACCGCCAAAGTGTGGTGAAAAAAGCAAACCCAAACCAATCCCAGCTCTCTTCCAAACCTCTTCTACTATAGGTGAATTCTTAACTATTCTCTGAAAACTAACATGTCTTTCTGGTCCATTATACATTTTTTAAATGTAGTGACAAAAAAAATAAAAGAGACAATTCCAAGCAAGGTTTTTCCTGGCTTCATTTTCTCCTTGCAGATGTTTCTTTACCTGATTTTGATAATCATTATATTGAGAAACTGGGATTCAGTGACGGATTCTGGTGTGAACTACAATTCCCAGCAAGCAGTGGAATCAACCTGGGACTCTTCCTACCTCTGATTGGATAGTTCTTTCGAGTGACAGCCCAATCGGCATTTGGGTTGTTGCTTTGCGGCGCTTTCCGCGGGGAACTGTGAGGGGTGGGGGAAACTTTGAAAGTTGGATGCTACAGACCCGGTACTGCAAAGATTCGTGTCGGGGGGCATTCGGGGGGTAATGGGGTGCGCTCATTATTTCCTGCCCCCTCTCTGGGCCCCTTTCTGTGTTATTACTTTCGGGGTAGCGGAGAAAATCTCTTTGGTCCAGTACACTCCCCCCTTAGGCCTGAGGCATGATAACGGGAACTCCGCCGCAAATATGGGGGCTCTTGGCCTTCTTTTGTGGGGGATGCTGGAACTGTGTTCCTTGCTGGAAAAAAGTTCTTTTTAGGGGATTCTAGAGTGACGTTTTCGCCTCTTGATGCCCACCTCCGCCCTCCCATTTGCCGGCTGTTGGGGAGTCTCGGCGGGGGAGCCGGTCCTTAAGGGAACATTGGGGTCCGCTCGCCTTCTGTGGTGTTGAAGAAGAGTGGTTAAAGCGTGGAATCTGGAGTTCTATGTCTAGATTCGAATGCGGACTCCACCATTTGCTAGCTGATAGACTTCACGCAAGTTTTTCAACTCAGTGCCTCAGTATTCTTAGTCTGTAAAAGGGGTCAAACATCGGAAGCTCTTGGAACAGTACCTGGCACGTAATAAGGGTCCAATAAATATTAGCTATTATCGTTACTTACAAACAGTTTTCACTGAACATCTTTCATGAGGATTTTTACTTTGTTGAGGAGGAAAGGTTTCAGCCTTCAGGATGGAATATCTTCCCTCACCCCTGATTATATGTGTGCGCACACACACAGAGCAGGAATTTAACAGTCTCTGGTGGAAGAAACAAGCCGTAATAATACGTTAATAAGATTATGCAACAAATACGTATAAAGTATGATGAAAACACTGGGTTGGAAGAGATTGACTTGGGGACAAGGTTTGTGCAGGAAAGTCGGAGTCAGGATGGCGCTTGTGTAACCTACCAATATGCAGTATTGTGGCTGGAGAGCGGATGAAGTGAGGCAACAAATGATGTTTTGCTGACAATTGATGTGGTAATGGTTGTTAACCTTGAGCTCTGTGTGTCAGGCACCATCCAAATCTTCTAACCTTCACTACATTCCTTTGAGGTAGATATTTGAATGACCTTTGTTTTACAGATGAGGAATTGAAGACACCAGGAGGGGGAGTAGCTGCCAGGAAGGCAGGATCTGGGCCTTGCCATCAGATGTATGGATGAGAGGGAAATGAGAGACCAGTTTATGAAGGGTCTTTATGTGATCTTAAGAAGTGTGGAATTTATCCCGTGCCCTAATGGTCCCACGGGTAGTTTTAAAGGATGACAGTGACAGGATTGGAGCAAAGTTTTAGGTAGCTACCTCCGGCAGGATTGGAGCACTGACCTAACTTTCGCAGACCAGTTTGGTGCTTCTTCCTGGCACATTTAAATGCCAATGACGATACTTACCGTGTGACTGTGATAATTTGTGTATACATCTCTTTTCATCTTTTACTGTGAGTTCCCAAAGGGAAAGGAATATGTTTAAATGATTCTTTACACCAGAGCCCAGCAGCTCAGCAGAGTGTGTGATTAAGAAAGGTCTCCTGAAGGAGCAAAATTTTTTTTTTTTTTTTTTTTTGATGGTGCAGGGAATAACAAGAGGCAGCATGCAATAGTGCAGGCAAATGATGGGAGTGGCCCTAAGAAGGCTGAGATAGCAGAGTTGGTTATTGTTAAACAAGTCCGGGTAGTTTGGGTTCTTCTTTTTGATTGAATGTATCAGCCTATATGGTGTTCTTGCTCAGAACTACCTGATCTATAAAGACACTAAGAAATGATACAGCAGATATCACTTAGTAAACTATTTAGGAAACGAATCGGTACAAATTCCCACTGAGAGAAATGAGAGGGATGTATTTTGTGCTTATGAGAAGTGTGTGTGTGTGTGTGTGTGTGTGTGTGTGTGTGTGTATGCGCATATGCATAGGCTCATGAATGTGAGAGAAAGTGGGAGAGAGGGAAGGAGAGAATTAATTTGATGCAGAGAATTTAGATTTTATGTAGAAATTTGGGCATAAACAGGTTATCTACATTTTCAGTACTATGTATTTTGTTCCAAAATGTTACTCCTTTTCTGTTAACAATATTGCTTTATCTCCTGGAACAATGGAGTTGCTGTTTCTATTCTATCCAGAGGGTATCTTGTCATCTCAGCGAGATGCACAGCCTCTTCTCTGCATGTGTTATGAAAGGAATCACAGTGATTGTGTTCTAGCTCATTGAAGGCACATATTTCATGAGTCTCATTTAGTCTTAGGTTCAGCAGTAAGAGTGAAATTTCTTGCATGTGAGAATGTGAGCAGCTAATACAAAAAAAAACACCACACCACATTTCAGTTTGTAATTAAGACCTGAAATAATATCTTGTTTGATTCGGAGGTTTGTTCTGGCTCATAGAAAAAGGAGAGGTTAAATATGATTATGGACTTGTAGTAGGGGTGTACTGGTTAAGAGGATAAACCTTAGAGTCACTTCCTGAGTTGAAATTCTGAATCCACCATTTACTTTTTCTGGTGACAATGGAATAGCTAACATCTAGGGTTTAGTGTTCTCATAGGTAAAAATTGGGTCAATAATCAACCTTCCTTATAGGGCTATTGAGAAGATTAAATGTCATAATTTATATAAAGCTTTGGAACAGTGCCTCCTGTACATAGTAGGTGCTCAGTAAATTTATTGTTACAGTGCAATGAAAGTAAAGACTTTTTTTTTTTAAGTTTATTTATTTTGAGAGAGAGCACATGAGCAGGGGAGGGGCCGGGAGAGAGAGAGAGAGAAAGAGAGAGAGAATCCTAAGCATACTCCGTGTTGACAGTGCAGAGCCCAACGAGGCTCCATCTCCTGAATCGTGAGATCATGACCTGAGTCAAAATCAAGGGTCAGATGCTTAACTGACAGAGCCACCCAGGTGCCCTGACAGTAAAGACTTTCTAAGGAGTGCTGCTTGGAAATATTCCTTGAAAGTTAATTATACATCCAAATAAAATTTATAAATACATTGAAAATCTTAAGATGCTATGCAAATGTGAAGTGATATCTTTATATTCATGTAATAAATATAAAAGAATTGTGTGAAATGCACATTCTTATGTTGTCTTGTTTGTGTGCATGTTTGGCAGACTTAGAAAGATTCTACTGCTTTTATTTTATCAGTAATATTTTAAATACTATACATTTCATTTCACACAGGAAGAAGCTTGAAGAATTTTTTATTTTGTAGTGTGTTTTGGTAGCCTGTCTACTATTGCTTATGGTATTTTCTAATGCTTTTCAGGGTTCTTTTTCTGCTGCATCTTGAAAGCATGGGTAGCAAGAAGCTCAGAAGAGTGGGCTTATCACAAGAGCTGTGTGACCGTCTGAACAGACATCAAATTGTTACCTGTCAGGTAAAATTTATTTACTTTCTCACTAAGAAATTTTGAGTACAAAATTTTTTTTAAATTTTATTATTTATTTTTTAAAATTTGCATCCAAATTAGTTAGCATATAGTACAACAATAATTTCAGGAGTAGGTTCCTTAGTGCCCCTGACCCATTTAGCCCATTCCCCCCTCCATTAACCCTCAGTTTGTTCTCCATATTTATGAGTCTCTTCTGTTTTGTCCCCCTCCCTGTTTTTATATTATTTTTGTTTCCCTTCCTTTAGTTCATCTGTTTGGTCTCTTAAAGTCCTCATATGAGTGAAGCCATATGATTTTTGTCTTTCTCTGACTGACTAATTTCACTTAGCATTATACCCTCCAGTTCCATCCACGTAGTTGCAAATGGCAAGATTTCATTCTTTTTGATTGCTGAGTAATACTCCATTTTGTGTGTGTGTGTGTGTGTGTGTGTGTGTGTGTGTGTGTGTGTGTGTGTACATACCACATTTTCTTTATCCATTCATCCATCAATGGACATTTGGGCTCTTTCCATACTTTGGTTATTGTTGATAGTGCTGCTATAAACATGGGGGTGCATGTGTCCCTTCGAAATAGCACACCTGTATCCCATGGATAAATGCCTAGTAGTGCAATTGCTGGGTCGTAGGGTAGTTCTATTTTTAGTTTTTTGAGGAACTTCCATACTGTTTAACAGAGTGGCTGCACCAGCTTGCATTCCCAGAGTACAAATTAATATTAAATATACCTTAATAACTCTTAAACCTGAAATATGAAAATTTAACTTTCTAAAAAAAAAATGAATGATGGTGCTTCTCCATAGGCTATTTTAAAATAACAGGCTACTTGGGGTGCCTGGGTGGCTCAGTCGGTTACAACTCTTGATTTTGGTTCAGATCATGGTTTCAGAGTCTTAAGAATGAGCCCCTCATTAGGCTCCTGTGGGGCTTGGTGCTGGATGTGAAGCCTGGTTAAGATTCTCTCTCTCTTTCTCTCTCTGTGTCTCTCTGCCCTTCTGCTGCTTGTGCTCTCTCTCTCAAAAATAAAATAAAATAACAGGCCACTTAGGTTGTATTTCCAAATGTGATTTCATTTACCTAAATTCCTATACTTTTGCTTGGGTCAGGGGAGAATGCTTATGGCATAATGTGAAGTATACTCGTGCTATTTATTTGGGATTCTAGAGAAGTTTCGTCCAATTGAAAGAAATTTTGCAGTTATATGAGAAATAAGACTCAAATGAAGAGACAGTATTCAAAATGGGTAATGTCTCTTGCAAGCAAGAGAAATTAATAGAATCCTTATCAATGTAATGAGAGAAATGTATAAAGCAGATGTTGCATTTTAGGCACAGTAGTGAAGCAGCTCCCTCTTAGGAGGTTAAATAAGTTTTAACATTTTTGGTTTGTTTGTTTGTTTTGTTTTTAATGTTTATTTTTGAAAGAGAGAGAAGGGGGGAGGGGCAGAGAGAGAGGGGGACAGATGATCCGAAGTAGGTTCTGTGCCTACAGCAGAGATCCGGATGTGGGGCTTGAACTCACAAACCATGAGATCATGGGTCGAAGCCAGATGCTTAACTGACTGAGCCACCCAGGTGCCCCTAGACTTAATGTTTTATATTAGGATTTAATCCTTAATAAGACATTTTCAGAGCATACTACAATTTAAAAAAACTGCTTTGTGTATTAATGGTATTTTTGGTTCCTTTTTTATACATTTAATAATCCTCGGGGCACCTGGGTGGCTCAGTCGGTTGAGCATCCGACTTCGGCTCAGGTCATGATCTCACGGTCTGTGAGTTCGAGCCCCGCGTCGGGCTCTGTGCCGACAGCTCAGAGCCTGGAGCCTGTTTCGGATCCTGTGTCTCCCTCTCTCTCTGACCCTCCCCCGTTCATGCTCTGTCTCTCTCTGTCTCAAAAAAATAAATAAAAATTAAAAAAAAAAAAAATAATCCTCATGTTCATACTTGGAAACACTCTTAAAAGTATGAGATTTAACATTTCATTCCATAGTCTGTTTTATTGTCTCTATTAAATACTTTTCCTGAATGCTGTCATAGCTCAGTAAGAAACTCATTTCAACCTGACACTTCCTGGGTATTTGTGCCTAAACTGCAGCACAGGGCAGTGTTTATATACACCTGGGTTGGAGGCTGCTGCTATGTGAAGTTACTTGGTGTGACCTCTGGTATATGCTAACTGAATTAGAGAATTAGAAGATAAGATTATATCATCATATCTTTTAGTTAAGTCATACATGGGGGAAATACTATAAGGAATATATAAATCTTCAATCTGCAGTAAATTATGGGCAGTGTCCATTGAAAGTTTCCTTTTAATTCCAGTATCTTTGTTGCACATATATTTTAAAATATTCTTTTTATGTCTCTCTAGGACTTTTTATGTCTTTCCCCACTGGAACTTATGAAGATGACTGGCCTTAGTTATCGAGGTGTCCATGAACTTCTGTGTATGGTCAGTAGAGCCTGTGCCCCACAGATGCAAACGGTACATATACATATATACATATAGATTTATATATATTATGTTTTGATTATGACTTATTTTGAGATGATCCTTTATCTCATTTAAAATGTTTTTTTGGAGATGAGGCAAAATTAAAAATAGATATGAACATCTCAAAAATATTGATTCTTGGGGCGCGTGGATGGCTCAGTTGGTTGAGTGTCCAACTTCAGCTCAGGTCATGATCTCACAGTTCATGGGTTTGAGCCCGGCAACGGGCTCTGTGGTGACAGCTCAGAGCCTGGAGCCTGCTTTGGATTCTGTGTCTCTCTTCTCTCTCTGTCCCTCCCCCACTCATGCTCTGTTTCTCTCTGTCTCAAAAATAAATAAATGTTAAAAAAAAATTAAAAAACATATTGACTCTTGGGGTGCCTGGATGGCTCAGTTGGTTAAATGTCCAACTTCTGATTTCGGCTCAGGTCATGATCTCACAGCTTGTGGGCACTGACACCAGGAAGCCTGGTTGGGATTCTGTGTCTCCTTCTGTCTCTGCCTCTCTCTCTCTCTCTCTTTCTTTCAAAAATGGATGAATAAACATTAAAAAAAATATTGACTCTTACACCATAGAACTGGTCCTTTAATGAGAATATATGTGAAAAATTTATGTAGTTTGTAAGCTCATGGGAGACAGTTCCTAAAAATGGAATGAGGAAGCAACAGGAAGTTTTTTTTTTTCTGTAGCTAATATTGATATTTCAAAAGGTCATCTTTGTCTTTTATTTGCTTTGTGTCTTTGATTTGTGGATTTCATGGTTAAATTATAATACACTCTTAATTTTAGAATGCCCCTGTCTCTGTAATACCAACTTTTATTATCATCAGTCTACATTATAAAGCACACATAGTGGATTTACACTGCTCATTGATTGAATAAATAATACTTTAAAACTTTTCTCACTCTTGAGAAAGTTAAAAGTCTTTTATAACAAATTCTCATCAAGTACTATTATTTCATACTGTCTGTGTCATAATGTTAGGTTTTCAAAATGTAGGTTTGGTGCGTGGTAGAAAAGATCTTGTTTTCCCAGAATAAGAGTGCCTAGAAGTCAGTGCACTTCAGTGCTTTGCAAATGTATTTATTTAGGTGGATTGTAGATTACTTACCTTACTATCTTATATCGAAATTTGGTAACCACTGAGCAATAAAGTGGAGTTCAATTCTGTGAAGTAGGAAGGAAGGGATGTTAGTGTCATTTGAAACTTCTGAAATTAATGGATAGATAAAAATATTTCCTTTTGTTCAGATTTAGCTTGTGATCTAAGAAAATACTTCAAAGCCAGAGTAGTCAGAAGGAGAATTCAAATCAGAGTTAGGAATTGGCACTGTCTTAGCTTTGTCATTGACCTTGGAGCTTTGAATAGCTCACTTTATTTTATGGGAGAAGTAAGAGAGCTGAGATAGTGATGATTCTGTGATGAGGTTTAAATTAACTCGTTACTATTTTGAAGGTTGTAAAGCACCAACAAAGTGTTTTAATTTGAGGTATGTCATTCTATGTGTTTGGTCAATACCTACATCATGTTTCTAGTTAGAGAATTAAATAAGAGAGCATGGGGAGGAAATTCACTTCTGGGCTCCACTTGCACCACCACTTCAGCTGTGGTATCAGTACCACCAAAGACACCAAAAAGATGGCTTCTTGAGTTCGCATTTGGAATGCAGTATCAATACCATTCCAAATGTGAGCTCAAGAAGCCATCTTTTCCCTTTGTTGTGCATTCACTCTTGTAGGATTCTTTAGATTTGAGTCTTGTGTTAAACATTGGCTTAGCCTTAGTTCATTTTTCCAGGGAAGAG